>NC_082608.1:15363159-16752534 GCF_030936135.1 Gavia stellata | reverse complement strand
GAGACACTCCATAGATCAGAGTCAATAGAAACACGGTATGCCGCTGTCACTATCAAGATTTTAAATAGCAGGCTTTGCAATAACTATGTAAATTATTAATATGTAAATTTAGAGTCAAATTATCTCCTCTGAATCTAAGGGCCTTGGAAGAAGCGATGCACAGCTTCTTCAGGGAGCAGACTGAGCATGGGACTCTGCTTTAATTCCCAGGTTGAAGGCGTTCGGTGAAACCATCTGGTTCTGGCTTCCCCAAACACCTCCACAGGCTCCTCATCAACACCACCAATCTGCAGGGAGGGAAAAGACATTTCTGGAGACCACAGGCCGGTGCTGCCATTTGAATCCTTGCCCCTGGTTCCCTGCACAGCCTTTTCCAGCAAGCATGTGTACACATTTGGGGGAAGAAGGAGTGCGGGATGAGCTTTCTCCTTATGCTTACTGATTTGTAGGTGGGGAAGAAAAAGAATGGAAGAGGAAGCACAGTGAAAGGATACACCCTGAAGATGGCAAAAGATGGTGATGGAGGGTGCTGGAGAAAGAATTTGAAGAAAAAAACATAAAAGCACTTGCAGGTAAGTAGGGAGGTTCACCATTCCTGGGGGAAGGAAGAGCTGTTCAGGGAATTATGCAGACACCTAATTTTTCTGGGACATATGGGAGAAACCGCAGCTGATGATCCTCCACAATCCCTGGTTAGTTCTCCATATCCCATCCCCCTGTGGTCCCCCCCATCACTGTCTTCTCTGTGCCAGGCCACTTTCTCCACCAAACACAGGTGTTACCAGCACCGGCTTCAGGAAAACCATAAGACAAGCAGGGTGGGAAGGGAAGAAGGCATCCTGGATACTGTCATACCTGATGCCACAGTGTCCCCAGCAGCTGGGAGAAGTAACTACAGGAGAAATCCTACTTAGTCTCTACAGCCATTGGTAATGCACAAACAGGTACCTACAGGTGCCCAGCCTGAGCCGCCACAAAAGTGAATACGGGATAGGAGAGAGAGGGGAGGTGAGGACCACCTTCTGCCCTGACCCATGCTGCCACTGTGGGCTGCACACTGGCAGGCAGGCCACATCTGAAATGCTTCCCAGACATCATCACTGAAGAGACCTTCATGTTTCTAACACCAGTTCTCTTGGCTAAAGTCTCGGGCTGTCAAAACTTCCACAGCTAAGGAATGCTAAACTGGCAAAACCCAGCTTTACTCTTCAGAAACTGTTTAAGGGTTCCTCCTTTGTACCATGTAGGAGGAACTGCAGACCTGATTTACTTAGCTGAAAACAAGCCAGCATGAACAACATTTAGAAGTTTTGCTTCCCAGCCCTGATGGCATGACTAAGGGAAATGGGCCAGGGCGATGCATCACCAGCACTGCCAGACCTGCCAACACGGTCAGGCCTGAAAAGAGTAGGTTCATCGTGATTTGTGCATTGGACCCTCTGCTTACGTGGTTTTTGAGTGTAAGTGGAAAAAAGTTCCTGCATTTCAGGATGCCTGGATGAGGTAGATCACTGCCCAAAGCAGTAAAGGAGTAGGTTACTGCTTTAAAAAAGTAACCAACTACCAGAACCGGTAAGTCTGCCCTGCCACTCCTGCAGCTAAAAACCATGAGGGATGTCTTAAATGCTCATGAGATTGATGCCAAATACGTAACATAAAAAAATGAATAAAAGTAAACTGGTTTGAGATCTAAACTTCTCTAACCCCATGTTTAATGTGCCTAGGTGACAATTATGCTATTAACTCTCTGAAGTTGAGCAGGATGGTTTTGACCTGCTCAGAGAGTACGGGATGGGACGGGAGCACTGTGGCCAGAGATGGGTCTGACTGGCTGGGCCTCCTCCTCAGCACTGGGGCTGCAGTTCACAGGAGGACTGACGTCCTAGCAAGGATACATCCCATGTGACTGCCTTCAGATCTCTAATTGATTATTCACAAAGAAATTACGTGAGTTGTCAACAAAAGGTGAGGCCATCCCTTGCTGCTTATATGGCCTCCAGGGCTATCGATGTTCAGGGGGCACTTCAAGGAGTCCTCCCACTACTCTATCTTGTTAAGGCTGAGCTGGCAACTCACTCAAGGATCAGGAAGTTATAAAGTTGGGATAAGAACATTTTTGCATTTCTCTTCAACTACTGGAGGCAGGCCAGAGACTCAGAAACAGCTTGACTAGGACAACACCATCTTAGTGACAGGTACAATTAACACAGAAGTCAGTGGCAAAGTAGTTTCAGTGGGAAGAGACTTGAGCTCTTTCTCAGGCTGTAGTGCGGAGCAGAGAGCAGCTAGCCAGGAACCAGGCACTGCTCATCCTCCATGTCAGTGGTGGCCAGCAGGAGCCCTTTGGAGCAGGAAAGGGTTGCTGTCTATGGATATGGTAATTAGAAATGGGCTGTATACCAAATGCTGACCACACTGTACAGAAGCATTTCTTCCCTTAGTACATAGACATGTGAGGTGAGCTTCCCAGAGACATAACATCTGTGAAAGGAAATAGACCCCAGGCCCGCATAGAATGGGAAAAAAATTTTGAATTTGGCCCATGGCAAGTTGCTGTATAATACTACTTATTCTTGTCCCCTTTGTTATTGTTCACTAAAATTCTTCTGTGAGATTCATCATCAGCTTTGAAATATGTGCAAATCTGCTCAGCATGGTGAGCTGTAGTGAGCAGATAGGAACAAAACAGAAAGAAAATTCACAGATTATTTCCCTATATGAGTGGTCAACTCCCTCTTACTCAGCTTGATTAATCTAAGATGTGCACCACCACAGTCCTCGGAAGAGAAAACTTACAAATCTCCTTTCTCACAAAACAAAGGCTGCTCACTGAAGTGTTCAGGTACTCGGTTACATTCAACACAAGCTAATTCACTTATCTTCAACAAGTGGGCTATTGATTTTTTGCCTGATTTCTAAGCTGCCCAGGGCTTTCTGAACTACAACAATAGCATCCTGCATTAAAAAAAAAAGGAAGGGGAAAATTCAGTGGAAAATATCCCTTTGCTCATCAGTAATTAGGATGACTTCATGTTTGCTCAGTTCTGTCAGTATATTCAGTATAGCCACAGTTTAGGAAACTTTCACAATCCTGTTTCGCTTGCCTCTGCTATATAACTTGATACCATAAACTGTATTCTACTTATTTCTGGGCTGAAAATATTGCAGATCATTTTTCTCCATCAAGAGAAATTGTCCAGTTGTTATGAGTCATTTGCTAATTGTGCTACCTGTGTCCTTTCAGAGTCATAGAGTCAGACTCTCATGGCTTTTATGGTTACCCCACAGGGTCAAGAATGAAATGGCACATGACTCATGCAATTGTGACAAAAATATTAAAATTTTAAAATAGTTTTAAACCCATAAGTCATATCTCCTATTGTGATATGAGCATATCAACTGCACTATATTTGATTATTCAGCCCTTTAGAAGTTCATATAAGAAAGATGTAGCATTGCTTTTGCCCCTGTCAGTGCATAGAAAGGCTGAAATGCATATTCACAATTTCAGGATTTAGATACAAAAGAACCATAGGAAAACTGATAGTTTTTGAATGTGCCAAATGAGCTTTGTTCATTTGCAAGATGAAATATGCTTGTGTGAGTATTTTTTTACCTTTTGCATCTGAGCTTTAAGATACATTTAGCCTATGTTTTAGTAAGCTGTTGTCAGTGCAGGTCATGTACTGTTATTATAAAGCCCGTAATAGAAAAAGAAGTTAATTTACAGGATAAAGCCTTAATAAAGATGAATGGATATTGTATTGCTGAAAACAGATTTATAGATAAAACTGGTCTAGTAAGCCAATATACTGTAATTAAAGTAATTTTCCTTTAAGTAAGAATAATCTTAACAGTAGATTGTAGTTTTGATGGATGAACACACAGGTGAAACAGCGTCCTAATTTTACATACCAAAGAGGAAATCACAACCATATCTCTTGGTCCTAAAGCACAGTGGCGTAACAGGTAACTGAACAGAACTGTCAGGAATCTTCCAAGCAAGGTTTTTCCTCACACTTCCTCACTGAGGGAATACCTTATTTTCTCCAATTTTCCCCCCTTTTGTCTGCTACCTAAAGTACAACACTACTGGAAATCTGTATGCAAATGGGGCCCCACTCACATACCTGTTTGATAGAATTCCCACCCCCCCCCGCCGATATTTTATTTCTCGCTATATGCTCCCAGTCTCCAAATCTGGAATCTCATGGTCTTTTTGCTTCACCTCATGCTTCGGAATTGCAACTAAGAAAAAAAACATTTCCCCTCTCTTAGCAGAGAGGGATGGTGCTGCATTTTGTTTGACAAAGAGGATGACAGTGACAGCTTTAGAAAGCCTGACATGCAGAAGCTCTGACCTGCGAGATCTCTGCCAGTATCACACAGAGATCTTTCCATTGAAGAAGTCCATATACCATGCGGGCTGTTCCCAGCACTGTCCCTCAATGTATTTAGAGGCTTCTGCAGTATGAAGGAGGATTCAAAGAGGACAGACTTTTCACTTGCACATGGGATGTGTTTCTTCCTACCAATCATCTATCCTTGCCAGTTTGTTAGCTCAGCTCTGCTTCCAACTCTTTCCATTACCTCTTAAACCGCACATTTTCCAAATAAGAAACACAAACTTAAAGTGTATATATGCAGCTGGTCCATGGGAGAAGATGGTGCTCTTACACACCAGTAATGCTACGGCAAAGCCAGACTGGAGCTGAAGCAATGCATGATCCTCCACATGCTCAGTCAATACCTGAAGGTGGGGGGAGGAATCTGTCAACTCTAATACGGTTCTAGTAAAGATATCTCCTCTGTTCTCTTTGTCAAATTGACACACACAGATATTTCAATCTATACTTCATGGTTAAAATTGATCCTAGTGAGAGGATATGTGGCTTGATCAAACTTGTGTAGGACTGAATCAAACAGGATTGATGACAAAAAATACCTGCTTTAAAAAAGAAGGAAGTTTTTCTTGTGATAACAGGGAGTTGAAGTCTTGGTGACAGAACAGACAGGACAAAAAAAGCTCTACTATCACCAGTTCAGCATAAATAAGCCCAATATCACTAAAACCAGGTAATATATAAACAAAAATAAAAATTATATATCTTTATATGTAATTCTGTGGCTTTGAAAATGGTGACCTTTTATACTGTGTTTAAATCTATGTATTTTCAGTTCCTGCCCTACTGTGCCAACTGTTAGTTCATACCTCTGTGCCTGTGGAGGGATGTGAGAGTGTGTGTATGCGCGTGTGCCTCTTTTAAGGCCTAAAGAGCTCTGCTCATTTAGGAAAAAGTCCTAAAATAAATAGAACCATAAACACAATAGAGTTTTTGGAGTGGTGATCCAAAATAATTGTGATTCAACAGCATTTATCAGAGATAAAAAGGTAAAATTCAATATCGTATAAATATGACTACAGAAGCATTGTATTTAGATTAAATTTAATATAGAAAAATGACCTTTTTTATTTATCCCTGTGTAGTCATAAGGTGATGTTAACTGGATCATAATTTTCACATTATAAAAGATCTGACCAGACAACTAGCATGTTATTAGCTTGGCAAACAATCTTAAACTGAGTGACTATTTCAGAGCTGAGATTCATATGCACCTACTAGCAAAGACTTAGCTCCCCAAAAACCTTTTTGGGTATCAGATGACACCTTTACATTATTGTACATCTGAGCTTTAAAAGATAAGTTTAAGAATATATTCTATAACTAAGGTGTATTCTGAAAACAATTTTAATAATTGCCATAAGGGAAAACCAGGGTTGCCAATCTAGTTTCAATATTCTTTCTGTCATAATTTTGCTTGCTTCAGCTTCTTTTCCCACTAAACTGTACTTGGCTGTTGTTTGACGGTCATTTTATATTTTCATGCCAAAGAAAACAATTAATTTAAAACATAAAAAACCCCAAAATGCTGGTGTACAAAAGTCATTCCACATTGGTTCTGGACCTAGAATAAGATATGCTGGTTTGGGCTAAGATCCTGCAAGCAGCATATCATTACAGCACTACAGCAGGGATGCAGAAGTCTCAGGCTTATCCAGAGAAATATTAAGAGGAAGATGGAAGACTACAAAAAGACTTCTGTAATAACCAATAGGACCAAATGGAAGACAAACGAGAAGTAAAAATACATATCATCATTGAGGTAACGAATAAGTTTAATGAAAAATTTTGTACTAATGATAAAAATAATTACCTTGATCTACAGGTATTCTGAATCCCCTCCTTTGAAGATAAGGATGGGATGATCAACTACTGCTGAAAATCTGACATGATGAGAGCATTGGGACTAGTTTGCTGTCTCCAAATACACAGGGCTGATGGCCCAGTAGTGTCCAATTCCCACTTCCCTTTAGTAGGATTACAGTTTTGCCTCTGTATTCTTCCTGTAGTCTTAGTCTGTAGTCTTAGTTAGTCTATCCCATTTCAGTCAGAAAACAGATGAGCACATTAAATATTTGGTATAAATATAAAAGTTGGAAAGCAATTTATTATTTGTCCTTCTGTAAGGATTTCTAGATAAGCACCCTTTAAGACCCAGTCCTAAAAGTTTCAGTCTATTATTCATCAGCTGGAGTTCTAATGGTAGTTATAAAAATGTGAATTATAGGCATGTCTAACCAGTATGGATTTTGGCAAAATAAAAAACCGTAAGATGTGCTTCAATCCATTATTGCCCACAAATGCAGAAAAAGACAATACAATGTCAACATTTGCCAACCATATACCACAGAAACTTCCTGTAATATATACAGAAAAACAAGAGTAATCTGGGATTCTAATCTCTATAGCCCATTGAAAAATGCAGTTTTATTAACAGTATCTGTAGTGTGCCCAAAAAAGATTTAAAAATGGAGAGGAAACAATGACCCTTGAAGGGCTAAAAATGTTATACAGATATAGTTTAGATAATCATTTAAGACCATATAGTAAAACCCAATGAAGAACCTTAGCACACCTAACGTATCATTCAAAAAACCTTGTCAAAACAATCTCATGCAAGAATATTTACTCCAATTACATATGCAATCAAATGAGTCAGGTTTCAACATTAGGCAGGTAAATTGTATGCGTAATTTAGCTGAATAAATTATATTTCAGTTTTGGAAATCCGGAACAAGGACTCCCTGTTCTCCCTCTTTGCTGTTCCCCTCGGGGCAAATGCAAGCCCAGGCTAAGAAGGTGCTGCTAGAAAATCACATTTTCAAAAGTGACTCAGGCAGTTGGAAGTGTAAATACCACTGAAATTTGGTAAGATTCCAGAACTTAATTTTTAAATTAGGAATTAGGTTCTTAACAGACTTAGGCTTTAGGCATCACTTACTGTATTTTCAAAGGAGTTTAGAAACTTGAAAAGGAAGCTATGGGCCTACTGTTGTTTTCAAAAGCATGTGCGCAGAGCAGTGGCTTACCTTCCTGGGCTGCTTGAAGTTTGTTTTGAAAATCATGAGATGCTTATCGGTAGCTCCAAGTGCCTAAACCATTTATCTGATAACATAGTATCTAATAATTTAGGTATATCTGCTCTTTCTATCTTCCAAAGAACACTGAAACACCACAAGGAAGTCGAAGACTAGCAGATGACTACTCTCTGAGTTTTTCATCGTAGTTGAAGGAACTATCAAATAGACCCTCGTAACCCTTCCACCTATGCTAACATGCTATTTGTGCAGATTTTAGAAACAGGTTATCAAGTTAATAGCAAGTTTTAGAAAACAGCACCAACTTCCATGGTACAATGTAAAACTAAAATTCTAAATTTCCTAGTGTCTGAAAGACAGCCTCCTAATAGGTTCCTCTCTCTGTCTTAACTGATGTTTGGCTGATGCTGCAAATTTATATAGCAAAGTGAAACACGGAATGTTTTTTCTAAGAAAACAGCTGAATGACATAGCAAAGCACAGCATGGCATTTTAAACACAGCAGTGTACTCAAGAGCCAAGATCTGCATAGTTTAATACTCCTAGTATTAATCTCACTTGTCTCTACTTTTCCACAGAGAAAATAATTTAAACAATCAGTTAATGAAACCATGATTATACAGCTACCTCAATCTTTTGTTCTTTACAAAGAAAGAACCGGTGCTGATAGCTATTCCAGTTTGCAATTTTCATCACAATTTTTTCATCCTATTATTGGTGTATTAATGCATCCTCTTGCATTACATTAAACTATTACACACTTCTGCATTATGAAGTCTGTGTAATTAACTGAGGTTTTCTATTTACTGCTCTACTTTTCCCTGCTCCTTGGTTACACAGATGTCGAGGAAGGGCCTATACTACAACCTTTGGACTGGCTGATTCCTGGCTGCAATGTACAGGGAAATGGTAGAACAAGAGGATGGGATTTGGTTTCTGATTCATGCAGGGCATACATGCAGCCAGGATGCAATGTAACTAATTCTATCAACAGCAAACTTTTTCCAGATACCCTGTTCCATGTGGATGCTTCATCACTAAAGTAAATTTCAGGGGTGTCTGTTTCCCAGCACTGGTCACCACAGCTGCAAGCTCCAGAAAGACATTCCTGCAACCTGTGGCTTGTTGGCATTTTTCTATCACATTTCTGACAGTCACTAGCCAGAGCTAACACTGATTACCACCATTCTGCTTATCGTTCCGCTTGAGGGAATACAGAAGGATGCAAGTTGGTGTTCAACATTTGGCATATTTTATATTCAGCTATAGGTCTCATTTTCCTTTTAGGGATGCTGTCATGGTGCTGAAAAAGAGCACAAAGCTCTTGTGTAATGCTGTCTATTACTCCGATCTAAAGAATTACCAATATAGTCAATAGCCTGAAAATCTGAGGCATAGATTTCTATGTTTGCTGGGATCACCCTCAACTACATAATGTGTGGTTAAGAATCAGTTTTATCAGAGATAATTTATTTAATATTTTGGAAAAGAACAACATAAAAGCCAGCATTTAGACTTTTTTTCCCAGATAAGCATATCACATGGGTAATGGAGGTGGATACATGCATATGCACATATGTACATGCAATAGGTATTGGCATGAATTGGGAGAAAATAATACTACACACACATCTGCCTCACAGGATGGAAAAATTCCACCCTTCCAAGAAACAACAAATATTTTAAAAACCACAAGTAAACAAAAGCAATGTCAGCATCTCATATTATTTATAATTTACCAAAAGTGGGAAAAACACTGGATTGGGTAGAATGACTTCATACTGTAGAAGAGAGATGGAGAAATGACTATTAAAACCACTCATGTGAACACACAGACATACCCTCCCCCCTCTGCCTCACAACATGTCTGTCTGGGGGGAAGGGGACAGGGTTGATGGGATTCATTACGCCCGGCTGTCTCCTTCAGGCAGAAAGGTTCCCATTTGCATCCAGATAAGTTACAATTGTCCTTTAATTCTTCAATGACTAAACATCACTTTATTAATTCTTAGTATAATTTCAGTAGTAACTACAGGGTGCTAGACACTATCAACACTCATTAGTATAGACCAATGCCAAAAAAATTGAAAGGTACCTTCTCATTTACTCCATAACCAATTGCTTTGCAAGAAATATATCCACTATAGGACTGTGTAACAGTGCTGCAGTTTCCTAAGACAAGGGTTACACATTACACTCTAGGAGAGATCTATGGAAACACTGCAAAGTTTGACTTACATAGTTGTACTAGTCTTTTGCACAAAAAAAGTGACTCTGACTGAACTAATACTGCCTTGATACCCCCCTTCCTCCTAAAAAAAATCGATATTAAAGTCAAGCTATGTAGTATATCAACAGGTGACATTTCTCAGTGAGGTGAATATTGTTTATAGTTCTCTCAAGTCTGAGTGATTGCTTACAGGTCTTCCTCAAGATGACTAGCTCATGAATCATCTCTGAGCCTATATTCCACAAAAATCAAGATGATGAGTCTTACCGAGAAACAAAAGATAATTAAGGTCGCAAGTGGACACCTGGGGGTCAGACTGGATGGCATTATGAATGCATATTTGTGTATTTTTCTGTATGATTTTGTTTAATTTAGACTTAGCCTTCAGTGAAAATGAAAGCAGCAGGACAGAATTTAAACTCTGTTTATATGTTCCAACTTGCAACACCTCTACTTTCCCTGTGTCAGACCTCACAACAGCAGGATCTGCTGCGTATGAACAGTACACAGGTAAAGCAGACGAACGTCCATCAGTAAGCAGGTTAATACCGCTAAACTGATTCAACTTTAGTGTGGCTTGTTTTTTAACCCACACTTCAGGAGGCATCTACGTGGTATCTAATATGTATGAGCCTCTATACACTACACACCACTTACAGTGCATTTTAAAAAGCTGCTCCTTTTATAAGTTAAAACATACAGCACATTTTTAACCAGTTCTTGAATATTCTAAAAGGAAACGTTTTCTGTTTCCAAGCCAGAACTGGTCATTTCTTCTACAGAATATGATGTTTGAAAATCAGTTCTTCCTATTATAGATTTCTCCCTCAGCTTGTAGAAAATCCATGATTCCCTAAACATTGGTCTTTGAAAGCACATTGACTAAAATCTTCATGCCTAATTCATGAAGTGTAGTCTGGAGATTAGTGGAGCTGGACATAGACCAGGAATACTTTATCATATTCTAATAAGCAGAGGCTGAAAATTGCATTTCTAAAGCTATAGTATTAAAGGGCACTCTGCAAAACATGACCCAAACATAACTCAGTAGTTCTACACTGTCTGTAAAGGCTTTGATATGATAAAGTATGCTGACGAGGGGAATAAACACAACTAGAAATTTCTGTATTTAAGAAGAGGGGGAAAACCAGCAAACACTCCATGTATACATCAAAGCATATATTGTATATTATAAACTCATATAATGTGATCCCAACGGAACAACCCTTGTACTGTTATCGATTATTTGAACACACCACGGAACATCATTGCAATAACATAAAATTAGGCTTATGTAGCAAATGTGACAGTAAAAAAGGCTAGTAAAAATAGTCTGTAAGGCTAATGTAATCATTACTATAAAACTCTTAATGACATCTTGCCACACAATACACCAGAAAAATATGAAAATTAAAATTACTAGAGGAGAAACATGAGTATTTTTGGCTTACAGTGTTTGTGTTATTTAAAACGTAAATGGCTCACCACTCCTTTTTTGTTTGGTAGGGCTTTTTTTTGTTACAACATAACTACATTAAAAAAGGAATGATATACACCAAGGTTTCTAATTCCCCCACAGCAGGATCTGTGGGTAGTAGAAGACCTTGGAAAAGGATCTTTTCATATAATGGACTTTTCTTCTCATGTAGAGGGGTGAAGGTAGACATCTCTCCCATCTCTCTCCATGGGAGCATATTATAGTGTCAGGATCTGTTTTGGGAAGAAGACAGACACTGAACAGCTCTGGGTCAGGGAAGTACCACAAATCATCCTGGAAAGAAAGACAAAACCATAGAGCACTGTACTATTTCTATACATCTTTTCCACCTCTGCAAGTGCAGAGACAGTAGAACATTTCCAAGAGGGGCACCTCAGCAAGAGGCAGGTGAGAAGACAGGGGTGTTGCAGAGGCATGGGGGGCACCCACAGTGATTCCCACTCACCCAAGCATACACACATCTTCTGAACATTAATCTGGCATCCATGCCTGAAAATTTGTAATGTTTCCTGTCCCTATGCCTCTTCCCTGTTTCTTCACATCTTAAAACCTTCATAGAAGTCCAGCCTTATTTACAGACTAAGCACTGTCTCGAGATTTGGTACCTTGGTCTGGTCCTGGGAAATTTATAAATTAAGTAAAATCAAGATGTTGCTAACTTGGAGAACTGGTGCCATGTTCTGTAACTTGTGATAGCTGCTCATTACACAGGTAATTGGATTGGGCAAAGTATGAAAAATAGCCCACATATTACCTATAAACCAAAAATAAGTAGTATAAATTGAGAAAACACTAAAATTATCAGTACCTATGTTCATAGCAGTCATCTGTTGTTACTGACACCTAATATCTGATTACCTCTTGCTTCATCTGTATGTTTAAGACAAGATTTCAGCAAGTGACTCGCCGAATTTTCCCAGGAATTAAGATCAACTTTTTTAAAAAACAAATGTCCCTCTAGAGTCTAAGGAATTGCTCCAAGGCTTTTATTTTCCACTTTAGCAGTGGTCATGGTACACACAAAACTTGAACAGGTAGGGATGTTGTATTAAGAAAAAAAGAAGAGAAAGAACAAAGGACTATTTGCTCAGAGCTGCAAGACTTGGAATGAGTGAAAACCATCAGTCACAGTGACCAACAGACCCTAGCAGTATAAACAAGGTAGAAATGATAGTCAATTTAGGTACACTGAGTGTCAGCATTCCCGTGTGCTCACAATCAAGGAAATCAATAACTAACACTGAAAATTCTCCACTACTTGCTTTCATTTTATATTTTCCTTTTATTTTTTTATTTGGCTTCCCCAGCTGATTCCACCAAGAGTATCTTTAACGAAAAGCAGTTCCAATTACTGGCTATGCTGCAATAGGAACCAAGTGCAAGAGAACTAGGGAGGCTTACTGGTTACTATTGAAATTAAAGTGGAGGGAGTAAAAACAACAGGTTTATAAGTGAAGAGATTGGACACTGTTCTTCACGCTCAGTGAATTTATAGAAAGGATGTTGTATAAGGTAGCAGCTTTTGCTACTCCAAAGTGCCTTGCCACAGAAGAGTCCTTAGTGTTAGAAACTTACAGAGAATTAATCTACCCGCTAAAAAGTTAGAAGTGGCATGTCTCATGACAGAAGACAACAGAAATTCACAGTAAAAGCAAGAACTGTTGCTACTTCCAGGAAACTATTTCTCACTTGGCTTACGGCAGGCAGCATACCACACCTTTCTGAGTACTTTCCAAACACGCATATATCCAAAGGAATTCAAGCATCTCTGCAGTTTGCCAGGAATGCGTACAACTGCTTTAGGTAGTTTATTGAAAAACAGCTCTTTTAATAATTCTTCAGTATTACCTCTGGGAATTTTCATATACACCTACACATGAATCACATTCACGATTTAGTCAGAGTAATAGTTTGCCAACAAAAACAGACTTTCTTACTGTATCTCCTAAATTTACTGGTTTCATTCCTATAGTGATATAAGCACAAACTTCTTTAGGTCTCCTTATTCTGAACATCCATCATTCAGAGGCATATCAAAGACCCCCTCTCCAACTGTACAAAGGTTTGTGTGTTTAAAATGGATGGCTGTAGAATGGACCCTTCATTACCAAAGGAGTGAAAAATGTAAGCTGCTTTAACACTTTAACAGGTGTATTTTATTAACAGTGTGCGTGCACCACCCACCTATAAAAACTGGTTCATATCTTTTGGAAATAGTCGTTTCTAGACAGGAATTGTACCTTATTTAATGCACTTTTAAGACAGAAACTTAATTTGAGTGGCTCCTGACAGCAGCGAGTTCCTATATTTTATTTTACACTTGTATGAGAAAGGCTTTGGCAGATGTTTTGTAACACACCATAGACCAAGAAATGCCCTGCCTTTTGCATGAATATAAAATCCTTAATCTTAAACCATATAAACACAAGATATCATCCATGATAAATGCCCTTCTCTATCTGTGACATTTTCCTTATGCTGTTTTCCGTATATAATAGGTACAAATTACACAACATATTGAAAAGAAAAAATAGCATTTTGCCTGATCAGTGTCTGTTTACAGTAATCAGTGAGAAAAAGTGAATGACTCCTATAATGACATTTTATAGCTTGTTTCTAATCAATAAGACAGTTATTTTGAAAGATTCATGTAAGTTTAGAATAAATTATAAATGGAAAGGAAAAAGAAACAAGGTGAATATTACTGACTTGAGATTTGTTCATTTGAGAGTTGTATTTTGTCCATCTTGCACAACTCTTGTAAGTGATGCAGCATGGTTGAGCTCTGCAACAAATGCTTCTACAGAATTATTCACCATCCTCAGGAATGAGTCTGGTAACTTAAAATTGAGCATATTTATTTCTAAAACACATCTACTGCGTTTTCTGTGAATACTAGATGTTACGGATATTATTTTTAAACTGCTCTGTATACTATACTACTGTGAAATACAGCTCTTGCTACAAGGAACTTTTATTTTATGCTCCTGAAAAATATATCATTTAAACATTTAGCACACACAGATAAAAAAGGGGAAAGTATTGAAAGAGATAATAACTGAAACTCAAAACAAAAACCACAATAAAGAAATCTTAATTTTAAAAGCAAGTCTTCATTCTGTGAGCAAACTGTGGTAGTGGAGGAGGGGGACAAGGAGCTCACACTGCAATGAGTGTAAATGAAATGAGAGATGTCATTAAAAGTTTTGTAAATGGCAAAACGTCCTTGGGGTCGCTGGGGAAGAGAGACAAAGTGAGACAGTAAGTCACTTTATGTGGTTGTTCTCAGCTCTTGTATTCTGCCTTTAAAGTCAGACCTTGTTCCTTTTTAGAACAAGAGAGGAAAAGTGGGTATAAAGTGGATACAAATCAAACCATAGTGAAATGAGGCTCTTCTTTAAGTTGACACAATTCTTTTGTAATAAATACCCCACACATACGTCCTACCAACTGTGGTTAGAATTTGGCCCCATAGCTCATGTTTTCTTATAATTAAAGCAGAGTTAATCATAACATTGCTAGTACCCTTGACACACTAAATAATATTTGTAAGTTTTAAACACTCCTTTCACCCACTTAGGATATTTTTATCATTTCAAACAGGAGAAGGTTCTGCATTTCACAGTCCTGAAAGTCTTCTTTCTTCAGCCTCCAGTGCCCCCAGAATGCTAGAAATTATATCTCTCCAAGTAAATGTCCAAATAGATAACGCTTACAGGAATTAGCCTTTTTTTTTTCTTTTTTCTTCTTTTTTTTGGGGGGGAGGCAGAAAAAATAACCTTAATTTTAATGATGACACATAAGTCATTCATGTAAAAAATCACAATTCTGAATAAAATATTTGACCTGAATAACTGTGGTTCCAGATTCCACAGGAGCCACACTGAGGAGCAGACCTTATAAAGTAATTTGAAGTTTCCTGCTTTTGCTTTTACTAAGGACATTAGAAAGAAGATTAGCAATTGGAATTATAGTTCCTGAAAGAAAAAAATGAAAATCTTAATTCCTCACATGTTCGTGGATAACTTTGTCTCACAAACCAACGTCTCCACTGAGATAGACCCAACAGCACTGATGTAGCTCCATCAGGAAAGCACAACTAACAACATGTTATGGAGTACAATTATCTTTCCTATGATTATCCACTACAAAAACAAGATGGTTCCTGGTCTAGCACTACATTTTAAATTTTAACAGTATCCCTGACAATCCAGAGCAATTCTTAATGAAACAGAGATAGATTTAGATCAATGTAAGTGATATCAACATTCTCTCCTTATCTAACAACTCTTACATTTCATATTCAAATGAAGAGTCAAAATGAATCCAAATGGGCTCTTTTCATCACGCAATAATAGCAAGACTTTTATTCAAATTTATAATTATTTTGCAACTCACCAAAAAGAATGAAGTATTTTCTAGATGGAAAAAATAGCTAACGCCCTAGCAAGTTCTGCTTTAACGAAGTGCACACTGAAGTCTTCAGGATTACTACTAATGAAGGAAAAAATGCAAATTAAAGGACCAAATGAAAATACCTTCATCCGTCAATATGCTTAGCAATAAAACCAAAAAAATACAAATCAGAGTGTAAAATCTCCATATCTCTTTTGAATCCTTTCTATTTGAATACCATGCCTGAGCCTTCTACCTGTTCAAGATACTATCCACATTCACAGGTGGGAGGACCTTTATTTGCAATGAGAATTGCCCCTAACTGCATGGCTATAGGAGCTGCTGTTTAATAAAAATATTGGACATCACAATACCCATAATGCAGCTTTAAGACGGCAAAATCAGAGTCATAAAACTTCGTCAGTTTACAGACATTTGAACACATTGTTTATGTTCAGACTTCTTCCTCTGCACGATTCTTTGCAACCCCAGAGATAGATTGTGATAGAAAATTTCTGGCAGTTTAGTCTCCTGATACATGTCTTTTCACTAAACTCTCTCTGTATGCCTGTTAAAGGAACATATGATCTATAATTCCAGACTGAGTGGAAACATTTCTGTATTTTACTATGAAGATTTATATCACATTAACAACACAAACATGCAATATTTATTCCTTTCCCAATTCCTTTTTGTGCAACTTTTCATAATCCTTTAGCTGCTTTGACATTAACTACTAAAATGCTAGAATGATAACCATGCCATGGAGCAACTTGGATGAAGTAGAATTTGTCCTATAATGTGCAAATGCATCCCTGACAGAATTTCCAGTGTGAACTGAGACCTCAAAGGACTTTCAACAATGTCAAAAGAGCACTTATGTGGAGAAGACACAGAGCACCTCCCTGTTTGGTGATGAGACACTAACCAGCTTTAGCTCTGATAAGATGCTTTACCTGAGGTATTCAATTACATCCCTACCAGAGTGTGTTGAAGGAATATTTAAAGTCTGTTTTGCCCTTGACTTTTGATTCTGCATGTCAAAAGCACTTAACTCAAACCCTTTTGGATTACCAATACTGCATTAAGTTCATTGACTCCTGTACCAGATTATCCAGGACCAGATGAACCGATAGAACACAGAGAGATTGATGCTGTTTTAATATTAGACAAAACCAGCACAGCTTTAGAAACATTTTAATTTTGGGGGGAGTGTGGGTGGACTGGGAGAGAATAAACAGCTCTCTCACACAACCTGCAGTCAAATATTTTATGGAACCCTCCCCTGAAATTATTATGAAAATTCAGAAATTTAGTGAAGGAGATAGATAGTCAAGAAAATGCTCTTTTTTGAGAATTTCTGGTTTATGAAGCCACAGAACTGTCCACACTAATCTACAGCTCCCCTTGCTGGGTCAGCTGCTGAACTGCATTCAAGCGGTGGCAAACAAATAAAGTATGTGAAACATTTAGACTTACAAAATGTGCATCATACACATGTGCTGTCGTGCACAATGAGCCTCTGTGCTGTACACGTTGCTTAGAGATGGAGCTTCACCAGTGCAAGACAAATTTCAGACCACACTTCAGTGCTGAAACTGAAGAGACGACTTAATCAAAAACCAAAAATGTATACCAATTTCCCTCTGCCTTCTAGGTTTCTACAGACTTCCTTGATCATCACAGGGAATCCTCACTTTTCTTCCTTAACCCTCCCACTCCGAAAGATGTCAATGAACAGACTGTTATTCAGAATGGTGATGAATGACACTGAAAATCTGGTAACAGCTTCACTCTAAAGCATAACCAGTCCTTGCTCGCTTACCAGAAATGAGTATGCCACAGCACATTTTATTCAGGCAACCCTGCAAAGTTAGCATTTTGTGCCCTTTCATAGAACTAGATACTGCTACTGTTTGCCAACTCTACAAGCTTTTTTACTTTAATAAAATTTAGGTATTTCAGTAAATCTGATTTTTTTTGCGAAGTACATTATATCTGTCATCAGTTATTCAGATACACCCATAAACACACTGCAAGGGTTTTTCTTCCTTGAAATGTCTTGATAGTTTTCTGTATCTCAATGATGTGTAACGCAACACCAATTGCTTAGACAAATGATTCAACATAATTTCTCATTCCAAACACAAGGTACTTCGGTAGCAGCATTCAATGACGTTTGGATGGAATTCTATCTACAAAAATACTTTCTTTTCCCTTATCTTTCTGGTTGCAATTTGCATCTTCAGGTAATTCAGAGTGTCTCATGCTTTTGTCTGGACAAGTTTATCTTCGTTATCTTGACATCACTGTGGCGATATAACAGATAATAATATGGTTGGAGTGTAAATGACACTGCAGTGGTTTTGACACAGATGTCGGACTATCTCTCTGCTTGGTTTGGATACGAACACAGACACAGGTGTACAATACATATTGCTGTAGAAGTTTTCTAGGGGAAAAAAATCCTATCCAGGGAAAATAATAACATAGGCAACCATATCTTCTAATGACAATTTTCATCTGAACCTAGTCAAAATTTGGAAGCATGATATATTTTTCTGGTTAAAACCAGTTCATACAGACAAAGTGTAATTATGATTGTTTGTTTGGGTAAGAAGTATTCCTACATTTCTTTCTCCTCAGTGACTTTGTGTTCCTGCCATTAAAATAATTAAATAATTTAAAACTGACTTAAAAAAAATAATAAAGCAAAAAGAAAGCAAGCACATGTAAGTCAACAAGCATCCAAATAAAAAATATAGATCTATTTTTATATGCCTCTGACACCCTTTTGACCATGTATTGACCATTTGTGACCATTTTGCTCAGACTAAACCAATCAATAAGTTGCTTATCCAGAATGTAAAACTGAATTTTTTTACTCTTACAAAACTGATAATTCAGAATAAGATGAGAAGAAGATTATATTGCTATAAAATCACAGTATGGGTATCAACAAAGCAATGAGGCCAAATCACACTGGAACAGTAACTACTAACTTAAGAATTATTACTGCTTCTAGCAAATGAAATATTGTTAAAATGTTTTGATAGTCAAAGGTAAATTTGACATATTTGTCAATTTTCAAAGGAGTCTGAAGTGATTACATTTAGGGGTCAGTCACTTTAAGGTCATTGTGAGACCACAGATTTTACTTTCAAATTAAGAACAAGAGAAATAATAACCAAAACTTCACACACACACCCCTTCCCCCCTCACCCCCAAAAAGAAAAAAAAGAGACTAGTTGGTATAGGGATTTGTGAAGTTATTCTGTCACCCACTGAAATGAATCCCACTTATCAGACATAATTTTTCTGATGAATAACCTTGATAGGTAAAGGTAAACCACATAGACAATTTACTGCTATTACAAAGTTCTTCAAACTGTGTGCCAACACTCATCCTCTTCAAAATAAACCAGGAAGCACTAGGTCTCATGTTACAAAGTATCTACAATTACAGAACACTTTCCAAAATGCTAACAATAAATCTAAAACAAAAATCAATACTATTAATTTGTGAGATGGATGCTAAAAAAATCAAAGCTGCCACTGTTAAAAAGTGTGAAAACATAAACACAATGGAAATCATAAACGTGCTTTAAAACTCAATTTAAAAATATCAGTTACAAGTTTTTCTAATCTAAATTTAAGAACTGTGTTGCTTATTTATTCCTAGGAAAAGAGATACAGCAGATGAATTGTGATTTACTTATCTTAACAGACATTTTCCCAGTGACAGAAATTGTTGGCTTAATGCCCAAGGAATACAATAGCCACATGTTCGCAATCTTTAATTATCCAATTAATGTAGTGTCATTTTAGCAATTAGTTCAGATGACCATATGTAACTTTTTACAAATAGCTCTTTCTTACTATGACCAGAATGCCAAACGTACCAAGATGTGTTTATATTAAATGCCCAACTTGAACATTAGAAGGACTTCCATAATTACCTATGTTTAACATACTGTGACTTTTGCTATTAGACTCTTTCTACAATTGATTTAGTTTCTTAAGTAAGGTTGATTTTTGCAGACTTGTTCTTTTGAACCTGCAATCCAAACTCCATATTTTGTTATCTCCTGTAATGGTAAAACATCACAGTCATGACGAGGTCACAGCAGAGCTGTCAAAAAACAGCTTGGTTCAGTTTTGGTGGTTTCTTCAGACAAAAATTGAAAAACAGCCTGATACAACGTCTGTGTAGACACTGCAAAACCTTCATCCCCACATTTCTTACAAACCTCTGCAGACTAACTACTTGCATTAGCCAGTGTGCCATGACAGCAGTGTATGCGGGAAGGGTGAGGGAATGGCACCTCCGTATTTTGCAGTATTGTAACAACCCCAAGCGCACTGCGTGCTCGTGCTTGGTTCAGGGCCAGCGGGCTGCTGCCTGTCAGTGCCAGGTGGTTGCCAGGTCAGCTCTGAGAAGGCAATGAGCCGAGGCAAATCCAGAGCATCACATCCCTTCATCGACCTGGAGCGGGCTGCAGGAGACAGGGGTAGGATCCCACCAGCACGGAGGAACCTGGAGAGACACCATGTCTCCTTCCTGCAAAGCCATTATGCTTATCGAACATGATTTAGCTCAGCAGACCCAATTCTCATACTTAGTGTTATCTCATGCTTTACAGCTTAAATTACACTCTAGAAGAAATGAAGACAAGGATGTAGATTACATTACACTCTCCTTTTTTGAAGCATATGGCATTGGCCATGGCTGGAGGGAAGAAACTGGCTTACATGGAACCTACATGAAAATTAGTTTCTCTAGAAAATTTAGATTCAACACGTAAAAGATTTTATTCCTTATATAAGGAATATTCCCATATTCCTTGCAGTAAGAAGTTCTCTATATTCTCACTGCTTTAGGATCTGGTCCCAAATACAACTTCTAGTTGCTCCAATGATACAAACAATATAAAAATACTAACAATGAATAGAGACTGGCAGAACTGATTCCTGAGTTCACTACAATGGAATACAACAGAAAGCTGAAGATGAAAGCAGAATGTCTGCTTGAAATTATTAGAAAATACTTTGTTTATTATCTGGCCATCACAGTGTTAAGCATTAAACAAATTCAGAGAAAGCTATTTTCTGTCACAGTATCTCTCTGTGGCAAAAAGATCACTTATTTTCTACTTTGGATACTCAAATTATAATCACTAGTATACAGGTAATTGTTGAAGAAGGGAAAGAAAAAAGCAATTGGTGCATAAATACCTTGAATTTCTATTGTTTATACAACTGCATTTAGATGAAGGTATACATAGAGAAAGATGCACAGGTTTTTATTTCTCCTTAATTGGTTTCATTTCTCCCTAAGGACTCTTTTAATATATAAAAACTGTAAGCATTTTAATGTAAAATTCATATCAAGCTAAATGAATAGGTTAGCATTATATTTTTCTGTCACTATAATTTATGAATATAAAAAATGTTGAATTATAAGGCGTACTGTTGTAGATAATTTTATTCGTAATAAAGACATAATTTTTGCATCTTTTGTTCTGTCCTTCATTTTGACAATATGCCCACATGTCAGAGGGCCTGTTTTGCACTAGGGTTTTTAGGAAAGCAAATGCAACTGGCTGACCTCTGGTCTCTGATACAAACTATAGCTTCTAAGATACGTTTCATACAAGCCACAAATCTGCTATAATAGCTGGATATGCTATTTAACAAGACTTGTTAAGGGTCCTTCCAATTACACACCTACAGACTTGAAATACTGGAGGAGCACAGCTACCTCAGTAGCTCTTAAGACAATTTCCTCTGAAAACAAGGGAAGTTATACTCAATTGCAAAAAAAAAGGTACAGGGATAGAAACTTTTGGGGGCTAAACCAGCTTTTTAGCTTGACTTCTACCATACAGTTTCAGACAAAAAGTAATAAACCCTTTACATGCTGGACCCATTTGCTACCAGATTCACACTCTGATTAAAATCCGGCCCTCTGTACTGATTATGTTAGGGTAATGCCCTTAGGAGAATGAAAAAGCATTAGAAATGAGTGACTAAGTATGTGTTTTGGCCACAGCAATGAACTCTTGCTTGCAGATACATACTGGGACAAGTGAAAAATAGCTGGACATTTCCCTTGATGTTAAAATTTGCTATAGCCTGGTCTTTTCTGCAGAAGTTTGTTTGAAGAACGAAGGGATAGAGGAGGGGCATTTATAAGATTCTTCAAGATTACTCTGATTACTTCCTCCCTTTGAAACGCAGACTATATTGAAGCCTCTTTAAAAAATTCATACAGTAGAATCATTCTATGCAACTGTAAGAAGAAAACTGTCAGACAACATTCCCAATTCAATATTACATTGTGCTTCAGGAAAATATTTCCATATATTCTAGATTAAAAAAAGTCTCATAAATAAATGATAATCCATTGCTTGCACTGAAAAATGAAAAATAATTTTCTGTTTGCATTTTACTCTGCAGAGTAAAATTTAATCTCTCTTTTAATATATTCTTTGTATATACTGAGAAGTAAAAAGATGTAACCTCATGAAAATTGATTTTTTTTACATGGTTAAAAATATTTCTATCGGTGTTTATCTAGAAATCTTACTTTTATGAGTGCTGGAATATATCACATATTGACAACTTAAACACATTATCTCAAACAAATTATGATAATGTACTTTTTTTTTAAAGACAAGGGAGGAAACCTAGGTTTTTAACACTAAGCAGCATAGAGACAATGATGAAGAAAAGGGAAACTCCTAAGAGGTTGTTACATCTGGCCACAGTTCAACAGAAACCTGTTAGTAATTTTATAGAATTTATTGTAACAAGACTTCTGTATATTTTAAATAAATCTAAAATAATATAAACACATACTATATATGTGTGCATATTTATAAATAAATTTACATTTTAAGTAATGTGATGTGTTAGTGTTGTACAGAGTATAAATTATATAGTACAAACTACCTATACCTAAATTCAGTGGGAAGATTAGAAGTATACCGAGCTTGTTTTAGCTGATACAGGATAATCAAAGAAAATATTGGTTCTCATAAAACAACTATTTTAAAACCCTGAACTTTTTTTTAAATGATGAAATAAATTTCCCTGATAATGTTTAATTTGACAGGAAAAAAGTACTACATAATTCACAACAAAACATTCTGGTCTTGGCTCTTGTACAGAAAAGCAGCAGAAAACAAGGTTAGATTCACAATTCTGTCAAAGAGGCATTTTCTTCTTACTTGTGATGTGGGAGTAACCTGGTTTAATTCCCTTCTCTGCCTGGGGGGATTGGAGAGCATCCCCTATCTCTGGTTGATAGCTATGCGGTGGCTGAGGGCCCCTCACTTCTCTCCTTGATACAATTCCACTTTCTGTAAGTAATTAAAGTTTCACTGAAGCAGGTAGTGAAACCCCAGTGGCCCACTTCCCAGGTAAAAGCCACAATCACCAGCCAAAAGGGTCATTCTCACTTACTTTATTTCTCAATTAGTAGTTACTCCATACAAGATGAAACAGGACAAAATGCAGTCCTATTGCTAAAACGCTATTTTGGCACAGCCATTTAGAGACTTTTCTGGGAGAGCTAGGCTGCAAGACAGAAATCGTGAACTTGAGATAGCAGCTAAGATGTCATTTTGTATTCAGTTTCGTAGGGAATCACTGAACAGTCAGTGTGACAAGAGAATGAAAGCGATTCCCTGCCCTGCTAGTAACCTGGGAGTATTTATCTGACAACCTACCTCTGATGTGTGAACAGTTCTGGGGTCACTGAAAATATGGTGGTTCCTTCCATCCTAGAATAATTTCCTATCTTTCTTTAAATACATTCACTTGCTGGAAAAGCCTTGCAATCAGTTACTTCTACCACTGGCAAATGAAAGCGTTGCACTGTCCTGTGGCCGTTATATGGCAACCTGCATTAACACTCCTAGTCAAAATAAGTACAGGTTGCGGAAGCTGCAAAGAGGTCCCAAAAACTTAAAAATTGTCTATGACAATTTTCTAGTCTGAGATTTGGCCCTATAAATAACTTCCAGTAAAATGCACAGAAAGATATATATAACTTTCAAACTGTGATGGTATTACATCAGCATTTCTCTAGCCTGGAACCACATCAGGAAAACATTGTGAAAAAAACATGTAATTAACTCCTAACAGGATGCTGTCAGTATGCAAACGTAACAGCAATGTATTTTTAGGCGACTTGCATACAGCTATAAGAATATTTTCAAAAGTGTGAAAATTACTTCTAAAATGGCACAAAAGTACCACATTTTACATGGGAATTCTCATTATGGAATTACTCTCATCACTGCAGGAAGTGCTAATTTTCCCGCTCACTGGAAGCTTAATAAAAGTGCTGTATTTTGTCCCTAATTGTGATTAATCAGTGTGGCACTGTGAATGGCAGCAATTCCTTTTCAAACATGGCAATTTTCAAAATTTGGCAAAGTGTACATGTTATACAAATTACTTTATAATTGTACTGCATGCTAAAAGAAAGGAACAGAACTCCAGGCAGAAAAAAAAAAAGCCATTCTGCAGAAGTATCTTCTTGGCCCATGCCGGGCACTAGCAAACAACACAACTGCATACGGCAGCAGCCAGCTGAGGACACCAAAAGCTTGTTTCTGCCACTGATTTGCAGCACTCAAAAGCCAGTCACCATTACCACTGACATTGCACGAAGATACGTGCGACAGAGGATCTCAGTGAAGCGATGGTGGATACATTGGGCAGGGAGACTTGGTGGAGGTCCCAGCACATCTCTGGTGTTACCAATAGTTCCTCTCCCATCCCAGTCCCAGATCAGCAGGAGCAAGCAAGCCCAGTACTCTGCAAGTCTCACCCCAGCATGAGCCCTTCTCTGCACCTGTCCTTCACTGCGGCAGAAGAAGAGGGGCTCGCAGCCCTGGTTTTTGTATGCACTGTTGGGAAGCCTTGAGCAGGCTCTAACCAAACCTAAATGACTTCAGAAACATTTGAGAAGTACTGCTGCAATGTCTACACACAGCTAATTCTTTAAGAAACTTGTATCAACACATAACTTGCTGATAAACAAAGCCTGCTGTAAAATAAAAGGCAAAAAAACAGAAAAACCATTTCTTAAATAATGAATATACCAAAGGCAAATATTTCCACTGCTTCTAATACACACATGATATTTCTGTTTAATCTTACAAATTTCCAAAGCTGCATGAGTCAAAAAAGCTACATTGTAACTGCCTTATTAATTCCTTAAACAAAATAAAAAGATCTTTATATCCTTATTATTATTAAAATATAAAATAGTATTCAGAGATGCGATAAATCTTCCAACCATCAGAAGCATCATTTTGCAATGCTTTCTTGTCCCTAGAGAATCTGTACAAAGATCCTAGTAAGTGTAATGGGTCATAGATGCTGAAAAGAAGGCACAAGAATCTCATTGCAATGGCATCTACTAGATGACAGTATCATCGTATGGTCCAACTTGGATTACTCATCTGTCTCTGGAAGATAGGATTTTTCCTAACATGAATAACAGCTTTCCTGGTTTTCTGCTAGCTAATAGAGAATGACAATAACTAGATCTGAAGTGTAAACACAATATTGTTTTTGCCAGAGCTTATTTGAAACTGGCCCTTAAATTTAAAAAATGAAAGTAATAGAGAAAGTTTATGATATGCTTATTGAAATCAGTATCTGACAATAATACCATTTACACATTCATCTTCTACCTCTTGTTTCTGAGAGCCTGAAAGTTCTCTTTCAGAAATGTGGAAACATTCATCTTGGGGTGCACTAAAATGTGGTTATCAAGCAACTCTTCCTATTTTGTATTTTTCATAACAGTAAATTTCCATGGTCTGTAGCATGTCTTGTCAGTGTTTCTCAAAAGAGGGTTTCTGATCATTACTTCAGGTTAAAATGACTTACCATGCAGCCATCTGGTCACATGCATTAGTACACACTTCAGAAATCCACAAACATTTTATAACTGCACTCTCCACTGTGCTCTAAGTGCAGCGATGGTAGCAAGCACCCAAATACAGTATGTAAATAAGACAAAGACTAATAATGCCTTCAATCCTTCGAGCGCAAAGGCTGCTGTAGTACGTAACATAGCAACACGTTTTCCATTACACCCTAAGATTAATAAGCCTCATGGAGACCTGGAAAATCTGACAGAAAACAAGGGCAATACGATGTTCATTTCTGTTTCATTAAACACAGGATGAGCTGATGGATCTCTCCACACTTTGTCACTCCGCACTGTTAATGGCTCTTTGACATTATTATTCACCATGGGTGAGATTGTGTAACCTCTGCTCACATTGGTGAGCATTTACAAAAGTACTCCCACTGGCAACTGCTTTCGAGAGGGTACCTGAAGCATATGGTACTTCTCAGTTCAAGTAAGAGTGGCTGAATCTGACCACAAAAAAGTGTTTGTAAAGGATTTTAGTAATGTGCAGGTAGCTGGTGAAGGGCACTTTAGTGGATACAAAGGTTTAATGCAGCAGTTAAAAACTCTGAGTGATAGTTCTTCATCGTCTTTATTTTTATCTGCATATTTTTAGCTCTGATTTAAGTTTTGCGATGTTACTTTTTCAAAGCAAGCGAGTAAAATACCTGGAATAGGGACATGGTGAGGAATAGGAACACAACACAGACAGACAAAAGGTGCCTGCACAGAGACCCAACACCTCTCTGCAGATATGACGCATAATGTGAAAAGCCCTGGGAGAGAGAAAATAATTTCAACACAAGAAAGTTTATTATTTTTTCTTAATTATGTAATCAGGGTTTTACTTGTTGTAGTGTAGTTATAGAACACAGTCATACCTTGCATTACCTTTCTTTTAGAACTGAGTATGTCAGTTGAACTGGAAAATAACAGCAATGCTGAACACATCTGCGAATGTCACAGAAACGAACCAGGAATGAACCATTTCTTTGTACCTTCCCTATTTTCATTTGAAATTACTCTAATGAATTATATTCTTTCCTTTTACTCAACATGCTCTCCTTTGTGAAACTCAGAGCATTACAGAAATATGAGTACACATTACTGTCCTTCTTTTACAAATAGTCCAAATAGGCACAAAGGTATGAAACAGCTTTTAGAAGAGATATGCTGGATGGATCTTTCCCCTTAACAAATCAAATTCTATTTGCAGCTCACCTTAAGTTTATACAGACTTACCTTTTTCCATTTGAAAATTTGACCTATGCACAATTCACCCTGAACCAAATCTAATTCAGACAAAGACGCAAACAAAAATATTTCTTATTGCATATGTTCAAAGTGGCACTTGTGCAAAGCAGCTCACTGTCATTTCTATTCTTGTCTGTGATCTGCTTTTTGAACCTTTTTAATATTTCTTCCACTGCTACATCATCACCATGCTGAGCTGCTCACTATCTTCCTGCCCCAATCTACCTACTTTTAAGATCACTACATGCTGATTTTTTTATTTTTTAATTTTATTTGGCAACTAATAAAGAAAAATACCAATACAGTCCTTTAAAATAAGACATTGGGAGGGGAGTGTTGCAGTCTACAGAAATTATAAAACTTCATAATAGTGCAAGTGAGTAGTGATGTCCAAGTGTTCCTGGATGACAATTTGCACATGTGGCTTTCCTGTCCAACAGTAAGTGAACAGCAAAGATTAAGAAATTTGTATAATAGAGATCAATACATAAGTTACAAAACAATAAGAAAGGACATCCATCCAATAAATATAATTAATGAATGAGCTTGAGAAAATTACTATCTGCCTGTAGATATTACACAAATAGGAAAATGGAACATTATGTAAACATAAATCACTGCGGACTATGTGTTCAACTACAGTTTCAGGTTAAAAAAGAAAAATTAATATCACCAACCGTTTCAATTCATATCAGAAAACAGATTTTAAAGAAAGCTTTGGCAAAGTGATGTATAAATTATATGTTCAAAATTATAAATTAGATTTCCCCAGGCAATAATGGTGATTCCACAAATAGTTTCAGAAATAACTCTGTGTAAGTTATTAGCTTTCTAAAGACTTACCAGACAACTTGAAAAGCGGAATTGTTATAAACAATACAATTCATTATATGAGGACTGCTACGTGAGTTACAACACAAATTCTGTTCTGTCTTGAGCAGAATCCAAAACTAAAGTGGACACTGTAATCATTGTGGGAGATACAAACGATAGGCCTTTTGCTACAGCACAGATATGTTTTTTAAAAAGCTGAGATGGAAGCAAAACCTCAAAGGTTTAACTAAGTCAGATGACTGAAACCTAGAACATGAATGGCAGCATGCCAGGAAATTAAAGTTACTAAATTAAAAATATGGCATACCCTAATGACAGTCAATTCTATGTATGCTGAAGATGCCTGGGATTCCTCAGATACAGCTAAAACAATTTCATTTTGGTGAGGAACAGTATTAATCAAAGCACAAAAAAGACTCAGGCCCATTGGACAGAGTTGTGAGGAAGCAAACACAATGTGCCTAAACACCTGGTTCGTAAATGTTTAGTCTTCCGTAACACTGTTCTAGAAGATAAATATATCTGCCGAGGACTGATATAGAAGGGGTAAGCAGTCAGATACATCACAAATCCAAAACAAACAAGCAAAGGCCTAATATGCAATCAGTCTAAGAAATACAAAACCTCCAGTCCAGAGTTTTCAGCCATGAGACAAATTCCCAGAACGAAAATGCAAAAAGTCGAAGATTTTCCTTACATGTAGGTCCTAAGTCAAACAGTGGATGATAAGCAAATCTGGTGCCAGTCTAAGCTTTGACACTATATTTCAGATCTATGTAACCAACACGTGTAAAAGACAGTCCATGAAAGACAACTGAGCTAGCTCCAAAATTTTTATGTCTGCAGAGCAATACTAGCTCTGTTCCTGAAAACAGAATAGTAAAATAATTACAAGCCTTCAATGTGGAAGGGTTTGGCTAAAAAATAAGAAGCAGTAAAAAAACTATTAAAAATTCATTAGTAACTGATTTCTTCCACTATAAAGAATCTGAAAGGGAGAATGCTGAAAGTAAAACCTGAGAATAGAACTAGAGACAGAATGATACAAGGACAAGATATCTGTTCTCTTCACATGTAGGCAAAATGCTTCATCACCTCATATTGTCACATAGGAAACCTCTCTTCTCTCTGTGTATGTGTATGTATTAAACCACTTTACAGACATGCACTCACACATCTATCTTTGTCTTCTGTCTTTGCAAACTAATTCCCTACTGAATATGAACAAGACTAGTCGTGTACCATCATTTCCCAGAGAAAGGAAAAAAAACATCTTTTACAAGTGTCTTTGTTACTAATGCTACTTAAAGAAACGTTCATTTCAATGTCACTAATTTCACTGAAGCGCCACAATAGCAAACTTCTGAAGACAGAACAATATAAAAAATGCAGACTTAAGTGACAGCTGAAGAATTGGGGTGATCTGCAAGAAACAGCACAAACTGAGAAAAGAGAAAAGCAGGTGGATTACTATCGCGTTCCTGTATGCTTGGGGTCACTAAGATGAATGTGCATGAGATTCTTTTGTCTGTTTGTGCTATAATTTCACACACTAAGAACAAAATTGTGTTCTCTGATATGCTCATAGAAGTCCCTCTGGAATCAGTGAGAATTACACGCTTGCATCTAAGGGCAGAATTTGGCCCTAAGTCATTAGTTAGAACTCTCTGCTGAAACCCTACAGAGAATAGGGGGTTTCAGAGGACGATGAGGATCAAACTGATGTAGCACTACCACACTCAGAGATTTACTCTCACAGGAGACCATCAAATACTCAGACGTTCCAAAAACCCTGTCTGTAAAGATAAAAATCTTTACAAGACTAACACACCATATTCATAGAGGCTGCTTTCAGTTAAAACAGACTTAAGCAGCATTAAAAACAGTGGCAATGGAATTGAATGAAAGTTTAGAGGAGAAAAATAGCCCAAAATTTTCAGACCTATATAGAAAAGCATGCCAACTACTAACAACCATTTCTCATGAAAAGGCAAACTCAGTGAAAGAAAGATAACTTCAATACAGCTATTGCACATATGGTGCACATGTTCATAGGCAGCCTTAAATCTGTTGAAGAACTGTTCTGTCCTCAGCTAAAGGATAAGCTAGTGAAGTTATTTCCTGCTGCTTTGGAAGAGTTTTGAGGTGTGTGTACAGATACATATGTCTGTGTATTTAAACAAATGTGTATATATATTTTAGTGTTATTTCCTACTTTCTGTTCTGAAAGAACTGCCTATGCATTAATGAATGCCACTGTTGTTGTTTATAGTAAGATCTCGTATCTATTATTTATTTTGATCTTTAAGTGAGCAGTTGATGCAAAAATAATTACAAACAGTATTCTGCATCAAATGCTTTTGATTTTTTAACGGTAGTATTTAACAACATTATTTGTGTCCGGTCCAACCTTCAGACAAATGATTCACTTCTATGATAAGTACAGACTGTTTTATCTTAGATATTTCCTGGGCACTTGCAGTACTCTAACTCTAAAAAACAAATCTGTTTTGATGAAGACAATACTCCAATTCATACTGGCTGCAAAGTAACAGCTTAAAAAAACCATCTCCACTATTTAATTCTAAACTCCACTGTATCTGTTGCAGGATAGGCTGGCATTTGCTGTTAAAGCAGAAAATTACAAGAAGGGCCTAATTGACCCTCTTGTGTCTTTGAAAAATCCTGTCTGTTGTCTCTAATTGACCCTCTAGATACCTTTATGGAACAATGAATGAATCCTCAGTAAATAATGGACGGTGATGATTAATAGCCATGGTTTGGCTGGACCTCTGGCTCATGGAGTTGTGCTATTGAACATTTTTTTTTGTTTTTTACCATCACAGTTCTCTGTACTTCATAAACAAACTATTTCAAGATAACAAAAATCCTGTTGTAAATAACGTGAAAAGTTAAATAAAATTAAATGCTACCTCATATAATGGAATGAAAAATAGAATTATTGGCATTATTCAAAATGACTTTCCATCACCACCTTTTTCCATGTTTCAGTTGAAGATACAGTAACATGTCATCATATATTCATACGCTTGATTTAGAAAGAAAAAAAGTTTACCATAATAGATCCCCCTCAGAGACATCATTTATTTCTTTACTATGCATTGTAGTCAATAATAACAATGTCATATATCTTTCTCTTGACTCTTCATTGCAATAAAAATCTATGATACTAAGATACTTCTAGATTTGGTTTCACTATAATGCTGTCAGAAAACATTATGAAAACATCTCCAAATGTCTCTTCTCTTATTTAATAACTCTAATGCCTAATGTTTTCAGGCTTGTCAAATTATAAACGTAAATATGTTAAGTTACACCATTACTCTGAAATACCACAAAGAAATCTTGCTGTGTTTTGAAAATAATATTTACAACTTAGTAAAACAACTGGCTCAATGCCAGCCCAAGAAATCCCAGGCAGCAATGAATGTTCACATACATCATCTTTCCTACAGCACAATGGCATTTGGTGATGGCATTGAAAATCACTTTCTAAAATTCAGCATCACATACTGAATATGTCAAGCAAATAAAGGACAAATCAACATGCTCTTGCAATATACGTAACTAAAAAAAACAGGAAGTTCAAACAAATTCACTTTTCCAGATTTAAGAAATGTAACAATCGTGCACTCTTCTTTAAATGTGAAAAACATGAGCATGGAGTGTGTGTCAGGATCAGCTACCTGAATAAAAAGTAGTTTAAGCTTAACCTTTCAAAAACAACTAACTAGGGAAGTTCCACAAGGCCTCAAACAAAAAGAAGCATTCCAGGTCTCCCAGTGAAAAAATAGATTACATTTACCTAGTTTTCTACATCCTAAACTCTCTTGGATACAAGTGGGGACTTGTTGGGCTATTTATGAACCTTTTATAAGACTGAAGATAAATGTAGGACCTGAGGTTCATTAAGCAGCTTTGAACTGTTCTTAACAACACTCAGAGAACTTAAGTAAATACCACCATAATTTTATCATGGGAAAACTGACTCGACCAAGGTCACAGAGAATATCTGGAAATTTAGCCTTTAGCTAACCCCAGGTTATCTAAAAAAGATGGGTATTTTAAATCCAATAGCAACAGTTTTCACAGCAGATACTCAATGCATTACAACGAAATTGAAATATGAGAAAAGTTCCTTCTAAGGCTAAGATTAATACAATACATATATAATCATGAAAACAAATCTTTGCTTAGTGCAAATCTGCCCTTCTCTTTAATGCAGTTTAGTTTCTTACAGGCATTTATCCTGATCTCCCAGGAGATGTCTCTCACTGCTGATTCACTGACAGTTGCCCCCAGTAAAAATGTGAATGCTTTTAGAAAGATTGTACAATTTGGGCAAGTAAAGTTTGATGATGACTGTACTAAACTGCCTGCAAATAAGCAATAACTATGGGGAGAGGTTAACTGGGAAGCAAGAATATTTCATAAGTTCATTGATCTACTGTAGGTGCAGCATCCTTCAGAGAATGATCTAAATAAGCAGTTGAAATCAACCTAGTATGCAATAGGCAGCAATATGATTCAGTGTTTAACATGTTTCTAAGTGTTATATATATATATATACCGCTTTACAGGTTTCATAGAGTCACAAAACTGCTGAGGTTGGAAGAGATCTCTGGAAATCATCTAGTCTGCAGTGCTCAGAGCAGGGTCACTGGAGCAGGTTGCTCAGGACCATGTCCAGTTTGGTTTTGAATATCTACAAGGTTAGAGATTACACAACCTGCCCAGACAACCTGTTCCAGTGTTTTACCTTCTTCCCAGTAAAAAGTTGTTTTTTCTAATGTTTAAATGAAATTTTGTGTTATTTCATTTTGCACCCATTTCCTCTTATCCTGTCACTAGACAGCACTGAGAAGAGTCAGGCTCTGTCTTCTTTACTAACGCCATCAGATTTATTATACACAGTTTAAATTTCATCCAGTAGAAACCTAAGCATAAGTTAAAGATGTATATATGGCCTCACATCCAAATAAAAGTCATTTATTCACACACAATTGTCCAATTTACATGTTTAAGAGCAGTAGTCACTAATGCAAAATGAATGTGCAGTATTCATGTGCAAATTGGAGATGAACTTGCTTCAGACCCTGAAAGCTACATTCCAAAACACCCTGCGCTCTGTGTTACTGGGCTTGTGCAAAAAGTAAAATGTGACTCTGTGTGTTCAGTATATAACTGCAAACACAAATACTATGTTTGTATGTGCCACCATTAAAAATTATGCTCGTTACCCACTATCAGCAGGTGTACTGTGTAACTGTGTTGTGTATGCTATAAGCCTGGAATACAAGGCCTACCAGTTCCTTTTTGGTTACTGTTAATGGTATAAAAACTAAGCAGAAAAGCTAATTTCCTTGTTTGACTAATAGTAAATATTTGATGTGAATTTATGTAATAAAAAACTTTATCAAAATATAAACATAATTATACAAATGTATTTAAAACTACTTTAAAAGTTCTTATTTATTATGATTGAGATACAGTGGAAGATATATATTCTCTAGGGGAACCTTTATGACAGTAGGTAGATTCATATAAATCATAAGACAATTTACAGTAGGAAGTTGTTTGTCTGAATAGTAGAAAACAGTAACCTTTGTACAACTGATGTTAAACTAATTCTGCTTTAATGAAAAGCGAAATTTACATACAGCTTTGTTACCACAATAAATAGGGGTCTTAGTCTCTTTCATAGTCATTCCCATTGTGCCTCCATAGCCTCATCTGCTTCTACTAAAATCATGGTATAAAGCACATTTTTCTTTTAATATAAGGGAGAATACATAAATTCAGCCATTAGGCCTGTTTCAGTGCATAAAGATCACAGAGTATAATAGATGCTTACACTTCAAGTAATTTTTTGATCTCAACAGCATATACTGAGCCCAAACATTAGAAACTTGATTCAATTAGAAACCTGACTGCTAAAATACCACATATTGTTTTAGTTATAAGCCTGAACACAGAAATGAAAACTGGTTATTTCTCTTCATCTTTTAAAAATATATATTTAGCTCCAACTATTCTCTCAGACAAATAACATGGCATATGCACAAATGTTTTCATAGTCGGTAACCCAGAACAGTCATAAATGGATTTCCAGGACTGAAGACTGAATAGTATAATTTTTATCCATCTCTTAAATTAAAAGTTGTTACTTATGGTGATGAAGGTGAAATAGTCTCTAGTTCAGGATGTCTGACACTTCTCATTTCAAGGCTTCAGTACAGTTGCTTATAACTTTAGCAAACTCTAATTGTTCTCACTGAAGTTTCCTATTACAGATGCCTGTGTGGGGCACAACTTATGTGGGAAAGTTCAGCAAATGTGCTTTCATAATTTCCGAAAAACCAACAAGGGAAAAATACATTATTTTCAGAAGTTTCAAAAAATTCTTAGAAGTGTTTTCTGGGAAACCTCCAAGCCCCTAAGGCAGAGAGGGACCTCATAAGTCACCAATTCCAGTCCAGCATTGCAGGAACAGAACAATCTAGTTACTTTTAAGATGCAGTTTGCTAAAGTGACTGCATAGCTGGTGTGGGAAAGCCAGAAGCTCTCTCCCACTACTCTAATATTAAATGCAGGAAATTAGAGCTGTGGCTAAGCCAAGAAAGAGGTAGAGTAAAAGAAAAGCAGAACAAAAAGTTTTATGGGAAAGAAGAGTGGAACAAAATGTGTAAAACACTGAAGCTGAAAGAGGTACCTTGGGATGGGAAAGACAGAAGGAAGGAGCTGAGAGAAGATAGGACAAAAGAAGGAAAAGTCAGAGTGGGTCTAGGAAAAAGAAATCAGACTTTCAGGAAAAAAGCAGTAAAAAGGGATACGGAACATCACTTTATTTCAAAAACTGGATAGAATCCACAATCCAGTTTCCACACTGTTCTAATTTCACAAGTATTTTAAAAATAAATTTTAAAACACCACTAATCACTCTTTGGTGGCTTGATGAGAAAGAAGCAATCCATTATTACAGTTAGAAGTGGTTAGTTCAGTTCAAAGAACAGTGTCAGTACTTCAAAGGAAAGAATCCAACACCTACGAATAACTCTGTAAGGTTTTCAACCCTTCCCTCCATCTTCCTACTATCCATTGAATATTAAAATAATGAAGGAATGAAATTAAACCCTTAAACTTTAGAAAATACAAAATTTAGATTGTTTATGAAACCTTAATTCAGTCCTTTGGAGTATGCAGATTGATAGAAAATTTTTAATTACAAGAGAATACTTGACTATATCATTTTGTCTCATGTTTTTTTTTAATTAGCCCAGGTGTTTTTAGCTTATTATTCTACTAAACATATGTCATCATTCAACATACTTATCCACGCCTATGTTTCCCGTCGAAACACTAAGAGGATCATATTTAGTGATTATGCTAATATTTCTATCACTTTCGTTTCAGCATGCCACTCATTACACAAATCCAAACATACTGTAGCAGGAAACAAGTTTAATAAATAAGGCCTCTTCAGTCAAACATCTTGGACTATCCCCAGATCTCTGCTCCTGCCAAGTGACTGTTTTAAGAGGTGGACAAAAGTAGACACACAAAAGTACAGATACTATGATAAATGGATGATCCAAATTCCCCCCAACTGCATATCATAACTTAATGTGAAACCCTGAAGAGATTAAAGGCAGGAATTACATTATCATGAATAATATAAAAAAGTGATATTCTGTTTAAAAGCTTTTGAGTGCAAGGGAGTTGAACAAATACATTAACACAGCTTCCAAAGATTCAATCAGGTTGAATGTTACCCAGAACATAATTCGAAATAAGCTTTATATAGCTCATATGTGAAGTACAAGTCTATTTGTGACTGGCACTAAAGCTATTAGCATGTAGATTTTAAGTCTTTCTTCAGTTATATAGAGCTTACACTATCTGCTTTGTCCTTCTTTTCATAATGGAAACTTCTCCGAATTACATATGAAGTACATCTCAATGCTGCAGGTATGAGACACATAGACAGAGATATATACATATATACCTAGATCGTTATTCTTTCTTTTTATTATAATTTTAAAACCTGTCTCCTTGTTATAGTGGCACAGTAATGTGGCTGTTGCATCTTATTTCTCAGTACTGCATTCATAAACAGGGATTTGGAGGGCATTTAGTGTTTCTTATTATTTCAATCCTATCAGTTGAAAATTTGTATTGAAATTATTCAGGCAGCATGTAAAGCTCTTCTAGAAAAGATAGCTGTACATTAACTTACAATTAAATGATGGTTTTAATGAAATTATTGTGTGTGACAGGTTAACGGACTGATGCTGAAAGGCAAATGTCGAAATGAAGCCAAGACGTTTATTTTCAAACTGACAAATCTTAACTCAACCATAACGTATAGTTCCATTAACATTATGGTTATTACACAAAATAATTTGGCTGAAAAAAATACATAATAGTCCAAGCTGCCAGACTGTCAGTAGAGACCCTAACCTCACCATGTTCCATGAAAGACAAACCAAGCCAATGCCTACGTGACACACGGGTTTTGTTTAAGACTTGGAGAAAGCGTTATAAACCTAGAGCCAACCAGTCAAACACCTGCTGTCTCCTGAACAATGTCTTTAATCTGTACTTTTATTTGCTATTCTCAGTTCTAAGGTCAAGCCAGCAGCCTCATCATTGCTTAAACACATCAAAAACTGTTAATGGGGTCCTGAGTCCTAACCTCTGCTTATTTTTCCCAACTTCTATGGCACAAAGTGGCAGAAAGCTGTTAACATTCGAGTGAAGGATTTTGGATCAGCTTTTGGACCAGCAACTCTGGATAGCATTAAAGACATCATTCCTACAGCTTCCAGCAAGTTAATATTTTAGACTGTCAAGATACGATCTTGCTGCTATATACAATTTCACATAAGGGAGTGAGATGTTTAAAAGAGCTTCCTTCTGAAAAAGTCGTTCTGTCCAAACTGTTTAAGCACGTGTGAAATATCAGCAAACCAGAAAATGTGACAGAATGACCAGTAGGATATGCAGAGGTGAAACTGAGGATCTTTTTCTTGAAACAAATAAAGGCACAGGACTAAGTTGATGTACTGATTTTCGGCATGGCCGGGAAAACACGAAGAAAGAACAGAGGTGAGAAGAATACACCTGTAGCAATATGAGTTTTTCAGTAACTGGAAACACAATGGACCACTGTAAAGAGAAGTGAAATGCTGAAAAGTCTGCCTAGATACATTATTTAATAATAATAATAACAATAATAAGAACAAAGGAAACAGCTCATGGAACCAGTCCTGGGACAGAGACCTCCTCCTTCATGTTATTAGCTTGAATACACTATGAGTGGCCAGTGACCAAAAGTGATTATCATACAGCAGATGTAATTTTGCTACTGTGAAATGAGTTACGGTCTCAGTCCGGCTCCTACCAGACAGCTTTTCACATCACAGAAACCAGGCAGGCTCAGGCTGTTGGGGAGGCAGGGAATGGGTATGGAGGCTCTACCCTTTCACCCCTTCAGGTCAGAATGAAATTGCAGTGCTGGGAAGCCTGCACTATGCTTCAAAAATTTATAGCTGTTAAGGCCAAAAGGGGCTCTTTGTGACCATCTAATCTGACCTGCTGCTTAACTCAGACCATAGAATTTCAGCTAGCTACTGCTATCCATATTGCACTTTCTTTTCTCCTCTCTCTACGTATCTTTCTCAGTCTCTTTTTTCTGTTTTGTTTGTTTGTTTGTTTAAGTACAAGGAAGCTTCAAATTCCCCAGCTGCCAGTTCAACATTTTTTAAAAAATTACTTTGCTTTCTAAAATCAAAAGAAAAGCTTGAAAGGAAGCAGTACACGCATTTGCCTTGTTGCCCATCTTGTTACCAAATCAATGTCACAGACTGGGTAAAAGTAATACAGATTATATGATCCAAAGCACGCTTTAAGTGTCTCAGTGTATGTAAGGCATTAAACACTAAAATACAATTTATTTTACAGATTACCTTGTAGTAATTTTCTGTCTACTGCCACCTGAGCTCTAGGAGCTTCCTACACCTGTAACAACTACAGACACACAGTCTCTCAGTAAAGTCATCCAGAGGTGCATTTTCTGGATTACTGATTGTCCATATATTGCTCAAAGGAAAGTTTGCCTTTGTTCACTGAGCTGTTGAAAAAGTCTGTGAATATTTCTACTGGATATGCAGATGAACCTACCCACTTGTCCAAGACATGTCAGTAACATATGAGATATTTGATTAAAAAAACAAAAACAAAACCACAGAAGCTGCATTAGATGTTTGAGATTCTTATTTTGGAGGAAAGAACTTCATGTGTGTAATGACATTTTTTTTCTTTCCTTTGAAACCAAGAAACGAAGTATGTTGACAGCTGTGAAGAAAATGAAGGAATGCCAAGTGGTCAGGGAGCAAGCCAAGAAATCAGATCCCCTAATCCAAATCTCTGGTACTGTACAGTCTAAAAAGTGGGCCATATTCACATCCCACTTTGTTTCACACACTTAACTAAGGTATGCGAATCACAGATGTGCTGAATTGTCTTTTAGAGACTAACTATGGAGGAAGACACAGTCCTTAACTAAGGCACCTCAGTTAAATTTCTAAAAATACATGGAATAAATCATCACCACAGTTCCCATAGTGGACACCAGTAATCCCCTCACTCAGAATGTTTTGAGGGCAAGCGCATCAGAGACTGTGGGGTGGCACTACCAAAGGCTGTTGCAGTAGAATGCCTGAAAAAAATCCTATTTGTATTTTTTACTCATAGCCTTTTCCCTATTCTAATGCTGAACCTTCTACAAGGGAATCTGAACAGATTTTCCATGTAATTGTCACACCAGTAGTCACTGCTCTTTAGGTACTGTATTTCTTTCCTTTTTTACAAGACATTAAGAAGACATATCATATTTTAAAGAGCAGTCAAAATGAAATCACAAAATAACAAGGAGCAACTCTGTGCAACTCTTTGCTACAAGGTGGAACATGCATGGCAGAACTGATGCATTCCTGACGGAGAGATATTTTCTCCATGTTCTTTCCAACTTCTTCCAACTCTGCCTTTGCTCTAAAACCAGCATATCTTTTGAGGGAGTTACTTAATCTTTTGCAAGTTAAAACAGGACGCTTATTAGCTCCACTGCACTCCTTTCCAGCCATGTGTTGTTTCATAAGACCAAGCAGAATGTGGCTTGTAAGAACAAAGTGAAACCATAAATATAATGTAGCATAATTCCAAAATGTACGGAGTATAATGATCCGTATAATGTTAAAATGTTAGTAATGTCTCTCGATATTATTTCATCACATGCTAGCTGCTATTTCCTGAAAACTCTTTGAAGGATTAAATAAAAACATATGCTATGAACACCCACTGTGTGCTGTAACAAATCAAAACTAACGTTTTAGTTTGATGAAAGTTTCCACAGTACTCAGTACTGTAAATTAATGTCACAGTGGTAAACTGCTTTGGAAATAATGAACGCTGCCTTGATGCCAGTTAGTTTCCTATTAGTAATATAAGAAGTCTCTACAGTATTTAGAACTGAAACATAAGTGTCTTCTAAACCTAATTTTTGAGAAATACAGTCATACAATGCTATCGTCAGCTGGGTTGATGGAAAAGTGCAGTAAGATAATTAACATCTTTATCTCTCCAAAATAAACATATCATTTGCCCCTGATGTAAACAAGCAAAAATAGAGATGGATAGGACTCCTCATAAGGATTTAACCGGTCAGTGGTCTACTATGAAATAAATATTTTCTGTCAAAATGGCTAGTTCTGGAAGCAGTATTCAGCTACAGGTCTATTTTTCAAAAAGAAGCTTTAATATATATTTTGCATTATTTGGTGTATCTCTGTTATCGATGTTTAATTTATTCATTAATTTACTAAATCCTTGTCCTTATATATGGCTGTGAATTCCACAAGCAGATAGATCTTTTGAGCTTTTTTTTTTTTTTTCCTTTTAACAGTTTTAAATCTGCATTTCTCAATTTCTGTTAGGGATAGAAATATAGATGAAAGATTTCAAATCATAGTCTTTCCACCATTGTTTTGAAAATCAACCTAATGCCCCAGCCTATCAGCTGCTTCACAGATAAGCAATCCTACCATTTTCAGTCCTCCTTTGTACAATAACATCTCCTCTTCCCTAAGTGTTCTACTGGTTTGGTATATTCCCGTTCCCTCTGCACTGTAAACCTTCCCTTATTAAGTGCCGGCAAAAATTTATGATCATTTAAAAATGAAGTATCTAACATATCAGCAAGTAATATCTTTCTCTACCTTAACAGAGCATCAAATAGGCAGGGAGACAAAGTACAAAGTGCCATAGTCTTCAGCTCACACCTTTCCTCGTTGGAAGTACTGGCCTAGAACAAAGGCTGAAATGGCTTCTAATATACATGGGACACTTTTTTTATCCTCACCTAGTCAAACTTTATTCCTTCTCTGCCTCATGGCCTCCTTTCACAGCTGCCAAAACTGATTTCCTAAAGCAATCCTATGCCTTGCTATTGATTCTAATAACTATGCATATGTACATCTGCATAAATGTTATGAAAATTGTAATTATAATCTTCTTCATTATGTGTAGTTTAACAAATTATATTTAAAAGTTTTTGGGGTGGTTTGGGTGGCATTGAAGCAAGCAATCAATAAAAAAATAAATAAAGAGAATAAATCAGAAGAAACTAAGCAGAATAATGGTCAAATGCCATTAAGTTTTTCCAAAGGTTTCACTAGAGACAGAGTTAGATACACCTAAAAGCTTTTGAGAGCCTCACCCTTTACGTATGATACTAGCTGACATGAACTACATTTGAATGAAAAAATAAAAATTTGAAATGCCTAGAGTTGAATGTGGGGTTTTATGACATCGGGATGAAGAATTACATTGTGCCATTCTCAGTGTCAGAGTTCAAGTCATTGATGGAGTTTAGGGATGGAGGGATCATAAAAGAGGTCAAGGAACTCCTCAAGATTTTTCATCTTCTATAACCAGTCTGACAATTCCGAACCTTTGGGAGAAAGAAGGCTAAAAATGTTTATTTGTTAAAGAAATAAATGCGTGTTGCTTAAATGCACGCATTATATTTAAGTAATACACATTTCTAGCCTTAACTTATGCCTCAAGTATTATGCTTTCTTCATATTATAAACTGGCTTTAATCACCGAACTTACTGATGTGCACCATATTACTATTAATGGTATTTTGAGGATTTTGACACCACTATCTTAATACAGAACAGCTTGATAATTCTCAGGATATCAGGAATTATTTTCTATTGTTTAAATTTATCACACAGTTTATAGTATATAATATTTAATTTTCTTGAAAAAAAATATTTAAAATAATGAAATAAAAAATATTACTCGCTACATTACTACTAGACAACAAAAAGCTCCAAAAATGTGTGGGGTTTTGTCTCCCTCCTTTCATTTCTAATATGAGCTGTTAATTGGTTAACAAAAAGTACATAAATTCTTAGGAGCAGTACCTGCTAATAAAGACAGCAAAAGCTAAGATATGACTAAAACACCATAACAATTTTCTGCAAGTGGTAGGTCATTTTTTCCTAGTTTCCTTCCCAATGGAACAAGAAAAATACACATTCTTCCACAGTCTATTCACTGACACACTGCTTATCTGATGATGCACTGCTTTGGGTCATTTTCAGGAGCTGCTATTTAGATAGAAAGGAAGAAATAGCAATATGGGAAAAACATGACAAAACAACTTTTCAAGTGTACCTCTTAGGTACGATTCTCTTCACAATGAGCAGAAATAAATAATTCCAGCACTACAGAATCCTATGGCGTAGAGGTTTTTTCCATTCTTGCAGATTGGGAGAGTAACAAATAAAGAAACCCCTCTAAATTAGGGCTTTAAAAATCTGAGGCTACTATAAAGAAACAAGATTAACTTAATCCCCTAACAATCGAATTTATGACTAGTAAAGGGTTATGAAAAATTCCATCTAGATGTCAAATATAAGGAAACACAAAGTCTTTGGAGACACATAATGATAAACTGCAGATTGAGCAATAAGCTCAGTGAACAGAATGAACAGTTCAAGAGTTCAGAACATGTTCATTTGAAAGGTGTTCAGTTAAAGAGAAGGGCATGGTATAGACAAAGGCACAGAAAGGTCATCATTACAGTCATTTCATCTTCATTACAATGGTGCAGTCATAGCATTTGTGCACATAAGTTCACACTTGCATGTCAATGCATTGCTTTGGAGATGAAACAAAAAATATTTTTAATAGATTAATGAATCCTGGGAGCAATAGGCTTTATTAATTCAGTTTTTAAAAATAAAAAGGACATGAAATATCTGTATTTTCTCATCATGGGCGATCAAATAAAAATTACACTCTCTCAAGAATGGTCCCGTTCTTCATCAAACAGGCATAAAGCATGTCCTGAATGGAGTGCTTCTACCTGTCAGACTGTAGCCCAGAACTCACTTTTTCAAGCCAATTGTTATCTCAAATGCAGTAGTCTATAATAAGCAGAAGTAAGCAGATGTTTAAAAGGTTTCAATAACATAATGCACTCTGGCTTTTGAAATCAAGAGTATCTACTCTTGTTGAAAATTCAGTGAAAAAATTGGTAGGTTATCAATAAACCAAAATAAGATTTTGGCTAGAATGTTGAGCAGATACCCCTGCTCTCAAAAACAAACAAGTAATAACCAATGCAGGAAGCCAAAATCCTGGGTTTATATCAGACCTCATTCAGCACCTAGCATTATGTCTGGATAAAATCACTTTAGCAACAAGCAATAGATGTTCAGGTCTTCATGGGAGGTCTCCAAAACAAGTACTGACCCAATCAACCTTGTCTGTAAGTGGCAGGCAATCACAACCATAGGCAGTTCAGCTGCAGGTTAGGGACAGAGACATTAAAACTTTTTTTACTTTGGTATTTGCACAGTACTTTTCATTAATAATTAACAGGAACTGGAAGCCCTGGCACTATCTTGTCTCTGATTTCTAATTCTCTAGAATGCAAACAGACCCGATTTTTTTCACAAGACCAGTAAGACGAATATAAACTAGAATATTTTAAATTTTTTATTTACTTACATATTTTAAATAAAGCAATCTAAGATCCTCTTGCACCAATATACATGCATACTATCGACAGATACATTTACAAAAAAATTAATCTATCTCAGAGAGAATCTCAATTTTAGACAGCAGCAGTGGGGCAGGAGCGTCATTCTGTATGATAATGGTGTTAGAATTCGGCCCACAGTAACCCATAAGGTACTTAGCAGCTTTCAAGAGCAGTTACTGAACATTTTGCGATTAAGCATGACTCCCACAGACTTTGGTATCAATTATAGATGACCTGCACTTTTGAAAAGCTAAGCCAAATTCGGTAAGAAAAAAATGTGCTGTTTAGACAATATCAAGAAGTATAGTCATTATGCCAGATTGACGTCCAAACTCTAACTCACACACAAATACTTTGGTTGCCTCTTGGATGCTTATGCAAATCCTAAGATTATACACTTCCAAGAGAAGCTAGGAAAATGATATTTAAAATATCATTTATTTGATGTTATTTCCAATATGTAAGGATTTGGCAAAAAAGTAAATATTTATTTATTTCATTGTAAAATGTCATTCTGTTGAAAGGGAACAGAAGATTTAAAAACTGTTAAAGGAGAAGGAGAAAGTGTCTGCTATATACTTCATGAATATCACATGGAGCCCTGACAGTCATTGGTCATAGTCTGGTGTGTAGCCCCACAGGGTAGTGTAGTTACAACTCAAAAGGCACACCAATTAACTACAACTAACCAATTCTCTCTCATAACAATGAAAGTTATAATTCTTTTCTTGTCTATGTTCTTGTTAATTCTCCTTACAATAATTGTGACAAACATAATAGCTAAGGTGTAGAAAAACTAAAAAATAAACGATTCTATTAGAGAGCAGCCCAAACATTAAACTCATGAGTTATCTTGATTAATTTTCTTCATCATACCCAGTTCACAGCTGCAAGAGATCACATCATTTTTAAATATATAAATAAACCCCAAACTAAATCTAGACTTATCTAGATTATGGCACACTCGGGAGAAAAGAGAGGTCATGAAATCGAAGATTGCTGTTTCTTCTCATAATGTAATTACACTTTTGGCTAATGAAATTACTGCAGTCTGAGAGTAAGGGCTTGCAAGTCAGAGCTCTCACATGCTTGTGAGAGATGGGGTAAAGAAATACTGTTTACCATTTATATCTGAGGGATGCACACTAATCCCCAAGATCCAAGCACAACTTATTTTGTTTCTGAACTATGAGGAAGACTGAATTTGTGATCAAAGCCCTTTTCTAATTACTACAATAAAAGGAAAATTAGCTTAAGAGGGAGAAAAGTCTGGTAGAGAGAGAAAGAGCATCTCATTTTGCACTGCCAGTACCCTCCAAACAGCTGAAAATAAACACAGTTTAGCTCAGTGAAGAGAACCAGCAACACAGCAAAGCAATATAAAAGGATGGCTGAGCATTCAAGGCCTCTATTCACAGCCCTACTCCAATCTGCACAAGTGCTCTTACAATCAGGAGAGTCGTTCAGGTAGAGATCTCTATAAACTTGTAAGGGACACACAGTTTAGGGTCTCAGAGGAAAAAAATGGAGGAAGCAGTATATTCTGGTCAGAATTACAAACTCCAGTTCTTGATTCCTCTTTGAGATACTGTGCTAACATCCTACTTACGCCTCCCCTCAGCAGTCGCTAATGCTTTCCACCACACCAAGTGTGCCAGCGAGTTGTTTCTCCTTTTAGGCAAGTTAAGATTGGCAAGGTGAAGATTTTGACCTACCACTGCTGGCCATTCAGGTACACCTGTATAATACAAAGTATGATTTACCCAGGGGAAATGAAAGGAAAACCAAGATTTCTCACTTGGATAAACCTGTCATCCTCTCATTTTCTATGAAAAATGAAAATATATTATCTAGCTACTGCTAGTTGCCACTGGAATAACAGTTTCTAGGCTCTTGGTAGCCAACAGCACGCAGCTGGCAAATTCCAAAGGACAGAAAGAAACTCTGCTGACTGTGTCTGATGTAGGCAGTAGTAATGTATATGGGATAATTGAATGATTTCTGTCTTTGGCTAAATATTGAGGGGGGGAACTATTCTAAGAAGACATAGAGATTCATGCGTTATTTTTAAAAATAATTTTAATGACATTAAAGAGATCAACCTGATTAATAGTCAGCAAAATACTCCGTTGACTGGTAGCCTCATTTCCTGCTTCTAACCTAGCTTTAGAAGACCAGTTGATATCTGAGCTCACACATGTAGTCTGGAACATAGCTGACTCTTGGCTTCTAAGCAGTGAAGTCACATCATTACTAACCTAATATGATTGTGTTTGAATAAAACTTACATCCCACTACAATACAGAACACATAGAAGAAAATGAAAAACAAATCCTTTCCTCTTTTTGCTCAAGTTTTTCTCCAAAGCTTTCAGTGTGAATGAACCCAATGAGCTTACAGAAATGAGATCAACTTACAAGCAAGAAGGCCATTATCACCCATCACATTAAATGAACCCATTTCATTTTCAAATCTAGTTGCAGAATTAGTTCTTGCCTATTAAACAATTCTCAAGAAATTAATGGCAGAAGGTTTTGCTTTGACTGTCATAAAGATCACCAAAACCACTTGTGTTTAAGATGCTAATTACAGGGGCTCAATGCCAAAAAAATAATTCTGGTAAATTAAATCCCATGATTAATTCATAACGTCCATTTTAGCATTAATCCTAGCATTAAGATACAGAGTAGTCCCCATACACACACACATACACACATCTTTCTCACTTTGGGGAATAAAGTAATAGTAATTCCTAGGGTTTTTTTAATAACTCTTCGTATTTTATGTATGTTATTTAATTAATATAACTAGATAGTTAATCCATTATTTTGTATTTCTTGTTTGTGATCTCTGTTAAGGCCTGTAGATTTTAAAAACTCAAAACAAGTAGGGAGAAGTGTTCATAAAACCACAAGGACTAATGGATTTACTGTTGTGCATCATACTCCTCTCCTCTACTCTTTTAGGGACAACATAAATTCTCACTGGTTTATAATTTAAGCTTTAAAAGTAATACCTGGTTATAAAGACCCAAAGGACTGCACCAATAGTATATAAAGACAGTAACATCACATACCTGGAAATTTCCTATAGGTTTTAAAAAGAAAATAATTACTGGATGACAGAGATCTTAAATCACTACACCAACATCATGACTCTACTGCTAGCATACTCTACAATATCCTTACCAATAAGAGTATAAAGGCTTATATTCCTGTTGGGGGAAACAGGAAGAAACAGTGAATCTTAGATGTCTAAGACATCTTTTTCTTATGTCTTCACTTCACTCACCTTGATACAATACAATTCGTCGCAGACACGTGTGTTTCTTCCTAAGCATATTGATCAATATAATTTTTATGAGCCAATGCTGTGACAGGGCTTCCCAAATTTAGCTTTCCATTCATGAAAAAGTGATCCAGGAAAATATAGCAAAATGAAATAAAACATTAAATGAAGACTTTTCTGTCTGAGCCAGCAAAACAGACAGTTATGCCAAGGGATTTGTCAAGTGCATTATTTACTGAAAAGACAACTGCTCATACCACTAACAGTTTCCTTCAGTTCATGATACATAACTCTAAAGTAGCTAATAAGCATTTAAAATGCTAGTCCTAAATATTTGTTGATAGTACACTGACTGATGTTTTCAACTAGCAGCTGAAAAAGCCTTTAAACAACTTCTTTATTTAACTACCATCAGTTTTCAGTCTATTGTATGTGGTTTTCATTGACTCTCCTTAAAATTTATTTAAAGTAAATGGATCAATCACTTCTGTGAATATATATTCTGAACACCCATTAGAACAAGATACACTTTTACCATGTTTTTGACAACCTATTGCTAACAATGACATTATTACTATTCGTTTTCTGATGATATTGTTACTGATTGTTCACTGTAGATGGCACCTTCTGGGTTTTTTTTCCATTTAGTATCTTAAGTCATATCTAAAGCTGTTCTTTTACAGCCTCTACATACCGCTTTTTCAAAGTAGCAGGGGCATCTCATCTGCTCAATTACTTATTAGTGTTGCTAAAGAATACCATTTCCTCTTGTGGCTGATAAAATATTAATCAAAAACAGGAACAGAGTGATTTCCCAGTGTGGATGTCTTCTAATGGTAATACATGGAGCCTAAGAGAGATCTGGAGGTCATATAATAGCACTTGAAGGCAGGGAGGGGCTCAAAGATAGTAATGACATTGTATACTAAGTAATGAGATTGTATTCAAAGAGCACTGGATAGCTTAATTATTGCTGTTCTGTAGAAAAAAATCGCAAGTGTGATTACAAGGATGCATGCAAAGTTTTATTGGGGATAACAGCACATAACTGAAAAAAAATCTTTTGTAAACATTTTTGATCTTTGCTATTATTCAGTATCCAATGTAGAGCCATACAGAGGTGAACTTTCCAAATTATTACTGTGTTTCATGTCCATGTATCAGTTAATCATGGTAATAAAACAGTAAATAATTATCTGTTCATTCTGCCAGTTATTAAACACTCATCCCATCCTGTCTTTAGGTATTTTTGTTGCTATTTTCTTCATAGGATTTGAAAGAGGAGGGAGGAATTAGAATGAAGAACAGAGAGGCAATTGAAAGATACCCAGGAAAGCTGTGATAGCTTGAAAAAAACCCTAAATATCCTTAAATATAATATTATATCACCATGTTTCCTTCTAAAGTTTTAATGCAAATGCTTTTGACTGACTTGGAAAAAATAGTTTTTCTAAATAATTTCTAAACAAATAAATACTGCAAAATCATGGCCTTCGGTGTTGGTGGAAGTGTCTCAACCTCGATCAACTAGTAAACTAATTTTAACACAAAAAAGCCACCAGTAATAGGAACCACCTTCTAGAAACTGTGCCGTCAAACAAATACCGTTCATCTGTGTCTAATGGCAGGAAAACCTACTCAATACTCAAAATGCCAAATTCCATCAATCTATGGGCACTAATCAAGTCTGGTGGCAAGCATATGTTCTAGTTTCCCTAGGAGAACTGCCAGACCACTTCCCCTGTCACCATTTTGAAGAAGAAAGGAGGACAATGACATATACAAAAATAAGGGTATTTTTACCTCTAATAAATGTATGTCATATTAGTATCATCCTTTTGTCTCACAATACAGTGAATTCTAAAAGTGCTGTAACAGTGGACAGGATGAAATATGGCTTGCATCCGAGCTCAAGAACAAATGTCATCTCTTGGCACTTGTGTTTTGTAACTCTTTGAATGCAAGGAGGCATAAAACAGTCCTGTCAGCAGTCAAAAAAAGAATAAATAAAATAAAACTGGTTTTCATCACAGTGTATATACTTGATAAAACTTTGTGCCTTGAAAAAAAATTAGTATCACTATCTAAATGGTGAATATAGTGGACAAACATTTAGAACAAGCAGGTAGGAAAGATGGCTAAAAAAAAAAATCAGTTAAAACTTCATATTTAGTAGTAATATTAAGCACATCGTACTTTTCAGCTATGAATCTAAATACTTTCTATAAAATATAAAAGTGCAATCGACTTGCTATCCAGTCATATATAGGTAAAACCGAGAAACTAAGATACAAATTCATTTGTACAAAGTCACTCAAACAGGTCAAAGCCTGGGTCAGGACCAGAGTGAAGGTCACTTGACATTACTTCAATTTACAATCCATTTTTCTTCTATTTTGCATGGCACACAAGATAATTCATGATTCAGAGAAAAGACTAGGAACACACATGCAGGAAAAGTATATAGGCAGAAGTAACAGCAAAGTTATTTCAAAATATGCAAAAGTCCCCTTTCACTTACATTTATTCTATTATATGCAGGAAATTAACTTTTATGGGAATTGTTTACTGTTCATTTAAATTAATTTTCCTCCAAGAAAATTTAAAGAATAATTTTCTTCATTAAAAATTCAGTGTTGTCTCTGCGTGATTTTTGCACCATAATTTGGGATCCAGTTCTGTCACAAGCATGACATCTCCTCTAAGGTTTCTGAGAATCTGCACTTAACATCAGCAAGACTTGAGTCTGCTCAGCATCCTGAAGCAATAGTCCTTAATGAGGAGTGTGGGTGGTGAGCTGGTTTTGATAAGTAGTAATAGGATGAGCAAAAAGTAATATACCAACGGTTGATATATTACTTGACATGTCAATTGTTGGAGAGTTGCTGTATTGAATTTGTACCTACAGCAAACACAATACACAAGATTCTAATATACTGTGGTGTTTGCTACATATTTTCCAAGTGATTGTATTGACTTTGTAAACAAAGATTATATGAAAAAATAAAGACTCTTGTACCATATAATATTTACCAAGCGAACAAATCTATCATAGCTGGAAATAAAAACACAATTTCACCAGTGTCAGGAAAGGAGGAAATAAATTGACCATTTGAAATGAGATCAGATGCTTCAGTTTCGATCTCAGGCACCTAAGAGAGTCTCCTTCTAGTGCAATAGCTGATTATTATTTTAGTTTTAAATACTGCAGGAAGGAGAAGAGGAAGAACGGAGTATCAAATGCTTAGAGTGAACAGTTCAGGTGTTTCAAAAATCAAAATGAAGTAAAATGCTAAATTTAAACTATCTAGGTCTAATTTTCCTCATAACGATGCTAGTTCATTTCCCATAGGACTAGTACCAAAAGACCGCCAGCTAAGTCCAAAATTACTTTTTTTTACTTTTGCAAAAGATTGCATCATTTAGACATAAAGAAATATTGACATGAGATCAATGTTTAAGTTATATTAAACTACATTTTATACCACTTGAGTATTTGTCCACATACTAGCACAATAATGAGGTGCAAAGAAGGGACAGAAGAACCTGTTACAAAAATCAGTGAAGTGCTGTGGCAATTCAGAGGGAGATGACCTAGCCAGGAGGTCATGACAAACCTTCACTTAATTCTTCCACACGTGGAAGGAAGGTCAACAGCCCTCAGCAGCCACTTTTATTCTATGTCTCACTCTCCTTTCCCACTGGTTCTCCCACTCTCATTTTCCCTTTCTTATTACTTCAGCTGAGAGTGCCTTTATCAGGGAGTTAAGGAAAAACAAAAATCATGTCCACATTACTGTCACGGCTGGGTTTGCATCTATATAGGTGTACCAGAGACCAAAGTAGCTTGGGCAGTTCAGCACCACAGAGCTCCACATAGCCTGCCATACCCACCCAACTGGTTTAGCCCAATCGTTAAGCTTCTCCAAGCACCCTGCTTTTCTGGCTGCACCGTGGGCAGCACCTGAACTTAAATGCATCCTTAAGTGTTGGCTGGTCTGTTTTTGAAGAACGAAAATATAAGCAAAGGCTTTAAGTTAATATTGGGGCCTTAACAACATGCAAAAATGTTTTTTTTTAAAGAATTACTTCTGGAATAACGCAACAAAGTTGTGTTCCTGAAACACAGAACACATTTCAAATAAATAACCTTTTTCTTTATGTTGGGGACTTAGGCCAGTGTTCAGATTTTGTAAAATACTTTAAAATAACCAGTTCTCATCATGAGATTGTTTCAAATACCTACTAGAGCAGAAGATTACTGTTAAGAACAGATCTGTGAAAATAAAGGTCTATACTGGACTTACTATAAGATTCTAACTTGATAGCAGAAAAGGTATTTTGTATTTGCTCCAAGTAATTTCTCTATGAATGAAACTATTTGAGAAAAATAAGTTCTTTCTTTCAAATAAAGACTACTTTACATGAGATTTCCTTCCTCCAACACCATCACTGACACAAATTTTACCTATTACCTTATCAGACTCCTTTTCTTTGTGCAGCTCAGCTTAACCTTGGGAATATCTATAGAATTCAGAAGTTTTGAAGCTGTATGTTTAGGTTTGAAGCTAATGTTGTAAGTTTGCTCCTTAGTATGCCAAAATATTTGTAAGCAACATATTTTCTTAAGTAAAATAGAGTGATGCCACCCTAAACATTCCCCACACAATAAAACGTATATAAAAAAGGAACATGTTAGCAGTAAGCAAACTGGCATAAGCAGAGCACTGTATTTAATATTCAGATCAAGGCATCTCTGTCTCATCCCAGCAAACCCTTTTGACAAAAGCCATCCAATGTCTGCCAGCAGTATTGAGTCCAGCTGAGGACAAATTTCAAGATGAACCTGAAATCAATTTGCCATCAAATTTTCATGCTTCTCCCAGACTATCTGTGGCATTTTAATTACAAGCACCCTAGGCGGGGGGTACTACAGATATTGACACTTAGCTCCTACAATAAACTTTATTGGCAACCTCTGTCTGAATGTAGTACTCAACTAGAATAACAAGAAATATATGAGGATATCTCAGCAATAAGGTGGCATAATCACTTTGGAGTCGTTTTGTTCCAAATGGTGGACGTCTCTACTAAAGAAACTTTTCTGAATTAAAATGAACATGTTTGATGGAAAATTCACTTTTGTAATGAACTTGTACAAGATCCTAAGTCCTTCAAGAAGATAAGCACCATTTAGTTTTTTGCCCTTCCGATTTAATTTGGTAGTATTCTTATCTAACAATTATAAATTTCCGAAGTAGTCTTTGTCAGCAATCGGGTTCAAATCAGATCAGTGACAGGCCACAGAATCAGGGAATGTCTTTACATCTGTTTCAATTTCTATTCCTCAAGATTTCTCTGCACAATTTACAAGGGCTACGCATCTTAGCAATTAAGGATCTAAACTGGAGATGAACTAGTGATTTGCAAGTTCTGCAATATACGATTTGGAGCTTTATTAGTAAAGATATTCAGAAGCAGTATGCATACATGCAGTGTCTTATTGAGCATACTGAGGGCAAGGTTGCTTGCAAGCCAATTTTCCTCACTATGAAGCATTTAGGAGAATGAAAGATTTATAAAAGAGACATTTAGAGAGGTTACCATGCCAATACGAGGGTGGTTAGCTATACATGGTTAGGGGAGATGTAGAGAGAAGGAAAAGAAGACAAGGTCACTCCAGACTGATTACAAATTTGAAAGTTATAAAAGCAGCCTGTAGTTGCAACAAGAGGGTAAATACAAAAACTACATGGAAGAAGAAAGAAAAGAAAATTTATCCCACGATGTTACGCCGTAATACAAGAAGAGAGGAAGCGTGTAGCAAATGTAGAAGACTGTGACAGCTAAAAAAGATTCAGTAATTAAAAACTGTTGGATGCTTTATTCAGGTGTGGTTTGATATTTCCTAAGTTGCCAGGTAGGAGATGTCAGCAGCAAACAAGCTGATTTATAGGAGATATTAAGGGGTCCAGATTATTGGTTATGCTGGAACCCCAAAACAAAATGCACAAAGCTGAAAAATGAAGACTTGTAATATTACAGATTACAGAACAGGACTACATGACACGTTAGTCTCCCAGACCGCATTTATTCAATCACAGTAGCATTCTCTATTTGTGTCCATTGTTCATATATGAAATTCAGAGTCTAACTGAAATGTATTAACTTGAAATGCAGAGTGACATCTATATCAGTGCATAAAAGTTGGTGGTGCTCCGCCAGACAATAAAAAAATAAGCATTAGGTTTCATTGCAGATGTTTCTTCCAACATGAAAACTCAGTTTTGTTCTTTACTGTTGAGTATAAAACAAAATATTGAAAAATAAACAAAAAATTAAATTCTACATAAATATTGATCAAAACATTTACTTTTACAAATTGTAGCGAAAAAGGCAGTCTCTCACAATATTAGTCATTTTTCAGAGTTCTCAAAGGGTTTTAAAACATTCTGCCTAATGAGACAAGTACTGCTATTAAAGGTAAGTGTCTATCACTTTTCTTAACTCTAGCACAATCTCCAGTGTGTGAGAAGGAGAAGTTTGCAGTGAGTAGAGCAAAAGCAGCAATCAGAAATCTGGGTACATCCCACACACAGTAAGCAAATCTCTTGCCCCTGTACCTCGGCACAGTACTACTGCCTGCATCAATGAGAAGTTCGTTAAGTCTAGATAGAGATCTTTGACAATCTCATTTTAAAGATGGCACACGAAGCACTTTTTTTTTTTTTCAAACCAGATTTGGGTTTTGGTTTTTTTTTTTTAACTGTGAAAGATCTAGACTTTGTTACATTCCTGTAAGTACTGAAGTCAATACCAGGTTTTCCTTAAAAACCTGAATGAATGCAATTGTCTCAAATCTTAAAGTATTTTCAACAAAGTACTACCTATACATAATTCCCTCTCACATCTCATGGTATGCCTCCCTTTACAATATTCATTAAATGAAACATTGAAGTTAAAGATTCTGCTTATTACTTTCAGCTCTACCTACCAAGCAGGGTTGGTTTGTCTGTAAACGAAAAACCAAAGCCAGCGACCCTCGGCAGGCACTGCCCGGCGCGCCCCGCCGGGGGCCGAGCCCCCCCCGGCCCCGCTGGCTGCGCTGCCGGCCGGGCGCGCGGGCGGGGAGCGGCGGCCGGGGAGCGAGGCCGAGCCGCGCTGCCCCCTCGTGGCCACCAGCGCCGGCGGGGCGGGCAGCCCCGACGCCCGTCACTGGCCGAGCGGGAGGGAATTACAGAATCGCAGGATCACTAAGGTTGGAAAAGACCTGTAAGATCATCAAGTCCAACCTAAAAATTCGTGTCTTCCCTCCTGTCACGAATGAGCTGTACAGTGGATGCCAAATAACATCCATGCGCAGGGCTGTGTTAGCGCGTATTATCCACAGGACGTGTGCGGACATGTCGTTTTTTGGGGGGAACTACCTACTTCTATATGCATTCTCACCAAACCTATTTAGATTTTATCACTGAACATACGAAAGCATGTCATACAGAGGTCATTTTTTATTCCACTCCTGGCAGTTGATATAAAGACTGAAATATTTACTTCAGTCATATAACCTGATAACAAACATATGAACAAAAGTCAAAGCTGACTGCCAGCTCCCTACAGAGAAGTTCTATGCAGAAAAAAAAGCAGTAAGTTAATTACTTTATTTTAAATACATGGTACCCATCCTGAATCCAATTTTTTAGGTGAATTCTGAAAATCAGACAAGTGAAAGAAAAGCTGAATGAATATAACCTTTATTAAGTATTTTTCTGCTATAACTTACTGGCATAAACTGGCCTAACAGCTTACAACTAGGCTGTGAATGTGACTGTCCATCAGATATTTGTTGTGGGTATCCTGCCGGTTCTTAAATGAAGCATTAGCTTGACCCAGAAAGAATAAGCAAAGATTCTCAGGATGATTTTAAATGCTCTTGGGATATACACCCCTTCAATAACCGAACTAACAGATTTCAAATGTGAACACGGCTTGGCCAACATATTCTTTCAATTAGTTTTATTTTAGTATAAATATGCCAGCAATATGGAATCCAATGTCACATCGGGAATTTCCTGAAATGGGGCACTACTGCTATTAAAGTTATCTGATTCAAGCTTTTAGACAGAGTTCCACACACAGAGCGAGGTATTCCCATTTGGAAGTGACTGCAGTTATCAGCAGCCAAGAACAATATGTTGTTTAAGCCACTCCCTGAGGCATAAAAAGCTCAAACACCTTAAAAAATTGGTGTGTGATAGATAATTCACCCATACATCATTTTACACACCCATACATATTACATAATGAAACCAAGTTAATATTTGTGCTGTGCTTTGAAGATGTAAGGTATGAATGCTTTTATTACTAATAAACTGTATTTTTCATAGATCAGCACAGAAACTTTAATGAACATCTGGATATTGAAACACGTGTTACAAATCATTTAGTGATACTGTTTTTAACTTCAGACTACTACATGAGGAAAGAAGGATTTAAGTTTATGCTCATTTTAGGGTGCTATGTTGAAAAAACTGTCTTGTTTGAGACAGTTTATTTCAGGTACTTCAGGCATACATTAAGCTGACATATAATAGGAATGTACGTACATGTACTACATTGACTACAGAGTGCATTGCTAATGCATAGTTTTGTGCACTGGGAAAACCTGGTGACTAAAGGAAAGTCATCAGCGAGCTGTGGGTCAGCTTCTCCTGCTGAGCGACCCAGTGGGAACTTCAGCATTTTAGGCCCAAAATAAACTAAATGCAACAGAGCTGGAATAAATAGCTCCTCAGGATAAAGAAGGGAAATTGCAGAAGCATTTCAAATTCTATGAAATATTATAAGAAGGAAAAAATGCTGGGTTTATGTCTCTCTGAAAAAAATTAGGAAACACCAACAAGAAACTTGCTGACATTTCTGCCATTTCTGGCTTTCCTTCCACAAAATATTCAGTTTAATCAACTGCTCTGTCATAAAGCACATCAGCTATACAATTTGATAGAGTTAATAATGGAACAGCTTCCAATACTATGTTCCCTCAAGTTTTTGAGAATTTTACTCATCCAATATCTTGTACTACTTACTCACACGTGTTTTGTACATTCAGTAAAGACTAAAATGAATTTTGCATGCAAGGCTATGCATTTTCATTGTCATCGAGAAAAGTTAATTACTGAATAAATTGCAAGTTCAGAAATATAATGCATTAGGACAGAACCTATCCTTTTTGCCTGAAGAACCTATTAAACTTCATCTCTTCATTAGCAGACTAAAAATCTTAATCAGCATTTTGTTTTGGACAAATCCTTGCCAAGCCTGCACTGTCTGTTGCAAATATAAAAGGAGAGAGACTCAGCAGATGAGAGTTTACATGTGAACACAGCATCATTTTTGAGTGTTCCATAAAATCTGACAATATAATCTCCAACTTAAGAAACGGGCAACTGTGAGCAGTTTTTCTGCTTGTCTGTATTCCACTCAGCTCTGAATTCCTTTTCATTTATCAGCCAATGAGCTGTTAAAAAGTTACATATAGTTAAAATCTTATAACTATGTGGTTAACTGTTAAAAAGAAAAAAGGCATTTTTGGTCTTTGCTTTGATATATGCACAAATTCCATCTCATTGTCATAGATTACCCAGTATAACTGTCACCAAATATAGAGAAGACAAGATTGGAAACAATCCAACAACTAATCAAGTAAAAAGTTTTAATCTTTAACTTGATGAATTTCAAGTGAATTTGTCTTTTAGGTTTTGGTTTGTTTGTTTTTTTCTTCAGTGAAAGAAGCAAACATAACACTTTGGGGAAGATATATATTAGGAAAAAATGTACTTCATGATTTCACTTAGCATTTCCAAAGAACCATTACTTTCTAGATTTCGGGAGTCAGCTTTTTCAAATTATTATTATAACATAGGAGGAACTGTGCATCCACAATCCCACTGAGTTAGTCCCGTTAAAACTAACAGGATCACACACCTTTGCCACTAAACTACTCCTCTTGTTAACTTACTCCCCGATCAGTCCCAACTTCTTGCATGGTTTCTGCCCAGCTGGATCATGTACATTTCTACAGATGTGTTGATCTTCCATAGACTTTTGGATCTGAGAAGGTTTTGACAAAGGCATACCTCCTTCCAAGCAGTAAGTATTGCTGGCTGAAGTCCTTCCCTGTCTATAATGTATAACAGAAATAACCACAACACTATCTCAGCCTTTTCAACGTGGCACACAGATCATATTGGCAAGTCAGCAAAGGAAAAGTATCTCACAGATCTCACAGACTGGTTTTACTCCATTCGTCACATAGCCACAGAGTAGGAGTAGGTCAGATGAGCCCAGGTTCTTATTTCAGAATAGACAAACTTGACAAGAATGACTAAAAGTCCTCCTCTGTTGCTGAACAAACAATATCTAAAGTGGGCATGAAGACAGGACATCGGGGATAAAAAAATCCAGTAGAACTACCTTTCATTTCAGTCCAACTGTGTATTTCTCTTATGTGTAATGAGTGTCAGACAAGGCAACAGTCTGACGTGCGGAGGAAGATCTCTTTCTGACCAAGAAATGGGAATGGATTTGGTGTGGGAGAAGGAGAGGAAGCATGACACTTGATTTTTTTTTTAATTCAAGGCACGATTTGAAAAAGACCCAGATTTGGAAAAAATCTGACTTTCAAACCATTTTCTGTTTCTCGATAAAAAACATTCAAAAACCATTCAATTAAATTGTTAGATCTTTTTGCACTAGGTCCTTCAATGAAAAGGCCTTCATTTTTTCTTAGCTTTTATACTTTACATTTTTGAATGGGTTTCAAGGTAAAACAGGTACAACTAATAAAAAATGCTGTGGGAGGGCAATTGCAGTGTTCTCAGAGTCAACACATCACCATAACTTTTTTAACCCTAAATAATTTTGGAATCTAAGACAAGCACGTAAAGGGACAGCAGAGTGGAACAAGAGACAGGTTACACAAAACACTGAAAAAACCAAGCGAGGAGTCTTTAGTAGACTTGAAAGCAAGAGAAAGGCCAAAGAATTAATGCAGTCAGAGCAAGCAATTGAAGATATTTCTAAAAACATTTTGAAGGTGTAAAAGGAGCGGAAGCTAATTTCAATGCAGGTAAGGTTGACAGCAGTTTAAGACCTCTTGCAAAGAAGCTGAATTTCTGACCTTGATAAGAAAAGGAAGTTTAGTAAACTAACACATCTTTTTAAAGTAGAGTGTTCAGAAGCATAGTTTAGACTTCTAATCGCCAGAAAGGCTGGGATTGGGGGTAGGGGGGGACAGTTGATTTTAATGCATTCTTATCCCCAGAGTCGCTCTGTATGGGCAAATGAAAGCTGTAATGACCCACTGCATAAATTAAAACTCTCAAAGACGAAATACAATAGGAGATTGATGCATAAAGACAAAACCGGGCATAAAATAGCAGGATAACTGCAAGGCCGTAACCACATCTTGATATGAGATTACGGACTTGAGGAGCTTAACATCTTGTTTTGAAGATACTGCTCAAGGAAAGACTTTTAAACCTGTATATTAAACTAATGAGCTAAATAGGCCATGCATTAAAAAACTAAAATCTGGTGTCATTCTTGGAAGAGTGAAGACAAGCACGATCATTTTTTGCTCCCCTGAATGTTGAATTACAGTGATTAGATTCCTCTACAAGCTGCATTAATTTGTTATTTGCATGGAGACAGTGTAATAGGAAAACATTTTCCACATTAGTGCAACAGACAGCTTTTATGCCTGAGCTCTATAAAGAATAAATTTGCAATTTTCCCGAAAGAAATAAGGTAATGAAGAACTGGAATTCCAGTGTGGGGATACTACTTCTCTGTACAGTAGCCATTTCAATGAAATATACAAGATTTGAAACTACACCATTTTCATTGCTGTATCCTAAGAGGCATTGGTTTGCTTGAGCTATGCATTTAGATATTTTCAAATCATGTAAGAAAAAGTTAAATTTTAATGATCAGTAAAGACAGTGAGGTCCCAAAAGAAGATTTGTAAAACCAGACCGACATACAGAAATATGTTAAAATAGGCATAAACGACTCATGATTCATATTCCATATTCTTAAATATGTTCAGACCCAAACTGCGGATATAATATTTTCTTGTTGTAATCCAGCGGTACTTTTGCCATTTTCATTTAGCAAAAGCATTAATGAGGAGTCTTTTTTCCTGCTGCAAAAATCTCACTAGATTTCATACAATCAAGACAGGAATAGAGGTAGCTAAAAGCCAAAATTAAGGATAATGGCTCAAAGTCTAATATAGTATTTTATTGACTTCAGTGGGGGCTGAATTTCACACACTTTCTTCCATCTCATAAGCAAACAAATAGGCAGGCAACTGTTGTTTCCTGCTACTAGGAAAACTGCTAAAGTTATATAGAGTTATCTGCTGCTACATTAGGTGATTAAATCCAAAACATATAATCAGATTTTTTCTTCAGATTTTCTTAGATGGCAGACATCACTCTGCTTATTCCAATTTCCTTTGTAGAAACTTAAGATTTTTTCCAACTAATTTTTAATAAATTTAACATTATATAGTGCTTAAAAAGATAATGGTATAGCATAACAGTTCAATACTGAGATACAAAGAGCTATGCAGATGTCCTACATCTTTAACCTACTGTAGCTGAAGACAACCACACCACCCCTGCTGCAAGACTTTCTCTCTTTTTCAATTAACATCAGTGGGCTATAGATAGTATTTTTATTGTTGTAGTTCAGATGCTTATCCTGAACGTAGAATTGTATACTAAGTGCAAAATAGTGATAAAAAAAGAAAAAAAATAACTTGAAAAGGTTACTGAACATCAAGATAAAGAGAAATAGAAATAGCTTCTAGAAAACTAATATTTGTATCCCTATAGTGTTTATTATGCCCTGGATTTTAAGGAGATTTTAAATTGCCTCTTTCAACAGATGTTCTCTTAAAAGAATGGCTTATTTGGGAAATGATAGGTCTTTGTCAAAGCTTGCCCAGTGGAATACAAAAATTAGTACCAACTAACTATAGCCCCAAGTATTACAAACTCTTTATTCTCAACAGCAATATGCCACCCCTGTTAGCAGCCAGCTTACTAATTATATGTAAGATATCTTGAGCTGCTATAAAGAAAGAGCAAATTCAACTCCACTAGTTAGGTTGATATGCTTCCCCCTTCAGACCTGCCTAAATTAAAACTCTATATGATCCTTTTTATGCAATGCTATATTTTGGATGTTTTAAGCAATAATAGAAAATATCCCTTAAAGCAGATTTCAGACAAGCAGATGTGAATATTCTCAACAAAATCCTGATTCCTAAAGTTAGGCTAAGGAATGAGAAATTTACTATTCTGGCATAAATCAAATTTAATCAAAACAATGAGAAACATGGATATTAATTTTCACAATTCATTTCTCACATTGTGGATTAAATCCAGAATTACTCTACCACATAAATTGGAACAGTCTTTTCTAGTTTTTACATAAAGTAACCCACATAGAATTAATCCAAGTTGCTATTGCTATGGAGTGCAACTCTTCGTGCATTTAATTGGTCACCAGTTTCCTGTTAAAACAAGTAACTACGTACCAAGAAAACTATAACATCACAGGAGGATAAAAGACCTTCTCCATAAATAGCCTATGAATTCTCTGAATCATAATCCAAAATGTAAACAGTGGAATGGGAAACCAAATGGGCCTTGTATTAAAATGCACACTTGTTGGCAAAATTATTTTGGTAATAACTAGGCTCTTAATTGAACTGCAGTTTTAAAAAAATATTTATCTGGTGTACTCCCGTGTCAGTAGCAGAATTCCCTTGACCTTAAAAGAGCCAGGATTTCAGCCCATACTTACCCTGATATGCTTTTGGGTTATTTTACTGAACTAAATTAGTGGGACCTGTCTGCTTCTTTTTAATAACACCAGTCACTTCCTACCTATTTGGCACTCATCCTTAGAATATAATAGGTTTGGTACTGCCTTTTTCATTTTCAAATTCATGGTTGCTTGGTGGTCTTAATTTTCTCAGAGTATTCAAAGATGACAGATTAATAGGTGGTTCTTTGCAACTATGTGGGCAGATCTTTAATGGAGCTCATTAGTTTATATTAGTGAGTAACGTACAGAGATGTGGAAGCTGTTTCTAGAGGACAACACTTCTACTGCTAAGTAAAAAAAAAATAAAATTAACAAAAATTAAAATCTTCACTTCTATGATTAAATAAACACCAATTAGGTCAATTCATGTGGAGAAGAAACAACATAAAGTATTTATTCAGTATTTTGGTGCTACAGTGGGGTTTTTTGCTGCAAAATTCAACTGTCCTTAATACCAGCAAAAGGGAATCTTTTGAGTTTTACCAAGCATACCTTGTACATCTGTTTATTGTCTAGGACACTTAGTAGTATAACAGGCTGCTGCTCAACTCAGCAGAGAATTCTGTGGGATCTTCTATCATAATAAGCCTTGAGCTAGGAATGGATTACGAGAAAAATAATAATCACAAAATTAAATGCAAGTCAAGCTTGGCACTCAACCAAAAAACCCTGGACATTTATATTAACACGGCACACATAAAAGGATTTCATTTTACACAAAACATTTTTTATTTAACTTTATTGGACTTTTTTCCAGCACCTGCTTAGGTTTCCAGGTAACCATGAAGTTTAATAAACCTGTACAATGATAATTAAACACTGTAAATAATTTATCTGCTTAATCTTCCTAACTGGCCTTTTATTCCTTTGTAGAAAAGTGATCCTTGCTGACATTCTGAATAAGGTTGGCAAAATAAGTGCAGTGAGGAGTGGTAGTATAAAGTGGATTTGCTCTCAATAATGTATGAAGCCACATGCTGGGTAGAGGAATCCTCACAAAAGCGGTACCACAGCAATCTGTTCCTTTCATCTGCAGCCAGCATTTAAAGTGAAGGTGCTGCTCCGAATCAAAAGCACAATCATTCATTTGTGAGCAGATGTCCTTCACACGGCAGGCAGCACTTTTTCAAAACAGAGCTGAACAAATGCACTGCTGTGAGACAAGTTCCCCTACCCATTAAAGAAAGAACACAGTATATATTAATTTAGCAGGTTGTTGAATGTTTTAAAGTAGAATTTATGAAGCAGAAAAAGCATGTGGTGAAACAAAATGGCTTTCAAACTAAAATATTAAAAAGCTCCCCTACTTATTCGTTTGCAAAATGCGTGAGTCCAAGGCTCATGACAATAGTTTATGCAGGAAATAAGCTGAAATGTGAGGTGTGTGGTTTTCCACACTACACTCAGATTATTAACTAAAAGAGGCCATTAATTTGAGAATACGTGTGTGACGGTAAGATTGCATGTATATGTATTCTATGTTCACATTTGTTCATAGGATTAAATCAAAGTGAAAGTTGTTTAAAGCTGTTGGGACTCTGCACCATTTAGCAGAGTAAACCTGAGAGCCGTTAAGAAAGTCAGTTCTGACACTTTCGGTTAAATAGATTTTTTTCTAGTTCCCTCTGCACGCACAGATTTTATTTGGAGAGTATTTCTTTTTCTAACAAAAACTTTTGGATGTGGTCCATGCACGCTGTGGTAGACAGAAAGACTCACACTGACTCCTGTGTGAGCCAGACTAGGATCTTTGTTATGAAAATTACGGTGGTTGCTCTTTCAATTTTTGGAGCACATTCCTACTACACACATTAAAATATGTATTTTAAAATAACATACAAAACCTTTACTCTTTGCTCATAATAATTTGAAGCTCCAAATTTAATCCCCACCCCCCAGTTACAGCAGTTGTATATGCTATATGTATATTGATAGCAACACAGACCTTTCAAAAGCAAGATGTTATCAAATGAAGGCATGCAAGTCAAACTCTTCTGCAATGACCAAGAGAAAGAGGCAGCTACATCCCTTTATGTGTATCGTTTTATAAATATCTATTGCTTAGGTAGTTCCTCTGGCTCCTTTCCATAGTCCTCTTCTAAGAAGCAGAAGCAAGCTATGAGATCCGCACCATAAGTTTACCCACAGCTTCCACAGCCTGTCTAGTCACCCAGTCCCACCTGCAGTCGCAGACAGGCTGTGTAATACCCTCCCACCGATCACCCACGCACCTGTGGCCTAAAAGCTTCCTGCATGCTTTGCTCAGCTCAGTCAGAACCTGATCACACCCAAACGCACATCAAACCTGAAGAGCTATCTGCCTTTGCCAACAGAAGCCACATCTTTTCTTTCCTTCTTTCCGCTCTCCCATAACATGGCTTACAAGCACATCAATATTTACAATTACTTTATACACATTAAATGAACGCACTGAGTTTTGCTGCCCACACAGAAAAAGGTTAATTCCGTCTTGCAGAAACATACTATTACTAGCAGTATAATTATAATAGGGCATACTGCAATTTAAACCTGAATCTCTGTTTATATATGCATGATTATTATACCAGGAGTCATTTGTGGATAGCGCACAGATAAAAATACAGCTAATAACTCTTACTGTAATGATTAATCAATTTATGAATATATTATTTAAACTAATAGTTCAGGTAGGGTATCTTAAACAAGTTACAGAGTACATCGACCAATTCAAATACCAGCTACTAGATCGATAAGAAACTGTAAGTAACTCTAGGGAATAGGTACACTTGCATAAAAACTGTGAATTTTTAAAATCCCTCTATTGGGAGAACAACCTCATAAAAAAATAATTACTTCAGGCCATTATGTTTGGATTTTGGCAAACTATGGTAAACTAGAAATTGAAATAAGAATTTCACACTGTGTAACAAACTATTTTTATACATCAAAAAAAAATCAAACTAGTCAAAGAAAAAACAATACCTGATACTTCTGTTTAGTTTTTCAACTCATTAGTATGTAAAGTACAACCTGGTTTATGTAACATGTGAACACACTGTCAAGACTATGCCCTAGACTCAATATAAATGAAATATATTTAAACATAAAATATTTTTCTCCTACAATTTATAAAAGACAAAAAAAGAAGAACTTTAAACCAAGTATTTTTAAGGCAAAGTTTTAAAAAATCCAAAATCCAGCAAAGCAAGGCAAACAGCAAACCAAAAGGAAAACCTTATTTTCTCATAACACATTTCAGAAATTGTTAATCCTAGTACAAAAGGAATTCGTGTAATACATAATAATAAACAGACATTCATCTAAACGTCACCAAAAATAAGTTCCTTATATGCATGTTCTAAGTATAAACATACATACTGAAAAGTCAAATTGGGCCAGCAAATGGCATGCACAGTACTGTAGGTACCTAGTTAAACTTGGCAGTTTAGCTTGTTGGCAACCTCCATGAAAAGGTCTCTGGACTTGATTTAGTACTTTTTTTAATCTGAATGTATAACTTTAATCTTTCAAAGTAGGATTTTTAATTAAAGATACCAAGTGCAAATTCACTAAGTAAGCCACTGCCCTCCACTCACTCTGATGCTAAAGGTGTGCTTTATCTCCATTTCAAGTGATACTGCATTTTAAAAATTAATTAGTAGCTTGCAAGAACAGCCACACATTATTGAGTAAGTAACAGCATTTAAGTGAAACAGATGAAATATTGGTAAGCAATGCAGACCACAGTATAAGTATGTGAAGGGGGTCATAGGCTAATCCCTATTGATTTTCCAAGTATGCGTACAGCACCGCTGGGAAAGGCCAGTTCTGTTGGCAATCAGCTAGCACAAATACATTATAAATCTTACTGTCCACCTTCACTGATCAGTGTCACTTACTTCCTCCACTAAAGACCATGAGGAAACTACAACAAATCCACTGACAAACAACCAGGAAAGAATTTTAAAACCTTTTCCTGAAGCATAATTTCAGAACGCTTGTGCTGTACGTAAGGTAAAACAGAAACAGGTTTCAAGGAGCAATATGGTACTTGTAATAACTGTTCAAAGAAATAATCCACAAGAAAACTGCTGGATCGTATAGAGGAGGAACACAAATAACGACAAACAAGTAATTCACATTAATCTTACAAACTAACAAAAATTTGGAGCAAACACTTATCATTGGCCCCGTGTTTGCCTGAGGGAACTGAAACACATTAATTTCCCAAAGCTGATGGCAATATTGCCCTAGCAGAGAAGGAGCAAGCAGACTGCTGTCTAGAACTATGCATGATAACCACCTTTTAGAGCAAAATTCACAACACTGCAGAAGAAATAAGCAGGTCTGCTGCAGCTGCGATTGCACTCCCTTGCTGCTGAATGTAGCATTCCAGCTACCCTTATTGGGCTGAGTATTGTTCACTCGTGAGCAAACTAACTGACATCAACCCAGCTTCATGCTCATTCATTAATAAGGCTCCAGGTCAGCATAGCTTTTCTGAGTAACTTGCAGCAATATGCTGCAAGAGGACCGATTCGCTTCCTCCCCTAGTTCTGTCCACCTTCTCTTCTTCCTCCAGGAAAGAACACTAGGAAAATCAAGTTCATTCAGGAGCACTGCATGTCATTTTAGAAAGGCCACTAAAAAAGGGTTTTCTAAAAAGAATGAGACCAGGAAGACTTTCTGGGAAAATGTGCCACAGAAACCCTTTTTTTTTTGTTTGTTTTTCCTTTTAAGCAAGCATTGCTGCAGTTAGGATATTTGTTTAAGAACCACTCAGCTGCCCCTGTGAAGAAGGATATTCCTGGGCATTTTCAGCCACCAGTGCAAGCCCAGGAATGCTGTACCACAGACGAGAAGCTCAGTGTTTTACATATTCAAACTCAATGATTCAAAGCCATGAGTCTACTTCCACAAGACACAAAACAACACAACACAATCCATTCCCTTGATCCACAATCTATGTTCTTCATCTCCTATCTTTGCTGTCCTATGATGAAATTTCTTGTATAGGAATGGTAACAGTACTGTAAAACAGTCAGAGAAGCATCCAGGTCTTCATTTGATATAAAAATGCTTGTATAGACTGGTTTTCTTCTCAGACACCTAGTAGGAACAATTTACCCCAGTAAAAACACATCTTACTTGTGGGTTTTTCGATACATTTCATAGGTTTCATTATAAATACCTATGCAATATTATAAATTGCACAGATTCAGGAATTGTAGAGTTTTAGGGGTTTTTCTTTCATTGTTTTGGTTTGTTTTTAAGGAATGTTGCTAAATACTCTATAATGTTACACGCTGAACGGAAGAAAAATGATCCACGGGTCCAGACTGGTCCTAGCAGTAGCAGAGCTCCAATGGCCATAACGTAACACTTACATGAAGCACAATAAAAGTTCAAGGCTTAACCAATTGAGTTAGCAGGGGAAACAAGGACAGTGTTGACAAATGCACAAAAGAAGGTACTGAAAAGAGAGTAAAATATAACTTATTTCATGTTATTGTTATCACCTCAGCAGGTATATAAAATGAGATTTAAAGGCTGATTTTGAAATAATTAGTGCTTACATAAAAGTAATATAGGAGCTTTAAAGCAAATACATAATACATTTAAGCAGCTAATACAGTTAAAAACAATTTGGTTAGGTTCAGATGAGTGAGAAAGTACTATTTAAACTGGTTCTGTATTAACTAAGCAAAGTGTAAAAATCAAGTTGCACTAATTGCTCTGTAGATGAGACATTCTGAAACAAATACTTTAATTGTAGAATGAGGTTGTGCTACAATTGACAATTCCAACCTAGCTGTACATAATATATCACAGGTAATACAACACGCAATTCACCACTTCCTTAAACATAACAGAGGTAGTAGTTCTCTTTGCTGAAAGTGGAAAAAACCACTAGCTTCACCTACAAATCTGGAACACTCCTGAATCTAACTTCTGTGGTATCAGCTTCTGCTGGAAACCCAGTTTACATTCACTTTCAGTACAGCATGTGTTTGTAGAAAGCACCATTTAAAATGAGCTCAAAATTTCCATTTAAAAACATCATTTAATGGAATTTTAAACTAAGAAGATGGATACACTGTGTTTGTTTTCTACATTAATGATCTATAAAAAGAATGGAATAGACCATAAATACAGTATTTTTTTGCAACAGCCTTTACTAAAAATGCTACTACTTGTGTTTATCATTTATACCCTCACACACAACCTCAAAATTTATTACACTCTAAACCATACAAAACTTGCTGTGTTTTTCATTTTGAGTCATATTGCAAACATTTTTATAACTCTGTTAATATATGCCATACTTTGTATTCTTATTGATTATGAATATTTCTTTGGATTTTATTGCTTTTCAAATAAAAAAAAGTTAGCTATTTTAAAAAGATAGAAAATAGTATTGCAACTTATATACTTTCCTTTCTCATGATAATTCTAATATAAAAATTGTTAGCATGAGTATTTGCAGACTATAATTTTTCACGTTTTAAACTCAAGAAATAAAATGGAAACAGCTATTAATATAAGGTACAGCATAGGTTCCAGATTTTTTTTTTCCCCTCAAATATCTATTTAAGCTGTTGGGCTGAATCCATAATTGTTTTGAACACTTAAAAAATTAATATACCAAAGGAGTGTCCATATAAAACATCATGGGTTTATATCAGGTATACATTATCTTTCCTAATTACTACTGCAGTTTGCAGACTGAAATACAATTTATATTTAGGATATGATTTTGCTATTAATTATCAAATTAAAAAAAAATAAAATCTTGCATTATAAATTTGCTCTTGGAAATTAATGTTATTCTTTTTTTCCATAATCCTATCACACAAGCAATAAGTGCATTGCAGCATGAACACTTTAATTTTTCCAGTTAGTTTTGAGCAAGCCCAGAGGTGAGGTTTAATAAGGATCAATGGCACTTTATCTGGGACAGGGCCACTTCACAGCATGCAAATTACACAGTAACACTTAAAAAAAGAAATAGATTTAATTAAAAAAAAAAGTAGAACCACAGGCTCTGGAAATTCAATTAAAGGATTTATGCAAAGGTTTGCTAGGTTTTTATATGCAGTTACTGCTTATATAATGAGCTTTTCATATTAAAAATCAATAGGTAATCTAGAGTAGAAGATCATCCCCTTAAATACATTTTTGAAATCAATTTGAAAAATAGTCCATCAACTGCTGTGACTACTCTTGCTGCTTCGATTAGACTAAGAGCAATATTTAGATTGTAGGACGTGCTATGGAATATCTATGCTTGGATTTTGCTTTCAAGTGTTCTTATATTTTTGAGTGCCCATGCTAATCGTACAGTAATTCAAGACTATGTACAATGGATAAATAATTAATTTAATTACTAGCAAGGGCATAAAAGTCCTGGAATATGTGAAAAACCTAGGCATCTAATAGCACAATCTCACAATATTTTTAATATATGCAAAAGCCTATATCTATGAATGTTTTTGCTACCTTTCTGCTAGACTACTAGCCACTTAGCACACCAAGATAAATATTCGTGTTTATAAGTTATTAAAGTCACCAGCTAAGGAAGCAATTAGCCTAACACTTGTCTGAAGTGCAACTTTCACACATCATGAATTTAAAGATGGATCAGGTCCTGTGTCCTTCAGGTTTAATCTAATTTGCCAAGATGCTGTGGTGATACAAGATCATTATATTAAAGTCCAAATATTCTAGTTAATATTCAGCACTTACCACAAATGCACATCTCATGCAAGCAAGTACACCTTTGAAATGAATGGAGATGGACCCATTGCATCAGCACTTAATTTGCATCTGTCTAACCAATTGCACAGAGTTTGTAAATATTCTGAGGTGAACATTATAAAGCGGTCACTCAACTGTCCTTTTTGCTCAACAAAAAAACCAAAGTAGTGAGAGCTATCAAATATGAAGAATCCAAGGGATTCACTCACAGCACAGGCTGCTGCTGTTGTTATTGCAGCACGTTAAGTCTCCACACAACAGAGGATAAACACAAGACTCCTTCCTTGCACAAGTAGACTTTTCACATCTGTTTCCATCCATTCATGGGTCTTTCCATTTCATGCCTTAATTTAGCACCAGGTTGTTGAACATACATTTTAGTCACTGAGAAATTCTTGGACTAGAATATTCTGTTACATGCTTGCGTGTAATGCATAGGCACAGTGCTTTGGTGGTTTTGGATGCTCATGAAATGTAGATTTTAAATAATAGAATCTAAATAGTGAAATGCAGAGGGAAAAACAGCACTCACTTATATTATCTCACGTGCATATGATAGGGAGGAAAAAATCTTTATTTCTGTTGTTGGTTATAAATTCGTGTATGTATTCACATACATGTTTCGTTATCTTAATTCAATACTTTAGAAGAAACATAATTCCTTTATAAAAGGTTTGAAAAATGGTTCTGGCATATAGCTTCTATACATGAAACAAAGCAAAATGACAACCATGAGAGTCAGGGATTAGACAAAATTTTCTCTATCTGTAACATGCTCTGCCAAGCAAAGCATTTCAGCTATGAAATATCCTCAGAGGCAAACACATTATACGAAAGTTTCAGCGTAAGAAGAAAAATAAATAGTAGCTGAAAAGTAACTAACAGTTTTCAGTTAAAATGATGACATTTAACAACAAAACTATACTGTTCAGGAAGCGAATTTACCAATAGCTGCCTGTTAAAAGTTTATATTGTTTAAATCTGTCTCACCAATAATACCCAAAATTTCTACTTCAGTACTTTACACTCATTGTGCATCCATCAGTGTAGAGTACCATGGAGTTGAAGTAAAATACAGACTGCAAGAACAAATACCCTTGCCGTCATTTTTCTATTAAGTCAGTTAAATATCTTCATAAGCATTCTCTGAAGCGCATTTCTTTATTGGATTTCAATTGTTTCTTAAAAGAAAAATCTCAAAGGAATCAAAGAAAAACGTTGGCTTACTCTCATTTGAAAAGAAATGTGGATACAGACTAATGCTATCTTTTTCGATAGGTTTGAAACAAAGACATTAATGAACAGTAGCTTTATTTTAATCTTTCTCCCTACTAACTGAATTTCTCATGCACACCATATTTTTCTACACTTTTGCATTTTAAACACAGTGTAAGTACATGAGTGGATCAAAGAGTTTCAGATTAATCTGAAGAGTTATAGCAAGGGTAACGAGGGTCCTTAGTTTCTAATGACAGAAGCATATGCTCTCAACTTTCTAAACTGCATCCAACTGAGCCATTTATCAAGTCCTGAAACTTTTTCATTATTTAAAGCACTATGACAGCTTTCCACTTGATGCCTTGGAAGTACACAATAATAGAGACTCTATAGTCATTAATTATAATATCAGCTGGTTGATGAAGTTACTGTACTTGCTGCTTGGTGATTTCATTTTTAATTGCAGCAGGTGGTGTGGAAATGAAGTGACGTACTGACACACACGGTCACCTCAATAGTATTTTCTTTTTTATGTATAGATAAATGCAACTTGGTTTTTTTGAAAACTTGTTCTGTTTTATATCCCACTGCAAGGAATAACGAGCACACAGAACACACTGAGAATTAGATGCTTAGAAATGAACTGACAGAAGACATATTGTCCCCATTTTTTTTCCTTTCAAAATATTTAAGATCCTGGTTTTTTATCCCCATGTAAAAATTCCGTTTCTAAACACAGCAGTCATAAATAACAATCATAGTTACATATAATGTACAAGTTTTTTCTTCTAATTTTTGGTCTTACTAATGTATTTGAATAAGTAGCCACTCTTGAAATCTACAAACCTGAAAATAAAGATGTAGTTAAGCAAAATTAAACTTCAACTGTATTAAATTCTACGACCATTCTAAAAATGTGTGTGTGATATTCTAAATGGTGTGTCCTTTTTTTTTTTTCCCTGTTTTGGAATTAGTCTTATGTGCTCCTCCAGTAATTTACTAACCCATATATCCACATAGGTTTTTGCAATTTAAAACTCATAAGCATACTGAAAGCAAAAATGGATTAAGACAACAATTGTGTGTACTGATTTATCCTTTTGTTGTCTTCAGACTGCTGTTGTATATGCTTTCGAATAGTTTGTATTGTTCTTCTGATAGTGTCTGCCTATAAAAGTGTATTTTCCTCCTCTGTAATGTTTTAATTTCATTAATTTCTAATTTAACAGATTAGATAACTATTACAGGAGATTTTGCTGCCACAGGTTTTCCATGAGATTGATAGGTAATAAAAACTGGTGTTGCCTAATGGCCACAGACATCCCTTCTCTACATAAATCAGCAAACTCCCTTAAGAATCCCTTATATCCAAGTCACAGATCAATTGTACTCAAGCCTCATTACAACACATATACTCTCTGTTCTCTGAAATAAGGCTGTGCTACCTTAGCTCAAAACTACATTAAATGTAATTAATACAACTGTGATGTAAATGGGCACAGCATTAAAATGTATATCCCCAGGGAGAACAGGTTGTGAAAGCAGCTATGTGCACTGTCATGCATGGCACACATGACTAGGGAAAATTTTAGCACTCTTACTTAGGATTTATAGTAGTTACACCATAAAATTGAGAAGCTGCAGTACCAGGAGCAGGAAGCCAGCTTTACCTCAGCAGCACACTCCTACGGCATAGCAGGAGTGGCTGCGTAGCGGCTGGATACTGTTGCTTTCCTAAAGAAAGATGTTGTAGTCTTGCAAATCCTCTCTAACATGATGTTAACTTCTATCGTCAAAAAAAGCTACACAAATATCGTTAGAACTCCAAAAATTGAAAAGAAATGACATTTACTGTAAGTAGTGAATGTAGGGAAAAGTCTGAGGTGATGTGAATTGTTTGGCTGTAAATTAGGGAAAAGGTAGGTGGCTTCTAACAATTTAGTTCTTTATTTGCGTACAAGAACTATGTCATTTGGAAGAGAATGCTGTAGAAAGAGGGAATCAACTGAGCAAAAAGGAGTGTGTGGAAGTGCCACAAGGTGTCCAAACCAGGCAAACAAAAATAAAGCTGTTCCTATACAGACATGTCTTCAGTGTTCCCTGATGACAGCACTGTTCATTTTAGGAAAGAGTTTGTCTAAAAAACAACAGTCCAGTACTGCCAGCTTTCATGAATATATTGTTTCACTCAGACAGAAAGCAACTTCAGAGTCTGAGCACATCCCAGCTATGAACAGGACTTTACCAGCATACTCTGGATCTTGCTTCAGACCCGAAAGAAAACTACACTGCCCGAAATCCCCGTGATTTGCTGACCCTTCTCCTCTTAAGAGGGCCTATCAGGTCCCCTGTTGCTACACACAGTAGGTAAGAAGTAGTTAGATCTCATAACAAGACAGCTCAAGTGGTTTTGGAGAAAGGAATACAAGCAGTAGTATCTCTTTTTCAAACAGTTCTCAGACAAACGCTGAATTCGTTAAATAAAATCTTTTACCTATTGCATTGGTTTCCAGAATGGGCTTGTATGACTGCTGGAAAACAAATCACAGAATTGGGGCTCATAATCAGAGGCATTATATCCACAAAGAAATCTGGGAATCATTGCTATGAGGTATTTATTATCTGACATATATAACCTATTCTTCTTGAAATGTTCTAATTTTGCTGATCTCACCTTCTAAGGAAGATGTTTTGCATCCTCCTTTTAATTCACTTTTTACATTACTACTATAGTAGCCTTTCTGTATGTACAAGGCAGGAAACCAGGTTTGGGATGGTTAATAACATAACTGAAGCATTCATATATGCAAACAAACCCTTGAGCCAAATTCTGCTCTCATGCATGTCAAGATTCAGAGCACTGAAAAAGGAACAAAGTTTGGCACCTTTTGCTCACAGAAGTAGATGATACAATTTCAAGGGCTTAAGCTCTCTGTATCCTGGGTGCCCATTGTTTTCTAGTGCAAGTAGATTCAAATCTACAAAATGAAGAGCAACCACATTTCCCACATTGTAGGACCACCCCATGTTATTTCCTAATACAACATAAAGGCAAAAATAATTACAATAAAAAAGCTTGAATTTGGCCACATTCATATTTTCATCATTTTGCTTCATTGTTTCTTTCTCTCTCCTTGTAGTTTTGACTTCTTTCTGGTTTTGTGGAATCTTAGCCCCTTATATGCCCGTAGTGCGAATGTGCAATGCAACCCAAACAGCATCAGCCATATGCATAATAAACATGAAAATTTCAATAGTCTTCACATTAACTACTCAATCTAATAAGTAGGATTACACATTATATCAATTTTCCCAGTTAATTTGTTACTTTCTTTGTCCTGGCTTACTTTCTGTCATCTTCTCTAGAAGAACTTAAAAGTTTCTACAAGGGTACCAGAAGTAATACTGTATTACATTTTCAAAGGCTGCGCAGCCTCATTTGCTGTTGTTCACTGCACAGATGTAAGAATTATTAACAATGAGCTGAGACTCACAATGTCATATGATCCAAATGCAAATCCTCAAGGACATTTATTTCTTCCATTTCAGGGGGTAACTGGGCCTCTAAACCACCCACAAAGATTAGACTTGTAAAAATAGTTAACCATTTGTGCCATAGAAATATTTATACTGCAAAAATTTTTTGCATTTATGAATATGAAAACTAGTAAGATAGCCTACAAAATGGAACTGTTGTATACTGAATCGCCAAATCCAAAATGTAGTTGCCCACACTCAAATGGAGTAAATAAAAACTACAAACCAACACATAAATGAGTAACATTAACATCAGTCTCAAAATTAATACAAAGGGTGGCCTTTTGATTCATCCAGCATGAAAGAAGACATCCTTTTCAGTGTCTCATTTTTGCATTGGACATAAGATTCCTAATATGTGTATCATATTTGAAAGACAGTAAAAATAAATCTAGCCTAGAATAGCTTTGCTGCTCTGTCCCTAGCCATAAATGAAAGCAAGGGGAAACAAGTGTAGTGTTGGTTTTCCTTTTGAAGACAATCTCCTTTATAGCTGAAGCAAGGTTAGGCAGTTACAGAAATCATGCAATACACATTTCTCATGAAAAAAGTCTGGAAACTCAGCTATCACATTAAGAGGAGTTACTGAGTTTTTTAAACACATAAAAAGGTCTTGCAAACAACTTCTGCAGACTGCAAGTCAGAGTCTTTTGATCCTCAGTAAGAGCCAAACAGATTGCCCGATATTTGCACATGCCGCCCTGGCAGAAATACACAGAATGGGAACGGTGTATCTCATAAAATTACCATCACAGCTATTATCTACCACCCCCAGAGCAACAAACAATTGATGTCCACTACAAACCCATGTCAGAGATTGCTAAAACTAAGATTACATTATACCATAATTACAGAAAAGTGAGGAGACAACGAAAAATGAGGATGTATCTCAAACAATACTGGCAAGAAAATAACCAAAAGACGGCAATTAACTCATCTATATTATAGAATATGTTTCTACTGTCAGGAATCATTTAGCTTGCCATACATACAGCTTCTGAGAAAAATGGAACGCACTTCACAAAACCAAGGAAAATTCCCTTTCCATTTAAAAGTAACATGAACTGAGTCTCACAGAGCCATGTGAAAATGATGTACTATTGGGAGGGGGAAGGTCAAGGCAGTCCTATTCCTCAAGTGCATGTTTAAACCTCAAAATATTGGGGATAATACACACTAGCCCCCAGAGAAATCTGTACCAAGGACCTTTTCTTAATTCTTCAGCAGAGCTTTCTTAATCTATCAATTTACTTCCATACATTTATGATCTTTATTGTCATTATTAATATAGGTATTAACATAATCCAAAAACATGAAGTCATCAGGGATTGGTAAGAAAAGCAGGCATTTGGGAACAGAATGAGAGCAGAAATTCTCTAAATTAACATTCCCAACAATGCAAAAAGTGTATGCTTTATTTTAGAATTACACAATTTGAATATGCTTTTGGTTTTTGATTTTTCTTTTGTTTCCTAAAATAGCTAGTATACACAAGACAACATCCTGATTAACTGATTAACAAACATAGACAGAGAACTCACATTACCGTACTTCTCTGGAAAACTAAGAGTTTCAGTTTAGCAATGTCTACTTCAAGCTTTTATCAGCACTAATTTCAACGAAAAAAATGGTCTTAAAATTCAGAACAGAGGGAAAACAGACCTTAATTAAGCAAAGTGTTATCTCTTTCTATTATAATGAAAGCAAAGTTACAGTTATATTTTTACCAAGATTCTTCCCCACTTAATGAAGACATTATCCGTGAGTTTTCAAAGTCACTTTACAAAAGAGCATTCAAGAGACATTAAAGTCAGCTTAAACTAAAAAGTCTTTTTGAAGTCAATAAACAATAAAAAGAACAATGAAAAGACAGCCTTTGATCTCTTCTTACTCTAAAGTCTTTAATTTCTGTTTTAATCTACTAGATGCATTAAGTCTTGTTTTCAAATATTTTTCATCTGCAAAGTACAGTAAGCTTGCCTTGGTTTTTTTATTCATATATATTCTTACTGTATTAATGCGCACTTCTCGTTACCAAGGATGGGTGTCATCTGGAAGTTCTCCCACCAAAATAAACAGAAAAAAGTTTAAAAAATATTTTTCATTCTGTTCTCTTTCAAAATTTCTTTAAAAAGAAAGAAAAAATGCGAAGGAAAAGGAAAACAGCATCTTCAGCTTTGAAATTTGTGAGAAGATCAAAGACTATAATGCACATAGATTTTTCAAAAGATAAATTATTAACAGCATGGGTGAACACATACTGGTCAATAACATAGTCAAAGAATGGTAAGTTAAGAGCATCTCTCTACAGCCAATTACAGTTAATCTGACTTTATTGTTTGCAAGAAATTCCAAATTATTCACTAGAATTTTAATATAGCTTTTAAAAACCCTTTTTAGCAAAGCTGCCAATTGTGAGAAGCTCTTGACCAGGTTCAGCAGCTTGGCATTTTAACATTTCTTAACTTCTCTTTATCCTTTCCTCAGCAGCATGGGCCACGGATGTAAACAGGAAAATACAAAGTAGCAATGCATGAAACTGTGCAGAAAGTCTAAAGGCAGAGGCAGCCATTAGTTCCCATTGTGCCACCAACTTCTTCCAGGTAGCCAGTATAACCCCAGCTAGAAGGGGTAAAAACTCTCTCCATACCTGTTCACCTTTGACGCATGTATAAGCCTGCTGAATTTCTCCTGTATAAATAAGCGTATCCTTCTGGTATTTGCACACCTTCAAGAACACGGGATCATTCAGAAGGTAAGACAGAAAGGAGAACCATATCCTCCCTTTCAGACCCAGATTACCATAGCAACCTGCCAATTCACTCTTTATGTGTGTCAGAGAATTTCAAAATGAGAGAAAACATAACATGGACAGTATAGCAAAATATGGGCTGAGCAGATATAGTAACATGCCATACAGCCATTTCTCTACAATAACACTGTTCTTGCCTCATGCTTGCAAAGATACCTTTCCAGACCTGAGGGACAGATGAAAGCCATATCTGCCAGAGAAGCAACCTTCCCCTTCTTCTGCTATGCACAGTTAACCTAGAAACCTGATAACAAATTAAGTGCTATTATTGCCTTAGTTTCTCTTATTTCACAGATTAGCCTTTAACTTAAACACTCAGTGTTTGTAGGATTAAAGGTGAATCCTGTGCCTCTACTGACCTAGATTAAAATGCCACTGCTTTTTGGTATCTAATCATCCATGCTGTCTTCAAAATATTTCTTTCACAATTCTCCCAAATGAAAGCATTCTCCACCTCCGTTTATTGCTGAAGTTGCCAATTTTTGCTGGTGATTTTTGTAAGAGAACAAGTCTAGAAGTATTTATTTCACAGAGACCGCTGAATATCTGACAAATATGAGATCTTAGTCATTCATTTCTAGATTGGGATACGAATGGGAACACCAAACCATTGGGCTCTGAATTTTGCCAATATAAGAATTTAATCATTTTTCATACAGTATATTTCATTTTGATTCAAATAAAAGTAAAACCTATGGGACAGATCTTCTCTAAGAAAGAAAAGAACCATGTAGATGTTTAAGCAATATCTTTTTCTTACATCAAGTTAAGCAAAAAGACTAAAATTTTCATTTTGCTCATGGCAGATATACTTAATAAAAAGAATCAGACTGAGAGCACTTTACTACGTTCAGACTAGCCTTTTATTGATTTGGATGTGCTATGAACCACATTATCTAATCTACAATAAGCCATTTACCAAGTGCAATGATCTATGGGCTAAAAGGCTTAGATTTTTAGTTCCATTGTAGACTTTTTGATGAAATGGTAGATCAGCAGAGAATAATAAGATTGTGAGGGACAGAAGTATCAATATTACAAAATTAGAAAGTTTGGTGTACTGTTTTAAATCCTCTTGCTGTTCATTTAAAAGCCCAATATCTCTTTTTCTAGACTAATTGCATCTGTATATTCAACAGAGGTCCCAGATGACATCTCACAGGGTGTCAAGTTCACAGGGGTTCAAGGGCTCATCCAACTGAAAATATTTTTATTTTACAAAAACAAAATCATCCTTCTGAGCACATGACAACTACTTGGTGATGCATGTGCTATAATTATATGAGGATACAAGTTATTACAATACAGTCTTCTTGCTACTGCTGTTCGACATAATCCAAGTTTCATCTCCTGCATAGGAGGTTTTAGCAGTTTTCCTTAAAAGAGAGTTGATGCATTTTGCATCAGAAACTTTTCTTTACCTATATGCACAGAACCTGGAACATGACGCTGAGATTCCAATTAGGCTTGTGACTTACACATAAACAAATTTGGACTAATGCTCCCACAATCTCGTCTCTGATTGCCTTCCCTCTAATTGTCAGCTTTGACCATGTTTTTATTTTGACCACTTTGAACATGGGAATTCTCTAAGCTGCCACCAGGAAATGCCATAGAAATCTCAAGACAATTCATTTACCTACGTTAATAATATCTATGTTAATCTAGGAAAGAACCACAAGTATGAGATCTGCTTCCATATTTTTCAATATTGCTTTTTGATTGAAACAGGTAACACTGAACTTCCTGGCAATGTATACCATAACTTCCTTCTCAAATTATCAAGCAATTCATGCAAAGATAACTTCTTCCTGAATATGGTTGCTTTTGGCTAACTTGGACTCAGAGGTTTGTGAAAAATGTAACAGTGCAATACAGATTTGCAACACCACAGGCATCAAAATATCATCTCATGTTAGCAAAGACAAACAGAACAAAAATTCAGTGGCCTTCAGTAGACAGAAATAAAATCCACTATTTAGTGCTAATTAAGTGAAAACCAAATCATATTTATGAGATTATTTTATCTATAGTTCTATGGCAAATTTTACTGCATCATTTCTGAGTAAGACTGACAGGTTACATGGTGAAGTAAATGTACTGAAGACATTAATGTCACTTTAAAGTAACTCAAGTTTTGATGTTCTTATATTTTTGTTGTACTGCAAGTATTAGGATGCATTGCTTCATTTTTTGAAAATGAAAAAAGGAAGTGTAACTAGTTCAGGCTACCATGTAACTTTACAACAACTGACACTAACTATAATCTACGCCAGTTTGTATTAAGATGTTATTGCACCTTTCCAGTTCTAATCGCCAATTATGACTCTATTAGTCCTATTTGGCAGTTCATCTGCTCCTGCATCAGCTAAAGGGGACTTGGAGACGGACCTCTGATCTTCATGTTTCCGCTTCAGTGAGCGCTCAGCACAGCGGCTGTCATCTTGAGACACTGAGGAGGTAAGGCATTGCCTTTTCTAAGATAACTACACCTGACCTTACAACAATTTACTAAGGAAATACCTGCCTAATGGCAGTGTGAGTGCAGTTTCTTTTACACTCACAACGGCACTGCAAATTAGAGACAACAGGATAAATCTATGACCAGCTCACTAGACACTTCATTAAATCACTGTTCCCTTGCCTTGTAGAGCACTAATAGAATCACAGCCCTCGTTAGCTACTGAATAAAAGATCAATCACATTCTTTGAGAGCTCTTGCTACCAGCTTCCAGAGGAAACAAGGAAAAAAAGACATATTTAGGATCATCAGTGAGATTCTGAATGGCCTCACTGCAAGTTGGTTAAATTACCTTTTCCACAACTGACTCCGACTGTAATACTCTGAGGAACTTGTTAAGTCTGCTTTCAAAAGCTCCTATCTAATATATGACTACCAGGCCCTGGTCAAAAGTTCATAATGTGCATATGTAAAAAGGTACTAAATTGCCTGAGGGCTAAAGCCAGAGGAGTTTAATTGCAGCAAAATGCTGAAAATGGTCTGTTGAGGGTCTTTCTATTGGGATACTGCTGGCACTAGCTGATTGAAGTACAGCACATAAAAGCCTTACAACAATATTTCCTTAAATGCTGTTGAAACTGCTAGCACTTGCTAGTGCATATATGGTGTGCCAAGAGGAAAAAAAAATAGAACCTTCTCTAAAACAAACAAAGATTTAAGGATTGATATAATTCATAATTCAAAAGTGTGTGGACAAAAGGAAGACTTAAACAACAGTATCTCTCATTATAAGTCATCTTATAGGCTCCACATGTTGTCATGGTGGGAAATGTAAGTACATATGTAAACATATTTAATTGGCACCCATGAAGATTTGCTGCAATGAAAACTGGCAAACAGGTTCCATTGATCTATTTATGACCACACTTGGAAATTTTTGAAATGGTCACCTATGAGACTGAAGATTCCTATACTTAGCCTGAATTCCAAGGACTTGTCTGTAGTAATCTGAGAATCATTCCTCTAGTTATTTACATGATAAAAAGAAGAAAGGACGGGAAGGAAAAACGAAAATATTTTTCTCTGAAACCATTCAAAATATACTTTTTCTATTGAAAAAAAAATCCCAACAATATAAATGTTTAGGAAAAATAGTCATCATCTGAAAGTTAGGAAGAAACAGCAAATTCTTCACTTAATTCCATTACATTTGATTATCTCAAATAAAAGTATTCTTTTATCTGAACAGAAACTGTGAACATTTTAACTCTTTGGACAGTGAACACAAGCAGAACATTTTTCCTTGTGTGTGGGCATTTATGAACATGTTGCCTGAGAATTTGGATTTTGACCACAAACATTTATCTGACAAAAATAACAAGCGACCATCTTCAAATCTTTCCTCTTTGTGTAGAAAACGCCATGATTTACTCCTCGTATTTTTTTTTTATTATCTTGGCCAAAACATATAGTTACAAATATTTAAAATTACTATGGTGAAATATTTCTCTTAACTTTTTTTTTATTTTATTTTTACCTTTTGAAAACCACATTCACATGGAATATTACCCAACATGCTATAGATACTAATTTGAAATTTTAAGTTAAACTTCATTTCTTCTCTGCTAGTTTTTCTTTAGCTCAAGCAAGGTTTAATGGGCAAGTTAAGGCATGTACTGTGCAGGAAACTACATTAGGTCAGTGTAACAGTCCCTTCATAGAGATTGCAGTAGGAATTTTCCACACTCAATTATTTTTTCCCATTCACGTGTCTGTTGGAGGCTATGCTACAAACTGCAATAATGAATGAATCCAAATTAAAGCCTTCCTGAAAGGAGAAGACGACTCTGCTCTGAGACTGAGGTCTGAGAAGGTACACAAAAAAATATAAATGCAGGTGATGGGGGAAAAGTCATCAACGTTCAGTACCCTCTGTAAGATTTTGAATGGGAAACATTCACCTATGTAATGGATGATCTGTTGCCACTACTTTCTAAACTGAAAAGGCAAAAATGTTATCTACAGCGTGTATTTTGTTCATCTACAGCATGTGTTGTCTTTGGGCATGTCACAGCTGAGAAAATTATCTACAGCTTTGCATAAAGGTTTTAGTTTAAATACGTATAAAAGGTTTTAAAATACTTCATCTAATATTCTGAAAGACAACAAGAAAAGGGCTAGGTAATTTTTTTTATTTGTACTTGAATGAATATAATATAGTAGATAAAATAGCCTTGACCCAATCATTACCTGGTAGAGTGGGAAGTGCACACACCATTGATAGCGCTGACTTTGCCATTTTCAGTTGGTATCAGTTAACATACAGCAAAGTAACTGTCTTGGACAGAAACCACAGACAAGGTAACAGGAACATGGTTAAAAGCGAAGAGTTCAAATCAGTTTCAGAGACCTCCACTTTCAGCCTTGGAAAGTCCACATATCAATATTCTGCAGTAGCTTTACAGACTGTCTCCATGGGAAAACTGTATCACCTCTGTCTTCTGATACAATAGTTAGTATCATTATCAACCAAGTCTTGTTTTACAACATAAAAAATACCCAGGACACTATATTAGATTGTCTCAAAGGTAAATTCACCTTAGTGGATAACAAAGAAAATTGGTAATTCGTCTACCTCACCTCAACAGATCAATTCAGAGAAGTTTGAAAAAGCATGGTTGTACCACTGACAGCATTTACTGTAACAAATAAACTTTGTGGAAATGACAAACCAACAGTATCTGACAACAATTGAAGAATATGGAACAAGCTTTCATTTACTCTTGACATTCAGTGCTGACACTTACGCAGTTAGGAAGCCATTCAAATTGGTTTAAAATATATGCTTGGGAAGAATTCACAAAAGTCTCCCAAAACAGAGAGGGACAACAGACTACAAATATTTCAGTAGACATAATGTTTAAAGCAAATAGACTGACTTCATTCAAGGTCTTTAAGTCTCTGTTTCAGGTCTGGACAACCCTTTCTTTCCAGCTTCTGAACACTACAGTATAATTAATTAATGGATATATCTGCCAGCAGAAGGGAACAGGGAAGGAAGCAGGAGAGCTAAATTTTTTTTCTGATGATGATAGTGAACAGGAATGACCACATAATTTGGCCCAGCCACATTTCATTACCAATTATAAGCATTATTTTAGGGGAATAGATTAGCAATTAGATTGCATTTACAGGAATCTTTGTTGTGGACAGTGACAAAGTTTTCTGATGAGTCTTCTGTCCCTTCCTAACAGCAGAAAAAGCATTGAGCTGTTTGTTCATCTTTGCAGGCCTTGAGTATGCATGCACAGTATTTGATTTTCCAAGACAAAAAATGGTCTGGATTGCGTTCTGAAGAGCATAATTGGCCTTAGCTGAAGGCCATATAAAATGCCACATTACTGACTATTAAATAAGCATACATGTAATGCAATAATGATAAATTTCACCTTGCCACCAAAAATAAGATCAGATACTGTTTCGATAAAAAGACATTTTATATGAAAACATTTCCTTTAGAAACATAAAGCCATAAGGACACAAAAAAATACTATATCACAAGTGGAACTGCCAGCTTTGTTGATACCTTCTGCTACAATTCCTTTAAAAGTTGGAAATTCACATACATTTCTCATCAAAGGAATGGAGGAACTCAATCCATAATTTTTTCTCACAAATACAAAGTCACTGCTTTTGGTGCAAAAGCTGAGAAAGAAGCTCACTTTATACACACTAGTTCAGCAAATGGAATCAGTGTAGCTCTAAGATAATTCAGCTCAGGGTAATACTTTGTTTCTTGGCAGAACTAGTTAACTCTTTTCCAGTGTACTCACAATACCTTGACAAAAAACCCGAAATAAATGCATTTCCCAGAAAACTTTTATTTTACTGTCATTAAGTATGTATTTATGCCATCAGATTACTAGCAGAATTGTAATACATGCGTGCCCAGACCACAAGAGGAAATACAAAAGGACTTTTCAGATGCCCGACCACACCAAGACCCTGCCTACCCACTCAAGCACGCTGATATTCAGGGCCCTTGCCTAAGGGAACTGCAGTCTCTTCAGTACTGGGGCAGGGAGCACCAGGACACCCAGTACCCCTTTGCAGGTCGTGCCTCTGCTCCATGATTAACGCTGTTAGATCAACAGCACTATTTGGGATGGGATGAACTATTTGATATGAGTAGACAATCAGATTCTAAATGACACTGTTACAAAGTCATTATCATAAAAAATTGCCAAGACAGTTGTTTTATTTGAAGTGCTAAATTAGTTTTCTTATACTGGTAGTATTCATCATAATGTAAGTTTGACATTTCAGGACAACATTTTAATAGTAATGCTGTTCAGTGGAAAGAAATAGTGTTTCCAAATTTCTAGCAAATTGAAAAAAAACTTAATTACATTCATTAATAGATTACAGTGACAGACAAGGTAACCCTAAGAAAAATACCTACATTCAAGAGTGTTGAATTTAAGTGAAAACTTTAATCCTAGCATTTCCAAGTATTCCTATGCTCTAGCTTGTAAACTTGAGTAAATATTTTCATAATCAGTTAGGCATCTCACCAGCCATTTGTATATTCACAGTCATCTATTAGAAACAAAAGAAACTAGCAATGGTGTGATCAAACATTAAAAATAAGCTCACAGTAAGTTTCAACTCCTATGCCTGCTTAACATTCTTCTGAATTAATAGTGCTATCCATCTTAAATGCATTAAAGTTGAAAGTACCACTCACAGAAGCAGCACATGTGTGAGAACTTCATTTTTGGAAATGTCAACTCTTAAGACAGTACTGGTGTAAGAGATGGAAATCCACAGCACTAGCAAATTAATCCTGCATATTTGGGACAAGTAGATCTTGTTTTTCAAGACAAACAATTCTCTCTGTATTTCAAAAATTACTTTACTTTCATATAAGATGCCTCATCCAACATTGCTATCTCTATTCTCATTTCAATCTGATGCTTTTGCAATTAATAAAATTCCTCAAATACATTTGAGTGTTTTATAGTTTTTTTGGCATGCATGGAAGACTGTGCTATATCCATAGTGATATTTAATAACTGCAAAAACATGTTGTCACTAAAATAATGGATGGAATTTAACAATGATGTTTATATTTACTGTCATCCTCCTTGCTAAGAAAGGATTGATGCTACTACTCTAACAACTTCCTAGAAACAGCAAAATAAAGAGATTGGAAAATCCGAATGACTCAAGTATTGTAAGTCTCAAAGGAAATTTTTAAAAGCTAAGTAAAGTCAGAAATTCTCTGATTACAAATCCTCATACAGATTATTGCAAAACTAATAAGTACTGCATCATATGCTGTGCATTTTTATACTGAACTAAGCACAATAAATTCAGTGTTATGTTCACTTTCCCCCCTAAAGAGAATGTGTACATTCTGCCGCTTTATCACAAGTAAATAATACAAACTCAGGCCATATAACACATAACAAAACATGGAACCATTTTAATATTTCAACTGGTAAATGGATTCAAGCAAGTTCTTTTTTGCCATATCTTCCTCCTCTATTCTTAAATACTATTCTTGAATCATATAAACATTTAAAACAGGTGAGAAACCACAGACCTAAGGACTAAGACAGTAGGTTAAGAAAAGGAAGAGGAAAGGCAGAAGGACACATCATCTCACACTGATACTGGCAGTAAACCCTACGTAAAATTAAGGACAATTTTTTGGTTTCATTAATTTTCCTGGAACATATGTTCCCTCTTTTTTTAGAAACACACTCTTACCTAGAAAGAAGGCACGTAAACAGTAAAAAAATAAGGACTACAGTAGAAAGAAGTTCAGGACTTGAACAGTATTTAACTCTAGCTTTTTCAATAACTCTTAGAGAGTGATATAAAATGGAAGCTACTGAACTGCAAAATACTAGTGAATATCCAGTGGAAAAACTAAACACACTCCCTAAGACAGTATCATCAACCACAGACCTATTTCCCTCCACATGGGAATCTAGCCAATGCTCCAAGCTGGCTAAGGAACATCCTGCAGTTTGAGTCTTGCCTTTAGAAAAAAGAAAATTACCACACTCATATCCGTAACACCAAAAAAAACCCCCAAACCAACAAACCCAACCCAGTAAATTCCCTCACATTTTCCTCAGGAGAAAAAAAGGTTCCTACAATATACAGTAAACTTTGGAATAAAGAACTTACAAGAACTAAAAACACTATTAGTATCACAGTGGGATACCTCCCAAAAGCCTAGAAATATGAAGTTTCTATACACACATGTACACTTTCAATAGCTTTCCTGGAAGGAAGTTTTTAGGAATGTTAATTCAGTTATCCAGTTATCATGTCCAGGGAATGCCAACATGATGATGAATGACATGTCACACGCAAAAAACAAACAGATTAATCACTTTTTCAGGAAAACAGATTCTTATTGTGTTCACCTATCCAGGAATATTAAATATATTTAAAAACCAAGTATATTTTTCATTTCTATATAGATAGATAGGTACATGCACACACATTATATATGTAAAAATAGTAAGAATACTGAAAAAACATTATGTAGTACTCTGCATTTGATACACTGTATTATTTTTGGAACTTGCAAATATACTTTTTTAATGACTTTGCTCTAAAAGAAGGGACTTTCTAGCTCAGATTACTTGGACACTCTTACTGTTTACTCTTCCATCTTTTTTGTAAAGTCAGAAGAGATTTCCCTGAGAACTTGAAATAAATAAGATATCCAGCTGCACAAACACTACACATTCTGTTAGATTACTTTGGCTTCCTAAGGAATATTTTACTTTCTCTGAATGTAAATGATTAAAGAGAATCCATCATATGAAACTGATTGGTGAACTGTTTAAAGTGGTATGGCACCTCTTCAAAGATGATATAGAGAGAAATGAAAAGACCATGTTATGACAAAGCATCTCAGATATCCAAAGAGTTCTAGGGAAACATTAATGTAACTAAGCACTGTATCCCCCAATTAAGAAATAGTATTTAAATGATAGTTCCATAAAATAGGATCTACACTGAATTCTTTTTTAAACAATTTGGTATTTCATCTATTCGAAATACAGCCAATAAAAGCTTGGGGTTTCCTGAACATCTGTCCATTCATAAACAGCAACTTGAAAAAAATGTAAGGAAAGATAAACTATGTTCTAGAATCCACAAAATTTATATTGCTCTGTGAGTTATGCTCACAAAATTACATGGGCTAACAACGTTCAATAATGTAATTTCATTTCCGTTTTTAAATTTGGGCATAGGATTTTAGCTTCTAGAGGTCAAAGAAACAAAAACTAAACTTTGTCCAAAATCCTTGCTTTTGCTGAACTTCAGATGTGTGGATCAGCAGCTCTATTTCCTAAAGAGCTATCTAGAAGGCTGAGTATAAGCAGGTATGTATGGGCATATAAAAGACAAGGAAGAAAGAACTATGAAGAAATAAAAACATGCACTATTGCCTAATTGCCATGTCAAGTGACATGGACAAGAAGGCCTGAGTTCCAAGTTTAGTGATACAGGGGGAGTTTGAATTTGATTCCTCCTCATTTAAGGAATAAACAGCAGATTTACATTTGGGGGAAAAAAAAAAAATCATCGCCAAAAAATGATTGAGTTCTTGGAATGTAAACTCAGTAAGAAACTTGATTTAAGAGAAGAAAACTGAGAAAGTGAAAAGCACACTAATGAAGCACAATTACTTATTACAGCCATTCGTTCATAAACCCCCCACCCCTCCATCATTAAGGTCTTCTCACAGCTTCTAAAATTTGGCAGATGGCAATAGTTTGAAGTGGAACCCAGATTTGCCATCTTACATCTCAACCCATATGGGATTTGTTTTTCATATCACTCATAGCACCATAATTTGAATAGCTGAAAAGATCTGGTTCAGTTAAAGTGCCTTGTATAATTTGTGTTTGGCTTTGCTTAATTTACTTGCTAGCTGTACAGCATACTAGCTATGTCTGTCCAAAAAGTTAAAAATCATTAATTAAAAAGAGTTTTTAGGGACTATTTTTTTACAAAAAGTGATTAGAAACTCATTGCTAGCTAAAAACTCAAGTTTTATCACTACAAATATTTGAGATTATCTTTCTAGAATGCTAGCAACAGATCATGAGATCATTATAAAGGAACTACAGTGCATTGACTCTGCTTTTGATTATAGTTATCTCATTCATAAAAATGTTATCTCTATTACTCTGTTGTTATTAAAGAAAATTAATAATACTGTGATTTATGCACTAGCTGGTAACTAAGGAGGTCTGGATCCTACTGTGTTATTTACAACAAACTCTCTAAGTGACCTTGCTCAGGCACACAAATAAGAAACTGGTGTCACAGGCAGAGTTGAGTTGCCTCATCTGCAGTAACTGTAACTGGAGGGCTCTGGGGATACAGCGAGGGGCACCCAGAGGGCTCTGAAGTGCAGCGAGGGGCACCTGGAGGGCTCTGTAACAAAGCAAAAAGCAATGAAGGACTTTGGGGCACACGTGCATTTGGTCTTCAGCAATGCACAGTAATTTCAGCCAGCAATTTTAACTGCTAGCTAGGTTACCAAGTCATCAAAGATTAAACCCTTATTAGGCAAAAAGTACAGAATTATTTCTATGAAAATCCCTTTTGTTTACTGAACCTTCTTAAAATTATTAATGTAACAATATACTAGCATAATCTGAAGACTGTTTAAGAGTGGGCGAAGGAAGACCAGTAGCAAAGGTAAGAATTACTAACTTAGCTCAAAGATACATTAAGACGACCTAGGCTGGCACATATCATAAAACTGTTTTAGACCATAGCTGCCATTTTCCTAAGTTAACTGCCGCATATTTGCATTAGCACCAGATAAATGTATGAAAAAAAGTAGAGGCAATCTGTTTCAGTTTTTTAAAAAGATCTTCAAGACAATTAAGTTCACTTCCCTGTTTATACAGGCAATCACTAAATTTTAACCTAGATTATTCCCAGCAAAAGTTACTGTTAGCTAAAGACAGAAAAAGAATATGAACATGCGCATTTACTTTTTGGTTTATACAACTCAAGTATGTAATGCGTTCAGAAAAGTTCCTCATTGTGTATTTTCTCTTACATTCTCTTTCCCAATCTATTATTTTTAACAAAGATATATGATAAACACTTTGCTGTTTTCTTAGCAACGCTTGTCAAAAAATATTAGATTTATGTAAACTACACAAGAAAATTTTTTTGTGTGTGGCCACAAAACCAGAAGTGTCGCAAACTTGTCTATAACCTAAGTTTTAATATTATATCTATATGGCAAAGTAGCATACACACACTTTTGAGAGAGAAGAACATATTTCTAATCAGTGAGGAGAACAGAGGGAGACCAAGAGGTTGTACATATAAATCCAGAATATTATCTAGTGCTGTTATTAGTTATTTTCTTCCCTGACAAAACAGAATAAAAACATGAAAATAATTTTTCACAGAGCACTGTGAAAATACAGACTCCCATAAGGAGAACCCTTTTTTTCCCCCAAAACTTTAAATTTTCATCCTACTTTCATAACTCTTTGTAATACCTGACATTGAAAAAAAAGAATATGCATACAGCAATATGCAAAATAAATGTAAATGCAAAAATCAGAAAACCCTCAGAACCTCAGAATTTCAAGCATTTTGAAAGTACTGAACTTCACTACCTAAGCACCTAAAAAAAAATCTTTTTTTACAGTCTCTTCAAACTCATCGTTCTAAATTTTAGTCATCTTTGCCCATGGAAAAGCGATACCTTACTTGTTTTCCGTTATTGCAGTAGATAATCAATTTTTGCAGCAAATAAAACAAATGATGATGTTTCAGTATGAGAAAGATCTCAAGAACGCTACCACAAAGATGAGGCATATTCCTAATAGCGAGTATAGCAACAACATAAAAAAGAAAGGTAAAGGGACAAAAAAAGGCTAAATATCCTGTTCCGCTGTTTCTGTCAGACTGCAACATCTTGCCTGTCACCCAAGCACCTCAACACTCGTAATACAACAGAAATTTCCTTCCTTATGGTTTCTCAAATACATTCTAAGCAGATCAATGCTGCGTAACACCTCAGAGACACTATGGCACTTCAGCTGCAGTTTAGCTCTGCGAGGAATGGTGAGTAAAAGATAAGGAATAAGAATAAGGAAAAAACAGGAACTTGAAATCTTCTTTGGAGGACTGCAAAAGAACACAGGAAAAAAAAAGTACAGTGAAGGAAAGTCTGGGACTTTCAGACAAGAAAGAAATTATGGATGCATCATACCAGAGTGCAAAAATAAGAATTGTTTACTTTTAAAACCTTTTGTCAAGCACTCATTATTTTATTTGTAATGCAGTTTATACCCACAAATCCAACATCCCCCCCATTATTCAATAAGGAGGTCTGTTTCTAGATGGTGTAACAATCTGAATCAAGAAGTGAAACTAACTAATGCAAGACTGATTTTCTGCAAGTTTCAGAAAGAGATATTCTATTCTATGCTGTTAACTACCTATAAGGCCAATCTTTTTCAGATTTTAGGCAGGAGACAATAAGGTATCAGGCAGGGCTGGATGTGAGGTTGCACAGATTAGCATTTGTGGGCAATTCAGACCTGTATGCAGACATTCCACAAGGTGTATATATAGCTTTATAATCAAAGAAGACTTTTTCAGGCTGAAAAAATAGGGAAATACGCTTTTTAATTTCAAATTCTAATTTAATTACATGTAATATAAAACATTGTGGACCAAATGTTTCCCTGCTTTGCAGCCCACATACTTGGCAGGGCATTCTGAAATTTTGCAAGGATCTAGGGGGAGAGGAAGAAGTTCCTTACTTCCTCCACGAAACTACAGGACATAGCAGAGCTTCCCCACAAACAGCTATGGGGGTATGTTGGACACAGCAAATTCCATGGCCATTGCTCCCCTTGAGCACCGCTTTGCACGCTGAGACCCTGAGCTGTTCTGTTTGCCACATGGATAGGTTTTCATAAAGACTTTCCATTCCTGTGGTGTAGGTTATGAGGGATGGATTTAATTCACTCTCGTATTTTATGCTACATTTATTTTAGCAGGAAGTTAAAATATCTATCAGTTAAATGTAAGTTTGATAATAAACTAGCTGATATTACATTTTATTACTAGATAGGACACTGAAATTCTGAGTGCATAGAATTTTTGCACTATCCTTCCAAAATGATTAACAATTACTTTGGAGGCATTTCTTTATCATCCTATTACAACCAAGCAAAATATTCTTCCACATATGCCTGCCTTCCTTTTACCCAATTCAGTCAATTTTAAATAACAGTATTCTGCAAGGAAGCATATGCTATCAGGGTTCAATAAAGTAACTGTCCTTCCACGTTACTAGAGGTACAGTCCACAAACCTGTGTGTTAAAAAAGAGAGCTGTTGCTTAGGATAAAACAGGAGAATTGCAGATGTCATTTAAACACTCTCTACAACAACTGGTAATATCCAGTAGATAGTTAGTCCCCTTTCATTCTCCCTTTCTTTCACTTCCTGCCCAAAACTCAATTTGAGAAAAGAAAATGCCATTTTGATCAAATCTAAACTGTGAGGCTCTTTTTAAAAAGAACTGCCTGTTGCTTTTCAAGAAAGCCTAGTGCATTTTCAGGAGTGTCTTAGGGAGGAAATACTGGCCAAATTCTACGCTGAAACATGCACATACCCGCCCTGCCCATGACTGCTCCTGGAGTTGAACATGCACAGCCGAGGGCAGAATTTGGCCTGAACTGTGAATTCAGTAATGGAAGCCAACATCAACTCAACACAGCCCACACAGATCTTTGGAGAGCAAAAAAATGTTTACTTAAGGAGGGAATACTATCCCCAGCTCTAAGGGTTATTCCAGCTTCTTTAGCATAGAACAAGGGAGAAAAAGAAGAGATGATGAGCCTGCAGAGCCTCTTTTGGGCTTCTATCAAAAACAAACAGATGTGACCGTTAGGTAGAAGCAAGTCACTCCTATAGATGCAGATTCATTTCTTGCCAGAATAGCATTTCTGAGTTGATGTTAGGCGTGAGCGCAAATCAACACATGAAATTTAAATTTAGACACTTCCAACATATGGCAAAATAAAACCAGTGAAGCAGTTGTAGGCACAGGGGTTTCCTGCTGCCCATATGAGCACTGCAATACATGCCAACTGCCTAAAACGCTCCTGGAATAATATCAGAATAACAAGAATTCATTGTTTTATCTAAAACTAAGACATGCAGAAGACCTTAAAAACAATCCTTATAATTCCCAATAGCAAATACTTTAAATACAAAATCAAGTTCTGAAAAGCTACTATCTTTGGGGGAGGAGAGAGAAATCAAAGAGCAGTTCAAGTATCAGTCTCTCACACGGTGAAAAATTAAGGGCAGAATGGTCTTACTGCAGCTAACTGGCTGTTTAAAGGTGACAGGTTGAGGTCTTCTACTTGTAATTTACATCTCAGCAACAGAACCAATGTTTTATTCCCAACGATTAAAAGAGGGTAACACATCTGCTAAAACTCTAGCACAATGGCTGGCTTTGCACTGCAACAGGAAATGTAACCCAATAGTCTCAGAACTTCTACAAACCCTAGCCATTTCTTAATGTAAAAGGATTTGAAAAATCAGTTCACTGAAACATCTGTTAAGCTCTTGCTACTCTAAAACATGATATTCTTTCTGCTCTGTTATCTGCCAACAAAAATATTTGCTTCTATGTAAGACTATCACAAGTGTGTGATAATGGCACTCTGCTTCTACTTTTATATGCCATTGTACACTCACAAAATCACCTGGGGGTGACACTAGATAACATACTCAGTGTAAGCTTGAAACTTACAATAAATGTATTTAATTTTAATCCTGCATGTAATAGCAACAAATCAGATGGGTTCTGAATGACTAGCATTAATTTAAAACAAAAGAAACAACTTAGTCAAACTGTTCTTGAGACAACTTTCAAGAAGAGAGAGAAAAGGAGAGAGAAAAAGGGAGAGAAGGAGAAAAAGAGAGAGAAAGAGCATGAAAGAGAGGTAAAAAGAAAAAAAAAAAAGTAGGTAAAGAGCCCAAGGAAGCAAAATCCTAAAGCCTTAGATCAAACCAGCTAAGCATATGCGTGGCCTATGCAGTTACTTTCAGAGCTTCTCTTCCAAGCTCTTATTTACAGTGGCCGCTTGTTTTAATTTACATTTAATTCTACTATAAGCATCTCCAATTTGCTGAGTAACTATATAGTGGTAAGTAAAAGAGAGGCCCTTTGAACATTAGTAGAGATACTGTTACTACAGTAATAAAATGGTAATTTACTTGCAACTATTGCTTTCTAAAAAAATACTTTTTCTCCATTTCTGTCTAGCAAATCCTTGTAGATTTTAAATCTTGAAAAGAGGTGGGTGGGAAAAAAGGAATTGTCTTTCAGTTTCCAGTGCTCTACTTAACAAAATTACTTCCTGTATACCTATAACCATCAGTGATTTAAATATTGTGTTATGTTTCAAAAGCTGACCAGACAGCTCTCTGTGAGTCAACAGAAGAGTCCACTATAACCAGCACAAACATACCACAATTTTTATGCTGTAGTCACTCATGAAACAGGTTTGGAAAATCTGAAGTTGCATTTCTTCTTGCAGTAAGGTATGACCATTTACAGAAGCAGATAAAATTCTGACTCTAAAACCCTCACACTTGAAAGACAGACAAACCCTACCTAAGTATGTTTGTTCTTTTAGGAAAACCAGATTCTAAGTGATCTGCAAACCTGTTCTTTAAGCAGAAATTTAAAATAGCCTGACTTCATAAAGTGTCCTAATTACTGAAATTAAGTCACCATAGTTGTAGCAAACAACAGCAAACAGGTAAATAAGAGTGTGGTATTAGAATATTGATTCTCAGTGCTTCAGGGAATCAGCTAAAACTGATTCCCCAAAATGGCAATTCACAGTATGCAATAGCACGCATTTCTGAAGAAAATGCTACATCCTCATCAACCAAAGTGGAGCTATTCAACATTCGAGAATTGAACAAGTACATTAAAAAAAAAGTATTTCAGATACACAATGTATATTTCTTCATTGTTAGAAACAAAACTAAACTGTTATATATCTAGTAAGTGAACTTTAAATAGATGATTTTCTAAGTACCACAGAAAACTATGACAACTAAGTCAAATGTGTGAAGACTAATTTCTCAGTATCAACTTGCAGTGAGGACAGAACGCAAGTACTATATTGTTCTGGAAAAAAATAGTAGGGAAACAAATGTATTTTCTAATTTTCTCCTGCAGCTAGCTTCAAAAGTTTCAAAAAAAGCTGAAACTCTGACTGTTATTCTGAGCTATCTACCCTTCCCAGAACATCTAGTAAGTCTATCTTTGTGAAATACAAATTAAAGATGTAACTATTTTTTATTAACAGCTTTTCCTACAATGATACAAAAAGGCCCCAGGTCAAATCAGGTATGTGCAGCTGCAGTATGTGTGTGTGTGTGCATGCGTGTGTGTATAAATATATTTGCATATATGTGCATGCATCTATACAGACTCCAGGAGCCTCTACAGTTCAAAACGTAGCAAAGGGCTTCAGACTGGCTCCAGAAGGATTAGGCTCTCCACATACCACAATGCTGCAGCAGCTAAAGCTACTACCTCAGTGATCAAAACTGGTCCAGGCAATCCGCATGGCACCTTGATAAACCTTACCTCTTCTCAACACACCCTTGACACGGATCTCTCAATTCCAGTTACAGACCCAGCTCAGTTGCAGCTACTTTAAATGCTGCTGCATCATGCTGCATTGTGCAATGCAGACATTCTTGCAAAACACAGCAACATGCAGTTCACAACCTTGGGACTGCAGCTTTAAGCTCTAAGATACACGCCCAGGATTCTGACCAAAACACTCATCTAAACTCTGGGGTCAGCTGCCACAGAAATACTGAAAGGAAGCCCACAAAAAGATTCTCAACAAAGTCTATTCCAGGTTGGTGACAGCACAATCCCTAAAAAAGGAGAAGCAGCAAATCATTTGCTCCCTACAAATCTTAAAATAGAAGAACTATTACACCAATGATGTTGAGAATTTCAGCTCAGCTTGTTTGCGTACCCAGGAAGGGGCACTTTTCCAGTTCTACTGGCAATTGAAACATTGGTAAGGTTCAGGGGAACATAACAATTCATATCAGAATATGAGTTATAATACTGATGCTTACCCAAAACCCATACCCTCCTTCATAATATTCAAATAACCTCAGTGAAATACATACAAACACAAAGGACTTACTGAAGTGATTGAGCTTGGACTAGAGTGCACTATTATTCAGTGCTGGTATTTTTTGTACTATATTTTGTATTCTCTTTTATGTACCACCCATAAATAAATAGTTATTATAAAAAAATAAAATCTATCAATTGTTTTAAAAATTCAAAATGAACTTCAGTGGTTTATATTGTTCCTTAGAGGATGAGATTATCTGAGCAACAAAGACAAAAGGTTCCTTTGTGAAAATATGTCAGAGCAAAAAAAACTAACAATTCATAAAAGTTCCACAGACTGGATCCTTTTCACGGGACATTGATAACATTGACTTATCCATCCTCAGGAGAACTTCAAGAATTTGTCTTACAAACTATCTCTAACACAGCAGAGACGTGATTTTAAAGGTCCTGGTCAAAAAACATACTGTTGAAAGATATTAATACTTGTCCCAAGGTGCCAGAATGCTCACTTACCAATCTCATGGACATAAATAGGTTTTGCATACGTAGAGGCTGCAAAGTGCAGGCAGAGGTTAGAGGTGTGAAGACTCTCCTGACTGACACGTTGTCAGTGCACCACACTACAGCGTTTGTATTTTTGCTCCATGGGTCTTACTGAAGATCTAGTACTGTTCAAGAAGCTGTTCTTTTTTGGACATGTAAGCAGAGTTTTAAACACTGTAAGATGTGTTTTCCACTTCTATTAACCCAGTATAAATTAAGATTAATTCCATTATCTCAATGATAACAAAATGTACAAGCAAACTTTTTTGTGCAGCTATACATGCAAGTTCCACTACTGATTTGCTCAGCTACTATAGGTTATGTGGTACATTAAGCTACTTAAGGATGGATCCCTCTGCCTCAACAATTCCTTCTCCGCTCTTTTTCACATAAAACCAGTTATTTTGGTCTGTATCACCAACTCAGGGAGATAGTAAGTTACATTACACCACAATCACTCTTGTCAGTTGTGAAGTCTTCTGTAAAAGGGGCCTGGTTTGGGCTTGAAGAAATTGCCATGGCTATATGAGCTCTGCAGGGATATGAATCTTTTCATTTCCCTGAGTCACAGCTGCAAACATTCAAGGGAGACTCCCTCTCCCTGCTCCCCTTTTGGCAATACCCTTCATTGTCAGTGAATAAGGGATGAGAAACAGTCAATAAGGTTAAAGGAAGCCAGTTTGCAATGAAGTAAAAGTCATCCTCTGCCTAAAAAAAGACTTTGGACTCCTTATAAATAACCTGGGTCAGAGGTTCAAGGGATAAGAGTGACCTCTCCAAGCGCTGGAGGTGCTGCAAATTTTTATATAACGAAGCCTCATAATGTTAGCTATGAAAGAACTGCGTAACCTTTCATTATGTCATGGTCCCAGTCCAAAGCCCAACGGAGACAAAGGGAAAACACCCATTGCCGTCAGTGCTCTGTAAGAATCAAGAAATTTATTGGGTTGGTTTTTGTTTTTTTTAAATATGAATGAAGGTGCTTTTACCACTGAAAGCACTTTCTCTCAGCCATTAATAATGTCTGCAGTATCTTTTCTAACTAGGGCATCTGTTTACATAAAAAATGCAGTCAAGCATATTCCACTTAAAAACCAAAGCGATTTTTTGATCTTTTACGTATACTGAGCACAGAAATAACTCTAAACTACCCCACACCTAAGATGTACAACTACCTACCTTAATCACAGTGAAAATTATATATTCAAAGGAAGTCGTGCACTCCATCTAGCAAGGTACCTTTACTGAAGACTGAAAAAGTTAATTTAAAATGGTTGAAGAATCCTCTTCTAGAGCGCTATCTTGGCACGACATTTGTCATTAAAATCAGGGTCATAGTTATAAAAGGCAATAGGTCAAAGCAGATACATACATCTGGATTTTTATAACTTTACTCCTCTGATTTGAAAACATGAAGATGTGTAAAATACTCTAAGTCATACACTTACCAGAGATTTGGTGAAAGGTCGAGCCAAGGTAAACAGCAGGGTATACACCCACCAGTTACGATGAATGGAGGAGTAAATCATATTTCCAGGATGGACTGAATTAGACGTCACCCCATGGGGAGAAAGGCGTCGGTTCAGCTCATTGGAGAACAGTATATTGCAAAGCTTGGAACGATTGTAGGCCAACATAGCCCAATACTCCTTCTTAGATGGAGAAAGCAGGCTGAAATCAAGTTTTCCAGAGGAGTCTCTAATTTCTGTAAATCTAAAAACCAGTAAATATGCCTTAGATACCCCTGAGTTAATTTCACTCTCATTAAGAACAACATAAAATGTAGACAACAGAGTAGAACTTGGCCACAACCAACATAAAACAACAGCTTATTTAGCAGTTGAAAGCATCTACTGGAAATTGCCTGAGACCCAAGGAATAGTCCCGTATAATATGGCAGTAAAATTATTGAATAATTAGCAAAAGCAAATGATAAATAAAAAAAGTCAAAAAAAAAGACTTTAATCATTTAGAGGCATTGTATGTAACTTACAAATCACTTTATTTTAAATCCAAAAAAAGATTTTGCCATAGATCCATGAAAACACAATCAACTTGGAGGAAATAATATAGGATAATATAACTCTGCATTAGACGCAGAGAAAACCAGCATCCTTTCATTTCCCCTTCTTCCCTTCCCCTGATTATTTCATCCAGTGTTTACATACAGCACACTTTCATTTAAGTGTTCAAGTAACTATGGATGAGTCTTACTGCCTCTTAGACTCTTTTTTAGATTAAAAATTGATGAATATAAAGGGGTTATAACCTTGGTAACTTGCCATCAATAGTCTTATATGTTTAAAAGATAAATGTAAACAAAGCCAAAATGAGTTCTGGCAGAGCATAATGTTTTTAAGTATACCCATGGCATGGCTGAACACAAATCAAAGTAACTAGTTGATGTTTTTTAATTGGGTCTGACAGAGTCATTAAACACCAGCTGTTTGTTTCTTTCCTTTTTTTTTTTTAATAACAAAGTAGTGAATGTTCTAAAGACATTTAAATGAAGAAAAGGAAGTTTCCACATAGCATTTTTCCCCCCACTTCTTACAATTTGATTCATCAATTTACTGGTATATCTTAATATCAGAAAATAATACCACATTTAGTAACAGATCTATGTTTTATTCAGAAGAGCTACTAAAAATAAAAAGGATTTAGCAAGCTCCTTTTAATACTCAGAGTTTTCAGAATCAGCTGGGGAGAACAGGGATAAACATAATTATAGTACACACTAGAAATATGTTTTAAAATATCTTTACTAATTTTGCATCTCATGCCCAGAAATGAAGAGATCAGCTGGAATTTCTACATTCATTCTGTGAGCAGAATTATAATACACTCAAAGAAAAGCAACTACAGTATCTGAACTCGAGAGGAATCCAGGATGTTCTGTATCTTGCAGAATTAGCCCTTCAATTTCAACAACAAAATTTCTCTTTCATAATTTTCGGTTAGATAAAATACATTTCTGAAATTAACAGGACTATTCTGGGAGGAATTTCCTATATTCGTTGCTGAAGTAATCATTTATGACACAAAAAATAATCTATAAATAAAATACTTTGTGTATACTGTGTAATGGAAACACAGTTGCGTATTTTGAGTCCAGTTCTGCAAATGTGCTTATGTGAGTCAATCTCACTTATGTCAGCAATCTCATTGAATTCAGTAGGATAAGGGCTGTACAATCAAATTAACAACACAGAAATAAAGACAGAAGGAAGGTCAACCTACTTATTATTCTGATTTTAATATGATGTGCTTAAAGTACCCAAAAGCTTAACTTAAACAGAATTCATTTGTGCTAAATCCAGAGAAGTAACTAGAAACGAACAAAGAACCAGAGAGGCAAATAAGTATTTTGCCTTGGAGCAGTTTAGTATAAGATTTTCTGCAAACACGGGACTTTATTTTTCCCCTAACGGGGGGTCTTGACTCCAGCGAAAAGATGCAGCCAAGGTTTATGGAAGTAATTAGATACCAACACTTCTGTTTTACAACATAGTTTAAGGCTCAGAGTTCTCAAGTAGGTCAGAAAGTACTAGTACCCAGTAATACCTAATGTCTAAATTAACTCCTTACATCAACTTCTTGCCATTAAACAGATTGGGGGGAAGAAGCACATTTATTTACAATGATCAGTTTAAGTGTTAAAGATATGCCATAATACATGAATCAGACCCTTAGAAAAAGGCAAATTTACTAGTTGCGTTTATTATTTTATTCAAACATAGACTGTTACTTATTTTTTGATGGACTTCTATAAACCTTGGCTGATCTTACTGAGTTAGCAATGAGCACTTTAAAAAATGTTTTCAAAAACACAGATAAAGATGTCCAGAGATGTGAGCTGAAGTTACACATAGCACTTAATACAGTGAAAAACAAAGATGTCATTTAAAATACTACCAGAGATACAAGCTTACAACGGGGAACAAGCAGCTGACAATTCAACATAATCTTCCATTAAATAACAGCTCATTTATACGTATCCCGTTGTGCCCTCCACATCTGGCAAGTGATTGGAGTTGGCAGATTTATTTCTAGAGCTATCTTGCCTGCCCCGCAGTAGCCTCCCTCACTCCTAACAGGACTCTGCTACTTGCTTTCACAAACCTGGTGTGATTTGCAAAGATAAGGATGTCCAGATTTTGTTACCACCTAATTACTAGACATTTCATGTCTTTTAACACCGGGGAGGATTATTACTGGCATTTTCTATTGCTTCCTTTCATTTCAGCCATCATAAATTTAAAATGGTAAAAGTAAATCTATCTGCAGTGTGTCATTTATACCATAAGCCCCTGTGTTTGGAAGTGATAAAGGTTTCAGCCTGACCCTTGGCTGGTCTCTCTCTACCAGGTCCCTGGGGTTACATTTTATGGAAACATGATTTAAAAAATAAGCTTCATTCTAGGTCACTAAAACATTTCAGAAATATGAAGGCAGGGGAAAAAGAAAAAAAGACACTCGCACATTCTTCCTTTTAGTTTGCTAGAGCTGTTACATATGACCAAAAGTGAAATAGAAATCAACAGTAATGTTTAAAGCTGGACATTATAGGTCTAATCCTACAATCCCTGAACTAAATCAGAAGGCAGTAACTGCTTTGTGCCCACTAAAATTCAGAATTGGGGCATGCATTTTGCACAAGGAACTTTATTTAAATCAAATCCGTCTTTTCCGTTATTAACACAAACACCACAAGCATGTCTGAAATAAGGCAAACCTCATCAACGTCTTTTTTGCCAACTGTACTTCTCCTGGCAGTAGAAAAGAGAAGCATCTAACATTTTAATTAAAAAATTCACCAAAAGAGGCATGGCCAGATTTCTAATATGTATTAACTACACTACTTCCCATTTTACAATTATACAGCTAATGTCTGCATTGAATTCCCTAATTTCTCATTATAAAACAATTGGATTTCATCTAGCAGTTTTTAATTGCATTGTTTCTCCTGCTAAAATAACTGCACATTCTTCTTGGTAAGACGTTGAAGTTGTTGAATGACAAATCAATACAGGTCATGCCATTCAGATTTAATCAATTATTATTCCATCTCCTCGCAAAATCAATGAGTGGTCTGAAATGCGGCAAAAATCTGCATTCATACAAAGAATGATCAAAAAATACCTACGTACTGTTACAGAACTAGAACACACTTCATCCAGCAACAGAGCCAAATTCAGTAACATCCACAGGCATTAGTAATGCTTCTATTTTTAAAAAGACTATTCAAACGCAAATGCTTTAGAGCAAGGCCTTTCATTTTCAAAAACTTTTGCAGTTCTGCCATAACTCTTTTATGCTCTAAGAACTAAAGATTTCGGCTAAATCAAAGGTAACATTCACCAACCTGTGTGATTCGGAGGACACCATCACAACCCTAGCAGGAGATGACCGGCGTAAAATGTCTTCCAGAAGCTGGACAAGGTAGAAATGTCCCAAGTGGTTCACCTGGAAGGTGGACTCCAGGTCATCCTCCGTCAAGCACCAGGGAGCACCAAACACGGCAGCGTTGCAGATCAGTATGTGAAGAGGCCTGCATAATCAGAAGTATTGAATAAAATCGAATCAGGAAAAAGAAATCTCAGTGAAATACATGTAATTACATTCCTGTGTGAACTGGGCCAAGGTGTGTCTTGGGTGTAGGTGTGAGGGCTTCGGCAGCAGCACGGCTGCAGGGTGGTTTCTGTGAGGAGGAGCTGCCCCATGCCGGACACAGCCGGTTCCAGCCGGTTCTGCAGTGGCACCACCACAGGGCACAGCTGAGCCCCTCAGCCACGCGGGTGATGCCTCTGGGAAGGCGCATTTAAGAAAGGGCAAAACGCCACGTGAGCAGGGAGGAGTGAGGGGAAAAAAAGTGGGAAACAGAAGCATGAACAGCACAGTGAGAGGAGGAGGAGGAGGAGGTGGTGCTCCAGGCACCGGAGAAGGGATTTCCCTGCAGCCCGGTGAGAGCCCACGCTGGGGCAGGTGTATCCTGAAGGGCCACCGCCTGTGGAGAGGACCCAGTGCTGCAGTAGAGAAGTGTGACGAGGAAGGAGCAGCAGAGAGGAGCTGTTATGTACGGACCACAACTCCCCACCCTCCTGCCCCGCTCAGGTGGGGGAAGGTAGAGGAGTTGGGATAAAGGAGTGAAATGGAGCCTGGGGAAAGGGCGAGGGGGGAGGAGGGAGAAGATTGTGTCGTTTTAATTTTTGGGTTTGTTTCTCACTATCCAAACCTACTTTAATAAATTAACCCACCATAATGCGTCATCTCAAGATGCCTACCAGAGCAAGACCACACAGCTTTTCCACTTTCTTCAAAAATACCAAGCAGAATGGTCTCAAGAATCAACAGGACCATAGCGAACTCCACATGTCCCAAACATTCACAACAATAGTGATCAGCAAACGGATGGCTGACATGCATGGGCAGGTCACCAGAAATACCTCAACACTATCACTGTTCTCCCAGTTGCTAATGAGGAAACAGTCTCCTTCTGGAGCATTTCAAAAAGAAACTTTTCCTAGGGGAGGAGCAATTCCTATTACTTTCTTATGTGGGGTACACATCTATTCATGACATCTGCACAATTAGTAGGGGAAAAGTGATTAAGAAATAAAGCCATAATGTAACAAGGCATATGCCCACATGTTTTATACTTTCACAGCTTGTGAATTATACTGTTAAAAAAATACAAGTTGATAAAGTCTGAGTTGGACAATAAAAACATCCTCCAGAAGCTGTAACCTTTGGTGGAAAAACTGCACACAACATATTGAGACAGAATCCTTCCTCACTGAACTCAGCTAACGCAGTTTAAATAGAAATGCCACAATGAACTTGAAATGAAGTGTGCCTAATTTTCTCTGCAAAGGGTAAGATCCTACCAAACTAAGCTAGAAAAGAACCTAGACTGTCACATACCTCTCTCATTCAAAAATCAGGTCCAGAAAACTTCCAATTTCCTTGACGTTTCCATTGTAATCTCAGGATGCTACACACCTTGCAGCCTTCCCAACCTCCACAGCAAGATCAAGGACAAACACCCTTTCTGTTCTTGTCTTTTTTCAAATCCTTAGGCAACACAGCAAAGACTCTGGTTCTCAGCCCTCAGACGGATCTACACTTGCCAGATTGTTTCATCTCTAAGGAAACCTTGGCACCAATACTGTATCTTGTCCTTGAATCAAAGTCTGATGCAGCAGACCTCAGCAAGCGTACCTGAGTTGAAACCCTCAGACTTGAAAGTCTGCATCTGGCATCCCTGGCCCTGATATAATTAAAGAGGAAAGGCCACACAAAATAACGACTGTCAAACAAATACCTTTCACTCCTGCACTGACCGTGCACTAATACCTGTGATGTCCTAACACCACAATATTAAGATCTGTCACATTTGTTTGTTTAGCCTGTTCCAGGCTATTATGTCCTTACTGCAGTTGGCCAAATCCCATGATACAGAATCAATCACGCAACATAAACTCTAATTCTGAAGATAGTAAATGAAGCACAACTAGGAAAAATAGCTGCTTGCTCTCTCTTCTTTTCAAGTACTTCCTCACAGCCCTACACACAAAAGATGACAAGAGACCCAGAGTCAGATCATTTTCCTTTGTGGTTGAAGGACACATATACTGCAACTCTGAGCATCTGTAAAAGGAATTCTGGAAAAGACTGTGAAACATGAAGCCCCAGGTTGTCAAACAAACCGAAGTAATTAGATTCCTTCAGGCATGTTTGAAAACCCCAGATTTTGATAGCCCAGTTTAAAAAAAAACATTTCTGGGGGAATCAAATGCACCTTAGCTGAATACTGAAAGAGCTGCATAATCATTGACATAAACAGTAGGCTGTATTTCCTTATTTAAATAAATTTCAACTTCAAGCCCACTGGGAAGTTACCAATGTAGTCTGCTTTAATAAGAAGTTAACAACCTAGTATCTGTACCTTTGCCAACTGGGAAAATTTTAACAAAAAGCTTCAGAAGCAGTATAAAATATCTGTGTACTTTGGAAAGCTCATTTTCTGAAGTGCTGAATTTCTGATTTGCCTTTTGGTCAGTGACGCTTATATGCATAATATCTTCACATACATACTACACCCACAAAAGAAACTGAAGATGAAGGGGGACTGTCCTTTTACAGGTAAAGTTCTCTCTTTCTGTTCAAACCAAGTTCCAAAAAAGGCAGTTCTTTTTTTCATCTTTGCAGCCTCACTCAACACAGCACAAGCAGGCTATTTACTAAGATATGCAGGATCGTATTTTTTAGAAGGTACCCAACCTTTTGAGGCATATTTTATCAAAATGTTTTAAACCCAAGTTCATTTTGCCTGTTCAAGATGCATCTGTCAAGAGGAAAACAAAGCCTCATGAAGCTTGAGAGTGCATGCGTGGAAACTTTGGGTGATTCATCATCTCTTCTGAGAGTTTATGAAAAGCTCTAGCAAGAATTAATTTACAGATGTGTAAATCTGCTGGGAAAAAGGAACAAGTTTCTTCAACATAGATGTAATTTTTGGTATAAGAGCCTCCTGTATGAGAACTGAAGTACATGAGTACAGCAGTAATACAAAAAAACACCATTGCCATTCACTGCAAAAGCAAATATGGCACTTTTTAAAAAGATTGTAATTCTATTTGATAATTGTCATAAGTACTATGAAGTAACAGACCACAGTAAGACAGAAAGGACTCACATATGAACCAAAACTATACTCCACCCATCCCAATCGTAGTATTCTTCATTAACACTAATTACACAATAACTACCAGAGGCAAAATACGCACTCTATACCTAAATCTGTCAGCTCAATTAATTAAAAAGATTATTCCAGCCACAGATGATAGAATCTAACCTCAGTTGTGCAGAGCTCTAGATCACTGAACGTCTCATTATGCAGGAACAAAACTTTTAAGATACATGACAATTCACACCACACATCTGGCACTCCAGCTTTGCTTTATGAGAGGAGTATTTTCAAGTGATAGCAGAACTATGACCTTGATTTCACAAGTTCATTAAAAACATTGCTGCGATCTACATTAGGCTTCCTCCCGAGCCCAAGGAAAAAAAATCCCCCCTTGGTTTAAAATAGCTTGTATTTCTAAATCAAAGGCACATCTAAGGCCAACAAAAAATGTCAGGAAAATTTTCTTTAGTGTTTACTCCTGGTATTGACATTACCAAGCTGCCCCCTCTAACCATGATGCCTATTTGGTATTTCTGGAAACACTGTATAGTTAAAACCTTGCAGAGTGTTTTGAAAATTTACCCCTCTGTCTCCTTAAAATGTCTTCAGTCAGTTACTTACATCATACCAAGTGAGTTAATGTGGTCTACCATTACAATTTAAGTATGCACTGGGACTTGAACATAAGCTGCTCCATCATAGCGTGTAGTGACTGTTTCTTATCCTTCACAGCATGACTGAGACTTAAGAATACACTGCTTTAACTGCAAGCTATACAGCAATTCTAGAAAACTCTTACTGTGCTGGTGAGTATAGCTACAATTTAGTGGAAGTTAAAAAGCATGCAGAATTAACAAGGACATTCTTAATTGTGAATATCTCAGCTGAAAACCATCTAATATCTCGTGCACTTCACAAGTCTGTGATACATCACTAACCCTAGCACTGGGCAAGTCATTCGGATCTTACGTGCTGTGCTCAATTCACCATTAGAAGCAACAAAGCAATCCAACTGCTCTGCACTATTTGGAAATAGAAGTAAGTGAATACATTAGAGAGATATAGAAATTAAGTTGTTGCCATAAATCAGTTAGTTATGAAATTTAATAATCAATTTGTTAGCACCTGATGTAAAACTATGATCTGTCAGCAGCCTCCCAAGCTGGCTGTGTGCAGCAGTAGGTATTTCCAAGGGAATTAATTACTGATGATTTGCAAAGGTAAGAATAATATTTTTCAACAAATGTAGCCTGTGCACTAGGAGGTTAAACAAACACCACCAAAATGTCAACAGAGCTCTTGGCTTTGGTGTTCTCCCATTTCAAATGTAATGAAATAGTTAACCAGAAATTATGCAAAGGGAATACTTTCAAATCTTCCCATGAAGCAGAATGTCACACCATCTGGGGCACTTCTCAAGTGATTTGAAAAGTTCACACTGTTTGGAATTACACAGAAATTCAAGAGAAAAGGCCTTGCCATATCCCCAAAGTCCCATAAGCAACTGTAGACCTATGTCACGGCCAGTAAAGAAGGCAGAGAGTTATGATTTCTCTTCCATAAAGAAGCAAAGTCACAGCCCACCCAACTTTTCCATCCTACAACTCTGAACACCCATGTTGCTTTCTCTCAAAGTTAGAAAATGGTACTTCCTTCTGTGAGGGAATGCCTGTATTCACAAAGAAAATAACCGACGCGCAGGCTAGGCTTACGGCTCTCCAGAAAAAGGGTGAGCTAAACAACCATCTCCAGAAATCCCTCTCAGTTTTACAAGCAGCACTGATGGGAAACGGAGCAACTAGAAAAACACTAAGAGTCAGACAGCAGCAGGAAGTCTTAGAACCATGTATAATCTAACACCAACCCCAAAATATTTACTTGTTTGATGAAAACAAACAAACAAAAAAGGCACTGCTTAACTCACTGAATTTTGGAAATGAATGCTTCATGTCTAACTTCCCTTTTCCTAAAAATATTGACTGAAAAGTCAGCAAAAATACCCTCTATTGCCACCTGTCAGCTGACAGAATTGTGGATCCTTGTCAGACAGGCTTCATTCTAAGGCAAGCCACTAACACAGGACTTACAGCCCGGATGGATGCTAGAAGCATGGAAAATTCTCTCAAATTCATCCTACTGGATTTCTTTGCAGGATTTGACACTGTTGATTAGCAAATACTTCTGCCCCACTTCCAAGACATTAATGGGAGTGGACTGAAAGTGTTCTGCTTCTTCCTTTGTACCAAATATATGGGAGTTATTATGAGCAGCTGCCCCTGTGTGTTCATAATATATCATCTGCATACTGCCATATAGGTCAAACACCTCTCAATCATTATTCATTACCTCTATAAAATCTTCAGTATACAATTTCGTAAAAGTTTGGAGAAGGAACAGAGGTCTCAACAGATTTAGAACTAAACCAAAAACATCCATTAGTCCTGGTTTTCCCTTTATTAGCTTTTCTAACACATACAGGGGGGAAAAAAACCAACCAAAAAACCCCACATCATCTTACACCTCCAGAAATTAATAAGTTATCTTCCTTTGAAGAAAAATTCTGTCATTTTAGCTCTGGGTAGACAGAAGAGTTTGAGAGGTCTACTTTTCCTCTTAATGGGGTGCAGAAGCATTTTCAACTATTGTGAAAATTTTAAAGTTGAACTTCTAAAGAGAAATTCAGACCCAATAATAAATAACAAAACATTTAAATATTTAATATCTTTAAACATTTAACATTAACACTTTAAACATTTGTAATGTTGCCCTCAAACTGAGCTTAGTAAAACCTGCACTGCCCAAAGCACCTTCCCTCAAAAATGATCCAAGCTGGGATTTCTCCTTCCACTCTAGTATGAGTTTCACAAAGACTACACACAAAATAAGAAAAGCAGGGATGAGGTTTAATTTGTTGACGTGATCTGTCTCCCACACTTGGCTAATTTATACACTGCAAGTACGGTATGTGATACTAGAAATCTGAGAAATTGGGAAATTTTTAATCTTTTTATTTGGTAACATTACATCAGTAAATCACTTTCTTTTGATAACAAATTATTGCTTAAAAATGAAAGTCAAGACTAGTATTTGTACTTGCTTTTTACTACAAGGCAGGATGGAGAAGGAGGAAGAATTATATTTCACAAGCATGTGGTGGTTTTCTTCCTTCCATTAGGTTCATTACCAGGGACTCCTTCACCTTTTGGGGGCCCGTTATCCACAGCTCTGAATTTCCTTGTGCATAGCTATAATCTAACCCTAAATTTCCTCTGACTGACAGCACACAGTATACTCAGGGTATTGATATTAACAACAGGTGTCAGTGATGCTCTTCCCTTACCTCAATGCCTCCTCAGGTCCACATTTCAAACGAAAATCCATCCAAGAAACCACGTTTTCCTTTGTCAAAGTGTTGCATCTTTGCTAGTTCTGTAACTCTGGGGGCTCAAAATACCTCCATATGTACGGATTTTGAAAGTCCTGGGGCCAGGTTGGGGTAGAATAAGGATAGGATAGGGCTCTGCAACTTAATTTCTATATCCATTCAACCTTTCAGCATTTCCATTCTGCATCCTTTTCCTCTTCTTAAGCCCTGGCACAATAAGAGGACCACTTTGTTTCATACCTTGCCATGCCTTGCAAAGATACTTTGTTTTGTTTAAAATCTCCCTGATGCTTAGGAGACAGCAGCAGTGAAAATATACAGAATCCGGTAATTTTCATTCAGCAGCTCACCAAAGGACGTTTGCTACCTCAAAGTGGACACACACAAAATCCCAATAGCAAATCATTGTTTACACATATACACAAGGAGTTACAAATAAGCATAAGCCAGCTGTAAAGGAACATTCATTGTTGCAATAACCATGGAATGATTTGTTGTTTCTGCACATACCTCTAAATATATGAATTTCATTTGTACACAGTAAGTACTTGTTCGAAAAAAGAAAGCTACAACTCACAAGGAACGTCAATTACTACTTTTATTACATATTTGTGATATTTCCCATTGAAAACAGTGAACTCCTTGGAAAATGTTTTCGGGACCACAGTTGATCATTCAAACAATAAAACACTTCATGCATTTTGAACATTTCACTTGCCAATGACAACTCCTTCCTCTGTTTTGCCTAGAGATATATAGAGCTATAATGGAGTTCAGAAAGCCCCTAGCAGCTGCGTGCTGCCATTCAGACCTGAAAGATTCCATGTTGTGATAAAAGTTAATGTACTTTGACATCCTCTGGGATTTTTGGTGCCTTGGGAACAGCTAATGAAGAAATACAACCTTTTCAGACTATAACGCAAATTTTTGGATTCTAAGATTAAGACACGCATGGTATATGCATGGCCTGCCTAATGTCAGCAGTAAGGCTTCCATACCCAAGTGCCCGAAGACTCTGCCTTCATGTGTTTTAATTATCTCCCATAGAAAGCCTTTAACTAAATCGACTAAATACATTTTAATATATATGTAATTAAATAACTACTCTTGCCTTGTATTTCAGGATTTTTAGAAGACAACATCAATTAAACACACAGATCATCTTAAAAACCATTAAGCTATAATGCTGCAAAATCCTTGTTTTATTTGCAACAGAATACATTTTAATCAGGCATATTAAGTCATACATATTTTACTTTCTTATGTACTCAAAACAGCCTCCACAGCTGGTGCATATTGTGGAAATTTTTTAGGAAGATGGGGCCCCAAGATTTTATGAGCCATCTTAGACTCAGCTTAGACTTAGGCATAGGCACATGGCTCAAAATGGGAACCAGAACCACCAGTGTGCTAAGCAGAAAGCCACTGGAGTGTTACCAAGGTTTCTTCATTAGGTTACAGTGAAAAGAGTGCAAAGTGTCCAAAGACAACTGGCAAGTTCACAAATTTTAGACAGCGTAAAACTAAGTAACAAACACCTAACAAAATCTTTCTGTTAGCAATATGTAAAAACACTTAATATTTTTGCAGATGCAACTATATGTGAAGTTATGGTGAACTGTCAATCCTATCTTTATTTTAATATGGACTTTTACTTTAAAAAAAAAAAGTGTTCTGAAGCAGGAGATATTTCCACAATACAGCAGATGAAATGGAAGGTGATCTGGTGAAAACGTCATGACCTCTGCCTCAAGTAAAAGGGGGGAGGGGTTAAGCTTGAGAGATTTTTAATTTGAAAAATACTGGAAACAGTTTTTGGATCCACATGACTCGACACACGCTACCACAATGGGGTAATTGAGTATGAGAACTTAAAACCAGAAGAAATAAACAAAAAAAAAACCAAGAAAAAATATTTATGCAGAAAGACAGTCCCTAGGCTTTAATAAGGCACAGTACCACCACAAAGAGAAAAAAAGTTTCACCCTAATATTATTATGTATGTTTCAAATGCAGTCAGCCTTTGATCTTATTTATGATTCTATGATTATTTAAATTTAAGATACGTGCTGTCTGCAACAGTCTGAACTATGCATGTTTCAATACTTAATTCAATGTGGGTGTTTTTGATATCTCAAAATGTACAATGTTGTCCAGAAGTTTGTGCCTCTGTGGCACTGTCAGAGTGCCAACTGTATTCTAAGTCGAGAAGACAAATATAATAGCTCAACTGTTACAAGTTTTAATTCACAAAAAGTATTTCTATAAGTGTAAAAGAGCTAACAGATTTGTACAGTGTTAGAAAACATGTTCAAATTTTGAAAGACAATATGCAGTGGCAACGATCATCTCTGACAGAGACATATCTACTACAGAACCTTTAAGCATATTGGCATAATGGCATCACTAATAATTTGTTTAAATCATACACTCATTTTTTCTGGATCTTTTATGTTATCTATGCAACAACTTGCTAAACAGATCTCATTTTTACATATGTATTTATATGTATGAATAGAATTTAACATACAATGGCTATGATTTAATTGTGGTTGAACTGGAATTAAAAATCAACTTAACACACATGCAATATGTCAGGTATAATACATGAAAATGGAGAAAAACAGTATTCTGGAGTGAATTTTCAGCAGGCTCTGAAATCTTAATTGCACCCGCAAGGTTTCAGAGTGCTTCTGCTTGCAGAATGAAAAATAAATGTACTCACAGAGTTTGAGGCCTCAGTTAAGGAAGCCAGCTAAAAATCTGGCCCGCTCCATTTTGGGTCTGGTTAGGGAAATAAGAAGAGACTAAAGTTCCAAATGGAGTATCATAATTCATAACTGTTGTCTTTTCCATGTTTCTACACAGAGCATAAGTGAATAACCTGTTAGCATATGCCAGTTCTTACCACAAAAATAATTCCTATTTTAAAGTATAGGAAAGTGACTTCAGCAAAAATCTACATATGGAAGTCCTGCATAATTGTGAAATGCTGCTACCAATGCAGAAATTTTTAAGCAATAGCTGTTGGCAAACACTATTTCATATCTTTGAAGTAATTCAAGATTTTTCAGGATAGTTTCATTTTTTTTCCTCAAACATTGAGAACATTTAATTGATGTCTTAATGTTTGGCTGAAGATAACTTTAATTCAAACCAAGTGGCACTATGCACCACTCAAAACTAAAGATGCACATAAAATTTCATCTATAATTTTATTGCTCACTTCTGCCTAACTGTTTTGATCATAGAAGAGTTCTTATGCTGAGGATCAGGCAAATGCCATGATAACATGATTGTAAATACTGACAACAGGTAGATATTTTGGAAATTTTAGAACTGAAACATTAGTGCTGTCCCCCAGTTAAAGTATGCAGTCATATATGTGATGATTAAACTGGGAAATAAATACCAAAGTATCACAGCCATAAATTCACACTCCTATATAAATACCAAATCCTACAGACCCTGAGCTATCAGTGGCGCTGACTAAATTTAAATGCTATGTTGCATACAATCACAAGAGGGCAGTCATTTTGTCTATAAAGTGGATTAATACCAACCATAATTCCTCACATTGTGCCCACTCAATGAAGAGGAGATTCAATTCAGTGTTTTTTAGTTCCAGAAGCCTAATATGAAAGATTGGTTGGTCTGCCTCTTCCAGCTGCAAAAAATCAGCTAATACCAAATCCATCTTAGCCCAGAACATTATTATAAACAGATCATTTATTTGATTTTCCATAACAGAGACATTCAATCAACTGCCTGAGCTGGAAACTAGCAGAGGGGAAAAACTAGATACAGATAAAAGAAGCAACTTGAACAACTCTAGCCATTTAGCTGCACTGAGACCTCTTTTCGTACTCTCATCCTAACCCTAGCACTGTCTTCACATGGAAGGAAGGTGGAGGTCATTCACTCCTGGTGGAAATATCCAGTGGAGAATGTATCTCCAGACAACAAGCCAGGAATACTAAAAGACAGACAGAAATCACAGTTTAAACAAAAAATAAAAAATCACAGAAATGACAGCATTGCATTTCAAACTACAAGAGAGCTTAAAATTAGTTGCCATAATGTAACATAATGAACTGGCTTTCTCTAAAGAATTTGTTCCGTAAATCCTTCAGCCTTATCTTTTACCAAGATAGACTTCCATTTTATGTATTAGTCACATTGTGTTCAGGTGGTGCTACAGTGAAGTAAGAGGTAGATCAAACATTAAACATCAATATTGTTTTATTCTGTCTTCTTTCAAAGGCAACTTTGGGAGTTCCAACTAAGTTACCGCGTTTAGCTTATTCTGCCCACAGAATCTTTGTAACTGTGAGAGCAAGAAAAACTGGAGAGCACTGTTCTGCTCGTAAGGAAAGTTTATATTCTGCTGCAATCACAGAACTGCAGGATCTAAAATAATCTGCAAAACCCTTCTCCCTCAAACCTTTATTTGAAACTGCATGGATAAAAAAAAAATCTCAGAAAAAGAAACAGCTGTATCAATTCAAGAGTATAGATAATGCAAACAAAAAAAAAAAATTTTTTTCTGTGAGGATGAAGGATTTTCTAGAATATATTTATATGAATACCGCATAATTTACCAGTGTTTATGTACTCTGAGCCCAAATTTGATCTGTGGACAAGGTTACAACACCTAAAAAATTCAAACAGGAATAAAAGATTCCTATCAAATCTCTTAGAAGCACGGTAACTTTAAGATGAATCATCTGATTTCTACTTTCAAACAAGGAAGCTGCCTTAGCTCTTAAGTACTACTCCAATTTATATTAAATGTTTCTTTCCAGAGTAACTCTTTCCTCCCATCTCTTATTTATGTTTTTCTCAATGTTCCCTCTGTTGCATCATTTGTTTTCTGTCTGCAACCAGCCCGTTAAATTCCTGCTGAGCAGAGGCTGACATTTCTTCATTCTTCACGTAGTTTCCAGAACCTCTCAGATTCTCAAGCACATTGAAGAAGGCGCTTTTTTTTCTCTCCAAGTTATTTGATTAAGGCAGGAGATCTACAATCTCAGCAATTTTCCCTCTGCTCCCTGCAATCCCACCACCACCACCTTCCCCAGCTGCAATAGGTTTTGACGTTTTAACTCAATGAAATTTAGGGATCCTTTTTCTGGAGTACTTCCGTTTTCATTTTGTCATCCAGGAAGAGATCTGTGAAACTCAGTCCTTGAAGACTCTTTTCCAATAGATTCAACCAGGGAAGAACAGGCTCCCAGGTTGTGACGTGACTATGAGTACACCCTGCTGACAAAAAATAGTACCCAGAGCCACGAAGTGTCCCAGAAAAGCAGAATTTCAAAAGACAAGCAAATCTAGTTTCTATTTTATAAAGTTTTCATTTATTAGGTCACATGTCACCAAGACCAACAGACTCTGTAGAATACCAAAGTGTCCCAGAAAGCAATAGTGGACTGGAGAAATTAGACAATAAAACTATCTACACCCAGAAGTTTAAGATGTTCACCAATGAATACAAAAGACCTCTTCACATAGGGTGTTGTGAGAAAAAAAAAATACAGATCTTTATTAAAATGTGTGCGTTCATATAAAATTTCTCCTTCACATTTTAAATTTATTGTAGCTTTTTCCCAGAAACCAAGATCTATACAACTCAGAACTCAAATGATAGTTTTGTTTAGAAAAAATACCAAACACTTTATTTGCTTTTCCTGCTACTTTATTGTTAAGGAATTTGTAAGATTTTGTAAGAAAGAAAACTCTATACTCATAACGTATTTCCTATGCTCATCAACAGGACTTACAGATACCTCACAGGAACTGGGGAGAGTGTATCACAGTACGCCTTCTACAGGTGCATGAACTCAGAGATACCAAAGAAAGTTAGGCTACCAGCTAACAGACTTGCCAAAGCATAAAGAACAAGACTCAGTCTGTCACTGAAGCCTGTAAGATTTCTTTCAATTGCTCATAAACCTACCAATGCAAAGGAATCACTGATCTGACAAAAGCCTTTGTACACTACAGCAAAACAAATAAACAAAGAGACAAAAGTAGTTAGTGTACATTAGGGCTGGAAAACACATAGGGCTAGCATTGTAGTAATAGGATGCTACTGCCATATAATTGCTTTTCTGACCATATCCAGACATAGTTAAATCACAAAAAATCAGAGCCAGAAAGACCTAGTAGGTCTCCCAGTCCATTCCCCTGCCAGTGCAGATGATTGTAAGGTAACTCTTGTGTATCTGCATCAGATAAAAGATCTACTGCTACAGGCAGTGTGTGGGGTCTGGTTTCCATCCAGCCCCAGACTTTAAACAAAACATAACTGGAAATTCATTTTGGTCAAAACCCCACAAGTCTCACAACAGATACAGACCTTAGACTTTCCTATAATGCTTGGAGTAGTCCTGCCAGACACACACACATCTGAGCACAGATTCGAGACAGAAATATCTGAAGGCAAGGCACAGGCTATAAATGCTGTCTATTACTAAATTTTTTCCAAATAAAATGAGAGCGAAACATTAGTAAAACCTGTCCATCACTAACAATGTAGCTTAACAGACCTACACTGGTACAACAATGTATGCCAACAAAAGTAAAACAGGTTTTACTGATTCTATATCTTTACTGCTTCTCATTTTCTAAGTTCTTTGGCAAAAAACTGATTTAAGCATGTTCGCTTCTAAGGATTTATAAACACGCATACCAAATGGACTAGCTAGGATGACCATTATATGATCTGCAACACACAAATCAAGTTAAAAGCTGCATTTGGAGGAAGAGTGGTTTTAACTTTTCACTGTACCATATAGCTTTTAAAGAAATGTAGCATATTAAAAGCATGAAGAAGCTAAATTAAAACACTTACCATCCTTATATTGTGAAACCAAGTTAGTATTAAAGCAGCAATACTGCAAGGATTTGTCTTTCTATTTCAAGAAAGTTTTAATATATGAAGATGATATATGATAAGAAAATATTGTTACCAAGGATTTTGGCAGCAAAGAAACTTGTGTTAGAAGTCAGTTTTGACAATTCTTTGAATCTAAAAGACCTGTAAGTACCAAAATGTCATCTGTCTATCCATGTGAGATTTAGCTTTGGCAGTTTTTCAAAAGCAAAAAAACATTCTTTTTTATATATTTTCCCTACACCAATATATTTTCAAAGCTGTCTAAGAGGCCATATTCTCTTGAGAAGTACAGTAAGATGTATATGTGTTACTGAAATATTTGCAGAAAAAAACTAAGTTTGAATAGTCACAACAATCAATGGGTCAAACTGTGGATAAAAGCACAAAGTGTGGCATTTATTGTCAAGAGTTGACACTTAAAGATTTCAAATCATTTATTCAATTTAGAGATTCATTGTCCTGTTCAAGCTAAATTAAACAAACCATTTGGAAGCTAACCTGATTATCTCCATATAAATTGGTCTGTTGTTAAGTGATGTCATTATCACCCCCTCTCCCCCTTTTTTTTAATTATCGTCTATTCCACATACAGGTCTGGAAAATGGAGCTGTCTGGATCATAGGGCTATTTTTTTTAAATGCTTTAAAAATAGAAAGAGAGAGAGAAGGTTAGAAAAGAAAGCAAGACAAAGAGTACATTAATTGCTCATCCCTGACCTCTTCCAAACCACTGCAAAACTGATAAAAGTTGCCTGAGCTGCTTTTTATGCAGTTCAGCTTTGGCCTTTTTCAATACCCACAAGGGGCTATCAATGCCCCCTTGAAAGCTGGGGCTACACATGGAATAATAAGAGATCCGTAAGATGAAAACAAATGATCTTTAATTTATGTTAAAAAAAAAATCCTGTGCAAAGATTATTCACTAACTGTAGTTGCTGATCCGTCCAACTATGGTGAATTCTGCCAACTGTGCTCAGCTAATAAAGACATTAAAATAACAAGAAATTATTACATGTAATTTTCTGAGTACTTACACATTCTTGGATTTGAATGCTTCAGCAAAGTGCTGCACACTCTGAAGAGAAGCAAGGTCTAAGGTCATTGCTTCTACCTTGGCTTTATGCTGGAACAAGAGAAAATATAAAAAAGATAAATAACAGCAAGTTCAGTTCACAGTATCATGTTACAGTAAATGTGTTATGAAACTTGTCCGATTCCCTTGTTTAACATTATAACCCCAAAGTGAATACAAATCATCAAAAAGAATGGACGAGCACAACATTTAGTGCCAAAAGTAGCATTGCAGTTTTGTGGTTGTGCTAAAAACATACACTATGTAACAGTTTTATATAATACAATGAACTGACACAAGGTAGTTTTAAGGTTAATATGATATCTTTTTTATACCATTTAGCTGGTGAAACTTATGAAACTTGTGAAATAAAAAGTAGAGTAAGCATTATTCTTAATGCATAGTATTTTTTACATACCATACCAATAGAAAAATACTCAGTAAATACTCTATAAAAAGCAGCTAAATTCAAACTTGCATATATTAATGCGAAACAATTTATTGTTCATAGCAGGTGATATCAAAGACAGTATAAAATGAGTATAGAAAACAACTGATCAGCCTACACAATTTTTCATACAGTAAGAGTTTACCAGTGCATAATATCATCTAAAGAAATTGCATACGTACTCAAAACCAACTTTTCACCTAGAAGAGAACATGCAATCCCACAAAATGACAGGTTAACCTGAAGGTGCTAACCTTAGGCACCACCAAAACAACTCTTCTCAATATTTTCAGCTTTAAGCTCCCTGTTCTCAGATCTTTTGAAACGCTTACACTACAAATCTCGGAACAAAATGAACCAAAAGTCTATTTTCTTTGCAACCACTAAAGTGAAAGTCATCACAGAATCAAGTGGACTGTGGCTTTTTCAAGCCACACTTCTGAACTAGCAACATCCAACAGCTGTCTGGTTCTTCTACAAACACTATACTTTAAGATATCTATGATCCTCTGCAAAATACCAACCATATACATATAAGTCACGTATAATACCAACCATAACATATAAGTCATGTAGATGCCCTAAGGAATTATGAATGTGTGTATTTGTGTTCCCCCTCACTTTTAGACTTACTGCTGCCCACCACAAACTTTCTGGTACATAAAAGAAAGCTGGCAAGAGCCCCGTACTCTCCCCAAACCTAAACATGTCAACTTTCAGTTCACTCTGCTTAGCTTATTCAGGAAAAAAGAAATTAGAGGGACGCTTCATGTAATTCCAGCATGCTACCTACACCTATGTACAATGCTCATGGTTCAGACTGGACATTAGCACTGCTAAAAGAAAGAGTAAGAAAAAGATGAAGCAGATACAGTGGTACTATGCAATCAAAGACAGCATTTGAGCGGAGAGGCAACAGGAGCTTTGTTAGCACCACAGTGCAATGGGGGATCTCCTGTGATTACAAGGTTATACAATGAGCATTTCTGAAGGAACAAAAAGGCAGCAGCATGCATGTCAGCACAGAATGAAGCCAAGAAGAGTGCTCCCATTGTCTCCTAAGCTCAAGCAATTCATCTGATCTCCACGTTTCTTTACATCTGGTACTTTTCTCCCTACATCTGTTTTCTACTTTGCTAGCACCCATTCTGCCTGCTACAATTACCTTACAGGTTGGGTTTAAACAGAATGTCACTCAAATTCTTTTTGTCCCACTCCAGCCAGACTTACCAGGACAGCAAAATAAATACAACTAAAATTTCGACAGGTTCCATTCCCATCAGAAGTACCAATTGATGGAGTCTGAAAATGCTAAACCCAACTTCATTAAAGAGTTTTTTTACCCTCACAAGATGCACATTATTCTCGAATTTGTTTTGCCCCACTGGGTAAATATTTTCTTCTGTTTGATGGTCAGAGACTTGAAAAAGACGATGCTGCCTTGCATTATGCAACAGAGCTCCATAACAACTTCTCTTCAACTTTGCAGTTCAAAGCTGTTTACTTAATAGAGAAGTAGTGTTGGGTTTATTTTGCTTCTGCTTTCCTCAGTTGAAACATTCTCCTGTCCCTCCCAAGGGTAAAAGATCAAGAATGCTACAAATACAGGGACATAAGGAGGGTCAAAAAAATAATGATCAAGTAGTTCAACAGACTATACCACAAGCTGTTAGTTACTGTCCTCCTGGTGACACAGATTCAAGTCCACACACTATTACTCAGGTAATGCTTTTCCTCTTGGTGTCACATGCTAGGCTTCTGTTACTGATTCCAAGAATAGAATAGAGGTGTCCGTGTATTTCAAGTCCAAAAGAAAAAATAGTATGACACCTTCAAAATACTTTCAGAAATAGAAATTAAACAGACTAAGACCAGCCTGGATTTGTGCATGAATACATTGAAAATATAAAAATCAGAAATAAATTATTGAAAGTGATAAATGGTTGGCTGTTAGATAGCGAATGCAAACTATGTTTCTTCTGTACCAGTTCCACCAATTAAATGAGACCATCTTTCTGTTCATACCCCATTTTCTTCAGCCAGTAAGATAATTTATTTCAAACAATTTAACACTACTTCACCTTTTTTCTTTTAGCTTTGATACACATACAGTTACAGAAAAAGACAAAGAAAACATTTGTTAAGAAATTCAAGAAACTGTATCTGAAATGACCTGAAAAAGAAAAAATGGAGAAGGAAAAAAAGGTTGGTTTTAGTAATTTTTTCCATTTAATAAGTTAGCAAAGGCAAATGGCAAAATAATTTTTTTTTCAATTTTCTCCCTGCTTTTGCTTTTTAAAAACCTGATGGTAACAGTCTGTATTTCCTTCTATATATACACAAGGTACATACTGAGCACAGAGACAGCCATTTGCTCTGCTTTCGTCACAGGAGAAACTGGAGCATGTGACATCCAAAGCACTCAGATCAGAACTTGCCACCTCAGCTTCTGAAGGCACGCAAAAAGCCAAGTGTGAGTATTTTCTCCAAAAAGTAACTGGGGAAAAATCAGTTTACATACCATGAGCTTAGGCAAGTTCCCCAATTTTTCTGTTTCAGATTCTCCCTTGTCCATTGCGATTCAAGAACCTCTTACTCCACAGAGGTATTTTGTAGACCATCAATTCCTACTATAGTTTGAGAATGTGAAATGCTAAGCTTTAATATCGACTCATTTTCATTCCAAATTTTCTCCCTTCTCTGTTACAATTTCTTTTTAAAAAGGTATGAATAAGGCAATATACTTGCAAGGTATGTTCTTAATAATGTAAGAGTATCTCCAATCAATGACAAGTTGAAGGTTTTTTTGTTTATTTTCTTACAGTAGCTCAGTATTACCTTTGTTATAATGTTTTCCCTCTTTCCCTATAAGCCTAGGTAGCACATAGTGTGGTATTCATAGAAAAAGAAAACATTTTTTTTTAATAACAAATAAAACTGTAAAACATTTTTGCTAAAAGGCATCGTAACTGTAATTGTAATCCACAGTCAGAACTGATTGTTAATGCTGTGCTGCAAATCCTGATCTAATGTGTCATAATTGTATTATGCTGATGTCTTTCACCATTTCACTTCACATATTTTCAGTACTGAATTATGCCTCATTTTATGTTGTGAAATCTTAAATGGGACTTGTCACTTTCCCAAATACAGAAGACAGTCTTAAAACTGACATCGTAAAATCAACACGCTAAGGCAGAAGACTCCAGAATTTTTAAAGTGAAATCAACAAAAGGTATTAATGCTCCCTCTACTACTTTATTTTCAATTACATCATTTAAGGGGAAACTAAATAACAGAATGAGTGTAGAATAATTTAAAGAGCTCACTTACAAATCACAGGATCATTACTACATGGCGCTGTTGAAAGTCTGTGCAAAATGAGCTGGTGCCCTCACTGCATATCCCCGGGACAAGTGTCCCAACTGTGTCCAAAACCACTTTCACAACTAGACTCAGACCAGCTTCGCAAACTGGCCAAAAGGAGAACAGGCCCAAGAGGCAGACATGCTTCTACTGTCTACTGAACCTTGTGAAAACAAGGTCAGATAGAACCAACTGAAACAGTGCTTTTGAGATGGGGAGTATTTGCATTTCATGAAGCCCAAAGAGCAGCAGTTCAGGGCTAACAAAGTCTAGGCACCAACATCCTATTTTTGAAGAGACAGCTGAAGGCGGATCATTCTCTGGTTCCTAACAAGTCCTCTTTTAAACACAACACAATGACATTTTGAAAAGTGCAAAGAAAAAATTTTATCTTGTATTTCACGATTTTATGCCCAGATCTATAACAGCATTTTATCAATATTTTCAGGTAAATTTCATTACTCTAAATAACAGCAGAAAACAGTTTGTTTAGTTTTGTATGTAAGCTGCTCCCTATCGGAACAAAAATATTAAAAATGCTTAAGTGCAATTGGTTATATTTTGCATTGCTACAAAAACGCTTATTGAGCCAGAAACTAACAAGAAAGTGAAAACATCCAGAAAGCAAGCCATTTCACTATATGCAATGTATTCACTTTATAGCTTAAAAACTGTTTAAAAATGAACACTGCATGGTAGAGTAGTTTGGCAGTAAACATGATTGTGCATTTGTGTCTTGGTATTGAAAAAGGAGCCTTTTTTCATAGTGAATTTTTCATTCAAATGTAAGTGATGATTTACGTTAAATATAGGTAAAGCATAGCTACATTTTCCTGAAGGATTGCAAGGAAGTGAAGAGCAGTACAATAAGTTGAAGCATAAAAGCTTTCTCTGTCATAATATTTATTATAATGGCATATAAAATAGCTGAAATAAATAATAGATGACTAAAAGTAAATTCATATGATAAAGAATCTTTCAGCAGACACCATTACTTCTGACTGCTCCAGTTTCATACAGAGTTGAAGAGTCTTAATAAATATGCTATAGCCCCTGTATCTTAATGTAAGTACAAGTCATTTTGTAAGGGCCTACTTAAAATGTAACATAGTGGACACTAGATAATTTACTGTATAATTGTACTATCAAAAAATATCATGTACATATCTTCGATATTTAAAAGCCCTTAACTCAAAACTGAATACATAGCATAACAACAAAAATATGTGACTTTGGGGAACTGAAAATATAATAAATTGGTAAAAAGCAGTTTAATTTGATAAAGAAAAATGTTGATGACAACATCTTGGAATGCAAACAGTTCTTATATGCAGTGTGCAAAACAGAGTGTCTTCAGGAAAAAAAGAATTTGACATCAAAGCTGATGTAGTCTGTGGAATTATCTTAAAATAGATAAAGTAACCAAATAACCAAAACTCAGCATATGACAAGCAATGCCCAAATAAACCCATATTTTCATGTTGAGGACAAAGTAGAGGATGTTATAGAAGCACATCTGACAATTTGACACATAGCTTATGACAGTCAATAGCCAATGCCATGCACTATTTATGGAGGTACATAATAGGGAAAAAGGCTTTCACTCAGGATTAGGACTGCAAATATTATTGTCCCTAATGTAGTCAACATTTAGTACTTCATGCAAAACTGTATTTATGTAATGCCAGCTTCATCTTGTTGTGTGCTTTGAACGCTATGCAGCTACTTCTCATGGAACTGATTGGGACCGATGAATCATACCACTTTAAGAGTAATCCAACATGCATGCCAGATGCTTCAATAATATGTTCTCCTGCTGCCTTTGATATACCTTAATAAAGTTCATTAGAAGACATTGTGGTGGAACAATTCTACATTCATTTTTCTAGTTTTTCTACCCCCCCAGTATCAGCAATTTTGATACAGTACTTTCAAATTTTCACTAACTTTATGCAAGAGAAGATGGTACATGACACAAACCAATTTCCTAAATATTAATTATTTTATTAAGTCATATATGTGATGTACAAGGAAATAGCTGGGACTGATTGCGATTCGTCACGAAAATCAGAGATTAAAAGGGTTTTTTTTCTTTCATTAGAAAGTTTATTTAGTAATACTTGGTTTTTCACTATTTCCCAACATATTTGTTTTACCTGTATTTTGGTTGTAATTTACTGGTGTAAATTTTTCCACTATTCACCTTGCTCAATCCTGTCATGCATGTTTTCATGCTGTGTGTGAGCTCTCCCAAAACCTGATTGTGTAAAGCCTGGTTCTTCCTGCTTAAGTAACTAGATCTTCATGTTCTTCACAAAAATAGAATTCCTGCAGGGGTTGCTGTCAACCAAGTCAAGTGAATATAAAGACCTAATGGGTCAGTATAAGCCTGCAAATTGCTAGGATTACTGATCACTCTTGGACCTACATTTTATCATGAAGAATGAACTACTATTATTATTATTTTCCTTGTCTCTCTTCCACCTCCAAAACATTTAAGGATGTTTGGCAGAGAACAGTGTTTATCTTTTTGGCATCATCTACGCTTAGAGTGGTAAGAGGCCTCTTCAGAAAAACCTGAAGCCCTCAAGCTGTAGCAGGATTGTACTGCAAATGAATGTCTTATAGTTGCAATGGCAATTCCCCACGCATGATAGTCTAGAACAAACACCTGAACTGGGGATTTAACTGTTGAGCTCAACTGGGTTATCAAAGGAACAGAGAGGTCTGGATCCTCCTTTACCTAGAGATTAAATAAAAAGGCAACAAATGAGCCATTGAAATTCTGAAGACAAGAGACATGGAAGAGTGATAAAGACGACTCATATGAAGGAGTTCAATTTCTGACAATGCCATACACCAACCCGGCATTTGGTCCTCACCTTTAAACAAATCACTATTCACAGCAATTTTTTTCCTTCTTCCAAATAAGTTACCTGTAATTTAAAATCTATGTCACAAATACAACAATGTGACTTAAGTATACAAACCATACGTAGAGTCTTAAGTTGGATGTGAAAGGCTCTTCTTGGTCATTTTAAATTCCCCAATAATTTTAAAACTGTATCTCTTTCTATTAGTATATATCTACACATAAAAGAAAAATGCAAAATACACTTACTCATTTCTTTGTGGTTCCGTAATTTTTCAGATTTTATTATCTTTTTAAATAAATCTTCTGTAATAAATACCACTACAATAAGCAATAATGTTATCTCACAATCTTTACATTAGTTAACTTTTAAATCAATATCTCTGTAAATATGGCCTTTTCTATCTTCTGAAGATAATTATAAAGGAAAAAAGGAAAAACATCTGCATTTCTTTCTGAATTTAATATCTTCAGAGAAGCAAACTATGCCTCAGCAATCCTAAATCATGCTTAAAAAGAGTAAGAGAAGTCAATCTCCTAAGGACATTTTTAAAATTATTTATTCCTTAACCAGAGAGAACAAAAAACCACACTCAAAATTACTAGACTATCATTTCATAATACTTCAATTTTTAGGCTCCAAATGTCCCTGATTTTTCCTGGATGCACATGGTTCTATTGCAGGCAGTACACATCTGCTCCAATAACAAGCAATTACATGCATTTAAAAAAAAAATCTACCGTAGGTTTTGGCAATAGGAATTTGTTCAGCTCAATGTACATGAACTGTGGGTATTTATACTTGGGAGTCTACTTTTAGCTGGATTTTTTTCTTTCCCTGGATATAGATCATTTCTTTCCCTCTCCAAACGCCCATTCCTATAAAGCTCATTTGAATTTATCTTGGGGAATCTCGAATAATCTTGGCAATATATTACATGTATATGGTTTACTATTCTAATAAACATATCTTCTTGTTTACAGAATAATCCAGGGAGCCTGGGAACATGTAACAGAATCTCAACTGTGGAGAGCCTCCTATTCAAATGCTTTCAATTCTTTTCGTTCTGCAAGATTTGAAGTGATAGTAGAATACATTTTCAAAAAGAGAAACAAGGCAAACAGCATTGGGATAATTTAGAAGCTACAGACTTTGTTTCCTTTGAAAAACTTCCTCAATTTGAAGTTTTTTAAGATTAAAGAAACCCAGTTTATTGGTTGATGAGAAATATGCAATATAGGAAGCAAATAGGGTAATGGATTTGTTGGAAATGGCAGAGGCTGGAGGAAAAACCAGTATTTCTAAATAGATTAAACCAGTAGCATCCCTATTGCAATACAATACTATTGTGGTTAATTATTCACAAAATTAAAGATGTGTTATCTCATATGTACAGCTACACATACACTGACTGATAAAACTTACAGCAGGATTTCACAGATATTTTACACATAGAGGAAAGCTAGCATCCCTACTACAGATGACAAACAAGATGAGAAAAGCATGATGGTCAAAAGGGCAACAATGTTTAAGTAAATACAAAATGAACCCTTTTTCCCTGTTCTCTCATGATCCATAATCATAAGCTGTGTTGTTGCCTGAAAGTGCAGACATGCACTGTGCAGTGCACTAATCCTTCAAACACTAACAGATGCTGGCAGGGATTTAGGCTGGAATGTATTTACAAAGTGACAAATTATGTTCCGTATTATAGAGAGAGAGAAAGAGCACCCACAAATAGGCTGATAAATGTCAGCTGCAGTCACAACAAACGGTTTATTTTTATTATACTGTAACCACAAATGTTTTTTGCAGGGAGGCCCAAAGATTTATTTGTTGCAGGAAAAAACAAGATTATATATGACACAAAGTAATAACTGCGAGATCACTGATGTTCTGGGCAGCTTGCCCTCCTGGAAGCTATGTTCAGATTGAAAAACGTTGTCTAAAAATGGTATGTTATACGACACAAAATAAATAGTTCATAAATCTGTATTGAAACAACAATAAGTAATAATTAAAGACAGTCTTAGGAAGTTAAAAGGAAAGCATACTATTTCCTTTAGTGGAATGTTGAAAATGAAACAACAATATTAAAATAAATCTGATGAAATTGTTTTAGATTAAAACCAAAGTGCTATAATTGCTAGATGGAAGCACATATATTTTAAATGTGGTCATAGCGCTATATGAACATTTAGTGTAGCACAATTAATTGGCAGAATAGTGACGTCTGCAGGTTTAAAAATGCATTGCAGCTATTTTGAAGTACGTCAAAGCTTGCCAATAGATTTAAGATACAGTTCTTTCCCCCCACTCTTAATGCTAGGAAAACACAAATATCGATATGGTTAAAAGTCATCACTTCTTTAATCATGAATAATTTCAGAATGCTTCAACATAAGTAGAAATAAATACATGAGACAAACAAAGAAATGAAAGAACTGAATAATTATCTATTTAAGACATTTTAATTGTCAGTTCACAGTTAGAATCCCCTAGCTTTAAACAATATAAAAAAGGTATCTTCCAGAACAGTATCCTCAAAAAAATAAACACATATACAAATTATTTTGTTTGCACAACTGTTCACATCCCCTACCTAAGAGATACATTGAAAATCGTCACATTGTTATGTATGTAATTTTAGGAAGTTAAATAAAAGGACCGAATCACATTAGTAAAGATTTCTTGTACAAATAAGGGTTGGCAGGATCAGGTTCTTAATATACACTCAATATACACAATATAGAGTTGAAGAAAAATATTAAGTCTTTCTGCATGCACAAGAAAATATCAGGCATATTTGAACAGTACTGGACTATGGAAACCTGCCATTATGCCACCTGATTTGTGATCACAAAAGGAAGAAGTTTTTCAGTACTTTCTTTCTGAAGAAAGAAAGATTGTGTGACAAAGAAAATATGAACAAAATAAACACAAAGGCTAGAATTAAATTTCTGTGAAAATGTGGCCCATCTCAGGAATCATTTTGTTCTACTTGTAATCAGCAATATAGATGTAAGACCTAACACATCATTAAAAACAATGTAATTCCAGAGTTGTCTAAAAAAAAAAATCTGAGATCAAAGTCTAGACCGTTTATTTTACAGGTGCATAAAGCTGATGGCATTTGGACACAGACAGGAGGGGTCATAAGGCCACATCCCATTGTTCTAGTAATTAAGAAAGTTTAAAATGGCTTTAGTATAAATATGAATTAAGTCCAAAATCAAGTATCTCATTTTTAAGTACCATCAACATGAAAAGCTCTGAATCATTTACTAAATATTGTCTGACAAAATTTTGATCTCTAGATAACAAAAGTACTCCAGAAAATGAATGTCTCATGCAGCAATATAGTGGGAGAATTGACGGTCACCTGTCATTATACTTACTAGAACACTTATTTCCTAAATACAAGTTGCCAATGACCAATATAGTGACAAGGATGGAGAATATACCTTAAAAATTATATTCTTACAAGTATTTGTACATGCAAAACAAGGAACTGCTGCCATTACAGCAAGTAAAGCAGCAAGAAAAGCATAATAACAACCTATTTCTAACTTTAAATATCTGCCTGAAGAATAAGTGTGCAACGTTGATATAAGTGCTTTATAGATAAGAGGGAGGGGGAAGCAAGGAAGAAGAAAAAAAAAAAACCAACCACCACTGCCTTTCCCCTTCAAAAAAGAAGCAAAACTGAAAACAAAGAACTGAATATGAAGAGAAGCAGCATGCTAAGTTTGTGAGTAATACCCTCTCTACTGGACAGAAAAACTTCTAGGTGCCTTCTGCAGTTCTGAAACTGTAAGTGTTAATGCCACGTTTTAATGTAGTCATTCAATTATTACATTGTTTTTAATTTAACAGATATTGTTACATAGCCAAATAAATGGTACATATTCTACCTTAAAACTTTGCTTTTTAAGCAAGTAGCTTAGGCTTTTCCCAAATTTTGAGGTAAATACTGGCTGCACCTACCTGAACACCTGAAAAAATAGCAGCTACTGTATGTCTCACCCATATGCCACATGCAAAAATGTAAAACATATTAAAAAAATTAAAAAACAAAATTTCCAAGCAGATGTTTATAAACAGAAGGTAACGGATAAAAACCCAAACACAATGCTGCATTATGTTACATGATTCACTGATGAACCCATTGGAACTACAGCAAAAAGCCCTTCTGGAAAACTTCCAGAAATTAAAAGGTGCAAACAAGCTGCCTAATACCCTTGCGTAGACTGAATTCTTATGAAGAAAATAAAGTTTATTGTCTGGAAACAGAGAAAGCATGAGGAAAGCACTAAAGCAATGGAGGTGAACAATTAGACAGATGTTCACTTAAGGAAATAAAGAGAACAGAAGAAGCCATCACTGAGGAATTTTACGAGAATACTGACAACTCTGCACCTCATCAAGGGCACTGGTAAAGTTAAAGCCACTGAAGCCATTTCTACTCAACTCCAGTATAACTGCTGACCTTGCAAAAGTCTGCATTTAGCAAATGTGGCTTAATAAAATAGCATTATAGTTTTCATTTTACTATTTTTTCCCAAACTCTATTCATATACTGTACTGCATATTTCAAGATAATTAACTTTATTTCCTTGTATAATATTACAGATACTCAGAATTTTTTTCCTAACTATGCTCGGGTATCAGGAAGACCTGTATTTAAAAAGCTTTTGTCATTGAAGTAAAATTAAATATTGTCAATTACATCTGATCTTCATAAAATTGTATACGTGAATAGCTGGAATGCTTTTGCTTAATATGATTAGATATGTTTCTAAAGTAGTCAGGAGTTTGCATAAGATGCAATATGGCAACCTGGACATGTTTTAGAACATACAACTTTAGGCGTTTAAGTACTGAAAGAATAATGGAGAATAAGCATATTTTCTTGATAAACTGTCTTGCAGAGCAAAAAAATATGGGCATACATGCTGGCAAAAGGAGAAGGACTTAAATAACAAGAGGTAAGATTTTTTTGGCAAGGACAAAAGTCTTACTTTTCTGTGCTTGTGTAGGCTGAGGTACAAATGTGATTTGTTCCATAAACTTATGTCTATTGTTTAAAATATCATTTCTAAACTCTGTTTGGTTTACAACAATACTTCCCTTGCAGGTTTTCAGAAAAAAATACCCTCTAAATCTCAAGTGCGTTACCGATTTCTCCTTTTCTTTTACCTACTCACGTATTTTCAAAAATTACTCTCAAAGTAATCAGAAACTGTAGCTCAGTATCACTAACACAACTTCCATCACTTTCCTGTATGCAGTGGGCAACTTCCCACAACGTTCATCAATTGTTTCTGAACCGTAAATATAAACGTGATATGCATCACCTTAGTCACATAGTGCAGGGTACGGAAATACGAGAAGTGAACTCTCCAGTTACCCAATTGCCAAAGAGTTCCCACCCACGCTGGAAACTGGACATGTCAAACTTGTTCTGTAATATCATTAACATAAACCATTTGGGTATCAGGTCGTAGAGATAGGAAGTACTAATTAAAAGCTATGTGCTTATCCAAATATTACACAAAGAAAAAAGAATCCTATGAAGTAGATTTTTATAAAATACTGCTGGTCTTTAACAGCACCAGACTGCCTTTTTTGAGCATCAGCCACCAGTTCCACTACACAAATGGACAGCTCATTCATTCCAAACGGTTTTGCAGGGTTTGCAATACAATCAGTTCACCCAGGTCTGCAGGGGACAGCCGGAATATTTCCCACACACTAATGTTTGAAAGTTCTCAGTAACTTGGGAGAAATGCACAAGAAAATTTCATCATTCACATTTTAAATAACATAAAAGATGTGGAATGTGATTGATTTCACACTAGAGAGAATTGAAATTACAGTTATGAGATAGGTTCTTTCATGTACTGTAAGGTCAAGTAATAGTAAATAATTAATGAATTATGAAACAAATTTTCTATAAGGCAACACATAAATTCCATTCAATAAGATCTAAAAGTGTAGTTACACCAAAAAGCCATATAATATATCACAAAATGAAGAAAATGCATGATGCTGAGGAATAAAGGGGGGTTTGCCCTTATATTGGAATAACCATTACTCTTACGGAATATAAATAACATCTTCCCATAGATACACATAATTTCCATAAGTTTTACATCTCATGATCTGCAAGAAAATGAACAGAAAGGATTTTCAAAATTTTTTGCTGTTGCTTTTTGTAGTAAGATCTGTTTCCTCATCTCTCCAGCAGTTAGAGAGGTTCTCACACATTGGAGAGTGGAATGGTCAAGTGGATCATGGCCTCGGCAAAACCACGGGGCTCCTTCTCTGATCTTACTGCTGACTTGGTTTTAGTTAAAGTCTAAGGATTGCTTATCCTTATTCCCTCTTTACCAGTATAAATTTTACACTCTTTGATGCTGAGGCTCTCTCTTAGAATTTAGTAAAGTCCATGATACAACACTGTAGTGATCTTGGTTAGACTTCTGTGGGCCACTGACATACAATTAGTATCATGAATGCAAGTCAAGAAGTCAAAATGAAAACCCCAAAACCACCAAAAGTCACCCAATACATTTTTTTCTTCTTCATACCTTAAAATTAGTTGAATTTGGAGCTTTCTGGATCAGTAGATGAGAAAGTTGCTTTTCCAACTGCATAAAATTCATGTTCTGATTATCTTCTCAATAATTAAGAAAACTGGGGTTTGCTAAGAGATTAAACTATTCTGGATTTCAGATTCAGCTATGGTGAAATATTACATACAGAAAAGGAAAAAGGGGAGGGGGAAAAATAAGCAACTTTTGAGGAATGTATTTTTTACTTATGGTGGCTGCTTAAAGTCATTCAGTCATTTGAAATTGTCCCAGGGGCTAATAAATGAGAAAAGAGTAAATTTAGCAAAGTTCCTGCCAAATTTTTACATCAAATGCAGACAATTTATCACATCTATTACCCAGATAGTCTGGACTAAAACCCTTGAAATAAATGCAAGTCAGATGTTGGGTCTCCAACAGCAACTGTCTCACCATATAATGTACTTGTTTTGGGTCACAGTAATTGCAGATAAGGACATAGCCAGTGACAGTACGTACAGTCAAAACAGAGAATAAGTTTTGACATAATTTACAGACACCATGATTTGCATAGCTATAAATTTAAGTCAACAACCTGCAGTAGTATATATAAGCAGTTTGAACCCAGTCCTACCAAAATACGTCAAGCTCCATTTAGATGTAATTATTGATCTATGAACACCCCATGGCAACAGTGTGTGTTCTCCAACCAGACTGAAGAACAAAATACAAAATCAGAAATGAGAGGCTTGTAATATTTTTACTCTTCTAATTGTATAAACTCATTCACCTTGCCACTTTTGAAGACATACACAAATAAACATACTTGTGAAGGAAATCTAGAACAAATTTCAACCTTTTGCTCTAGAAGAAATGTTAACTTCCAAAAAGTTATAGCAGTTCCCTTTTCAAAGGTCCTTATATTAATGGCATCTTAAATAATGCAATTATCAAAAAAGTCAGTTACATAGACTCAGTCAAAATGCAAAGGCAAATTCATTCTCTAGAAAATAAAAAAAGAAAGTTAATTTTTGATGAAGCAAGCTGGTTTTATACTTTTATAATAACTATAATCATTTTATGCAATGTAATGCTTAAAGCAGTCAGGGCTATGTGGTTTTTCATATGAAACCCATGGTTCCTCTGCTGTGCTCCACAGACTATATAGTTTACAGAATCCTACTGTCCTTACATTACTTTTAGGTAAAATTTTCATAGCCATGTTGTACCTTATAAAAAAAGTTTTCACAACTGACCGTGATACACAATGGCTGTGAACTTTGGAATTAGATTATTTTTCTCATGTACGTGTAGCTTGAAAAGCCCGTGACCACTGCCAATTTCTATTTTTAACTACATGGCTGACAAAGTTAAGTGAAAATAGCCTTTTTCTCCCCTCCCACAAAAAACATTCAGCACAGTTTTTGAGTCTTTTTTTCTTTTACTTGATTCTGTCTTCTCCAATCTAGACAGCAAATTTGACCAGTTAAAGAAGACTGAATTGCACAAGGTACAATGCAGCGTTTTGAGGCATGACTCACTAATTCTCTCAGGTCCATGTGAAAGGATATGCCAAGATGATAAGGCAGAGAAGGTTTATATTTATAAGACTTTGATTAAGTAGGCAATTTTAGAAGGACAGAGGTAAGTTAAAAGAAAATGAAAAGGCTCCAAAAGTACTGAATTTAAAAAAAAAAAATCAACAGCATCCCTATAATCAACTAAATCCATGGATTATTAAATAAGTGAAATTATCCAGCAATGAAAAATGCCGTCAATGAAGTAGATGAGGCAATGAGTATATGTAATCCAACCATTTAGGTGCCTTTTAGCACTTGTAAGCATTTGGTTTCAATTTAGTTTTTCAAATGCCTCACACTATGGTGCTGGACCTCTCAAAAAAAAAAAAAAACCAAAAAACCCAATATAAACAGAGGACACAGAAACCTGAGCTGTTTCTCAGAACTGCATAAAAAGCTGTGCAATAATTTTCTAAAAGTGTTAAGTTTTAACTTTTTTTTGTTTGTTCCTGAAGAACAGGATCACTATACACCTAAAAATGAAGTTTCACCAAGTAACTGCCAGCACTGTAAAAGTACACGGTACCATTACAGCTCTGGCTCCTAACTTCCAAAGCTCAATCCAGTAATTTAGCAAGCTTAAGCAAGTACCTATTTGCATTTTTAAAGGTAAACAGCTTGGCATAGCTGACCCCTGTAAACTTTTGAAAGGTTTATTAGTGTACTCAGTTCCCATTAAAATTGACAGCAACCAAAGCGCCCTGAAAATTTCACCTTTCCTTTAAAAACAGGGCTTTGCAGTTAAGAAGTTAAATTATTTGCTTTAAATAAGTAAATACATTTAAGACTTAAAAGCCATCCAGAAACATCATTGTCTCAAGAGCAGAGGAAGGATGACAGCCAAAGTAAAGGCCTGAGTTGAATCACTTTCAGTAGATCGTTTTTCCATTTCAGTTTGCTGACATTTGTTTCAAAGTTACGCGATGTCATTTCAAAGGTGCCACGAGCTGCGGGCCCCCATGCTGACCAGACCACATGAAACTGCTCTAACTTCAGCTCCAAAGCTAGAAATGTTAATTCATCATCCTGTCAAAACAATGACATTCATTCATAAGTACCATCCAATCTCCTCCACACCTGGCTGAGTCTTCTGTTCAGCCTAGTGAAACACACTAATTACACACTTTCCCCGCCTGTCCTCTGGACAGCGTACCTCACCGTATTTGAAAAGAGTAATGATACAGAACCAAAAACCGGGCAAACACCCTTAAACTTGACAGAAGAACAGACAGGCCAGAGAACCCTGGCATGTTAGGTGCCATACTCAGTCCATCAGATGCCAAGGCCACCTCGTTGAGCACCTTGTACCAACACTCTTCCACAAAGCCTTTTAGCTGTCTTGCCCATGCAAAATTAATTTTAATGTTTCAGGCTGCTGATTTAAGATTACCTCAGTCAGAGCATCTTGGATCCACGGCCTTCAAAAGTAAAGCGTCAAACTATGACCGGTGCTTGTACACTCTCACTTGGGCAAATGAAAAGGACAAAAGAAATACAATTTCCTTTCCAAATCCCTGTGTGGTAACTAACCTACTACAGCTGCACGCTTGTGCTTCTTACATAAAACAAGAAGCAAAGCCTAGAACATCCCAAACGAATGGCATAATCTTTCCTGTCTCCAGCTGAGTGACTACTTAGACATTTTAGGCAAAGGACTAGAGAAGGTGCCTTCAGATACAATTACCTTCTGCTCAGAACATTCACCTCTAAAACTGAGGATGCTAATTCAAATCCTTTTAAGCACGAACAAAAAAAAGAGAGAGACACAGATCTCCCACTAAGCATTATGATTAAAAACAGGAGGAGGTACAACCACATTATCTCCCGGAGCATCCCAATCCAGTAGGCAATATCTAAAAGCATTCACCAAGTAAGGCTCAGATAAACCAAACACACCTAACGTGCAGCTCAGTAAGGTTTATGTATTCAGAAATATTAGGACTAATTGAATTCTAAAAGATGGGAAAAACCAAGCAGGTAAGTTACCATGGAAATTTCTTTGTAAAAGTGTATGTGCTTCAGAATTTTAGGTTCTTCCAGAGTTTAAGGAAAGATTTTGAGGATCCACAGTCTGAAATGCAGAGCTTGGTGAAGCAGTAATGCAAAATTTAGGTTCCAGTATTTTAAACTGAACTAGTCCCAAGCATTGAGGCCAGCCTCTTTCTGCAGCATTTCTTCAAGAGCATGCGAATTCTGTTAAACTCACAAAGGGCGTAAATACTTATTCTTCTGTGTGCCAACCTGCCACACATTCTGTGGGCTGCAGAAACTGTCACCTCTTTCTAGAATGACAGCTAGCCTGACCTATCAACTCCAAGTTTTAGATGATACTTAAACACTCTTTCTTCCTTTCTATTAAATTTTGTTTGCTTACCAACCTTTAAAAGACCTGTGTTCATCTGTTACCAGCTTTGTTGTGTCCTGGTAACACCAGGCAGTTGCAAATCAGGCAGTGCAAAGGCTTTGCTCTGAAAAGACCCATCTGCAGCCAAGCTGTTCATTAAGCAGTAATTCTGAATGGATTCCTGAATTTTAAAGCATTAAAAACAGACTTAGAAAATAATTTCTCAAGGTTACATGGCAGATCAGAGACAGACTCTAACCAGAGTCATCCAGCTCTCACAATAGATGTTAAAATCTTCATGGCATCAGCTTTCATGAATGTCCCTCTTAATAAGGTACGGAAAAAAAGAAAATTTAGAACTGACCTTTAAAAAATATTCTTGTTATGCTTTTTAACCATGGTGGTGATAAGGAGGAAATGTTTTTCTGAATGAGTATACTGTACCTTTAATGGTTCATTTGTAGTTCAGAATAAAATCTGAACTATTTGTTGTTCATTGTTGTTATATTCTGTTCCAAGGTTCATAATTTGAAAATTCACTTTGGGGACTTTTTGCTTGGTCTATTAAAATGATTCATGTTGCATTCAACATAAATTGTGCATACACAGAGGAGGTTTAGCACACGTATTCACAGTATAATAACTAAAGTGAATTTTGTACAAGCTGCAGTTCATGGCAAGGATGCAGTATCATTTGTCTTAATTTTTCTTCAGCATTACATTAGGCTAGTGCATTTACATTTTCAGGTATGGCTAAACACTTTAAAACTTTCTTTTTACAGCATGAGTAAAGAGAGAATCAAATCTACATGTTTATATGATGTAACAAAGTAATGCCTTTTTACTGTCTAAAGTACACATGGATTTACTTTCCATTTACCTTCCTGCACAAAAGCAACTGCAAAGTGCATGAAATATTCACCACCTATGAATCATGTAGTGCTCCTATTAAAAAGATTATAATGTTCTGTTTTACCTTTCAAGACCATGACATGGTAACAGTCACAGTGTCTAAGTGGTTTTGTCACTCAAAACTACCAATGTAATATACAGTAAGGTATGAGTGTGTTTAGCTTTTTAGAAAACTTTAGGACAATTTAGTGTCAATTAACTAAATAATTAAGAGCTGAGATATGATTTCAGATACTAGGTTCAGAAATCCTTATTTTGCAAAATTTGAGAAAGTAGATTTGCCACAAAAGAGTGTGAATCACACTAAATACATGGAGGGGGGGAAGAGAAACCAAGATTGCAATCTAATTGTCACTCTGTCTTCATTGAGTCTCAGAAAAAGTCCATCTGTTCAACGTATTTTAAAAACTAGTTTAATATTTCTAATATGGAAATTTTTGAGAAGGTATTTCAACTTTCAGCTGTACTGAGTGTGATTTTTCACTATGGTTATATTCTGCTCTTCACTTCTGCCGTGCAATTTTCTGCTCACACAGATTTTTAGCATACAAGTGTCAACGCTTGAGGCTAAAAAGCATTCAGAAATACACATCTGTGGACAAAATGTGCGGGCAGACAATCTGTGCAAATAGGTTTTGTGTACAAAAATTCTTGCATCTTATAAGAACAGAATGACCTGCACATTCAGGAACTGATCAATCCCTAGAAGTTAATGTTAGCTTGATATCAACAACAAAAGAAAACTCTAAAAGCAGACAGCTTTATTTATATGGAGTCCAATAATCTGGAATGGATTTTGCACAAAAACAGATAAGAAGTCATTATGCACTTAACATTGCATTGTGAAGGAGCCAAGCTCACGTGGGAATTCTAGCCAACACATTATTTTTTCTTCATGATACGAAGAAAATAAACTTTTCCTTTTTTCTTTGTTTTTGATGGTTAAGGCAGTCCAGAATGATTTCTGAGATATAATATAGACTTTTCTAAACTTTAATACAATCTGAGAAGCACTTAAAATTTCAATATACTTACACTGAATCTATTCTGAACATCAAAGCAGACCGAGACGAACCCCACCTTCAGTAGAACAATAAACCTTCATGCCTGAACAGCAAAAGTATCTTGCTGTTCTGTATGGGCCCAACAAATATAGTAACATAAATGCCCAGCTCAAAAGTGTTTACAGCTTTTACTCTGCTAGGACATCCGTCACCCAAATATTTTATTCTCTAAGGGGAGATCAGTTAACAGGACTGCTTCCACCACCCTGGCACTAAATGAGCCTGACACCCCCTGTGGAAGAACTAGTAACTCCCATACAGACCACATTACAATAAGGGCCAAATTTTCAGCAGCTGACTGCTACTTTTTCTTTTTTCTAAGTAAACAAACCTCGCAAAACTACTAAATTTTTCTCATTCTTCTATCAGTATCACATAAAAGAACATAAACAAGTATCAGAAGACTACATAACTAACCAAATGTGCCCTGTTAGGCTCTACTAACCAAGACTGAAGATAAGCAGCTCCTATTGCAAGCTGGACAAGAACCACTTAAATATTAAGGGTTTGCTTTTTCCTTTATACACATTCATATTCTGCCTCTGTGTTTATATTTCTGTCAGTACACCATACGAACAACTCTAGACTGAAAGTCACCTTTTTCCACTAAAACATTCTCCCCAACACCACGCTCAGGCTACGGGCACACGAACAGCAAGGCACACGCCTGGAGCAAGTCGCACCGCGGCACCTACGTGCAACAGGCAGACCGTGCATCTGAAGGGTGAAAAATGTGCGGACTGCGCAACGAAAAGCAGGCCTGGGCAAGGCTGATAAACATCATCGCAACCGTTCAAGGGTAAATTTGCAAAAGCCGTGGCAGGGCAAACTCACTTTTTGGAGCTTACAACTTTTTAGGACTGGAACTATTTTATTTGCAATAGGCCAGCGTGTTTACACATCCAAGTTTTGAGAAAAGGCAGCCTTACAGTGGAATAAAAGGGAAAGAGTTCACATGCTATCAGATAGTTTATAGCTGCTTGGTATATCTTCCCTTCATAGGCAGGGCTTAAGAGAGATAATCCTAACAGATCATGTTCCATACAGTATTCTAAGACCATATATCTGCAGAGACCATCTCAGGCCAAAAGAAAAAAAAAAAACAAAAAAATAAAAACCTCTTGCTTCACAATGTTTGTTCCACTTCCATTAAGCAGAATTTTCTCATAAACTTGTTTAATAATTACTATTTTAACTCGGATAACAACAGATTTTATAAAGACACAAAAAAACCCCACAAAGAAATATATATTCTTGAATTAAATATGGCATAGAAAACAGGAGTCAAAACACATCCTTCCCTAGTTTTTATATACAATAATACTCGAACTGTAGGACTTGTAACTTATTTTTACTAGCTCTGCTTTCATAAGGAGCATCAGTTTCCCATCACATTTTGAAACTGCATAAACACTTATTAATATCTTGAGAATATATAAAGACCTTTATTGACTATATTAATTAAAATTCAGGAAATTCAAGTTAAAAATGCACTGCAGAAAATGAAGAACAGAAATCCATGTAGAAGCACTTAATTCCAAAATGCATTCGGAATCACAGAGATGCAGGTACTGTATGTGTTAAACCATACGGGGTAAAAAAAATAAAATAAAATAAAAAAATCTGTATTTTAATCTTTTTGGGTGGAAACAAATTATCTTATTTACTACATGAATGGTTTCCTCAATTTGACGCCAATCTTTGGAGGCAACTTCAACCTGTCTGAATTAAACAGTCTGCAGAAGAAAAGACTAGATTATTTATATTATAGAATACTGTTAAAAAATAAAATTGAAAGATTACTTTACCATACATTGAAAATAAGAACATGCACATCACTCCAACTTACAAAAATCTAATTTCACTTTTTCTGTTCTGAGAGAAGTTTGATAAGTAGGAGACATGTTTATACATACATATATATATCTCTATGTGTGTGTGTATGTATAAATTCCCCCCAGATGGACAGCACCTAAAAAAAGGAGAAATTCAAAAAATTGTCTTGCGCCTGTCTACTGTGATTATAAATGTAGCAATCAGAAGAACCTTTGGTATTTAACCTTTTTATCTGCAATAACTGCACTGTATATACACAATATAGATAAACTTTATATTTCATTCTATACCTCATAAATAAGTCTTGGCTTACGCTTTCTAGAGAAGTCACATTTCTTTTTAACACATACAAGCCCACTGGAAAAAATTAGAATCATCATAAATTCAAAATAATTCATTCAAAATGTGATAGCGGCCAGATGAAAATATCTTGGATAGTTGAACATTCCCTAACATCTAATTTTCAGAGATGTGGGCAAAACAAATGAACATTTTTAACTAAAGTCAAACTTGCATTGTCCACTCATGTAGTTTTACAGTTCACCGATATACAGATTTTACTAAGTCAAAGCCTAATTACACAAATACCCACAACAGGCAGTAATGATCCTTCACAGATATAAGCCCACCATGTATCATATTGTTTACTTTAGCATACATGACCTCCTGCACTGAATGCTTACACAAGCAGCTCTCATGTACCAAAAAAAATTGACAGAATAGACAAAACTATCTGCATTTCACAGAAACTCAAAGTCTGCTTCACTACTTGGTGTAAACTCCATTTCAAAAGGTTTAGCCAGCCCCAGACAAATTCTGAAAGAGAAATACGTTCCTGCTGTGACAGAAAGCAGGAGGGCAAACTTCATGTGAAAATACCTGAGGCACGCTGCGCTGCGCTAGCCAAGCCTCCTGGCTGGCCAAGGAGGTCCTGCGTCCACCTGAGAAACCCTCTACTCTTCCCACCTTCTGCCAGCCGCTGCCTGGCAAGGTGATCTCCCAGGTGATTTCATGAATCGGGACTTAAATTTATTCCATGATTTGCCTAAGAATTTTCTTAATTCACTTCCTATTTTGATAGCAGCAACTACTAAACTAATGAAATTGTAACTCACTTGAAGAAGGAAGAAGAAAACTTTACCAAAAAGGGGCAAGAAAGGAACAAAGGAGCAAGGATGGTTTTCTTTCATTTTCTGTGTATGCATTGTTTTGGGGGGCGAGGCGGGGAGCCTTGAAGAATTGTTTTACCCCTTATTAACCACAAGCCCTCATAGTTTGACAAGTATTCACGTACAATGAGATGTACCGTCTATAGATAGGAGGCCCTAGTGTTTATTTATTCTTCTTACAAACATTAAACTAGCATAATAATAATAATAATAATAATAATAATAATAATAATAATAATAATAATAATAATATTCTTTAGTAAGGGCTGTGATCCCTGTTTAACAGATGGGAAAATGAAGGCATAGAGAGGTCACATCCCCACATGAAGTCTGATAACGTTTTTGTGGCAAAGCTGGAAACACAACCACATGAATTCCCATTTCTTGTGCTAAGCGGCCATCCAAACCCTCTTGAAAAGACATCCATCCCCCTGCCTGGGATGCAATGGTGTTCAGCAGCCAGAGAGGTATGTGTCAGACCTAATGGGGCATAGAAAATAGGCCACATTCATTGCTGGCGTAACTCAAAGGGCTTGTACCAGTGATGAATTTAGGCCAATACTTCAGGACATGTGCTATATCATACTACCCAAATATTCTTTCATTGTGCTGGTTTGAAGAGCTAGTCTATTCTGCTTGTTGCTCAGAAGCCTGCATAACCCTGTAGCAAAAGAAGGGTTACATCATCAGTAAAAGAAAATCATTTTGTGTCCTATTTGATGCAAAGTATCTCTTTTTACTGGTGAAACATTTTACAGAGATAATTCTCAATATCCGTTAAATGACTGCTGCAAAGACTGCATGAGAAAGAAAACTCACAGACAATGTTACCCTCACCTAAGCCAAAAATAAAACTTGCACGAGTATCTTGAGCATAAACTGAGACAACCCAGACATAGCTACGTCTGAGATATCGTGCAACTGTTGCTGTCACATGTGCTAGCAAGAGAATGTCATATTAAATTAACATTTAATGCTCCTCTACTGCCATGGGACTTTACACAGAATAACTGAATTTATATCAAAATTGACACCATAGTAATATATTCAACTATTAGCAGAGTAAAATTGATCAGTGCACAAGTAAGTAAACCTGAGGAAAAGGTTGAGAAAATGCTACTGGCATTTCAGTTTTGTAGAAAAACTATTTTGAATATTTTAAAAGAGGTGAATTACTACTGAGAGTAAACCAAACATGGACGTAACACTGCACTTGCAGCATAGGGTACTGGTAGACTTAACAAGCTGCATGGAGCTTGCATAGAGCTACAGGCACTCAGGTTTATGACTACCATTATGAAATAGCTCATCACTCCTTGAAGCAAAACTTTCTACACAAGTGGTGGGAAAGAGAAAAGGCCAGGAAAGAACGCCTGAAGGATGCATAAAATGCTACGTGTCATATACAAGAAGATATTGTGGGAAAAGCACCTTCACTGCAACTTCATATTCTTGGGTCATTCTTTCCCTCCCTTTCCTTTGACTTAAATATAATGCATCTCAAAAAGATATAAGCTGCATTTCATCCAAGTACTATGTCCAGCCATTTACTTTTTCTTCTTCAAAACAATACACGTGGAAGCATCAAGGATTGTTTCTTCCAGTAAAATTTCCTTTTCAGAACTATCAGTGCGTGCTTGTACTAAAGATCAAATTTGAACCATTCAAAAACCTTCAGTTCCAAGTGGATGAACATTCTTGGATACACAAAAGGCTAACATAAGCAGTCACTTCGACCAGAGTCCCATGAAAAACACTGGGTGACAAAAGCCCCTTACAGCAATCTGCAAGAAGGAGAAATAAATTAATCAAACTGCCAAACGAAGAAGGCTGGGTTTGACCTCCTTCTGATCTCATTACTTCTCTATTACCCTTTTGAAAAACATCCTCTTACAAAGATCACTAATTGAAGATTATGTGGAGGGGAATCGCACCTCTCCATCACCGTGGTAACTTTGACTCATTTGTCATTCTAATAATTCACTTCTTTTCTTTTCCGAACAGACAGAGACACTAATAGACTATCATCAGTTAAAAAGGCAATTTTTCCATTTAATTGCACTCATTAAATACTGCACTAGAACAATTGGAAAAGCAATACTCTCAATATTTAATCATACAATAGCAATAATGAAACATTACTTCAAAATAAACGTGGCAACACGTAGGATAACATAAAATGCATGTTGTAACTTCTGGAACATCAACGTATTTTCTGGTAAAGATATTTGAATCTTTTTTCCTTACTTTTGTTGACAATTGAGTGTATGAAAGGAGTGGACTAAGGGCATTGACTACAGCTACGCACTAGAGAGAAACCAGTGGGCAAACTCCTTCCTAATTACCTCATCTCTCTTGCCACTGAACCACGACAATACAAACGTTTTCATAAACCAAAACAGCAAGTCAGTGTATTTGTGGAAAACATTGAACAAGGCTGGATTTGCACAGTACTTTACTGGAACAAATTGTATCACTTAGGAATGTAATTGAAGATAAAAAGGTTAATCGCGCTGGTAGAGTGACTGCAATGGGCACAGTCATCAGGTGTCTATTTGCCTGGGATATCTTATTTTCTATCTTCTACAGAAATCGTACATCTGTCTTCAGTGTAACTGCATTCCCGTTATAGAAAGTTCACTAGAGTTTAACTATACTAACCTAACATAGTAGGAGCTATAATAAAACCTTTGTGTTAAGGAGCTGTGCAGAAAACTTAGAAGTGCCTGTTTCAATTTCAGATGTCACAATATACAACGGCTGTCAAGAAATGTTTCCATTTTTACTGCAATTCTATCTATAAGCCTAAATACACAAAACCCAGCCAAGCAGTCAGGCTAACTTCACTGGGACTATTCCTGTCAATAGATACCACTTCATCTGTCATTTTCTATCTAGCTTTCCTATAGCACCAAATTATTTAAATATTTCATGTAGGATTTGATGAGCACAGTAAATCAGGGTTGGTGACTGAGATCCAAGCGTGCTTTGCCATTCTAGATTACAGCTTTTAAAACGAGCAGGTTAAAGTTTTTAGAAGGGAAACAGACAGAAATACTAGAAAGCTGTTTGGTTTGAACTACATATTTGCAGGATACCCATTTCTCCCAGTTGTCGCACAGAGTAGTATCGTCACTTTACGAACATTCCAGCTCAAACCAATCAGACTATCTGGTAGATACAATGCTCCCCTTGTTCACTGGAAGAGGTGAGGGGTAATCAGTAAAAGGAAAGAAGAGAAGTTTTAAAAAGCAGTTATCTAGGCTATCTTTGCTAGGAAAAGATGCACGAAGTGAAGTATCTCCTTAATCAATTATTTATTCAACACTTGCATGCGAGTAACCTTATTGATCCCAGCGAGACTAAGTGTTAGACCAATATGAAAGAAAATGACAGCAGGACAGGAAGTCAAGAAGCATCATGCAAGGCCAGGTCAGAAAGGCTAAGGCATGTAAGATAGTGGCATATTCAATTTAGGAAAAATTGTAATTTAGTTTCATTCTTCTAACTACAAATCTTAATATCATAAAGTTTTCAATAACAGATCTCTCGGTGTAATATTTTACACTCAGGGAACCGTCCCTGAATGACTAAAGTATATGAATTAAATATACAGTGATAGCAAGGATCTTATTTATACATAGCTTTTATTATAGTTATTTATATGTTATTATAACCTATACAACCTGTAACTTGTTATATAAATTCTAAGTTACATTATGTTTAGCCATTACTCATTTAAATAGAAATTTCACATCCATTTAAAATCAAACCTAACTTCTGTTAAACTAGCAGCTGTGGTCTACATCAGGAGTTGATGGACGTCACACGAGTGCATATGGCAAGAAAAAGCAATTCTGAAGAGCAGGTAATAGGGCAGCTGGGGTAAATACATCTCCCCCATCATTCTACTGTTCTGAAATGCTCCGTCATTTACAACATTCAAGAGCAGAAGCATAAGATCCTTCATGGATTCTGTGATAGAAAGTGCTTGAAAAAAACTTGCTTTTCACTCACCCCAAAATCTCTTTAGCCAGCCAGTTAAACAGCAATCAGCAACACAAGATATATTCTAACAGAGTAAGTTAGTAAAGCAACATAAAAATTTTAAATCCTTCACAGGGCCCATACCTGTGGGCCAAAATAATTTGCAAACCCTACTGATTTAGTATAAAAAAATTATGCCTGAATGTTAGACAAAAGCAGAGAGCAAGGCTAGACAAGGCTACCTAGACACGCCTCAGAATTTCACAGATAAAAGTATATTTAATCAGTGCTCTCCTCAGACTTGTGAGGTCTGTTTTTCATAACCTTTACTGTTCAGTACTCAAGTTGAACATCTAGACATAATGAGTTGCATGAAAGATTTTGCAGAAGATGTGTTTAACAAAATACCTTAGTTTGATACTTAAAGTGCAAGTAAAGAATCCCCCACAAAGCCACAAAATACCATTGTGCTCATTTAGAAAGTAAAGAAGCATTCATTTTCATTCCAGTTCAGATGTAAAACTGCCTGCAAGCATAACACTTGAATGCGTGCTTTTTCCTTTAGAACATGTTCTTCCACAAATTCCAACTGTGAGGGTACAATCAGGCTTTTAGAGGGGCACAGGGAGAAGCAAGGAATGTCTCCCCTTGCACATGTGCTTTCCAGATTCATCTGAGCAACTGGCTTCTGCCTAATTCTCAGCATGAGAATAAGCTGTATGCCAAGGCTATCTTGTGGTTAAGAAAATGTAACCTGTTATGCTCCATTATCTAAACAGGGTTGAAAGTGGTCTTCTGACCCACGGCCCCCTCATCCTCCATGTATTTTTACATATATTAGAAGTAAAACTGGTTTTTCAATCTGTAATCCAATAACTGCAATATACTAGGCTGTTGTCCAGCCCATGTCAAGTCCAGTTACTAAAAAGAATAGCCACTATTAAAACAACACGGAAATTATTCTCAGCAATGCCGTGCAGCATTATAACACCTTCTTCACTTTCACGTACTTATTCTTAATGATACAGCAGTAATGTTTCATCTTAAGTGAATTCAACTTGTTTATCCATACTGATTGCTTGTTTCGTGTTGAGATATGACAGTTTCAAGAAAAAAATTACATTTTTACCAATAGACCTGCTGTATCAATAACCCCATCCTCATTCTCAGATGTTCCTTGTTTCAAGCCAGCAGATGGTAATAAAAATGCCCTGTGTTGGCAGACCCACACATTCTCACCACAAGCAAGTCAGTCAAGACACAAAAGGAGTGACAATCATCAGGCTTTTCATCCTCAGAAAGTACTCAGTAAGAAAGAGATAGAGCACAAATGGACTATTTTCTTTAACCACCCGTTCTAATGTGTCAGGCTCTTTTTCCCCAATATGTGTGTGCAAAACTCCATTGGGAAAGGAAAAATATAAACAGGTTGAAAATGAGAACTAACAAGTTTGCCTAAGATGTGTCCACCAGTGCAAATTAAATTCTTTAAGTGGGTGCAGCCACCAGCTCTGACAGTACCCAAACTGCTAATTGCTGAAGACCAGAAGGCTACACCAAGGGAAAAAACATTCTGTACATATTCTGTTATTTACTCTCCCTCTTTAACCATCTGCTATTGACCATTGTTTCAGACAGGGCACAGGACCTGATGAATTTTCAATTTGACTCAAATGCTCTACTTAGATTTTTTTTTTAATACTAAGATCTCAAATCATAAAAAGCAGATAAATGGCTTTATACCAGCCATTATAAGACTTTTATTCTAATGGTTTAGTTTCAATCACCTTAAGTTTTGCATAGACAGCCCAGAGAAATTGAGTCAATATACCTGTATGCACATAACATGATTTATTGTCTTCTCACTAGAGACATCAAGTGTAACCTTCGGTTGATGCTTTATCGATTCAATATCTATCATGTAAAGGATATAAAATTGGTTTCCTGCTTTTAAGACCAGTAGTCCACAAAGGTACAAACTTCCTTTCCAGCACCTGAACTGTGTATTGTGGCCACAGCGTGAGCAATGACAAGGACTAGGGTTACGTAGCTTTAACTCAGAAATTAAAATCCTGATCGAAGCATGCAGAAGTGTGGAAATTAATAGTTTGGGCATAGGAATTTTACCCATTCAAAGAAACCTAGGGAAAAAAAGGACTGAAGTCAAGCCTACTCTTCACTACCCAGTTATCATTGTGAATACGGCACATGAGATATACCTAATGCATTAAGAAAATATTTCTCATTTATCTGGTTACTTGCTTCAAAAGATTTCAACATTTAAAGAAACCTAGGCAGAACATCTAAACAAACAATCTATGCACATTAGGCATTTTGAAGGTAGCAAAGTCATGGCAGAGATGAATGAAATAACTTCATCAAAAGCTAAAGTAGCAGCACGTAGAGGAATAAAACCTGCCTCCAAGAAGCCATAAATCCAGTCCCGATTCCTGTGTTCTCACCCCTCTTTATATTTATTTGGCTAGAAGGAAGAAAAAAATTAAAACCTACTTTTTCAGAAGGACTAGTAGCAAACTTCGATACCAGCAGAAAAAAAGAGGGTAATTTATAGAGTTGAAAGAAAATGCAAACTAGGTCACTTACGGTATAAACTAAGCAAATGCTACTATACATAAGAAGTAGATCATATTATTTAAATAAATAAATAAAACACAACTTGACTTCTAAAGCATTGCTTTAAAAACAACCTATGGGAGGAAAAAACACGGCCTTGCATTGTTAAATGTTACGACTGATAAGACTTCAAACAAGTCATCTGTGGTCGTGAACAGGCAACCACCCTTCGGCCCTGCTGGTATTATTATCCCTTCTGAGGCACAGGCAGGAAATAATGCAAGGAAGAAAAAACCTACACTACATCGTAGGAAGAATAAACAAAGTAGGCAAAGAATGTGTACACTCTGTGCAAAAAACATTCAGTAGTTAGCTGATAAAACACATTTTTCTTCTTACTCTAACACTGCTAGGAACTTCTGCATGGAAACAATGAGAAAACATGGCAATAAATACTAGAGAAATCTACAGACTATGCACCAACTGTTTTCAAGCATAGTAAGAAAAATATTTACTGTTCTTCCCTCCCTTTCAAGTCTGCTCAAGTAAACGGGCATTGAGATTCAGTCAAGTAGACATTTAACTGCATGCAATAGGAGCCACTCTTTTTCTGGGTATTTCCAGACATCTCAGTTGTGCAGTGTGTAAAATATTCCACTTGTGTGACCAGTCATTGCAAATGAACTTACGTAGAAAACTGCTCTTTCACTAGCACAAGAAGGGAGGGAACAGGGAAGATGAATACTCTGTGTTCTATAGATAAGAGAAACCACTGGGCAAAAGTGAAAGGGAAAGTTCATTCCTGGGGCAAGCTTAGCCCCCCCACCACAGGGACCAGCTCAGTAGATAGGAAACTGCTTTACTACCTGTCGGAGAGATCCACCAGTTCTCTCAGAACAGGAAAACCACTGCTAGAGCAACAGATTTTCTAAGTTAATGGCCAAGGACTATATAAAAAGCAAGTAACTATCACATTTAGATTAAATGAGACGGTGCATGCAACAGTTTTCCAGTTGAAAGCATGGATTAGTAGAATTACAACAAAATTTGTAAGCAATTATCTTTAAAAAAAAAAGATATGAGACCACATTTTTCAGTCTCTTTAATATCATAGAAATTACAGGAAAATAAGAATGCTACTTGTACTTCTTTAGCCTTTCCAATAAAAAATTATTTAGCTGCTTTACAAACATTTACTGTCAAAACATTCATTGAAATTAAAGTGGTAAATTAAGTATAGCAAAAAACATAATTCAAGTAACTATATAAATCAGAAATATATAAAGACAAAGGGAAAAAAACCAAAGCCTGAAATACTCCAAACTTTCCGTCTACAGTAATTCCCAGTTTGCATGCCTGGAGTAGGACGTTCATTGCAACTACACAGCCTGTAATAAGGACTTGGGGTCTGGCATAACTAGACTCTCCAAAAGAGACTACCCTTTTCTCAATTTACAATTAAAGAATCAAAATATATAAATATTAAAAGATCTCATTTCCTAAGATGCTGAATTCCCAGTGACTTTTAAATAAACTGCTAAGGGAATTCAGCATTCTTTACAAACGAGACCTGAGGTTGCTTAAGGTCGCAACCCCATTTAGTGACAGAAACAAGAGTTAAAATTCTGGAAATCCTGGTTTCCAGTCCTATGCTCAGCTTGTACACAAGCTTATCTCAGTTTAGATTTTACAACATAGGCAAATACCTTTATCACATGGAAGAACAAAAAAGCAAGTTCAGTGTTCAGACAAACTGTATTGAGCTGATAACAAATAAATCAATTTTGAGGTTTTTAGCTCCTTTATCAATAGCACTCTTACAGGTCAAGAACTTTCTAACAAGAAGCTTTGACTGCTGACTATACAATTTCAAGATTTTTTTTCAAGAGTGTGCCAGATTATGCTTACTGGTATAAAAGGACCATAAATTCACTTCCTCTGGATTTACACTGGTATAGCTAAAATCCATTTCTTAGGTCAATAAAACAGGTTTAATGAAAAATAAAATTTAAAAGTTACAATAAAAAGGAATTATTTTCCCATAAAAATGCGGTGATACACGTCAAAGTACTACAACTGAGGGTATAGACAGAAAAGTAGTATTCTGAAATCAGAGGGACTAACTAGAATAATATTCTATTAAAGGCAAGTTAGTGTATCAGTATTTATCCCTGCTATGAAGCTAGAAATCTCAAAATTATGTTTTACTGGAAACCTCTTTTTCTAGTCCCAGATCATTGATGACATATCTAGCTGCCACAGTCTTCAGTACCCCATGCAGTCTCCTCTGCAACTTCCACCCGTGCACCACCTTCTCTGCAGTCCAGGAGCTCCATCCACGCTCCTGATAGCTTGACCCGTCTGTCCTTACCTGAGCTATACTGTAGGTGTACCTGTCTTGAGCCCTGTCTTCCAGATGGACCTTGGACTTCTGTTGAAGCCTCATCTCCAGTCCTGTCTCTAGCCCCACCTTCTGCTGCTCCTGCCTGGACACCCTGGATGGATCCTGGACCTGAGTCACCCTCTTGTCATTTCTGGGATTCTCTGGGGAACTCGTTATCACCACCACCACCACCATCAGGAGATGCTGTCAGACTGAGCCCTGGTGGGTGCCCTTGGCTTCTGGTTCACCCTCCCTCGTGAAGTAACCCTGCTATACCAATGCTACTACCAGGGCGCAGTAATATCTTCCAAACATTAACATAACACACTGCCAATGTCACTCTTTCTCAGCAAAAACCTTCTATGGCTCTTAGTGGGTTTTTTGGGCTGCTGTATTCTTTCACTGTTTTTCAAGAATTCCCAGTTCTTCTAGGAGTCAGATTTCTGATATAATTCATTCTATCATCCCAACATGAAATAAAAAACACATCTTCATTTCCATCCACACTGAGACCAATTCAGATTTATTGAGGCTTCCTTGATATTCAGTGATGTCTTATAAGCACTAAATCATCATGAAAGCTACATAAGCAAGAGCCTGCAATCCTAAAAAACCCAAAACCCAATCAAACAAGAAGTCCTCTGAGAAGTATACATCTCCTATAAAGCACAAAGCTTTCTGGAGTTCCCCAGAATGAGCATTGTGCATCTACTGCTCCTCCTTTCCTCTTTGGGTGATCAATCATACGCGGCAACAAGAAGAAATGGAAACACATTCTGATCTCTGGGCTTCTGGGATGGCTAGCAAACCCACAGAGCCCCTCCTCTCATGCAAAAGCAAAACAATAACAATGAGCTTCAGCTCCATAAGCTTTTAAGTTCCTCACCCTTTAAGTGCTGGCTTTAATTTGTCCTTGGACTCCTTCCATGCTATCACTACGTAATATGCTCCATAACCAGCAAGACACAAGAACTATCGCTACAGTTAAAGACAAAACACAGGCATAGACATATTTTTATTCCACATTCAACAGAATATTAAGAAATTAAGTTCTGGAATGCTTTCTTTGGTTCTCTCAGGAAAAGCGCCATACATCATTACTTCTACTTTTCATCCCCAAGATTTTAAGCAACTGTGCAATTCTGTTTGAAAAGAAATAGGGTATTCAGTGTCTCACAGTGTAATTGTCACCGAAGGAACCTGAGAGATGTTTGTGTTTGTAGAGGGTTTATCATACAGACTATTCAGAGGCTAAAAAAGCAAAAAGAACAGCAATAGAAGAGTGTGTTTGTGTTTTCAAAACCTGGGCACAGACAGTGGATAGCTACACCTGTCAATCCCATGACAACTGGGGGAATTTTAAGCCCTGCAAACCAGGCTGAACTCGTTCTGAAAAAAACTCTTGGCAAAGTAGATATCCTGCTCCATGTCACACATCCATAAGCCTACTTAGAGACTGAATAACTTTGCATAGCCTTTGTGCCCGTTCCTGACCTGATTCCTCCGGCAATGTAGCGTGAGCAGTTTACTAAGGGTTTTACTTATCTCCGTTACAGTAAGAATACTTGAAGGATAACATGGCAAATGATGAACAGAGGACATACAGAGGTACCAATTCCAACGTACGCAACACTCACTGTTGTGGAACTTCAGATGCTCCAATGACCTTTTGATAAATCAGCAACACAAGGGCATTACTATTGAACTGTACTTACTATAACACTTACTCCCCTCCAGTGTAAAAATCTGTATTTAAGCTTCCCTTTGAGATGGCTCAAAGTATTGGACACATTCTATTTTTTTTTTGTACTTAAGAGCACAATCCTTTCAAACCTTCACTGCAAGGAAGCGGAATTAGTTCCTGCTGTATCACAGAACTTGGAAGCTATTTTAAAGGATACTTTCAGCACACCAGAATGAGTCGCAAGTGCTCAAAATTCTAGTAAGCATAAGACACTTTTTGAAAATTGAAAATAGATTTTGTGCTTCGTGGTATAATTAACACAGGATGTAAAATTGCCAAAATGTCAGAAAGAGAGAGTCAGATATATTTTAAGTACTTCGGAGGCAGCCCAGCAAAGCTGTTGATCCATCAAAAGGTCAAACTGATGCTGAAAGCATCCTCCAGTTTACACAATTGTAAATCGAAGGTACGAGCCATACAACAAACGCAATCTAGATAGTAGATAATGACTCTGATTTGGAGCAAAAGAGCATTGATAACTCTGCACTAGATAAAAGTGAAAGCTCTCGGAAAACGTACCTGGAAAGGGGTCAAAGGAAATTTCATATTCAGCAGCCTTAGTTCCAACCTGGTCTGCCGTAACTAAACTCACATTGAAAATGGGACTCTTGCACAAATTAACATACTAAACAGAAATCCTGTCTTTGCTAAATTTTCCCCACACCGAATAATCAAGTTTACTCTGTATAATTGAGAAGAAAGCCGTTCAAAGAGATTCTGGAGTTTAATGAATGGCAAAAAGAGGGGGTTGGTCAAATTTTAATCTGTTTGACCATGCAAACTGTATTGAACCTGATAATGTTCATGAGAGGTCTACTGAGGGACTTGCATCCTGTATGAATTATACCCAAGGCTCTTAAATTCATTTGAAAGCATTAATTCCTAACCTAAATCACAGAAAAGTAATATACTGTTATTGTATTTTCAAACGTATGCTATAGCGCAATGAACAAACAGAAGAGTAGTTCATTTATATCATGCAGATTCATTAAAAACAAAATCACCTCCTAAGTCTGTGTGTGTTGATTTTTGAGTTGCAAACATTCATATTTCCCATGTGTAGGAAAGGAATAATTTTATACTTAGGTGTATTCAAGGCTTTGAACTTGATATACATGTAATATTATAGAAGGAAAATAAAAATATAATGAAAGATTCTCTATTTCATGTGTTAGAAAACAATATGTTTTCCTCATTAAACCCTCAGATATAAATTCTATAAACCATGAAATTACCTTTGAGCCCTTACTGAAATAACCAGTTCACAAATAAATGATCCATGCAGGAAGAAAAGCGAAGATTAAAATAATAAGAGAAAGTTATATTTTTATATCAGCAGTCAAAAAAACAGAAAAAATCCCAAAGAACAATTACTAGTATAGACTTATGCAACAGAGATTCTACTTGAACAGGTAATCCTGAACGATTTAATTCAGCCATATTCTGAGAGAGCCATTAGTCATATTTTCCAATATTATGAGGAATTAACTCTCACAAGAAAGTAAGGCTAATTCAGTCAAGGGAAATGCTTGCATAGCTTTTGTTCCATCAGAGTTCTACCAACAGACATGTTTTTCCATCCTGTTGCAGAATCAGTGTCTGGATGGTTAAAAACTGCTATTTGAGTTAACCGTTCATTTTGCCTCCACGAGCATCCTCCCCAGTTGTCCATTTCAGTTCTGCAAAAGAGGCTCAGTTTTTGCTTCGGAGAGCAAGAAGTTAAGAGGAGAGTTACAGGGCTGACTTCCCTGAAGACTGTCAGGCCAATTTTCAAAAAAGTAGCTAGCTCACAAGTGCATAATGCCATTAAAATTGAACGTACCAAAACAGAGGCAGATTTGGTTAACTGGGAAAGAGCCAGCCAGCGGGATATGGTGGCCTCCATCATAGCTCACCATCAACAGCCTTCCCCTCGAAACCACTTACTTTTCCTAGGGACATCACTCCCCAGGAATGACTCTCCACTTCTATCACAGTCCTTACCAGTCCTGCCTCAGTTTTCTCCGTCTCACCCCATCGCAAGGTGTGGATTTTCCTCACAAGTCCCTCACATCAACAAAGCAGCCACAACTCTGCTCTTTTTCTGGTGCCTTTACACGGCATTTCGCTACCGTGGGCGCTTTGTTGCAGTCAGGTACTGTTTCGTTAGGCTCAGTGGGCTTCCCAGGCGTGCAGCCCCCACTCGCTAGGACGATCCTGAACCCTTCTGCCCAGCAAAAGCAGGCGTCTGCCTTCCCAATGCAAACACATCTTGCTGTCAAACTACAGGGATTGGAAAGGAGAAGTCCAGATCTGAGGAGACCTTAGTTAACCTACAGAAAACTGAGAACAAGCCACCATTTATTCAATATGCTATACTGCAGTTAAAGAGGGTTTTAGGGGGTTTCTTCCTTTTTTCTTAAAGTATCTTTCAAAGCATTTTACCAGTGCCATGAGCAAGAGCAGATTTATTTTAGAGGAAACTCAGGAACAGAAAGATGAAATTACTGCATTAAATTCATTTGGCTTTCAAGGGACAAACTGCAGGCTCTCTGAGGATGGAAACACAAACAAGAAGCCCAGGCCCTAAATATCTTCAAATCTAAATTAAAAAAAAAAAAAAAATACAGGCAAAAGATAACAAAATGTTTAGCATGTGAACTTATAAACAGAGAGACCACTTCATACAGAAAGAGGGAGGGGAACTACTGAGGTGGAAAAACATAAGAAGGAAAGGAGTGGAGAAAGCCAAGGTTGGAGCTCAACACCAGCCGGCGCAAGGGACAAAATACTGGAAGCGAAGAGAAAACAGGCTGATTGCATCATCAGTGACAGAGCTGGTACTGCTTCTTGCTTCCTGCTGTGCCAGCTTCAGCCTCTGGCTGACCCCTCCATTCAGCTATTTCCCAAAAAACATGTGCTTGGGAAAGGCTGTGCTGCAGGTCCCTGGGGAGCCTCTCATGCACAGCTTTGAGTCCAAGGAGCATTATAGAAGAGAAGTCATTATGCTTCACTCAATTAAAACAAGGGGCTGCGAGCATAATTGCCTCTATTTTTTAGAGCTGCAGGGTATCATCCACACAAAACAATGGTGATTCTTCAGGTAATGGAGTGCCAAAGCTTTTAAGTCAAACCCAGCACTATTTACCTACCCTACAATAATAACAACTAACAACTCTTGAGCAAGATTAGATTGTGACTTCTGCTTGGAAGTTTAAAAAGAAACAAACCAAACAAAAATAGGGAATTATGCACTGAAAATCCATCAGACTGCACCATAATTCCTTTAGCATTCTGAGAATTTAATGTCTAACTTTTATATTCACTATGTACTCAGTCTATTGCCATTCCCTTAAAGTGCAGTAGCAAATATAAATCGCATGTTTTGGACTTAAAACATTGAAAGCAGAGAAGTTTCCAATTCTTTATTTCATTTGGAAGCCTTTGCTAGAAAGGCAAACTAGTATTCCTGAAAATTTACTTAATAAGAATAATACTGACTCCTATTTCTCTTCAGTAATACTGAAAGTTTAGATACCTAATTTCAGGATAACAGGAAATTTTAGGACCGAACTCTAAATCCCTAAAAACAAGGGCCTATATATTAAACACAGTGGCAAACTCTTAAACAGACTGGTGTTATTAGATGTGCTTTCATACATCTGCCTTTTAAACTTTGCACAGATACTTCCAATAAAACCAGCTACAAGCTAGCTCCACTCATAAAGACAGTTAACACATATTAGCAGCCTGCAGTGGGCAAATGTTCAAACACATTATGGTTTTAATATAATTATAATTGTTGAACATGTTCAACCAATTAACCACAAATATTCTGTTTATCTGAGATGCTGCCAAAAATTGTGAGCTGCAGTCAAAATAACATGATACTGTAGTCCTCCTGCAAAGAATAGCACTAAATCAAAAGAAGAAAAATATGGGAAAAGCCAGAGCAAATATCTTATCTGATATTTTATAAATTGTCAAATACCATATTTTAAAAATTTTACTCACACAGATATAAACTGCCACATATATTTGTTTGATTAATTCACATTTTAAAAGTTCATGTCAGCTACTAAAAACAAAGGCTTCAGAATAACTTTCTGTCCCTGTTTCTTTTTTGTCCAGCCCTCAGACATCAAGATTCCACAAAGCACAAACATAATGCAAGTAACTGGGAAACACCAGTTAAAAGCTGCTGTGCCTTTACTGTTAAGAACAAAGTTATTTTGTTGCGTGCTTTTCTGCCTCAGCTGCACAAATACAAAAATATTTTAAACAACCAGATGAGCTCCATCTTAGGAGGAAAAAAAGAAACCACTACTATTTGTCTTTAGGAAAGAATTATTAAAAACCCCTGTTGTACAACTCCTGTTTAGACAATTTACAATGCTGCAAAAGCACTTTTTTCAATAGTGCCCCCTAAATAATTAAGCTGTTCCTTTTACCATACTTCCTATATTACAGAAGTCATTTTCCTACAACAAATCAATAACTCATTCCTTATGTCAGTCATTTTTCTCCATTTAACTGAATGGACTTAAGTCCAACACTGAAAGTTAGATTACCGTTGAATTATGTGTGTGATTTAAAATTCAAAGTACTACACTAAGGAGCTTTTTAGAGTGACCACTCTACAGCCTCTTCATATAGACAATCCCTTAACAGACTTCCCGACAGATTTAAAGCAGAACAGCAACTCTGAAACAGTTAAAAAATGTGAACATGAACAGGAAATGGCCGTCACAGACCAGAGTCAACACTTTCCTTTATTTATGGAATTAAAAAGCCAAGCAACCTGCAACACTTACAATAACATCCCAAACACCCCCCACTCTTTCAGATTAAGTAATAATTGCATCTAATGGTATAATTTTATCATACAATTCAAGCAGCTTCAAGCAACTTTGTTCTGCAGACACTACCAATTAAAAATTCAGTCCCACTATTAAAATACTTGAACCTCTGCTTATTTCTTAAATAATTGAATCAAAACTAAGAGCAAAGAAAATTAAATTCTAAAATATCAATTTCTTCACATTGTAATGAGCATAGAATAGAATATCTTAACATCAGCATGTAGTTCAATCACAAGTTAAGGGAAACACAGGTACATTCTACATCAATTTATAGCATAAAATGTGTTCTCACTCGAAATAAATCACTGACAAGAGAATCACCAATATAGACAAGAAAAAAGATAATACATGGAAAATGTCCGAATAAAAATGTTCATACTTTGTGCAAATTGTAATAAATTTGATAATATTAAGGAAAAAAATCTAGAGTCAATCTTCAAACAGCATACGCCTGGGAAGCTTGTATCAATTTAATTAACTGTCCTTTCTCAAAAGAATAAGACAATTCAATCCGTCCTTCTATATTAAACGTATGGATTTGGTCACATTGCTTTGTCATCTGTTAGCTGCCTATTAATCTAAAGCACAAGTCGTTGTGACATTTGTATTCTCTAGAAATAATAACCATAATTTCACTAACTCAGCTATGCTCCATTCTAAGCTTTTCAAAAAATAAACTTGATAGCTGGTTTCCTACCTCTGATGTTTAACACCAGCACCTAATGCAGCTGGACACCCCCTATTGTCATCGCTGCCTGGAGTTGTCAATGGTGAAAATTTTTGGTTTGAAACAACTGATGGCATTTATTTCTACTCAGCTTTATTTTATTGTTAGGTGTGAGTCCCCACTCCCTCCCCTGAAATTAGCACTATAGATAAGCACTTTGTGCCAAGATCACTGATTTGGGTATAGGTACAACCAGTCGAAATCAGAATTATGTTTCACATTAGCACACCCTGACAATCAATCACTGATTTCTAAGATGATATAACTGTAAAAACAGCAAAAAGGTATTTTTTTAAATGCAGAAATTCTCATTTTTCAGCCTTAGCATCACCCCACCAGACTCTGAACCTCAGCATTACCTGAAGCAATTAGAAGAAACCAAAGTGGCAAAGTAGTGTTAGGTAATGCTTTATCTTCAGCATTCTGGAAGCTCAGCAAGACTTCCATTCAAAGCTGCTCTCCACTCCATTTCGGCTCAGCACCCTGAATCTGTTCTTTACCAGCTGCTGATGTTCCTTGTATTAAACTGAGAATTTGTGAGAAAAGCAAAACTTCCCGCTGTGTGTTAGCTTCGCATGACAGCACTCGATCCTAAGTCATGATACTCTTCGGATGCATTTTTGTAAATATTTTTCATTTCAGGTAAATATGGGGGGGGTGGGGTGGGGAAATCAACAGATTAAGTACTAATGACAATTATTACAACAATTACTTAAAAGCAAAATTAATACATTGCAGAGTTTTGCTAACGTAACATTATTTACGGTAATGTTTTACTGAAGGGAGCACATATTTTCTGATTGTTTATCAGCAAACTGCTTAACACTGATTTTTTTACATAAGGAAGCAGAAAGGAAAACAGCATGACAAGTTGGAATGAATCAGTTGATTTTGTTATAAATTTATTTTTTATGAGGAAATCCTTGTTACAAAACTCATGCACTTGTACTGCTATCTTAAACAGCTCAACTTATGAAAAACTAAGATTATACAAAATTTTAACCATTATTGGCTGAATTATAAACAAGTTATAGGGTCCATTCTTTATACAGCAGGACTGTAATTCTTCTGCATGTGGAGTTTTCGTGAGATCAAAATATTATTTAGCTTTAAATCAAAAGATCTGTTATTTTAGTTAGGTCTAACAATACTAGAAAGTAAAATTCCTCATCTGGGGCTGTAATATTTGCTGAAAAAACCTACTTCAAAACATTAATCAAATTTTTCGCCTACTGGGCAGCCATATGGTAAAGCAGCATGTGAATCTCACAAACTTGCTGATCTTCTGTAACTGGGTGCTATTAATTACGGTTGCTGCATCCATCTCTTAGATTTTCGCTTTGTGAAAAAAGTATTTATTGCAACAGCTTTTACAAAACAAGGGAATGAAAATCACAATTGATTAATGAGCTGAATGGAAATATTTCCGTTAGCAGGTTTTTAAAATGAATAAGGATTAATACCATGGGTAAAAACGAACCCTACTTCTGCTCCCCCCCCACTTTTTGTTTGGTGGGGGGCTGCATTAGCAGGAGGAGGGTCTGATATGCATTGTTCACTGCGTCGGCTTTAGGTGACAAACAATAAGGCTTAAGCTAAATAGCTTAATATTATAAAGGCTGAGGACTTTATGTGTTTTAGTGCCAAATTCCTTAGTATGAAATTGAATTGTTTCACAACTGCAAATCATATTTGGTTTGGTTTTGGGGTTTGTTTTTATTTTTCAAATATATTTAAGAGTTTTCCTGAAATCCAGAGAAGCAAACAATTCAGAATGATAGTCTCCATTTTGTCTTTAATTCCTCAGGCCACAGTACTGAGGCTGTTTTGGGATCTCAGCCATAAATCTAGTTAATCATAAATTATAGCTGGAATATAATCCTTGACTCTACAGCCTCGTGTGCCAGGGAAACGGACTCTCAGGAATTACTGAAAGAAGATTGTAAGGGTTGGCCGGAAAAGCTAGCAAATAAGTTAAAATTGTGTTAGTTCACATACAAAAATCCCAGCCGGGGGAAAGGCAATGCGATACAATTAGCGACTGTACACGTCCGGAGTAGCAGAAGTCATGGCACACCTGTGAAGATTTGCTGTATCATATCTTCAAGTTAGAAAGGATGATATTTCTTGCTCTAATCTTCACATTAGCCTCTCCAAAACTAGCTTATTTCAACATTTGGCAGAGTGTGTGAACTTCATCCTAGGTAACAAGGGCAATGTTAGAAGGAAAAAGTGAGGATTAGTTTCTGAGAGGGACCGACGATGCTATCAAAAGCACAAAAACCAGACTCGCTCCTTGTTTTCACCCAGTGTAAAAGAATGAGGGACTGAAAAAACAAAGCAGCTCGAACCCAAAATGTCCTGCATATGTGATTCATCTCCTCAGACTCAAGAAAAAGAACAACTGGGAAGTGAAATACCAAGAATATTCAGGTAATTTTCAGAAATATTTACTATTCTGAGTAGTTTCCCCTCAAATAACTGCCAGTATTGGCAGCTTACTGCAGGTGGAAGAAAGGGAAACCAGTCTCAAATATAGATCTGGGACCTGCTAGAGTTACGATTTATTTAAAAGGCCCCACTCAAATACAGCAAGTTCATGTGGAAGGAGACAAAGAAACCTTTGCAATAAGATAGATTGCTGAATGATTGAAAATATTACATATTTCACAGACTCCCGAAACACAATACTCAGATATGCAGAGGAGTCACTTCTGTCCTGCCAAGTCACCTCCTTGAACTATGGTGTAAATTCCTTTGCCTCCCTAAAGTCTTTATGCTTCTTAGCTTACAGAAATTTAAGCAGGTAATAATCAAAATAGTAAAATATTTAATTACCAGCTACTTCAAATTACACGGCCACCCACTGGATGACATTTCATTCATCCTAATGTATATATCTGTATGTATAAAGAAACAAAAGGAGGGGAAAAAAAAAATCAAGTAAGTTCAAGTGCTAAACCAGCAAGAGACGTTTTGCATTATGAACAAAATTGAAAAAGAAGGAAACTATATTTTTAAAAATACCAAATATATACTATTCTGAGCATGATTCTTGTTATAGAATAGACACTACAGAAATTATGGCAGTTTGTACATCTTATTACTCCTTTTTTTTTCCTTGTGTCATCCCAACTCTAACACAAATTACTATCTTTATAAGCAATGAACAATAGTAAGACAATTCTTGTGATTAAAAAGCTTGCAAGCTCTACACCTATAGAAGGAAAAAGCATTTAAAAAATTAGTATGAAACCTTGTAAACAAGTTTTAATTAGTGACCCATAACTTTTCATCACCTCTTGGGTGATCTCTAAACCTCTCCCGCATGCACTGACTGTCTGCTTAAAAGTTTAAAGAGCTAACAAAATGTTTTAACGAGATACAAATCTCAGAGATCATTAATCAATATGTTCAATGTTATTTGTGATAATTCATCATGACATGATATTAATGGGTTACTGTACCCTTCAGAGGTGAGATTAATGCAAATGAGCAGCCACAATTAACTTTACTGCTCCCAACCCACAGGAATGGACAGATGATTATAAATGACAACTATATGTCAATTACAATATCCAATAAAGTGAAGCTTAGAGGGCAATCTATCTACTTTTATAGTTCTTGCTTGACATAGCTGAATTTAGCTCAACCCACTGTTGTCACAGTGTAACCACTGCTTTGAAGGAGGGGTCAAATTTTTAATTTTCTATTTCTTCAGAAAGAATTCAAATTGTGCATCTAAATGCGTTGTCTGAAGAAGGGAAGCTGCAGGAAACCAAGAACAGATGTTGCTTTCTTCATCAGCTGAAGAAAATTGTATCTGTTCTCCAATTGCAACAGCAAGGCCACAAAGAAAATAATCTGTCCTGCTGTGCAATGTATTTATTCCATTAAAAAAAGACCCAACATATTAATACAGCAATTGGAAAGAATTTACATTTGGTAAATTGCTTTGTCACATACAGGATGCTAAGTCCACTCAGGTTAAAGAAGCTGAGTGTAGACTGGTATGTGCATTTTTGTTTCCAAACAGATATTGTATGATCACCTCTTGAGCACCAATGCTTCTGTAGCGAAGAGATAAGACTTCACAGGAAAAAAGCAGAATTTCTAGTGACATCAAAGGAGCTAGAAACAAAGACTTTAGATGTTCATAAACCAAACAGCTGGCCAGACTGAGGAAATTCTGAAAACGTGACAGGTACAAAATCATAAGACACCTCTGTAAATTATATATTTACAAAAAAATGGAGAAATCAACTCTGATAACATACCCAGATTCTAGGCTTGCTGCCCTCCACCAGAAAAAAAGAAAAAAGCTTCAGTGATAATATCAAGAGAAACACTGGTCAAAGTATTGTAGGAAGCCATAGAGAGAAACACCATAAAACAGGTATTTCCTGTAATTTTCAAAACTTTTCTTTGCAGCATCTTCCCTATGTCTTACAGCCAATTAGCCATCACAATGCACTTGGGCAACTCCTCTGCACAGGGGTCAGAGATGTGTCCCTTTGTTAAGAATGGGCCTTAGCGCAGTAACAAATATTACTGCGACATTTTACTCATTAAGCTTACCCAATGGGCCACCTGAAGGTATGACTTTAGCTCTCCAACACACCTCTAAACTTCAGCACAGACTCAGTTTGTATAAATCAGATACATATGATTTCCAGAATAAGTTAAACCTGTAAGGTGTTTCAGGATAAATCAAGAGCGCTTGAGACAACAGTGGAACAACTTATCCCAGTTGTGCAAGGTCCCCACTGAGCACCCAATTTTCTTTGGGAGAAATAACTTACAGGAAGCCTTTTGCTTTCTATTTCACTTCCTCAGCATAAAGTATTTGAAATTTATTTTAGCTAGAGTTAAAAGAAAAATATTGAAAAGTTATTTGTGATTTATTTTTTAAATTATTTCTCTTTCCTTATACACTCATCCGATAAAAGTGCTAGCTTCTGTGACTTCTGCTTTGCTTTAAGTAGCACCTAATTGTACAATGCAAGTCGCACACACGCATTGCAGCCTATAGATACCTACTGAAATCAAGGAAAAAGATAATGGAGGAGCAGGGAATGGAAATACCTCACAACGTGCATCGGCAGCTCCACTTGGAAAGTATTCAATAAAAGTCGGTGGGGGGTTTGGCTAAATAATCTTTCAGGCACCATTCAGCCAGTTATATTAGCATATCACTAAATTTTCATCATGCAAGTAGTAAGAGCGTGTAAGTATGTTCATATCTCAATACTTTGCTGAAGGACAGCAGGAAAGTTCCTGATTTTCTTTAAAGCAGTGTTTTCCAAAGCATCTCTCTCCCCCACCTCATTTTGTTTAATCTAATCATCAAGAAAAATGGTTTTCAACTGAATAAAACTGCTGACACCATTATCATCATTTTCAGTGTGGGAAAATAGGAGAAATTCTTTACTGCTTCTCATAAGGATGATAATACACATTTTTGTGACAATATTTTGTCGAAGTCCTGACACATTCTGAAAAAATGTGCTTTTGAGAAGAAACAGTTTCCATGCTGACCTCTAAAAAACCGAACTCTATAACTACCCCTTAAAATAACTTTATGATAGATAATTAGCCTCAGAGCTAATATTTTAACTAAAAGCAGTATGCCCCATACATCCTCAGCAATCCCCAATTCATCAGCAGAAATAAGGTTTATTCTGTAAAAATAACACACTACTTTGTGCACGGACAAATACCAGATAAATTCATAATTTAAACTACGTTCACAGAAGACAAGGATTTCATGTCGGATATTTTGGTTTTAACTAATTAATCAACAAATTTGAGTTGGTTAAATAAAACCTCTTCCAACGCCTCCTATTTAATTGCAGTTTGGCACCAACAAATATATATCAAAATTATAGTATCTCCCTTGACAGGAAGCTCCTTGCTTCCACACACAGTTATGGCTCTCTGCAGAGTAACCAAGAACTGCTGACAACCTTGAACACTGCTACAACAATATTACTATACTTGGCAGAGAAGTACCCTTGCGGCAAGAGAAAAGCTGTAATTTTGACTGTCACTTCACATTACACTAGATATTATTTCACTGTATACACACACACTCACAAACTCTTAATAGACTACAGTTTTCTCACTGCCCAGCTCTTTTATTATAAATGACAATATAATTGTGTTGACCTACTGGTAGGATCGCTAATAAAGCTAACGTTTAACGTCACTGGAAATTTTCTTTTAAAATACAGCCATCATAAATTGTCTTGTCCTAGTCATCTCAAACTGCTTAAGTAGCTTAAAGTTATTTCATCTATTTTATTATTAATTTCAAAAGAAAGAAAATATTTGAAAACAAAGAGGAATTATAATTCAATTGGATTTTGATAATATGCTCTTAAATGTTTGAATAATTACTGGTATCGTAAACATTAATACTTCATCCACAAGCCGCTTTGGTAAGAAAGTGAATAGTATACTCAAAAAAACCCAGCAAAACCCTCTTTCTAGATTTCCAACAGTAACATAAGTACAAAGGTAACAAAAGGTGATAAATAACTGGGAGTCAGAAGTATAGCTAACTTGCAGACTTCCTCTCTGGACCCATTTCTGTAACTAGGAAAATGAGTATGGAAGCATTTAATTGAAAAGTTTTAATTTTGAGCACGTAAGTACATGGGGCAGAGCCCCTACTTTAAATTTTAAGTACAAGATGTTCTGTTTTGAAAATTAGTATCTTTGTGACCTGATGAAAAGGATATTTGCTTCTTTTAAATCAGATCCAATTCTAGGACTCCAAAATAGTTTACACCAAACTTTACCTCTTTACTTTCTATTTTATATGCTGCATATGTTCAATACATAGACTGTCTACTGATTTCCAAAAAAATTTTGCATGTGTATATTCAGAATTTGCACAGTAGCACTGTGCATTAACAAAAGAATCTCAGTGAAATATGGCCACGATCAGTTACCATAGGTAAACCTAACTTGCTAGAAATCAAGTTATATGTTTTGAAATACACTCATATCAATTCATCGTACTGCAAGCAACTCCTATGTTTTTGTTGAAAGTAAAACAGTATTTAATTAAGCAAACTGGATTTAAATAGACCCCAATGGCACTTGGAAACAGTCATTAATAAAAACCGTCATTCTGATTTTACTGCTGTTCAGGCATATTTTGCTTCTACCCTTGTGTTATTGATACAGTGTTTCAAATGCATTTAGAAAGACACCATCTCACTTGTGTTGTTTAGATAAGGAAGCATCACTGAACCTCTTTGCCCTTCTCCGATAAAACGTATCAAAAATTTCAGTACTGTCTGCTGACCGCACCACATTTAACAAGATTCGCAAATGAACCCAGAGTAAGTTTCCCACTGTGACACATTAATAATAAGTTCCTTATCCCATCTATCCCAAGCCATGAATATGTAATGTTATAAAATGAGTCCTTTTCACACAACAGAACCTCAGACGTGAATAAATAAAAACTATCCATCACAAGCCTGTGAAAAATTAATGAGAGTTCTGAGACATAAGAAAAAATTGGTTACTGAGATGATAAGGTCCAGTATGTAAAAACTATGTTCCTCACCAGCTGTAAATTTTATTCTAAAACTTTACAAAAAGAGTTAAAAAAAAAAAATCTTTCTATAGCACATTTACCATAAGAAACAGAAAAGGGGAAAATGCTTTAATGGTGGGACATATATCTAAGTAATCCAGACAGCATTCAGAATCAGCAAGTGGATCAAATACTGCCATAACAGGGAGTTACATTTCCAGTTACAGCAAAGTTGTAACCTTAGATATTTAAAGTTCCTATTCTATTTCTTTCCCCTTCGGAATGGAAATTCCTGATGAAATAAGGCAGTATATCTCCCTAAACTTCATTTACTCAGATAGAAGAAGAATGTATAGAAATAAATTATTTTCATTCATGTGAATGTCTCTTTACTGTACCAGTGAATGCTTTAATCTCTCGATATGCGGTAAGCTGTTTTGCAATATGAAGAGAAATAAGAAAAAACCCACAGTTTTCAAGAGTCGAGCTGCCACTATGTTTATTAATACATTTTCCTAATCTTGCCCAAAAGACCATGTTGATGACTGAGGAGTACAAGTGCTGTGCCAGGCCTGCTCAAGAAGTCACCAAGAAGTACTGGAACTTTGTCTTCAGACAGGGAAATGAGCAGATAAAAACCAAGAGGTACTGCTTAAGTCCTCAAAAGACTTTGCGCAAGACAGCACTACTTAAACTCTTCTACCAACGGACTTCAGAAAAGATTGTATGATCTCCAGTCAATTTTGTGACGTGTTAGCTATTTTAATGCCTAGCAACTAAAATGATGCCTTGTGATACCAAACTATGTAGCTTAGTTTTCTCCAAAACCTGCCTCTGCTCACTCAGCTCTCTCCCGTTAACTAAGTTTCTCTCTTTTACATCCTACCATCATTCCCACACCTAGAATCTATGAGTTCCTCCAGGTTTGGCCTCCCAAACCATCAACTGTTTCTTCTTTGTTTCTTAATTCTGATAAATAAAAAGTTTCTGTTAACATATCCCATGCTACACGGGGCATACGTGAACATGCTGTACAAACGTAAGGTTTCTCCTTTCCCAGTTGGTGCTTGTGTATGAAGCCATGAGATCGGCAAGCGTGTTACTGACCCTTTCCTTAGGTAACAGGACAGGAAACCATAATGAAAAAAGACAGTAGCAGAGCCCCCCCCCCCAAGTGTACTGATTACTCTATCAAGGAGCGTCTTCATCACATAAAAACCTGATCTAGAAGGATGTTTTAGTCTTGGTTTCTTAAAAGTGGTTATGTCTGAAAGGATGGCCTCCAGAGTGCTTTCAGGGGTGTCCATCTGTAAAATAAATTATTTTTTGAAGTCTGCACTGAGAGTGATTGAGTGACTGAAGAATTATTTATTAGTTTTAAAATGCCAGTGGATACAGTTAAGGAACTATTTTTTTCTACAAAACTATCATCGTCCCAAAGAAGAAATCAATCTCCTTAGAATAATCAGACTGCTGGTTTTGTTTGAGGGACAAGTGGGTCGCCTCTACCAGGGTTTACCAGAGCTCAGTCCCTGTTCAAAACTCATATCTTCTGGTGTGCTTTTGGTCACTTTTGTCATGGCCACTTGTCTTTCCTCCATTTAATGTTACAAATGCAGTAACTCTTTCCAGAGGGGTTATCAACAAAAAAAAAAAAAACACCAAACCACACAACCAAAACCAACCAAAAACCCAGTACAGTCCCACTACAATAAAGCTTTTCTTACCGTGATAAAAAAAATAATGCACCCAGATCATCTCTATTACAGCCCTGCTTTTTTGTCTACTATTTTTGGGAGTAACACCTAACATACATTAGTTAACTCTCCTTTTTTAGAATATCTGACATTTAAGTCCTTTGGTTTACATTCAGAACTGAGCATTCTCCCACATTTTCCAGAAATTTTCTTATTAAGGTTTCTCTCTCCCCTTTTATTCATGAAATTTCACAGTCCCTCAGACATGTTCACCTGACTACTTGTGAGACCTTGCTGCTTAAACAGGTATTAGATTTCCAACTGTGCCAATGCAGCTGAAGATTTCTTTCTTAAATACCCTTATTGCAGGCTGACCTTTCTTGACTTGATACACATATTTTGCAGGGGAAGAGCCTTCGGGTCCATAATCAGTCCAGTCATATGCCCCCCATATCTACGTAGGCATGCATGGCAAAAGCCTGCTAAATATCTTTGACATATATTATTACTAGACCTCCAGGTCAACTTACATATCAAGCCCAATGAAGAAAGGACAACTGAGGGTTGAGTGATTTTCAGACATATTTTAACCCTTACAATATCCATCACCATATGTGAGCAAAAGACATTGAAATGTGTTTTTTGTACTGAGGGGGAAAAAAAAAAAACAGACACCGCTGTTTATTCTTGGGTTCTCTAAGTCACAACGGACAGCAGCGAAGGACAACCAGAAGGGATTTCAATATGCTATTTCTATCTGCAGAGCAGCAGCCCCCTTAATGCACTTCCCATGCTGCTGCAGCATCAACGTTGCTCTATATTTTTATGCGATCTATATTTTCACTTGTTTGGCACCATAGTGGTTGCAATTGGCAGTGCAATAGATGAGTGGGGAAAGCATGAAATTAAAAGATATTCTTCCTGCATAGTGCTGACTCTGCAAAATCTCAGCCAGTAACAGCCAAACCCCAGAATGTTTATTTTTAAACCAGGGCAATATACCATTAATTCTCAAGTTTAATTCAATTGATTTCCAAGCAAATAACAATAAAATTAAACCATAAATAGGACAATCTTTCGGTGATGGATGAGGGTGCTATAGCAAACACCAAACCTCACGCGATGAATTCTCTGCCGTCAGACAACTGCCCCGTGGGACAGCCAGGCAGATCTAGACAAAAGCGATTCTGGGGCCAAAAGGAGTTCCCCGCTTCATCACCTCAGCAAAGATGGATTCCACGACCTTCTGAGAAAAGCCTATATATAATTTTTGCTGAATAGGCCCCTCAGTTAACAGCAGAATCCAATTTGTAATTTAGCCTTAAATGCACACTCCACAAAAAGCTATCAGGTAAGAAAAAAACCTGACATGTAGATAAAAATGCTTTTTGACATACGTAAGTAAAAACTAATACTACGGCATTTCTCAAATTAGCCATTTGAAGTGCACATACACTGAAAAAGTTTCAGAGTATAAGCATTTATTTTGGTTTTACATTTTTTGGACCAAGAAAATATTTATGAAAAGAATAATAAATAATTAATTTTACTGGCTGCAAGCTGGGATTCTTTCCTGGTTAAGCTATACGCAGTGAAATGGCATTTAAATTATATGAGAGAATTGATTCAAATGGCTTCCATTAGCAATTTGGCAGGCTGCTGTGAATTGCTCCTAATCAATTTTAAATAATGCTATCCTATCTGCGAATGGAGGCATCCTCATGTTAAACATCTCCACGTTGCAGAACTGTAAATCAGTGGCTAAAATACAAATTTCTTCATATCTTCGTATAACTCATTGTGTTTAACAATGTGCCATCAGTGAAACTAATGCAGAAGAAAATAACCACACGTGCTCTCAGAGAAGTGTTCTGGGCCCTAAAGGTTTTCTCTTTTATCTTACGTTAATGAATATTTCAAACTAATGTTGTTCTAGGCCATTTTACAGCACAATTGTATCTTAATTTTGCTTGAGATTTTATCAATCAAGAGTAATTAGATCCATTTGAGGTGTAAATATTCAGCGTACATGTAGCATAACCATTAGAAGAGGTGTGTTTGTACTATGAGAATTTTTAATAAAAATAATAAAAGCCGCAAAAACGTCAGCAGACATTCAGAATTTTCTGCTTGTTGTCTCTGGTTGTTGTTTAGAGGAGACATTTACAATTTCAGACCAAACTTTTTTCCTGCAAAATCTTTGTACAGTATGAGAGAATAAATCCTACTTGTGACCATCTAACATCTCCTTTAAGTAGCATGAAGGACACACTTTTATGGTGGGCATAAGACAACAGATACAGAAATTAAACCATAGCAGTTTCTATTAATCTAGGCACATTGTTCAAATAAACCTGTAAATAGAGTTATAAAAATATTAAGTGTGAAATATTTTACACTGGCAACAAAATCTAACCTTTCACTTCCATATAAAATTTTCATGTGCCATGCAAAGAAATGTGGCTGGTTTAGATGCTGCAAAATTATGAGATGTGAACTCAGTTAACACAGTTTCAGATGGCCACAATCTTCTTTGGTTTGATATGTCTGGCGAAGAAGGTACCAATATGTGAGTCAGTAAGTGTGTGTGTCTGTCTCTCTTGGAACAGAATCTCAAAAAAGCTTGTCCTGGTGGTTTCAATGATTCTGGTATTCAGAATGTCTCTTTCCTTAATCTGATGTCCTTGCAATGTCCAACTCTTAATGGATCATATTTAATACTGAGTCTTTTAAAGAAAAAACCCCACGTTCATCTTACACACAGATGACTGAGCCATGGTTCAGAAAGCTTTTTAAGCACAAGAAACAATTAACATACTAATGGTAGCAAGAACATTAGAATGACACAAAACTAACAAAATAAAATGGAATCAGTTTAGAAAGCATTGTTTAAATCCGATCTGTTTACATTTTTAATCATCTTCCTCATAATGGAAAAGTATATAATAAACTGTCATAAACACTGAAAAAGCAGGTTCAAAACCAGTAAAAAAGCAGATTCAAAAAGAGACAAGGAATTCACATTTTGTGGGCTGGGGAGACCTGGGAAGAGAGAACATGAAGTGCTTTTTGAACATGAAGAAAACAGTTCTTTAACAGACAGTGACTGCTAAAGTAAAACAAAGAAAGATTTACTTTACAAAGCAGTAAACATGGTGACGAAGAACCACTTCCAAAAGACCGTAAAGCAAAGTGCTGTAAGTAAATAAATCCGTCCCACACACTTCCACTGTTCAGTTCCAAACATTAAAGCACGGCTTTCAGGAATCAGAAAAGTTAACAGGAGTTATTGCACAGGGTGCCTTTGCTTATTTATACTCTTCCATCCCTCTCTCTGACTCTTCCAAAAGAAAGTGTGGAAAAATAGAGGATGAACAGGCAGATGGAGCTATATAGGTGAACAGCTGATATTAAATAATGCTTAATTCTGCTATGTTCCACTTTGAATACACGAGTGATGAGATGCTATTGAATACACAGTGAAGAGATGCTATTGTGTACTGAGGTTTAGGAATGCCTATTATACGCCCATAATGCTCAAATTCCACAGCACCTACACAAGAGAACTTGATGGCTTCCCAGATAACTGCAACCATGCATGTCCTTGAATGAAAGGGGCACCCTTCCAAGTCCAAGGCTGAAAAGATATAGCTGTTACAGCAGGCCAGAACTCTGGAGATGAAAGGGGCTATTGGTAGATAGGGCTATCTCCTCTGAGGACTAAACAATGCCACCCCTAATGTACAGCTAAACCTGACTTAAAGTTAGAAGGTAGGTATTATGATACTGTGACATTTTCATGAGCTAATCTCATTCCCACACCATGCTTAAAATACTCAGGAAATAAGGGATCCGTGCTCATTTCTCTCATCTACCTGAGGGGGCTAATATAACCTGCACAACTCACAGGAATCTATCCTGACCACTTGGCTATAGGTCATTCTGTACGTGGTAATACTTCAGCTCTCTTGCTGAAGTTTAGCTAATGTAGGGGAAGAAAAAAAAGAAATAAATTTTTAAAAGTACAGCTAAAAGATAGTACACACGAAGCAGCTTATTTGCAAACCTACCTTGCTCTGGTCCTGCAATGAGCAGCAACCACAGTTCTTAGCTTTCTCTCAGAGCTTGAGACATACAGGGCACAGTATCCACCTCTGCTGCCAAAGGTCACTCCGCACTTGGAAGTGGATGCTGCTAACAACAGCGATACCATGTGTACCACTGCTGGTGTCCAAATGAAAGCTGGATAATCTGTGGCTTTCTGCTCAATGAGAGTCCTAAAAGATTCCTCTTTGGCACCACAAATGTTTCTAGATTTCACTTAAACCAGACAGCAGATAAAACAGTCTAGCCACTTACGAAAAGGAGATGGCCATCACCAACTCTTATATGAATCCATAGCTATCACCTACACTCAAAAATCTTTTTATTTGACAGCAGGGATCATAATGTATCATCTTACTGTAAATTAAGATGACAGTTTCTTAGTTAGCATAGTGTGAATACACAAGACAATAGTACTTATTATAATAACCAGATTCAATTATATTGAACAGAATATTTACATAAAACTGCAGTACATTTTCAAAAGCATTCATATTCTTGATATAGTAAAATAATTTCAATACCAAGAACATCTAGATCACATCAGCAGATGCCAGCTTTAAAATATATACCTCTTTCTTTCCGTGATGAAAGCAAAGACACTGAAAAAAGACTGCCTTTCTCTTGCTTTACTTGTGAAATCTACTTAAACCATAACCTACCCAAAACAGAAGTTGAAAATGCTTTCTGATGTGAGAAACTCTATATCAAATTTTGTCTTGCAAAAGATTTTTGTGGTATGTTAACTACTTCAAAATAGAGGCCTATGGAGGAAAGTATTAGTACAACCTACAGAGGAAACAATTAACACAGCCTTAATGCTAAACAATCTTTGAACTCAGCACATTTGGCCAAGACTACTTATCAAAAAATTACTGTTCTTATTTCTGATGGTTGCTAAACAAGGTAATACAGTAATACTAACTACAATAGTATTATGCAATGATCCAGTTTTAACGCACACCAGCATTCAAGAAATTAGATATAGAGAAAATCTCTCATGGCTACTTAAATTTTAATCACTCTTTTATTGTTATATTGCAGGAGTCAAGAGTAGAGTAAACAACGTTCTTAACCCCACTGGGCCTTAAGCAGGTACTCCTTACAGAAATGCAAAGATGTTCGCAATTTGTACTGTTCAGAGATGCTAAAGAAGTCTGCCGTCATTCAATACCCCCTTGTCTCATCAAAAGATTCTTATACAGCTTATTCACTGTCAGTTCAGATACCTTAAACCCATCAATAGTATTGGAAAAAAACAGCTAGATTATCAAAACAACATTTCAAAAAATGTTGTTTGAAGCTTTTTCACAAACATGTAGAGACCCAAAAAAAAAAGCAGACAAAAATCACATTGCCCAAGCCTGCTAAAGTAATCTAGGATTTCTATTGAAAATGAGTGCTATAGAAATAAGTAGTGTTACTTGGCTGGCTGAGTAGGACAGCTAGTAAATTAAATCTTCCATGTCTTCTTCAAATATATTTTACGAACAGGTTTGCATCTATCCCAGAAACAAAATCCTGGAGGTTCAAAATCACAGTTTTCTACACTAGTTACGGCCACGTGTTTGACCAATTTCCTCTTCAAACACAAAACCATACACATGTGCATTGAACCTATTAATGTTTATACCAACTGCAGACTTAAGGCACGGGTACATCTCTCAAACACATCAACTTTGCAGTGCTGATGCATGCAAGATCACTTGGATGTAACTCAAATCCAGTGCTGGACCCACTATTGCTTCAAATGGACAAGAATTTTCTCACCATTGTTACATGACGGATTAGGGAAAAAAAACCCTAGATCTCAGTACAAAGAGAACCTACAAATAGGTGGAAATAGGTGTCATGAAGACAGAGGACAGTGTATCCAAATGAAGATAACCCAGTGCCCCGGGCCCCCCCCCATCAAGCTTGATACCAGCAGGCATGCCTCAGAAGTGCACTCTGGGACAAGTTACTAAAGGAGACAGAGCTACAACATTTCTAGAAGTCCTGGAATATATTTAGTTTCTTATTTAGAAGGAAAAAAAAATTATATACAAGCTTCTTTCATACTGTCTTTTCATACCATCTCATATTGGCAGGCTTCAGACAACTCCCCACAGCACCTGATTTAGGTAGTGTAAATCCCCTGTAACTTTGAGCATTTTTCCATCACCAAGCTATATCACCTATCAGCCATCCTTATGGCACTCTGAATAAACTATGTAAATAAACACTATGCAAAGTTTTGGACCTTCACTACCTGTATTTTTCTATCCTGACCTCCCTTATCAGTGGTAATGCATTCATCAGTTTAGAAAGCAAAGAAGAAACAGGTACTGTTTCTGTTCTTAAAGTGTCTGATAAATATAAATATCAGCTTTATATACATGGCTTATGACATCTTATGACATTTAAAAGTGTATTTAATAGCTTAAAAAAACCTCTAAATGGCTTTAGTCATTTACTGTAAATGTCCACTATAGGTCACATGCTCATCAGATGGAGTACATTTAGCATATATTTATGAGCTTGCTGTTGCTTTTCAAAACAAAAAGATATAAATCTTAATACTCTCAGTTCTAATGTATGGATACAAGCCATTAATCACTTTGACAAACATATGTAGGCTGTAACCCTGTATATGCTTTAAGAATAGAAAGCAGACAAATACAGCTTGTACCTTCAGGTACGTCTGCACTCTCCCTAACCCCCATCATTTGAAATTTGGTAAGGAAGTTATGAGATGTGCTCTTCTTTCTGTAAATATCATAGATCAAATTCGATAGTCACTACAGGCCACCACCTTTAAGGGATTTTTGGTTTGCTGTGACTTTTGAACGAGCCAAAGCAGATAGTGAACATTCCACCATGAACTGTCAAATTCTTCACGCAGATTGAAGGAGTCTTCATTTTCCTTTTTTATTTAACCTTGCAAACAGAAAAGAACATTTAAAAGAACAGCGCTAAAAGAACAGCGCGTAAGCACCAGTCTCAGAGATCCCAATTCTGTTTCTACTAAAATCGCTGCCAAATTCCCATTGATTTCAGCAATCACAAAAGAGTCATTTCATAAACTACTACCTCATAAAATACGAGTTTGGCTTTCTTCTCTGATTCTGCTACTAGAAATATTCCGCTGCTAAGAAAATGCAACAGACAGGTTTAATTCAACACATTTACATATTACTAAAAGAAAGTCTCCCAAAGCCTGCACATTCATTTTCAGACAAGAGCATTACATAACAGTCTGCTAAAAGAATGACTACCGCACATCTCAACTTCAAACTTCAGTAGTGGAAGATAGTAAGAATATTTGATGCAGGTGATGGATTAGTTGAAAAAAGTTTGTAAGCAGACAAAAGGAATTGTCTGATAAGAAGATAGAATCAAATTGTGACCATTATCTTGCTAACCTGAACAAAAAAGGATGCAAAAAAAATAATTGCTAATATTGACAGGTGTTACTTCTCCCAGGAAAGCTTGCAATACAGCATTTCAGTGACAGCATTCACCAGAGAAGCCAATTCTTCCTGTATAGATTTGCGGTTAGGCTAAAAACTTCAAATGCTGTTTACAAATCTGGAAGTGGGGTCAATGACAGAAACCAAAACCAATCTGATTGTGAGAGAAAGGGATGGGCAGGTGTCACTTTTTCCCCCCCCCTCTTGAAGGCAAGAAAATGAAGGACAATCAATAGAAAGAAAAATACATCTTCAAATATGACATCCAAGTTTTTTTTACACATGGAAAAATGGACAATCTTCCCATTCCTGCCTTTTCTGCTCCAATCCTGCTTACGCAACCTCTCATCACATCTTTCAATGTATTTTTCCTATTCCAAATGGTTTTAGGCTTCCCCATGTTTGACCCTTTGTACTCTTCCATGTCAACCTCTACTCTTTCAACAGCTTTCTATTCATTCTCCCTGTTTAAATACCTCTAAGTCCCACTTCTTTCACAGAGCCTCCCAAGCTGATTTCCCTATAGGCAAAGCCCTGCACCCTAGCATTTACCCACTCACACAACTTAGACTGCGAGTTCAGATGAGGCCTGTCTTCTCAACACCCTGCAAAACAATGTGGCCAAAACATCTGAAATATGAGTGCCTCATGTTGAGCAGCTCTGTTTATATTAAACATTTCCATAAATTGCTGATTTCCAAAGCTATCAAGTAACCAATCCTTCCAATGATTACCAAAGAACTCTGATTCTACTATGGATTTTGTTGTTGGAGACTTAGGGTATTTTAATATGAAAATCTCTTTGTTCCTCTTCTCATTTATCATGTCTACTTCAAAATGCCTGTAGTTTTACACTCTAGCAGCATTCAGCATGTCACATAGGGAGGACAAGGGAGAAGGCAAATAAAAAGTATTTGTCAGATTAACAGTAAAAAAACGCAGAAGATAAAGATGAGCTGTGTCAGGAAAGACTACCGAGACAGAAGAAATGGCATGGAAAGATGGATCAGGTGGAGACAAGAGTCAAGCCAGACAGCCGTCGATGAAGTGTATTTTGCGCTGTCTCCAAGGAGTGGAGAAATTTGCTGCAATGCAAGGGTAAGATTATTTTGCCTTGAAGGCCAGATTTTAATCTGCAATGCAACATCTATTGTCAGGTATCTTACGTTTCACTGTTATCTATAGTGTGCCTCTATCGCTCAGGCAAAAGAGATGCTGAATTAAAAGGGGAGAGGAGATACCTATACGAATTAAAAAAAAATACCTAAGACGCTAGGAAACGAAATAGAAACAAAATTTTAGAGTACATTGGGTACAAGCATTATGTTTTTTAAACTTGATCTACAGCTACAACTTTGAAACAAATTATAAAATTAAGGTTTCTGAAACCCATTTGCTTGGAGATGATGACACACAAGACACTAAAAACCAATTTGTCTGCATTCCCGTAGAAAATATAAGCAATATCAAGAGCCTTTGTACATTTAAAAACAAAACCCAACCTCTCTTAAAAGTCATAAATAGTACCATGTAGAATTCTTACTAATGTTACAACTACCCGTATTGCCCTAGCTCATACGGGTAGTACCAATGAAATATTCTCCCCCAAGTCAAACCTTTCCAAAGGTATTCACTTAAGGAATTATCTACGTTAGAACCATTAACCTTGGTGCTCAGCACAACTGCAATTCCTGATCCAGCAAATGACTTTAGAGATTAAAATGTGATTTCTGAAAAAACAGCGTATTCTACAGAGAAATTTTGTATTATAAAGATAACGTATTTGTAAAGATTTTATATTTCACTGATACTAGGGAAAAAAATAAAAAAGGGTTTCCATAAACAGTACCTCAAACATGATGAACGAAATTACTTCAAAAATTTAGAATTTTTTGCTTTGAAAATGAAAAATACAATGTTCAATACAATAAAGAACAGAATTCTAACTCAAAGGAATGTTACATGCTAAATGCTTCACATACAAATGGATTTGTGTTCTATTTTTACTGGAACTTTGTAGCGTTTTCTGAAAACACTAATAAAACTGTTCATTATAGCTTAGGAAATGTGTGGAAAGAGATGACTTTAACCAAAGCAAGGCTTGGTCTGTGTTAGCCGAATATCTATTTAGACCACACACAGTTGTTAATATTTGCCAAAGAATGTAGCTTTTTACAGCAACCAGGTCAAAAAGACAGTATATCAACTTCAATTAAGCTGAAAACAATGCAAAAATGTTTAAGTTAGATCTCCAAGACCTAGTCAGCTTTTAATTTAAATGGCTGCTGGGAACAGTATATAAAATGATATGTCATGAAGTTTTGAAATCTAGGGTCATCTTTCATAACAAATAATCCAATAAAACTGAAGTTAACCTCCGAATGAGTCATTTCAACTATAATAAAGCAAAAAGTAGTTTACAGACACAAGCTAAATATACTGAAACCTCGAATACCTTTGAAACTTAACCAGCAGATTTACAAAAGAACTGGGTCTCATCCATCTACCGTCTCACCAGCCACAAGAAGCTATCAGATTTTCATCACTGAAGTCAGAGCAATTATTGGGCCCCCATTCTAGCCACAGAAGATGCTAACGTCTTTCATCACAAAAAGCAGCAAACTCAGATTAGTACTCACAGGATGAGACTTTTTTTGGTCTTGTATTTATCCTTTTTTTAAAATACCTTCTTCTCCGCAGCCCCCTTGTTATAGCTCTGCACATCCATTACTATACTATACAGACAGACATACACATTTTCTGCTAAACACTAATATTATTGAAAGTGCTTAGTATATTTTTATGAACATTTGACAGGTTTCTGACAAGACAGGAGGAATATTTCCTGGCCCACACAATCCCACAATTGTCTTGGAAGGAAAGAACCATGAAAGAAAACAAAAATTAAATTTGTTTTAAAACAAGTGTTTTCTTTTGTATGTGATTAAAACTTAAATTAAAAATTTGGATCAGAAACAAATTCAAAACATTCTGTGATTCTCCAAAAGAAAACCAATTCTCTTAATACCACCTTTGCAGGTTAGATTCATAGGGGAAGAAGAAAATTTGGCTGCAATAAAGAACAAGTTAAATCTTCGAGTGGGAGTAAGACAAGTGCTAGCTGGACCTCACATAGTCACCCACTCAACAAATCTTCTCTACCATGACACAGGCTGCCATGATGTCCCTCCAATTTTCAAATCCTGCCTGCACAAGCTATGACAGAGATCCTGAGGCAAAAATAAATATATCATATATAATTAAAGACTACACCCATATACTCACAAAAGCAGAGTTCTCACTCTCTAATGCCTAAGGAAGAATACAAAAATGTAACACTGCCTTGGGATACTCTCCTACTCTCTAACAAATTTTAAGCTCAGGACACCCAGAGTCAGCGATAGTACCATGGTGTCTAACAATTTTTTTATTAAATTTCCTTTCATTGATCTGACTAATTGCTCTTCAATCTATATAAACTTCAGCAGTCACAAAGTCCAGAAAGTTTCAGCTTTGCTATTTCCTTCTGCAGAAGTGTTCAAATACAACTTTGAATGATAAGATTAATTTGAACTGGTTTTATATGTGAAAGAAAAAGCACTCTGATAAAATAATCCAGAACAACAATAACATAAAAAGGCATGAGAAGATCAGAGTTGCACCATGAAAATGATCACATTTATTCAGTTAAAATACAGAAGCTTAAAGTCTTCAGAGACTGAAATTCTATCAACTTAAATAGAAAATTCATAAATCTGAGCAGAAGTTGTTTTAGGATTTGACTCGTTACTGCTACTCATGCTTAACTTTCAAATCTTTCTCAAGTAGTCTTATACTAACAAACAGATCCTCACCACAACTGATGTTATTTACAGATTCAAAAATTTTAACTGCAGCTGCACAAGACAGTATACTTTTTAAACAGAGGAGCAAAACAAAACTCATCTCATGAGTAACTCTTAATCTGCCAGCAAATCAATTATAGAGGGCCTCTGTAAAATGCATCTGAAAATCTGCTTCCAGTCAACACAACTTAGCCATCTGGTTCCCACAGATAGCTGCCAGGAACGGGTTGCAAAACCAAATTAATGGTGATTACAAAAAAATATTCAAAATTTGATTTAAGCTTGCCAATCACTTTTATAGTCCTTCACATGCATGTCTAAAGAATCTTCCACTCACCTCTTTGAAGTTAATGACATGTTTAAAACCCCTAGAAAAATGGCTACAACTACATTTAGCAGATTTGTTTTAAATTAGCTTTGTCAACATCACTGCAAAGTGTTGGGAAGGACACACCAACTACGCGGTCTTCACATGTTCTTCAGTTAAAACATAAAGAGTACTTTCCTTCAGTAATTATTTCAGTAGTAGTTTAACTTGCTTTAAAACAGAGTGCTATCTCTACTTTAACTGTTTTATTAATGTTGGATTAATACAATTTTGGACAACATCAGAGGTATCAGTTTACCTACTGATAGCAATTTATTACGCTTCTGTTCACCAACTGTTCCATCAGACTTGTTGCCAGCTGCCCAAGTCTATTCTAGATGCTATATGTGCAACCAACTATTATAATACTCCTTCTTGTTTTCTTTTATTTTTTTCAGTATAGCAAACAGCCAGTTTGTAAAAATTCACACTGTTTAATGACTACCAATACAAAGTTAGTCTTGCAAGACGTCACTCATCATCTGGTCCTTTTTCAGCAAGCACAATGAAGGATGCTGATAACCACACAAGAGATGGTCACCTTAGATAGATGTGCAAATAATCCTTTCACATGGGGATAGTGCTGTAATTTTATCCATCTATACTTTTAAAGCAGGAAAAAGTATTCAGAAAAATCTCAGCAGCAGTTTTATATTTTATTGGAAGACTTACAGTGAATTACAATACAAGGTGTAAATACTTCTCTTTTTAAAATTATCAGATAGAGAGACTTTCATTCCATGCTTTAAAAAAAAGGTTAATAAAGATTAAGCGAAGAAATGGGAAGCAACTAGATTACTCAGCAGCCAAAGTCTCATCATTCCAATAACATCAAATTCCTTTAATTTCTGTTGCAATCTTGTAATACAAGTACCTAATTCTATATGTAGCTTGAAATACAGGAATCTCAGGCATTAGTTCTGTTATCAGAACCAGATTTTAAGGTACTTTAGAGCCCACATTTTTATTAAATTCAGTAGCACTTTTTTTTCCCCAAAAATAGGAGAGTGTATTCTCATGGCTTTCCATTTAAACAATAATGTTTAAAAGAATTAAAAAAAATTCCTTGGACCCCATTTAAAGATATAGTAAAACCTAAGTGTTATCTTTAAAATTAAAGGATAATAGACATGTAAAATATCCTAGCATATTAGGAAGCCATATAATTGCAAAATTGTATTAAAATTTCTAAATTTTTCATTCTGATCAAAGTAAAACATGAGCACTCCTGTAACACAAATCAATAATTCCATACCCCAAAACAGTGTAAATCAAAGTGCAGAAAGCTATGATGTTCTAATCACACTTTGAATGGATATTAATTTACTTTGAGACACTGGCTTCAAAAAATAAAAAGATGACATGGATGAATCCAAGCAGAATCCAGGATGACTTACAGAAGTAAGCTTTTGTTTGTCTCCTTTTTAAGCCTTTCCCACAGGATGTCACTATTGCTCCATGTCAGTAAGGTGTGACCAACGGACATTGGGTAGTTCAGTACTCTACTCTCCACAAGGAAATGTGACACAGATATTTAGGTATCTTCTATTTTTGTAAATGAGATGACAACAAAGACTTATCCCTTTCAGCTGCCATGTTACAAGCCCAAATATTTGCTGACCTATAAACAAGTTAAAACCTGTTATAGTCCTTCCAGCCTGGAAAAGTAGAACACTAACAAACCTGGAAATAGTGATGCCAGTGCCAGTGCATTGTGTGTATTTAAGTAGTACAAGCTCCAACTGAAGGCATTAAAGAATTCTCATCCTTAAATTCCTACATTTTTACCCTTTAAGGCTATATAATTTATTTTCCAGATATTCATGTCATTGGACAGGCTTTTTACTAGGCAAATAGTGACATCTCGTGGTGACACTCAGAAATCCTAACTCAAGCACATCACATTTCTTTTGCATGAAATAGATAAAAAACATACCACTCTTTAAAAGTTACAGTTCAAACTCTGCCAGCTTCTGGTGCTGAAGTCACGTCTCATCTCTGCAAGACATGGCATTCAACAGAGATCCCATATCAATCCAGACGTTACAGTTATCCCTTTAGAGATGACAGGTCTCCACATTACCCTGCCTTAAGCCAACCAGCCAACCTCCCCTACCACTACAGTCAAACACAAGTTGTAGGTTTGGAAGTAGCTTCTCAGGATCACATATTTCTAGCAAAAATTCTTGCAAGAAAGAAACCAAATCAGTGAGAAGAAGGATTTTCTAATATATAGTGGGCCAAATTTAACTTTGGCGTACTAAGCCATGGAATCAAACTCACTTAACCAAAGCTAGATTTTAGTCAATATACTTCTAATTATACTTCAGTGCTAACTTTTCTAAGAGCGGGTTTTTCAGTGTGTCTGTTCCATTTAGTCAGTACCTTATACAGATGGAGACTACTTTTCAAAGTTTTTCTTGGAATTTGTTTCTTTATGCTTCTTTATTGCAAATATATTTGCCTCAGTAAGGTAAAGACAAGAATGTTCATATTGTTGACAATTCAAAAAAGTTAAAGTAGGGTTGTTTGGTTTGTTTGGGTTTTTTAGCATTTTATAGTAAATACTTTCTTGTTATGAAAATTATGTGAATGTTTTGTACAGTCCTTTTGACTGTTAGTGCTGCTTAATGGATGCTGACACTTAATGAACAATGTATTTGTAAAGTGTTGTACCTGAAACAAGGCGTCATCAGCAGAAATCAGAAAAGAAAATTTCCTATTCTGCCATTACCATATATGCAATGTAACAATAATGAAGACCAGGTGCACACATGTGTGAGTTATTTTATACAAGAACAGCAAAACTGTCACTGTGGTCAGCAGTCTGTGAAGAATATAAACTAGAAAAATTACAGTGTTGCAGAGGAAAAGCCCCTAAAGTAATTACTGAAGTTTATTTAGCAGAATATGCACCTTTGCTACTTGTAAGGTATTAGCGTTACATTTTGCGTTACCCAATATTTCAAATAACCTGCCATCTTCAGCCTCACAGTTTAAGCCAATTATGCTAGCTTTTATTGTGCTCGAGATTGAAGTTAAAGCCAACAGGAAAATATCCCATGTCAACAACGCACTGATGCCAGATATAATACCTCAGTTGTTCTGCTCTACATGTTCCAAAATAGCCATTCAAAATGATGCACGATGGATCCAGTGCGCTAAGATACAGAAATCCATTTCCATTCACAAAATGATGGATGTAATAATGCGTCTGCAACTTTTCTGAGAAAACTCTGGATCTTGCAATATTTAACGATTGTTCATGGTTGCAAGGCAGAGGCTAAAACTGAGATGAATCAAAATTCATAAGGCAAATGACTACACCTTTCTTTTAAAAAGCCTCAAGACATTAAAGACTATCTGATAATTTTTTGGCACCTGACTCTTGGCATGGACAGCTCTTTTGCCTAAACTCTACAGGAGGTGTGTAACAAGCATGATGATAAATACTGAAGTGGTGAACAACCTAAAGCATGCTGTTGTTACAGAATAATATATTCTGAGATTTGGCCAAGAGCTCTATCAACAACAAAATTTAATTCCTTTCTTTTTCACTGGAATAATCATCTTTCTGCAAGACTAAATAACCTTTATTTTTTCTTAAACTGCTCTCTGTATATATTGTTGAAACTGCTGCTATACTGTAATGCCAGTAAAATACTGTAAAACTGCTACTGGAAATAAGCTTTCTGAACTCCTGGCACGCTACAAGTGACTGAAGGGATTAGCTTGTTGCCCTACAGCTTTCCACCTGTTTTCAGACACCTTGCTATGGTTTAATCATCACTACCTATCAAAAATTCATATTTGGTCTAATGGGCCTAAAAACAACCAGATCTGGAGTTTTTAAAGAGCCTCGGGAATCTTCAAGGCCAACTCTCTTTGAGGTGCCTGAGGAGTCAACCAGCCTTCTTAGCAATAAAGGAAAAATAAAAACATAGGTGTAAACTTATGATGTCGGTGTCTGAAATCAAAGGAAAACATGACAAAACCAACTGTAAAAACAGTCATAAAAAGAAGAGTGGTCATGCAGGAGTTAAAAAAACCTACACAAATTATAAAGCATATATTATGGCTTTTCATTTCAGGCGTGATACCACAAATCTTAATCATGCAAAGAACTGCTTTGTTTCCTCATCAAAAGATAGAGAACTAGAGGGAAGTTTTAGCTCATTTAACTCATTGTTAATGACAGTGCAAGAATTCTTTCATCAAAATAATTTAAAGTAATGTATTCATTCCTTTATATCTAATTAAAAATATCCTGGAGGCTAAATCCAGATAAACCCACAGTCACCTTGGTAAAGATCAGTTAGGTTAGGTCTCAAATGCAAACCCCATAGGCTGCTGAACACAGGATGAGAGATGGGATGGAGAAAGGCTGTGCACAAGAATCTGCACCAACTCGCCACAGAAAACAGCTCTGCCAAGCCTGTTCTTTAGAAGTGTGTAGGACTTGGCAATAAGAGTAAAGGTGGAAATCACAATTATTCAAATTCCCTGACCATTTGTCTTCTCTAGAAGTTGGCATGGAAAGAAAACGAAAGAAAAATTGCAAGTAATTCCAGTGCTGTTCACCACTGGAAGAAAAAAGAAATCCCTTCCAACTCCATATAGGACTTCGCAAGCCCAATCCAGTGACTGAATAATTGAACTGGACATGATTTGAATCAGATTCCAAAGACACAGTTGAACTACTTGAAATGCAATGTTGATTCCCCAGCTTTTTATATACCAGAATGGTCCTTTAACAAACTAGCAATATGAAGAGAACAGGTTATGGTTAAATAAAGCAGAAGTCACAGAGAAAAAAGACAATTAAATACTAAATTGTTTAATTTCTCAAACAAATTAAATACAATGGAACATTAAATAATTACTTTCTCTTAAAAGAAGTAGTGATCCTGAAAAATCATTCTCCAGACAGCCAAGTTTTCACTATATTCTTACAGACAAAACTTTACTTTTTTTGTAACTAATTTCTTAAGACTTATAGACACTAGGTTTATACGACTAAACAGATGAAGTAGCTTGACTAGTTTAAAATACAAATATGCATTCTGACATGTTTGCATGTATATAATTTCCAGGGGGGTTGTGAGTGCCTGTCAGGAAGTCTCTATATTCATGTTCATAGTGGCCAATGACTTTACCATGTTGGCAAGACAGCCACCTTCCTGGTGGCTCTGAGTGGTTAAAATTAAGTTTGGATGTACTGTGAAATAATACTCTTATGAGTAGGTTATGCAAACTAAACTAGAGAAGGATTGGAAAGCAGGATTGAAATCATCATCATCACCATCAGATATACTCCAAGATATAGATAACAAAATAGTAAGTTTTGTGTTCAAGCAATGAAAGCATCAAATAAAATGCTTGATTACTACAGCTTACGGAAAGGATAACATTAGATATCTTAAATTGCTAATCTGTTTTCATCTGGTTCACTTTCTATTTTACTGTTCCAAAAATCTGACATTTTAATACAATTGTTATTCCTTTTTTTTCCTCCAGCACCTCTAGAGCTTTATTATCTTTAATCAAGGCAGCTGAAATGTTCCTAAGGACTACAACATTCACCTCACAGCTTTCTCCTTCAAGAAAGATTACCTATTGCTCCTATTACCTGTCCTGCATATTTTCCACCATTTTATGGATTAAATCCATGGTCTTGTGAAACCCTGATTGTTCTACCCTGGCATAAGTCAAGCACAATTTCATAAGTACAACACACTATGATGCATCACTGATATAAAACACAGGTACTACATTTCAAAGGCTTTTATTTCTTTTTATTTCCAACTGATACCAACCAATCACCGCATCTACCCGTGGGTATCATTTTCTGCTTTTGAGAGTAGCAATACAGAAATAAAAAACAGATTTTTAGAATTTGTATTACAAAACTGACCACAGGACATTTCTTCTTACACATGACCATTTTTTCTGCACGTAGATCAAGAATGCAGCCCCAGAAGTAGTTATATGTATCATAAAGCATTGCTTTAAATATATCATTCTTCAGACTGTATACATTTTAAAAGATAAATGAAAAATTATGTACTGTGCACTAGAAAAATACCAAGAGAAAGCTGGAATATGATGAGGCTTATCGAAAAAATACAATTTTGAACAATTTACTTGATTTTGAAAGTTACAAGCCAATTCTTGGTTTTCCGACTATATTCTAAACAAAAACTGTAGACAGTATCAAATCACAGAATCATTAAGGTTGGAAAAGACCTTTAAGATCATCAAGTCCAACCATCAACCCAACACCACCATACCCACTAAATAAGTGTTTTGAACTTCTTACCTGTCCTTTCCACATTACTAGGGACATTTGCCACCTCCTCTATCTTCCTCCACTCCTTTATGCTCCAGACACTATTACTTGCCCGCATTCCTAACTGTGAATGCCTCATTCCCCTCCCATCTGGGGTGATACAGCCTCAGTATTTACCTTGCACTGTACTGTCCCAGTAACTCAGAGGCTGAGAGCTGGAGTAACTGGGGAGAGGAGGATACAGGAAAGCATCCTTAAGTAAAGGAGCCGTGCTCCTTTCCCCCTTGGTAAGTGGGTCTGTTAATTTAAAATTTACTATCAGTTACCTAAATTATAACCAGAAACCCAAATGTCAACCTACAGGCACAGCTCCAGATATAACCATGGAATAACAATAAAAATATTGTAATTTTATCCTTCATATCTTCTCTCTATAAAATGTTACATCAATCATGAACACATACTGTTTCAGTTCATTATTAAGTGACTTGTTTCACAATAAAGTTTCTCAGGAACCCTAATAGGGTTTTTTGTTTGTTTGCTTAAAGCAGTGCATAACAGATAACTCAAAAAAACTGAACCTATTTTCAAGATATAAAGAACCTTAGGCAGACTAAAAATGCTTTAACAAAGGTATTTTGAGAGGGGTGAAGGTTACCTAAGGTTTGTCTACTCTTAATTCTGTGTTAATTTAACACTAAATTCACTAGATAAGTATAAACCAACACTCAGTACAGTGCCTTATCCACCAGATGACTTCTGTATCATTCAGATAAAGAAGAGGTCCATGTTGCTGACCAGAATCACTATCAGGAATATTACTTTTCACAGTATTACAGTTCCATTGCTTTTGCATCAATGAAACTCACCCACTTAAAACAGAAACAAACTCCTCATTCGCAAAGTGAGATTCACCGAGTTAAAAAATTAAGTTGTACAGATCAGAAATGTAATCATGGGAGACAAGCTCTGAGAGTTTTTCAATCACTGTGGGGCTGCATCAATTTAAAGTCATGTTACATTAAAGAGAAAAACGTCTGGGAAAGTCTCCCAGTTGTCACTTTAGATTAGATTTGTTGTTGTTATCAGACTGTGCATTTTGTAGGCTTTTTTACATTTTAAAGATATTGCCTCATGCAGCTACACAGTGCATAAAGAAACACGTAACATACAATTTTTTAATCAGATTGCCTAGAGATTAGGAGTTTGCACAAATTAACTGGTAGTCTAAAAAAAATAAATGCATGCACATCTTCTTGAAGCCTATTAACATTTAAACTTCAACTGCCTTAGAGTCGCAGGGAAGCCACCCAGCTTAACTTTTTTTTTTTAAGTCCCACTTCCAAGTGAAGTCCTACCATTTATGTTGACAGAAAGGTCAACAGAGTTTCAGTTCTTCCAATAATAAAACTGAACACAGTATGGAAACCTGATGTTGCTGGTCATCTCAATTGCATGTTTTTGTTGCATAAGTATATTTTCATCTACTTTAATATATTTACTCATCTAACCTACATTCTTTTCTGTTACAATGGTTCTCAGAATTAGGCCCTCACATCAGACAACTGCACACTAGGCAGAAGAGAGAAGATTCACCTGCATAAAAATAAAATGGAATGATTTTAGTTCATTTCTGCATGATTCTCTTAATTCTGCATAATTCTTTTTATTACTGATTGTCAAGCTGCCACGTAGGATTCTTGAATGTTACTGCATGTATTCACATTGTCAAATACTGTCTCCACAGGCAAATGCAGCAAAATCACCAAATATGTTGCTAGACATTACTATTTCAAGCAAATATTCAAAATAAGATTCATACAGCATAATGATTTTGACTTGAATTGCATAAAAACATTTTAGATATTAAAATTATAGCTTCTAATATGAAGTATGGTTTTTCTTATACAGCTTTTAAGTCTAGTATTTCAGTAATCGTAATCTTTCTGAAAAACGAAGTTAATAGCACACAAGTTTAAGTTCAAATATTTACAGGATGCTCTTTAAATCAACCACACACCTTTGACCTAGACCCTAACCTTTTGAAATCTGGAAGACAAAATACATTCTCAGAGTGTGCATAATATGCCATTATCTCCCTTCTTGCAATTTTCCACATGGTAGGAAACATTCAAAGACTTTACTAAGGGGAAACAAAAAACTTGGAAAATGCAACAGTAAATTGGTAGCGTATAAGCAACATCCATACTGACTTCAGCAACATCAGCCTACTGGGGTGAGGAGCCAAGGGATGAAATCTATTTAAGTAACTTTCACCTTCCTAAACCGCTGTCATGTCTGCAGAAAGTTGAGCCATAGAACCCCAGATTAATGAAGCAAAGTCAGGTACTTACTCATAGTGCATTTTGCTTTTCTATTCTGTTTTTGGAATCACAAGTCTTTTACTGTTCTGGTGAGACTTTCAGCATCATGAGGAAATTAAGTCATTTGAAGCCATCCGTGTTTTCATACTAGTAAAGAATGTCTTTCCACTACTAAACATCTTTGTCAAGTCCCTGCTGTAATCAGAACTGCTGTTACTGTGACAGCTTGTTACATGGCCTGCATACAACTAGAATGAAACTCTTTTCTACTACGTAGTAGTCGAGTGTTGGCAAAAAAAAGCCATTCCCAGTCATCTTAGTTGCCACAGACGGGCCAAACTAAACCCAAGCTCTAAGGAAGATCTTTCTACTCCAAGAGAAGACAATGCACCAGCAATGTATGGCATTTTTAATTTTACCATTTACGTGAGACGTACCACACTTACGGAAAAGTCCAGAGACTGACATCTAAAAATAATTAAGAAGTTTCGGACTCACTATGTTTTTTCTGAAGGTGGACTTTAAGCCTTGGGAGGACCACCAAAAGTAAGAAGAATCTTATCCCAAAGCGTGACAGCTGTAACAAGCTATGTCTTAGAATAGTACATCTTTAATCTAACACCAGAGCCCTAAATCTGTTCTGGTTCTACAAATGCCTCTAGTTATTTCATTTTTATCAGTGAAGAAAATGAAATAAAAAGTATTTCATACTTAACACCAAACAGACCATGTTATCCCAGAAGACATGCTTAAATAATTTAGCTGTTAAAAGAATCTTTAACTATAAATGTACTAAATTCCAGCGCAAAAGATTAACTACAAAAGAAATTAACACTGCCTTAGGAAAGAGAGATAACATTTTTCTAAAGCATTTCTAAAGCCTTTTGATATGCTATTTTTTAGAATTATATCTGGGGAGAACTAATATTTTTAAATGAGACTTTCAGAGCTGCTCAAATTGTAAAGTAACATTTGTGCAAGTTCAAGAATTCTGTAGAACTTGTTTTGCTCCCATTAAAAAAAAAATCAGTACACAACGTTTACCCATTTAAAGAATAAATACCTAGCAATCAGAACTTATCAAAAGAAAGATATTCAAATAATATTGGCCTAAAAAAAATGTTGTTCCTGGTTCTATCAACAACTTTGTCACAACATATCAAAGCAAAATAACATTTTCTCCTCTCAACAACTTAAAAGTTTCCAGGGCTTTATTGCCAGTCGAAGCAGTCTGTTTGCATTCTCCAATACAAACTGACAATCTAGTGATACAGTACATTAAAAATTCTCTGTAGTATTGACTGCCTGAAGCTGATGCTCCCTTGCTAAATGCAGTGCAGTTCAATTAACAGCTCTTCAATATACAATTTAATTTTTCTTTCATCTTGATCCACAGCTGAGCTTGAAATGAGGAATGCTGGAATAGATGTACTTTAAATATTGAAGCAAGACTTTATAAATAAATCTATCAAACTTGTAATGATTTCTGTCTTAACAGGACCAAACAGATGAACCTGAACAATGTGCATTGTTTTTCTCAGCCTCACAGGGCTGTGAATTGCTGGTGCAGGGGAGGGCTCCAAAAACTCCCCCAAGGAGCGGAAGAGCTTTTCCCTTACTGCACCATTCTTAGGGATTAGAGGAACACTTTTCTGCTGCCACTTTATAAAATGATGCCTTTCGCATGTAAAAATCCAACTTATCACTAATGTTACCAGAACTGACTCCAGAATTTTTAATATTTTTCTTATTATTTAAAAAGGCAACCAAACAGAGAAGTGCATGGCACCAGTTTCCATTACCAAATCTGCACTCAGCTGGGAGGCAACCAATTCTGGATTGAAACAGTAAATATTTAATGCATAAATACTACCCTAGATACCTTTTTTCCCCCCTTCTTTATGAATGTACATAGTACACTTCCAATTTTCTCTAGGTAGTCATGCCATTTCACAGAAAAATGGAAGGTTAACTTCACCAGGACAGAATGAAATACTGCATTTCAAAGTTACTATAAGTGGGACACTGCTGAAGGAAGCTATTAATATCTCTTACAGTGTGCATGCTCAAGGAAACATTGTGAATCAGCTCATTTCTCATAGGTATACTGCACTGCTTTCAAAATGGTAGGATTTACTACTGTTCATCAGAAAGGAAAACACTCTGCTTTAAGCTAGAGGCATTTTCTACTCTTTAAGCATATTCACAAAAACAAACTTGACAACACTTACTGCCTTAGGTAGCAGAGAAGCACTACTGACATGGAAGGCTACCAGTCAGCGTGAGACGAGTTACAAAGCAAGAGAGGCTTCACCGAGTGAACATAAGCAGCATTAGGAGAACAGTAATCAGTTTCAGATGAATTCAGTCAAATTGCCTCTTCTCAATTTATACATCAATGCATAGTTAAATATATAGGTTTACCTCATTTGTGTCCACGTTTATAACTGTATTAGTTGAGATGCTGAGGTTCTATTCTTAATTGTTACACTTTTTTCTTCTTCATGTACTTCTAATCATCTTATCTACATTATCACTTTGAATGCTGAAAAAAATCTTTATAACGTTAACCGGTCTCATTATTATCACCATTTCCTTTTTCCCTTTATTTCTAGTCCTACAATTTTTTTAAAAATGTATCTCAGTACTGTATTTTAAATTGTCACAGAAATAACATTCAGCATTTACAGTAATTAACTCATCATTACTTCGAATAACTACACTAATTGGTATGCTCTACAAACCTGCAACACTGCAGAATTAAAAATAAACATAACAAAGATATAATTTACAACTAATCTATACTTACAATTAAAGTTAGTTTCAAGATTTATTTCATTCTATTATTTTTTATTAGCTACAGCAGACAGTAAATGGGGTGTACCACGTTCTGCTTTGCAAACACCTAGATTATAAAACATAATTACACAAATTAATTAGAAATGAGTACATACATTCATGTCTTTGTTTGTAACCATAACATGTTAAACATGACTACATTAATGAGCAGTTCCTAAAAACTGTAAGATAGTATAACCACGTAAAATTTTAAAGCTCCCTGACTATACAAGGCATAAATGTCACCCTGGCACAGAGAGAGGGTCACCACCACTTGAATTCTCCTAATGTCCTATTTTGAGGTTGCAGGTGGTATTTCTTCTACACAGCAGATTAGCAATTCCGTGAGAACTCTTAATGCCCAATGTACCATGGCAGAATACAAGTCCAGACTGAAATTCTCCCTGAACTGGGTCCTGTACTTTCTTTCCCACCTATTCTCAAGGGTTCCCTGATGTCTAAGGGCCTGAAGTCCCTTCAGTTCTGCCCACTGATTGCATACTTACCCTTTCATAATGCTCAATGCTTACAGGAACCTAATTCTCCAAAGGATCTTTATTATTCTTAAAAATTTGCTTCTGAACACTCTATGGGACCGAAAGTTATTAGACAAGGAAGGGCACATACAGTGACCGAGCATGCCTTGGTTCCCTGGGAAATCAGACTACAGATGACTCTCCAGAAAGCAAGGAAATGAACAAAGTAATTTGTATGCTTTCTTTTAAAATCAAACAAAAAGAGTGTTTGTTTATTTGCCGAGAGCAGATCTGTACCTGCTGCACTTTCCTAGCAGTGTCTATTATTACAATTACACTGCTATAGCATTTCAAGTATTCATAAAGCTTGCATCAGCAAGATGCATCTATTTCAGTTCTGCCGTGGCAAAATAAGGGATATTAACCATAAGCTTTTTTTAGCTATTTAACTGCATCTTCATAAAGAGTATCTACCAATACAACTAAGCTGGATCACATATGCCTCACCACTCTACCATGTTGTCAAGAATCTGTAGCGTAAAACTCATCTAAGATCTCCTCTGAAGGTGCCTAACATGGTGTGTTTAGGACCTTTAAGTACAAATAGCTCTTTGTCATCACAACCAACAAATATTCAAGGCCTGGGAGTCCTAAAGACGTCTCAGTTAAAACCAAACTACAGTCAGATCACAATGTGTCTCTTAGTAAGAATTAGGGAATACCAAAAGACCAGAACTACCCTATAAATTACATAGCTGGCATCTGTTTATTAGTAAGGATTTAGAGGGCCTGACAGAGGCACCTGCAAAGTACAAATCTAAGGTAAAGACAGCCTGATTTATTTTCTTACTCAAAATTAAAGCAACAACAGTTTTGATAAGCACACTTATGAATACAAAAGCATTTAGTTACATATTTCATGCTAATTTTTCCTTCATTCTTCATATGCTAGGATCAGCTATTCAAGATTTATTTAGGTGGTTCAAGGCTGGTTTTGCATGTCTCTAGTAAAACCAAATAAAAATTACCCCAAATATTCCTTTCGTTACATTAATTCAATACTTCTATTTGATAAGCAAAGTTTATTGTTGAAGTTAATGCTGTATCTCAGTGACCTCAAATGAAATAAAGGAAAGAACAAGTTTAGCGCACTATTCCTTATTTTTTAGATACTGAGTAATAAAGCTGCTTCTGCAAAATGATGCACTGAGTATCTTTATTGGGATGAAATTAATAGCGGTTTAGTGCAAAAATCAGAACATTCAGATTGTGTTTTCAATGTTATTTTTCATTATGAACATCCCTTCATCAATAGAGTACAATTAAAGGAACAAGGGTTGCTATTTAGAAAACACAAAGAAAGTGTTTACCTACTCACTTTAGGGGTAGCATTATATCTGATTCACTCTGGTTCAGAGTTCTCACATGGCAAGTCACAAGTAAAAATCAAAATGAATTTTTAACAGGACAAATTGCATTCAGAAGTAATGTGTGCTTTCCCCTCTAGCACAATCGGGAAAGCACATATGTGAAGTGCTTCCTTCCGAGACATAAAACAGAAAGGAGCAAACTAAAGATTTTTAAATTACCTCGCTTCATAATGAAAGGGTAGTTATATCTTGTGTGTACTCCCTCAACACAGCTCTAATAAATCTCAGTAACAGTTCCAGATTTAAAAAAAAAAGAAACAAGCACAGCAGAGTACAATCACCTTTCCATGTTTGACATTAAATAACACAAATTATGGCAGATATTGACAGAGACCTCAACACTTACAAATTAAGTGTGGACAAATGGCTACAGACATATAGCTAAAGTTCTGCCCCTTCAAACCAATCTTCATGCGAATGACTATTTAGGGTCTGATCCAAAACTCTTCAAAGCAACAGAAAATTAGTATTTTCAGTGAGCTTTGGAACCAGACCTTTTAATAAGGTAAGTATGACAAATATACATCCTTTTAAATAGCAGCATGTAGATATACCTTAGATTTACAGCCTCTTATTAAATTAAGCATCATCTATATTATCAGCACAATGGTATTTCTATTTACCCTAATGCCTTAACCAACTGAGTTAAACAAGCAGATAATAAATCATCTTATTCATACAAAAATAGCTACGTCTGGGACAGACCAAAGGTTTCGATTATTAGTTTGTGAAATTACCTAAAGAATCATAACCCTTTTGCACCCCAATTGGACCACCTTCCTCTCGGACACAAGAAAAACAAAAGTTCTCATCACGCGTTGCTAAAATGGAGATTTTTCAAAGAAAGTGGTGTAATTTCTCACAGCTAGCACTAAATATCACAAAGTGAGATAAAAGATAAAGTAGCAGGCTATTACAGAGAAGTCCAGGGGATCAAGCAAAGTCCAGGACTCTTCCGTCCCCAACTCACCACCTCCAAAGAAAATTATCAGGATAAAAGGGAACTAAAGGAGGAGGAGAAGTTAGAAAGGACAGGAAAATAAGCAAAAAATATGATGCTTTGGCTTCATAATAATAAAATATTTAGAAATATCATTGACAAGCAAACAAATTAATACCACCTTTTGAGCACTCTACTTAGCAAGTCTACATTCTATACATCTTCTGTATTCCTGTTGAACTCCATCTATGATTGGTTTGTGTCATTTACGCTGCTCTGTAATCATGTAAGCCAGATAATTATCTTCAGTTTTATAAGCTATTGTGGATCATGAACAAAGTCAGTCCTTCTTTTGATGCCCTCACATTAGTCCCTTGTCACTGTAAAAAAACTATTAGTGATCCAGCAATGAGCACCTTTTTTTTCTTTCTTTTATTTTTTTTTAATGCATAACAATTATACAGAGTGCTACTACACTGTGCTGGAGTTGCTAGTTCCCTTCTCTACCATATTCAGTGTTATAGTGGAAGTGATACAGACCTTAACATTTCTGTCTGTCAGCAAGTATTCTTTAAACATTATCACACTGTCACAGCACTGCAAATACATCCAGTACAATTTCAGAAGTAGGAAGAAAACAATCTCTCTACATTTTCTTCCCCATACTAAGCTCAACCAAGAAAAGTTCCTCGACTTCAAAAGACTCATTTAACATATTGGCAGACTGGTTACAAACCTAAGAAAACAAATAAATCTTGAAGAACCAGTTCTTCACATTGCAGACTGTGTGACCCATCAAACCAAACTTTGGGATCTGAAAACATTTATAACTCCAAAAGCATGAATGCTGAGACATCTCTTTGGTTTAGTTTTAATTTCTGAGCAATTTTTAGAGTAAAGGCTCATTTCACAATCATAAGTGACACAGAAAACCAAGAAAAGAACACAACACACACTAGGCTAGCAACAAGTGCGCATTTCACTTAATGAGTAAGACTACATTTTACTATGAAGCATTCAGTTTCTTCAAAGTGGTGAAAGACCTATGACCATTCGGTTATTGCCAGCTAACATACTGTTTACAACTAATATTAACAGATACTCCATCCTGTTCACTTCTGATAATGAATTAAACTAATAAAGTTGGTTTTTTACTGTAAAAAATCAGTTTCATGTAAATCCACGAGATCTTGAACGTAAGCATTAGGTTTTTGTTTACTTTTTATAAAATTAAAGCAAATAACCACTTTGAGGACAAAAATGACCCACTGGATTTCACCATGACTTTCATAGAAAATTATCACAGTACATATTAAATCATTAGCGAGACTCAATGCTGCCTATTAGTTTTAAAATGCAGAGAATGAAACTCATTGCAGAAGCGAAAGAGGGCCAATAATATAATTACAAGACAGTGCCTGTGCAGTCTGAGTTAATGCCGTTATTTGACATCGCAAGGCTATGCCTTCTCCCATGAGCCCCGCTGGAGACAAGGTTCACCCTAATTGGTTCCAAAGCACAACCTACCAACAACAGCCTTCCTCCGGCCCAGGAATGGTAATTTCCACACGACTGTAAATAGTGTTTGCAAACAATACAAACATGGTAATAAGAGGCTAGGTGGGTAATTAATGTGGTTACCAAGCAGCTTATTTGCATTTTTATTTAAAACTGCCTTCTTTAAAAAGCAGCTCAGATTTCTTTTTGCAAAAGGAGCCTTGGTTAAGGAATGGAGCAGTAATTACTCTCTTTAGGGGTTCCTTTGTACATCCTTTAGGGAATTAGAATGAAAAGATAAGCAGAATTATAAAGAGAATCATGTAAAATATGAAATGCACTATAAACACTTAGTACTGTATTTACCATAAGCTAAGCTTGTCTTCTTCATTAATGGAATATATTACAAGCTTATGTTACAATCAGATTAATTGTGAAGATGGTTTAAAAAAAAAGAATTATAACCAGCCACTTTAATTCCCCCTCTCCTCTCCTCTCCCAGAACTGACAACCAGAAATCCAGTGATAACAGAACTCAGTTTATGTAAGAACACATCTACCTGGACTATAGTAAATAAGTTTTCGATGTCAGCAACACTAAATAGTTTTAGAAAATAGATTCTGAGAAAGAAAGGTTCAGAAAAAGATCAAACCCAAGTTACAGCAGTATATGTAAAGTACCAGTCAAAACCAAACTTCTCTGCACCCTATAAGCTAAACTTAAGTCAACGTACAAAGGCTACGAATTTTTTTAAAGATAGACATCTAAATACAGGTTTTAAATATTGTTGATTAAACAGTATTTCCTAGTGCCAATTAACTGAAGACTGAGCATGAAGTGCAGTTTAAAAGGGGTTATTCTGGTTTTTGTTTCTGTTGGGGGGGAGGGGGCGGGTGGTGGTGTCCTAAAATTTTTCTTTAAAAAGCTCATACTGCATTTAAGTAATACTATTACAAAGCTTTATGCATGGTAGGGATTTTATGACTCACATTTCCAGATTAAGAACAGCAGGGCTGTGCTAAAGAAACAAATCACCAAAAAGATCACCTCAACATACCTATGTATAAAATTTTGCTGACTGGAGGAAAAAATTAAGGAATGGTAAGATACTGTGACTTCTTTCAAAATTACATTTTAGATTTATTTTTTTTTAATACATGTAGCAGATGTAGGAAGGTGAACAGAATTATGAGAGCAGAAATAATCTAGTCAACTCAAAAGACAACTTTGTCTTTACTGGAAAAAATCATGGCAAATTCACTAACTGCATTAAAAACCTTGCAATCTCATAGCTATGAGCGCGTGCTGTTGGTTTCTATCAGCTGTCTACAGCATTATGAATTCATACATTAGCACAAAATTCCAATCCAGCATAGAGATCCAAAATTAAAGACAGAATGTAGGGTAAACTGTACATTCCCTGACCATTTATTCACCACCTTATTCAAGCATATTTTCAGGAACAATGAATCTCTTGTACAAGGCACAAAACCAAAAGGAGATTAATTGACCAGACCATTGCAAAAATATTCTTTTTTAATTAATTCCTTTTTTCTTTTTTTTTTTTTTTAATGGAAAACACTTTCGTTCTATTCTTCCACAGTTAATAAACTCTGGCCATTCTGAAGGAAAGAACATCTGCAGACTAAATAGTCACCATCACGACAAAAAGTCTGTAATTGGCAGATCAGCAGGGTCTTGTGGAATTCAAATCTCTGAAACTCTGTGCCCCTGCAGGATTTTTTTTTTTCCTAAACAGAATCACTAAGGTTGGAAAAGACCTTTAAGATCATCAAGTCCAACCATCAACCCAACACCACCATGTCCCAAAGTGCCACATACAGTCCTCATGTGCTTCTTACTTCAAGAAACCCTTTCTTACTCTGGCATCTTGGCTTGTCCTAGGAATGGATGAAACAGGCTGTAACAACCACAGAAGCTCTTCCATGATTTGATAAGGTTACTAGGAACTGCAAGATCAGAACGGCTTACAAACAGCAATGGACACCCTACTTGAAGGATATCACAGCCTTTTCCCTAGTACTGACATAAAAACAATCTTCACTTATCCATTCTTCTTAAGAACCATCACCTCTCCTAGCTATAAAGCTAATCTGTTGCACTGTTCTTTTCCTTCACCAGCATCCAATTTTTCCTTAGTAGAAATATTTCTACTTGCCTTATCTATGTTTGTAAAGAAGTCCCAATTTATTTCAACATGCCTCATTATATGGGTTTTCCTCATATCTGAGAAAAAGATGAAGGAAAACAAAGATTTCTGCCTTTTACAGAGTAGTTCCTTCATTCGTATTTCCAGACTTTTTTTTAGATGCGGTTTCCTACACATGTAGTAATTCCATGGTGCTCAACCACTTCAAATTCCCTTCCACCTTGCTGGACATTACTAAACTTTCTCCTGCATTTATTACCTATATCATCAACATTAAAAAGTTTTCTCCACTTAAAGATATGCTAACAAGATAAACCAGAAACTTAACACCACAATAAAAAAACAACACTACAAAATGTTTTTGTCTATTTCCTTAATCCTCGTTTATTTAATAAGAACCGAGTTCTGAGAACACTTAGTACTAAATTCTTTGCTTGCTACCACTACAATGGAAGTCAATGAGACTATGCAGAACAGTGAGCATAAGCCATCATTAAAAGTACATCTCTGCAGAGTCCCGAATTGAAAAGCTGTGGGCAGGGATCTAAGCTATTTTTACCATTCATTTTTCCTGTAAATTGGTCACACACATACAAAGAATTAATATTAATGATCTTTGCTTTATGCAACCAAAATTCTGTATTTCACTGAGTACAATATAGCAAAGATCAAAAACCGACTTAATATATCTGCAGTCCGTCTCGAGTAGATAAAAGCTAAAATATAGCCATATTTTTAAGTATTTTCCTTTTTATCCACTTTCACCTTTAGCATTCACTTTATTTTGAATCCCAGCCATCAACTGAACCGAAGTAAAAATATTTTTGAGAACCATATTGAGAAATAAAATATACATTGAATTAATTCAACATTTTGAATTTGTCCCTGTTTACTGGAAATACAAGCCATATGATGTCCTAAACGCTTGGAAAATGCCCACCAAATCCTTTAAAGCCTCCTGCACTCACTCACACTGACTGGCTATTACTTGAAAAATCAATGTATTTATCTTGATAATAAAACTCTATCTTTAGTACAGTAACAGTGCAGAGCTAACTACAGATGAAGATGTAGGTATGAAACAGTTCAGCTGTAGCCAGTACATCAACCCTCTAACTAAAAGATATCAGTATTCAGAAGGATGCCCAACCCTGAAAGTTAGGGACTTAACACATCTGCTGTGTAATTCAGACTCTGTTTTACAGTGGTTTCATTACTAATCATAAAAACTGTAACAGTGGAACTGTATAAACAAACTGAACAGTGTTTTTACTGTAAAACATGAATGTAATATAAATATTTGCCTTTCCCTTTTCTCAACATCTGTAATGAAAGCAAATTCATGCCATATGTTTATAGTATACAAAAAATAGATCTCAACAATTCATCCATGTAAATGTTGGTTAAACTGTTTACTGTTTCTAACTTTGTGTGGGGGTTTTTTAAGCACAAATTTCCTCGCAATTCATTAAAAAGCCTCTTGCTCTTGTCAGTGGCTACATTCACTGATTCGCAGCTGGTTTTGGAGATGAATCTGGCAGAATAACTTGAAGATCACAGATTTCTCACTGATAACAAGATCAATAGCTCTGACAGGTTGAGACATGTCCAGAAGACTTCAAAATACAAAAGCAACTGCTTTCCAGCTTCTTATATTAACAAAGCATATTAGCAGATTGTATTACATGTAGTTTTTCTTAGTGCTGTGTATGCTGCTTAAAAATTATGTCTACCATAATTTAACAATTCACTGTCCATCTGTATTTGGAAAATAACTTTGCAGCATGCATCACTCTGCCAACGTGTCTCAGCTGAGCAGATTACTCACAGGAACATACTGAATTCTTGAACATTATGGCCAAAGTATGGCCATACCTTCATACTGGTCTCAATCAGTTGTTACTAGCACCAGTACTGGTTAAGGCTTATACTATCTCCACTATTCTCCACTAGTAACATAAGGCCTGATTCCATTGCAATTACAGTTAATTAAAAGATTCCTTCTTTTCAGAAGGATCTGGATCTCACCCTTAAAAAGAAAAAAAAGCATTATAGTCAGCAGAGGCAATAATGTTTTAGTCTGAGTGTCTATGGCTGCAAGTGAGACAAGTTGACGCAGAATTTTTTTTATTGCATTACCAGTTAGCTTAATAAAAGACACTGCTTCTTCCTGCAAGGCCTTTTCCCCATAGCAAGGTTTGAATAACTACTTTTATCTTGATTCTTCAGCACAGTCACTATTCAGAGCACTGGAAGATGAAATATGTCTATACATCGCTGGCTTTTATAACTGTATATTACACTGTGATGGCATGTGAGCCAATAATACATAGTTTTAGAATATCATGCTTTGAAACAATACAATTCTTCACCACAAAATAACAACACAGTATTGGAAATAATATTTTCACAGAAATCATGTGCTCTACCAGTATGATATTCTGAAATATTTTCTATTTTGAAGAGATTACTTTTTAAGAACTTTTATTTAGCACCAATTTAAAACTCTTTAATTCTGTACTAACAGACTGTGGCTTCATTCAGTATTTACTACACCTCCAAAGCCATCTTTTACGCATTCTTCAGTTTTTTCCATAAATGAAAATCTGCCACTAATCATGATGAGATGCCCTCCCTGAATCATTCATGTAAGGGAATTCCAAGAACAATTTATGGTGCTGGTTCTAACATATTCTTACATAGTCTTGGCATGGAAATCCTGTGTTAATAGCCTGACTGATTTACAGAAAAAGCTCACAAAATTAACATCCAATAGATAGAAAAGGAAATTTTATCTTCTGTATCAAGATTAGCATCCATTAGTATCAAGAGACTAAAGACAGAAGAATATTTTACAGAGCTATTCTGTATTCCACACACACATAAAATCATAAACCAAGGACACCGGTGGAAATGAAGCACTACATGGAAAATCAGTCCCCCTTCCTTGAGGAGGAAACACATACAGTTGACACATGAAAACTATTGCCCATATTCTATGTAAATGTGCCCAGTTTTCTTCTTGGTTTTCCACACTTTACAAGATTGCAATTGGAATACAAAGACTCACTTATCAGGTTTTAATTTCATTCAGTTACTTAATCAGCAAGAATATAAATCGCTCCTTAGGTGGAGAGTACTTTGGGGGAAAGGAATACAGCAAGGAGTCACGTTTATTTTGCTGGTTTTCTTCATAGCCATTCTCCCTTCTCTTGTCACATCTCTACCTTCTAAGTTTCCACATATAAAGGAAAACCAAATTTTCTTTTTACAGTTTAATCTAATCTTTGATGTAGCTGTAGGCCTAACACTGAGGAATAATTACAAAAGAAACATTATACTTTTTATGAAGTATTAAACTTACAATTTATCTTTTAATATCTACTTCAAAGACTATTTGACAGGAATAAATAAATGAGACCTTCTTGGCAAGAAAAGCTGTGATTTATGAACTATTTTATTCATTCATATTCTTAAGTATTTTCTTGAGAATACCACTAACATCTGGAGCTACACAGTCTTATCCAAACATTCTGCTCATACTCAATTAGAAAATTATATCAATAATAATGTAAAATAAATTACCTAGCTTCTCTTCCTGGAGCATAGATTTCAATGTTCGTCAGAGCAACTATGTGTACAAACAGCACAGTAGTGTTTTTCATTAAGCCTTAAAGTCAATTAAGCTACGAATTGGAACAATCATTCCTCCTTTGCAAAGTATTGATATTTTTTCTTGGCTGCTTTCAGGCCTTTTCACTACTCAAGAAGAGATTTATGTTTGACAATTTCTTTCTGATTAAAATGAATCATAACTCTAGAATTCTAATTTCCTCTTTTCTGAGCAAGAAATTATCAAACAGTTTTAAATTGATATTGAATGTCATCGTGCATGAACAACATTCATTTTCGAGATATCAAACATAAAGCTATACTGATCTCTCTTTATCTGCCGCTTTTACATACTTTCTCTTCCCTTCTCTCTCTCACTCTATATGTGTATATATGTAAAACATCGGATTGTACCAATATAATCAACTATACCTCTCTGTAAAAATCATATTTGCCAGAGTAGCTAGACCAGTCGCATTGAAACTTGTCACGACGCTTTATATAAGGCAATTACCCTCTATTTGCAATATTAGCAAAATTCTGCTGCAGTTTAGAAAGAAAACAACTGGAATACTGCAGGTTGCAAAAAAAGTTATCTAAAGTAATTAGCAAGTTTGTGCGGGTAATCCCTACTCAAATGGCTCAAACTCTCTATAAAACAGCTCTTCAAACATAAATTGTTAAAAACAAAGTTTTCTACATTTGTCTCCAACAGCCAGTTAAGATCAGTTTGAATTTGTTTTTTAAACATAATGGAAGCTAATCTGAAAAATCTTATTTTCTCCCACTATTCCTCCTGTTTTCTCTAAATCTTAACAAATTGGATTTTTCCAAGCCATTTAGCTGTCCCATTTTCTCTTTATAAACTTGATTTTCAGCTTTCACTAAAAGCAGATTGAAACCGGGTTTTTTGGCTAACAACTTATTTAAAAGTACAACAGGCCCAAAGAAGAGCTGTCTTTCTGCGGACACTCAGTTTATGGCATTCCAGACAAGGATGTGACAAGTAGATTCACTAAGGGAACAAGCTGGATGGCTTTCTTAAGTACTGTTACATATGCTGTACTTTATTTTTAAATGTTGTATTACACTAGGTTTGATTTTGGGGGGTTTTTTTGTTTGTTTGTTGTGGTTCAGCAGTGGTGGTGGTTGGTTGTTTTTTTGGTTTTTTAGAATTACATTTTTTTCCATATATATTTCAGGCTTTAATTAATACAGACCATCAGTTAGATAACTTGAAATTGATAGATAGATAACTTCAAAACTTGAAATAAAAACATCTCTTTCTTTATACATTTTTAATTATTTTGTTTTCTTGCAAAATAAGCTGAACTCTCTTTTGCATCAGACAACAAAAAGAATGAAAAAGGAAATATTCTTTGTCAGACATTTAAACGTCAAGTACTAAGCCATACTGTCCCACAGAAAAGTCAGCATAGGATACACATTGCTTCTGGTAATATACATGTTATTATAGGTATACCAATTTTATTACCAACACATTAAACACGCTAGAATTCAATATGGCAAAGATTTTTAAAAGTATAGTTCATGCAGATTAGAAGAAAATGGGGTTGTGACATTCAGTTGAACACTAGGCACTTATTTACCAAATTTCCACCCCTCGGAATATTGGAGGAAGACAGTATTTATAGTGCAGCTCAGAGACCTAATCTCAAAAATTTACAAAAAAACCATAAAACAAGTAGGTAGCACTATTGTTGCCAAAAATACTACCCGAGTAACGCGAACATGAGACTTTGTAAGACTGCATCCTAAACAGCTGTATTTTTCTAAAAATTGGTTCCAAATTGAAAAGTAAACCAATCTCCTTCCATTAATTTTGCTTTTTCTAGGAACAAGGGAGACAAAATACTGTGGACGCTTTGAAGTCCTTTATAGCAGGACAGTTGCAGCTACATATTGAGAATTCACCTGAACCATATGCAGAGGTTGTTGACATTCTTCTTAAACTCTTTCATTTTAGAAAAGAATTTTCAATTAACAACTTTCTGCTCCGTAATTACACCTATAAGCTAAAAATTAATATTTTACATCAATATTTTAATATTAGTATCAATCAATCAAATTAATCTTTGTCTCTTTGTTTTCAGTAACTGACTTTGGGGCAGGTTTTTGTGTTTGTTTTCCTCAAGATTGCTTACCATTTGATGTAAATTTTAAGCATCTTGTAATTCATCAACTAATTCTCTCCTGGTAACACACTCCAAGTAATTAAAGTTCAGTAATAACTTATTCTTTCTGCTCCAGCACCTGCATTTCATTTGTTTATTTTCCCAGAGTCATAAATCTGAGGGACTGTCAAAGTGCCATAATATTAGTGCAATAATCAAAGTTAATTAGTCCCTCTCAATAAACAACAACAAAGCCATTACAAAGATGCATTGAAGGCTTTCCAGCTACCCAGTTTATAGATGAGATTCTTTTCTGAACAATTAGAATTTGAAAACTGTTAGTAAATAAACACAGTGTTTCTGAAGTAATTTGACCTTCACTGATCTTCATTCAATCAACAATTCATTAACTTTTGGTGAGATAATATAGGTATTAAGACAAGTACTCCTGAACCCCCATTGCCTTCAAAGTGCAAAGAGAGATGCTTAGAATTAAGCAGGTAATGGGATATTTTTAAAATAAAAGGTAGTCAGTACTGCCTTATTTTAGTTCCATAAAAAACATAGATATAGCTATATTTAGCTGGACTGGAACTACTAAATTCAAAAGACAGAATATCAACAAATCCAGTTCTATTGAAAGAGAACAGACAGATAAACTTTAAGCAACACACGCTATGCTTGCCCGTGTTGGAATTCTCTTGGAATTCCATGCTATTGAAATAAAAAACAAGAAGAGAGCTTTAATGTGAAGTACTGAAGGGAAAGGAAGGGTTTTTTTCCCCTCATAACCCTTTACTGTAAATCATTAATATCATCTGGGCAAGAAAAAAAGGCCTAAATACAAAGACGGTTTCTTGAAGAAACTTGTGGTTACAAAAATTAGCAATATTATAAGGATCACTTATTTGGAAATACTTACTTGTAAATAAGCACTGTTTGTTTTGAACTAATAAATATTATAATTATCTGTAGACTACTTATGTGTAAATATTAATACTACTGAGTGCTCTCCCATATCATCTGGGAGCAGTTGAAATATTTTCAGAGCTTGGGAAATAAAGCTAAAACACTCATCACTAATTTTAGCAGGAAAGAAATAAAATTCCAAGAATCTGCCCCTGTAGTTTATTATTCAAGTAAAGTGTATAGGACTGTGTCAACGGATTATCTCCTGGAAGTCAGGAGTCATAGCAAGCTCAGACAAAACTGGTCTGCAATCCTTACTAGCAAGTAATTGCTAGTGGGAGGAATAAATTAAGAACACTGAATAAATTTTAATAAGGGTCTTAGAAGATCCAAAGAAAAAAAAAAAGAAAAAAGCAAGCAGGGGGAAGTTAGGAGTCAAAGAGAAACAAGGGAATAGACAGTACTGAAGAGCTTGTATTTGCATGACAAAATGGAAGAAAAATTAAAGAAAGAGGGAAGAAATAGGAAGGAACTAAAACGTTGAGACAGACTGCCTGGCAGCAGTGCTGTTGGGCCTGATGGACTAGGAAATAAAAGGAGGGAAACATTCTTGGTTTTGAAAAGTGTAAGAATGACCCCCTGAAATGTCCCATAGTATAAAAACTACAGGCAACACAGTGGCTGTCTCTAGTAACCAAGTGTGTACATTCTCCTTCAGTTAGTTATACACTTTGGTTCTGGAAATGTCCTGTCCTATGAACTATGAAACATGCCTCAGTGGTTCTTTCAAACATTTTCACCCCCACAAAGCATCTGTATATAACATGGATAACAGCATGTCAAGCCTTGCAGTCCATCCAATACAGTCATATGAAATGAAAAATCTCTATCACTGGTATACCAGTGACTGAACAGGATATTATAAAATAAGACAAATGCCTTCTTCCTTAGATTCTTGCATAGCAATGTAATATCTATTTAACTGCTTGTACTGCACAAAAGATTTCACAACTTGAAAAACATAGCTTAGTGTTGGACACTATATACATTCACTTACCCATTCCACAAGAATGCGTTGTACAGCATCATTGCCTCTTGATGTGTTTCTGCAGGCCAGGATAACATATGCCCCATGCAGTGCAAGAGACTTTGCAGTTTCAAAACCTATGATAAAACATTTGCCTAGTTAGAAATAGATCTTAGTAACAAAACAGAGCTATAAAATTACCTGAAAAGGTGAGCCACACACTTAAGTACACTAACACTACCTGCAGTCTGACTACCTGTTTGATAGTCACCTGGACCCAGCTTTTAAGAGCACATATGAAAAAAGGTAGACATCTCAATGTGAACGGGTCGTCTTTGGGACAATAATTGCATGTATTTTGTGCAAAATAGGCTTGGGATCTTCAAAAAGCAGACTCAATTTCTCTGCCTCAGTGTCTTCAGGTGTTAGAAGAGCAGGATTATACTTACTCCTTACTTGTTCGACTGTGAAGAATGAGCCATAAGGCAAGACTGCAGAACGATTATGCCTGGCAACATCTCACTGAAAGTGATAGAGTACTCTAAAACTGAGCTCTGGGCTCTTTAGATGCACAGTTAGCCTTTGATTCATCAATCTGAGGACCACCTGTGGCAAGGGGGATCATTCAATAGGATGTGTGAGGGAGGAAGAATCAAAAACATGTGGAGACAACTACTCCTTTTTCCAATCCAAACACAACCCCGTCTGTAGAACACTGCTGCACAAAACCAGGGACCAGAGAACTATCCAAGTGTTAAACCATTACCGGGAGGGAGTTGTCAAGCTCATTCTTAGAAAACAAGATTCCACCTAAGGAGATCTATAATCTACATGTATGTTTTATTATCCATGCATCTTAAAATCTTTGCTAAAATTTTCCTTAAATTATCTGCGAAAAATAAACTCATTTTTTGTCCCATCATCAACTGATATAGGGAGAAAAAATTTTCACTATTGTTATCATTATGAATAATCAATCAAATACGGTGCAGCTTCAATATATTGGTCATAGTATCATGGGGCTAAACAGGTCACTGGGTGTACCAGATGATACAGAGAAGAAACAATCCATGACAAATTCCCTCTTTTGCATAACCCACTGGTAAGTCTTAATCTGCAAGCACATTCTTTCTAAATCTGAAACAAGTGGACAGGCATTCTACACTTTGCTGCAATTAAAGTACAACATGAATCTATATCCCCAGGTTTTTTTTCTTTCGTTCATAGAACAAAGTTTCACAGTGAATTTCTCAATGACTGTACACCACCTTTTTTTGCAATACTGTTAATCATTCCTTCCCCATTCTGAATTTGGGCACTTCAATTCTCCTTTCTAAAAGAAGACTTCAGATTTCAGATTCATTTCAGTTTCTGAATTTGGGACGGTACTGCAATTTAGTGAATCAGTTCAAATTATGAAACTGTCCACCAAGAGCTGCAACTCTTTCCACCTTGACGTCACCTGCAAGCTTTGCAAGCATACTCTGTTTCACTGCTCAATTCATTAATGAAAAACTGCATAGAAGTTGGTCCAAGGTAAATGTCATTTAATTGGAAAAAATCTGTGACAATTTACACCAGGAGATGAGTTCTTGGGAGTGCAGAATGCCCATAAAGTGCAGAGAACTGAGCCAGAAAACTGGGTTTCTATCATGGGTGAGCTACTACGTATTTGTGATGTATTCACCAATATCACTGGGTACCCATCTCCATGAGGAACTGCAACAATGATAGAAATTTCCATCTAGCTGAAAGAGGCATAACATTGCTTAATGAGTTCCAATTAGACAAGCTTAAACTAGAAAATGAAGAATCAAGCTGAAATGCCCAGCAATTTGAGTGTGCGAAGAAGTCAGAGAAGAGGTATTTGTTATAGCTTTATGACATTTAAAGCATGTTCATGTTTTCCTTTTAAAAATTGTTTACCAAAAAAACTATTAAGATGGGCTGTCTCACTTCCAAAACACCCTGGAGCAACAAAATTCAGTTACAGCACAAGACATAACTTACATTATACAAACAACAGACACAAAGACGAATTTATACCATTTTCTGCAATTACATACTTAGAGTATTTAAGTCCAAGCAATTTTCTTGTATCTCTGTTAAAGCCATTCATTGCACCAAACAACTTTAATTACCTGGTTAATTCATTGCACGCACACGAATTCAGCTACAGCATATGCAAAGATTTCCCCTGTTCCTAATTCCACTTTAAGCGTATTGAACTAGAATTTTTCATGTAACTAATGTAAGACATGTTGTACCAGAGTACTATTAGCTAGCTTTATGCTTCTTGTTTTGTACAAAAAACACGCTTATATTGGCCAGCTTGTCATAATATTAAAAACTAGTTGGAATGCCTGGGAATACAGTTTTTCCTACTCTTATACAAAGCTCTAGAGCTGACAGCCAGTTTAATTAGCTAAGCGTGATGACGTTTTGCTAACCCTACTCCATTTCACATGTGCAAAATAATGAATTCCATGCCACTCTCTGTTACAGTTAATAACTTGATTCTTATTATTAACTAAAAAAGATTAAAATTTAACCAAGTAAGTTACATGCTGCAAATTTATTTAATTTTAATACCACCTTGATTTTTCCCTACAAACTTGGAGATGACTATTAAACACTCTAGGACATACTTGCTCTCTTCTGGGCTACCAAAGGATGATTCTTCACCCTTAGACAGACATGTTCTGAATCTTTCCATGAAATTATGTGCTTAAACATCCCCACCTCTTTTCAGAGGATTTTTAAGCATCAGTCCATCTGCCACAGGTGAAGTGCTGATGTCTCTCCCCATCAGACATATTTTAAACTACTAACTCATTCACGAACACTCTTGCACTGTATTTAGGACAGCTAGATTTATGCAAAAGGAGAAAAACCCAGGTACCCCAAACCACATAAAGGTTCCAATTCAACTACTGAATTACTAGCTATAAGGTAGGAATTGTACATAACTATTACTACTTGGTCTTTTTATCACTTTGTGCGGAGCGTAATTCATAAGGCATCTTTTCACACCATCTACCAAATGAAATATATCAAGAAGAGGTAACACAATGTCTACTTCATAGAGCTCACTGGGGTTTAAGCATGATCTACCTACCAACTTGCTCAGACTCGAGACTGAAGCATTTTTAGATACGTCCTTAAAATAACTGTTCATAGACCTGAAAATCCTCATTAAGCAGTATAGTTAAGTACCTTTACAGTTTAAGAAACAGCCATGCAGGAGCTTAGAAGAATGCAATTTCTAACTGAAACACCTGAAGCAGGAATTTGAATACTGAGGTGCTTCCAAAACCTTTTATGGCTTTAGCTTTTTGTTTCTCCTGCAAAAATTAAGGCTTCTTTCTTCCCTCATCATCACATAGCTTAAACAGGTGGGGAAAAGCCTCTAGCATAGTGGAACATTTTTATTCTTTTAACAGACTCGTTGTGTTAAACTAAGTTTGCCAACCACATTTGTCTTCCAGCAAAATGTAGCCATGTTTTCAATATACAGTAAATTTTAAAACCTCAGCCTAACACAAGGATTGAGTATTTAAAGTACAAAGCTATTTAAACTCCATAAAGAAAAACCTTGCCTATCTATAAAAACTACACTGAATCAAAATCCACATTGAATGTGGTTTCATACACCAAAGTTAAACCACAAACATCATAAATGCACAAACAACAGTAAAACCTCAAAAAAAACCACAACACAGTATATAGAAAGAAAAATCTAAATAACTGTGTTAAGGACTTGCATAATTAAGAAACCAGAACAACCTTAATTCTACCCACAACAGCAACTCTGTGGACTGACTTCCAAAGAACCACACATTTCTTTAAAACTTCACTTAATCTGAGACTGCAGCCACCAATGTGCTCTCTTACAGTGACACAGCCCTTTCACAATGTAGGAACATTAACAGCAATGACACCAGTATCTTTTCTAGGAAACAAATCATATCCTTCAGTGCTGAACCTTCCCCATACCATAGCTCTGCAGCTGCAATACCCCAGCACTATTTAACCCAGGTAGAACAGATAGCACAGCCTACTGCTGACAGGAACTCTTGCCATTTACATTCTGCCTAGCTGCAACGGCTGGCAAAGGGTGTACATGGCTGAAGGAAACTTCATTATATATTAGTTGTGGTTTTTTTAAAGTAGGAACAACCACATTAAAAACCAGCATAGGATAATATACTTGAGCATCCAGGAGAGCCAATTACAAAGAAAAAGGTAGATACTTCCCCCAAATGTGACATAAGAACAACATGCTTAAATAACGTACACTTTGGGAGAGCAATCACAGTATATTTAAACACTCTATACAATACAATGTTGAGCAAATGTTTTACAAATTAAGATAAATTTCAAGTGACTGCCCTGGAAATCTCAAGAGTCAAGACTGTCCTGAGACCAACCACCCTTGCTCTGTCGCTTTAGCTGAATGAGCTCTAATCTGACACTCAAAAGTGACAACCTGGTTTAAGAATAAGACATACATGAGGATAAACATTACGGCACAGCTCTCTACATCAGCAGCTAACCTAAAGGACTGGTAGCAGAACTAACCAGTGCATGGGATTTGCTACAGACATCTAAAACCCTTCAGCCCCATCCTTACAGCATGCTTTTCATAAAGACTCGGAAACGAGCACTCCATTTCATTCTTCATCTTCTGTGAAGATTGCTCAATTCAATACTCTTACTCTGTCTATCTGCAGTCGACTACCACCAGTGAATTTTGGGACAGATTTTCTGCTAACGGTCTCAATTAACAAGCAGTTAGCATTGCTCAATTAATGCCAACTACATTGTGTCAACATACACCAGATGAGTATATGGCTCTGTCAATGGTGCATCCTCCTCTATAAAACACAGAAAGGGATTCACTGACTGCAGAAGTAATTCAGCAATTTCTTGTTTAAATAAAGTAGACAGCATACAGCCTATTTATCATCAGGGGACATTTTGTAAAGAATTTGCATCAGGCATTTACATGTTTTAAAAGATTCCTTTATTCCAAATGTAAGTAAGAAAGTTTGAATACACAAGAAGAAATTCAAAACCATTTCAGACCATAGCAAGTTTTCTTCAGCTTCTCCACCTTCTCCCAAACACTCCAGGATACCTTGGATCTGTCATTTACAACACATTTGAAAATCAGTGATGCTATCTTTCTTTGCAACAGCTTAATCCTCAATGTAAAAGCCTACAGGGTTTGTTTGCATTCAATTTCTTCCTTTCTCTCCACCGATCGAAGAGCTCTGGAGCCCCTGAGATTCTAAAACATCTTCACATGTGCCTGAGTATGATTTAAAGGAAGGCTGGACTCAGGACAGCTTAAGCCCTATGTCACAGACAGTTTGAATGTAAACTAAAAGCCAGTCCAGAAGAAAACCTTCTTCCCTTCCAGTACAGTAAACACAGCAAGATCAAGTAAGTGAACAAAAGCGTTCTGTGGAATTGGAAGTGAAAAGCATTAGCCTGCTTGTGTTACATATTTCTGGCCTTGCCTCCCCTGATGGATTACTTATGGACTGTAGAACATCAGAAACCAACTTGGATTTTGTAAGCACGAACATATTGTATCACTAGAAGTGTGTATTACTTTCACAGCTGTGTTCAGGCATTGTTCTCAAACTTTCATGTTGCTTTCCGAATTGCAGCAAACATCTACTGGGTTCTTATAAACAGACAGATGCCCCATTTGCAAAGTGAAGTGAGTTAACTTTCAGAATAGATCTGGGCTTTGGGGTTTTTTTTAAATATTTCTATTTTCTTTTAATATAAAATGGGTAAGACACTTGTACCAAATCATTCCTTGATAAACTAGTAGCTGGAAGAGCAATTTGTTTTCCATATATGGTATTACGATATTGCAAGTAAAAATCCAACTTCCAAAGAATAGGAAGGTTTTTATTTGTACAATTTGGTTCTTCTTGGGAAGGATCAATAATTTTACATTTATACTTCATAAAGTAAAAGCAACAGCTTTAAAATTAATTCTGCAATCCAGAAAATATGAAACCTTGATTAAAACATTCTTGGGACGTAAATGAAAAAATACCTTCTCGCCTCTTTCACTCAAGGACAGTACAGCCACTAGTTCAGGAGTTTGCAATTAAACTCTGATAGTGTACAAAACATACAAGTTAAGAGAACTCCCTCCTCCAGGCAGAAGTGATACAAAGGAGAATGTAGAAAGAAGGATGTGATTTTCTTGGTTTTTTGGTCTCCTTGCTCAGAGTTCTTTCCAGAAAAAAAATAAACTTCTCAGACACTTCCTCTTGAACTAAGCATAGGCCAGTATGTAGCACTTCAATTTTACTTTGCTTTAAGATCTTTGGGAGAAAAAAGTATTCTCACTGTTTGGCCAGTATGTTTCTACAATACAAATCCAACACCTTATCTAGAAAACCTATGGCATGCACAGAACCAGCAGAGGCTTGGCAGTTTCAAGCCATCCAACAGAGGCCAGTATGCATGCATCTTTTTAAACCCTTAATGTTCTGATAAAGCACAACAATTTTTACGCAACCATCAGAAAGTTCATATGCAACATCCAATCATCATCCAAATCATACTTTATTTTTAATGCAGAAGTAATAAAAGTATCACAAAAATATTTTTCCAGGTAGAAGATGTTACTCCCTTCAAATCCCCTTTGCTTTGAAAACAAAACTGCAAATTTTTCCTGGATCAAGAGTATACGTGAGTTTCAGCTAAAAAGGAAGGAAATGAGGAAAAACCTTAGGAGCAGAACCCTGACACAATAGACAATACTAATACTTTTTTTTAAAATGCAACAGGTAATTTACATGAAATGCAATTTAAGTCCAGTTTTACTACAGAGGAGAGTTGTGAAAAGGTTAAACGCTCAAGAACTTGCAACAAATTATCTTTATAATCCAAAATAGACTCTCATCCCCCCTCGTGCATCTCAACAGACTAGGTGTTTTTTGATTTTTTGGGACCGAAGAGAACTACATATTAATGGAAAATAGACTTGCCTCCTAGACATCACTAGATTTGTTTCAACTTGGAAGACCCAAACACCAGTGAATTAGATCTTATTCAACACTTCCTCAGTAAAGGAGCAACGCAGACTCAAATATGCTGAAGTGATGAAGAATTTGGAGTCAATGCTACCTCCTTTTCAGATTGAAATACTGCAACAATGATGTGTAATGTAGGGAAGAATCTTCTGCAACTAAAGCTTGTCATTACCTGTGCTGGTGGTTTAAGGGAACAATATCCAAGAGATCTTTCACACGGAGTGATGGCAGCCATATGCAAAAAATTACATCATTAACAAACTCATACTTTTCAGAGCCCAAAAAGCACCGTGCATTCGGTATCAGGATTGCTTGGCCACGATCACTCTGCTTCAATACGGATACTTAGGATAAAATCTTACAGGTGTGTTATTCAAGTTGCTCCAAATGCAAGTTTTCAAGCAAATAAAGCACCAAGATATTTTCAAGAGACTAAATTTAAAATGAACAATTCACATGAAATATTAATGCTGCCTTTGTTTCTGTGTGTTTGCAGCCACATGGTAATGACACATGCTGATATTTTTCATTGAAAAGTTTGATGTTATATGAAAGATATATCCTGCCTCTCCCTTTGTGTGTTAATTGGACAAACATGCTTTTCTTGGAGCCATGAACCACAGAAAAAGCCAACCAAAACAAAACAGGATAACTAATGCATTGGTTCTGTTTTCCATCTAACCAATTTAAAAATATGCACTCATTACACATTACACTTCTTTGCAATATACTGTTCAGGGCAAGGCAAAGTTATTGTTAAGAATAAGTGCATTGCCATTGTCACTGACAAAACTCAAAATATTTTGTTTCATCTGAAGGGAGCACAACACTAAGTAAGTGTAAAAAACATCCCTAAATTGATTGGATTATAAAGATCTGTGACTCATTGTTCCTGCAAAAAATTAAAAATGCATCATTTGAGGCAAAGAAAGCTAAATTCATAACTGAAGATGCTGTGAGCAAACAAAAATATAGAACAGTGACTATGTCAGGCACATACATTACAAATACGCTGTGACTAAGAGCCACAAAGTTGCAGTCAGATCTGGTATCTACTCTAGTTGTACTGTCCAAAGATGCCCACCAACTCACTTTAAAATGCGATTACACAAGACATGAACAAAGCTTGGACTTCCATCCTTTCAGCTCTGTTAAAACTTAACACTGATAATTATCTCAGCTATTCAAAGGCATAGTCTAGCAGCAGATTCAAACCCACATTCCCTATCCTTTATGTTGTAGAGGTGCTACTATCCAATATAAATATTGCAATAACAGGCAAGGGTTCCAGTCTGGAATGGACCCTATTGTGAGATGCAGCATATTAAATACAGAGCCAAGCTATTTAACATGTCTCATGACAGGACCTTGTTTCAGTTGCATAAAGGCAATTCCCACCAACCGTTAAATGTCTGCCCCTAAAATACATGGAGATGACTACCCTGAACAACTGTGGTTTTGATCTAAGTTAGATATTCTTAAAGAAGTTTAATTAAAACAGAGGGGGAGACAGAAACAAAACTGAAATTTAATACTAAACTGCACAGATCATCCCAATCAGGATTTTTTCTTCAGTTGCTAGGTCATGTAAATATAAACAGGTCCTGTTAGGTGCCTGAATAGATGAACAGTGGCCCAGGTATTAGAGTGAAGGGAGAGAAGCAGAATTGGAGGTAAGAACCAAATCTTCAGTGAAATCCCAGTTTTATCCTTCACATCTACTCCTTGCATTAGATGTACATCAGCAACCAAAAATCCCAGTCAAAAAGGATTCAGACATGCATCTTTCATTTCAACTAATCCCAAAGCTCTGTTTAAACAATATACACTTCTTTAAGAGGGGAAAAAAAAGGCTCAGCCTTCATGTTTCATCTTGCCTTTCTTCACCTATTAAATGATAGGATCATGCTCCTACCAAATCCCAAACAAATTTTTCCTGAATATTTTTTTTAAAGTGTATTGTATCAGTCCAATGGACATTAGCAGAGTAGCATTTTAACAATACTAAAATCATTTGCAGAAATTAGCACAACCAGTCATATCTTAGCATCACATCTGCAACTAAAGATTACTCTTTGAACTTTTTATTCTCAATGTTTTTTCAAGCGTAGAATAAATCCATGTTTTCTTTTGATTGTCTTTAAAAATGACAATGTGGCTTCTTGCAGGCAAGTCAGCCAGTTTTTCTAACACAAATCAATTATCATATTTAAAAAATGTATCAGAATTTAGCATTTGGCTTTATAATTTAATGTTTAAGGAGAATTTATTAGAGAGTTTATTCTTCTGTTTGCATAGAATTTTTTCCTTTGTAAAAGCTAACATGTCATGGGGGAAGACAGACATCTGAATATGCAACAAGTCGGCACACAACTTCGCATTTCCTAGACAAAAATAACCTTTCCACCTAAAAGTGCATCTACATATATTATCACCAAGTCAAGTCAAACAAAAAGTCACATGCATTTTAAAAGAAACCTGAGCTAGCAACTTTGTCTCAAAATGAGCAGAACTCATTTTAGTGTGACTCATAATCCTAATTTTAGTAAAAATCTAAATTACTCGATTCAGAATTACATATGTTTATATTCATAAGGGATAAAAAATAATTTGTTAGACTACAGTTATGTTAATACACGACTTCTATTCTTATTGCAAAATAAACACTTCCAAAATAAACACTTAACTGAAATCTAGAGTAGCAGAAAACAATAAATCTGCCCACAGTGTAAGTCAACATTCAACCAGCATCTCAATGAAATCTAGATCAGATCTGAGTAGTCAAGTTTGACATGACATTTAGGGCACACTATTTCCCAGTAAGTAATCATTCCTGAATCTTTAGTCACTATGGGATAAGTGACCAGGTTTTTTGTTTATTTGTTTAAATAAAGTCTATTTATAAGTACCATTACTTGAATACATTATTAAGGAAATAAATAACATTTTTGTGCATGCTACTGTAGCTTGATCAGTATTTTATAGCAAAGCTGAGACAAGCTAAAGAGAAGCAGTGGCAACAAAACTTAGAACAGTCACAGACAAGAAAAAAATCATTAAGGATTTACCTAATATCAGTAGGAAGTATCAAAGGCCAACAATAAACAGATTCCAGTTTCCAGCTAACCCACACACCCTTGAAGGGTTTGTGTTCTGGAAAAGTGTCAGTGTAAGAGCATTCATAACTGGGTTTATAAAGTCTGATCAGATATTCAGCATCTTCGTGGTTTTGAAAGCTGTTTTGAAGGGCATTTTTTTTTTTCCAATTCATCCCCAAAACTTTGGGGCTTTTTTTTCTCCTTGTTGTTGCTATTTTTAACACACCTTCTTAGACAAGCTTACTCAAGTGACCGGAAAAAAGCCCAGAGAATTTAAATTTTATCTTTGACTGTCTCTCTCAGGCTTTTTTTTTTTGTAATCAGATATTTAAAAGGAGTTCCAAGTTAAGAGAAATGGAGTTGGCAAACTCTCCTTCTCTAAAGCTGCTCTTTGCATCAGAAGTAGCTTTAGGCAACACAACAGCTTTTCCCACGAAAGCAAAAATGGAGAAAAGCGCCAGAAGTTGTCTAGTTTCTTTTCAAGTATACTTCTGTTCTTCTGTAAGCCAACAGTATCATAGGTTTCTGTACTGCTGAGCTGAGCCCTAATTAAACATAACAAAAAAAATTAGTTGCATGTTTTGAATCTCCTTTTGGCAAGTACAACAGTGCAATGTTAATAAAAGAAGTAAATTTAATAAAGAGGAATACTTCATCCAAGGCAGAATAATTAAAAGACATACTGTGCTGTCAGCTAAAGTGCTAGATCCTCCAAGCTTTAATCCATAAGTTATTTCATGAGGAAATACTCAGTGTTATGTAAAGATACCGAGAAAGTACTACAATATAAAATTGGACCAAATTTTTTTCTTAAAACAAACTTGATATTTATTTGTATCAGTTACATGAGCAGTGGAAGATTTTAAAAGGTATACTAGACTTTTTACAGATAAATAATAAAACAAGGTTTTGTCTTAAACATCTCACAATTTAGGTTACAAAGAAAGATGTCGTCTTAGAGAATCAAACATACATAGCTAGGTCCTGTTCTAAAGGGCTCACAGTTTGTGTTATGGGGGAAAGGAACAGATGAGCAGACCAAAAATTAAAACAATGCTACTTGATTTCTGGCAGTCACTACCCACCTCTGTCTTTGGGCAACATGAGATAAGACAATTTGTTTAGTTAGGCAGCAGAGGAAGAGTTTAATACAAAAGTCATTTCAGGATCCTGTGAAAGAACTGAATACAGGGAAGATGCAGTTCATTGTTCTTTGTAGTGCAAGCAAATAAAAACAGCAGATAAGAGACAGCTAGCAAAGGGCAAGATAACAAGACATGGAGGTTTGGGAATTTATACAGTCCTGGGTTACCTCCTTAAATTCTAGTTTTTCTGGATTAGATGGTATTCAGGATGGGTACCAACCTCCCAAGGTTCAAAATTGGCAAACCTTTTGGGCGTACTTTAAACTACGAAGGAAAGAGGGAGATGGGAAGCTGTTATGTAACTCAAATGATCCATCATGTGGTTCCGACATACAAAGTAAGGCAGGAGATGGAGTTCTGAAACAAAAGATGAAGAATAAGAACAGTATTAACAAAAAGTACCTATACACAAAAGCAAGGAGAATGGAAAACAAGCAAGAATTAGAAGTCATTAAAATATAAAGTAAGGCTGTGAGCAAAAAAAAAATTAAAAAAAAAATCAAAGACCTCTTTGCCACACTCTCAAGAAGGGCACAAAAACATATCACACATCTTCTCACACCAAAACTAATGTATATTTTTTCAGATTACATTTAAGGTCTACCTGCTAACAGCTGGAACACCAGCAACCCATCCAAGAGCTCAATGACAACAATCTTCCAAAGCAAATGACCAATTACAGCTGCATGTTCTATAGCAATTTTTTTCATCTTCCAAGAAGTTAGCCCTTGCCAGTTTAGGGAAGGGGATGTTAAATCCAAAAATACATATGCCTACGAAACTTTATATCTGTAAAATAGAAAAAACTGCCCGGTGAACAAGCATACTAAACATTTTCTAAAACCTACTAGTTTTCTGATGATATTGTACTCTAAAATCTTGAGTCACAATTTGCAACATTAGTGTGAAGCAGGTAAAAAGCATTACTTCTACTGATAGTCAGAATCTAGTGCTGAATAGTTCACACAAGATCACACAGAAATCAGGCTGTATAATTCCTCATCTCATATTCAGTCTGCCTTGTCCATGACAAGCTCCCCTGTTAAGTGACCAAATCACAGAATGACAGGGGTTGGAAGGGACCTCTAGAAATCATCTAGTCCAACCGGCCCCGCCAGAGCAGGTTCACGTCGAACAGGCTGCACAGGAATGCGTCCAGGCAAGTTTTTAATATCTCCAGAGAAGGCGACTCCACAACCTCCCTGGGCAGCCTGTTCCAATGCTCTGCCACCCTCAAACTAAAGAAGTTCCTCCTCATGTTTAGATGAAACTTCCTATGACCAAGTTTGTGCCCATTACCTCTCGTCCTGTTTGCGTGTATAAAGTCTAGGAAGTGATATTTATTCATCAAATTACATCATATACCATTATGAAGCATATCTCTGCCTTACATTCTAGATACATAACTTTGTGTTTTGCCAGAGTGATTAAGTACCAGATACAAAGAACAGAATCAGGAAGTCTAGGTCTCTATTCCTTTGACCACAGATTAGATTCAGAAACAGATACAGTAAGATACCTTCTCACAGACCACAATCTTCATCCACTCAGGATGCCAAAAGCGTGCTGCCAAGCAGTTCATGCACATTTTTATGTACTCTTCATCGCCTATCTTAGTAAGGCACAAAATAGTCCAAATTTACCTTCAGAGTTAAAAATCCTTCAAAAAAAGTAGGATTTATACCCCTCAGCAACTGCTCACAGCTGGACACGGACCCAGACAAATAAAGCACTTTTTGGAAAAGTTTTCTTTGCACATTTCTAGTTGCCATATTTTCTACTCTTAATACATCTTAATTACTCCTTCTGCTAAAGAATTAGAATAGCTTTCACAGTAATATACTTTTTATCCTGTGACAGAATAATCCAACTCCCACTTTAAACTGGAATACAGACATGGACATAATCTGTAAACTTAGGTCAGTTACTGCAGCCATTTGTTGCTCCACATGTAAAATAAGACTAATCACACATTTCTCAAAATCTTAAGTAGCATAGTTAATGTCTGTAACATGCAAATACATAGAAGCGAGAAAAGCTGCTCATGCTTGCCAATGGCAGAAGAGGAACATAACCAGAACCTCTCACAGTTCCTAGAGCTCTGAACACACAACATAATATTGTTTTCTTCAACGTGGTTGTGTTAGAGGAGAATTAGAGATCCTCCTCACAAACTTTTAAACAAACAGTGAATTTTTGCACAAAGGCAGCTTTTTGACTAATCGTCCCAAGAGGAAAATGCCCCACAAGTTTTCTGAACTTACAGATAAAGTACTAAAAACCACCATGTAGAAGTACAGCAAGAAATCAAAACCAGCTAGATGTTACAGGAACAGAAAAACTGAGGTTATATAGCTGAACAGAAGGCGACAAAGATCCACATATTAAAAAGAAAAGCCTATAGAAGAAATGGAAAAAGGAGAAGAAACAAATAATTTTCACTCACAGAAGAAAAATAAAAACAACAGGAAGGCATAAGACTTCATGCGTGGTCAATAACAGAACTAAGAACTGCAAATATCATTAATTAAAAAAATATCATGAAAGACAAAACTACTTTTGTTTTTGACAGTCTTTCCTTGAGAATTATTATAAGAATGTGACATTTGATGTATTTATTTTCCTAAGTCACACACCATCTTTCTAGGTTTGCATATCATAGACTTTAGGATGAATGTAAGATCAACTTCTCACAGTACTATTCCTATTCTACAATTCAGGAAAAATTCTGGCCTCACTAATTCTGAAGTCAGCAGCAAGACTCCTGTAATCAAGTCAGGATTTCGATCTTTATCTTCTCAAGTTCTTACTTGCCTCCTTTCACTTCCATCTTGGTACGGATTTACTGTTTCAGACTCGAGTTTCAAAACCTTATAAATCCTTGACACAATCAAGCATGAGGAGTTTGAAAGAAACGGAAGATACTGAAATCCTTTCTTCTTGTGACCCTACTGCTTAGCATAGGTATAGTCACCAAGAAATTTTCTGCTGGTAAGTCAAAAACATTGTGTCCATTAATGTGCATCTTTAGGCTGTAACTACAGTTGACAGTATCTAGAAAAGTCACTATGTGCCTCAGAAGATACTGTCACTAGAAAACAGTATACATTTATCAACCTCTTCTGTACGCATTATCTAACAAGCATTTCAAAAAAATACAAATGTACAGCTGAAACTATTCAAACAACTCTTGCCACACAATTCACTTTCAAAACATGAAGACACAAATGATGCAGAGAATAGGTTCTGTGTTGCACCAAGATAGACTGAATCATGCAAAAGGTTTTTTCATCTCTGGACTATGCATAAAATAATGAGAAAAACCTTTGTGAAATTAAATATTTCAAAAGACAGAAAAGAGATCAAGTTATGTTGGGGCCCATTTAAAAGTCTTTAAGACTTAGATAACAGACAAGAAAGTAAGTACCACATGTGACGGCTCCTGTTCTACAATATGTTATTCCCCTGTAAAAGCAGTACCAAACAGTACAACACAGTCAATCCCATCCTTCGTGAAAAGATTCCATTACAAGTAGTAATCATTATTGAACCTTTTAGCCAAGATGTAATTTCTTACATGTTACAACAAGTTTCACATGCATTGTGAATTTCAGCCAAGGTTGATGAAGTTCAATAACTTGGCTAACCAACCATGTGTACTACTCATTACAGAAGTAATAAATAGATTCATCAAAATGGACATCAAAAAGCAGTATGAACATCTGACATCATTTTCAGCTTACTCAATAAGAAAAATAAATTACAGAAGTCCAAGAGGACCTTTTAATATTTACAATATGTAACAAGTAGACAGTTGGAGCCTTACATAAAGCAGAGCAATATTAGTGTTCCACAATATTAAGCCAGAGTTAACAGAGTGATAGCACTCATGGAAAACTCAATCACTATGACCTACCATAAATTTTCAGAATACAGCACTGTAAATTAAAGAGAACCCTCTGTTATTAACACTATTCAAAGTTTGAAAATAATAGCTTTTAGTAGTTTTTTTTAATTGTTCAAAATAGTACTAATTGTTCAAAAAAGTACTAATCCCTGACTGACAGCTACTAATATCCCACAACAGAATGAGTTAGAAGTTCCACCCCACAGGCACGTTCCCCACCATAAACTGTGCTTCTCTACACCAATTACCCAGATCACATACTCTGGCCAAACATACACTTCCTGAAAGATCCAGGCTCTCCGGAAAAGCACTGTACTCCCACTGTACTCCCATTCCCCAAAAACACTGGTACAACAAAATTCATGCCTGCTACAAAGTTTTGGACTTCCACAAAGAAAATACCTGAAAAAATTAGCGAAGTGTGTTTGTTTTTAAGGTGTGTTTAAGTAAGAAGCAAACAATAAAACTTCTATACAGACACCAACATTTTTATGGTAGGGCTAGTCATGTGGTTTAAGATAATCCATGCCAAGTTAGGTCCACAGTGCATGGATCACAGGACTTAAAAAATTCAACCTTTAATTTTTCAGCATTATTTTTCCCATTAATTCTTCATTAAGCAAGCAGTTTTTCCTCAAGAGAATGATTAAGTCATACAATCACAGAAGCCAGAGTAACAACATGAAACTAAAATACATAGCTGCATATACAATACCAAACTGTATTAGGCTGAAGGATGATTATTTTTTCCCATAAGCCTCCCCACCCAACCGCATTTTAAAAGGGCTTAAAACCAAACCTTCATTGCCACTGTCTCGCTGGCAAAGGATGGCAAGAAAACAGTCCCTGAACAACACAATTGTGCTGGCAGAAGACCCTGCTGTAAAAGTTACATCTGCAAAACAATGTTTTTATTGGGTGCCTTATTTTTCTCATGCGAGGTTATTTTATTCTACCAGGGCAAAGCATACACATGCTGGTTGCATCCAGGCCAGTCGTGCTTTTCCGTTAATATACTGTGCTGCTTATAATAGTGAAACATTAATACATGGAGCCTAGAATTCACAAAAAAAAATAAAATATATATCAAGGAACCACTCTTTAATGCTTTTAAAAGCCCAGTAAACACAGAAGTATCCCATGAAAACAATCTCGGGGACAGCTAGGACTCAGCCAAGAAAAATAACCCAAGGTTATATATTGCCGATCTTTCCGTCTGCCTCACAATAAGCTTTGAACCCAAACCTCCATAAATAATACCCACTTCAGTTCTCCACATGTGAAACACTTCCAGCATGGAAACATACAACTGTGCAAAGGCTGTAATAGTTTGTTCACCACAAGTTACACTGGTTTAGCAAGAACATACGATGCATCTCCTTAGCAAAACCCCAGTATTTCCCTTCTCTCTGCACCATCAAGCTACAACAGAATTATGTACAGAAATTCTTCTTAGTAAAAACAGGCAGAAGTTTCAACTTATTAATCCACAGGAATTCTGGCATTTATGAAAACTATGAAATTTTGATTCCGACAAACTCCTTTCACTAAATTGAAGAAAAGATCTAGATAGTAGGAAAGACCATTCAAGAAGCATTGTCACAAACTTGCTCCTCCATGTCGCATCCCTTTTTTCTGCTCTCATAAGAAAAAGGGATGCAAATAATAGACCATTACTGGAAAGCAAACACCTTGCTGTTTATGCATCATAAAACATAGGAAAAATTTTACAGTTAGAAATCTTCGAAAAGTTAACATATGAATAGAATTGAGAAAAACAACAATACAGACCAAAACCAGACAGATATATTTTCTCTTAAAGATTATTTTTTCCAAAACAAACTATCCCACAAGAACAGGCTGATTTTTTTCAAGGCTGACAAAATTCAGGTGTTACAGCATAAGAAAAATTCCAAAACCATACAAGAAATCATAAAGTGAATCTCAAACAGAGAACCATCTTGAGCAGTTCCTTTGTAGAAGTCCTGCCAGTTATATAACCTTTAAATACTATTTCATCTGGAAACAGATGAGAGAAATTAGAAAATAAACTTTGTGCTTTCAAAGAAAAATGTGCACATTTTCAAGGAAAATTTGCAATCTAGCTCAAAAATACAGCTGAACAATTCCTTACTGACAGATTCAGACAAACGTCTGTGGGCTTAGACCACCAAACTCCATGCAACACAGTGAAAGACAATGAACATATTTATAACAGCCAGACTAATACTATTAAAATGAGAGTCCTCAATGGTATTTGTAAGGGTCTGTTTTATTCCTCCCATATGATCTGAGTTTGACTTAAATGAGACCATTCACTGGTCTAATTAGGATTCAGCAAATGTTACCTTCTTTGTGAGGGCCAATAAAGCCAGCCTCAGTAAAAACGCTATGTCACCCACAAATCTCAGTAACTTCTGCAACTAGAATAGTTCCCCATATTCACAAAATTCTCTTCTCTGCAGGTACAGAGCAGTCAATTTTTGATTTCTTAAGAAGTAAGGGCGTTCTTATTCATCACACTTTTCATATCTCTATTGCCAAGAGTTAGGGCATAGTGGTAAAAGCAAGCCAGCATCTATTAGAGACCTTAAACGATCTTCACAAGAAATTTAGAGAAGTTTTAAAAATTTAATTCTGCTCCTCTTATAGGTAGTAGCTTAAATAGCCATTACTCGATTAGCTATTACTCAATTGGCATAAGAAATGCAACAAAGGTTAACCACACCTGCCTCTATCAAGGCTCTGAAGGTAGATTCTGCTTTTTAACTACAAGAAAGATTCAGAATTATACTAATATAGGAAGTGTTCAAACACTACTACACGACATACAGAAACAATAGCTCAGAAATCAGGACTTCAGAAATTCTGAAGTTATGCAATATGCCACTCCCCCAGTAAAACAAACTTTCATTAGCTTCTGCCAGTGTGAAGTACAAAAGCACACAGTAAAAGCACAGCAGTCTGGCCATGTGTATTGCATCATTTGTGTACAGGTTCACTTATTGTTTATACTCCTTTGAAAAACAGAAAAGTAAAAAGCTACCAAAAAGAACTTTTTTTTTTAACACAATAAAACGATGACAGAAAACCAAATATCTTGGGATCTTTCTGAATTAATGTAAGCACTGTATGCTTACTGAAAAGAGATTCCTAGCTTTCCAATAATTTAAAGTTCTATTTTCCACTCTGACTATCAGATCTTAGATGCTACTGGTCCCGGCATTAACACAGTTAACCCCACATCCCAGACCACTGAAACTTTATTAGTTTTTTTTCCAGTAAGGGAGACAGAAAAGTTTCTAGTATTTTGGGAGCAGAATAATTTAAGAGGGGTAGCCATTCTACATTGCTCACAGATGTAAAGTGTTCAAATAATGTCCCATATGAGAGAGATTTCTGAATTAGGTGCAGGTGATACAGTGAAAGACACATGATAAATTGCAGAGGTACCCAATTTGTATTTATCACAAAAGCACCATCATGTGTGAACAAAATCTAATCATCTACATGTTACCATGACAATTAATACTAAGTAAATTATCAAGTTACCCATCGTCAAAGTGTTACATTCTACAGTTTTACAATGTTCAGTTATGTTTGTGTATATATACACAAACTCTCACTGCAATTAACTATGACATTTGATACTGGGAATACAGCTCATTAAATATATAATGCATTTCAAAAGCTGCATAGGCTCTATTGTGATAGTTGAGGTCAAAACAGAGTTTTAGCTCTAAGTCTCTTCCCCGATTTCATATACCTGATCCTCAAGTATTGGCTACGTTTGTTTAAAAGGATGCAAATCAGCCACGGGTGTAGCATAAATCAATTTAAAAAGAAAGAATCAAATAATATAGCTGCTAACTGTATTTTAGTAGTTAAGAGAAAAGAAGTAGGTTGCTTTGCACTTCCTTTGTTTGTAAAAACATGTTTTAATAAAACACGTCATCTTCTGCTAAAATTTACTAATCATTTTTAGCTGTAACTTAATCAGACTTTTAAGAGTTTAAAAACCTGATATGCTGCAATCTAACTTGCACAAGTTTTGCAATAACCATTTTTTATTATTATGTCAAGCTAGCTTTCCACACTTAAAACATAATACAACAATAGAGTCATCAGGAGAAAAAAGCTATGAGAGAAAAAAAACAGAAAAACTTCTGTTTACCATTTATAAATTAAAGGGATGGTTATTCAAAACAACTTTTTAAATTATAAAGCAATGTTTAATTGCGATAAATTATAAGCATGTTTCCCAGCCTTTTGCATCAGTATGACAGAAGTTGCTAATACTGAAGTTCTGTACAAGAAATAAAAGAAATACGATAACTTCTCACACCAAAAGTATATGCAGACTGAAAGCTCACTGGAGCAGTGACTCGTCTTTTAAGTACTGATTAATACACAATTTTTCTCCTGGCTAAGGCCTCTTCATTGCATAGCAATGAAAGTGCCAGAAGAAGAGAATTCCATTTAACCAAACATTAACCGACAATTATTTTGAAGAAATAATCTAAAACATTTCCACAATTATAAAATTACATGCTTTACTCTGGTAAAATATAATCAAGAAAAGCAATATAGCAAGCCACATTATGACTGAAGTTTCTGGATTTTCTGGATTTTCTTCAGTATTTGAAACTTAAGCTGCTCAAAGCCAAAAAGTGGTTTTTATTTTCTTAGAGATAATTTGTGCTTGTTCTGGGCATCCCTTACAAAAAGCAATCAACAGATTTCTTTTGACCTTCATATAGCAGAAAAATTAGAATTGCAATTTGAGCAATTTGAGTCTGGTTGTGATTATCAATACGGTTTTGTGATAAAATCTTGGAAAAGCATTAAGAAAAACCCTACTTTGTGGAATCTGCCTGTCTACACAGAACATACACTTTTTGCCCTTCCATAATATACTGCAATACTACTTAAGTTTCGCTACTCATGCATACTCTAGCAGTCACAATAGGTTAGATGCAACTGCACCCAACAGAGAAAACAGAACACATTGTAGTTTCAAGGTCATATAGCTATATGAATCTTAAAAACAGATAGCAATATTTATACAAGTCATAGAAAATCACATTAGCCACAAAAGTGTCTCTTTGATATTAAAATCAAGTAATATTATTTAAAAAGAATTTTATTTGAGGAGATTGCTTACACTTGCAGTTGAAAATACCACATCTCTTTATAAAATTAAACCTAGATGAACAGCTGATATGCTTTTTAAAATTTCAAATTCTATCCCTAATAATTAAGAACACAAAAAAAATTACAGGAGCATTTACTAAAAACAGGAAAAAGCACCAGGTCTCTTTTGTTTAGTATTTTCAAGGAGCAACACAGCCCTCTAGTGGAAAAATTAGAAAGTATGACTTTATTCATACAAGAAACACGCTAGGGAAATATTTTCTCTATAACCTAATTGATGTTGAGACCTTTAAAACAGAAAAACACTACACACAAAATTGCACACTATGTTCAATTCCTCACAGTGGAATGTCTTACTTTAAAAGAACAAACTGACAATTTACACTACTCATGTTTAAATGTACACAGAGCAATAAGTTTTTAAAACCAGAAGGATTGACACAAGACTAAACTGTTCAGTAAGTCAGTCTTCTTTTTACTACACCACCTTTACTGTGACCAAAAGTTACCTCAACTTCTAATGCGATACTCAGACTAAAATTTTGATTAAGCTTAAAAGAAAAAAAGATGACAGAAGAATCCAAAGAATAGTTGGACTGCACTGTCAGAAGAAAAAGCTTCCAAAATAAAAAACAAGAAAATATTTTACTAATAACTCGATCTTCTATGATCTCTTTATATTGTAAGAACTGAATAATTTATTAACCTTTCCCAAGTTGCTAATGAAAACTAATGAAGTTTTTATAAATCGCATGTTTTCAGTATATTTTTTCCCCCCACACTGTTTGCAAGCAATTTTAAGGACTAAGTTAAGAAATTGGGTATGTAATCTAGGAAATTCTTCCAGTCCATATTCCTAATTAGTAATGAAAAGAAGAATCACAGAGCAGATGGTCTCCCCATTTTAAGATATTTTAAGAGAAGTTAATGGCAATGAAGTAACATTTGAGAAGCCAGTATGTGTGATACCACTAAAACTCTACCACTGCTGAAGTCATCCAAAGTATTCCCTCGGTAATGAAGTAAGCATCTCTATTTTTCAGAAGCTGAGGGGATTTTTCAACTATAGACAAAAAAAAAATGTTCCTGGCAAGCTACATTGGATTCCCTGTATTAGATTCACAAATAAAGTGAATTAACACATCATTCCATTTTTGTTGATATATTTTTAACTTTGCTACCTTAAAGCGATGTATATGGATGAATAAAAACACTTCTATGTTCATCCATCTTTCAAGGGATTCTCAGCATTTTACAAACTTTATCTTGAGTATCCAGCAATGCAGTAATTGAAAAATGCATTTTTCTGCATTTTGATTGACTGTAGTCTGCCAACTTACACCTTCATCTTCTTTCTACCCATCTTGGAAAGATTTCTCAACAAATGTACAGATACCATAAAGTTAGTTTCAATGGCATATTTGAATCTAATTTGGACAAGAATGAAAGGGTTGAGTGATTTTTTTCCTTACGCTATTAATTACAAATTCTCAACAAGTAATACATTCTTTTTCAATCACTTTCTACTTAATGGACAGCAATATTTCCTTGGAAATATTTACACTTACCTCTTAAAGAAAGCATGTTAGCATTCTGAAAACACAGTAATTGTTTACTCCTCAAAATACTCAGGGAGGGAAATATTAGCTCCAAAATACACAGAGAGTTTAAAAGCAGTATCTACAACACGAAGTGGAGCACAGCACTGAAATCCTAAAATAACTGGGGAATAAGCTCCAAAACTGGTAGCACTTCTCTTGAGCTAACTAATTAGCATTTCCACATGGAGTGCCAAAGAATTGTGTAGACGTACTAAAGCTCACAGGGATCTCTACATTGCAATCCATTAAATGACATGGACACGTTCAAAGCAGTTTGCCAAGAGTCACAAAGCATGGTTAAGACTTAAGCTAAGACTGATACGTTTTAAAAACTCAGACAACAGAGTTTCAAGAAAACTTCAAATTCTGCCAATTACATCCAAATTAACTGGACAAGAACACTATTTACAACGTCAAAGGGGGAGTGTTCCCTTCACACAATGCCAAGGAGTTTGAACCTTCTTTTTCTCCATCAAACAGGTCAAACAGAAGTCATAACCAGAACAAGCCCAGCTCAGATTATATCCTCTCTCAGAAGCCCTTAGAGCTATGAAAAAAAGAACATAGATTACATAAGAAGCGTAAACGCTAGAACTGCTTTCTCCTTAATCCACGCCCCATGGCAATTGGTAAGCATTATCAGACACAAAGCCTAGGACTACAGCAATATTAAATGCAACATGGTATGCAAGAGTTTTGAGTTATATAGGCTGTAACAACACCTTAATAACATATTTGCTACACCACCTTCAGAGTTTTGGACTCCTTATGTCCTAACCTCATATAGCAGCACAGCCCAAGGCTTATTTCACTAATGCCCACTCTTGCTACACTCTTATTACCCACTCTTCTTGGTATGCTGCTGACCAAGGGTGATATCCTGCCCTCACCTACCAATAGTAATCAAGAAAGTATATGCGTATATGTATAGATATATCTGTGCATGTACCTGGTGCAAGGATAGGCTCGCTTACTTGTGATCAATCCAGATTATAAAGAAACCGGAATGTAAACCTTACTAGAAAACACAAGCTCCTCATTGAGACAGGTAAGTACAACACTTCCTGCCCTAACTGCAATATCAATCTGTAGTAGCATATCATACTATGACAGCAGGACATGTACTGTTAACGCCTAAATTGCAAGCCACAATAAAGCTCTAAATTCTTCATCTGACTCCTGTGGGATAACACTCCCTTAAATAATTAAGAGGTAAAGACCAAGAGAATTCAGAGTGATAAGTCCAGCTATTTTCCAGAATGTTTCCGAGGTTTTCCAATGTCCTTATAAATGCATTTAAGTCAAGATCCTGCACTAAAAAAAAACGCCAAATAATTTGCATAAGGACTCTTTCAATATTGATGTAATCCCACCATAAAGAAAAATGCAAACCACAAAAAGGAACAAAAGACTAACAGTTATCTAGGATTTAGGTAGATCCCCCAATTTACCAAAAAAATTCAAATCTAACACCAAACCACACCAGTGTTTTAATATTTGTGGCTCCGCCGCAAATTTAAGCCACAGAAAAAGACATATCCTGTGCAGGTTGCTGAGTGAAACTTCAAACAGCCTAGCAAATTAAGTTGGAGAAGAAATCTTGTCTTCTCAGAAGAAAGGCAAAGCCCCTAAGCACCAAAGCTTCATTATAAAATGAAACAAAAGCAGCTAATTAGAATCTCTCAAATACTCACCTGCTATAGAAGTAATACTACGTAACAGATACCTAAACAAGCTGAGTGTCTGAAAGGATTTATGAACCTGCTGGAAAATAAAACTAACAGGGATTCCAAAACATCATAAACATTTTTTTTCCCTGAAGGAGCATTGAATATGACATTCTGACACAAGTTCATCATCAAGTTGGCCTGAAAATACCTTCAGAGGTAAAAATTCCACAGCCTCCTTGGAAAAATCTTTACCTGAGTTTACTTGCTGCCATTAGAAAGTTTTTCTGAATACTTTATCTAAACTTTCCTGCAGCCATACAAACCTTACTCCTTGTCCTAGCCATCAAGATCATAAAAAGAAACTTCCCTTCCCTTTCACAGCCATCCTTTATATATTTACATAATGTAAATTGCCTCCATCAATATTTTTTTGGACAAAAATCAATTGTTTCAGAACTTGATGTCTTTCCTGTAGCTCTCTTCTCAAGCTCCAAATTCTCCACACTTTTTTAAAAAGCAGTACACAAACCTGAAAAAAGTTTTCTAACTAGAGGTTTTATATGGAAATAATGCAAACCAAGTTTGAATACCAGAAGTAGACAGGTATTTAAACAACAAAGTAGCCTGTAAGATAAAGATTGCCATATTTTACCTCATGTGTAATGTTAACCTACCTATTCCTGAATTTGCTCCCGTGATTATAACCACTTTCCCACTCAAGTCACGACCCTGGAGTATTTCCATTGCAGTACTGTTTCCATCATATTTTTGTCTGGTAGTAGGTTTTACTGGATTATCTTCAACTGTAAACGCCAGTCTTGGGTCAAGGTAGGTAGTCCTTTTGTTTATGTGGCTGCAAAGGAACACAAAAATTCAACTGCTTGAACCCTTTTGTACTCTGCATTTAGATTTTAAATATATTTCAACCACTGTTGTGTACAATTCCAGTGGATTATTTAAATTTCAAAAAAATCAAATTATTTTTTTCAGTTTTGTTAAAATTATCCCAATTACTTGTTTTAGCAAACATTTTTCCAATTGTGAGAGTGTCCATTAATAATCGTATTCACAAACTTCATAATGCCATTCTGAACTTCATGTGAAGCCCTGACATAGAAAGCAGAATTTTGACAAGGGAAAAATCTCGTTATATTAGGGAAGATCATGTTCTCTTAGGAGCTCTATAAGAGGGGCCTACACTACTGCCTTGAAACAATATACCAATGAGTAACGTAGCTCAGTACTTTTTTCTTAAACAACTGAAAACAAATAGCTTCACATCAGCTCAGCGAATGGCACAATTTGGGTCAGGCTCACTTTTCTAAAGCCAAGTTTTAGTTTTCTTCAGACTATTATCAGAAAGAGACACTAAGCAACAACTTTCAGTCTTCAGCCCTTAATTACAGGGCAGAAAGGCAACACTCACTATTTTGGCCTGTGAATAATCTTCATTCTGCCAAGTCAGTTTAAGGTAACTATCCCATTTTGACCCTGCCATTGAAAAAGATACAAAGGGAACATTCCCAGAAATCTTTCTACTTCTGTGAGCTGCCTCCTCCCTTACCTTTCTAAAAATCTTTGCTAGCTCAATCCCTGTTCTCTTTTCTTTCTGTGCTTCACATTGCAAGCAAGTCAGAATTGCAGCAAGTTTGTTTTCATCTTGTATGTTTAAAGCACTACTGCAATGTTAACAATCAGCCATGAAGTTCTGGATATGCTTGTAAAGTTATATGTACAGAGTTTATCCACAAAGGTATACAAACAAAATGAGCCTACATCAACATTGCCTGAAGGTCAGCTCACACTTTGAGATGTGGATATGCAAATCACCTCAATCTGCCAACCAAGCTAGTATTTCTGTGCACATGGAACAATTCAGAAAACCACAAATGGGTGTTTAGATACTGCTACAACTGTAATATCTGCATATAGATTCTGAAACTTGTACTTACTTGTTTCTTTGTCTTTCTAGCTGATATTGTCACAGTATCATAACTCAAAAAGGCTACCCAACATGAAACACAGTTGTCCTACTTGTCCATATTCTACATTTTGACATACTTACTCTACAAAATAGACTTGTCCATTTTCATCAGTCTCCTGCTCCCATCCATATGGCAGACCTAGGAAACACATAAAACATTATCTTTTTTCAGGCATTAGAGTACATTCAGATTTGAAGTTCAAATGATTTCTCAGACAGATGTGGCAAAATTCTGCATTATTTCTGTAGGTAATGCAACTACCTGCTGCACTTGAATATTGGAACTTTAAAGGATTGCTTCCCTAATCACATGCAATTGTTCTCTAATAAAAGTACAATATACAGGAGACCTGGTACAACTGCAATGACTAGCATATTAAGTATAAAGATAATCTAAAAATTCTTTATAAAGATTATTTCATGTTATAGCACAAACCAGCAAAATGCAACCATGCTTCCTAGTAGATACGCATGTCTATACTGCACACAGTTTTGTATCTATCCCCGATAAAGTAAATAGCAAAAACATTGAACTAAATGTAGCAACAGTTACATGTAACACATACCAAAAGTCAGAAGATCAGAACATTCAAGTGGGTATGGGATACATTAAATCGAACCTAAATGATGCTATGAAGTTCAAAGGCCAGGGAAAAAAAAAAAAAAAAAAAAGACAAATCTTTACAAAATAAATTCTTAGATATAAGACCCTACAGAAGTACTCAACAGTAGCATTCCCAGTAGTTCTAATCCTGGCTGAAAAGTATTCAATTATAATTCAATTGCCTGAAAATCTACTGAAAACATTCCCATTATAGTCACATTACCAATGCCAAAAGAAACATGGCTTGCCAACAGTATAGTACCCCATATAGAAGCTTCTGGGAAGATCTAATTTAAGGCACTGATCCAAGGTCCTTAAGAAGTCATATAGCTTTGGAAGTGTCCTGCAACATTGTCTGTCTTCTGTTCTGGCACAAACATTCAATTGGGTTAGGGAAAGCAAGTACAATGAAAACTAATGAGACTTCTTTCTGTGCCAGGGATATTCTTTGATGAAATTCATTCTTTGAAGAATATAATCCAACTATAAATATTATCTGATGGACACCAGGATATCAGAACCCAATCAGAGAATTCCAGCCTTTGACTATATGCTTTACAAGCCACAGTAAAACAATCCCTTTATCCTGGAATTAGTACTTTGACTTTATGGAGCAATACAAGAAAGACACAAAACTGCAAAATGATCGCCCTACACAGACACCAATCACATAGGTAAAACCCCACTGAAATCAGCAGTATTTTGCAAGCTCAGTTTGACAAGGCGATTAGCGTCAGCTAGAAGATCAAAATGAGATCTAGTTCCTGCACAAACTCCAACTGATCTTTGTAACATAATTTCAGTTCATTACAAAAGCTTAACACAAACCTCCTGCAACACGTTTCCTCTTCCCAGACTTAGGATGTTCCCACTGTGTTTTTTCTTCCAGGTGGCTGTAGGAAAAGAAAAGTTTAAGTTTAAAAAAATTGCCTAATAATTTTTCTGATATAATCCAAAATTTTTAGGAGTCAGGCAGAGATTACTTGAAAGAGTGTCCAAACTGATAGACGCCCAAGTATGAAATAGACTGACAGCATTACTGAATAACATACACAAATAATCACTAAACTACAGATCTAGTACCAACGGCAATTCACACATAACATAAGCAACTCTTCCTTCTTATAATAACCATGCAGTTAGCCCACAGTGGCAGCATACTGTATTACAAGAATCACAGTCTGAGACTAAATAAGTACACCTGCGTGACCTGCAGTAGCACTTGAACTTCAGAACACTCATACACTTAAGATACAAGATCCTGAGTTACTCCAGTCTGTGAGATACATAACCAAATTATCATAGCTTGACAAACGAACGCCTGCCCACCGTGCTCCAGTAACTGACTGTGTGCATACCTAACTCATCATAAAGACCTTTAAAAGTCTTAAAACAAAGTGACCCTATTCCAGCTAAGTTTAAAGTTCATATTGTTGATAAGGTTTAAAAACTAATTTCCACAATATGCAGAGGTATCACAGATATAGAGCTTATATTAAAGGTAGCAGCAGCGTAACACCTCTTCATGTCAAGTATTTTCAGACACAATGGGCAAGATTTTCAGCCAGTAAAGATACAGTAATGTTTTGTCATTAAATTAAATCAGTTCAGTTTCACAACAGATAAAAAGCAGACCTATTGAATTAATTGTTTGTGTAAGAATTACGCTCAGTAATATCTTATTATTTTGTAGGTTTGCCACTTTCACCAAGTAATTCCTTTCTGAAAGAGCTTTTGAAGTCAAAGGAAATATACAAAAGCTTGACCTAAGAAAAACAAACACCTAGGAGAGAATTTCCAATGTTTACAAACCAAGTGCAGATAAACTAAAGCATTCTGTCCAGTGTTTGTAAAGCAGAACTTGGGAGGAAGATGCCAACTCACCACAGGTGAGAATGCACTTTACTTTTGACCCTTTTTGTGGAAATGAGTAAGTCTTGCAGCTTTAAACAGACTGAAACAGATTCCAAGAGCAGCATGGCTGCAGAAACCATAAGAAAGGAGAAAATGTATAAATATATATTCCACTAAGTTAGTTAGCCCTTTAGCACATCCCCTTTTGTAACCAGAGAGGATGCAATCACTTTCAGACTGGCACAAGCAGATGGTGCTAAACGTGAATTTTTGTATCTTGTCAAAGCTGTAGCATATTGAAGAGTTGAGGGAGAGCATTTATACCTTTTAACTTCCACCGTACCTGTTTCTTCTCTATTCCTACGAGGAGGAAAACTAAGGCAACTACACTATTGTGTAAGGCTCAACTGCTCGTATGTACAAAGCTTACCCGCAGAACCAGGAGGTGTACTGCAACAGCAACAGCTGTGCGACAGCTCACTCCTTTCCCCAGGAGTGCCTACAGCTGCCCCAGCACTCCTCTCCCCAGGAGTGCCTACAGCTGCCCCAGCATCACGCCCGCAGGAGGCCGGAGGAGGCTGTGGCTCTGCCCGGCGGCGGTCAGCACCGCACAGACCTTCCTGCCGGACACCCGCGGGGCTCAGCACGGGGAGGCTGTGGCTGGAGAGCCCAGCCCACACTCAGCGCTCCCAGGAATCAGGAGGGCACCGCACGCGGAAATGGAGTCACACGGAGACCGGTCCCGCCACCGAGCCCGGCTCCGGCCCCAGCCGCCCGACGGCGGCAGCTCACCCCTGCGCTAAAGGGCGGGAAATGGCGGCTCCTGCCCCCCCTCCCCCGCCCCCGCGCTGAGGGGGCAGCAGCGGCGGCTCCACGGATGCTGCCCCGCGGCGAAGAGGCGGGCGGTCAGAGGGCTCCAGGCGTGCTCGCCCCCCTCCCTTACTTCGCGTAGTAAACCCAGCCGTCCTTGGTGGTGCGCTCCTCCCAGCCCGGCGGCAGCTCCTCCTCACTGTCCGTGTCCTCCAGCCCCGCGTACTTCAGCGCCGCCATTGGGACGGGCACTCCGCGCAGCCCCGCACTGCTGCCGCCGCCGCCGCCAGCCAGCGGGCGCGCGCCACACCGCCCCTTCCGGTCGGCCCAGCCAATGGCGCGGCGCGACGGCCCGGTGGCACCATGGGAAGTGTAGTCCGGAGGTGAGGGGGCGCGAGGCGCTCGCCTCAGCCCGCGGGGACCGGGGCCGAACAGCGACTTCGCCCTCAGACTCGTGGGTTCTGCCTGTGTCACGGAGTTTTTAACCCCTAAGGGGCTCTGGACCTAGTTGAGATCGTCGTGGATGGCACAAGAACCTCAGATTTTGGGGGCATTAAGTGTTTCCAGCCCTCTGTTTTCAGAGCCAGTCATGAATACAATGAGGCCCTGGAAAGCAATGAAAAATGAACTGTTCTTTAAGCTTTTTGCCATTAGTTGTCACCTTCTGATCGCTGGGACGAGATTCTCTGTCGTGGACAAGTTAATCAGAGCTCCTCCGCGTTGCTTTACGTGGTGAGGAAGGCCTGGCTGGAGATAAGTACCTCGCTGCGCTGAACGCCCGCCTGGGAGGCTGCAGGCTGCCTCACGCACCCAGCTCTGCAGGCCCCTTCCCCAAACCTGCGTCACCTGGTGGCACAAATACACTCAGCTGCAAAGGCTGAAGCATTCCAGGTCAGTGAATGGGCAGTAACCTATAGTAACTCCTGTCCTGGCAGCTGAAGCCCAGGCAGCCCACTTTGCAGCTGTGACAGATGAAGTACCTTGTCTGTTACCACTACTCAGTTGGCATGGCATACGTCCCCTGACCTACCGCAGTACTTTTGATCCCGTACCCATATGCTGACATATTCGCACCTATTTATATAACCAAACCTAACTGTCAGCATTTGTAACAGCATCTTCCCACTGTAGTCCTTTGGCAGGTGTTTTAAGCAAAAAAAAGCCAAACCCAGCGCTGGACAGAGACTGTAATCACTGAGGACTGCACCAGGTGGCAGTGCAACCGCACAAATGCAGTAGAGCGCTCTGACTCCTTTGGGTGACATTTTTCTGCACTGTTTGAGACACTGACCTATATGGCTCGCTCACTCCCTACTAAGGGCATACACACCTGTCTAGAAGAAGCAGCCTGAACTTTTTTCTACCCTGCTGCTCTCATCACTTTGCAGGTTCCCCTGAGGAATTACACCTACTAAATTATCTTCTCCTACTAAAAATAAAAACTCATGCATCATCAAGAGCCAATTTTCATGTAAGTATTACTGGGAGTATTAAAAAAGGCTGTGACCATACTCTTTTGGGTAAACATATGGGAAGGGAAAATACAGTGACATGCTCCTTCTGGTCCAGGAAGCTGCTGAAATACTCCATAGGTGACTGAGTGGAGAGATGTGCCAGGTCTCAAGAAAATAGATTATTTAAGTCAATATTTGAAGTACAGAAAAAGAGCATTAATCTAGCAGTAGTACTGTAGGAAAAGGTAGTTGTTAGTTTTCTTCCTGTTTCAGTGTGTTAGTATTCAGCATCCAGCATTCCATAAATTGTATTCAGTAGGAATGTGGAAATAATTTGTCTGACAATTATCTTATCCCAACCATCTGTATTGCATAAAGTATGCATTATGTCCTAAATGTCAACAGCAGCATTACAGTATTTCAGTGCTAAGTGTGTACAGTGTACTTTAGAAGAGAAATATTTATTGAATGAAAAAGCAAAGGCTTTGTTTGACAGAGCAACATGGATATTAACAAATTGTCTTGAAGTCCTTGGTACACAAGTAATACGATACCACAGAAGTCCTATGGGTTTATATTGTTTTCAGTGGAATTTCAGTTTCAACAAAATTATTAAAGAAACCCCACACTTCCCTCTTTGAAAATTCAGAATCAACAGAGACTCCAACAGTTATGATACTTTTCACAAATATTTCTTCCCCCCTACTTTTAACTTCCTACTTTTCTGGAAGTTTTCACTGGGAAAAGGTCACAAGTTTTGATAATTTGGTGACTCATATTATTTACTTAATTGTTTCAAAGAATGTTGAAATTCAACCATGTATTTCAGTTTCAAATTCTGGCAAATGAAAGATTCATTCTCTTTCAGAGGGTCAGAGAAATCCTTTGCCATCTTTTCCAGCTTTTTCTTTTTATATCAATTACCTACATATCTCACCTACATAATCCAGATTACATCAAGAAATTTCATGCAGATAGACGAGATTTAGGTATGATTTCAGTGGGAGTTCATGCAAGTTTAGGTTTCTGTCCATTTGTATTAAATTGTAAAACTAGTTCTGTTAGGTTTCTCAAATTCCATAAAGGAATGGCCATGATTTCCATAAGAGCGGGACTGTAACTTCAGGACACAGATTGAGGTCTATAACAGTTTTACCACAAGTTAAGACACTTTTTCAGATCCTAAAATGATAGGAGTAATGCAGCCTTCCTCCTTATAACTTCTTCCTCATCAGCTCTGTGTTAGGAAAACAATAAATTGTATATAAATTGATTGAGTGTACGCACTTATCTTTGAGGTATACAGTATGTGCGTTGTTCTGGTTGGTTTTTTGGGTTTGGGTTTTGGTTTGGGGTTTTTTGTAATAGCAGTTGTGTAAAGTTACTATCCATTTTCCTGCACTACAGAAAAAGAATGGATCTCTGTATTATTACAGTGATCTCAGTCATCATGTTCATTGAGGCAGGATAGTAAATAATCCATTCTGCTTAAAATCTTCTGTCACTTGCTTTCAGAATCATATTTTAGCAAATAGTGCTTCAAAGATATCATTCTGATCCATTGCTGCAGCAATCCTGTAAATTAATTCTTCTGATGATTCTAAGCCTCACAGACCAAGATTAATTCCACAGCCTGCCAGAAAGTGGATAAATTAAAATGAGACGACATTTAGAAATGGTTGTTGATTTCACAATAGCACAAATGTCAATTAGAATCTTAATCTCATTTTCTGTTAGCCATACTTTAAACCATCAAAATCAAATGCGTTTGTCTAGCTTCTCCATGAGAAACGTGGACAAAAATTTGGTCGTATAATTACACTGGCAGGCCTAAGGCAGCAAAAACTTAACGTTTCCTTAACATTAGTCACAGGCTTATATGCTTTGCTGAATCGTGGCTGTGTCTGTCAAAGATCTGAGTACTGATTTATCTGATTTGGCCACTGAGAGTTATCTGGACAAGAGGGAAATAATCATGACATATTGCAAAAGCATCCAGATGACACAGCAAAAGGTTGATTCACCCTTTTGATAGAACATGTGTCTATTTGATAGAAATCATGATTCAGGAATATGACAAAATTCTGAGCAGCCCTCAGATCATAATTTTTTAGCAGCTGCCAAAACATGTTTGCATAGGCTACAGCTGTTTCTTTTCAGGTGAAAATTCTGCCTCCGTGACTCATGCCTTTCTTACCTCAGCATTAGACTAAAGCAGTGTAGTCTGCATAAGGCTATGATTTTAATATACTGCGACATGATAAATGAATATTTGAGCTACTGCCTAGTGTGAATGTGCCAAGTCCTTCAAGTGAACAATTTTTTTTTTTTTTTTTTTTTGGTGGAGTTAAACTCAGCTTTCCATAAAGATATTTACAAGGCCACTTTTGAATTTCTTTCAAATTATGAAAACTGTTTAAACTTTTTAAATCCCTGAGTTTTTACCCAAGTTTATTCTTAGAAATGTCAAGAATTATATCCTCCTTCCTTACATACAGTAACATAATTTTCAACATAATTTCAAAGTTAGTAAGTTAATAGGATTCAAATAGGCTTTGTTGTTGATGATCATCCAGTTTCCTCTGAAAACAACATAAAGAACAGTTTGCATATGGAATCTATCTATGAAACCTCTGTGGAAATGGCAGAGATAGAATTCCAGTCATAAGAGTTTCTGTGTCCATTTTTTTGGTTATTATATTTCCAGAGAAGACAACATACTAGTGAGATGCAAAAAACTGTGGAACACAATTGTGCCTTGAAATGTTTGTGGCATCAGTAACCTCCAATAGGCCATATTTGAATATTGGAAAGTCTACCTTTTATATTTAATTTAATATTCATTTGTTAAGAACATGCACAGTGTGGAAATTAATGTGCAGGGTCATATTAGATGTCCTTACCTGAAAATTCTGATATGTTATTAATAGAAATATTAAACTTGTTCAACATGATTAAAAAAATAATGGTAGGAAGTGATATTTAACAGGTTTGGTATAAATGCTAAAAAGGACAAGATTTTACCTTGTTATTCATCATTCGGGCAAGAACTTCCTGTCACTCTCCAGGAGCAAACCTTACCCACTGCAGAAAAGTAAAAGTCAAATAATCCAAGAGATGAGGCAGTGTTCAGCCAAACTTTCAGCCCATGTATATGTTATTTCTAGAGCTTATAAGTTTTTGCCTTAGACACCAGTAATTTTTCATGCTATTTGTTTCTTTCTAAGCTTTAAGTATCCTTAGCCTTGAGTGCTCTGGTTCCACCAGGAGTGGCACTTGTAGGGACAAACACACTGATAATAAAGCATTTCCTGTCTTGCATGTTGCATGATCAAGAAGTTTCTTTTTTCCCATATCTTTATCTGTACAGCAGTATGCATAAAAGCCTGTAAGATAAATTCCAAACTTACCAGTGTCAAAATTCATCATTCTGGGAACACTTTTATTCACTCTTGATTTTGCAATCTCTGAGTTCAGAGATACTAGTCACACACCTAGAGTTAAACACGGGAATGTTTGCAGCATCAGACCTGGAAGGTAGAGGAGAACATCTAGTTCATTTTTTGTTATTAGTCCAGCTCCTACCTGAGGCAACAGTGAGAAAGCTAGAATATGCATGTCCAACATTACTGGCAATGGAAGAAGAAGGACAATTACCAGTATATTTTAAAATGAAGATGACAGTTGATATTTGACCACAGATGTGAAAAGATGATGTTTTCACTCTGAGAGGTTTAAAAACATTCAGATGATTTGTCTGTAATTACTCAGGAGAAATCAAAGAGATGGAGCATAGCTAAATAAAAATAGAAAAATAATTGTAACTGTTTATAAATATTAATCACCAGTACCCTTTCTTAATCCAATTAGCTATCACTCCAGATTAATCTCATCTTTAATGAGCTTCTTCACACTCATAGCAATGGATGCAGTCCATGCACAATCAATACACTTTAGACACAGTTGTTTAGATTAAACTCTAGCATTCTCCTTAGAAAAATTGTTCTTCCCTAAAGATTGTTCTCTCCTAAAATTATTTTAGCACAATAGCCCATTGTAACTAAATAACTGCATGTTCCTTTCCTTGATCTAGCAGGTTAGTGACGAGGACAGCCTTATTTATGAAAGCAAGACATTAGAGTAAGTATTGAGCACTGATATGCAATTGCTTTACAGCACTATGGAAGAAAAGGTATCATTTAGATACAGGATCAAGAAGATCAAATGGAAAAGACTCTCACTGCTAAACAAAGCATTCTAATCCACATCAAACTGATAGGAAAAAATAGAACTGCTACAAAGAAAAACAGTATTTCTGATAAATTTTACAAAAATATTGTAGTGGACATTTTATTTTCATAGGCTGGCTGCTGGATTATGTCAAGGAAAAACAGGACTAATATGTCAGAGGAGTTAGTGCAGTATGGACTGCAGTAAACTCATTTTGGAAATACTCTGAAAAATCTTGGGCTGATTCTGATCTTGCTTAAACTATTGATAACTGAGATATTGACATTCCACTTGTGAGAGATTTGAATCCAGCTTATATTTTAAAGGAACGTTAATGTGGGATGACCGTTTGAGATTCAGAGAGAGTAGGAAATGAAAGCAAGATCCCACATCTGGTTTGAGGCAGTAACTTTATTTCCTTTGTAAGACTGTGGGAATTCTTCCTCAATCCATGTTATGTACAACCCTGTAACAGCATTTCAAGCTGTCTGATAGAACTTGATTTTAAAGATTCTTCATCATCTGTTTCAGGATATCCATGTGCTTGGCGTGAATGATACTGTACCTCTTAGAAAAACATCCATGAATGCAGGGGAAAGGGACCAACTATTTAAATTCAGCTGGATTTCATTCATATTGCATGTGACCTTCTGCAAAAAACATATCATGCAAATCTTGGTGTAAGGCCACCTATAACAACAAAATCATGGCAAAAGAGTTCTTATGGCATGTGTGGGTTATGACGGGCTAGCCAGTAGGTTTAGGCACAATAGAAAAGGGCTCATCATATAAGGCTTACTGAGAAGGGATAGAGAGAAGCCTGGCAGCACAGACCAGTGACAAACACCTTGTTTTTGTAAAATTTCTGTGTCAGTCATTAGTCATGGTTTTTTATTTGAAGTTAAATGGTCTACAGTCTCGCAGAGCTGAAAATGTGTCCTGTAGAGTCAGCCTTGTCATCTAAATAGAATAAATTAAATAGTGTGAGGCCTAATGCATGTCCCTGAGGCATTTTACTGGGTACTTCTCCTCAGCGGGCTATTATCTTCTGTTTATGGTCCTTTAGCCAATTTTCGTTCTGCCTGAAAATCAACTTGAATTCAGTAAAAGGCTAGCAGTACATTCATTTACATTCCTGACATCTAGTGATGCTGTAATTCAGTAACAAAAAAGCAGTCACAGTTGCTTAATCTACTAACTTAGTACTAAGATGATCTAATGAGAACAAAAGCATTTATGGAAGTGCAATTAATGGATACTTTGGATTTAATTTCAAATGTTACATAATGACCTGGAAAACACAGTACATTTCACTGAATGGTATGTCCCTATCGGAGGAAAAATTTCAAATGCCTAAAATCTCACGTTGGCACCAAGTAGCTGGATTTTCAAAAGGGCTTAAGTTATTGAGTGTTGAATCCTGCTGAACCTTGGGTCTTGAGTCTGAATGTACTCTTAAAAACCTGATCATGAGTTCCCTTGAAAGTCTAGCTTTTACTGTACGAGACGTTTGAAACAAGGTATTCACCTTTCCTTACTGAATGAGAATATATGTTCTGTGGTTTTGAAGAGGGACCAAAGGGAAAGTTACTTCCAAAAATAGTCTGTGCTTGTGCAGCCTTTAAAAATGAAAAATAGATCTTTAAAGAGTAATGGTTAACAATGTGCCCTCATTACTCATGTTTAAATTGCTTTTCTTGGCACAAAACATTTCTGTGCTGGAGCCCCTATTCTGTAGTTGGAGAGAATCCAGCATTTTAAATCTCTGATCAAACTCACAAAACTCTTCACAATTACTCTATCTTCAGTGGTAAAATGAAACCCTCAAAATGTGTTAATAAAAATCTTCAAACACACACTTTTGTATCCCTAAACCAGACACAAGACTCTAATGGGATCTTCTGCTACAAATATTCAACAGGTGTTTGGAATACTCAAATCTAGCATATGACAGTGTTAAAAACCAGATCTCAGTCCTCTCAGCTAAAGATCATATTCCTGAATGTTTTTCACATTATTCATTAGCTTCTAATAGCATGTGTGATTCCTTTGGGAACAGAGCTTGACAACATACTATTTAACTTTTTCCTCAATAAAAGTCAATTGTATCTCAAACTTACAGAAGAATGTGAGGACCCGTCCTAGTTCCTGACACAAGAGAGGGAGCAGAGATGCCTACGTGGTATACATACCACTGTCGAGCAAGAAGGTGGGAAGAAGCACAAGTAAGAGAAGTAGAGGTTCTTACCTTACCAAGATATTTCCAGCAAAGTTTACTGTATCATGACAAAAAGATAGTATTAAAATCAACTTTTAATACTGCCTGGTTGACATGGCAGCTAAGGAAGACTTGTGAAACAGTCACAGATGATGGCAGTTGCTCTTCTCTCACTTTCTCAAGGTTGAGTTTAAAGGCAAAAGGTAGACCTATAGAATCTGAGGCAGACAGTTGTTGTCAGCAGAGCTTCTCAGCTCCATGCTTAGTGACTGCATAGCTTCCAAAAAGGAAATTCATGCCTAGCTGTCTCAGGACATGTAACTTAGAGGATTTGACACTGTAGACATACCCTATTTATTCCATCCTGAAAAATATCTGTTCCCATCAGCTGTTTTGGGGAGGATAACTTGTACCATTGCTACCAGGCAAAGCTGATCAGAGATCAGCTTTTCTTTTTTTTTTGGTTCCTTTCTCCCTAACCCCGTTCACTGCATCCAGTCTCTCTTTCTTCTTCCCTCCAAGAAAATAAAATTTAAAAAAACCCTCAAAATTTTCTGCTTAGTTTGATCATTTTTCCCCTCCTGTTTTTTTGGTTTGACCACAAAACAAGACAACCCGTTATTCACCCAGCTCTACTAATGAGCTCCTTTCTCAGAGTTTTTGTACCCTGCATAATGAAGAACATCTGCATCTTGCGTAAAGCTTGACATTTCCCTGCCTATTCACCAGCGGCCTTTTTCTCTTTTCTTTCAATGACTGAATGGATTAACACTGCAATACTACTAATGCAATGCATGGGAAAGGAAACTGGCAGAGTCTCCAGAACATTCTATTCTTATCACCTTCCCTTAATATTTCAGTAGAATTATCCAATTCATATGGTAATCATTTCCTTCTAATCAGTGTTTCATATGTAACCTTGCTTATTCACTCCTACTTACTCCTACTTGCCAAGAAAGCTGAATGAGACTGTTGGGGGTATCTGTCTTCCATGATATTGAGAACAGATTAATAATGCTGACAGCATGCTAACAAAAAGATGTTTTTCATTAATTGACACTTACAAATAATTTGTTAAAGGTTACAGAGTGCTTAATGTATGCCTTAATAAACAGCTATTACATGGGCCAGCCAACTAATAAATTGCTTGTAACTATAAAAGCTCTTCTGATGTGCTTAGAGTACTTCTCAACCTTTCTAAAAAGAAAGGGCCACCTACTATCCTGAAAAAAATGCTGACTGCCTAGTCCTGTAGAAATGGACTATTTTGTGCATCACTGCAATAATGTGTTTCATATTAATTTATTAAATTTTGTTATTCATACTCATAGAATCATAGAATCTTTTAGGTTGGAAAAGACCTTTAAGATCATCAAGTCCAACTGTAAACCTAACCCTGCTAAGTCCACCACTAAACCATGTCCCTAAGTGCCTCATCCACACGTCTTTTAAATACCTCCAAGGATGGTGACTCAACCACCTCCCTGGGCAGCCTGGTCCAATGTCTGACAACCCTTTCAGTGAAGAAGTTTTTCCTAATATCCAGTCTAAACCTTCCCTGGTGCAACTTGCGGCCATTTCCTCTTGTCCTATCACTTGTCACTTGGGAGAAGAGACCAGCACCCACCTCTCTACAACCTCCTCTGAAGTAGCTGTAGAAAGCTATAAGGTCTCCCCTCCTCTCCAGGCTAAACAACGCCAGCTCTCTCAACCGCTCCTCCTAAGACTTGTGCTCCACACTCCTCACCAGCTTTGTCACCCTTCTCTGGACACGCTATATATATTAACATATCTATCTTTGTTTTGCCTTGATGGTTTGGTCATGTGCATAGGAGTGTTTGTGAGACCATTTTTTTGGAAGGGAGGGAGACCATTTTGCAGGCTACCTTGTGATGTCTGGCAAACCATCAGTGATCCAGGTTGAGGCATAGTGATGTATGGTAGACATTGCTTATGTAAGGTGATATTAGCAGTTTCTTTATTAACTCTTACAAGTTGTGTACTCATGGACCTAGATTCCAGTCATTAACATTATTGAACAGCTGCGTACACCACACACATGCAGATATAGTTTATACTTCCTAAGAAATCATCTGGTTTTAATTTAACACTAGTAGAATATCGAGTTTCAGTAGGGCATCTAATGAAGAATGAAAAATCTGGATTTAAAAATTTGAAAAAAGACAGCAAAGCTTGTCTTCTGGTGGGTAAGGACTACATTAAGTCTCCTAGTGTCCCTGCTATGTCAGTAAGATCCAGTGGATGTTACTTAATTTCCATATATTGACAAAAATATTGTAGGAAAAACTATAGTGCTGTGCAGACAAAAGTTTGGGAAGATTCACATGCTTATAAAAGCCCTATTAGTCCATTGTCTTCCATTTATCACAGTGTCTCTATAGCAGAGTATACAAAAGAAAACTGAAGCTGTTTTCTGTTACCTGCCTCTGATCTCAAAAGCTGCATTTGCTCCATATGCATTCCAAGATTCCACAATGTAATCTGGGCTGATCCCAAGAACTGAACTGGATTCTCCACAAGATCCATCCACTACCACAGGTTTTTTTTGGCCAGTCTCAAGATAAATGCTTCCTTACAGAATCACCTGAAAAATAATTTTTTAAAAAGAATATTCATATGTGATTATTTTACATTTGCTAAGGAAAATGCATGAAGTAGTTCACATTCTTTAAAATGGGTATATCAGCAAAATTACCTTTGAAAATATAGTCCTATGTCAGTTAAACTCATTAGGAATAAGTTACAAGAAAAGATAAATGAAAATTTTACATCTCGTTTGGAAGATCCCTTGTCCAGACTAAACACACCTGCCAATTCTTTAGAAAGGTCTCAAAGTACTGCAGCAGTACCTGATAACACATTGAACTAGTTATGTATGTTCCGTTTTATAGACATGGGATGAAGTCTAAGAGATTAAGCAGTTAGAATTTAATTTCATTTAAAGCAGTGGAGAAATTGCACTGAGGTCTTTGCATATAATTAGTACCAAAGTTTTCATGAACTGGAGGCTAAGCAATGTTCACATAATTGTCTTCACACAACAGATTTTATGAAATGTAGGATTTATAGTTGCCAAAGGGCTTCTTAGCAATGTCTTTCAACTACCTTTTATAATGTTCCAAAATGGTTACAGTGATTCTTAGTAAGCAATATTCTCAGCAAATATTGTGTTTTAATCAGCAAAAGAGCATACTAGATGGTTGCAGGTAATACGTATAGCGATTAACAATAAAAATGGGTTGATAATGTCAATAAGTCCAGAGCCAAGATAAAGTTAGGCATGAGTAAACATCTTTGAAGATAATGTTTGAACCTCTGACGCTGGTGCTTGGAACAGAGGAAGCTGTTTCCCATCTAGTGTATCAACAGAATTATGCCTGGAGACTACAGACTACTGAGTCTTAAAACTTTGCATTAGCCATATTTTTATAGGAAATGGTTTAACTTTGTGTAGCATGTATGAAATGTATTTGCAATAGGAACAGAAGTAGTCTTCTCTTATTTCCATTACTCTAACCAATTAAAATTGTAACATTATAAATCTACAATACATATATGAACCAAGACAAATCTCAGTCTTCAGCAGACTACAGTGAAATTAACTGAAATAGTGCCTTCTCAAACTTGGACAGGTTTCTGAAAAAAAATTTGCCTGCAGTATCCACGTTTCTACTTCACCATATTGTTCCCTGCTTAATTAGATACTAGCCACAGTTTGTTTCATGCTTTTAATCTTGATACTTTTCACACTGCTTTAGCTAGCTTAGAGTGATTGCTCAGCTAAATATATAAGATGATAATCAGTTTAACAGCATGTTAGATTTGTAGAACAGTTCAACAGTAACTCATTATTGGCTACACTAATCACATAACACACACTAACATAATTACTCTAGGCATACTGGAGTAAATATGAAAGATAATATTTATCAATTGAATGCTTGGCATAGCATTACCTGACCCAGGAATCAAAAATAAAGTTAATTTGATACGGGCTTTTTCATAGGAGAGAAATTCAGGGTCTTTGTCAGAGAACAGGCTAGTTCTGGCAGGAACAGTCCTTGCCCTCCTCACTCTCCCAGCTGCCATCTTTGTTATCTGGCACCCAGATCCTTCAGCCTGTGCTACTCCCGCACACGCACACTCAACTGCTGCGCTCGGGATGGAGGTATTCGTTTGTTATAATTCATCACACACCCCAGATCTGACTCTTGGGAAAGAAGGATAACCTAGTGGCTGAGATACTGGGTCCAGAAGATTTTTTTTTTTTTCGTTGCTCGATGTTGCTTTATTTCAATCCTTAATTTCTTAATGCTTCAACTTCCCCTTTGTAAAATGGGGATAATAATCTTCCTTTTGTCTATCTAAGACTGTAAACTTTTTGGAACAGATACTTTGTTTTACCATGTACACAAGAAAGCCTCGAACACAGGGCATACTAATATTTTAAGTTAGAAAAAGTAACTCTGATTACATATAGGGGAAAATTAAACAAATCAGTCATCTTTTGTAAAGGGCTAGTTCTGCAGCTGCTGGGCACTTCTGGTTAAAGTTGATTCTGCCCTAAGAAAACAGCTTGCTTTTTTAATCCTTACCTCTTTACTTTCTCAAGAGTCCCATAACACCTTTCTCCTCCTTTCCATACTCTTTTTGCGCTCCCTTCCTCCAAAAGCAGACAGCAGGACTAGCAGGGATGCATTTTCCTAACAACATGTTCAATACATGGCAAATATCTTTTTGCCTAGACAGAAGCTGTGATCACAAACACATTTCAACTGATTTTCTAGATGTCTTGAATAACATTTTACAGAAAAGCAATACCCCCAATATTGCACACTAGCCCCAGCTCAACAAAAACTTGGCAAGGTTACCCCAAAAACTTAACTTAAAGAAAATTTCCTAAAATCCTACGTATTTCAAAGAGTGAGAAACGTTTTTTGCCAACGGGTGCCGCGCAGGAGATGCAGCCCTCACTCAGGAGCAGAAGCTGGGGGGTCAAGACTCCAGAGGGAGTCCACGGGCCAAGTGTAGCAGCCCTGCTCTCAGCCGGGGCTAGGGACGGAACCCCACCGAGTGTCTGCCGTACAGCCAGAGGGAGCCTTCCCCCCTCTGCGGATCCCCCTCTGGGACAGCCACCGGGGAAGGGGCCCTCACCCGCGGCCTCCTTTCCTCCGCGGTGCTCAGCGGGTGACTCGGCGCAGAAGCGCTCCTCGCCTCCGGGGCCGGACACTGCGCGCCTCCTTCGCGGGCAGCTTCAGCACCAGGGGCGGCGGACAGCGCCCCGCGCAGCGCCGCCCCGAGCGCCGCCTCGTCCCGGGAGGCCGCGGGGCCGGGACCGCCCCTAGCGCCGCCGCCGCCGGGGGCCGGGGAGCCGGAGCCGTCCCGGCGGCCAGCCCCAGCGCTTCAGCATGGCCACATCTCGATCACTGCTGACCTCGGGGGACAAAAAATCATCTTTAAAAAAAAAAAAAAAAGCCAAGCTAGTAGCGGGCTGGCGATTGCGGAGCTCTGAGTTTCCCGGACGGGCAGGTCCCGCTGTACCGGGATGCGGCTCTGTACCCCGGGAGCCGCCGTCGGGTGGGCGGTGAATGCTGTTTGCGTGCACGAGGGAAGCGCGAAAGGAGTGTGTAAAACAGCTCCTCCAGCACGCAGCAGCTTCCCCCAAAAAACCTCTTGCTCTTGCCCACCAACAGCTCTCTCTGGGTCCTAGCAGAGCAGGCAGAAGAGCTGTTCTCAGGGTGGAAATTTCTGAGCAGGGACCGTCGAGGGACAGCAGTGATGTAGCAGATGGCATTGGTATTTGGAGCAGCCAGAACTCACGGGCGCTGCTATGCTGGAAGACAAAATCTCTTGCTACTGAGATACCCCCTTAGCCCACTGAGCATTCACGCCTCTTTGGGGCTGGGAAATCATAGGAAAAATATCAGGGTTTTCTCTGCTCCTTTCCTTCTTGAGCTGATGTCTGTATTTGCTAGTTTAAACACCTCCAGAAATTAAACCAGGGTGACAGCCAGTAAAAATAGAAGAGGAATGACGAGTTCCTGTTTTGACCCAAAGTCTGTTTTGAAGTAAATTGAAAAACAGTCCTTTTCCTTCAATAGTTTGCAGATCAGGCCTTTGCACCCTGAATGGACTGAAGGATTTCACTAGTGCATACATCTCCAAAGCAAACACTACTAAGACCTAGTTCTGCTTCTATGTTTCCTTCACTGGGAAGGAAAAATTCACTGCTATTGAAGGAGGAATGAATTTTCATTTACAGTTGAATTTTCTGAAAACGCAAAAGGACCTGGCAACACCATCTTTTGAACAACCATCTTCTGCAGGAGCACTTGAGAATGCTTGCCTTAAAGCAGATTGTACTTCAACATACGTGTACTAAGAGTTTGGAATAATCTGATTGAAATCCCCTTGATTTCAACAGGAGTCTTTCCATTCACTTTAAAGAACTTTGGGTCATGCCCTAACAATGCAACTTTAGAAGGTTTCTGCTCCATTTTCCCTAAGGAAGTACATTTTATTTTTACAAAATGATTAGCATTACATGGGCAAATAATGTAGTACTTTAGTAGAACAAAGAGAAATGCCACTGTGCTACTGAAGAGGTTGAGTATCCCTGGAAAAGCTATTTTTCATTGTATTTGGTTAAATTAAAAAGAGAGATTACTTTAATTTTGAACGGTTTATTAATTACCAGCAGCTCTCATAACTGTGATACAATACAGAGAAAAGACAGCTCATTTAAAAGTACATCATTTACTTTAACAACTAAACCATCTTTACAGTCTTGTCCCTGCTGCACTGCTGCTTTTCTTTTTAACTACACCTATATTTATCTTTGGCTATGGTGACAAAAGGGATCTATGTGTGTGGAATTTTCCACATTGCTTCTGCATAAGCATAAAAGAATAAATCACGGTGCTTTAGTATGTGCATCATGTTCCCATGTTTTAGGTCTGAATATATCTTATAGGCAGCCTGTCTAATTAAATGGGCCACCCACAGGTGCCTGGCCATACTTTATCAGTAACAGGCTTTAATCACTACCAAAAAAAGGTTTTAAACTTTTTTTCTACTTAGTTGACTGCAAGTATGAGCCAAAGTAATACTCTGAATGTCATAGGGTGATTTTCTCAAGAAAAAATGTGTTACAGGTTTGCTCAAACTAGATTATTTACAATCAAACCCCTGTACTATAAATACTTCTTTTCTGCACAGGCAGTGCAAAGAAGCAATGCTCTGCGTTCACCCCAGCCTCTGCGCTATTCCTCCCTAGCAAGTGAGAGTTTGGCCATCTGTACCCTCATCTCATGCTGCTGAAGGAGGAGAAGAAGCTATGTGGCACAGTGCAATACTGTGTCCCTCTATTTCTCTGAGCCTATAGACAGCTGCAACCTGAAAGAACAAAGATATCTTTAAAATACTCTCAAGCCATCCTCTCCTGCCTAAAATTTGGCTGGGGGGAGGAATGCTGTATCAAGACCATCAGGCCAGGGAAGTTATCTTTTGTTTAGACAACACTAACTAAGATTGGGTTTATATTTATCAGTGCAATAAACTGTTTTTAAGGTACGCATCATTTAGTTTCCAAGATCTAGTACTGCTTTTATCCTTCTCTAAAGTGATCCACAAGATGGAATTTAACAAGAAAAGAGAAGCTATGGAGGCTTTGTAGGAGAAAGTCTTTAAAAAACCTCCTGTATAGTAAACAGAAAATCAATAAAGAAGGAAATACTTCCAAACTTTGAGGAGTAATTGCAGGCCACAGAAGGGAAGAAATAAACAGAAAAAGAAGCAGAGTTCCTTTCAAGAAGAAAGTATGCATAGTTAAGCCTTACTTTATTTTTCCAGAAAATAGTGCCAGAACTGTTAGAGGTTTAGCTAAGCCTACGTGGGCCAAATTCTGCCCCAGTTTGTAAGCAGTCATCCAGCTGTTAGGACAAATACAAACGATCTAAGATCATGCATCACATTTTTATTTTAAAATGTGATCTTTGACAGATTATCTGCAAGTTACTTGGTCACCAGTAAGGCCAATTCATGGCAGATATTCCTTTTTCCTGGGTTGATAGTGATCAGTAAGAGGATTTGGGACTCCTTGAGGCAGATTGTTTGCTTCTTTCCAAAGGTGGAGGGACAAGGCTTGTACTAATGAGAAAATTCTCATGCAGTTCAAATAAGGCACAGCAAAACCCCTATAGTACTTTTGTTCTACATAGCACATTTCTCCTCAGAAAGGTTGCAAGGCAGGAAGCTACATGCCTGTGATGCAAGCAAAGAGGCTTTTTGTATGCAGGTGGTGGCTGTGCGTGTAACCCCCATCTGTGTCCTGTGCTCAGTAGCCTCCTGCTCCAAGTAGGCTAATCCAGCTCCTGCTGAAGGCTTTGAGGTACACATATGCCTGGTCTGCTGAGCACAGAAAGGTGCTTCCAGCTGGGATGCAGAAATTTTATCTGAGAGTACATCCTCCAAACCCTTATCTTGGAATCTGGTACAAGAGGACTTTCTCTTTTTATAAACACCCCTACAGTGGAAGGAACACAGCTTTCCAGAAAGCACAGCCATCTCTGTGGTCTGTAGAGCTGGCTTAATCCCAGAAGAAGGCTTAAATTGGAGATTAAGACCAAGAAAGCTGAAATTTGAAACCATTTCCCAACATTTTAATGGATTTCCAATTAGTAAACATTTGACTATTTTCCATTTTTAAAGCTTCTGCTGCTGAAATCCACAGCACACATTAATCCATCAGACAACCTGTGCCTCAAGCACAGCTGAGAACTTTTCACTGGAATCCAAGCATTCAAGTGGGGATGGGTGCTTGATGTATGCTAACAATCTTGGGCTGAGCTTAAATATGAGCAGAGGTTACAGCTGAGGCTCTTTGCTCCTACAGAGGAGTCCCCTTGCTCGTTGCTGTTCAAAGGGAAGGCTCTCTGAGGTTGCTTTAAGTTGGTCACAGATACAATTGTTGTCCTTCAGTAATTACCCAGATTTAGGCAATTGCAGTGTGTGATTCAGACAAATCATATGCCCCTGTGACATAGCAACAGGTGACTTCATAACTGGTCTGAGCTTACTGGGACAACATCAGTGCCTCAGAAACAGTGAGTGCCCTGCAAGGTACTAGGATGTTGTTGATGGATGGAAGGAGTTTAACAAGGCTGAATTTTGCACTGGTACTAGGGTGAGTACTCAAGAATAGAACTTTAAAGTCTTTTAAATTATAGACCTGGCTACAGAAGCAAACTTCTATGTTTGTAGAAAATTTTCCTTCCCAGGGACTTAATGTGTATGTGTGAAGACTATGGAAAAGAACATATGGAGAGAAATAAATGGAAGGAGTAAAAGTCAAGAGAGAAAGGTGAAAATGTCAGTAAATAAAACTACTGTGCTTACATTCTTGTGTGTAAAGCCAGCTCTGGGCTTGGCTTTGAATTGTAACTTCCTTCCACTCCAAGCTGCTCTACTTTGAGCTTTATACTCCCTACTAAGCTCTCTAGTGAAGGTCAGGGGCAAATCAGCAAGCCTTGGGCTCTGCTGTGCAGTCTGAAAAGCTTGGGAGATACTCCTGAGCACCTCTCAGCTAATACCAGAACTTTCCCTTCAGGAGCAGACCAAGGAGGGTAACTCTGTAGTACAGCTAAGCTCTCAGCTGGACGTTAGTGCTCGCAGTGTTTCTTCCACCTCAGACTCTCCCCTTGCTGGCAGGCAGTGTTAGCAGACTCACTAGGATGATGATCAGCCTGGTTTAATATACACAGGCAGAGCTGAAGTGGTCAAAAAGAGAGAGGAAGGAATAAAGCTGAGTGAGTTACTGAAAATCCTGTGAGATGTAGCACAACTGAAGCCAGACCAAATGATACTGGGCATGTATTGTGTGTAACAAACAGGGTGAAAGAGTTTCTCCTTCTGAAGACCTCTTGTAACTACCAGCTCTTATGCTAGAAACAAATTACTGCTGAATCACATAGCAAGCCAGAAGCAAAGAAATGTGCATACTGCAAGGGACAACCTCTTGCTCTACTAAGAGATGAGTTGCTTAGGGACAGAGCGGAGAATGGTCTCCTAACCCTGTGCCACCCTATATGGTAATGTGACTGTGAACATCTTCTGTTATCGAGTCATAAAGGCTGGGGAGGGAACTTGCTCACTTAGGTGCTCACAGCCAGCTTTGCGTTCTTTTAGGGCAGGAAGGTGGAAAAATGAGACCTCTCTTGGGGTGAGACAAAGGAGGAGGGAAATCTACAGACACATCAGATACAAGGCAGGAGGACAAATGTAAGTATGAAACAAGTGGGGAGAAAAAAACATGTATTATTTAACCTGTTGTGATGCTGCAATGCAAGGAGTGGGTTTAGGGTTTTTTTATGCTGTTGTATCATATATTCAGGGCATCATTCCTGAGGTTTTTATCACAATGACTGCTTGGTCTGCCAAGAGAGAGTCCATGAAACAGTTTCAGGTTAAAAAAAAAAAATCTTTTTTTTTTCTGCCTAAAATGAAAATTTCCTAATATTTGTCCTAAAAAGTAAAAAGAATGTAGGCTTAGCAGCTGAATGTCAAGCACTTTTGAAAATTAGTATAAAGTCTTTCAAATTTTTTTTATTTTCTTGCAAAGATGCTAGTAGGTGTTTGGACATGTTACATTGGACCTTTTTCCTTTAGCAAGCAACTAGAAGCAATGTTTGTTACAGTAATTGCATTTAAGTGGCACTTCAAACTTTGTAAACTCTGCATTCTCCTGTTATACCGCTAGGTGTGAGTGTTGGAGCTTTTTCTGTTGGTTTTGCAGTAATGTATATAAAAGTTGCTACCGTGTGCCCTGCTGAATTCCTAGTCTCCCAAGCAATTCCCAATTGAACCGTGATGACTATCCAGTGTGCAAATGGGAAATCACGAAGTGACTGCCCACTCCATGAAACAGCACACATCTGCAGAGCAGAATACCCCAGCTGCATGTGAAACTCGGCCTCTTACATCCCTTTTGCCAGCTGTACATGCACGTACTGGGGAGCAGGGGTCCTTGGTGCACAGTTTTGTGTGACTTTTGCAGAGATGAGGAACCTGGAGCTGTAATTTGAAGGGAAAACATCACTGGGAGACCTCAGAGGATTCCAGAAACTAATTGTGGGAGACAGGTGTAGAGAAGGGAGCCTAATCTGCTTGAATGGAAAAGATGGGCAATACCACATGTTTGTCAGGAGAGAGGGAAGGCAGGGAGCAAAGGTCTGGGGACAAGAACTGGTGCAGCAGCAGGTCAGAGCAGGCCCACCAGGCAGCAAATACTCATTCTCACTCTTGGCTCACTTTGCACAGGCACATTCAGTCATTGAGAGGAAAGATAGTGGCAGTTAATTTGACAGGACAAAGTTCGTCTCCCTGCTGTGTTTCTACTTCATTTTCTGTCTGTCTTGCTCCCATTGCAGGCATTTCTGGAGGAGTTTTTTATCCTCCTACCATCTCCTCTCCCTCTCCTCTCCAACTCTATCTGCCTGAATTTTCCTCCATTGTTTTTCCTGTTTACTTTACGTCTCTTTGTTATTTCTTAACTAAGCATTCTGCTGGGAATCTTCAAATTGATTACTGATTTCTGTATGGTGAATTTTGTCTTTGTGCAGTAAATCACTACTAAACAAATAGTTATTTCTGTCTCTGGTATCTGTATCCACCAGTTAATAAACATCCACCAATAATATCTATAAATGTTTTCAATTCCTGTGTACAGCTTTAGAATCTTGGCTAAAATAGATTGAATAGGACATAAATTTGTAAACTCCTCAAAGGTAAACAAATTCTGGAATTTGTGGTGAATTTTTAATTTGACTATAGCTGTAGGGTTATGCTGAGATACTGACCTATTTCAGACAAGCCAGAGGTAAAGAAGCCATATAAAATTACTGCAGACTTTTTAAATCATGTTAAAATGGAGGTAAAAGGAATATTGATCCTAACCTTAGCAAAGGTTGGTAGATTCCTGAAAGAAAATTGGAGATATTTGGGGACTTCTTTCTCCTTTATTTTAACTGAGGAGCTAAGTGAGAGAATTCAGAATCAGGCCTACTTTACAAATACATTATGTGTTGGAAAATGAAATTAGTTACAACACATTCCAGCGGTGCATTGAACAGTTGCATCTCATACAGCACTTAAGCAAGCAGGGATCCGAATTTTGTCCTGTGGCGTGTGTGTGGGGGGGAAGTATAGTATAATGTGCCCCAAGACAGTAGCCCTTTGGAGTTCTCAAGAAAAGTCCTAGGAAAGAGTGGCCTTCATATGGATGCATAAGCTGTCAAAAATACTACTACAATTAAATACCAGTAATCACAAATTTATTGCATAATTTAAGAAAATCTTGCACAACTAAAAGATTAAAAAGTAGGAATTAGCCTCCGAGCAGCAATACATTTAAATATTTAAATGAAATTCCTTTACACAAGAGAGAAACTGCTACATATAACGTGAAGGCAAATCTCTATTGTGAGGTTAAGAACAGCAAAAAACAACCAGCGCATTTTACTTAATTTTCAAATGTCAGGTCTTAAATTGTGAAAATTTGCATGTGGCCAAATGAGCCATGGTTTGGCCCCACACTTGTGTGCCAGTTGGGCTTGTTGCCTGCCATGTGGAGAGAGGTGAATGCGCGGTGATGTTATGCCCAGAAAGGGGATCCTTCCTCTCTACTTGTGTTTTCAGGCAGTGTTACTGTCTGAATTATAAAGCCTGTTTCTGATCCTGCAGGAGAGAAGGCTTTTGCACATCGTATTAAAGCATGACATAGTAGAGGTATGGTCTAGTCCCAGGTTGGTTTCTTCTTTGGGAATGTTCCAAATAACATCTAATATTTAACCATAATTGAGACATTTAGAAGCAAACATGTTTAGACTAACTGATGTTTTAGAACAGCTACTTCCCCCATTTTCTAGCAGTGTATCACTTTTAACTCCATGTAGTTTAAAAATTAACATCAGGTTTTTCTGTTTCGTTTGCCTTTCTTAATCCATAGGTAAAACTCTTGGTCACAGATCCATCCTGTTCAACTCTGCATGGATGATGGCCATTTTTCATAGGAGCTCACATAATCCCAAAGTCCCTCTTAAGCACTGGCACCTACACCTTATATTGGCACATGTCACCATACAGCAATCTTCTGTAGTAAAAGTGAAAGTAAACTTTCAATAAAAATCACTAGAGCTCTGAGTTCAAGTAAGTACTATCCTACCACGGAGTTATAAAGTATAGAAATAGGAGGTGAATTCCAGCAACCCGAACATCAGGCTGAAATAATATGCCAAAATATGATACAATATAGGTCAAAATGTAATATATATTCCTGTACATAATGAAAGCACTCACTAAACATAACATTTTTAGCATCTGAATAGAAAATAAATTAATAGAGTAAACTTCTGTTTCAGGAAAGAGTGAGTACAATGCAGAAGATGGATATTTTTAACTTACCACTGTCTAAGTGGGAGGGGTTACTAACAAGCAAAACTGCATGTTAATAACCAAAAATATGGTCATGGTCATTTGTATATGTAATTATGGGATCAGAAATTCACAAATGTATCTCTTGGCAGTACGGCAGACTTCATCCACCCACTTGCCTTGTGATGACTGAGAAAAGAAGACACAGTTTTTGCGCTTCCCCCCATTTGGTTGGGCATGATCCCAATTGAAGTACTGTAGAGCCATGCCATTGACATCAACAAATTTCCCTTCATTTATCATGTCATTGACACCCAACCAAAACTCAGATACTCTAGGCATACTTTTCTTGCCATAATCTCGAAGAGTGTTTGTTTCATCGTTATTCCTTGGGATAGCCAGTGTTCCTCCCTTGGCTATGCAGTCTTCGTTGGCTTCATGAAAATGTTTGGTACCTTCTGATATGAGATAGCACTTCTTATGGGCCTTTGTCCCACGAAGACAGACTGTGAATAGATATTGGTTTGCATGTTCAGTAAAAGCTTGAGCTATAGCTTTGAATAATATTTCCTAAAATTATAATTTTCTAAAGGTATGTTGGGAATTAAGCAGACAAGTCCCTCAGCAAGTGAAAGGCTCTTGCCTCCACAGAGTGGGCCTGAAAGTAGCAGTAAGATCAGACCTCCCTGCTCTTCCTCCTGTTCATGTAGGACCTTGTATGCAGCCAGCATGTTAGTATGCCTTTGGGAAGTCTGAACAGACAGCTCACAGGCACTCATCAAAGCAGCTTGGACTACAAGGGATGGTGAAAAGCAGAGCATGCTCTTATAGCTGCTCCAGAGAAGAGGCATTTAAGAGGAAGGACAGACATAGCTGTGATCTTAACACCATAAAGTGCTTTGGAGAATCTTTCCTGTGTTTATAATGATAAACCTCAGGCATGATCTTGAGCCCCAGATTCCCTCCAGCAATGTAATTCTTTCAAGGATTTTTTTCTTTTGTTGTTTCACAATATTAAAATATAACCCAGGCCTGTTGTCAGTGTATCTTACGTCGTCTTCTAGCAAATAGTCCTGCTTTCACACATTTTTACCTTATTTCATCGGTCTTAAAACTGATGGAATGGTTGAGGTATGGATGTTTGTATTGTTGGCAGATGTGAGTTGGTCATCAGGGAATCTATACTTGGCTTTATAGTAGAGAGACAGATCTAAAGGTCTTTTCATATTTATGATATTTAAGTGCCACAGAAAAGTAAAGTTTTATGCATTAACTAAGCCTAGTTCCTAGCAAACAAAGGCAGGACAGAAAACTGCTATTTTAAATGTGTCCTGCTCACCAGAAAAAATATTGATTTTTAAATTCATAATGCAAATCTCTGTCTGGATGATTGATAAAAGTATATTTCCACCTGCAGAACAGTATACATTCACCTCTTTAGTTCTTAATTTCTGGTCTTTCCAGCAAAGTCTATCCCTTCAACTCTAAATTCAAATGAGGTAAAGTGACTTAAATCTATAAACACTTTAAAAAAGTGAACACTTATTACTGAGCTTGCATGACAATCTGAACCAAGTAATCTAAACATTTGCATTTATAAATCTGTTTGCTTTTAGTTCTACTGGAACATATCAGGGAAGTCTTGATGTAAAGTCCAAATGTACTAGAACATTAATTTGGCATATGCTCTGTAACTGGAATTGCCTTGCAGAACCGCTGTCAGAGTTCTTCCAGGCCAAGGTCTGGTGTGGGCAGGCTTGCAGGAATGAATCCTTAAACTTTGCTTTCCAGCTCTCCTAATGCAGATATGTGAAAAACTGATTATCCCAAGAAAAATACTTACAAGAGAACCCTCCTCGAAGGAGTGTTCTTTCTGAGCTGAGGAAGGTAGCAAAGGCCTTGAATAAACTCCTGTAACAATTATTTTTAGAATCCTGCATGTGATTACTTCCAGATTATTTCATTTATTGCTTAAACTCATCTTATATTAGAAATATGTTGTGAAACAATATGAATATCTTCTGTCCTGATGTTTTCTATAATCTGTTTCCAATTCCTGTCATCTGTTCTTGTAAAAAGGTAATTATGTATCTGATTAACAGGATATGGAAATCCACTTTGGACCATATCCTATATGTCTCAGTTTTTCAGTATTTCCAGTTGTAGTATTCGTTGCATTTCTTAGCTGCATTTTCAGGGTCATCATTTTGTATTAGGATTTATCCTTCAAATTTTATCCTTTCCAACTACTAATGGCCAAAGAAAAGTAATGAACATATTTGCTAAATGTTGAATTCTTTAACAAATTTATATTCATGGGAAAGATCAGAGAGACCTTATCTATTTCAACAATGCTGCAGTAATGATGGAGACTGGCCCTCTTTAGGGAGAAAGTATGTTCTGCTAAATGGCGTGTGGCAACATTTCACGGTATCTAGAAAGGAAACCTAGGAAATTCAAGCAAAAGAAGAAATCAGATTGTAATGTGTGTCTTGGAAATGTCCACAAGCTAAAAAAGCAGCTCCTTTTTCAAGTATCATAAGGCCATTAATAAATGCAGTCAGAGCTAGAGGGGTGATAGATCTTTTTGCCAAAATTGGAATCAAGTCAAACAGTGTGGGTTCTGAATTTAGAATATAGCTCAAAATAAGTTTTGAGGATAGAAAATCTCCTGATGCTGGTTTCATTTCTGAGCCACTGCATGCTTAATCTTAAGCTCCTTCTGGAAGCAATACAAGAATCACTTTTAAACAAGAGTTACTTGTCTAGCACAGGCTCCCTCTTTTAAGAAACTTCTAATGTCGTCTTAAAAGAAATTTAAACTAAAAATATTTTGTAAAGCTCAAAAAGCTCTATGTAAGCCAAGATGTAAAACAGGACAACCCAGATATTACCATCCCTAAGGAAAATATGTTCTGTTTCATGTGAATGATGTAATTTCCTTTGTAGTGTCCTCTTGTACATATTTAAATGCCAAGTTTTGTGTCAACAGCTGTGAAAAAGCACAACTGTCTAGTAGGTGCATGTGTATTTACCCTTCTTATTTTGTTTGGAAATTTCCATCTGGCTATTTAAATACTTAAAGGATTCTGCAGATTGATACGGGATATTTCTGAACTCACAGTGGGTATTACTTTGAAGTTTTATGGCGACGTTCACATTTGAATGTCGCAAACTGCACACTTTAAAATAAAAAGGCTCAGTCCTTTTATCTTCCTTTTGGGGGTATTTTCAGCCTTTTCCATGAATACTTTTGCCTTGATAGTTAGGCCATGTTCATATCAAAGCTGGGGACTTAATTCATTGCCCATCTAAACTCTCAAACCCAGTAACCCTCATTGTGTTGCCTTTGCCTGATCATACCTAAAATCACAGCTCGGGGTTGTGCATAGCAAAGACAAAAGTAGTTCTTGCTCTTAGTGAAGAATCGTCACTTGTATGCCATTAGTTCAGACTTGATTTTACTTGAATGCCTGCTTCAACATTTGTCTCCCCGTTACAGCTATGGCATACCATGCTCTTTAAGGAGTTGTATTTCTCAGTCGCAAATCCCCATTAAAGAGAAGGATGGGACTGAAGGAGAGAGGAATGGCAGTGATAACTTTTGGGCACCATTGACCAGTGTAAGCTGCTTTACCTGTCTGAAGTGCTTGCATTTCTTTCAAAGCATTTACTTCTCGCCACAATTTGTCAATCTGGGTCTTTAGGTCATCTTTTTCTTAAATAAAAGAAATATAGAGAAATTAACAGATATGCATGCAAAAAAAAATTTGAAAATTTTATGTTAAAAGCTGTTTCAAAATATCATTGGTTTCTGCATTGTTGAGATAGATTTTGATTTCTTTTAAAGTTTTTTTCCTTAATGAAAGGATTCCTGTAGGGTTCCTATAAAAAACAGGAGGAACCCACCTTTACATTTCACCCTCATAGTTTAAATCTCATTTTCAGTTGGACTGTATCCTAGTAACTGCTTGAAAACCATGGATTGTTGCAGCTAATCATTATTTAGCATGCCAGCATCTAATTTACAGCAAAATTTGCCTATTTACTTTTGAACCTGTACACCGTGGTGTGTGTGTATATGACATACAAATAATAGCAGGACACAAGTTGTGTTTATTCAAAGAAATTCAATGAGCATGGAAGTTTCACACAACTCTTGTTTTAACACAGTGAGGAACAACTAATACAATCCAACTTCACAGCCTGAATGTATGCAGACAAGCTTGCTGAGCTGCAATTTCCCCTTCCCAGGAGGAGCCTCCCTCTCTCCCTCAGTACAGAGAGGTCCTGGTGACTTGAGTCACACAAATTCAGTCTGAAGTACCATATTGTAGCACTTACAAAAGCACCAAGAAGACGGTGGGACAAGAAAAGAATCTAATGTGCACGTAACTCCATTTTCATGTCCTCTTTTCTGTTCTTTTTTCTTAATCATTATAATATTCCACCACCACCAAACAACTAGCAGGCATGTTTCCATTGCACAAGATGACAATTTGATTGCAGCAGTAACCAGACCTTCCAGAAGCCACAGTAATGAACATGAGGAATAAATAAGCTCTTTCACGCGCAGCAGAACTAACAAAACCACAGTTCCTACAGATGTGTGTTACATCATCTAATCCTCTAGCTGCACCCCAGAAAGTTCATCTCTTCTCCATATTCCCTACTGCCTGTGGGGATAACCCCAGCTGTCCTTTGTGACTCCCTGGTTCCCCAAGGTGGGACTCCCAGTTCCTCAATCCATGCTCCTCCCTGCGATTCCCAGTAGCCTCTCCATGTCCCCTGTATGCCTCAGAAGAGGCAAAAAGCAGAACAAGCTGAGCTCCTGGTGCAACCTTTTCATAGTGGGACACTAATGCAGATCTTCCCCACCCACCCCATTCTGAACTTCATAGAATATTGGGAAACTTATCCTCAGGAGCTCCATTCTTCTGCCAAATTTTTTCAAGTTCAAAAGTAGTGGAAGGTTGACAGACAAATGTATAACCAGCCTGTCCTTAGGACACCAGCCTGTCCTTAGGACACCAAGCTAAAAACTATAGGGATTCAAAAGGAGAAGGAAGTATATACAACTGTATAGCTCCAGAGCAGTGTAATCATGTTGTACAACGGCTTTATCAAAGCTGCGGGTTTTTCATTGACTAAGAGTTTAAATATTTGCCATTAGTGTAACCTCCATCATACCCTCTTTTATTAGAAATAAGTCTTTAAATTAAATACACAAACGTTTCCAAACAGCATTCAGCAGTTTTTTATTTGCTCTGTAAGCTTTGCTCTGGGAATTTAGGCTTTATCTTTTTCTGCTAATTCTTTTTCATTAGTTTGACTTGCCATTTCACAGTACTTGTCACACAGGTAAAGTAATATTCCACAAATATTAGACAGACATTCTGTTAAAATTAGGAAATAGTACAAAAATCTGAACAATAACGCTTGGAGACCGAATATTTTATTCTGTTCTTTTCCACCATATGTACATGAATTTCCATTCTTCTGATCTTAGTCAATATAACTACGTAACTAAGAATGATCGGCCAGAGTCCTTTCTCAACTGTACCTTTGTGTCCTAAATAATGTTGACAGAGATGAATAGGCATAACAGAGCAACATATTTACAATTGTTATACAGTTCTATTTCCATAACTCATTCTGCGACCTTATTTTTAGCTTTACTAACTCACATAAAAATATTTTAAAGTCAGATATATTATAGACTCAGCTGTCCTTTATTGATAAGTATTTGTATAACGTTAGTTTCTGGTTCATGCAATGTTATTTAAGTACACAGTAAACTTGCATAGTCTATAAGCTTCTATCCCTCCTCCCAGTTAAAACCCAGTACCTTTCACTCTACGTTTGCTGTGCTTCCTGGCTTTGAATTTGGAAGCCTGGCTGATGGTCTGATCCAGCAGTAGTATGCTTATGAGTAGAAAAATCATAAGTCCAGTTTGTGCCATGTCTCTTCTAAAGAACTTAGCTAGAAGCTTCAAGAGATTCTCTTTAGCAGCTCTGAGAGCAAGTCACATAGACACATCTCAGTAGGGACTGACTGAGGTCAATTTTATAAAAGTGTAGTGATAGGGTTGGCTGTACTCCTTGCTTACGAAATGTGTTTAATACTTTGGCTGTAGCATAAGGAACCCCCTTGTTCTCACATCTCATCTGAAATTCCTATTGCTGTTTTGAGTTCAGCTGGGACAGGTTGCTTTTACAGAGGCTGTACCAGCACTGAACAGTGCACTGATTGCCACTTATGAATGCCGTATCTCCTGTTTTAACTTTGACGCCAAAATGTATGGAAAAGCAGATGGATGCTCAAAAACACCTTGTGCAATGCCAGCCTCAAGGAGGGGTAGCTAAAAGATTTCTACAAATACAACAGGCTCACCCAGCCCGGCTCTTACCCAAGCTGGCTAAGTCGTGACAAAGGTCATGATCTTATTTACGTTGAAACAAAAAAAGAATTTATTCACTCCTGAGTAAGCAAACATTGCAGCTACACACACACACACTTAGGTGTATATATACATGAAGATCACATCATTTGAGGAGTGCATTTATTAATTTATGAAGAGTTAATAAATACCTAGTAGATATAACTGCATTTCTGATTAAGAACAGTATGTGCTATCAGCAGGGTCTAGTCAGGGGAACAAAAGATAGCAATACTCTTCCAAAGGTTCCCAAGTCCTGACTATATGGTCAGAGAACGAGATGCTGCTCTCAGTAAAGCACAAGATGCTCAAAGCAGGACAGTGTCCCTCCGGACACAGGAGAGCTCTCTGCATTTGGATCTCTTTCATTTGCCCTTGGGCTCTGTTGAGTTTTGTGGGGCTGCCTTTTAATTGGGATTGCTATATGTAGTAGAACCTCTCACTGATTTTGGTGGACAAATGAAATTGTCACAATAATGTGCCCATCCATCACACCATTTTCTTTTTTTTTTTTTTTTTTTTCCCCTCGCCACCCCCAGTAAGAGAGGGCTTGTTTAAAATGTTGACACTGAAGTCATCATTGGGTAATGGGAGGCCGGCCAGCACAGTTCATGCCCCTCAGAGCTGTTGTTCCAGACATCTCTTTGCCATCTCTGCCTTGGTTACATTCTGCTCATGTTGCCAGATTTTTTCAGAACTGTAACAGCAAAAGACTTACTACTTTATTAAATGAAAGCTGAGATTTAGGGACGTTCTGCTATACTACATGAATGCATACTGGCTTTTTCCAATCCCCACATACAGTCTAAAAGCACTTCAGTACTTACAATGTAAAACACACCTATGCCATCTGTTTTGTATACCTTTAAACAACTAGCTGTATTCTAATAATCTATAACTAGTAAGCATCTATAATCATTAGTTACTAAACTTTTCATAAATGCACCCTGATATGATAAAACTTAGTTTCAGTGGTCCTGCTTCAGAATATTGAAGTATGTTACATTGTGTAGGGAAACCTCTGGATCAAGAATGCTAAGTCCTCAAGTGCTATTACGGAGCATAGCACACCAGAGACAGTTACTATAAGGTTCCACCCGCCCAGGACTGTCTAAAAAACCACTCACACAGCTGCATGTTTCAGTACACAGTTAAATGTGGAAAAGGCTGTCATTCCAACTAGCACACCAGAAACTGAAATGTGAGCTGTCAGAGGGGAAAACAAGGAGCTTTGCAAGCATCTAGTTCAAGATTTAATCTGTCATTTAGAACTAACCCTAAGTTCAGGGTTGATCCATGTTTTATCCCAGTAATACTGGGGCATCAATATAAGCTAATTAAGGGCTGACAGCTGAATCAATAACTGCCTCCAGTTAGTTTTTCACTCGGTCCTTTCTCAGAGGTTGTGGAATTGCACATGAAGCTGACCCTGAACCACTGCAGCTTTTAGTCTGACATATTAAACTAGTGCTAATTTTGGGTTACCTCAGTAAGGGAGCTGTAAACCCCTGGAGGTGTTTCACATGGAGCTTAGCTGTCCCACAGGCTCTGAGGGAGGCAGGACCAGCAGCTGGGGTCAGCAAGCATTTTAGAGTGCATGTTTAAGGACTCAATGCCAGAATGTATTTTTTCCTGCTCCTAGGAACTTGAGTTTTCTAACACAGTCTTTCTTTTCTTTCTGTGAAATGAGTCTGACAGAAAAAGATTTGTACTCTACTGAGGCAAGCACACAACTCCTTAGAAATGGAGGTACAAAAACCCCACAGATTTGGTATTCTGAGAGTTCTCGGCCAAGAGCCTGAGTAAAAACCTGTGCTTTTTGGAGTATGCTACGTTAGGTCCTTTTAAGAACAGACTGAAACTTTGTTTTGAAAGCTTCATCCCCCTTGTTCAGTAGTCTCTCTGAGCATTTTACCAGCCTGCAAGCAGCTCAGCTGGACTTCAGTCCTAAAATCTGAATCACAAAGCTGTTCTTGCAGCTGCTGTGAGAGACCACAAGGGGGATTTGTTTGTCTAGAATTTGTCTAGAGTACCTAAGAAATAGGTTTCACACTTACGGCTAATCTATAGCAACTGAGGAAGAAAGCTTAACTTCTTGTATACAGTGTGTGGGCAGGAGAGTCAGAGAAAAGTCAAAATATGTTGCTGAGAAGACGTAAACTCCCAGTGCTACTGTGAGGAAGCAGGAAATGGAACCACATAGGAGGCCTAGAGCCTCACTGAAGTGAGTACCTGGTCTGTGTATGGTCTTGAAACCAGCAATACAATGTCATTTATAGCTGTAATTTTTCTTTTACTAGCATAGTTACAGTAATATAATACAGCCCAGAGAGTGATAATACAGCCCTATACACCTATGTATAGGTGTAATTTTTCCTGGGACAAATTATTCCTCTTTCCATATCAGAATGTGCTAGACAAGTATAAATAGCCTCATACCTTTATAGCTGCATCCAGACTAGGATGGGATTGTGCTTTTTTTATTTACACCAGTATAGTAGAACTTCTACATACAGACAAAATCGTAGTTTCTCTTGAAGTGCTTAGTTCACTTCAAAGCACTCTTGAAGTGCTTTGTTTGATAAGAAACGTCTTGCAAAAGCTATAGCTGCTGTACTGCACAGGCACCTGGTTTTATGGCTCCCATCTCCCCACCTCATTCCGTTCGCTTTCAGACAACTGAACCATTCAGAGCATAAGCATCCTTTGGTAAAGGATTTATTTCAGTTTCTCCACAGAGGCTTTTCAAGGTAAAAAGTCTATTCCCCTCAGAGACAGTTCTACCTTTATATGCTCCTGTAAACTGGCTCAGAAAAACTCTTCATACAGTTGTTTTTTCCCCTCTGCTCTCAGCCATCACTGGGTTTGTGGAAAGAACATGCAATTGGGCACAGAGTATGAGAAGTCAGTGTGAGGGGAGGACTGGATGCTGGGCTGAGATCCTGAAATAGGTCTGGCTGCAGAAGCCATTTCCTGTTGTGTGGAGTAAGATCTTATGTAGGGAAATTGTGTCCTTTACTTATCTCCTGAGGTAGTAGACCTACAGATAAAACACTACTTGTAAAATGTATCTTTAAAGAAAATTAATGCTTCAGTCTGTTGAAAAGTGAACTGCTCACACATTGCTAGTAGACTGGCTATGTTTTACTGAGATCTACAGTCCACTCCATGCTTCAGAGCTAATTGTGTTGTGGCATGTTTGACCAAATGGGAAACTGATGGGCTATATCTGCTACTGAAATCATAGCAAACTTTTTTTTTCCCCCAGCATTTCAGTTGTGGAAAATTCTGCTCAGCATAGGATTTGGAAAAAAAGCTTCTATGTGGGTAACTATTTGCCCCTTTTAGTCAGAGTATGAAGAAAAAATGAAAACTGATCAGAGCTGTCACCAGGCTAAGGAATTTCAAGTGGGGCAATCCAAAGAGCCAGCATAGCCAAGAAAAGTAGATAACACAAAGGTTAGTAAAAGGTTTATCACCTCTCATGCAACAGTTTTTATGACTGCCTTGGGTCATGGTAAATGGGATCCACTGGTTGATTTTCATTTGTTTCAATTAAATGTAACAAATTTTGCAAATTCTGCTAGTCATGGATTATGTAGTGCTTGGAAAATTACGGTATGATTGGTTTCTTTGGCCTTGAAAAGTCTTGCAAAGTCTTTCTTAAGGATTTGATCTCAGCCCAACCAGGTATGAGGCAAGATTATGGCTGACATCCCAGTACCAAAGTTATTTTGGGGAAATTTGTACAAACAAACTGTGTGTTTACAAAAGGGAAGGGCTAACCTTATGGTATGTGAGGTTCTTTGAAACTTATTAATGGTATTTTGGGTTTTTGCAATCAATTCAAGCTTTTTCCTGTTGTGCTAATTTGCTCTTTGGAAAGAAAATTTTCTGGCTACAAGTGATCTGCTCTGTCTGTTAGAATTAAAGGAGGTTCCAGTTTTATTGCAAAACCCGGCTGCCCACCAGTGACCTGCACTGAAGGTCACTGAGTGTTGAAATGAGGGCATTCAGGCCTTCTTTAGATATGTGGTGCTGCTATCCCAAATGCATGCCTCACCTTGGCACTGTGGCACTGATAATGGGATTGATCAATAAATAGGCTTCTCGAGGTGGTATTTTTCAGTTCCAAACCTAGCTGCTATTACCTACAGGTCTAGTGCTTTTCACTTCCCATGCTGTAAATGCAAGCATCAAAAAATGAAGAAATTTGTGATATAAATAATGTATGTGTACTGAAAAGATGAATCAGGGCAGTATTTTGAGCTTCCAGAATAAGTACTTTTTGTATCTCTTTTTTGGGGTCTTTGTCACAACAGCATCTCACAGCTGGGTCTTAGCAAGCAAAAAGGAGGGTAAACAATTTGCAAGAGGCAGCAGAACGACTTGCCTTACATCTATCACACGTATTTAAGGCAAGTATCATTATCTTGTCTATAGACCAAACTATCTCACCTGTACTCCTTTCATGCTCTTGTAATGGCAGTGAATATAGATTACAGGTTGTAAAGCTGAGAAAATACTGCTTATCAAAGTCAGAAGAGATTCACCGAATCTACTTGAAGCAATGTTAGCAAAGCCATTGCACTCTCTTTTTGTTACCTATCCAATGCCACTCTGCACTGATAAAGTTGCCTTCTTATAGGGTTTGGATATCTCAAAGGAATGGCACAGTTGCCAGATCCTTTTTCCTTTAGCTGCAAAAATAAGTAGGTGATGAGTGTTTTGCTGACTGTCATTGCCTATTTCTTTATGCAGGAAGGACCCCAAAGAAATAGCTATTTATTTAGAGATAAGTGTTTTGATTGCTATGTGAAATGTGCAAAGAGAGCAAACCATAATCCCCCTCAAAACAGAGACTTTTTTACAGATCAGCTGACTCTGTGTCATCTCTAAAGACAAGGGACTTTAGGAGAAAATTTAAAGCAGTTTCTTTGCAGTCCAGGTGCAAATAGAAGAGTTGAATGGGGTCTTTTAAAACGCTACTCCTGCGGACTTGGCAAAACATCCATGTTGGGAATTACTGGCAGCAGCTCAGCTTGTTTAGCCCTCAGGATGTTTGTGAGAATGCGTCTCTCTTTCTCTTTTGTAAACACAAATTACCTGTTGTGATAATTTTTCTCCTGTAATGCATGCTGCCTTTTTTCCTTCCTGGAAATGATCTGAAAACATCCTGAGCATTTAATTTCTCCCTTTAAATATTTTATTTTTGATCACCAAAAATCTCCCTAATATGAAGTTTTTCAGCTTCACATTAACATGATCTTAATAGGTTCTGCTCATCCTTGCATGTGCCAGACAAAATGATTTGGACAAAGCCTTGATTTAGGCACTGTGAAGCTCTCCAGACAGTCTGAATCGTACATTCACAGGTTCATAGCAGGTTACCAACAGTACAGCTTTGCGTACTGCCAGTAGGGCTGGCCAGAATGAGGATTACGTTTTGGCTTGTGTAGATGTTTGGAGGATTTTCCTATAACAGATGGAAAATCAGACCTTCTCAGGAGTGGGATCATGTCTTCCTTTGGCGGCTGCACTTCACTGAGGACTTGAAGGTTCTGCTCAAGGGCTGAGGCCTTCTGCTTTGCCAGCCCAGAAACTCACGTTCCCACCTCATGTATGGCCATATAACCTTTGAGGTCCCTAACTCCTGCGCCATGACCCTTCTACAAAGACACTCTCAGTGCTGCTGCTCCCACCCAGCCAGCATGGCTGCCCACTGACAAGGAGATGCTTCAGCTGGGGGCTGCCAGCCTGGCTTGGGCCAAGAAGTCAAACCATGTCTCTGCAGTTCAGGGCTGTCACAGGATCTGCAAACAGCTGGCTCTGCTTTACTGTGTCTTAGAAGTAGCACTAGCCCCATGCACCGGCATAATGAGCTCATGCACCAGGGCCCAGGGTTGGAAAACATGTGGTGTGGTCCAAGTAAAACACTGTTCTTTAAAATTTAAAAGAAGTTTTTAGCTGCCTGGTCAGGAAGGAAAAACAGCATCTAAATGTAAATGCTGGGGAGATGTCTGCTTGTCTCCGAAAGCAAACTCAAGGGGTGAGAAGTGGAAAGTGACCCTGCCTTGCTGGAGGCTGGGACAGGGGCAGTTGGGGGCAGTGCCTAGCTCCTACCTAGCAAGCCCTACCACCACACGCCATGCACATCCCTGACCCCATGATGGGATAAAAGTGCAAATCACACATCACCTACTGGGTGCTGAGGGTGGAAAAGAAAAAATAACCTGTGTCAGTGCAATTTTAGCAGCCCAGTATGTCTGTTGAGAAGTTAACACTCGTTGCTGGGAATGCTGCCCTCTTGTGAAAGGTCAACAGTATGGCATTCCCTCCCATCTTCAGCCCTCCTACCCTTAATGTAGGATGTTTTTGATGTGTTTTGGTGATATACAGATGAGTTATATGCTGTTACTGTATTAGATGTCGCTTCAAACGCCGTCCCTAAAATTTTCCTGTTTACAACACAGAAATCTGTGAGGACTGTTTCAAAGTCTTGGTTACTTTTCCCAGCTGAATTCTAGCTTGGGCAGAAAGAAACATGATGAGGTAGCACAGCATCTGCCTTTCCTGTTAGCTGCTGTCTTTAAGGATTTGAAATCTTAGTACATGTCTTGGGTGGGTATTGTAGCCAGACTAGCATGGCCTCCAGTGCAAACTAGCAGAACACATATTTACCTCTCTTTTCTGATATGTTCTGTAGCTTTTTTGCTGATAGCACTCAAGATATCTAGTATAAAGCCAGCTTGCTAATGTCTGTATAAAACACACTCACTGCACTGTCTACACTGTCTATGCAGATAGACCCTGGTTGAGATACTGGCAATATTTAATGAGGAGAATTAGTCTGTTCCAGAAATTGTGGGATGTTCCAGCTCCTGCACTACATGTTTGGGAGAACCCCAGAGTTTTTAATGAAAAGCTGAAGGGATCAGCAAGAAGGTAGCTGCAGTTATACCTGAGAGGGTGCACTCATCTGCAGTTTAGGTAGATTTCAGAAGCAGGGGTTATGGGTCTGGACATGTCATTCTTTGGGATTCAGAACTGAAGGAATTCATGTTATAATATTATAACTAGCTAAAAGTGGCTACTCGTCATGAAAAGGGGGATACAAATCCTCACTTCTCATTTTCTTTTCTTCCTGAAAAATGAGATTCCTCTGATACAGATGGGGGATGCTGTAAGACATGTATCTCTCTGTGCATTGCTTGGGCTACATGTGAGCCTCATGTCACACTCCCGGATCGCTGTCCATCTCCCATGTATTTCCAGCCTGGTGCTGCATCCTCTCCCTGCGCCATGATGCCACAAGCCAGGTGCCACTGGAGAACTTGAGCTGTGGGTTTATAGTGTGGCATTAAGCAGCTGAGGATGTGCAAGCGGCAGGCCCACACATTCTGACAAAATATACAGTGTTCTGGCAAGCTCTTTAAAGAGGACTTGGAGTCACATTATTATTTGCAAGCAAGATGTTTGTAAGCAAGATTTGTAAGTAAAGGGGGAGAGATTTGTGTGATGCCCTGTATCCAACTACATGGATGCTCACATCCATCCAAAGCCTGAAACGTGGCCTGCAGTTTAGTGTCAGAGCCTCTTCCCAGCACACGATGTTTCATATTGTGCATGTATGTCAGTTGCGTGACCTTACGCACCAGGAAAGAAGGGAGTTCAAAGACTGTATTCAGACTTGAAGTTTTTTGAGACTGAAATTTGATTCCTCAGTGGCAACTAGAACAGCAGGAATAAACAGGCTATTTATTCAAATATTTTCAAATAGTACTTTCAAATGGAAAATATTCTGGCATTTGCCAAGTAATCTAGACACTGTAAATGTAAACTTCACAGAATTTTTCATTATTTCATTATTCATTCTGTCATATACATTCTTACTGCAGTTTATTCTCATTTCCAGCAGATGTCTTAAGTGCCCTAGGAATGATTAGGAGAGCTCTGATTTTATATTACTCATCCATCAAAGTAAAAGACCAGGGTCTCCTCTGTCTGCTTAATACTCAGGGTAAATCCATTTTGTTGTATGGCCCTACACCAGTGTTACCCAGTAGAGGATCAGGCTCAGTCTGATTATACAGACTTCATTACTGTAGGAAGAGCAATTGCAGACAGACATCCATCAGGTCAAACATGTTTGTACAGTTGGGGTTTCAGAAGGAATGGGAGATCGTTTGTACTGGGTTTGTCAATATTGTTTCCTAAAATAATGCTATGGGTTCTGCCCAGATTAAATCAGCTTCATATAAAAAGGTGACAGGATTTTACAAGTTACATGAACATCTGACTGATTAAATTGGCTGATTAATCTTCTAAAGATTTTTGAGTCTCAGGATTATATGTGTTTGACACCGCTTCATTGCAGTGGGATAGCGAACAGGTTAGGTTTGCCTGGATTTGACATTCACTACCTATGTTCATTCTTGGTGCCTCTCCAGCCATAGGACAAATCTTTGCAGTTCTCATACCCTTCCCTGCAGAGCCAGGTTCCTTGCTGATGTGGAGGCCTGCAGCTAACACGAACCCGCCAAGTCTTATGCTTTACATTGCTCCTTGCCCTGTGCTGCTTCTCTTGCAGCACTGGTAGCTGTATGCAGCTGCGGTGCAGTGCTGGTAAGCGCAGGCTCAGGTTGCAGCCATGTGCCATGGTTCCTCTCCGCTCACATGCGCTGGGCAATCAAATAGTGGAGAGAGCTGCTATTTTATGGCTTTATCAAGCCCTGTGTTCTCCCTTGCTCAACAGACTTGCACGTTACTGGAAGGCTCTCAGCCCACAGAAATGGGGAAGGGGAAGTTCCTGTGAGTTAAATTCTCACTAAAGGCAAGAGTTTTGCCTGCTTAAGGCCAACGGCCTTTGCTCCTTCTCTGATAATTAATGGCAAAACAGTCAGGGACCATCTCCTCATGCAGAGGAAAAGTGGTGCCAGGTCACCAAAGCTGGACATGTACAAGTGAGCCAGTAATATTTGTGCAGCATTAGATCTGAGCTAGTCCAGCCTGCTGAGATGGCAAGACTGCTTCCAGATATGAGCTGGCACGTTTGCACAGAACTACATGCTGCTAGGTAAGCTTAACAGCTTAGGTGTCCATTAGTTTGAGGAACTTGGCACTGCACACTGCTGCTTGATGTAGATGTTCCCCAGGTTGCAAGCAATGAATGATCTCTATCAAGGCAGGCCTTGTGACCAGGAAACAAAACAGCTGTTCTAAAGAAAGGCTAGCAAATTCATCTCTCAATGCAGGACCTGTCAGACAAGTGCTTGCTTTACGTATCCCAGATTCTTATACAAATGGGCACTTGACGCAGCAGCTTGGCCGGCCTTTGCACACAGCTTCTGGTCGAGCAGAGGGCCGTGGGTCCCTGGAGCGTCAGAAGCAGCACAGCTGCAAATGCAGAGGAGCAGCTGCATTTTCTGTGCAAGGATTTTCCATTTTATACTTCACTTGTTTGCTCCAGTGGCTCCATAAAACCAGTATAAACCAATACTGCATCCTCAAGAAAGGTAACTGGGTTTGGAAATGCATATAGTTTATTTTAATATGGAGAATTGAGTAGGAATTAAAAAAAGAATTATGTTTTTTTCCCCCTACCAAAAAAGTTATGACATGGAAAAAAATATTACTCCCTGAATTTTTAATACTGCAGCTATGACTAGGTTCATTTAGAGGACCAATCAGCTTGACGCTGGCCCTATCAAAGCCAGCGGTAAAACTCCTGTGAGATTCCAGTTTGAGTTGAATTTACCATTTTAATGGGAATAAGGAAGGAAGCTTGTGACAATTACCCTTTTATTATCTTGTTTTGCTTGATGATTAGCAAACAGAACACTGTGTAATAACTTTATACATCACTGACATGTTGAACAAAATGCAGATCAAAAATCTCATATGAATCATATTATGTATGCTTTATTAAATTAACCTACAATGCCAGGGAATGCGTTGCAAGAAAGACAGTATTGAAATGAGACTAACATTTAATATGTGAACTGTGAGAATTGGTTAGAGGAAGTGTCATGCAGCACAGCCAATGGCATCTAATACCTTTAGGTGAGCAGTTGCAGATTGATCATTCAGGTGAGACCTTAAAGACAATTCCTTCTGTAAATGTTCTGTTGCGTGCCTATGCTGAGTGTCTGAGTACTGCCTCTCTCTAGTGACACACTGCATAAACACACCACTGATGTATGGGTCCAACATCACTTGGCAATCAGACTTCATTATGGCACTCATTTTTACAGCCCAGTATACAACACCGTTTCCCATCTGATCCTCAGATGGAGCAAGCCAGTTCCACCCATGAGGCGAGGATGAGCCCGAACGGTGGGATTTGCAGTCTCGTCTGAATCCAGGCACTGCTTGTCGGAAAAGGCTTGGTTTGGGGATCTGAGTTGTTCCTTTCCCTGTGATGCCCTACCAGAGGCAATTACTCAGATATACATGGAGAGGATGGTCAAGAAAATAGTAGAAAATGCTTATAATGGCCACATCGAGTGTTGGTTTAGGCTCTGACGTGTTGTATTTGATGAGAAAGCAAGGCAAATTTAGACTATTGTCTCTCAGCTGCATATATTTCTATGGGGCTTTGCTGACAGGGTCTCAGGGTATTTAGTATAAGGTTCTGTGCATCTCCTTTGCTTTGGAACAAGTATGATTTCAGACATAGCTTTCAGCCATGGAGGCAAAACTTCCGCCTCAGCTGCAAAGTTTAATCAGGATTCCTTCAGTAAGTGGAGAATTAAATACCGGAGAACTGTAAGTCCTTAAACCAAATGGCAATAATATGGCATTGGACAAGTCACTTAATTTCATTTTTCCTTTCTGCAATAGAAATGGTCCAGGAACTCAATGGGATGCTTTTATAGGACTAATGAGATACTTGGTGAGTCACAGAAAACCTGGTTTGTTTTTTTTTTTTACAATGGGAAAATATTCCTAATATAAAATGCAGACACTAGAAGGAAAAAACAGCAGCAGAGAAACAGAAAAATAATCTGCCAAAGCAAACTGACTTAGAAAAGAAAAACACTTCACTTGTCATCATCTCTCTTCTGCGTTAGCAACAAAAGAAACGTTTTCTCCTCTGGAAAACATCACTGATCTGACACATCCTCCAGGACACACGGTGCCTGTATCACCAGAAGACACCCTAGTCACCATTCAGCTAACTTCACCCACCAGCCTTTACAAATATTGCTTGGTTATTAGCTTATCACCTGGCCAGCCCAAGGGCTAGCCATTTCAGGGAAAGTACAGAAATCCTTACCATAAATAATGCACCTAGCACATCTGCCATCTCACTCTGTTCTTCTAGGGCAGCTAAGATGCTGCATCATTTACTGCTTCACTGTATAGTGAAACACATCGCTCCATGTGGGAAATGTATTTGCAAAGATTACCCAGCAGAAGAGCACAAAATTATTTGTACTGGAACCTGCAGCTTATCAGGAAAATGATGTTTGGCAGGGACACAGCTAATGTCTAGCAGAATGTAGCACGTTTCCAGTTCTGGCAGTTGCAGAGGCAGAGCTGCTTCCAGCAGGGCTGCAGGTAGCAGGAGGCTGATTGATGGCAGCCGGGCCTTGGACCAGAACCGGACCAGGGACCGAGAGAGTCCCGGTGTCTGGTGGGCATGGCAGCTTGCAGGAGCTGTGGGCATGAGTGGCGCAAGTACTTCACAGCTGCAGCTCTGAGAGCAAACCTGCCCCCAGAGAAGTGCTCACCTGCTGTTCCCCAACCCCTCAGCCCTTGCAGTAGAACAGTTTTTCCTCCACTATTTTTCCCAGTTCTTTTGGACTAATTGTAGCATCTCAGCATGGTCACTAAGCAAGAAAAAAAAAAAAGCTCTTCCAGACAGATCAAAGCCCTCCTCATCTCAGAAGGAAAACAAGCAGGCCCCCAGCCCTGCAGCCCTCCCACTGTCACAGATCCCATCCACCCAAACCACAACCTTCTTCCCCTTTTTATAGCTGGCAGCTGCTGTTCCTAAACTAATAAGTGCCAGTGGGATCTCTTAGCCCACCCATTTAATCCCTGGCTGCCCAGTTTGCAACTTTGTCTAGTGGTGTCTGTACCAAGCATTAAACGTCACAAGCGTTCAGAAGCTGCAAGATCACAGCGTCTTCCTTTGTCATTTTTTAGATTGTTTTAGTTCAGTCAGTTTTAAAGCTTTTACCAACAACTGTGAAGACTGTTCCTTTCTAAATGAAAGCTGATTTTACATCATGGCAGGTATTTGAGTTTTTAAGAGGCCGGCCAATCACTATGAAGGTTGTCAATGCTTGTTCCTGGCTTTTTTTTCTCATCTTGCCGAAAATGCCTGCAGAAAAGAAACATTCCCTTATGTGAAGGGTTAATCTACCTGCGTTAAGTCCACTAGGAGTTTGTCTGTCACTCTCTGTGGGGGATGAAAGTAGACATGACCCAGTATTCTTCAGGAGGTAAAAAATTAATTTTCCTGAAGTGCTACTAGAAAACAACGATGATTATTGAGTATTGCAGGGACTCTAGAAACCCCGCAGAGAAAGGCTGGGAGCCTCACGTCAAATCTGGTGAGAGGTGGGGGGTTGTAAGAGTAGCTCCAATGAGGATACTGACTTCAGCAAGACCTGTGTCAGTGTCAGGCACCCCTTTATACAGCAAAAAGCAGCATCCTTTGAACGTTGCCTTTTTCAGCTTTGTGCAGGCCTGGCTGTCTGGGGTAGAAAGCAATGGTGCAGCTGCCCTGTTTACCCCTCAGGGCTGTGTTGATGGGCTGTTCTGCAGCCTGGTAAACGTGCATGGCTTCATACAGAGAGACAGGAGCTAAATTGAACTCTGAGCACTGAACGTTCCCTGAAGTGACTCAGGTTTCTAGTGATGTGGTAAAAAAAGAGCAAGACTAGAAAGCCTTAGAGGCTGCCACACAGGAGTGCAACAGTCTGGGCAGTGACTAAACCCCACGCCTGTGACAAATCACCCCACAGCCTCCCTTTCAAGCATACAAATAGATCAACAGATAACATACTACAGCTTCTACTCACTTGTTGCTCTTGGGCAGAGACATACATGATTCATTTCTCTTCATACATTCATCCTCTAACTCTTCATCATCTGCACTGTTCTCACAACACCTTCCAGTTTCAGCACAGCATCCTGGTGGTGAGGTGCCCAACACACCATCGGTACAAATGCCAAAGATTGAGGCAATGTTCAGAAAAACATGCCATTTGCTGCAGAACTAGTTGACAGAGATAGCCCAGATAAACATGAAAGAAATGGCTTAGTTAGGATCAACCGAGTGCAATCAATCAGCACGACAGCTAAGACTGAGGAGACAAAGCTACGTTTGCATTTATACTCTAACCTGTTCTCTCAAAGGAGAACATTAGGATGTTTGCCTAGATGTTACAAATTACTTGGAAAAAAGGTACCTTGATGCAGTTAGCAATTATAGGGTGTTGATCGTTTTGGCTCTTTCTGCAGTGAAACAAAACAGTAGCTCACACCAAGGGACTTAGGTGCTGCCAGGGGGAGAAACTGCACGGTTCTCTAGGAGTTGGAGGTTTTAAGTGTGCTGTGTGCTGGCAATCATGGCCATACTAGAAGAATCTTTTCTGATAAAAAAACCAACCAGGATTAATCACTAAGCTCACAGAAAATGAGAAGGGAAGCACAAAATGGAGGATAGGATGAGAGATGAGGTGAGACCCAGGGTTATTCAGTATCCTAGGATAATTTCTGCATTTTATCTGGCCAGATGCCACACAGAGGCTGCCTGCTGCATCCCTGTTTGCCTGGTAGCAGCCTCTGTGTGTTAGATTGTGTGACAGTCGAGTTGATGGCCCAGCGGGAAAGCTGGTGAAAGGCAGAGCTTTATTAGTAATCACAGAGAATTTGCAAAAGGCTATGGCTGTTTGCTTTCAGCCTTATCCTGACCCTGTGATTAGGGATGCACTGATCATTATTTGCTTATTAAGACTTGAAAACAGAAGGCGGAAACTTACTCTGCTCCTTTTCACAATCGGCACGTGTTCATATGAGCTTTTAGTATAGAGCAGATGCAGTAACTACCGAAGTGAGATTTTCCAGGGACATTACAGGCTTTAGAACACGTCCTGCATGACTGGAATGAACCAAAGCTAACATTTCCTCTTTGTTTAGATATTAAACTCAAGTTCATTGAACCATTTCTTCTTTTCATGCAGGGAGACCTTTAAAGCCATGTACTCAAGTACAGGCTTGAGATGACCTGTAAGGTTTGGTAACTGTAATCAGGTCTTTGCAAGAAAAGGTGTAAGCCTCCTTGCAGCCCCGAGTTAAGACCAAGACCCAGGGAGAGTGGGGTTTTAGATTCAAACATGTTCTCCTGCTTTCTATTAGCTAATTCTGTGGTGGCTGTTTTGGATCCTATTTTAAGATTATTCCCTTACATATCTTCATTTCTGGAAGGAACTGTCTCTGTGAGGATAACCCGTGTGTCAATCCATCTCCCAGTGCAATCTGAGTGCAAAAATTCTGGAAACTAGTTTCTATCCGTATCAAAACACACTGCCATGAACACTTCATGAATGGTGCTTATAAAGTATTTTGAATTTCTTAGAAAATGTTGAATGTTACAGTCTACCCAAATTGTTAAATTGTAAAGTTGCACACTCAGCCATTTTAATAATCTTCATGTACTCTGGAATAAAAAAATTCTTTGTATATCCCTCAGTGACCAAAATGGAAAATAAGACCTCAAATTTTCCTCGTAACCAATTCAAAGTCAGTTCCCTAATGTGGCCATAATATTAGAATAAAACATACAAGCCAAGGATAATGCTATGCTCAATATTTTATTTATATTTTTATGTAAACATAATTTGCTTTGTAGGCACAATATAACAAAAGCTCTAAAGCAACAAATACAATTGAACAGTGTTTCAGTTCACTTCAATCAAGCTTAAGTTAAAGAGAAGCTTTCACAGTTCCTTTAAGGCAAATTGAGAAATAATTTGTTTCACTTCAAGAAAGTATCCAATTGTCTTTATAGTTGTTTAAACAACACTGTCAGTAGTAAGCACAAACCTTCATTTCTACTACAACAAGACTTGGTCATTAACAAGTCTCGGCATCATCATTTTGTATAGCATGCCCTCTACCACTTCAGATGCGATACTACCGTTTGTGGTATTCTAAAAGGTACTTGGGGCTTGTGGGCCAAATCCTGCTAGCACAAATCCTGCCTCCAGAACAGATACCTGAAAAATTTCCATTCATTTCAGCAGTAACTTTCATATATGCCATATTAATACCAGTAAAACACAGAGTAGAGTTTAGCTTGCTGATGGTAATACTCATCTGTGTTGCACTTACTTAGGTAGATTCAGAAGTATTTCTTTGTACTCAACTGCAATTACCTGATATTCTGCTGATCAGAAAATGGCCCTAAAATTGGTATGAATTAGCATGAAGACTATTTTTGCCTTGCTAACAAAACCAGAAAGAACTAGCCAAAATTATTTAATTTGATTGTTGTCCCTATGGTGTCTGTGGCCCTGACCAAGATCACCCATCTTTATTTGTCCTGAAGGGCAATTTAACTGTAGAGCCAACCATACTGCGGTTTGTAACAGAAGAACGGATTTGCTATTCTGCTTGCCCTACTAATTTAAGGCCTTGAGAATGCCACTTTACTGCCAGCTTGAAGGTCACCAGCAATATTGCTCACTTTGGCGTCAAATCAAAATTCCTAGTTATGCTAAGGTTTGTTGCAGGACAACAGCATTACACTAACTGCAAAACAAAATTGGGCATGTTTCCTACCATTGTTGGCTTATGAGTCGTGAAAACTTAATGGCTTTCCTTAAAAGCCCAACTGGCAAGCCCAATACATGGAAAACTCTCACTGAATATATATTTTTTCTGTGGATGAAGTCCCTATTTGGGCCCAATATGGCACTGGAAGTGTAGGCAAGTCCAGCTTGAAAAGAAAATCAACTATAGTGAAGTTCTGCATCAACATCTAGAGAAAACTGAAGTTCTGGTTCAATTAATATTTCAAAAGCTTTTTTGGCATTTTTTTTCAGAGTTATTTCTTCTCATTATTTTTTGTTTAACCCAAGGGAAACTCCTTCAGAATGAACATTCTGCACAATTATCTGGTATTAGAACAGCAACTTAGTGAGTACAGTGTAAAGAGATGGACATTAATACTCAGGCAGCAAGATGAAAAAAACAGAAAAAACAAGAGAGAATCTTCTAAAACCACACATAAAAGTCATCCAGACCCACAAGTCCTTTCACATTGAGAAAAGCCTGAGAAGCCCTCCCTCTCCACTTTTCTGTATTAGTTTTTAACTTCTATCACTACAGGATACTTGTAGATTTAGGTGAACAACTAGCCATGCCCAGGGAAATACTTTCTTTTGAAAAAAATCTATTAATTCAAAGATTTATGGCATTATACAAGGTCTCTGACATTCCTTTAGCATTTCTGCTGTAGGTGATTGCAGTCATTTTAAAATAATTGTTTTAACAAGACAATTGAGGACCTGAGTAGCTGCTGCTTGGATAGCTGAAAGACATGGAAAAATATTTACTTTTGTCATGTTCAGATATAGTTTCCACTAGTGGGAGGTAGATAAGACTAGCTGGTCTTGATCCTGCAAATAATTACAAACGTAACTGTACATGTGGAGCAGAGCTTTTTATTCTGTGATTCTGTAACTACTCACCTAGATAAAGTTATCCCTGTGCATACTTTCTGATGGGATTAAGGCCTAAAACTCATTTTTAACAGGGTTAACATCCATAGGAGTTCAGCTCCAGCTTGATAGTTGATCAATGCATTAGCTATTTCAGAGCAGTAAACTCCGTCAACAAATTTTTCCACATACTGATGAGTGATCCTTACCAATATGATTTAAAAATTAAATTTAAATTGGTTTGGATTTTGGACACAGATGAATCAATGTGTCCTTAGCAGAAGATGTTGATCTGTCAATAACAATGCTAAACACTACAGGCAATTAAAGTCCTGGGTCTAAAAAGAGTGGCTCACTGATCCTTCTCTTTGCCTGTAACGTACAGGGTGATAGCTCAGATCAACAGGAAAGCATGATAGTTGGCACTCTGAAGTGTTTAATTACTGGTACTGATGACTAACGTGATTATACAATACTAATCAAAGTCTCTCAATTAATGATTTCTTGCACAATTTCAGATTCCACAATTCTAAATGAGGTATTTTTGAAAATGAAGATAGGATTGCTTATAAAATGATAAAGCATGACTGAGGAAAATGAAAACTCATCTTTTTTGCAACTTTTATCTGTGGTTCATAAAAGGAAAACTATTTTAACACTGAAAATCCACAAACTTAAAATCCTCCCTCTAGTTACTAGAATCTTCCAGACAGCAAGTGGGGAATTTTTTTTGTTACTGTTTCCAACTTGCAAAAAAAGCCCAAACCCCCCAAATAACTTTATTCAAAATGTTGGAATTTGCATGAGAAAGATGCCCATCTAAAATTACACAGTAAGTTAATAAGGCTTTTAAACCAGAACAGAAAAATCCACGGGACTCCTACAGGGAAATTGGTTATTACACAGGAATGTCATAATACTGCACTGGATGAGAATGGCACTTGTGTTCAAAACAACAATGATCAACAGCTCATAGCTCAGCTGACTGCAGACAAATACAACACACACTGTACTACAGCATTTGTTCACTGATGCACAGAATAGATTTCCCAGTCTTGTTCCCTTCTACTTCATCAATCTTCCTGCTTCTGCCACCTCTGGCTGTTACTGGATGAATGGCATGCGCTCTTTATTCTCATTGTCCCCTTCATGGTCTTCTTCCTCTTCTCCAGCCTCGCTTGTCTCTGTGCTGTCGTTGGCCATCTGTAGGATGAAAGATGAAGGACATTAAAGCACCTTTCACATTGTTTTATTCATTCTTATTTCAGTTTGATTCATTTGATAAAGTGAATCAAAAATGAAAGAAGACATGGTTGCAACATGAAAATAAACATTCTGTCTGTGCAAAACTTTTGTTGGCACTACACCACTTCCAGCTAAAATGGTAAGCTGTTCCCTCACGGCTTACAGCTGAATTATGTAACAGAAAGCTGCTTTGTAGGACAGTTGCACAAGCAGACTCTGATCTGTGCACTTGTAGCAAACTGATATTAAGGCTCTCAGACAGGAAATATGACTGTGTATGAAGTTTGCAGAATGTGTGAGACCTCTGGTTTACCTCCTTCTGTATCTGCTCTTCCAGAAACAGGTAATGTTATTCTTTAACGCCAGCTAATGGATGGAATCGGGTCCCACATGAGGCATAGTGTCATGAAAACTGAGAGCGCAACTGTTTTATATAAAAAACAATGAAACTGTATAGAGCAGTGGATGTGTAGAGGCTGGCAGAATATACCCATGACAGAGTGCTCATCTTGGATCATACAGGACTGAGTACTCATCTTGGATCATACAGGACTGGGGAGAAGCTGCATTTCCATATTTTATCGAAGATGTCTGTACAAATAGTAGGCAATTGCAGAAAGTTGTAACTCAGGGTAGCATTTAAGGAGAACATTGTATTTCTTCCCATGGGAATATTTATTACAAGCTGTGTAAAGGTGCAAGACTCTCCTGTACTTCACCTTGTCAGTTTGACTTGTCGCTGGAGGCACAAGAGTCTGGTTAACCTGACAGGTGGTAGCATTTAACAGCATAGATTAGTATGACTGAATTCTCTTATACACCAGCATTAGCTCTCTTAGGACACAAGAAGATTCTTGTATTAGCTTATAACTATTTCAAAACCAACTAAGCAAGGGACCCATTCACTTTTTAAAGAGAAATGCAGTGACGTTGTACCTTCCCTGTTTGATCACTAGCCTCTGCTGGAAATAAAAATCTCAAACAGAACCTGATTCCAATGGAAGAGCAATGCTCTGAAGTTCCCCATATTTTTGAATTAACACCCTTTTGTGAAAGTGTATCAAATTTGTTCTCACCTTCTAACCAACGGCTATTGTGAATATACAATACCAAGAGAACCAATGGAATAAACATATTAATGTTGTGTTATGGATTATTTTTTCAGTTTTAAGATGCATTTCAGCTACAAAATAATGCCCAGTTTCCATATGTGAGGTCCCAAAAGCCTTCCTTTTCCTTGTAGTGATTTTGTATGAGATTTGGGGCCAATGTCAGATTAAGCGCGAGTAAGACCTTAACTGTAATTCCAGGTTCTTTTCTGTTCTTTTGAAAGAGGAGATACCTCAGGTCTGAAAGCAAACTTCATACATCAGTATTGTTTTGAAGTCAGTTTTTCATGATCTTTACTGCTCTTTCCTACATCATCATCTAATGTTTAGGTGTGAGCCTGACTTTTCATTTACTACTGCTCTCTGTAACATTTCAGTACCATGTTAAGTGCTCCAAATCCAGTGGACCAGAGCTCCATCACAACTATCTTCCTTCAGAACATTTCTAGCAGGAAGTATTTAGATATTATACTTCATATATTATAAAAAAAGTAAAAGAAATTCCTACCAAAGGTATACTCTGACTTTTGCATGGAAATCAGAAAGCACATCTATGTTTGTACACTGAACTAATGACTGTGTCTTTTTCTGTTCAATCCACTTATTAATACAGGAATTTTTTATTATGTGAAATGTCTATTTGTTTTCCATCACAGGGACAGAAATAGATGTGGCAGTTTCACCCTGACCTAAGACTTATAGATGCATTTTTGGAGAGGCTGATAGCCATTCGTTATAGAAAAGTAACTGCTGGGACTCTAGGAATTACAATTCTATTCCACTTTGGATTAAATATATAAATTATGATTATTGGTTGTATTTAGGTGCTATGGATTTAGAAGAAAACTGTATAAAAAAAAGTAAGGGACATGTCTCCAAAAGTCACTACCATGCTTTAACTTGTGTGACTGTACACTGAATGTGTAGTGCTTTGCACTCACCAGGGGAGTTGGTGCTTTCTCCACATCCAGAATCAGTTTTCCTATATTTCCTCGGTCATGGATTCTCTGCATGGCCTCCTTCACCTGAAAGAAAGATAACCTACTGATCATTTTCAGGTACACACTAAGAGAAGCCTGAATTCCTTCCTTCCAAAACCAGCAATACATTTAAGGCATGCTATGTGCAAGGTCATTCAAACAGCTGCTTGAAACAAAATTAATAGTTAAACATTTTTAGTTCATTTGCAAGGCCTGATTTTTGCATTGTGTTTGCAAAAATGGGATGTGAGTCTCGATGACAGTTTCTGAATAGTGTGATACATACATAATGTTAATGCAGTACAAAAGCAACGGTTAGCTGAGGTGCAGAAAGAAATATAGGCTCAGGGAGTTAATCCTTACAGGCTGTTCATTAGATTTTCTCTTTGCAGAATATTTATCAAGAAACCCTACTTTCACTAAAAGTATGGAATGTTTTTCCAATTGACCTATGATATTTTTCAATTAATTTCTTTTGTGTTCCTATAAAGAGAATGCCATATCCAGACAGTGGCTGTGATCAATGCAATACTGTGGTTCTCACTGCATAAGTATTTCTTTCCTTCTTTTTCCACTTTTTTTTTTTTTTTTAATTTTAAATAAGTAGAGTCCTACAGATACCACTAAGACTAGACATTTAACAGCTGGCTGCAATTAGCACATGTGAGAAAGGAACAAAAACCTCTTCTTGCTAGTGCACTGGAGAGGAGCTTATTTTGATGTATGAAGTTTCAGAACTCATGAGAGCTCAGTGTTGATGAATTGAAATTGTGTGTGTTGCACTGAATGTTCAATGTGCAGCATGCAGACCACTATTAAATCACTGAAAATTGGAAATGTCAAAAGTTTCCTCACTTTCACGGTGGGAAACTTCAGGAACTGAAAATGTACACATAAAGGCTGTTTCATATCCTCATCACGCTATTTTTTGCTGGCATAACAGGATATGTTCAGACAAGAAAGAGTTTTATGTTAATAGGATCTACCATCTGTGACATAGTTTTATTGAATATTTTAAGAGTAATGGCATAAAAGTTTGAAACAATATGCTGACTTGGGAACAGGTGGGTCCCACAGTACATTTAAAAGCCTGAATTGGGGTCCAGGCACCTAAGATAATTCCTGAATGTCTAATACAGAAGGAAGTATGAGATTTTTAAAGATACTAAGCAAATACAGCTTTCAACTTTCAATTAAATTTAATGGATGCTGGGCACAAAATGTCTTTAGCATCTGTCGGCCTTATTTTGAAAGCTGACTGGAGTGAACTCAGTATTACAACCTTAATTTTGCCAAGTGGTTCCCTCAATTAGTAAATACGAGACTTAAAAATATCCAATCTGTTAGAAAAAAAGAAAAATTGCACTTCAAAACATAATGACTTTTTAACTTAGGGCATAATTGTAAATTAACCTTGGAAAACACAGTCTTATGAATCCCACTGGATAGGAGGTTGACCTCTAAATGTAGTCCACAAAATCACAGTAACTTTTATGAAGTTACCTTACAGCATAAACAATCCCTAATTGTTCTGTGCTATGGACAATATTCCTTTAAGAATATCCAACAAAGACTCTGAAGAAGCAGCAGCTGTATTCTTTTTTATTACTCTTACTAGCCAAATCAAGCTTCTAGGAGTCTATAGCACAGCATAAATAACCAACATAGATGTGACAGAATTGGAGAAATCAGCAAACACAATTGCCCATCCATTGAAATTTATTACCAGAACATCATGTGGAAAGCAGGGTATGCAAAATTTATTTTCATTTGTACCATATCACATTTAGCAAGGCAAATTTGAGGAAAATGTGCTTTCCCTGCATTTTTCGCATGCACAGTATCAAATTTAAGACTCTGGAGAAAGGTTCAGGAGTTGTTTCCAGGACGCTTGTACGTAGCTTGCAAATGCAAATAGCAGGCAGAGGCAAAGGGAACAATAAAACTTATAACAATAATAGGGGCTATGGAATCCAGATGGAGCTATTAAAATATATTAAAAATTTGAAAAAAAAAGTTTGAAGAGCTGATACAACATCTGCATATTTTAGTGTTATTTGTAACTTACCTACCCAGTTAGTCAAATTCTGTACTAGTGCAATGCCATTCAGTACACTATGTCTGAGTTAAGAGCCCATGAGCTATTTTATAAATGAGTAATTTTTATGTTTATGGCTGCTAAAAGTCCCCTTATTCAACCAAGACTGCAACTACTTGTTTCCCAACGTGCCTGAATATTGAAACCATTCCCTCTTATACTATAGAGGGCAGAGAGAATTAAAAACCTTCTTTGCTATGCAAGTATGGTTAAGGCTTAAGTTCTATGCAGACTATATAAAAGCATTTACTTTTTCATGTGAACATTTAAGCTGCTGTCTGCCTTTCACAGAGCATGGTAGGGAGCTTCTGCTAAGCCTGTGCCTGAGTGTTTGCATGTTACCAATGAAGACAGTGAATCACTCTCCACTTGGTTAAAATCAGACCCAGGCTTAACTGGTAGTACAGTGAGGCATGTGGAAATCCTGGAATTTACTGGAGGTTCTCTGAAGTGGTTGAAGCTTGATTCAAAATAAATATCCCTTCCAGTAGCAAGGATCAAAAGGGTTTTCCTCTTCTTACAGAATTCCGTCCCCAAATTACTTTTCATCAATTATTCTGTATTGGTTGCTATTTGCATTTGTCAGCTCAAATCCAAGTAAATGGATCTGACGTACTTTTGTTTATATGGACAAGTTAATTGAATTTCTTCTTGTGCAGTATCATCAGCAAAAGGCTCTTGGATTGGAAATAGTGCAAAGGAGCATTTACTAATATAAAGAGTTTTCGCTGGAATAAAGGACAAAAATTCTGTTGGTCTTTGCTTTCAGTATAGCTCAGCCCTTAGAGGGTTTGTGTCTAAACTAATGCTGAACTACAGATTTTAGCCTTGAGAGCCCCAAAATTGACACAGTATGTATCACAGAGCTCTGCACTGGAATCAGAACTATTTTTACACATTAGTGGACAATTGGAAAATGCTTCCACTTTCCATGTTGTTTATGTAAGGAACATTGGCAAACCAGTTACTGAAAAACAAGGAAGACCCAGAATGCTGCACAGCCATGCACTGTCTGATGAACCCAACATAGGCACTCCTAGGCAGCAGTAGAGGAAAATGATTAATAGCAAAGGAGAAATAAAAAGAATCCCAAGTTTGCCTTTTCCCTCAAGCACACTTGCATTAATTTGTATTTTAGTTTGACATAGTGTTTTTAAGCATACTCTAGAATAGAATCATCTTCCCCTCTCTGTTCAGTCTAGTGGAAAATGAGAGCAAACACAGGAAAAAAACCCAAACCACACTTTCTAACTCAGTTTGAAACAATTTGCATTTGCTTTAGGGAATATGCTTTTGTAATTGGAGAAACAATTTTGAACAAGTATATTTCTCTGATCCCTTTCAGCTCTACAAATGGTACAGTCATGGATATATTATCACATATCCTCATTCAAGTATTTTTCAGCAATGACAGTGAATCTGGAAATTAAGATGACCTATGCAATAATGAGGTAATTTGTAAAACAAAAACCACGGTCTAGAAAGACAAACCCAATGTACCTCAAGGTCCTTTACAAGTCATGCTTACCATGCCCTGTGAGAAATATTCAAATTCTCATTTTCCATCATAACTCCCCGAGTGCTGCAGATTTTCTGAGCCTTCTATGAGCTCCTTCCTCATACCACTCTGCTCGACCCAAGCAGAGAGGCAAGGAATATAACATATATAGAGCTTAACTGGGAATGTACAGAACCATTGCACTATGTTAGCGTTGTAGGCAAAATTTAGCAGCTTTAACATTTCTTCGAAAATTTTAATCTATTAACACACCCTTGCACATTTAAAAAGGTGTTATGCTACCAACGCTACCAACAGAATTCTTCAAAGAAGTCTTGATACAACCACAGGATAAAAAAAATCACAAAGCTGGCAAAGAAGACCTGTTGTGAAAAAGCCTATTCAAGTATATTTTCCTGAGGGGATGTTATGGTCGGGATCTCAGAGCTTCTCTTGGATCAGAGCCATTTCTGGCCATCTGTATTGTGTATCATACTGAGAAGAGCAACAATTACTGTCAGTAGACCTTGGTAGGAGAGTAAGGGCAGAAATGCCTTCATGTTACCAGTCAGAGAATGTTCTAAGTGTTTCACGACAGCTGTGTTCTCTGGAAGTATGAAGTTTGACAGCTGTACTGAATCCTCTCTAACGCCACCATAGTGTCTCTCTTGGGGTACTCCTCAAAAGTATCAAGAACTTTGGATATTGTGTCCTCTTTAAAATTTCTTATTTTGCTTCAAATAGGCTCATCTTCTCCAGCCTTCAAATCTTTTAAAAATCAAGCCGAGGCACTTATCTTAAAATGGTAATTTTCAATGATAATTTTATTGTTTAATACTTTCATCTCCTACCAGACTAGATTTTCTCTCTCTTCACAAACAAGCTGTAACAACAAAGCCTCCCTCTAACAATTTTTATACAGGTAAGTATTGCAAAAAGTTAGTATTTTTAAAAGTCTGCTTACAAACTAAAACAGAAAAGCAAAGAAAAAGCAAGTTGACTGGCCACACTGGGTTCTAGATTCAAGGGACAGATAGTTGCCTTGTCTTCCTACTTTCAAACATCTGAGCTCTACAGGCTCTCAAAAACAATGCAGGTAATGATATACAGTAAAGAATAGGGTTTTGGAAATTCTAACAATGGCCAAGTCTGGTATTCCATGTGGGTGTAACAGATTTTTAAAACCTGGATTGAGAAAGCTCAATACTTGTTCCTCCTAATGAGAACTTTGACAATCACTGACTGTGCTAATAGTTGTTTGCAAATTCAGAAATGATGCCACACTCGGGGTAACGGCATGCAACATTTTGCTCAACCTTCCTTCACTGATTAAAAAATTAAAATTATTGAAAATTATAATCCTGTCCTGTTCATACAAGAGTAACACAAAGGAATCAACAGGAAAATCTCAGCACATCTCAGGACAATGCTTCAACTAGGCAGTTGTATGTATTTTGGGGTATTCTGTCCGTGTGTTTTGGGTGAGTGTTTATTTCTGCACTTTGTGATGGGGAAAAGGTTAGTCTGGTCTTTACTCTGTGGGGTTTTATAAAGATAACTTTCCAATGGAGTAGGTTGCTAAAATGATTCATTCAGTGTTGATGATTCTATTGGATTTGGGGAATTTGACATAATTTTAGAAAGACCGATTATGTACCTTGAAATTACTGATACTTAGGTCTTGATACTACCTATTACCAAAATAAGCCAAAAAAGAAGACACAAAAAATCTTTTTGTAAAAAAATTGTCACTGCAGCAAAGGGAATGTTTTCAACTAGGCTGTAGTTCACAGAGATGCCTATATAGCCTCAATTTAACAAAACAGCTAATTTAGTAGTATCACATTAGCTCTAGATATTGTTATGGCAAAATAGCATGGTATTATAAACACAAAAGATTCCCTGTTCCTTGTAGCAATAATATGCTAAATTGATGTAGTATCTCTAAAAGAAAGACAGATTTCCATGTTTCTTTCACTAATACCTCATGGCAGACCATATGATTTGCAAAGTTTTTATTTCACTAAAAGCAAAAGAGAATACAGTACAACAACAGCCATAAATTATTTTCCTCTACTGAATACAACAGCAGTGTATGCACTGGGAACATGGTATGATTTTATTGTAGCCATTCTGTCAGTAGTGAGCTGATAGCAATTCTAATTTAAAATAAAGTACAAGCTTGCATAAAAAAAAGAGAAAAAAATTATTTTGGTTTCTTACTGGCATTTCTAAAATAGTAAAGTACTAAAAATAGCAGAGTGCTAATAGTAAAGTACTAATACTGCAACTAAGAAATCAGCTTTTAGGAATCACGTTATATCCACAAATGACTTATGTAAGTTTAATTAAGTGCTCCGTCAGCACTCCTGACTAATTTGCAATATATTTCTATGTGAGAAATATATGTAAAAAAAGCACAACATTAAGCATGTTTTTACCTGTAACCACTCAGACTGGAAAAAATATCTTCATACTGAAATTAAAAATAACAGCCACAACACAGTTGTTTTCCTCAAATAGTTTCTGCAAATCTAAAATCATGAAAAACAAGGTGTATTCCAAACAGAGCCAGTAACATAATATGCTATCAGATTATGACATTACATTTGGATATTTTCAACTAGCTTCTGATTACATTGGTTTTCCATAGCTTTTGATGGGAGTGTGTAAAACCAGTCCATTTTAAATTGACTAAAAGACTTTTTTTCCTGAAATGCATCTTGTACACCTGCCTTAGTACGAGGGGTTTTTTCTATGTTGTCCTTGGATTTTTCTTGTTTGCTTTTAGCACTATGTTTTCCCCAGCTGAAATTAGTAACTGGGACAGATTTTTGTCTGGCTTTTCATCTTAAGTAATTAATTTCAGGTCTCCACCTCTACTGTCCTGGTAGTCATGGCACTGATCCTTCAATCTGCTGAAGCCTGCAACTGAAGTGAGATGAAGTGAGGAGTGCAGTGCCTTACAGAAGATATCTTATGATTTAACCTTGGATCCCTGTTACAGAACAAGCTTGAAGACTGTGCTGAGACCATGATTACTTTGGAAAGTTCCTGAACAGAGATGTTTTCCTGGATGTAAGTCTGACCCTTTATAAATAATATATGCCTGAAACAAACAATTATGCTCCAACTTTGCATTGCTATAGTCAAGCCTCAACTTATTTACCCATTTTACTTCAAACTGATTTGTTGGCTGTTCTGCGTTTGAAACCAAAAGCCAACAGTAGTCTCTACTGAGGTATTCATAAATGCTTGCTGACATTCAGTTGTCTCTGGAACTTCATTTTGTTGTTAGAATATAGCAAAAGCAGTCAACTGCTTTATAAATATTGGAAAAGTTAAATGGAAAATGTATTACTAATTATCTGTTGCACCATTTCGCAGTGTGAAAGATAAATGCAGCCTGCCTAAGAAATGGATGCTATTTTCAAGCCTTTGGATATTATTTTACACATAATGATCCATATCTGTATTTGGCTCCTATAAGGAACCAATCTCAGGAGTAAAATAAGAGAGACTGTAAAGTTGGAACACTAAGCCGCTTGCTATGCCAACAAAACACATTGGGGTCTTTAGGCTCATGTTAGTAATATGGATGTTTAGTAGAGAGAAACAGTAAAGGCAACATGCCATGGAAAAACTTCCTAGTGTGAATGTCAAAATATAGTGCTTTCATCATCCTACATGAAGCTGTTCAGCTCAGTAATATCATGAATTTTATCAATTTTTTTCAAAGTTACACATTTACTTTAGAAAAAAAATGGAATTGAAAGACACTGGTGCAATAGAAGAGTAGATATTCTTTTAACTCCATGAGGTTGAATGCAGTTTGTTGCAGAAACTTTTCTTGGGGGCCTTGTCTTGGGCCCCTCTGGTGATAGTGGGTTTCCCTGAGCTATATGAAAGGATTTATGCTTACAATAAAGGAATCCTTTATTCCCCTTTTTGGTAAATTAGGCCACAGTATGAAAGACTAAAGAATCTTATGCCAAGGTTACAAATTTAATCCAAGCCAGAAGTGAAATTATTTCAATTATCTCAGTGCAATCTGTCAAACTTGCCAATCGCTCTAACACTGTATCATCACGTGTTGTCAAAAACGTGATCAGCACCCAAATAAAGGGAACATCCCTCACCTCCAGATAGGCACAGTGGAACAGAGCATCAATTTAGTTTATGATCTACAACTGTAATTTTTCCCTCTCATTACTTCCACACCTTTAGGTTCAATGTTGCTGTTTATTTTCACATAGCATCTCAAAAAATCACCTTTTGTCCTCTGTTTACACACTGAAAATATCCAAGCCTTCCAGCATGTCAAGATGTTTCCCTCTAGCCCTGAAATAATCCCCTCATCCATTGAAACCTGTGCTGCAAAGATCACCCCAAAGTCTTACTTTTCCAACTATGTCCCTTCCCTCCTTAATCCTTCAGATGATTCTTCAGACTAAAAGCTGCCATAGTCATGTAACAGTTACCCCATGCTCCCTCACTTACTGGCTCATACCATGGGATGCTCTTGGACAGTTTTTTGAAGCAGGGACTGTGCTTCTAAGGTGTGTGTATATCATGTCAACTGAACCCCCACCTGATCATAGCCAAGCCTGCTAATCACAGTCGTAGGACACAGAAATAGTAACAGCACCTTTTAACCATCTGTCATTGTACAGCCAATTTCATATATAAGTAAAAGAGGTGGAACAAAGCATTTTGCAACAGCAAAATAGCTTTATCCTAAGGCTCTCTTACTTCTGTTCTCCAAAGAATATGGGGAGAAAGAAGGGAGCACCCATTTAGCCTGCTTAACCATCAGAAACAGAATCATGTCTTTTCTTCAAAGTTTTGTTTGTTTATTTGAACTGTATTGTCAATAAAAGAACTTTCAAGTTCAGGAGAGAAAGAAATAGCAGTAACATAGAGACCAAATACAAGAAATGCAGGAACTAGCAAAGGGATTTAGATAATTGCCTAAATATACAGGCACGTGCTAGAACTTAAAGTTAGAAGCCTTGGTGCAGAAATAGGTTGGAAAAGACAAAAACATATTAAATTATCTCATAGGATCTTTCTAACACTCAGTGCGGTCTTTGGTTTGGTATTGTTGTGCAGAACAGGTCCAACATCTACTTCACAGTGCTATTGTGAGGTTCAGTAGATGTTGGAAAGGAAAGTGCACAGGATGCCAGCTACTTTTTGAGGAGGATTTGGAATATTTTATGTATGCAAACAAATGTCACTCCCTGTTCTACTGATGTAACTTCCCTGACATCACTAGGTTGCACGTGAATGAGAAGAGTAGTTATTGGGAGAGGACAAAATTCTCTGTTGCTAAAGAAATACTAGTAGTATTCAATAGGCTTCAATTACTCAAACATATGTTCTGTAAATGAATATTATCCTTCAAACATGGTTTTCACACAGGTCAACACTTTCCGACCACTCCTCCAATATTCGCAGACCACAAACCTTCCATTAGGAGAACTCAGTATTTTCCTTATGAAAGCTTCCTCCTAGTACCCTTGGCCTAGTCCTCTATACACAGCTAAAACAACACGGGAAAGTTTAGCTTCTGCATTACTTCTGTGCAGGCTCTGACAGAGAGAAGAGCTGTCTGCAAGAGCATTCCTTACCAATAATTAATTCCTCTCTTGCTCACTGTCGTGTGTCTGAGAAGCCTGCAACTGCATCATGTCTGCAAAATCACATGGACAGGATCTCCATGGTGATCGTGCCACGCGGTATGCAAACATCAGCTGGCTAGTCAAGGTTACTTTGGCAACCCAAGTGTCACAGGTAATAATCCAAATCTTGTTCAGATTTATGAAAGAATAATCTGAATTAAAAACTTGCCCATTTTTCATTCTAGTGCTGGTTCTGTTCTGTTGCTGTTCATAACACACTATTTCAATGAGCCCAGAGCTATCTCCATTAGAATTACAAACACTAATATCAATAATATTTATTTAAGCATCATTTGTGTGCAGTAATGAAGATGCATACTGCAGTCTATTCTAGCTGAGATACCACATAAGCAAAGCTTTAATAATATAGCTTTCATTAGTGCTATAAGGCAACATGATTTTTATTATCAGACTCACTGCCGTGGTCTATCACAAAGCTGTTGTCTTTAATATGAATTGTGAGCTGCATTATAATTGCATATGCTCTTCTCAGACCAGGAGAAGAGTTTTCTTTCATGTCATTGGCATATACAGCTTTTAAAACTGAACACAGCACTCCATATGAAGAAAAATCAGGTAGTCTGTCTTCTGGATTATGTCTGTTTAGCTCTGGTCTGTGGAAGGGAGGAAACTCAAGAAACCAAGGATAACAGTTTCTTAATTTGCTGGCAGCTCTGAGGGCAGTGAACTGGTATACTACTCCATGCAGATTTTGCCAGGGCATTAGGGCATGGGAAGTACAGAGCGAAAGTAAATCTTCCTTCTAGGCTACCTTTGCCACAGCCCTGTTAACGTGGCTTGGGCTAAGAGAATGGACAGGACACAGGCTCCCTGGCTATCCTGACACACACACGGTGAGCAGTCACTGGGCTCCTTTGCACTGTGTCCTTCTACTCTGAAAACTGACATCCGTGAAAATTCAGTCCTATTGTTTTGCTGGCACATTTCCTCCTTGCTAATCTTGAAATGTCTCTCTCATGTTTATGCAATATGATTTAGCGGAGTAATATTTCATTAGGAAACATGCTGACTTTTTTTATAGCTTTTTTTTTTTTTTTAATGAGTTTGCAATACTTTCCTTTCTCAGGCTAAGCCCTCTGTACAAGCTTTTGTAGAAAAGCTGTCTGCCTGGGTGTGAGTACTGGCAATTTACCCTATCACAGACACAGTTACTTGGACAAAAACATCCTTTTACTGATAGGGATTATTTCCCTTGGGAGCAACGGAATAACCTGTCTTGACCACAACACACTTCCATGGGAATGATCTGCATTCACGATAGGAATATTTTCCTTGCACTGTGTATCAGAATAGCTAGCAGAAAAGTGCTTCTAGTATTTAATTGACCTAACTGCTGTGACAAAATCCTCCGATTATCTATTCGCATGGGAGCCGGGTATATGGGAGGCTGGCAAACCCGCATCTGCAATTGGCCTGGACTATCCTCTCTTTCCCAGGCTGATTCTCTTCTCTTACCTACACCATTAATTCGACGAAGAGACCTCTCAAACTCTCTTTGTTCTCCTGGAGGCTGAGGGTATGCAGCATCTTACAAGACAGATGGAAAAGCAGCATAATATTTAAAGGATTTTGAATAGGCTCTATTCCTGCCCATGGTGAATACAGCCAGCTCTTAACATACAGAAATCAAGCACTGAGCATATGCAAGAAGACACATCAAACTCAGGGTATCTAGGGCCCAATTTTCATAAACATCTACTGAAAAAAAAAGTGCATAGGGACAACATGGATATAATCAAAATCAACTACTACAGTGTTAAAAAGTTAGTATCATTAGCAATGATTTCTTTGAGTATTTTAGACTCAGGAGTAGGAAAGTAACTTGGGTCATGGAGTCTATTTACTTGCTGTGAAGCTAACATGTCATGTCATCCTGCTAGTATCCATCTGAAATCAACAACTATTTTATCCAACTCACCTGTTTATGCTCTGTTACATTGAACTTTTGCACCAATAGTTTTGCCTACATACATGCAAATAGAAAGTATTTTTTAAATCCTTTTCATTCCCCCATTGTTATTCACAGCTGCAAACACAGCTCTGGCCTCTATTCCCTTCTGCTGCCTGTCAGCGAGGACAGACCTTTTCTCTGGAATACCTTTTAGCCTCACTGTATGTTGCCATGGCAGCAAGACTAAAACCAGACCCAAGATGAGAAAAATGTCAAAGGAATAAAAACTGATGCTACAGGCAAATCCTGACTCTGAGTCCTCCCTCGGCTACTGAAGATATATATTAAGTTATACATCATTTAGATGGAGAGCTACAGCTGCAGAACTGTGCCGTTTTCACTCTTTCCTTATTCCTATAAGCTCCTGCTGACGTCAATGAATATTTGTTTTGCCTCAGTAAAATTCAAAGAAAGAGAGATTTAAAGCCTGTAATTACAGAATAACTGAGCCAAATCTTGCCAGCTTTCACTTATGGAGTCAACAGGGATAAAGCAGAAAAAAGGCAGAACCAACATAAAATTAAATATTTAGAAGGACTAAACAGCAGTGCCTACATTATCAATTTGGTGGAAGCTTTCCTACATGGTAAAAGAGGAGAAAAGACCTTGAAATTTGATCCATCAACACAGAATTCCAGCAAGTTAGGACAGGCTCAGTGGTATTCAGCACTTTGAAAGTTAAAGACTAGTGCTTTGGTTGCAAGCGAAGTGCTATAGAAAGAACATCTCTGTAAGAATATGTGTATTATATTAGAAAAACCTGCACAGAGTGAGAGGGAAAGCTATTTTTGATTTCAACTGGTGCAGCACAGCTTTTCTCATTATCACTTGTTATTAACGTAAGCTCGAAGAAAAAGGGAATTTTTTCTGCATTAATATAGGAAATAATTACCTTATTACTTTCAAAGTCAGGGGTTGTTTCTGAAGGGTAGAAATTTGGTGAATAAATCCCTGGAACACACTCAAGGAGAAAAGCCACATCTTGTGAATCAGGATGAAGCTTTACAGATCCTGCACTGGAATTTCTTTTAGAGCAGCAATAAAGCCAGAACTTCTGGACCCAAATCTTCTGCAGCAGTCTGTCTAGTTGATAGCACAATACAATCATATTGACTCTATACTGAGATTAACCAGTCTGAAGGCAAGCACAGTGTTGCATGGAACGGCTATAGAAATGTGATAAAGTTAAAAAGTTCCTCAAATCCATTGACCAAAGGGGGATCCCTCCTACATCACACTTCTGGTTGTCACTATATGTCTGTGAGCCACTGACTCCCAGCTGCTGTCTGAGTCTTTGGGATTGCTAGTAGAAATTATGATAGCATGGTCCCAGTTATACTAGGAAGACAGCTTTAAGAACATCAAAGCCACGAGTAGAGGAGCTCAGAAGTGGTCAGCTGTATGGTACTTTCTCCACTCTGAGCAATAATGCATCTTCTAGTAAGTTGCAGCCAACTGTGCACACAGGGATGCCCCAGACACTCCTGAACCTTGGGATATTCAAAAGTCTAGTGGTTCAGATTCCACTCTAGTGAGTCTGGTTTGGTCTGCAGCAGCAGCTCTTACACTGGGGAAAATTCCTTTGGCTGCAAAGGAGTTTTGGCAGTCACAGGCAAAAGAAACAGGCCCTCTGTATTTGGTTAAGTTGCAGCAGTCTCCTGCCTAAATTGAATTCATATATAATGCTCAGTTTGGTGTATTCCTATATTCCATCACAATCTGTTATAACAATTTATGGCAGGAAATACAGTTTATTACATTTATCACTATGCAATTAAAAAAGACATTTTATGTTGTTATTGACTATCAAGCTCCATGACATCAGTTTTTAAATTCTTGCCTCAGCAATGTTGCCTTGTGATGTCTTCGAAAAAACATTTGGAGAAAAACTGCACCAACCCGCAAGTATGTCTCATTTGTTCTCTTTCACATAAGCATGCTCTAATAGTTAGAGTGCCAGTAAACTCTCCCCCTCCTTCAGTCCCAGAACATGCAGACTTAATTGTAAGCATACTGCTTTGTGTAGTGTTGTAGTGTTGTCTTTCTAATTATAATGCCTAGACTGTAGAAGGTGAATGTTGTTGATCTCCTCTGCACAGCCTTGCAGCAGCAATCCTGTCTGGTCACTTCTCTGTGGGAATCTGGCAAAGAGAGATCCCTCTTCACACACAAGTGAAAGATCAGACAGCCTTTCTGGAACTATATTGTTTCACAGCCATATGAGAACTCCAAGTCTGAAATACTTCCAGAACCACAGCTTTTCACACAGACTGTCTAGACACTTGCAGGACACTTTTTAAAGACAGAAGAATCTTTTCTTCAACACCATATTCTGAATTGCCCTAAGGTAACTAGCTTCAAGGTGTTCCAAATCAATCCATGTCTTAACTCTGCACTCTGGCGGGGTGGGGTGGAACCCAACAAACCAGCTTGCAAAATATTAGGCAATTCTTCACATGCATTTATCAAGAATCAATGCCAATTCTACCATGTTTTTGTACATGTATGCAGTTACACCAGAATACAAATGAAATACCAAAGACTAGACTCTTTTCTGCAGGGACTTCGCTTCATTTGAGCGACACTGGGGACTATGGGGCCCTGATTCCCAAGGTTTCTAGGCACAGCAGACTTTACATTCATGGCAGTGTTAAACCTTCACAGTGACAGCACCCGTAGATATTATTTGTGGATTTAACACTGCTTCACTGTATTGCTGTGTGAAAAACATTTGAATTACATGCCTTGGTTTCTTCATCTTAACAACACCACACAGTATTTACATAGTCTGTAAAAAACCAGGAATACTGCTGTGTGCTAGTGCATCAGTCAGGTGGCCCTTTAAACCATACCACAGCTTTAGTGTACAGGCTATTACAATTTTTAGTGTTCAAAGTCAAATAATATTAAAAAATTCTTCAAGAAAGCTCAAAGTGCCTGTTCTATATGCTGTTTCTTTTATTGTCTCTCTAACCAACAGTCCTTGTCTGGACTTAGAAGCTGGATATTGGTGTAGATGAAACCCTGTTCTGACCTCCTATGATTGTTCATATGCTCCAAATGCAATCAAATTAGGGATAATGCAACCTGAGCTCACCCAGGTACATTGAAGATTGAGGCATGAATAAAGATGGACATTTAACTCATATGTGTTATTAGTACTGGTTACTCTGCCTCATTCCAGGATGCAGACCTACACACACCATTTGGGTTTGCATATGTATGCAAAAGATAATTTGTACTATCACTTTTTTGCTACTATGAAGAAAAAACAGCTGTTCTTTTTTTACAGTTGTATGTTTAGACCCAAAGCCCTATTGTGTCTTCCTGGACACAACAAGAACCCACATGTGATTACTTTCTTGCTCTTTCCCAAGCTTTTATCAGTACCTGTTTATACAAATTTCTGTTTATTGGCAAGAGTGTACCTCACTAGAGAGGATTTGCTTTGTTTTAGGAAGCTGCAAAACTACAGAAAACTTCCCAAAAGGAAGGTCCTTTTTTATCTCATACTATTTGACCAGCACTCCATGCTGATGACCTACATTACTCCCACCTCATTTGTCTTTCAGGCTTGTTCCAGTTCTCTAATCCATCAGAACCATCATTCAATAACTGGATCTTCACAAAACCACCTCATTTCTACAGTCTCGCTATTAAGAAACTTCTCCATAGCTTACCAGAACCACTGATTTTTTCAGTATTTCACACCAACACTTTTAAACCCAGACTTAAAGCACTACAACCGGCAAGACAGTAGTTTCCTTTTTTTTCTCCCTTAACCTTCCCTGTCATGGCCTCTTTTCTTTGTCTTGCAGTAGTAGGGGTTGCTGACTGTGCCTTGCTTTCTTCAACTTGAACCTTGTAATAAGATCATGCCTTACGAAAACATGTGCTTCTTCCCCTACTTTTCCCAAATGGCAGGTGATTTTTTTGGAAGTCAGGCACAAAACCTGTGACCAACATGACTTCTGCCACTGTAACTTTTCATCATATTTTCTAAACAATTCAATTGAGTCAAATATTTTTACTCCCAAAGACCTTCTATCACATATTCCTCAGACTCTTCCTTGAGCTCTGTTTTGAACTATTCATGTCACAATATGGGATCTTAAAATCAGTAATAAAAAATTAGAAATTCCTGTACTACCCATCTGCTTATTCAAAGAAAAAAGTTCAAGTCTTCCTTTATTACTACTATGGAGAAGAAATTGTCCTCTATTGCAGAGCCACTATTCCAAACCATGGAAATTAAACTTACTGGTTACAAAATACAGTAAACATTCAGTCTTCCAGATAGTAAAGACATAATCACTAAAAAGCCTTGACACTGTAATTTCCAAAGTCTGAGAAGCTTCATATACAAATCCACCAACTAGGATCAGATTACAAGAACACATTAATATTGTGTCTTTGAAAAAATCTCCACGTTCTTTTGTAAAAATGGATTATCTCCAATAAAATCCATCCCTAATCAGTAAACCAATTATGTAAATTCTTGAAACTCACTAAAGTAAATCCCAAAGGTCTCTAAAGATACAAATGAGAAAATATTTCTCCTTTGATTTCTTGTGCAATTTTTTTTTTTGTTGCTTCAGAAAGTAGTACCATAAGGATTGCAAATCTAATTATTCATAAATCATCATTGGATTTTTTGGTTATTCAAAAAGCTCTCTAAGTCAGATCCTACCATTGGGTGCCACTCCATAACTTCATTAAAATTATACTTAAACAAAACCCACTGATATATTAAATTGTAATACAGTTGTAATATTAGAGAGTATGATTCATCCTTATCCTCAGTTTGAGCTACATCAGTTTACAGTAAGATTGAAATTGTTCATCTAGGTAAGGTGAAAGGTATTTGAATTTATCTTGTTCGCTAGTTGACAGTTTTACAATATATTTTGCAGTTCTATTTGCTTTATTACTTAATATTTCTCCTGGCACTGTTAAAAAATGTCTCATTCTAAGCCTATATTAAAGATCTTAACTCCACATAAGTATTGTACCAATGTGATTGCTATAAAAATTGATTTAGTTTACAACAAGTTTAACGCTTACGTGTGAATACTCACTCAGCTTAGCATTACATTGTATCGACTGAAATCAAATCACTATGTAATTGGTAGCAGGGAGCCAAAGCTGAAGTGTTCATGTGATAGAATGTCCCTGATTCAGCTGAGACAGTTTCTAATCTAATTTAATTAACTTGCATGTGTAGATGCACCAAAAAAGCAAACGGCATGTATACTAGCTACAGTAATTCAGGAAAATTGGCAAGAACGTTAATAACACACATTTTGCTAGCTCTAGGCTAATGTAGGCTTAACTGTAGGAGCTCTTAGAATTATGCTGGATGTTTCCTTCAAATTGAAGGAAAAGATACAGCATTGTATTACTTCTGCTAAAGAATTCAAAGGTTGTGTTCTTTTTCCTCAGGAAGGTTTAAGATCTCTAAGATATTTTACCCAGGACATAACCATAGCATATAATAGAAAAAAACTCAGGTTCTTCTCAAGGTTGTTGGTAGTTGGTGATGGTAGGGAATTCACTTTTATGCAACCTTTATTCTACTAAACTGAATGCATTTAAACAAAGATTTGGAGCTGTCTGTGATGTGTGAGGCTTTATTTCTTATAGATATGGCCTACATTTTCAGGTGTGTGCACTTTTATACCATGTTCAAAGCCTGAACTTTGATATTCAAACCAGCATATTCAGTAAAATCAAAACAGTGGAAAATCAGTTGCTCACTTGAAAATCTTAAGTTACACTGCTTCCTTTTAGTATTGTTTTCTCTAAATATATATATATATGTATATATAAAAAAGAACCTTTTAGTATCAGCAATATATCTGCTTTGCTGGCTTGGTGTTAATTGATATCATTATCTGTAATGAGCAATAATATAATTCCTAAACTGTAATACCACATAAACCTCTCAATTATCACATTAAATTTGGATTATATTATGCTAAGAGATGTCTTTATGCCCAAGAGTAATTTTGCTTTTAAAACTCATCTGTATTTAAAACAATTGAAAAGAATGTATGAGCCATTTTCATTAGGTGAGAACGATTATCTTGCTTAATGATTATTATGCACTAAAATAAAGTGTTATTTTGGATACAATCATTGCATTTTGTTCAGGTTAAAAATTATGTAAACCAGAAAAGTAAACTTGCTTCTAACTAAAGTTCCCCACTATAATTAGAAAAGGAGAATTTAACCATAGTATGCATGAATGCTGTAAAATGTTATAAAATCTTAAAGCTTTAAGACTTTAAAAATCACATGACAGGGACTTTTGGATAATAAAAAAAAAATTCCAAATCAGAACAGCCTAATAATCAGGTGGCATCAGAACAGAGTTGTACATAGTGTGTGCTGCTACTACTACTGAGTGCCCATGACCAACATTCACAGCCTTTGGGGAAAGCGCATGAGTCTGAACCCCAAATGTGGGCTTGAAGCACAACCTGGAAGATGCTAGTTTCCACTGACTGGGATATTCATTCTCTTGCTCTCTAGAGAGTAGCGAATTGGTCCAGTAATGAATCTCAAGGTTTGTAAGGTAGGACTCAAACACTGCAATATGTTGACTCATGAAGTTTAATATTCAACTGTCCTTCCTAATTACAATCAATACCAGCAATGGATCATCTGCTTAATATGTAGAAGATTATCTACATAAAACTACAAAATTATCTTACCTACAAGTCTTGTAGATAAGACAGTAATAAGTGCTTGTTTTGGGATATCGCCAAAGTTGTATGAAACACAAAACTTGTGTCGTCTTTGCAATAAAGAGAATCTAGTAACCTAATTAGACTACTAGTATGAAAACAAACAAAAGAAAAAAAAACAACCCCGGAGATTACTTTTGTGCTACTGCTTGTGAGATTTCCGAAACTTCTACCAGTCTGCCAAAACTAGTCATCAACATGGTAAGTTGCTGAGAGCCAAACTTGGTTTTGCTGATAGAACTAATAATTTATTTTTTTCTTTGGCTATTGTTACATAGATACACTGATAAGCAGATCCCAGGACAATAGCTAGAATGTTCACTTTAGAAAGGCATTTCGAAAACCAAAAAGGCCCAATTCATTTCATTTACCAGAGTTCTGTGTCTATCAACAACTAAACATCCTCATACTATAGCTAAAAGCTTATGTCAATGTTACCTCTTTATATAGGCCAAATGACCAAAATCCCCAAAAGCAGAAAAATGTGAGCTAGACTATACAGCAGAAATGCTGAAGGCATAGTATCCACTGATGTTTCTCACCACAGCAATTTTGCAGTCTCTGAAAGCATCTCAGTTCCTTCTGCTCTATTAACCTTTCTGCTTGCTGTCAGTCATGGAAGACGGCCACAGCAACCAATGCTGCCAGTGTAGCATCATTTAGACAAAATGGACCTATCACATTTAAATATAGAGAGATATTTTCCTTATTCTTATGTCCCACTCCCTTTTGATTCTTTTCAGTGACTCCTTAGATGGCTTTCTAGGCATTCATTGATTAATGAAGTATTAGACTCACAGATTATACCCAGAAAAAAACCCCAAAAGAACTAGTCTGATTTTTTTGCAAAACCTCATCCAAAATCATCAGGGATCTCTTCCCAGTCTGAAACTGGGAAGGTTTCAAAGGCAGAAGGAATCTGAGTTATTTGTATTATGCCAGACATATAAGGATGACATTTCTCAGCTCTCTCAAGATCACCAAGTAGACTTCATTATTTCTATCTCAGTTTTTTTTTTTTTTAAATCCTTAGCACCTGGGAAAACAGGTCTTTTTAAATTCGAACTGAGACCAAAAAAAGTTTCTGAGAGAATGAGAACAATTACTAGGAACTGTTAATGCAAACCTCAGATTTCTCCTTCATGATACCCTCAGAGAAAAGCTGAGTTTCTCACATTAGCAGTCCCTGCCAGTTCAACTTGAACAACCAAAGGCTTTCTTTCCAAACCAGTCAACTAATTAACAAAGAAGCATGAGTGGAATTTTTTGACGCAGAGGAAAATCCTAGGTTCCATTCACAGGCGCTATGGCTTAAACTACACATACTAATAGCACATAGCACAAGATTGAAATAGCATCTAAAAGTGTCTTTGAAAACTTAGTTTATAATATTTTCCCTTTAGTACCTGCTATTTATCTAGTGTTTTTCATTTATGGCATCCAAGCATTATCTCTGAGTGACAGAAAACACTCACTGTTCCAAATCTTAAGAATTCCTTGCCAGTTAGTGGTACTACAAACTCCGTGGAACAGGAGATAAAGAAAACTTTCTGTTAGAATCCATTTGAAATTATTTCTGCTGGTGGATGTAATGTATTGGCAAATATTTAATCAACCTGCATGCAAGACTGGGAGAAGACAGGCAGACGTTTCATTGCATTATCAGGTAGAAATAAAAAGGAATGGATTGAAGCATGTTTGGATCAAAGGTGTAAAAGCAAGTAGCTTTTGTTCTAATACTTCATGAAGATTCTAGAAATTATTTTTGAACAAGGAAAACGACTCCGTGAAACCCTGTTTTCCTGACTCTTGAAAGCAGCTTAAATTCTATGACAGAAACAGTAAAAAATGAAGTATAAAAGAAATATGTGAGAGTCAAACATTCAAGATAAACATAGACGAAATACACCCTATCTCCTGGACTTATGCATACACAATGTTTTTAAAGGTGTCCTTGATGTCTGAAGTATATCCCCCCTCTGCTTTGGTAAAGCTTTCCCTAGCTAGATCTCTGGTTATTTTCTTGCACGGGTACTGGATCACCATATCAGTTCAATGCATAAGGAACGTATGCCAATTTATTACTTAAAAGCCAGCTAATATATTTCAGTAAGCAGACTAGTCCTGTTAAATACTGCTTCTTCACAGTAATTAATCAGCAGCTTCCTGTAACAAGTTTCTTCTTATTTTTTTCTAATAAATGACAAACCAGTTTTTCACCATTGTTGCTAATTTAATTAACTGGAAGCATGTGACTAGTTTATCTTTAATAGTACACACTTTCTTGACTAGAATCTATCAATGCTTCCTGTATTATTTTCCTGCCTATATTATTTTCCCCCTGCCCTGACATTATCCATCAGGAACCAGGTCTACATGTTGTTTTCCTTTGGCCTGCAGTTGCAGAAAGCTATTACCTCTGTAGCACACAAGGGCAAATAGAAATGACAATCTGTCCTGACCCAGAAACACGTATCATGACTCACCACTGCGCTTTCAACTTCCAGTGTCTCGTGCCTTCTAGAAAGTATTTTCTGCCTGTGTATCTCCATAACTAATTAATTCTTAGCAGAGTGCTTACTAAGTAGAGTAGAAAAGTGCTGTAGCTGCGGGCTGTATTTATGTTAATTGAGAGAGGTTTAGTCTCACACTAGTCAGCTTTTAACCTTTGTAACAGCAATATTTGAACACAGAATCAACGTTTATCAGAAATATTGCCAAAATACTTTTCCATGTCTGCTACTTCATTCCAAAACATTAAGATACCATTCCCCTGAAATGAAACAGCTTACTGAAATTTGGTAGAACACATACCATTCTGAGATTAGAGCCCCCAATAAACGCACTGAATCACAAAGGCTGGCAGAGATGCTGAGACACAGCCCAGGGGCTTGGCTGTTAGAGGCCAGAACTGGAAATAGGGATTTTCAGGCTGGTCCATGATCCTTCCATTAACATGCTGCACAGCATCAGGCTAGTGAAGATAGCCACTCTCTCTTTTGTTATTTATCTATTAAATGAGTATTATAGCATGAGTATTTTCAGCATGCACAAAGAGACATTTTGAAGACTCTAGATGGTAAAATTGTTTAAACACAGGTATTCAACTGGCAGGCTAGACAAAACAAGCTAAATTTCAGAAGCTGTAAAGAAAATAAAAGAAAAGAAAGCACAGAGCTGAAATAAATTACTTGTTTAATTAAATTCCATTTATGTAGCTTGAATTTCATGCAGTGTTTATGAATAATATATAGCAATTGAAAACAGATTTTTGCTTACATACTTAACAGACCTAACAAGTGAAGTCTGAGTTTCCTAAAACAGCTCATTTACCCAACCTGATTTTGTCATAATCACAGCTCATGTCGTGTATCTGAGGCCTTACTATGGAACCACAGTGCCTATATCTAAGTCTTGGCTTGCTTCTATCTTACTCTTAACAATAAAATTATAATCACATTACATTGCCATCAACAGTGTGCGAAAGCCAAAAAGACTACTGGGTTCTGCCATCACTTGCTGATACAGGTAGGAAGGGTAGAATGAATTATGAAGTAATATGAAGTGTTGTTAAATAGCATTAAATGGGGAAGAAATATAAATGAAATTATATAGGCATTTAGTAGGAACTTAATAATTCATATAAAAGCAACAAGGATCCCATGATCAGGTATACATAATGTTTTAGAGGGGAAAAAAAAAAACAACCGCAATACCTAATTATCTCCAGTACTTTCAAGGTATGTTTTATTCCTCTAAGCATATAGCACTGAAATTATTTGCAGTTTTAATTAATATTTACTTCAGATAAGCATCTTGGGAAAGATTCTTTGCAAGGTCTTTATTAAAAATCATCTTACTCATGGCTCAGTTTTCATTCATTTAGAAGTTGTGTTCATTACATTTAATGTTAGTGAGGTAAAATTCAAGTGGAATAGCTTTGCCCTTACTCTTCCCAAAATTTGAAAGATATTTTGGCCTATAACTGCATATAATTGGATCACGAACACAGAAGCAAGCTACCTTGAATTATTCAGGTTTTGCTTCTCAGGCTGCTTTCCCCACATCTCTATTTTGAAACGTGTTACATCAGTAAGACATAGCACCTTGCATTTTTGCACACTTTGATATCTGTATGAAGCTTGTATTAAACTTGTGTTAGACTTGTTTGTATACAAAGAAACAATGGTGATGTACAGATAAAACATTTAAATTTACTTTGAACTACTGATGTTTATTTTATACAGTCAAAGGGAACAGAATCTCACACATAGGAAGAACAAAGAGTTCTAAGGCAGTATCACAGGACAGTATATATGCAGAGCTGCAAATCAGGAAAGCAGTTCATGAACAACTGCAAATGAAGTACTGTCAAAGAAATATTCACAGCATCAAAACAAGCAGACTCTGCACTGTAATGCTAGAGGAGCAATCATAGCAAAGGAAACACCGCTATGCTCATGGGTGTTTTCACAGGGTAAGTTACATTTTTCCCACTTTCTACAATATAATACTGCAAAGCGAAATGTTTTATGCTTATGAAAAAATTATTTTTTTCTGTATTTCAGGGTGGGTTATTAGATTGGTTATAAATGACCTTTTATCATGTTACTCTAGATTATTTTGCATACCTTGAAGAACAAATACAGGTTCTAAATGCTATAGAAGTCACTTGACTTCAAAAAAGGTGTAGGTTGTTCAGCTGAAGAATCTGTTTTCATCAAGCAGAAAAGAGAAAAACCTGCACATGCCATTATTGTATTATCACAAACAAAAAAAAAGGACACAAGATGGCATTCGGTATTCATAACAAGGTACCAACCTGATCTGATATTATTAGATTGCCCTCTTATTATGTTAAAAGTAACTAATGGGTCAAACTTCTCTGTGTCTTACTATAGTGATACATGAAAGGCTTTTTGCCCTAAAGCTAAGATCAGTAGAAAGACATGAATAGCTTTTGATTAAACTGAATCTGATTTAAAGTCTCTGCTTTAGGGGGTTCACTGTTCTTATTCTGCTATCACAGGTTTGATATCTCCTGTCCCCCCGCCCCAAATAATTTTGATATTGTTGAGATCTGAAAGCACGCACTGAGATGGTAATTTATATGAGAGGATGAGTTCAGTGGAAAAAAACCCCAGGTTTACAGTACCTGAATCTTTTGAAGCCACAGAGCAGTGCTAAAACCAGACATATTGTGATGGCTTTGCCCTCCCAAAAACATGCTATAAATTCTGTATGGGAAGTGTTCCTTCATCCAGTTTTGTCAGAGGACTGCAACTTGATAAGGCTATGATCTTAAGGTTTCTACTGTTTTCCTTTGCATGCTAATAACATTAAAAGCTAACACAGAGAACAAAGTCTGTGCGAACAGCAACATAGGAGAAAATGTTTCTTTTAAGGAAATTATTGTATCAGCAGGTATTCTATAATGTTACTACAGTGTGGTCGGTTGCACTGCACTCCTTTAGGTTTAGGTTCTTAAAACACAGCCTGTTTTTTCCTTAGCAATTTACTATGGAGAAAAGCTCTGGTTTCAAGACAAGCAAATCTCACTTACATAAAAATTGTATTTACAGCTCTCCCTGCAACATCTCTCATAATTATTCAGCCAAAAAAACCAGCTACTGATAGTGCAGTGATCCTTACAAACTAAATTAAGGTGCAGGGCTCTTTCCAGTGAAAAATATTCTATGCACCGACCACGAGGCACAGTCATTAGAGTCCTTTGATACTCACGTCAAAATCCACAGGGCTTGATCCATAAGTGTATTTAGTGCCTTGATTCCACTGATTTCAATCACAGCTGAGTGCCACGGTATATTCGTGGATCTGCTGTTGCATTACTCTTTGCTAAGTAAGGAGTTGCTAAAGACATTACTACATTACCACTACAAAACTATAACATGGGGTGACGTTCAGTGCCTACTATAAGGTACCGGCCTGATCTTGTAATATTATCAGATTATCCACTTACTTTTTAAGAGTAAATAGCAACTCTATTCCACAGGTTTCAGTATCTTCATCATTCTTACTGGCCCTAAGGCAGTACAGGTCTTTGATACCATTATTACTATGTAACAGTGTACATAAATCATCTGAGAGACAAGAGCGCAATGAATCCTTTGGTACGCTACACAGATCCATAGTCAGGATGTTTTTCCATAGTCTCACTGGTCACCCATATGGGCCAAAATAGCCCAAGTCTGAAAATTTTCTGACATATTGAGAGTCCTTTCTGAAAAAGCTAGTCTAGCGTGAGGGAAAGGGGCCTACAGATATTTTGACGACACGGACCATGTTTTTCCCTGTCTCTTTCCTGACTGGCAGTTCATGTGCCAGAATTTGTAAGTTTTGTTTTATACGCTATCAGTGCTACTTTTAACTGCTGTAAATCACCAAAGAAGGTGCATGTAACTTCTGTGTCAATATCCCGTTCTACCTTGAGTATATATTTTCTTTTGCAATTATAGAAAGCTGAAGAAAACAGAATTTTAATAGAAAAATGCTATGTTTACATTCTTATTCAACACACCAGATGTGAGAACCTTCCATTTTCATCCTGTTTAATAATCTAGAATCGTCTACTGGGTAAAGCCAAAGATTCACAGACCCTCAGGAGAATGCTAATGCGCAAATGCACACTACAAAATAATCAGAAGGAAGAAGAGTCACTAACTGCAAATTAAGGGTTAGATAAGCAGTTACTAACAAAGAAACAGCCACAAAGCTCAACAAATTTTCACTGAATACTAATTCTGTTTTAAACTCTACTACTTGTAATGAAATGTCAATCTTACCAGACAATCAGCTTTTTACTACAGAACAGTATTTTAAGCATGCACCATCTACAAATTAACTCCTTTTAAACACTTGAACGCACAAACAAATAGCTGCAAAATAGTGAGACATCTCAACAGCAGCTAATTTATTGTATGACTTCACTCATCTCATGATGAATAATTCCCCAGTTAGATTTCAATTTTAAAGTATCTATGGATTTTGTTACTGTCTCAGTTAAATCTTTCTTACATTAACATCATAAAATGGCTCTACTGGCCTACTTGAGAAGAGACTTGACTTTACTAGGATTTATGGATGTAAATTTGAGATAAAAATTACCTTTCCCAAGCCCACACCAACAGATAACACAGCAATACAAGCAGTTTTGCTCCATAGCAGTAGTCAGTAGTCTAGACCGTGGTCTCCCTTGTGCCAGCAATAATCTGATGCACTGAAGAAAATGCAGTCACTTCTAAGTTTTCACAGAATCACTAAGGTTGGAAAAGACCTGTAAGATCATCAAGATCATCAAGTCCAACCATTAATTTTCACCAGAATAAATTCTGTCCCACTCCCTCTTCAGTCAACTGGTAAATTTGTTTAAGCAGCCCGTACTGAAGAGGCCCAGCAATCCTCATCCTAAAACAAAGGCCAGTGAAACTAGGAGTCCATCCACTGCCTTCCATGGCCTTTGGATGAGGCCCTAAAACAGAGAGCTCAGAACACCAGAAGGGATTATAGCCTAATTAGAATGATCTCATTGACACTCAGACAAACCTTCATTGTTCAACAGGAATAGTATCAAGCTAAGTCTGTCTAATAATTTCTGAACACTGCTATCTTGAGTATTTTTCGACAATCAGCTAGACATCACTTAACATACACTACGTGAGAGACAAATGGGAATCTAATAACTTTCTCTAAACCCTGTATTACTGCCACTTGAAACACTTTAAAATGCAAAATCTCACTGCAATTATAATATTCTCTAATCAGTATATTCTTTTAAATTCAAACTGTGTACTCCTGCAGAAAGTATTAAGAAATAAATGCTGTTCAAGGAACCATACCAGGCTTTTAGAACAATGAAATCTTTTTTCTACACAGTTCACGGAGACCATTTATAACAGGCACAAAACCTTTTTCTGGCTGTTCTCACAAGCACTAGAACATAAAGCCCTGAATTTTGGGGTTGTCATGCAAGGAAGCAGTCCTGTAGCAACCAGCCTTAAGCAAAGGGGAACACCACTGTAGATATAACTCATTGTCTTCTAAGACTGCAAAGATACTTTTCAGCGTTGATACACAGATGGCTATTGCAAGAGATACAGGATTGGAGAGATAAGTACTTGTACTATAATACAGTTCTGGAAGAAAACCAGGTGTCTTCCATGTTAGCTTTAGAGAATCTGCATTAATTTGTGAATTGATATTTGCACAAAGAAGGAATACACGAAAACAAATGCAGATGCAGAATGGATAAAGCAAGCTGAAGGGGTATGTTGGGGATATGCCTTTCATATATAGACCAAAACTTTTATGTATGTGATGATACATTCAGGTATTTAACATTAAACATTTGGAAAGGTGTCCCATAGTTAAGGCTCCTTTGAGATTTTTCCTTAAAATATTTTCATTTTGAATGTCACTTACTGGATTCAAGCTCATCTCTATGGCAGAATTACTTGTCAGAGGACAAATGGATTCTCCCATGAGCCTCTGGAGAGGATGATATTCTTCCATAGAAAACTATTCAATCATTCATTTTCAAATGCCATGCAGGGATTCCACCCTTCTGCCACTCACTAGTTAAACATATTTATTCTCAATGCTCTCATGGGTCAGGAAATTTCCTCAGGAAACATCAATGGTAAAAATTGGTTTAGTCTCTGACGAAGACTATTGAGAACGGTCAAATGAAAGTGGACATTTGGAGAAAGTCAGGCTTACTTAATAGGGAATGAAAAGCAATCAAATGTCAAACTCTGAAGGGGGGAGATATGTTAGAGCTATGGAGCTAAAAAAAGAAACCTCCCAAAACAGAACAAAAATACATACCAACCTTTCTTCAGTCTGGTTCCATTTAGTCCTCATCTATGCCACATTTTTCTGTGTATCATATTAATTTGAGAGTCAGCCCTAAGTTATTTTTATACCTACAAAAAATATATCCCCAAAATTATAACGCCCTGCATGAGTTAATATTTCAGTAATACTTTGCAATTGATTAAGGACACCTCTAGCACTGTTCTATCCCTGAAGATACTAGCCAGACATTTCCTTTGTAAATCACCAGATAGCTCATGGAAAGTGAACAGGCATGATAAATGAGCTGTAGTTTTCTAGACTGCACTTTTTAACAGATGTATTTACACATTTCACAATCTACCAGTAGGGATGGTGCGTGTCACTGCCAAATGTTAGATGAAATGTTATCAAACAGAAGTCTCCCAACAAATTCCCATTACGTTGACTACTAAGATCAGCCTGCCATGAGTAATTTTTCGTATTATGTCCTCGATCAAGATTTTTTTTTTAAGCTATTGTTGCTATTTTAATTATCCTTTTCTTACTCACCAATACATGAAAAGTACATATTTACATGAACAATGAAATTGCAGAATGCCTAGAGACTTGTGCCACTTACATTTTTTAAATACTTTCTAAGCTTATTAAAAACCTCACATCAAAAATCTAAATCTTACTCCATTTCTTTTTACACCGCTCTCCAAAGGGCTCTCCCTTTCAGACACTAGCAGAGGATTTTGTCTTGCCCGAGACAGGTGCCCTTTATCATAAGATCGGATTTCCCTTAAGCAGTGGATGGTGAGAATTATCCACTCCCATGCCAGTGGCTGGCAGAGGTGTTACCGAGTTGCTGTCAGTGACAACGTGGCCTCAGGTAGACATTTTAGAGAAACAGGAAGAGATTCCTGGGGAAGCTATCATTCCTCTGTTTTGCTGGAGAGGAACAAACGGAGCCCATGTCATGCTGGACAGTTTGCCTCTGCTGTACCACGTAAGTGGTATGTTGGGGTATACTGGGGCAGATGTAGTGATAGCATGAAGAGACATATAGTTCCCACATTAGCACAACCTAAGGCAGTACACGCCTTGTCATATAACCTGGCCCAGGCACATACAAGCCCCAGTGAACATGCAATGCATCCTGCTCCAAGAGCTGTCACAGGCTGCGGAGTCCTGCCACGCAACTCAAAATATCTCACCTGTGTCCATGACAATGGCGGTGCTATAATGCCACTTGAGTAACGAACAACATGCTGGGCTCAAAACTGTGCCCATAGGGCATTCAAAATCTTACTAAAATACAAGATTATGAATGTATTAAGTCTGATGGTTACTATTTCCTCATGGATGCATGGTAATGCCAGCTAATGTGTTCAGACACAGACAGAATTTTGTGGCAGCACCTTCTGAATAGCAACCATACAACGATACAACCACAATTCACATTTAGCAGAGCTTTTACAGATCATGCATCTTAAGTGATGTGTCAGGCTCAGTGCACTTCAAACACATAAAACACAAATATTAATCTAGTGGTGCTACTATAATCATGCTGTTTCTTTATATGTTAATGACTGTTCACACCTCCAAAGATACTTACATTCATTCATCAGCATCTTAAGCATAAAGGTCTCTGAAACAGTGCTTTGGTCATGGGGCTTATAACTGCCCAGGCTATGATCAGATTAGTTTCTTTAACATGTTTTTAAGAAGACCTGAGTAATTAGAAGGGAAAAAAGAACCAAAAACCCACACAAACATAACTTACATTAAAAGTGATTTCTGATTTGACTGCCTGTGATACGTTTTCAGGAACTTCCTGAAAACCTCCAAGCTTCCAAGGCTTGCTAGCACAAATAAACTCTGAAACTAAAGCTTATGTATTAGATCTTTTCCTCAGAACAGATTTTAAGTTGCTTTCAATTATAATGTCTGCATTTCATGCTGCACTTGTTAGTCACATGTTTCATGCACTTAGGAAACAGAAACAATTTTCTAAGATTGGAAAACCACATTTATTATTAGTATTTAAGAACTTTGCACAGAGCATTTGAAAGTCCAGAAATATTTATTAGACAAGTATGTGGATAACTCTGGATCATGGAGTTTCTGAATAGCAGGGGCTTTGGAGACAACTTGTGCACAAAATAAAAAGCAGAATACATTAATAACTAGAAAACACATTTAAATCTAAGTTTACATCTAAAAGTGCATATATTTCTGAAATTTCAAAATGTGGAAAGAAATTTTGCTCCTACCTCTTCCAAAGCCCATAATGAATCAACCACAGGCTTGATCTTCTTATTGTTATATAGATTTAGGAGTTTGTCCATCACACCCTTGATCAGGCCACCTCGATTCTGTTTGAAAAGTAGATTCAAGAGGGAAAATCCAGCAATGACTTTGTTCTCCTCATACAGCTTGATAGGATTTACTTTCTCAACCTGCCACCACTGGAAAGCAATAAACAACAGCAGGATTAGAAAAACATTTTTCAAGAAACGTACAGGAAAGTTCACAAGAAAACTGTCTGGGCAGACGCGATACACGACTCATCTATCAGATCTGAAGCAACAGCCAAGAGAAGCAGTAAGGATTTTATTTAAGGAAGAGGCAAAAAAAGTACACAGCTGACTGACATGCAGAAATAAGACACAGACTTGTGTTGCATGAGATTAGGGTGTTAGAAGAATGGTGAACAGATCTGGTTTTAGGATGTGGGTCTAGAAGTAAGGAATTTGGACCTCCCTTCTTACTTCTGCTATCCTTCTTTGCTATCTCAAGAGAGCCATGCAAGCTTCCCAAACGTTCGCAAGCAGCTCTTGACTATTACTCTTCTCTCAAAAGCAAGGAAACCATGCACTGCTTATCAGCTTCCATTTACTTTTCACCCATTATTATGTTTGTGATATTTGAGCAAGCCTCATAATATCTACTGAAATTATTTTATCTCATTTAGCCCAAGAGCATCCTTGAGACCGAGATCCCACTTCCTAGCAAGTTTAATTGAATGGGTCAATTTTTAATGAAAATTTTCATACAATTTTAGTTAATGTGGCAGTATAATTACATAAATAAACTAGTTATACTTTTATACAAAATTTTATATGCTTTTTTTATTAATTCGATTTATTCATATTTATTCAGTCAATAAATACCAGTACTCTCTGAAAAACGTTTCAGTTGAAATTGATTTTGTTGGGCCAACCTACCCTACAAATTATACGCATCTGGACATGTTTATATTAACAGTAAAAAGGCTGCATAGTAGAGACTACCTTGTTTTAGTTCAAATGCATGACAATAACAAAGATCGTGCCACTACAACCATTAAGAAAATGTAGGAGGCAAAGAATAGCTTCTTGCTATAGTCTTTGATTTATTTTGTTTTCAACTACATAGAGACTTTCGAAGCTAATTTCTCCTGGGAAGGGGTTGCTGCTGGAAGCTGTAAATGAGCTCTTGGCAGAAAGATTGTATGACAGATCTTCAGTCAAGACTTCTCCCTCTGTTTTTCTGTCTGAAGGAATCACTTTCACTCCTGGTTAACTTATTTCTCGCTAGCAGTTTATTTGATATATTTGTCCCTTTTTTTTGATCTCTAGGATTTCTAAGCAGATTTTTGTTGTAGTAAGCTGAAGAACAAAAAATTAACATTTGAGTTTTGGCTTTGTTGACATCAATTAGGAAACAAATGAAACATCATCATCTCTTTGATGTCACTAGAAATTAACAGAGAACTGAAAAACGCATTTCTGTATGGAACTAATTTCTGAAAAACTGGAAATGACTGGACACAAGCCCCATCTTAAGAGATATATCTCCTTTAATATCTCCTTTAATTCACTGCACTGTCCTGACAGTGTTTTCAGATATGAGGAAGCTACAGCGTACAGTTATCCATATCCATGGATAGGATATTCTGCCATAAGTAAATAATTAATAGTCTAACTTTAAACTTAGCTTTATAAGAGATATATGTCTGATAGATAACAATTTAAATATCCATTGCACACAGATCCAACTCCTGTCTAGCTATCATATCAGAAGAAAACATGTCAGACCACATTGCAGTCAGGAAAATGCTCTTTAGCAACATCAGAAGTCACAACTTAGTAGAGATAAAGGAGAATGATAAAGATGAAAATGCTACAGAAAAAACTGAAGTTAGAGGAAAAAGCAGAATCACAGCACTGGGACACTTACTGATTTTGCAAAACTGAAGAAGCTTTTTGTCTCCCCAGTAACCATGTTAGATGATCCTGTAAAATATGAGTACATTCACACACAACTTATTACATGCTGACAAGCAGACCATTTATTGTATGTAAAATCACTTCCATGATTCATATTTAAGAAAAAAATATTCCCCAGGTTTAAAAAGGGACTAGTAGACATCCTTATACTTTCGGAATAAATCACAAAGAGGCCGAGGTGACTGAGCCCTACAAGTTTATAGGTATTCTGAGATGACAAGAACAATCTATCAAATCTTCCAAAACCAGGAACAGGACAAGTGCCACTAGGCATCTTGACACCAAAACTCTTCTATAGCTCTCTTCTCTGCAGTAAAATGCCATTTGTCTCTGACACATTATTATTTAGCAGCAATCACCACACAGGTGTCCTTTCTCTGTATCTGTAAAGATACATTCATCTGACTACTACATGTGTGAACATACATGCACTGTACACTGCAACCTGTTAACAAACGTAATGACAATTCACTGGCAGGGACTTCATTACAAACAGGCAACCAGGTTGGCTCGTACAGCCCAAGCAGATATCCGAGTGACAATGCATTCATTATTGCCACCCTTCTAGCTAGCTGAAAGCCCAAGGAAGCAGGTATGCTTATCCATGATGCCACTGCACCCTCCACAGAGATACAGATATATTCTTCGTTTCAAAAGTTTAGCAACCCCTTCAGCTGTCCTCCTACAGAAGCTTGACCTGCTTTATCAACACACAACATGGCAACCTGGCAGAACTGCAGGAAAGACATGTTTTACTCACTATGTAGAGCAATCCATGTACATGAATGGAAATTTGTGAACAGAAGCCTGGGCTTGAATTCCTCAAAGTCATGTTGTCCTGGTTTTGGCTGCTATAGAGTTAATTTTCTTCCTAGTAGCTGGTATAGCACTGTGTTTTGGATTTAGCATGAGAATAATGTTGATAACACACTGTTTTAGTTGTTGCTGAGCAGGGCTTACACTAAGTCAAGGACTTTCAGCTTCTCACACTGCCCTGCTAGGTGCACAAGAGGCTGGGAGGGGACGCAGCCAGGACAGCTGACCCAAACTGGCCAAAGGGATATTCCACACCATATGACATCATGCTGAACAAAAAAACCTGGGGGAGTTGGCCGGGGGGCGGGGGGGGGGGGGCGGGGGGGGGCGCGCTGCTCAGGAACTGGCTGGGCACTGGTCAGTGGGTGGTGAGCAATTGCGTTGTGCATCACTTGTTCTGTATATTCTTTTATCATTATTATTTTCTTCCTTTTCTGTCCTATTAAATTGTTTTTATCTCAGTCCGTGAGTTTTACCTTTTCTCTGATTGTCTCCCCCATCCCACTGGGGGGGAGTGAGTGAGCGAATGGCTGTGTGGCGCTTAGTTGCTGGCTGGGGTTAAACCACAACACATGTCAAAAAAAAAAAAAAGATAGCATTCTTCCCGAAATCTTCCTCCAAGATTCCCTCCCACAAGAACTATATTACAGTTTCCTTGGCCACACTGTGATTCCTATGGTGTGTAGAATGAGAGATCCAGGCTTTCTCCTACACTTCTCCTCTATCACCCAATAACGTTTAACAATCTGAAACATATGTGCAGATTCACTTTTGGATTTTTTAAAATTGTTTTTAAAGAGTTTCTTTGTATTATCTATTGTTTCTCAATAACTTAGTCCATTCTCAGCTTCACTAAAATCCTTGATTGGAAAGTATAACATGGCAGCTTCCAGTTCTGGAAGGAGTGGCATGGGTGATTTTAAGAGATTTTAAGCTTTGCAAAGCTTTAGTTTTGAAATATGTACTTGGCTTTTTCCACTCACCATACAAAATGTAAGTTCCAAGTGGTTTGAGAAGACTGAGGCCTTTCCCAGTATTTTCTCCACAAAGACAGTCCAAAACAATATCTATTCCATCTGTCGAGATTCTAAAAAGCAAGAAAGAAGTCTCACTTTGCATCAAGATCCACAGGACTTGTCAGCCAGCATGATACAGGCTGATGGTTAACATAATAGTAACATTTTTGAGGTACTTTAGAAAGGGCTCTAAGGCTGAGGCTTTGACTATGTGAAAACTTTCTCGTCATCAAAAGACAATTCAAACTCATTCAGTGCTGGAATGTGAGTTTGTTGGGCTAGCCAACCCACACCTTTCAGGCTTAGAAGAGTGGGAAACCACCTTATTCCCCTTTTTTGAGGGGAATTATAAATTATATTATCAAAATAATAATAATAATAAATTATATTATCAAAAAACAGGTGATAGATATAAAGTTCTTTTTGAGTGAATGGAAATGTCAGAGAAACTCTTATTTTTGGTCAGTGAATGTCATAGAGAAAACGGACATTTTTGTTATACACATCTTATATTCTTTTTCTGAATTCAAAAGGAAATGAAACTTCTTATCCTAGTTCTCAGATAAAATGATGTCTTTGTAAAGTTAAATGAGTCTTCTGTTTCAGACTTTGTATCAGCTAGACATCAGCAAAGAGTTAAATCAAGCATAGTGAGGTCACCAAGAGCTAGAAACCCTGCTCTAAGGATACAACCGGGCCATATTATAGAAAACAGAATGTATTCAATAAATTGTTTGCATATTTATGATTTCCCAATGAATAGCTTTGTAAATGCAATGTCAATATGATGCTGAAGAAGAAAATAGATACACCCAAATGTCCTCATTTAGTTCTTTTTTTCCGGCAAAACACCAGTCTGCAAAACCCTATCACTAGTTTGATCTAAGTCTAATATCCTACCTCCTAACCAAGTAAACAGCCCAAGCAGTAGTAAATTCTTGATTAATACTCTTAAACAATTATGCAAATAACTGGTGCAGACACTACAAGAAAATTGCAACCTGGAGACTATCAAAAGTTTAGGGGGCAGTCAATAGCATCTAATCCCCAGGAACATCAGTTAGCTCCTGATGACCATGCCTTCTGCAGTGGTATAACTGCAATTAGAAGTCAGGAAAGAGGTAAAGCTTTATGGCTTGTAATACATCTTTCTGTTTCCTCACAAAACAAAGGTGATACTCAGACATTCACTGGTTACAAACAGCACCAAAATCAAGACAACTTTACTCTTTGGTACTGGTACTGTATGTGGGGTAATAAATTGCTTACATTCAGGCCACTGGATGAGTTTTCACTGTAAATGAATGATGACTTTGCAATCAAACAGCTTTCGGTGGCTTCCACGGTTGAACTGATTCCTCATCCCCTAGGAACATTTCCACATTTATATCCCCTCTGGATTTTTTGTTTGCTCATTTGGTTGGGGTTTTGGGGGGTTGGGGCTGGTTTGGGGTTTTTTTTGACTTTGCTCCCTGATGAAAGGTCTTTCCTGGAATACCCCAGTCACCTGGTAGGAACACAGGTTCCTACCACTATCCTTTCTCAACCATGGGCCCACCCTTTCCTGCTCACAAACTCTCAACAAATGAAGACCCTTCCCCTTCCCTTAGGACTCCTCCTGACCCAGTGTGCAGCAGGCAAACGCAGACGAGCTGTCTTCCCTGCTGGCCAGCCAAACTTTTTAAGCAGAACATAGTATACAGCTAATATCCAGCAAACCAAACAACTACACTGTTCCCCCCACTGCCTCTTTCAAAAGACAATTTGTCTTCATAACATTCTCAGAATTACCACTACTTTTTATTTTTTCAGTGCAAAGTGAAAATACACAGATCTGAGAGCAAATCAGAGTATTGGCATATTCTACAGGGTGCCAATTTTGACTTTGAATCAGGACTATCAATTGTGCTAATACTGCACACCTCTATTCCAGGAAAGAAGCACAAACTAGCTTGTTACATCTACATTTTATCTTTTGTACCCTCTAGTTCTCTGCCTCATTGGTCTATTGCAAGGTGGAAAAGTATGTGAAAATGCAGGATCACCAAAAGAGATTTTAAACAGACTTAACAGAGCAGAATTCCACCCCTTCGTAACCAGGTCTTTTGATTTCAGTAGTTACAGTCTGTTACATAGAGTCAGGGGTGGTGTCAGGGAACTCTCCCAAAAAACTGTCCTGATGAAGGGCAGAAGCAGCCCACATTATCTGCAATCATAAAGTTATCAGAAGTTAAAGGGGCTTAATTCCTTTTTTTAAGCACTGATTTCTTTTTGATGTCCCCACATCACATACCCACTTAGATCAGATCTTCTGCTGCCCCTGCCAAGAGTTAGGATTAAGGTTGGTGCTGAACTCTGATTAATGCTTTCAAGTGTTCTTTCTTGCTGAATCAAGGTTTGTAAAGTGGGGATTGCTAGAATTCGGTCTTCATCTCACTACAGCAATTTTCCAGGGGCAGCGAAACACTTAGGTATGTACACTTCCCCAAGAGAAAGACTATCAAAGGGCTGAAGAGATGTGCTGCAATTCTTCTGAGCTGTAGGAAAATGGTAGGGGTATCATCTGCTGGACCAGTTTTATCTTTTTTGGCGAAACTTCCCATATGGAAAAGTTTTCCTTTGGTATAAAACATCCCTTGAGATGGATTGTTTCAAGTGTTCTGCTGAACCCTTGGGAGTGGTCCAGAAACAGTAGCAAGACACCCTGCTTTCTCCTCCAACACCAGTCCAGATTACTAACAGCTCAGGCAGAAGTCTGCTATCTACTGAAGGCCCTCTTTAAGGGCCAGTAGCCCTCATACTTCTGAGACTTAGCATGTCACACTGAGGAATACAGAAGTTTGACAGTTTGTCAATGGTACTACCTTGGGGTGCCCCTTTGAGAAATTTCTTGGTTTATGCCCAGCTACGTAATCTAGTATTTTGACAGATACAGGATGAAGGGAAAACATTATTCTTATCTGTCTGACACATAAAATCAAAAACATTTTTTACTAAGATTTTCTTATCAATTCTAAAGTTTTGCCACCTGTATCAACATCAATATCTAAAAACAGACAAATTGGAAAACAAAGTATTTGAAAGCATGTAAATAGAAACACACAGGATGACTTCAAAAGGCAACAGGATGATTCTAATCTGAATGCAAACAAACAAAATCTAAGGATCTGAAATTAAAACAGACATCATGTGCTCAGATATCAATCCCTGGCAGAGGATAAAAACTCAAGCAGATAGAAATACACCAGAGAACTTCAAAACCTGGATAACTTACAGATCCACTGAAAATACATTACTCAGTGCATTGCAGCGAGCTATTACATATGCACATAATAGCAAAGTACATCCTTCTTTAAGACCTTTATTCTTTTTCACTTAATTTACTTTGCTCACAACAGATGTCTAAGTATGAACATGGACTAACAAAGCTTTTGTGGCTTAGAAAGAAATAGAGAGATGCTTGCTATCTTGTCCCTTGTAGTAAACAAATGGAATATCTGGAATAACTACAGACCCCAAACTCACACATGTAATCTCTTCCCATAAATACAATCAGCCTGTCATCTTTCATAGTATTTTGCCAGATATTATAGAACACTTACTCAGGAAAATAAAAGATTACCTTTTTACTTCTTGAACATAGTCTGCATTTCTGTCGAACAGGTGAGTTACTGAATCTTTGATTGCTTCATGTTTGAAAGATGAAGCTGTTCCAAAAACAGTAACATTGGGAATAGTTGAACAGAGCTGAGCAACAGCTTGACCCTGCAAACACATTATTATATTAGTTCACTGACATGAAAATAGGTTCACAGACTTTGCAGCTGCCAATTCACTCATGACACAGCAAAATCCAAGACCAAACAAGTGCAAGGACTTCCCAAACCGATTTCTTGCCAGTGCAATGCAGTTCAGCCACAGGAAAAAAATACTATTAAATCAAAAGGATATTCTGAAGACAAAGCAACTGCAGGGATAGAAGTAATTTAGTATCAAAAATTGTATTGGAAAAGAGTTCTTCTTGATCTTTTAACAAAGGCAGTGTAATTTAAGAGAAATGGCATTAGTTTACAAGGACCACCAAAAAAAATGATTACTCAAAGAGTACTAGAGGTATATTTCTCATTTGCTACTTCCAACCTATGTGCATTTCACCCAGAGCCCCTTGAGTAAGGTCAGCAGTCCTCTCTGCACTTCATACTTCAGAACAGTGTTGACCACTTTCGCACATCATTCAAATCCTCTCTGCTCACACGGAAGGCCTTACAGCACCTGATGCCAGAACAGAATTTCTGGCAGACAATGTAAAAGTACTTAGCTCCTCTGGTACTCAGATACAGCTTTAAGGCTTCAGTTTTTTTGCAGTCCTAATACAGAAGGTCTAGTGTAGTCAGTCCCAGGACAGCATATAGTCTACCATTCCTAAGCGATCACATTTTCTTATGGTTTCAGTGGGAGACAGCAAGTTGGTATAACAAGTACTGCACAGTAAAGCAAATCTGGTTTACCTCTTCTCAATAAAAATAAATTATTACTGATTATTCAAAATGCAGGAACAGCCTTGAGTCACACTAGGTCTGCTTAGGCCAGTGCCCCAACCTCAAAACCGATCAACAGCAAAGGAAATAAAGTGGCCCAGAGCATGTACAGGAAAATCATTCTTCTAGTGTATCACCCTCACGTCTGGGCAGGAATCCAGTGGAGTCAATCTGATGCTATGTCAGTGTTTAGGTAGGACTTGTGGCATTAGAGAATTTGTACATTCAAACATCTGTACTTCGACTTTCCAGCTTTTGGCCCCAGAAGACTTTAACTTCTCTAAGTTTTAACCTCTAATTTCATGAGGCTGAGAGAAGAAGGGAAGCACTGCATAAATGCTGAGCCATCTAGATTTCAAAAAAAGATCCTAACAGGTCATATCTTTAGAACTCTGGGTTTTAGTTTACCCATAACAACTAACAAATGGAAGACAGACTTTTGGTAGCCACATCCTGCCTCCTGTTGTAACCACGTTATTCCACTGGAGCTAGCACAGGTACGCAGATATGCCCAGAAGCAAGAAATGGCACTGTCATTCTAAAAATAATGTCTGACAGAATTTAGCAGATTCTTACTTATATTTACAGTCAAAAGATTGTCATTTGTAAACTGTAAGCATGACCAGTAAAATCATGCATGGATAAACACATTTCTATTCCTTCCAACCAGAAACCCTGATTATGAGAATCCTAGAATTGTTCAGGTTTGAAAAGACCTTTAAGATCATCAAGTCCAACTGTAAACCTAACACTGCTAAGTCCACCACTAAACCATGTCCCTAAGCGCCTCATCCACACGTCTTTTAAATACCTCCAAGGATGGTGACTCCACCACCTCCCTGGGCAGCCTGTTCCAGTGTCTGACAACCCTTCAGTGAAGAAATTTTTCATAATATCCAGCCTGAACCTCCCCTGGCACAACTTGTGGCCATTTCCTCTTGTCCTGTCACTTGTTGCCTGGGAGAAGAGACCAACACCCACCTCTCTACAACCCCCTTTCAGGTAGTTGTAGAGAGTAATAAGGTCTCCCCTCAGCCTCCTCTTCTCCAGACTGAACAACCCCCAGTTCCCTCAGCCGCTCCTCACAAGACTTGTGCTCCAGACCCCTCACCAGCTTCATCACCCTTCTCTGGACACATTCCAGCACCTCAATGGCCTTCTTGTAGTGAGGGGCCCAAAACTGAACACAGTATTCGAGGTGTGGCCTCACCAATGCCGAGTACAGGGGGACAATCACCTCCCTACTCCTGCTGGCCACCCTGTTTCTGATACAGGCCAGGATGCCGTTGGCCTCCTTGGCCACCTGGGCACACTGCTGGCTCATATTCAGCCAGCTGTCAATCAACACCCCCAGTTCTTTTTCCACTGGGCAGCTTTCCAGTCACTCATCCCCAAGCCTGTAGCGTTGCATGGGGTTGTTGTGACCAAAGTGTAGGACTCGGCCCTCGGCCTTGTTGAACCTCATAAAACTGGCCTTGGCCCATTGATCCAGCCTGTCCAGATCCCTCTGAAAAGCCTTCCTACCCTCAAGCAGACCAACACTCCCGCCCAACTTGGTGTCATCTGCAAACTTACTGAGGGAGCACTTGATTCCCTCCTCCAGAACATTGATAAAGATATTAAACAAGACTGGCCCCAAAACTGAGCCCTGGGGGACTCCGCTTGTGACTGGCCACCAACTGGATTTCACTCCATTCACCACAACCTTTGGGCCTGACCACCCAGACAGGCAGGTTTTTTTTTTGTCTGTAAATACCAGTAATCAGTGCTTGGGTTTTATTTACAGTAGAATAATTAGATAACCCTGCATACCCTGAGGATCTTAGCATCCTCACATGTAACGCTGAACATAATTGCTAGCGACAATCCTCTGAGGTGAGCATCGCAAGAGAAGACAATTTTATATATGATGGCATCCAGGAGTTTCAGATTGGTTCCCCATTGGATTAGTCAGTAAACAGCTAGACAGCAAGGCAAGGTTTATGTGATCATTTGGACAAGTACCAACAGACATAGAGAAGAGAGCAGGAGAAGGGATGCATTCTCATTCTTGCTTTACAGATGAGAAACGGAATAGCACAGCAAATTGAACAACCTGTCCAACAGCTCAGAGAAACTTATAGCAGAAGCCATGTATGAATGCTGATTCGTAGCATGGTAATCCAATACCAAACATAAATGATCTTTTCTTTTTAAAATCATGCACCATTTCCCTGGGTTGGAATCCCTGATCTCTTAGAAATCACAGGAAAATCCGTTCCTGAGGGGCTTCATCTCCCAAGATGTAATGTCTTCTGGGAGCAGAAAGGTTTCACTCTTCTCATACTTCATTTCTCTATTACTTACCATCTCATTCTGAAGCCCAGATTTTAGCCTCCACAAATATTGTAACATACAAAATCCCAATTAATTTTTCTTCTGATTTTATCTCTCCTTTTCTAGTCATTTTCACTAGCAGTCCTCTTTTCTCGCTTTCTGTGCCTCCCAGAAAACCGTCACCCACGGTGATTTAGGTATGTCAGTATTCTATAATGTATGCTAATTGAGTGAAATTCTGATATTATTGATCTATTCTCTAAATCGTTTTCTGCATTTTCAATCTAACTTGGGAAGATGAGAGATAATGAGTATATCCTGAATCAAAAACACTGAATGTTTAAAAGGTCAAATATTAGAGTAGAAAACATGTTGATTTTTATCCTGCAGAAGGTGATTTAACATTTAACAAACTGACAGTCAGATGAATAGGAGAAATGCACAAAAACCCCAGGATGTGCATAACCTATTTTTCTCCTGACTCAAATGCGTTAGTATGCCCCTCCCTCCCCCCACAGAGATAAGCTTATCTAAAATCCCAGATCAGAATACTTTTCAGCTTTCTGTAGGTATTTAAAGCCTAAAACTGACTCTCATGACCAGTACTTTCATAATTGGATGAATATCACTTAAGTATTTTGAGGCAATTCCACAAAGTATTCTTCTACAGCTTTCTGACGATCTTAATTTGACATTGACTCTTACTTATTTTTGTGCAAAGTATTCTTAGTATTCATATTTCAGAAATCTTGGAATAAAGGCTGATAATTGGACATCTCATGCTTTCCCCACCAAAACAAGAGAATTGAACTCAAGCTATGAACTCAAACATTTCATTAATTTCTGTGGCATTTAGCTAAGCTCCAAAACAGCACTGTGCCTATGCAAGTCACTCTTAAGTCTCTTTTCTAATCCCTCAAGTCATCTAGCTACCTCTGGATTAGCAGCTGGTGTTTAGAGGGCTCTCCATTTTAATTGCACGTATGTGAGGCCCTGGTGTTCAGAATGTCCATAGTTCACACACAAAGTATGCACAAAGAGTGTTGCAGCTGGAAGGAAGAACATTCCTCTTCCCAGGGCTGTAGTGGGGCAGGCGAGGTATCCATGCTGGCTCCTGTCCCACCACACAGCATCCTTTGATCACGGGGGTACACGAGCCCTGTCATCGTTTGGATTTCAAAGCCATTTCCCTCCTAAAAACTGCTTTGGGGCAGACCGAGACAAGAGAGCTTTCTGTCTCCTCCCTGCCCAGACAAAGCCACATCATTTCTGCTACCAGCTTTCACTGTGGAGACCACATGGATACGGATGCAGGCACCATGTTGTCAGAAGTAATGTATGAACTCTAAAAATTGCTGAGAGGGTGTCTTAATTAGATAGGCATGATTTAAAAAATGAAAATAAAACTCTTCACACATCTAATTTTTCATATACAATGCAAATTTCTACATATAAGTACAGACTAGTTTCTTGCTTCCTGAACCTGCGAAAATTAATAAGTGGCAAAAAGTAATTCTCACTCAGACTATTAATTTTACCTTTAACAGGATTTAGCAGTCTTTGAAAAAACTGATCAATTGCTTCACTGAAGGGATAGACATGGTTACAAAATATTCCCTTAAAATGGAATTAGTCTCCTTTAAAATATATATATTTTATATACTACTTATCATGCAGAACTCCACACTGTGAGTCTTCCAAGAAATTAATAACTTGGATTAAAGCGTTCTGTGAAAGTGAAGCATGTCTCCTAATACTGGATTTGGCATAGGAGTCTTGTGTTTAGCTTCAAAGTCTGTTTGATGGATTCCTTTTCAAGGTATCCTGTCAATTTATAAAACCAGTATGTTGAACCTAAACTACACATATGATTATTACAGAATTTATTATAAACAGATATGCTTATAGTAGTTTTAGATCCAGTAAAAAGATTGATATTTCTTTACATTCCTTTACTTTAAACCTACAGGATTGGAAACTTCTCATACTGAGATAATCACATAAAAGAATGGAAAAGTAGATTTTCAGGAAGTAAAAATGAAATACTGTTCTGTGCATTTAAACAATTTCAAAGTAAAAGTAATCATTGACATTGAAAAGTCTATATAAAAAAGCATGAATAGAAGAAAACTTACTAATCTAATTAGCTTATTTATTAGCTTATTCATTTCACTGGATGTAATCTAAATAAGGGGTATAAGCGGATTTCCGAAAGGGGTCTGACCTAATGGCACAAGCAAGACCTCAGTCTGATGTGCAAGCTGTGCACTGAATTACAGCAGCTATAGATCAGTATACTTTCAAGAAAGCATCTTTTTTGCTATTATGTAAACTGAGCCCAGCTTTATAGCAGGCGAGAACAAGCCATCTAAAAGATACCACCCTGCAAAACTACATTAGAACAAATAGCATCAGTAAGAAATTACCATTTCTATGATATTTTTGCAGCCCAGAGATATTACAGCATTTAAAAAAATCATTCAGACTTAATCTTGTGCAAGAAACCTCCCTGGAACTGAATGTGAGGAGAATCCACATTTCCAAAATGTTTTGATGCCACATAACCATATCTGAAGGTGTTATGCTGCACACAAACATAGTAAGAAAACTGCAAGAGAAGACATCTCCTAATCTCCTGGCATCAAGGAAAACTTCTCTAGTGTTAGGAGAAGTCAGATACACAACACTCCATCTCCTGAAGGTGTTGTTTTTCCAATTACAGCAGAGGAAATTGGAAACCAAACACGAAGGTGAACATTGCAGAGTGGACAAACTGAAATGTGATTCTTGAACAAGTGTAAAGCAGCATCTCTGCTACGCTCAGTGCACCACAAATAAGTTTTGGAGTAGAGGGAGGGGAAGAAAGAGTCACCATGAGATAATGATCTCTTTTACCCTCAAAATCTCTTCTTTTCTGCAACAACTAGCAGGGTGTGTTTATCCCTATCCCCTTGCAAAATCGTGCAGCTGAGGTGCATCCAAAACTCGGGGCTGAATCTCCATCTGGTATAAATCCTCTTCAGTTTAGTGGTGCTACGACAGCGTACCTCAGCCGAGATCCTCCCCCAGAGGATATAAGCTCTATCTGAAAAGGTAGAATAGCCAAGAAAAAGTTAAGCACTGCCCATCTGTGACATGACTCAGCAGGGGATTCGGGGAAAGGACATGTCCTCTGGGGAGCGCAGAGCTGCACCAGGCAAAAAGAAAGGCCTTCAGAGACTGCAGCCTGCTTTGGTCAGGGAAATAGCTCTTTGTGTATGACTCGCCAGGCTTTCGTGTTTGATTATCAGATTATGGTCTGATGCAGTGTCTGGAAATAGACTCAGGCATGGCACTGGGACTCTCCTGAGCTGCTGAGGGAGCACATCCATTGCTTTAGAGGCATTCAGCAGCACAGGGCAGCTCAGTGTAGAGATACCCTGTCTGGCTTTAAGCGAGACACCTTGGTACTTAAAGCAGCTTAAACTTGGTTACACAGAGCTCTGTGTGAGCTGATTTATTCCCCTCCTTGGCTGCTGGAGATGAAATAAGCGGAAAGCACTTGGGGTGTATTCATCAAATGCAGAATAGCTATGAACTGCTAATATGAAAATACCAAGTGCAGTCCTGGGAGGTATCAAGTAAAGATTTCAGCAAAGTGGGAAGTATTAATGCCATCATACAGTATGCTGGCCAGGACAATCAGAAGAGTGGAGTAAATTCTAATTATTCACATTCAAGAAGGACTGACTCAAACACAAGAGTGCTATTTAATGTGCTCCTACCTGCTAGGTGCAGACAGACCTAAATTCAGTCTACCCATACAATGTTTAAAAGGATCAGGGATGCTGTGAGACCTATTTTAAAAGGCTCTGGCTTTTGTACCAGCTTACTGCTGCTTTGCTGCCAACTACCTCAGAGGCCAGGAAATGTGTATGTATCTGCCTGGACCAGTGTCTGCAGGGTGACCAAGGAAACAGATATCTGACCTTACAAAAAAGGGGTATGAACAAACAAACCTGCTTTCAGCCTGAAAAATACAGGCCAAGGAGAGATTTGATTCTGAGCTTGTTCTAGCCATAAACACATATACAGCCTACCAAGAAGATCTGAAGGAAGTACCCCAAGAGGAAAGAATAGCTAAATTTAATTAATGGATAACACCAGCAGAAGAACAAAGATACATTAACTGGTCACAAATAACATCTGGAAATAGAGAAAGATTTCTCACCAAGCAAGACAGAGCAGAGAGAATTTGACAGGATAAACACATAGGTCGTCTTTTTTTTTTTTTTTTAAGAAGAAATTTGATAATTCTCTTGAAAGGGTTCCTATACACTGCCTGTGATAGCAGGTGACTAGATTTACTAAGGAGTGCCAGTTCTTTGTCAGATAAAGTATCACCACTTCAGTGATTCAGTTTGGAACACATCCTCCAATATTCGCCATTTATGCAGGGGAGACACAATAAAAAGAGAGGGTTCCTGCCAAGCAGTAACCAATCCTGCCAGGATGACCTAAATCTGTTGCCAAGTCAGATTTACCCTTCAAATTCAAACATGAGAGCTGCATCTGTAACTTACTCTACTTGCACTTCCTCTGTTGCTCAGCCTGAAAGAGGTCAGATCACAGCTTCAGGATTGCAATCAATGCTCCTGCATGAAAGGCAGCTTAATTTTATCTGTAAGATCAAAATGCTAAAGAATTGGCTAATAATTCTGCCTTGCACCTGAGGGGTTAAGTGATGAAATTGAAGTGTTTACACAATCTTGGTAAATTACCAAAATTTTGTGCTCTAAATATTCAGAATAGGAAGTATATAAAGAGCAAACAAATAAGCAAATGGGCATAATGGATGTCTCTCACAAATCTACATCCCTGAAAGAATTAATTTTCCAGGTAGATATCATAGAGACTGGATTTATTAAAGCTAGAAAAGAAGAGCCTAAGTTTTTTTGCTTTGGGATTTTGTTGTTGTTTTGTTGGGGCTTTGTGTTTTTCTTTAATACAACAGTCCTGTATTTATACTAATTCAACTAATCTAGAATACAGTTTACAAGTTTACATTAATAACTTTAAGAGCAACTTTATGATCTCACACAAGCCTGTGCCGTGACTTGCACTGAATGCACTGACTTAAACAGTCTTCATTTTAAAGAACTAATTGCTTCATACAGCAGATCAGTCCCAGCAGGGTGCACGCTATTGCTCAGCTTTCTCAGTGTGTTTTCTTCAGTCGCCACTTTGCTTCACTTGAAAAAAAGACGTGGGTGTATATTTGTGAAGGGAGCTACTCTACCATTGTCTTACAGTCATTTCAAACATTAATTACAGCATTTTACAGTTACAATAGGCCAATATGTGTCCTACAGTAAGTCTTGAAAACTCATATTTCTGAGCATAATTTCTAGGCATGGATAATAGGAAATTTTGAAGTTCATTGTTAGCCAACTTTGTCCTTTTTTTAGCAATCAGTTCAGAAGGACACTTAAACACTTCCGTAGCTTTAAGCAATTAACTCCATGTGTATTACACATTAATTATTGAACTGCCATGCTACTCAATACAATGGTTTAAGCAGAAGTTTTAAGCATCCTGCCAAGCAGAGGCCTGAAAGAGAGCGAATGACAACCACTTGTCCTTGTTAGATCTTGCTCAGTAGCAGCTCGAGCAATGATAACAGAATGCTTTGCAAGGCATTAATTTCTCGTTGAAGTCTGATTGAATCATGCAATGCAACTGTGAGCCTGTACCATGCTTTCCTAGAAGGCCCCTGAAATTTCTCCAGCCTACTTCACCGTCAAGGTTGAGAGCTGAGAGTCAGTCTCTCTCAACTGCCCTTATCTCAAGGGGAAAAAAAGAGACAGGAAAACCAAACCAACCCCCAAAGCAGCCCCCTTTCCAAACAATCAAAATCAACAAGCTGGCCCTAGGAAACAAAAGCAAATACGATCTCTCCTTTCAAACCCCCTTTTAAGCACTGCAGCAGGTCCTCCTCTTCAGATGGAAGGCTACAATATACCAACAGTGTCAGAAGCAGAGTTTGAAAGTGTCCACCCCTCTCCTCCTGGTTCAGAGAGAGAAGGTGCTTCCCTACATACAACTAGACACGTTTCCTACTGTGAACAGGGAAGATCGCATGATGCCCTGACCTTTCAGCTGAGTGGGAGGCAGGGAGGGTACTCATTTGGTACATGGAACGGGATTCAAGTCTCTGTAACAGAGACACAGGTACATGATACTTTTTCCAAGGTAAGTTATCTTGGTACATTTCCTTTTTCTCTGCATCATCTTCCAATATCCCCTGGAACTTCTGGAAATAACTAAACTGACTTATCTAAAGCATCCTGTCAGACATTAAAGGCTACTGTCACATACTAATCATACCCCAGCCACAGATGGGAAGACAACTGCTGTAGTTACCTCACTACCAAAAATATCTACAAACAAAAGTAAGGCCACATAAATAAACTGAGGCAATACATAAGTAAAGGTCCTAGAGAATTTTCCCTGACTCAAATTATTGAAAAAGCTGCAGGATCCTCCTAAAGGAGACTAGGGAGCCAGAACAAAGAACCTCACAAACATTTTTGAAGCAACAAGTTTTCATAAACAGCCTGAAGCAGCTAAAATAATGATCTTGCATAATGAGAAAGGAACAATTACAAAATTCTAGTCCCACAGGGAGCCTATTGTCTCATTAAAGTGTTCTGGAATTTCTATGACATTTAGAAACAAACTGGACAGGTTTCCCACTTGCTGAAAGTGGGAATGGGCCTTCTATCTATTAAAGCAACAGCACAAAAAATACCTCTTCCCATAGCGATTTCAGTGCCAGTTTTCTGTTTTATTAACTAAGAACTTTGTGAGAATGATTTGATTGAGGCTGTTAAATTTTTCAAAGGATTAACAGACAGATTATTAGAGCAGTTTAAAGAGTAACACAGACCCCTCTGCAATCTTTATGTCTAGTTAGTAGGAAGGAAAAAAATTCCTCGCATCTCCAGAGTGATATTTTACCTGTAAGACTTATCAAGCAATGGGAAAAGTCTTTCCTTTCCAATTCTAGCTACACATGCTCTTTCCTTACATGGAAGAACAGGCTGCATTGGGCACTTTCCCCTGTGACACAGTGATCAGCACCCTGTCTTGCAGGCCAGCCAGCCCTGTCTCCCTCTTACGTACAGTGACCCCCCCCAAATCATACACAGACCTTTATCAGTTATTGGCCAACTTGGCTGTTCTGCCTGCATCTCTGGTCTTTCCCTTGGAAACTCTGGTTTATTTAACTACTTAGCAGGTGATGGATCTGGTTTCTCCTTATTCTCCTGGCAGCCAACCAAGACCCATCCTTCCTTTAGCTTCTCTTAGCAAAGGTCCACAAGCAGCCACAGCAGAGGACCAGTCAAAAGCTGCTCACTGCGATAAAAGAGGAAGCCAGCGGCTCCTTACAGGAACAGCCCAGCACAGAGGCTGGGCACTAGTGAGGAAGAATACATGAGAGTTGGTAGAGCATTAACAGTGCTTCAGGAAGAGAAGGAAGTAGTAACAGAGGTGAGTGAGGTTAGAAAGAGGAAGAGAGAAAGAAATAAAGAAATTTTACAGGGACGCTTTACCTTAACGCAGAGGAGGAGTTCATTTTCTCTAGATACATGCATATGCACACAGATTGCTTTTGGGTGGTTTGCTAATTCTGTATGCTCAGCCTGGGTCTGTATAGTGTCAGCTGGGCAAATGCCCTTACAGCTAAAGCTGAGCCTTCAATTCCTGTAGAATATACAGTCCCCCTGAATGTGTGGCCTCGTGTTGCTTTAACAGTCCTAAATTCCACACAAAAAGATTTAATATTAAAGAACAATAAAGTCAGCCATAACGCTCTAGGTTGTACTGTGCCGAAGCATAATACGATTATAAATTCCATTCATTTAGAGAAGTATTCCAAGAGGATCATTTACTGCAAGTAGGATTATCGTTAGCTAAAAATACTTTGTACAGGGAACTCATGAATTTATTCCTTTGATTACAGCCTTCTTTTATATGAGAACCTGAAAGAAGGTCTAAGGGCACAGAATTAGGGATAAGGTGTTTGGAGCTGCCCACCAGATCTCAGTAGACAACAGAATATTAATTTAGCATAAATAAGGCGTAACAGGAAAACAGAAGAGGTACTCCTATTTGAAAGGCTGAGATCTGCTAATGTTATCCAGGCATAAAATCTGCCTTATGGAAAAGGACTGTGTCATTTCAAATGTAAACAAACTCCCCTGTCAGTATCTTAATATTTTGCACAAGCTTAAATATTTTCCAAAGGAGAGAGATTTTTCCTAAAAGATTGTTCAAGGAACTGGTAACACAAAATGCTGACTTTTTATTTCATTGTGTGGCCTGGTATTCCACCGAATTCATCCTACTGTTGCTTTGCCCATGCAACACAACGCCTCCTTACTAATAATCCAAACTATGACATGCAGCAGCCACCACTGACTCAGATTCAGCATTTGTATATTTTTCTCAGGGTTGGCATTATAATGCTTGTCATTGCTTTCAATCCTTCTACAACAAAGGAAAAAAAATCTTTCACAGAGAAAGCATCACACACACTCACACATGGTATTTGCAGGAGTATTCCAAGAGGGCCATTTACCGCAAGGAGGATTATGGTTACCTACAAATACCTTGTGCCAGGACTTGACCTATTTATTCCTTTCATTACAGCCTTCTTTTACACAGAAGTACAAGGTGCATAAGTTCAGGAAGTCAATGTTTGGGACATTTGCTCCTTGATCTCTGACAACCAGTTAGGGGTTTTTGAAGGGGTTTTTGGGTTGAGTTTCTTGTCAGAACATTTTTATTTCACCAAAAGCTCCTGCCAACCGTTCACATCAGTGTTTTTATGGGAAAACACATGCAGTTCCTCCCACCGCAATCCCTCACATAGGGAAGTCTGATATCGAATCAAACTGCAGGGTCTGGCTCATTTCAGAAGTCGAGATGCATCAAACTGCTTCAGTTACTTGGTGACAGGAAAGTAAGAAAAGTTCCAACTTACCACCCCACCTCCTGCCGAGTGAACCAGCACAGACATGCCTTCTCTTAGGTTAGCAACTTCAAAGAGCATCATGTAGGCAGTTACAAAGTTCATGGGAAACGCAGCAGCTTCAGAAAAACTCATGTCATCTGGGATCTTGTAGACAAATTCTACTGGGGTACATACTACTTCAGCCCATGCATTGTAGTTTACAAAAGCCATGACTCTGTCTCCAATCTATAAACAAGGAAGAAAACAACATTAAGGATATGGCTGCAACTCAGACTGTAGAGAGCAACTTGTAAGACCTGCAGCTCTCCTGTAGGTCACTGACTGACTGTGAAGATAATGGTGCTCCACATCTTTGGCAAAACAGCAGTTAAGCTGCTCAGCTTTGGGCTTTTACCATTTTTAATTGTGTTTAAAATGTTTAATTTAACAAAAATAGCCAAACAAAGTTAAAGCCACCTCTTTTTTGCTACACTGCTTCTCTGATGAAGCAGTCTTCCATTACCAGTAATACAGATCTTTTGCTAGATGGGGCTGTAAACAATGAAAACAGCATTCTTACTAATAACCAGGAACTCTGCTTACAGAAAAAAGAAAAAAGGAAAAAAGATTATGATGATATTGATGACATGCACGGAATAAACCAAATTACACCTAAGATAATTTTCACTTTGCCTTCTCAGTCTTCACACTAATTTAGAGCTACTTTTCCTCTCTGTGGATTGAGAAGGGGAGGCCTTGTACTCTGGTAGAGAGACCACCTGAAAGGGTTTGGAAACCACTCATTTAGAAGATAACACCATCTGTATCCACTCTATTTTATTAACTTAATAACTGATTCTACCAATACATTTCTGTGATTGTCACTTCTACAGCCACGTGTCAGAACAGAACTTGATCCTGCAACCTCAAATAGCCACCTTAAACATCAGAAATATACAGCTGGATTCGGAGGTACTACTAAGGCTACAAAATGAATTTGACAGGAATTAAAGAAGAAATTAAATATTCTCTTTGAATACAACATTTGTCTACTCAATTTCTTTGGAAAATATTATATAGTAGTGAAATGGTATTTCACTATGGCAAAATAAAAGATTTTGTTAATATTGGATACAGTTGGTTGCTCCTAAGAACATTTCAGAGGTCCAGGCACATCAAATTCATATGTTTGTATGATGGCCTTCATTGCAGCTTCAGGTTTTTAAAATGGAGATAGCAACTCCCCACAAACAGGAGGAATAATAACAAAGCAACTGAAGCTCTGAGGCTCCTGCAGGTGTACAACCAGACCTGGAAAGCAACATTCGCATAAAAGTAGAAATTGGTCTGCTAGGGAGACCCACAATGAGCAGACGTTTGGCCAATATATATTAAAATCTTCATAGGCATGACTCTTACAAACTCTCGATAATGGCTTGTCACCAGCAGCCCCTACGCATCTTTTATCTTGTCTTAGATCTCTTTGCTTTTCTATACTACACCAACAAAAATAGCATCCTTAACCATGAAAGGAGCTCTTCAGTGGAGCCACAGTATAAGTAACAAGGCATGAATAGCATGAAACTTCAGGACTTCATGTTTTAACTAAAACTAAATAAAATACCTTTGCTTATCTTGCATTCTACTAATACCCAACTAATGCTTTAGAAATACTACAGGTTATTGGACTATTTCAACTATATTCCACAGCAATGGAGTAAAGCACAACACTTACCTTCAGGCAAGTGTTTAGAGCATGAGCATATTTTGGTCTCCTAAGTGGTTGTCATCACTTTGGTTTTGGGATATTGCAGGTTTGCTAAAAGCTAAGGTGCAGTTCTGAAGGGTTTGTCTCTTTTAGAATGAGACTATTTCACCAAAATCTCTCCTCCTTTTGAAAAACACATTCAAATTAACAATGCCTCACTGGTAACCACCTTGTGGTTCCCTTTTGCTGTTAGAGAAGCTTCTAAAAATCTAAGGTCTGCTAGGATTAATTAGTGATGTTAATATGGCCTATATCCTTGCAAACAAACATAAATGATTACCAAAAAGAATGCAGAGAAGTCCCTCTTGGTGATTCCCAAGGGATTTCTTAGTAATAATAAATACCATATTTTACCACAAACACTGTCCAGAGCCTAGTCATCATGTCAGATTAGGCCTTAGCTCCTGAGAATCATCCCCACAACTACAGAGATCAGGCCTAATACATTTAAGCTCAGTAGAAATCAGCTTTTTCTTTTAATGGAAGAAGGAATAGGCATTACAGCATTGTTCCATAAAAAAAGGCTTTCTTTCAATGTAAAGTACGTTCTTACATATTGCTGTCAAAACAGACTGCCATTCAGTGCTGTCGTTTGTCATACGATAATGCAATCACAACAAATGAAGACAGTAAGTGTGTGGCAATATCTCAGGTGTAGTATCTCAGGTAGTACAGTCTAAGGGCCAGTAAGACACATTCTTCCAGAGCATGAAATGCCCACAACTTTAATGTGACTTGAACTGGAAGAGATCTACAAAGGGAAAGAAGGTCAGAAGATGTAGGGTGCAATCTTTGCCATTCCTACCATTGCTATGGACAGTGGTAACTGCATGTGTCAAGGAGACAACAAGCATCTGTCATGCTCCTATTCTGTGCAAGAAATCCATAAAGAAACTGACAGAATGTTCTTGCATCTTCCTCATGGTACGTTCTCCTGTTGATGGGTTCATACCTGTGCACAGCAGTCATTCTGAGTGTCAACCCTTCTTCTAGATCACTCAAACACTACCATGGCTATACAGATTACATGCAAAAAATAAAATACCATGGCTTGTTTCAATTTCAGGGAGTACACCAGAGCACAAGCATGTTCTATAGTCAGAATGAAGATATAACTTTAAAAGAGAGCCAGTACATTCAGTCAGGTGCAATGCTGTTCAGACAAGCACCATATGTCGTGGCCTCATCACGCCCTTTAAAAATAGCAAGAACTTTTAAACTGAGAATGCTGACCTAGAGCAGAGACTTTCTCTACTCCTTTCATAGAACATTCTTTGATATGGAATATAACTATAAAACACAGATACTAGAGTAGAACAACTGAAACAGTAGATTTTTTCATATAGCAGAGTTATTGTTCAGTTATTGCTTGTCAAAAACCACTGGAAGATGGTGACTTGTTTCAAGGCAGAGATGGGGCAGGAGGGGGAAGGTAGAGAAATGTCCTAAGAGCTCATCACTGAGACCCTACTAGAAACTAAATTGGCCATTATCCTCACTTAACTGAGGAATTTCACAGCTCTTCTAGAAGAGAAAAAATGTTACCTTTAAATAAAAATATTTTAGGTAATTGCCTTCTTAAGATCAAGGTACAATAAGAATTCAGAAAATGCAATTACTTGATGACATGACTGACTCAGCAAATAGCTAAGATAAGACTGACATGCATCAACTCAGTTTTTATTTCAAAATTTTTCTATCTACTTAGGAAATAAACTGCAAGATTGGAGGGAATATAGATGTTTAATATCAATAATGGAATAGGAGGTAGGACACAATGCTGTTTATATGTACTAAGAGATACGAAAGTGTACATAATGCCATCCAGTTATGAAAGCTTTATTATATACATTAACTATCTGTCATTTACGACTACTCTGTTAGGTGAAATAGATCCTTTTCCTGAATGATCAGAAAAAGTCATATACCCAGAATCAGGGTCCCAATTTTATCTGCGTCTCATGAATTCACATTGTTGTAAGAAGCAATGCTTACTGTAGATGGGGGTCTTGTTAACTCAAGATCAAAAGTTGGAACTAGAATCAGCAGCACATGAACTTTGAGGAACAGAGCAACAATGATAGCAAACATGGCCAAGAAAAGAAACGTAACAAGTTCATTTATTTTACTTTCTTAATGCACAGTCATGCTTTCCAGTTCCTATTTAGCCATCAGGATACGCTCATGGCACAAGTGACTTTTCAAGATGGATTTGAAGGAGATGACAGTGGTGGCTTTAGAAACTAATTCAAGAGGTCATTCTCATGCTTGGGAAGCAGCAAGGAAAAATTGCCCTTTCAAATCTCAACAGGGTAGCAAACGCTGCTGTCGCTGGCAGACCAGAAGGGATTGGGGACAACATGCTCAGTGAACTGGTGATTATTTAGTCTTGCTCTGAAAATAAAGAAAGTATTACCTCAAATCCTTTCACGCTATCTCCAAGAGCTTCTACAATTCCAGAGCATTCAAACCCAGGAACAAGCGGCGTCTTAGGAGGATTGTCAATATTCCCCTGTCGCACCATCAAATCAATAAAGTTCAAACCACTGTAAAACACAGGAAGAAAGTAAAATCGAGACTATTACCATAGATCAAAGCAGAGGATGAAAACTTGACCTGAGTGACGAGAAAGCCAGAAAACTTCAGGGCAGCATTAAAAAGCTGGGCTCCACAGCATAAGAGGGACCCCAGCAGACATTCACATTCTTCATGGGTGGAACAGACTGATTTTACACTGTGCTGTACAGGCCTTGGGCAGAAGAGTACATATGCAAGGCAGCCACATCTGTCATTAGCCCCAAAGCTTACAAGACTGTTTAGGAGTCACACGTAGAAATTCACAAAGGGCATTTAAAAATTCAATACAGTGAAACATTATGATTTCTATGAATGTATTACTAGCTGGCAACTAAACCCAGCTCAATTTAAGAAGAAAACCCCAAACCTCACACATTATAGATGTTTCGGGCCAAGAGCAACCTGGTGTAACTGTCCTAAACTCTGATGTGACTTCAGGAATGAATCTTGTGCTCATCCCAGGCAGAAGTCCAAACTTTGACATGAATTTATTAGTATCAGATAGGCTGTTTTAAAACTGTTCCTACTGTTCCTCTTGGACTACTTTTGTCCAGTTTTGCAAAGGTTATTTAGGTCTTTGGAGCCCTCAGGGTTGCTGCTCAGAAAAAAAAAAATACAGGTTTTCCCCTGTAGTCTCAGTTTTGCAAAAATCTTGAAGCATCTATGCTTTGTCTTTTATATGCTATCCAATTTTATTAAGTAAAATTTTGTTGTTTTCTAGGCAGCCACAAAAAAAACCAACCAGAAAAGGTACCATTTATCTACTACATGCATATGCTGATTACTGGCACAAATGCCATACAAGGTTAAAACTTCCAAAACTCCTAACCAGCTAAAATATGCTTTAGCATCAATCCATTGTTCCAAAACACAGCCCTGTATTTATTGTTAGCTGAAATTGCTGCATACTAACTCCCCCCACTCTATGAAGCTATGCACACAGCTAGTCCTACTCATGCACATGATACCAGCAACTGCTTAGATACATAAAACTACTGATGTGCACAAGTATTTATAAGATGGAGCTTTAGTCAGATACTAATCAAGAAACAAACAGATTGAACAGACCCAACAAACAAAAAGACAGAGTAGACACACAGCATAAGCACAAAGACAAGACAGCATTCATGAGATGCAGGTCACTGGCAGAAAAAAAAAGGAAATTCCATCAAATGTAAATATTTGTTATTGCGGTGGAAGGTTTAAAAGCAACCTGAACCCATAACTTTTCACTCTGCAAAAGCAAGATTATAGATTATTTTTGAAAAACATGACTTTGTCAAGCTAGCTTGACAAACTAAGGAGAAAAATGAAAAATATAAAAAAACAAACCAAAAAAACAGCCACAACACGCCCATACACAAAGCTTGTAAGATTAACTATATGAAAGGTTAGGAGGGGTTTGGCACCATTAAGTTGGGAGCTTTGAAATAATTTTGGAAAGGCCATTTCTTATCCAATGGCTAAGACCACCTCCTACATCACCACTATAATGTTGGTAATGAAAGAGAAATTCCAAGTAACAGAATGTCTGCAAGGCAGTCATCATTTGGGAGGGAAAAAAAACCCAAACCACCACACCACAAAACCAAAAACCCCACAACATACGTGGTGGCAACTGTTGTCTGTGTACATTAACTTCAGTGACGATCTTTTGAATACATCTTTCCACACTGTGAGCATTTTACAATAAGTTAACTTTCTACGTTCCTGCAAGAAAGGGCAGCTGGAGGCAGAACTGTGATGCGGAAGCCTGTGTAGGAACACGCATGATGACATCGTAACAAGCAGGCAACAAGCAGACAGATGGATATGGTAAAGACCATAGCCATTTGATAATGACATATAATTACAAACACATTATTGCAGCTCTTTCCAGAAACATTAATTCTTACGAAATCACTTGTCAGACAATTTTTGAAAGGGCACATATTCAGTTTTGCATCTAACAAAATACTAGCAATTCAGTTCTGTTCTAGTTCCATTTCTCTTTCGTCTGTCTTTATCCTCAATAAAAAGCAGCAATATTAAATAAAATAGAGTTCATCTCTACTACAATGAACTTGCAAGACTTGATACTAGAACAGGTGTGACAAGGAGAGAAAAAACACTACACAAGGTATGTAATACCAATTCACATGTTTTTAACATTTGGATTACTAGCTGGGACATAGAGTGTTGATCAACATTTCTAGTCACTTTCCAGAGAGTTTCTTCTTCATTCACTTCATCTTTAATCTCCTATATATCTATGTGTTGTCACATCCCTGTTACTCTCATACATGCATTTGTTTCCATTCTTCCCCACTTTCAAGTAAGGACAGATATAAGTTGTTTTATTTTACCTGCCAAATTTGAACAAGCCTTATCAACACCAACAGACCTGAAAATGCAATTACAATGTATGTTAAAAAGAGCAATTTTTTTTTCCTTTGAATAACCTGGAGGCCCCAAGGATTAATGGCTAGTTTAGTAACTACCTCCTAAGACACCCAACCTCATCAAGTCCTTCATTGAGATTCAACCTACAGCAGACACAGGAAAAGGCAAGTTTGGCTGCACAGAACATCACAAGAAAATATGTCTCATGAAGAGTGATAGTTTTAGAGAATAAGCACAATTTTTCTTGGATCAGTACAAACCAGCATAGCCTGTTCTGGTGTGTAGCCAGAGAAAGTGACTCCTGAACTTTAAGTAAGGGCATATGCAGAGGGAGAAGCATAAATGCAAAGTGATCCAGTGACAGAAGGTGCACAATTTCTTGCAGTCATTGTGTTTTTAATCCTAAATCAAGAGCTGGATGCAACTGAAGATAGGGAAGGATATGAATTACCAAGATCAATACATTGACATAGGGGTTCTGCAAGAACCTTTCTGTGAAAGAGCAGGGATATTGGTGTGAACTGCATAGACTGAATTACCTGTGCATTTCTGGAGGCAGAGTTTATCAAACATGGAAGTATCTTTGAATCTGACTTTCTAAGTCTACAGACCTCTGCCTGAACAGCAATTTTCAGGATCTTGAATATTATTTTCTATACTTGTGGTTTAGCTTTGCTGCATTTTTTTTTTTTTAAGTGTGGAAAGTCCTGCAGATAGAAAGCTGTATTCTAGACTTCTTTCACCATCAGACCAGCAACAGTTAGCTTGGTTCTCCTTGCTCTGTTCCATGTACTCGAGGATGCCCAATACCTTCCATTCCAAAATTTCAAATCATGCAGACCATCCTTCACACTTTGGTTTGGAGAGGTGCTGCTTTTGATCTGTTTTTCTTATTTCACTGTAAGACTCCACTGAAATTAATTACTGTAGTTAATGAAATGCAACACAGCAAATAAGAGGACCACCGAGTTTTACATTCTCAAAATTCTTTCCTCTCTTACCCCTGGCCAGCAAATTGCCTGACAATCTATTTTTTTAAAAAAGGTGGAAAGGTTTAAAATTATCAGATCTCATGCTTTTTATCCAGAAACACCCACAGCATATGAACAAAACTGCCTTTAAGAACAAAATTGATACACTATCCACTACTCTGCTATACTTTGGATCTCTTTCATTTGCTACCAGTTTTTTTAAAGTGCTGTTATCTCACAGTCACATAGTTGGAAGGCTCACTTCTGCCTCATTCCTCATCATGCACATGTATAGTAGCACAAGGAAGAAATAATTATAAAAGAGAAAAGAAAAATAAAGGGAGGTAGTTACAGGATGCCATTCCTCATGCGCACACCCTGTCTGAAATACTGCTTCGGTTTGTTCTAGCTACTTGTCTAATCTTTTAAGCAATACGCATCCTAGTGTTCTGCAGGCTGCAAATTACAATACAAACAAATACAGCAATTTCAACTGCTCCATCATTATCAATCAAAAATTATTTCAGGAAATATGCAGAAGTTGTGACTCAGCTTGGACATCGATGGCGGTTCCATTTCTTAGTCACTGAATGAGGCTAGCACATGACTCATCTCAGCTGACACATTTTCAATTGGATCATTGATATTCCAAACCTTCAAAAGAATTATTCATCTGGCTTAGTGCTAACAACAACATATCCTCCATCTCATCCATTTATAGTACCATTCTACAAAGTGTATACATATGATTCACTGGGGGACGAAACCAGTTGAATGTAGAGAACACATAGTATGTATCAGTAAAAAGTGCAAGTTCTATTTATCATATGTGCACACATTCTTCTTAAAATAAATATTATTTTTCTCCACAAGTTGATGGAGAAAAATAATCATCATCTATAATGATGGTCAACTGTAAAACCAATTCAACTAAAAACATTATATGTCATCAATATGTCTTACTAGAGCAGCCCATCTTTGGCATGTTCAGCACTGCATGCATTAACATGTGCATACTACACCGGGCAAAGCCAACAGACATTTTTCTCACTCGCTCTCCCAGACTAGACCGCAAGTCCATCATCATCCTGATCAATCTTCTGTATTTACAGACTCGGGTCAAGAAGATCGGCAAATCGATTTTGCCTTGTTTGGAAGCACACTTTGGTGACCTGATAACATTTCAGCCCTGTGGCCATTTCCAGCCAGGAATGACAAGCAGACACTATACAGCCTACAAGCTCCTCTGGCACTAAGGGAAGCTTCCAAACACACACAGTATTGTGCAACCTGGCAGTAACTATGAAGCTGCTGAGTGGCTCTACTGATGTCGAACAGCAAGTGGGCTACTCAGACAGCTCACTAGTGATAATGCAACCCTGGAAAGCAACTGTAGTTGCAGCAGGGCTGAATATTTCTATTTTACAACTGAGTGTTCTTTTGCAGGTAACTTGCTATTTGCAATACAATCATATCTACTGCTTCGATAAAAGTGGAATTCATACAGGTACTGGAAAGTGCTGTAAACCTCTCAGGCATTTAAGGGAATACATCCACATGCTCAGAACATTTTAAGTTTTGCATGTTAACTTTTGTTAACTCAATGGCTGGGGGGGGGGGGAAATCACTCTGAAAACAATACAGCCTATTCTCAAATGGAATTACAACCCTGCTTGATAGCAAAATGAGCTACCCAGCAGCTACTATGCTACCATTACATCTTATATTCACCTAGCATGGAATTTCTTGCATTTCCCATTGTGACTATTAGAGGAAAAAAAAATAAACAAATGAGAATGCAAAAAATCTCAGCCCTTCATTTATTAGTCCTCATTCAGACTGATGGATATCACTATTTTTCGTGGTCAACACCTTGGGGGGGGAGATACTCACATATATCACAAACCTCATGATCCCCATTAAGTGCAGGATGGAAAGCCCAGTGTCTGAACAGGCCAGGATGTTCAGCTACATCCTGCCAGGATGTTCCGAGATCTGAGACACATCCACTGGATACATTGTTCAAAACTAGCTCACTGCCCTGTACCAGTATAATTTTTAATGCAACTTTCTTCTAAAGTAAACAACTTGGCCTTCACCTTGGGATTTATCTTCTGGAAGCACCATGTTTTCACACAGCAGAAGAGGACAACAAAAGATAAATCCCTGCCTAGGCGAAATTAATTTGGTCTTCGGTACAGATCAAGTTGTGTAATAAGATCCTAATGTTGCTCCCGCTACTTAAAAAAAAAATAATCCTGTTTTCATGAAGGAACATGTGTACTGAGAACCAGCTATCTAGGAAGAACAGCCTGCTCCAATTGTCTGGGAAAAAAAAATAGCCTTCTAGGAAAGCTCGTTTAGGATGCTACCAGATTGCTAGCCACTTGTCAGCTGGGCACAGGAATTAAACGCTGGTAAGTTATCCTCAGCTCCAGCTACGCTGTTACACCAGCTCCAAAGGAAAATTATGATGACTGAAGTAAGTGCTTCCCAGGAGAAAAATAACAGCTAGTATCAGAAGGGAAAGGGACAGGTGCTGAGCAACACACGCAGGCTGGCATCCACGCTTCTCGGAAAGAAAACAACACACCCCGAAGGCAGTTGGCCAGGTTTTCCCCCCACTTCTCCCTGCTGGTACTCTGAAAAGCAATGACTATTTTTCCCCCTCGTAGCTGCTGCTGACAGCAGACAAACCCCCGGCTTTACTCCGTGCCCACCTTGCGCCAAGCGACTCGGAGCTCAGCCCGGACCCCGGGGTGGGTTTCCCAGGCGCTGCCGCGGGGAGCGGCCGGTACCTGGGCAGCGGGCGGGAGCTGCAGCGGCAGCTCGGAGCGGGGCTCCCCGCCGAGGGGGAAGCCACAAGTGAGGGAAGTTAGTGCAACAGCCGCCCGCCCGCCCCGGGCGGCTGCGGGGCTCACGCCCGCGCCCCGGCCCGCCGGGAGCCTCCGCCCGCCGCCCCCCGCGCCCAGGCCAGCCCCGCTGCGGGGCGAAGCCGCCAGCGCGGGGAGAGGCGGCGGGCGCGACGCGGGTGTGCGTGGGGGAGCCCCGCGGCCTCGCGCCCGCCTGAGGGGGGCCCGCCCCCCGCCCCCCCCCGCCCGCGGGGCTGCGGCCCCTCAACCGCCCCAGGGGGAAGGAGAGGGCGAGAGGCGATACTGGACCAGGCTTTGACGCGGATCTTCAGCTCCCCCTCCTGCGGCTCCGGCATGGCTTTCTTGGACACGCGGAGCTTGTTGAGCCCCCCGAAGGCGGACAGCACCACGGCCCTCATCTCCTTCGTGTCCCCGGCCCGCAGGCTGCCGGCGGCGCTGCCCTCGGCGGCTTCCTTGCCGCCCTCCTTCTCGATCATCTGCTCCGTCTCCTCCGCTCGCTGCGCTCCCTCCTTGGCCATGGCGGGGCTGCGGCGGCGCGGCTCCCGCCGGCTGCTCCTGTGCGAGGCGCGGTGCCGCCGTGTGGAATGGCCGCGGGCGCGGCGCGGAGCGGCACGGCGGTCGGTCGGTCGGTCCGCCCGCCCGCCGCAATGCACCGACTAGCTGCGCAGCGCCATCCGCCGCCCCGGCGCGGCGGGAGGCGGCCCCGCGGCGCCCCCCGCGGGTCCCGTGTCCTCGCCCGGCCGCCGGAGCGGGAGGAGGGGACCGCCGGCGTCGTCAGGGGAGCGCCCGGGGCCGCCGCCGTGCCGAAAATCGCACCTGGCGGCCGGGCGGGGCGGGGCGGGCCGGGCGTTCCCCTGAGGCGGCCTCGGGCGGGCCCCGCGCTCGCTCCTGCCTGAGGGGCTGCCGAGGCGGGGAGGCAGCCGGGCTCCTCTCCTCACAGCCTGCGGCCCAGAGCGGGAGCGAAGCGCCTGAAGCCGCAGGTAGGAGCCTGCGGCCGCGGCCCTACCTCTCACCCTTCTCCCCACGGAGCAGGAGTCCGGTGCTGGAGGTGCTTCCACACCCCTGCGAGGCAAAGCTGAAAAATCCCCCCCCGATACTTTCATCTTAGGCCTGGGCGCAGCCCAGAGCCCCCAGGGAGCTCGGTGTGCAAGCTGGGGCCTGGGGGAAGGTTGTCTCCACAGACCAGCCTCCCTCCAACCCCCTCGTCCCCTCCGTGCCCCACACTTAATGTCATCATGGCTTAATTTCCCACTCAAGGTGCCCAGGTCTTGATCATCACTGGGGAACCAGGTGTGCAAAGTTGCTCCTTACCCATTCCTTGTCCTGAAGCTGTTCTTGGGGCCAACTGAGTGAATACTCTTAGCGTCAGGAAAATCATGCAGGCGGGCAGTTGCCTCACAACTGACACATGCACTTGCAAGCAAGAGACCCAAGCCTGAACCTCTGCTGTAACGGACATTTAAGCCTTTATAGAACAGGTGTCTTCCTGGTGATCGATGCCGGTGTTTGCGGGTTTCTGCAGGGAGCTCAATCCTTTAATGTGAGCACAGGGTGTGCTGTAAGAGACCCACCAGCTGGAGCTTCCTGGGAGCAGCCTGGTTTGGGGGCCCTAACGAGGCTCAGGCATCAGCCACTTAGCTCTGTGTTAAGGAGGGTGGATGCCTGCAGCTTCACCTATGACAGCTGAACGTGGATTTGGGGGGAACTCTGGTTGTGAGTGCATGGGTGTCTAAATTTTGTCTTTTGAGTTCAGTATTAGATGCCTGCATCAGTTTGCTGGTGGCTTCTCAGTCTGAATAAATCCACTGCTTACATGCCTAAAACTATGCATGTATTTACAGAATTTCAAAATTCATTGCAGCGTGCTGTATGCATAGCGAGCGTTCCTGCAGACCTCTTTGCAGACACAGTTCTTCCATCATCCCCCCTGCAGCAGCTGAGGTCTTCTTAAGAAGTTTCAGGATCTTTCTGACTTGTGGTAGGGATTATCATCACCATCTATTTGGGCTGTGGATTTGTTGCAGTCTGAGTTCATCACTATTCCTTAATTTCACGATATGCATTTATTTCATCTCAGGTTATGTATTCAGTGTATTTTATTTAGAGGAAGCAAAAACACTTGGAAGTGTCTTAGCTATAACGAGTAATGGGGTAAAACATTTTCATTCACATTAACAAACAAAATGGAGGAACGGATTGAGGTTTTGTATTTCTTTGTACTTAGTACGTAACACTTGTTTTTTTTTCTGTGTAGTCTGTAAAAAGTTTGCAGACAAAGTATTTTTTAAAGCCCATTTCTGAGAATTTGTCATCTAAGCCTGTCATAAATGAAGCAGTAAACAAATACATGTTAGGAGCAAAGGAGAAGGAGTACTAGCCACAGGGAAGCTTCACTAGCTTCTTTATCTCAAGAAGTTCAAACAGATTTTATGGGAAGTGAAGTCTGATGCCTCAAACACCTCTTACGTTGTCCTTAAGATATGTTTTGGACAAAGATCCAAAACCAGCTCATTAACACCATCAAGAATTCTCTATGTGACGTAGTACAGCGATGCCATCCGCTTCATTTTATGTAACAGCTTGTGGAGGGATCTAACCATTTTAAAGGTCAGGAAGCTTTTTTCCCTCCCTTGCTCCCCTGGTATTACCATGAATATTCCCTTCCCTGTTCCCTACACTTGGCTAATTCAGTGCTGCAATAGGGAATATAAAGTTCTATCACTTTAGATCTGGCCATTTGAATGCATGACCAGGCAGGCAGCAGCTGAATAAAGAATAACATGCATTTGACTGCAAATGATTCACTCAGCTGGCGTCTTGTTACAGTTCTAACTCAAACGAATGGTAAAGTGCAGAATGACTGGGGAAAGTGAAGCAGATAGCATGTGTCAACTAAGTGACATCCAGAATAATGAGGAGGCCGTGGGGCAGCTCCCTTGCATCACTCCAGCGGTCTGAAACATCCGAAGAAGTGAATCTGGACCTTTAGACTGCATTTGTTTTGCATTGGTTTGTCCGCTACTGTAGTCCTGTTTTATGCTGATGGCTTGGGAGTTTTCTGATTTACCCCACCCATAATGATTCAAAGCTATTTATTTAAAGCTATTACTCCTTGATCCTGAAGCAAAAGTAATTTATCCTAAGTGAATTAACCATGTACTGTTTGCAAGTCGAAATGATTGAAGGATGGCCATTTTGTAGAAACATAATGTCTTGCTTATGTTAGAACCAGTACTTGCACACATCGGTTGTGGCAACTGAGGTAACACATAGCAGATATTTTTGCATAATCCTGATTCCATTATTTTGATTTAATTCATAACCACTTCTTTAAGAATATTAGATGGTGCAGTACAGAAGGTTACACTAAGATGTAAAAGCAGGATTTATTCTGACACTCTAGAAATTTTAAATTTCATTTCATTTTAAATTTAACCACTCTAGAAATAGGCTGTGGGATGGCCATTCATATCACTTAGGACTTCAATAAAAACATTCTAATGGTGGCTTTCCATTGACTTCAGTGGCCGGTGGATTAGGCCTGTAAAAGTGAAAACATAGGACTTGATTTGATGGGTGTAGTCAGGTAGTGACAACATTAATGAACAAGCTGTGAGAACCTGAACAAAAGGGAATTAAGAGTTCTTTGATCACCATCTTTATCTACTGGTCAAGTTGGTGTGATCTATTCTTTGCAATAGTGATTTTTTAAAATGCTATCTAGAAAAGAAGAGAAATGGAACAGTGTACTTGTGGATAAATGCTGGCACTTGCAGTCAACATCTCTTCCTAATTCAGATCCTTTATTTTCAGAACATAATCATTTATTCAGCAAAAAAAGAACCTATGTAAGGGACAAACCAGTCGTCTTCACAGATTTTGTTCAGAGGGTTCATGCCTGAATTTCATGGCGGGGAGCAGCCGTTCAGGATAAATCTAGTTGTAGTATTACCATACTTTGGGAGTAAGATAGCTGAAGGAATAGAAGTTGTTACTGGAAACACAGACCACATGGAAGGTCAATCAAAAACTGAAGTAGATGAGTTAAATGCAAGGTTTGAGTCTGTGTGGAGATGAAAAAAAACAAACTAAACAACCCTTGGACCTTTGTGGAATAGAACTATCCTATATTAGAAACCTATTATGTACTTTGTGTTAGATTTTTTTTGGAAGAAGAAGAACAAGGTTTGTGTTCAAGAAGGACTTGATGTCATTGTATCAGTTTCCCTTCTTACCAGGAACAACATTTAAGACCCTGAATAATGGCTAATCACTTTGCTCAAAGGAAGTAACAGATAGATGGCAAAACCAAACCCTCAGTTAGAATGGATAATATTGCAGTTTTTGTCTCAGTAGTTTTCTCTAGGGCATAAATCACATTTTGTCTTAAAGAATAAAGTATTAAAAATATTTTTAAGTTAAATGATGCATTCTTCTAATAGTTGTAAATAACATTAGTAAAATCATATTGATATACGTTCTGGCTGCTTTAATGCATAAACAAGGCAGCTGTTAATACGTTGTGTTCCAAAACACTGTTTTCTTTACAGTCTACTGTTAAAAAATTCTGTTTAGTGCAGGGACAGAAAACAAATCTTTAGGACTCTTTAACTTTTCAATCTTATTCAACATCTTCTCCCTACAGCTTTGTGTGGTATAAAGCATCCATATTGCTTGACATAAGATGCAATCCTATGCATTATGTTTTGAGAGCATGTTCAGAATACCTGTTCCAGCTGTTGTTATAACCTATAGTCCACAACATCTCTTAACAATAAGAAAATGGTTTTAGTGACTTTTTCCCCCTGTATCCGTGCACAGAATGTATTAACAAAGAAAGGCATTTCCAAAGGAATCTCTAAGAGTATAGGGTGCTAGATTTATTTGTTTGGGTTTTTTAAAAACAAAGGAGACCTCTATTTCCTAAGGTTAATTCACATTGAGATAATTGTTTTATTTTATTTTATCTTAGCCAGGGGCTTTCTCTTACAGGTGGAGCTATGCATGAATCATAGAAGCAATGAAGCAATTCTCTGGTTATAGTCACTGAAAAGAACTGTACATTTCCCTACAGTAGAGAGAAGTTTAAAGCTCCTCAGAATCCTCAGGAGTAATGAAAATGTGTTGCGTTTTAAATTAAAGAGGAAAAGAAATCAAAGCATTCACGCGGGATCTGGCAAGACCAATATATGACAGTTTGACTTATCCTATTGACTGCTCAGTTATTGTACTTCTTCATTATTTTACCATTTGGCTTGTATGGAAAGGGTGCTCAGATAATTCAGTGATGGATACAATAGAAATTGAATAAAGGGATCACACTATTGTTGATCAAGAAACAATACAATTTAAGAAAATTTAAATAGATTGTGAAATCTTTACCTCATGGTAATGATAGTTGTGAATAAACACAGATGGACCAAAATAATGCTTATTAACAAAGCTTCATTTATGTATTTATTTTTAGGGCCATACTATCCATTTGTTTGGCTAACTGAATACAATGATATAATGAAAAAAATACTGTTCAGTGTCTTTGCTTGCTGTCTGTACATTCTAACACTTCTGCTGTGTTTTCTGAAAGCTCCGAGTATTTTTTACACCAAAAAAATACTATTATATTATTTTTTAGTGTGAAATTGAAGCTATATGTTTCCTTTTTGGACTCAACTCTGAGAAATGAAGAAAAAAAAGGGCAGGAAACAATTACAGAGATGGATAGTAAATCACAATGGGCAAAGTTACAGGAGATGAGTACATTAGTACTGTCATTGCTTAAAAGCATCACTCAGGACATAAGCAGACTGGCTCTACTGTCCTGACTCCATCATATCAACTCTTTATGACTTGTTTCCCTCTTTGTAAAGCAGAGGTCAATCGTGTTTACCCCATATGAATAATGACTAGTAGTAATACACCCTTACAATTCACCTGTAGTACTGTGCAAGCACCAAGTACCCTTAGACTTTTTTAGGATATTACAATGCCATCCCTGAATTCCAGCAGGTTCAAGACATTATTCATACCTTGTTCTTTAAGGTAATTCATAGCAAAAGTGAAAAATACTGCATATGTGAAATCTCCTGTTAAAAGTACTGTGGTCAGTAACTGGAATGTTACATATCTAGGGTTGCACACAATGCTTTATGTACTTATTCATTCTGTGTGACTCCAGGCATTGAGAAAGAGTAATACTGCTTGGCATTTTGACTCAATTTGGTCTCAGTAATTATGGATCCAGAGTAACTTGTTAGAAGCTTGTGATAAAATATCTCTGAACTTTACAACAGAGCTGAAGTGTACAGAAGAAGGAGAATTCAATGAATACTGAGAATAAGTTTGAAAAGCATAACCAGTTGTTATACTGGATATATCCAGTTATTATCCAGTTGTTATCCACTGTTACAATACAGTGCACAGTATCATCAGGAACATCTGTGAATGTTGTCTTCCAGACTGATTACATATAATAACGCATTGTATTTTTGATCAAAGTTACCTTCTACAAATTACCAAGCTATTTTACCTTTTTGTGGCTCTCAGGTTTTTTTCTCGTTAAGTATTTATATGTATAATACAGGTAGCTCCTGAATCTGCTCAAGGAAACGAAAGTGAGCTTTTAGGTTTACTAAGCTGAGCTCTGTTTTGCATATTTCCGAAGTTGCAGTCCGAGAGCATGCAACATAAAGGCTGCTGCTCTGGAAGCAGTGACGCCTCTAGCTTGAATTTAAACTTGAAGGCATTATACTAATTTACAGCTCTTGTGAGAGCTCTGCCACAGCACAGAATTTCTGTAGGGTTTACAATACAAAGATCTCTCCTTTTCCCCCACAAACTCTTGATGCAGCTTTCAGTTCCACTCTGGTTGTGATGGGCCTTTTGAAGAAAGGAACAGGATGCTCTTCAGCATCATTGTGTTTTCTATGGAGTGTTTTATCATGGTCTATTAATGGTCCCTTTTCCTCAGTTCCATAGCTAGTTACTGCTTTCTAACTCATTGATTTTAATAAACCAACTGAGTGTGCCGCTATATTCTTTTCTGCTCTCCCTCCAGAGAAAAAAAAATACCCGTAACAAAAAACGTAAACGCCAGCTTATTCAGATTGCTTTACTCTGAGCACTCTTAAGATGCTAATGGAACGGTTCATTACAAAGCTTCTAGGTTAGATCTCACTTGGGCTGGCAGAAACAGGGATTTTAATGAATAAAAGCATATGAGTTTGCAGGCAAGGTTTAGAACCTGTATTCTTTTTTGCTGGGATGGAGTTCATTTTCTTCACAGCAGCTTGTATGATGATATGTTTTGGATTTGTGACCTTAACAGTGCTGATAACACACCAATGTTTTAGCTATTGCTGAGCAGTGCTTAAACAGCATCAAGGCCTCCTCTGTTTCTCACGCTGGCCCGGCAGCAAGTAGGTTGGGGGTGCACAGGAAGCTGGGAGGGGAGACAGCTGGGACAGCTGCCCCCAGCTGATGGAAGGGGTATCCTATACCATATGACACTGTGCTGAGCGATAAAAGCTGGGGAAAAGAAGGAGGGAGGGGGGACGTTTGGGGTTACGGCTGGGGCCCTGCTTTCCTGGAAATGGCTAAACAGCTGCTTGCCTGGGAAGTAGTGAATAAATTTCCTTATTTTGCTTTGCTTGCAAAACTCGTCTCAACCCACAAGTTTTCTCAATTTTGCCCTTCCTATTCTCTCCCCCATCCCACTGCAGGGGAGAGAGTGAGCAGCTGTGTGGGGCTTATCTGCCTGTCAGAGTTAACCCACACACAACCAAAAAGACAGCTGTCTTCTTTTTATAGTAATTTTAACAGGTAAACTGATAAATTAGGAAACAGGCCTGAAAAGGCTTAATGCCTTTTCCACCTAGAGATAGTTTCTTAGACTACAGTTAAGCATACTAGTGCAGTACTTTAGGTAAGCTTATACTATTGATAACAGCACTGTACCCAATATTTATAACAGCACTAGAATAAGTGTTCTAGTTTTATGACTTATTTATTGCATCTGTAGCTGTATTTCACGGTACTGGAAGAAAACTGAAAAACAAGCATTGTAGTCTGAAGTAGGGCCCACTTGCTGACACCAGTGTTACAACAGAAAAGGACTGACTGTGCCATTCTGTTTCTTAGGGGCTTTGGAGAAGTATTGGCTTAATTTCCAATGTGCTTTTCAATAATAACCAGCTAAATGTTAGCTAAAGGTGACTTCTGGAGACAAAATTAATGTAAACCTTGCATAGCAAACCTTCATAGTTGCAACCGAGAGAAATGATTCTTCAGTGCTCCAGGCTTTTGAGAAATCAGATCTGGTCCAATAGACTCCATGGTTTATAAGTGTATTTGGAACTTCTGGGGGGAAAAAAGTCAACTCTCAAAAGGGTTGAGAGCCCATACAACTTTCTCACACTTGTTTCACTGATACTAGGTCTGTGTGGTAAGAGACAGGGTAGTAGCAGGGTGGGACATGGTTGTAGACTCAAGGTAGACAACATATCTTGTTGCATAATGGAAGCATTCGTATTTTTCTCTCTTTAGAAACTGTGCAGATAGATTCTAATTTTCGTAACTTGTGAACTATCAGGAATAAGTATTCAGAGAAAGTATTTAAACATGAATTGTAGAACTTAGCCACAGTAGACATTAGATCTTGATGTCCCAACTAAGGGGTCAAAGTGGGGACTACTTACTACCATGATGTAACTGCATTGCATGATTGTGATCACTGTGCATTTCAAAAATTTCTGTCTTTTTAGACATCGTTAAAGGGCTTCAAAGCCCTGGCGAAACGATCTTTTATGTGGAAGCTTTAGATCATACCAGCTATCTCCCTGTATGACCTAACCCAATTAGATATTCATGTAAACAATCACTTGCTTGATCTTTTGTCCAGTCTAAGAAAAATTGCAAGAAAATTTGGGCACTCTGGATAAATCTTTTTCTTTCAGGGTAAAATGGAAGGGCCACAACTACTTCCTGAGCATTCAGTTCGATTCCCCCTCATTTTGAGATAATTTTATATCTAAAGGCTAGCTGATTGATATATCCAGAGGATTTAAATTAAAATTGGAAACCATTTTAGGCACCAGTTTGGAATGTAGCCAAGAGTCACTTTGTATAGTCCCCCTTGTACTGTGATTTCACAAGTGCTGGCATTTGCCTTACTCTTTAAAGAAATAATTCAAAATGCAGTCTACATCTACAGTTAAAAATAAAAGTCAGGAAGGGCTAACATGGAGAGTGAAGTCAGGACAAAGGAAATTGAGATTTCCAGAGAAATGGGTATTTTGGACTATACAAATAGAAAAGCTTTTCCTTTTATTTTGTTGTGTAAGAAAAATAAACAGAAACTTTTCTGCTTGATATTTTAACCATGAGCTAAGCAATGTCCTTTCATGGTAGGTAATCAACCAGCATCTGTCTTTAAATGTGGAGATGCTGACTAGTATCTGGAATGTCAGGTAGAGGAGAAGGGGGATTGTGTTACTAAATCAGATCCAGATACCAATACTACCTTTGTTAAGCTGCAGCATCAGAATTATTTCTGCTGAATGTCACCCAAGTTTCCTCAGAGACCTTGAAATCAGTGGGATTGTCAGGCATGTGTAGTCCCAAAAGAGTATGAAAAAAGGAATTTTTCCAATAAGAGGCCAGACCTTTAGTCACCTTGAAGTCACCTCCTTAGTAGGAAGATGGAAGAGGCCTAAAGAGGCCTAAACTACTTTCAAGTCTTTAATTGAAGGGTTTAATTTCTCCAGTTTAGAAAAGATAAAGCTACTATTGGGTTAATCGAGTTAAAAGAGGAGCAAGAACCTATCCGCAATTATTAGCTACATTCAGAAAAGAAGAACAGTGCTCCAGAAAGTCAACATTGTAGGATTTTTCTCTTATTGCAATAAATTGAAAAAAGGAGGGGGAAGGGGGAGTGGCGGTGGGTGTTGAACTTCCTATATTTTGAGAGAGAAATGTGGGTAGGAACATGAAGGAATGAAGAGAGAAGGCAGTGCCCTACAGACACACCTAAGCGAAAGAATCTGGTATCATTTCATGGGAAGCAAGCACATCAAAAGAGAAATTCATGTGAAGCTGTTCAAAAAAGGTTCGCGAGTTACTTTTGAAAAGGCATGCCCTATCCAATAAAACATTCCTTTAAGACAGGCAAGAAATCTTTTAAATAGCAGGATGAGTGTTCAGTGGTCTGAGGTACTGCGGGCAAGAACCATCAGGGACACAGAACAGTACTTCCTTTAACGATGCTCCAGCTTCACCGCTACAGAGACTGACCTCTGCAGGAGACTTCAAAATTTATACAGAAACAATTGAACAGAACACCTATCAGCAAGCTTCCTGCATGACCAGGCAGCCATAAATTTTGTGACCAAAGCCCTCCTCAAATAAAAATACAGAGCTAAGTCTTGTCAAATTTTGGAGGGAACTGCCAAGAATTTTAGCAAAGATTCTAATGAACAGTTACAGTGATCCCAGCCCACGTTGCTGGTGAGCAACATCAGAAATGGAACAACTGAAGTTAAAATGGAAGAGATCATTTTAATCATTAAAATAAGAGGAAATTAAAAGGCCTTTAATTGGGAGACTGTGACATAGCCACATCAATGCCAAAAACAGTGACGGTACATTAGCCCCATCATACCGTATTGCTGCGCAAGAGACAGAATGGCCCCAGAAGGAAGAGGTTCCTGCCAGGCTCTGATTTTTCTGCTCGAGCACCTCAGTCAGGAGCTGGGTTTCTCTGCCGGAATGGAGAACAGGAGATTCCTTCATCAGGAAAAAGCCATTCTGAGAGTCTATTAGGCTAGTCCAGCCTAACAGCAGCATGTCCTTATCCTTGAACGTACGTGCTCCTCGACAGAATTACAGGGTACACTTAATGATACATCCTGATAGTAACTCCCCTTTATCATTGCTCTCTCTTTTGAATTGTGCCATCGAAGAAGAAAGTCTTTGTACAGTAGATCTTGTAATACACCATCCAGCGTGTTCATGATGCCTGTATCACAACCTGCACAACATGCATATGCTGCTAATCAGTGACAGAGCTTAAAACAACCCCTAAGTCACAACTTCCAGTCCTGCTCTTATTGATTTATGCCTATGATAGGTATCATGCCTTGCTGAGTTACTTCCTATCATCTGAACTGCTGTAATGGGATTTTGCACATCCACAGATCACCCCATCTGTGAGGTAAACCTCTTTTTCAACCAGCCCAACACATTGTACCTCACAGCTGGGTAAGAAAAGAGCACATTATTAGTCCACAAAGAGTTATGGAAGATTAGCTGTCAGGAACTAACTAACTATAAATCAAGCTGCAACTCATGAAGACAAAGTTTCCAGCAGTTCAGGGTATTGTCACGTACCCCTCATTCAGCTGCTCGCCGTTCATTCCCACAACCTGCTGCAAGGTGTTGCTTCCTCAGCTGGGCTGGCCCAGCTGCTTACGTGGCCACACTGTGAGACACACCAGGGAATTGCTGGGGCTTAAAATGCCCCAGAATGTCAACCATGGGAAAATAAATGTCCATGCAACAAGAACTTAGAGGAACAGTTTCCATACGTTTTCACTCAATGATCTCTTTCCCAGACTTTTTCATTTCCCATGTGGTACCACAGACCCTCTTCCCTAAAATATGTCACCTTATATGCCAAGCTGAGGACAAGCAAAGATATGGGATTCCTGCTGTTAAATATTTTCCCCCTCTCTGCAGTTACATGGTACCCTTCAGCCAGGACTGGGCGTGATGCTGCAGCTCTTCCCCTACCTTCCAGACACTTTCCCACCAATCAATACTGAGATTTCAAACTCAAGAGGAGAAGCCTCAGTAAGGTGCACTCCCAAAGGCAAGGATACTCTGAAGTGAAAATCACTGCCATAACTTGTGCTACTTTGCTTCTGAGCTTAGCAAGAGGAGCATCCTCACGAGCACCCATTTTTGCATGCTCTCTAGCTCCTGACTAACTGCAGATGTGCCAGTTGTGCCAAGGAACGTGGATTTCTAACTGTGAACACTTGCCAGATTGTGCTAGGACAGGGATATTCCAGTTGCAATTTGTTCAGTGGTAAACATTATCACAATGAATCCTAGCTCCCTGTAAATGAAACAATATTCACTTCATGTGAAAAATGATAGTATTTTATTTCTTGACTCAAATTTAAACTGCTCTATCTTTTCTTCAGGTTACAGGGTATTTACCATTGAGCAGTCAGTCATCTACATTATATACTCAGAGGCTCTTCTGAGCTTCATCAGTCTCTTAGGATTCTTTATTGGCTTATTTTCTAGGTTCTGAACAACTCTGCATTGTTTCATATTTTGTGGATTACAAGATGAAATGCTAGCTCTTCTGGATGAGCCAGAAGAGTGCTTCCAGCCTGAAGCTGAACTCACTGAAATTAAGCTGTGGTGACCTAAGTAGACCTAACAGAGTTTGCTGATTTTGTTAGAAAGTATAATGGTTTGTGTAGAGCCATCAGGTGCCAATGACAACCTATACACTGTAGCAGTTTAGATGAAGTAGTTGTCATGACAACTCAATTAACTAAACAAACATATCTGTATGCAGCAGCAGCTCATGTCCTCTGCATCATCTTTACCTCAGCACAAAGCATTTTGAGTGTACGTGCAAATGAACCTGTCCCCCACCCCTCTGCCTCTCCTCCTCCCCTCCCAACCAGGCAATGGTGAAAATGAGGTACCACTCAGTACTGCTCACTTCTCCTGAGCACCTCAGCTGGGATCGTTAAAGGAATTTAGCTGCTTCTAACAGTGCAGAAATGCAGGTCAAGTTGTTGTCATCTTCCTTTTCCTCCCAATCCTCCCCATTCTTCCCTTGAGGTTGGCTGATTAGGTCACCTTTCCAGAATTGGCTTCTAGTTCTACCATAATTAAAGGAAAAAAAGGACAATTTGTGGATAAATAAACAGTAAACTATCTGCTTGCTAATAAAATCTGTTTTTACATAAAGAAGTAGCACAATCAAATATGACTGCCAGCCTGAGGGTTGTCTTTAAATCAGCAGGCTTTCGTAATGCATGCTCTTTTAGAAATATACAGCATAGCAACTTAAGTTACTCAGCTTCACTCACCAAAGATCTAGGGGCTCTGGAATAATTGACATATCTAAATGAATGCTCAGGTCACAACTAAGTTTTAATTGCCTTCACTACAAAAGGAATCTAATGTTGCTTCATAAAGGAATAACTGTTCCAATATCTCCCTGAAAACACAAAGCACCAAGGAAAAGAATAGATAAATATTAGAAAGTTGTTGAGGTTACTGCAGGTTGAGGACGTAAATGCAATATAAAGAACAGATAACATCCACCTGCAATCATCTCACACCAATGGCTTTTTCAATGTTCGAGTGCATGTTCATGTTCCATCTTTTACCTACTGTATATTTATCTGTCAGAAAATATTATTGTGAGGGACTTAACAATAGCAATAAATAGAGCCCAGGTAAGTAAGGCATAAACCAGAAGGAAGGTGGATGAGAAATAACAAAACAAAGAACATGCCATAGTCTTAATAGAGCACCTGATAAGACTTTAACTGTTAGCACCATCATCATTATTTTCATCCCTGTCACATCCTGGTAGTGGCCAGACTGATTTTTGATCCTAAAAGAAGCATCAGATCTATGATGAAGTCCTATTTAGCCCAGGTAAATGTTCGGTGAAACCACATTTGAATTTTAACAAGAGACTGAAGTGGCCCTTGTCTGGTTCGTATTATTCTGTGCAGAACAGTTTACACTGAGGTGAATTTTATCCAATATTGAGTCTGACAGGATAGTGAATGTTTTAAATAATATAATATACGATCTCATTCAGGAAAGCATTTAAGCCACTTACTTTTGTTCTTCTTGGCTATGGTGTTTTTCTAATGGGATATAAGTTCATGCCTAAAATTAAACACTTTTTTTTTTTAATAGAGATACTTTTCTGACTCAAGTCCCTAGTGATTCCACTAGTAAAGTTTTAAACAGGCTGGCTCTGTGAGCTTACCTGGCATCACTTTAATTGTAATTTTTAAAAAATTAGAAAAAGGAAATAATTCTACCTTCAGTATTTTTCCTGCTTTAAAAACACATACATAGAGAAAAAGTGCCAACTCCTTCCTCAAAACCCCAGCAACAATCATGCCCACAACGCCACATAAAGCTTAAATAGTGTATTCTCAAAAGATAACATCTCAGTATCACATTTCTGGGCTGTCAGATTCAAGCAGAGAATGATGGATGAACTAAATCAGCATTTACTTAAGATACAATCCTCACTTTAGGAGAATAGACAAGTTATGACTGTTTTTGAGGTGCATCATCCCATTGTACTACTGTGAAAGCTTGAAGCCTAAGGATTCAGAGTCTGTTGTTCTCAGGTACATACACTTGAAAGTCAAAAGAAAGTGCCAAATTGAAGGAATTCAGTCCAGAGAAGGTTTAATTTTATAGAGTGGAAATAAAAGACCAATGATTATTTTGAAGAAATCCAGAAATGTTATGAGAAATTGTGAAAAGGATAAGTTTTGCTGCCCAGGCTGGTGTGAGGGAATTGGGTGTTTCTCTGCTTCGTCTGCCTTTGCAAGGTAGCCTAGGACTCTCAGTCCCTGATGGCTGAAAGACACTTCTGTGCAAGTGTAAAAGGACTCATGCTGACAGGCACCTGGGAGAAAATTTGGATTACCAATTCAGTAAGAGCTCTGGTCCTATTTATCTGATCAGTCTCATTGAAAGCAAGGAAAACTTCGAGCTTTTGAACAAAGCACATTTTTTGTACTGAAAAAAGCTAAAATTTACCATGCCTGCTTTTCTAATGGACAACTCCACACAGCAGACGAATCATTGGTATCTCTGGAACTGCACTAATTTCCACCAGCTGCAGATCTGACTCACAGTGCTTAAATGTGACTGAAATGTCTTTATATCCTGAGCTCTGCAATACATCTCCAGGAACCATATGACTGCCCACCACAGAAAATTGTGAACCATCTGTCTGTCCTGCCTAATAAGCCTTAATGTTTAGTAAGTAAATGAAATATTTAATATTTACAGAAATCAGGCTGCAGGCTGCGCAGTTGCCAAGTACAAAATGGCCAACAGAACGTACACAGCTGCATTTCTGCCTCTGTGGATGTAGCTGAGGAACTCCTCTGATGCCAGACACTTTCTGAAATTAATGTTTCTTAATGAGCAAGCTTCAAGAGCAGAAAGTTTTCCTATGTTTTTGTTCAGCAGAAGGATGCTTACATCTTAAACAGGGCGTCTGGACACAAATGTAGGTATTAATAAATAGGATCAATAGTTCCAAGCAACTAAGAAACTTGTTTCCCATCTTTTTGTTCTCATTCACCATCCTTCATCCTTCCCTCCTTCTCTCTTTGAATTCTAAATTCAATTCTTTTTATTCATGTTACACTCACAACATAAACTGGTAAAAATGCTGACCTAAAACTTTTCAGCTTGGACATCTGTGAAAAACACTTCAGGTATAAAAGATACAACTTGGAGGATGTCAAAAGAGCTTCCTTACTGACAGTTAAGACCCAAGGAAATATCTAAATGTGGCATATTAGCAGTATTAGATACCAGCCCCCATCTGGGCTATCTGGGAAGAATCTAACTAACAATGCTATTCTGTAAAGTTTTACTGGAGCATTTATTTTGACTGATGCTCTTAAATTCAGAGCAACGTTTTATGTAGTACCTAAATTAGTGTGGTCGTCAGTTATCTTTAGTCAAAGCTAGAGTAAATACCACAGCAAATTCTAATAATTAAAATCAGTGTTATCGTTTTAAACAACAGGATTATATTTGGAAGACTTTTCTCAGACCAAAGAGGTTTTTTTCTTCCACTTCAGAGAAATATTTTTCCTAGCAGAGCGCTCTTTCTTGTTCATTTCTAGGGCTTAAGAAAACCAATTATCAATTTGCATGGCTTCACTAAACAGCCATATAATGGACTAGTAAGACAGAGTGAACAAGGCAGGCTAGGGATAGTTGAGATCTGCTACTCATTCAGTGTAGAAGAAAAGCTTCATAGTTATAGTGTATCTTCATGTCGCTCAGCCATTGATGTACAGTCAGTCTGAATGAATCGGAAGAATATCATTATTTCTAGCATGTTAGAACAAATTCCAGGAGAATTATTTAGTAAACCCATCGTTCCAGATGTCATAATGTGAGCAAACCAGAAGGTTCTGTGTGGTCAATCATGTGATGGTGAGGAGATAGATGAATATAGTCCCATTCTAAATAGCTATAAATCATGCTGTTTGGATAACCCTGTATCTAGCTGCCCCACAGAAGATAACAGCCAGTCTAAGGTAGCTCTAACCAGCTGCTACCTGAGGGGTACCTGTGCTGGCCTGAGGCTGAGCCAGGCTTGCTCTGAAGCACCTGGGCGGTGGCACCCTCTCGCGGCGGCATGCTGAGATGCTGGCTGCTCATCCCTCCTTTTCTCCGGACGCACATCCTCACCTCGACGTTAGGCACCTTTCTATTTCTTTAGTCTTTTCCCCTTATTGGACGGGACATCTAACCATAGCCCCTGCTAGAGCAACCCCTTGCTATTTCCCCTCACCAGATAGATTCTGTTTCTTAATCTCAGAACTCTTGTGCTCTTACATCCAAATCACTTTTTCTCAGTATTTTTTTGCAGCCTTCTAGAGCTCTGTCCAGGTTAACAGGCTCTCACAGATGCAAAGCTCTCAGTCAGATCAGCTGCCTTTTAGCCCTTTTCAGCCTGATGATTGTAGAAAATGTGCTTCATCCATTGCACTCACCTTTTTTCTTTTCCTCAAGTAAGGAACAATTTGATGCCAGGTGTATAACATCAACTTCCTTTCTGTTAACAGCATTCCCAGTTTTCCAAGCATTGGTGGACCTTCATTTACATCTGTTATTAATTCATCCATTACTGCATTTCTGATTTAATAGTTAATAGCTGAAATCCACAAATAATGCATTCTGTATTACTTCCATTTTTAGCAATGAAACCTGGCAATGAACTATAGCACTCCCATTTTATTCAGTTTGTTTCCCATAAATATCTGCGAATAACTACTGTAGATGATCTAAAAAGATGTTGCTCTTAGATTTAGAATTACACACTAATATTTTTAAAAACAAATTTAGGCTTCTTTAAAAGCACGGATTTATTAAGAAGAACCATTTATACACCTCTTATGCAAATGTTAAGAAATAAAATAATGAATTAAAAGAGAAAAGATAATTGAGATAACATACATTATCAGTTAAAGTAGGTATACAGTATAAACCAAAGCCTCAGAGCATGTACTTCGGCACAAATGTGCTAAGGTCATTGAAATTATTGTGATTTATGCCAACTACAGATCTGCAGCAATTAAAATATTAGAAAAATAAACTCGTTTCATTAATTTTCTCTAAAATAGAGAATAAAATAAACACTATTTAAATGTCCTGTTTGTCAACCCCTTTTCTACAGGTGTTTGTTTCTATATACAAATCCATCTCAATACAGATTTACATCGCTATGTCCTTAATCTTTCAAACATACATAGAACTCTTTGCCTGGAATTATTCGTATTCATTTCAACAACTGGATATCTGACTCTTACCAGGGCTCTGGAGGAGCATTATGATCTACCACAGTGCTCACAGACAAATTCAGCTTTCCTCTGAAGAACAGTTCTGTTTGTTGCCAGTAGTTCTGGATTTTACTATAGGCCTAAAAGGGGATGCCAGCACTTCATTAAGAACAGCTACGCAAATATTTTAAAGCAGCTGTGCTAGTGGTCAAGCACTGCAGGAGCTGGAGGATGAATTTTAGAAGTATATCTTTAATACAATGTATGTCCAAAAGTAGTTTATAATAGAGTAGAGATCAACACAGACGTAGGTCAATAAATGGTCATGACTGGACAGTCTAAAGGATTAGAATTGAGGATGAGAGGAGGTAAATGTGCCCAAAATAATAAGTCTATTGCTAGTCAGTGAACAATCTTTCCCCTGCAGCACATTCTGACAAACAGGATGATTATTCTTCATTAATGTTTCATTATTAGTTGAATGTTTTCCTTCCCAGCACACATACTTTCCATTTTGCAAAACAAACAAAGCCTACCCTAAATCTGAAGTACTAAGTAACAGGCAACCATACAGTATGGGAAATGTAATTAACATCATAAAGCATAAAGAAATTTGTTGAAACTCAGAATCCCATACACTAAGTGAGCATTCTGGTTACAGAATTATAGCTTCTGCAAGGAATTAGAAACAAGTGCGATTCCTTTTTCTGTCTTCCTTATTTCTTAGATTACATTTTGGGAAGAGATAAGGTTAGAGGGACAGAAGGATTACCTAATGACCCTTTGTAGTATAAATACATTTTTTTAACTGGAGATGGTTAACACGTACTGTTGTGAAAACTGCATTGCTATGGCAACCTACTAAAAAAAGGAATCACTGTAGGTACATCGCATATGTATTGACATGTAAGCACTCACATGAGGTTTTTCTTGAAAGACAAAAACACCTCCAGATTTTCTATTTTATATATATGATTTAGGCATAGACTGAATATAAATAATCTCCTTTCTTGAATATTTACATTCTTATTTAACTATAACTGCCTTAACCCTGCAAGAACTCTAGCTATGCAAGTGACATGCATTTTAACTGAGCAGCATACACTGAACTTCTTGAAGTGAAATGAACATTTTCTGGTTCTTCCCCACACAGGTACTGTAAGCCAGTATATATACTATATCCTTTTTAAAGTAATTTTCATTATTTTTTTCGGTATTGTTATAATTGTTAAATACTAATTTACATATCAAATATATATAAATGTTAAGTGTTCACATAGACGTTAAATACCAAAAGCCTGATTATTCGAGCACTCAAAAAATACAGAAATGTTAAATGCTGAATCACTGCACATTAACTAAAAGAATGACTAACAACTCATATTAAACTGTATGCCACTTATTTTTAGTTAATTTTATATCATATCAGTAATTTTCTTGTTCTGATACAAGCCTTTGCACTCATTTTACTGTCATTACTTATCCCATAGCTAGGGAATGTAATCTGGAATGTATTTTTAGTACCTTTTTTCAACTGAGCAATGGCCTTCGTGATTTGTTTCTAAGAAAAAGTGCAGAGAGTAAATATATATGTATAAAACACCTTTTCAGATTGGAAGCTATATTTACATACCATACTTAAACAAGGCATAAATGCATTTGCAATCAGTAATTCAAAGTAAAGGAGTCCTTTAAAATCACTACCTTCAAAATAAAAGTAGATCCAACTCTATTTTAAAAACATTCCGGTATAACACAGGACCAGTAAGAGAGAACACTGGGACACCCAGGTCTTGATAAGTGCTTTGTTACATGACTTTAAAGACAGATCTGAAAAGGAACTGAGGCACTGTAACACTGCAGTGTCAAAATGCAAAGCATCTGGCCCAGTGAATAAAAACCAGGGCCTTTTTTAGATGCTTAAACTTTTGTATGCAATACAAGGGAGAGCTAATTGTCCTACACTGTGAACCAGTTTAAGGGCAGAATACAGCATTTCCCAATAGGAAATTCTCAGAACAGCACATTTGCTACATCTTTTCTCTTTTAAGTTTACTCAGCTTCCCTGCAGCCCAAAGCCCAGGGCAAGATTCATCTCCCCAGAGGATCCACCTTTTCATGAGTTTGTTCTCACACAAACAAGGCAGTCACACTCTTCTTCAAAAACATGACGTGCAGAGCAGCTGCAACTTTCCTTTAATACACTAACTACACAGGGCACTTATCCAGGAGGAGGGAGGGATATACACTTTCAGTTCTCTCATAGTTCAGAGGCAGTATGCTGAAAAACGTCTCTATCACCAGACTTCATGATACCCTGCTTGGGGCAGTCTCCACTCCTAAACCTCGTGAAGGTAGGAAAGAGACAACGAACATGTTATGGGTCAGTTAGGAGGGCTGCCAAGGTTGGAGGAAGTCATGCTCTAGTTTCTGCCATGAGAATTGTGGAAGAATTTTATCCAACGATTGCTCAAGGAAACAATTTCCCATGAGTAAATGTGGGACTTGCAGAATTGCAGTTTTAGTAACAAGCAGTTAAATTTCCTTCTATTCTTTTTGTGCTCAAAGGAGTTTTTTGGACACTCAAATCGCAGATGGATATCTAAAAAAAGAATGAGTCTTTTGAGTTAAGAAAGTACTTCCCAAATTTCAAAACTAGTGTCAGTAAAATCATGTAAGATGCGTAACGTGAAGCATGAAGCCCCAGTGGTTTTACTGCAAATCACTCAAGGATTTTTGGCTGGACCTCTAGAAGTTTCATTTTTCAACTAGTTCAAATGGTTGATTTCATTCAAAAATCAACAAGATTTGCATTTGCTAGAAGGAGCAACAGCTGTAACTCTTGTTGTTGTCCTTACAGTTCCACACAATAATGTTTAAAAAAAGACATAAAAACAAACTGAGGTTTGAATTTGTACAATTTGTACAATTTCTGTGCCAGATCTGGTTGAGAGATGAAGAAAAAAGTCTGCTGGGAACAGAGGGGGATGGTAAGTTAGTAATTATGTCTCTTGGTACCTGTTTTGTTTACTAATCAAAGGTCTAATTGCTTTGCTCTATTTTAATTAACAATGTTCTTATTTTAATTAGTTACTTTTCCTGCATACATTAACATTGGGAGAAACCACTGAGGAGATGAAGAGTTTAAAGTCAAGCTTCTAAAAATGTTTTAACAATTTCACAAGTGTTTAATAATAAAAAATAAAGCTGTTCTTCATAAATGTGGCTACTACTTCTCCAAGGATTTCATCCTAGCAAAAGAAAAAAATTTGTCTTTTTCTCTTTTAACTTAAAAAGGCAACTGATGTCAAATATAATTAACACAGGTGCCAAAAGAGCTAACACAGGAATATGAAAGGTTTGATAGTATTTAGATACGCTAAAATGTTCAAGCTAGCACAATCTTTTGAAACGACCCAATGCGACAGCCATTCTCTTGAGAACCAAACTCACCATTATTTGCAATTATCTTTGAAACTTTGGGACCTTTATCTTCTTCTCTAACAGAGGCTGGGAAAAGGCCAACAGTGCTCTATGAAAGAATTGGAGAACTCATACAAATTGTTCCCCTTCCTGGGAAGATATCAGAACAAGTAACCTTTACGTAAGTACTTTAATTAACAAGGATGTATGTAGCAACTGGGGTCTTTTTCCTATGAACTGTTTTTGACAAATGTGTTTACTTCCTCTGTAGGGCAGGTAACGGGCTTGGTGTATAGGGAGAACTATAAATCCCCAAGTTTTGGATATAGCCCTGCCTAATGCTCCTGTGTGCAACCTAAGAAGGGTTGGTCTATATGAAACTAATAGTAGGATGTTACACAGCTGGTTAGAAAACCACACACAGTAGTTAGTAGTTTATTGGCAAAGTATCAATTACCAACTGGGATTCTGCAGAGGCCTGTTCTGAGTGTGCTTACTCTAAGTCGTAAATGAAACAGAAAATATATTCATTAAACTTGAGGATAACAGCAAAATGGAAATGTATGTTTTGAAAAAATCGGGATGTAATTCAACAAAGACAAATGCAAAGTGCTACATTTGGTAGGAATAATCAACTGTTCAAATACAGAATGCAATAAATACAAATATAGGAACAATTGGCAGCTTTTTCAGAAAAGGATGAGGCAACTTTAGTGGAAGAAGTAGAATATGAGTCAATATTACCATGCTGCTTCACAAACAGCAATCACAATGGGATATATAAAAAGGAGCTGTGAAGTAATCCTGTCCTATCCGACCCAAATAAATGGTTAACTAGAATACTATGACCAGGTTTGATTATCACATATTTGATGGGTGGGGGACTTGGGGAGGAAGGTTCACTGAAGATTCTGGAAAGCAACAAAAATTACAAGAGATGTACAAAATGTGATGAAAAGTGACTGATGAAAAACACCTGAAGGAATCTGATCATTAAATCTAAAGACGCCTTAGGAAGACACAGCAATGTGGTTTTCAGGAGGGCAGAAATTAACTAAGGAAACAAGCTATTCACCATTCTGCTATGTACAGGATAAGAAGTGTTCCTTGCTACAACCAGTATCTGTTAAGTTAGACAAACTTTGTAAAGCATGGCTAAAGGACTATAATGGATTGTCCAGGGAAGCTTAAGAAAAAATTAGGTATTTATCAGAATATCATGTATCTGATTCAATCTTTAGGTAGCAAGAGATTAGGCTAATTGATGAGGCCTTTTCCAACCCAGTATTCTGATTGCCAATCTTGTACTTCTTTAATACCACAGCATAACGAATACCTCAGGCAGAACACTGTAGTAGAATACCTACCACTGAATTACCTCTGGGAAGATACATAAGTATTGTACAGTTGTAGCAGGGAGAGCAGGCAAAGGGAAACTCAGTCCTCGCAACAAGATTTGCATTGATTTTAGCCTTGATTTGTTTTGGTACACTTCTGTCAACTAAGTGCAACTCCAGCATCTTTGTCTTCTTCAGTAAAAAGTCATGCTGCAGTTACAAAGCAAACACAAGCTGGTATTTCAGTGCCTAAATGGTACTGTCCCAACACAGCAGCCGAAGAACGTTATGGATGCACATCATAATGAGCTATTCAAGCCATACTTGGGAAACATTTATTTGTAAAAAGAATGCATTTTGCTAAAGTCGCAGCCAACTTCCAAGTATACTACAAAAGCTGCTCAATATAAAAATCTGACTTCTGCTCAATTACAGCACAGTCCATAGGAATTGCCAGCAACTTTTTAATCACACTTGCATCCATTGGTGAATAGGGGGGTGAGCACAAAGTGCAAACACCCAGAACAACTGAGTGCTTTTCTTCATCTTACTCAAGACTAGCACTAGGGCATGTGATTCTGAGAGACACAGAATGCTTTCAACTCACATTTGTTGCTTAGAGAAGATCAGCTGTTTAAGGACTGGTAACTTGTTTATTTGCAAAGTACATCTCAAATCCAGCCTAAGTCAATTGCGCTTTTAAAAACATAACCATTTGGCAATAAGATCACAACCACTATGAATAAGTTCCTAGTTCACCAGCAATGAGGAAACAAGGATTCGCAGCACCAAGAACACCATGTATCTGACATTGCCAGGGTGACTGGTAAAGGTTCAACTACAGATTTTAGTCCTCATGAATACTCAACTCCAGTTCTCTTTCCTTAAGATGTCTCCCTCCAGGAGCTGAGTGAGTGATGCTAACAAGATGCTGAGGAGCAAAGTTCAGTTCTGTTGCCCGTATACAAAGTTTTCCACAGCCTCCAGAATTTCCTTGTCAGAAATACTACATTTGCTCAATTTAACAAAACTCATTAAACCTCCCTCTTCCCTCCACAAGTCCAACCAAAACAAACAAGATTGTGAAAGCACTTGCCACCTTCTATATTTTTATTATGGATTTCCTAAGTGCTTAAAGATACCACACAAGACTGTATGCATTACGTTGTCCATATGTAGTATGCCACACAGCAAGAGACAGACAGATCCCCAAAAGTTTTTGTATTCTAATTCAAACAGACAAAAATTTGATAAAATAGTATTATCTCATTATACAGAAGGCAAACCACAGAAAGTGTCTTAGTTCACACAAAATAAAGGTAGGAACTGGAACAGATCTTCCAAATCTATATATTAAGTCCATCAAAAATACCATGTGCTTTCAGCAACTCTAAAACAACTTAAAAATTATATGAATCTAGTTAGGGCTTGTCAACTTAAGAAGATTACTTTAAAATATATTTTAATAAGTTCCCAATTCAGAAGAAATTCAAGTGTGAAACTCAGTCAAATAATAGATATAAAGGGAATAAACAAAACCCTTTTCCCTCCTTCAATATAAATTAATTGCCAGACCAGTTCATCATAGATTACTCTTCTTTCTTTCACATAAGGATGCATATAAATTCATGAAGTTATTCTCAGCGGACGAAGTTAAGTTGTCAAGATCATAATCAACTTCAAAGGTAGGTCTCTCTCCAAAAATTACCAGAGCAAGAAATACAGCAAAGTGTGCAGTGAGTCCCCATATCTTGAATGACATTTTATGTTCATGGTCATCATATGAAAAGCAGTGCATCCAACTAAAGTAACCAGATGAGGTTTTATAAGGCAAGGTCTTGTAATTTAAGGGCTTGACAAAGTACTCCAATGGCACGACAAAAACATTACTCACTTCATCTGGATTAGGAATGGCCTGGAATGTATCCTCTATAAATCCTACAACTGGTGTTACCAAGTGATTCATCTAAAAGGAAAAAAAAAAACAACAAAAAACCCCAAACACCAAGTTTGTATCAAGTGAAAGAATGTTCTTTATTTTAAAATTTTATCTCATCAAAATTTCATCTCATCAAAATTTCATTTGTTGCTGCTTGTGACCATTGTCTCAAGAAGAGTCTGCTATCACCTTCTCTATAACCACCCCAGAGGTACGTGAAGAAAGTGACTAGATCCCCTGCTAGCTTTCTCTTCTTCAGGCTGAGCAAACCCACTTCTCTGTCTTTCCTCATAATCCATGTGCTCCAGCCCCCTTACTCTCTTCATGGCTCTCCGCTAGGCTCTCGCCAGTTTACCACTGTCTTTCTGGTACTCCAGTATGTCCATAACTGGACATGGTACACCAAATGTCGTCTCACAAATACCAAGTACAGAGCAAGAATCTCCTCCCTTCACTCTGCTGGCAACACAGGCTGCGCACTTCAAGAAGCGGTGGTTATTTACAGTTACAGGTTTGAAAAGGTCATTATCAACCTTACAAAAGAAAATAACCTAAGCTTATTTTCTAATGATATGCTGACTTACTCGGTTTATTGCTTACTTTATCAATTCCAGGCACAAGCCTACAGATGACTTCCACCTTCTCTGGCTGGAGTCCCACTTCTTCTTTAGCTTCTCGGAGAGCAGTATCAATTTCATCTTTATCAATTGCTTCACTTTTACCTCCTGGAAAACACACTTCTCCTGGTGATCTTCTCAGCTAGAATTTAAAGGAGTACTACTGTTAAATATAGTAAGTTTTACATTTCTTCTTGGATCCACACAGACACTTGTTCATATTGCAGAATCTATGTTTGATTTATCTTTCCAGCCAAAGAAGCTGGAAATGGTGGTAAGAGGTTTCTGCAGATCAGAAGAAATGTGCCTTATCACGAGCTACACAAGAAAAAGTTGGGCCTATACCCAACTAATCCATAAACCCTCAGTATGAGAAATACACATATCACTTGTACGGTGTTGTGTAATTCATACTTACAGATTCTGCTTTAATACTTCAAAACTTACATTTTTCATCATCTCGCTTGCATAAGAGACTGACAGATGAATCTAGACAACTTGAATAGTGAGATTAAAATACTCAAGGTAAAAGAAAGAACTTATAAAATACACATTTAAATAACATACCTTTAAGAACATATAGTAATAAGCTTGTGCATCAAAGATCAGTAAAAAGCCCATTTAGAATCAGTTTATCAGCTTTGTAACTGTAATTATTAGGGTCTTAAAAATTCTAAGCAAGACCCCAAAAAACTTCAATTTTTCAGCAACAGAACAGACAAGTAAATAATGTCTGAATACAGGCAGTTGATGGGGGGGGTGGGTAGTGGAAAACAAGAGTTGTAAAAGAAAACAAAATGCTGACAGAAGAGTTCTGGGGGACTTAGGTCATTGCCTTTCCTTTCATATATGAAAGGGAGAGAAGAGTAATATTAAATGGAGACTGAAAAGTCACATTAATAAAATCTGCACTGCGGTGTTAGTTTCAAGTCACAGTAAACAATCAAAATTTCCTTTTCTGATCTGGAGATCATCTTTTACTGTCACAGGTTTCTGGGTACACGGCATTTTCCTGGCATGTAAACACGAGATTCACCGGTACATAAAAACATCCGCTTGTAACCTTGGGCATGCTGCCTGGACTGAAGTTTGAGAAGCAGGCCCTAGCACACGTGGTAAGGATGGGACTTGTGCAAACACCCGAGTGAGAACACCACGAGAAGTCCCCTCCGAGCGATCTCGCCGATGCGTCACCCCGTCCCCCGGGGCTGGGCTCTCACCCCGGCCCCCGGGGCTCGGCTCTCACCCCGTCCCCCGGGGCTCGGCTCTCACCCCGTCCCCCGGGGCTCGGCTCTCACCCCGTCCCCCGGGGCTCGGCTCTCACCCCGGCCCCCGGGGCTCGGCTCTCACCCCGGCCCCCGGGGCTCGGCTCTGCGCACGGCAGCGGCTGCCCTGCGGCGGCCCCGGGCCCCGGCCCCGGCCCCGGCTCACCTACCTGCATCGACCTGACAGTGAGCAGCAAGTGCAGCTTCCCCTCCCTCACCATCAGCGGCAGGAGGACAGAGGCTTTGGGCAGCGGCAAATGGGAGAATTTGTCTCCAACATCGAAGTGCCTCAAGCGGAGCCTGGCTTTCTCTTTTAAACTCCTTCTAGAAGCAAACAGAGGAGCGCCGTGACACCCGGGGGCTGCACCCCGTCTCCCAGCACCCCGCAGGCAACGGGGAAGGTGTTTTTCCCCAGAGCTGAACCCAACGGGCGCCCGCAGCGACTCGGCCGCTGACACACCGCCCACCGCCCCTCCCTCCGCCCGGGCCTGCTGCCGGCGGACCCCGGCAGGGCTCGGCGGGAGCGGCTGCCCACCCCCGGACGACAGGGGGCGCTGTAGACACCGCCCTCACCTCCCGCAAGGCCCACGCAGGTCTCCTCGCCGCGGCCTTTCTTCCGCGTTTTCCCCGCAGCTGGCGGGGACGGCGGGGACTGGGGGGCCGCAGCAGCCGCGGGCCGTGGAGGAAGGGCCAAGGACGACCGCTACCTTTCCAGCTCATCCTCCTGCTCCGCAGCCGCCATCCTTGGCACCCCGACGCGAGGGCGCACTTTCCCCTTCCCCGACGCCTCCCGTCCCCCCTGTGACCGCGGGCCAGTGCCTCCAATCAACACGCGAGATCGCTGGGCTCCGCCTACTGATTGGCGGCGGGCGGGCCACGCGAGGGGGCCCTCACGGGACGGCAGCGCGCGGCGTTCCCGCCCCCGAGGCGGGCGCTGAGGGGAGAGCTGGGCCGGGCGCCGCCGCCGGGGTCCCTTCCCCGGGCCACCGAGCGGTCGGCGACGGCTTTCCCGGGCTGCATTTACCTGGAGAAAGGCGGCGTTAGCTGCCAGCAGTCCTCGCTCCAGCTGGGAAAAACAGAAGCCCGCGGGGCGGTTTGGCGTCGCGCCCCGCCGAGCGGTGTCCGTGGCCCGCCCTCAGAGGGGCAAGGGCGGCGGCAGCGGGCGGGTGGCGCCGGGCTCCAGTGTGAGCCGTTCCCGTTGCTTTAGGTAAGGGCTCTGTTCATACAGGCACTAGTATACCTCCTCTCACACGCTGTAAGGGGCAGATAATGTGGCAGATTGACAGTCCTGAGCTCTCAGGGGGCTCTGGAAAGCACCATTGCACACCTGTCAAGGGCTGGTCACCTGTAGCTCAGGACTCTTAAAAGCTAAAGGACAGCAGCAGCCCCTCTTGAAAACAGAGGCCTAGCTCAGTATTCTTAATTCCCAAAGGGGAAAAAGCCCAAGGTCTCAGAGCTTATTTTAATCATTCAGTGGAGGTAGGAAACAGAGAGGTGTTAGAGACTGCTTCGAGCTTGGTGCAGTTTCTAGGCAGTAGAATTTAACTTCCAGCTCTCAGAAGGGGTGCACAACTAGCAGAGGTAATTTCCTGCTATAATGGTTTATCATTCAGTCTGACCGGCTAGTAATCAGTGCTACCTGTACTTCAAGTAACACCACAATAGAACCAGCAACCCCTGATCCCTTCCCTCAAAAAACAAGACACAACACCCCAAGTCGCATGGAATGTATAAGAGCTAAAGTCAGTGTAGTTACCTTAATGTTCACTTTTTTTTCCATTGCATTAAGCTGAAGAATCAAATGTGTTTTCCATGTTATATGAAAGTAGATGTGTATATATTTACACAACACAAGCTTACATGTAAAGATAGCTACAGTTTATATACAATCACACAATGTGTTACTCCATCTAGTAAATTAAAACCCAAACATAATTACATAAACATGACCATGTCCTGGCTATAGCCCCTGTGATTCCAGCAGAATATAATATCCATTTTATGGCCGTTCACCTTTAAGCTGTTTTACATAATCATTATAGGAAAAAAAAATATATAGAATAGTATATGAATGTAGTTCTTCACTGAAGAGCACAATTAGTAGATTACTTCTTGTTACTATTCCACACAGCTGTACATGCCACTGAACTGTTGTTCCAGAAGACTGATGTTATCAGATCCTATATTTCTCTTTGGCTTTCTCTTTCAGAATGCAGATATGCTAAAAAAAAAAAAAAAAAAGTAGTACAACTTTAGTCAATCTTTACCTTCGATGAAAATGCAAGAATGATTTTCAGTTTATTACTAGCATTGTAAGGAAAACACACCAGGAGAGTAATCTTTGCGAGTTTGGTTGCAAGGTTACTACTTGCAGTAAAACTGAGATGTTACTATTACTTCCAAGCTCATCTGTAATTTATGGATTTGTATATTCTAAACAAGTCAGGTTTGTTCAAGTATTGTATCCTTCTTAGATTACTTTGCAGTAGCATAGTTCCATTATATGTCTTTTAAAGAACTGGTTTGTCTTATTAAGATGACTTTCAAGGGAAAAACTTTTCCACTTAACCAGATTTAAGAAAGTGCTTTTGAAAACTAAGGAGAGAAAAAAGATCAGTTCTTTTTATCAGTTATGCTCTTTCCAAGTCTACTACTCAGTGCAGCCTAAGGAGACTATAATGGAACAAAGGAAAAAGGATCTTGATGGACATGTTATACAGTGTAGGACACTGACACACCGAGTCATCTTAAAGACTTGCTGGAAAAGAGCAAGGTAGGATTTCACTGAGACCGACAAACTTGAAATCAAAGCCAAATTACAAGTTAGTTTCTTTTCAGATGGGGCCAGCAGATTGTGTGCTGCCAACCATCCTGGAAGATTCAGAATACTGTACAGCACGGCTGGGCAATGAGACTTGTGAAGTAGATTCATAAAGAGGTAAGGCCTAAACAAGTTCTTATGCATTTACACTGAATTATCAGCTTGGCACGTTAATAATGTTTTTGCCCCTTTTAATGGAAGTTTCTAGTCAGGTTTGAAGTTTTGTTAATTGTTGAGAAGCTCCTAGTATAAGCTAATATTCTTGCTGGTTACCTGTGGTAACAGTCATCTATGTAACAGTCGAAGCACACATGTATGTACTTACATTTAGATCTCTGAAGTATTCATTATAATCAAGTGCATATCCAACCACAAATTTATCTGGAATTTCAAAGCCTATATCTGTAACAAAATACGATTCTTTTTATATTTGGGTGGTGTAAATAGCTTTTAAGTACACAGTTTGTGTTCAACACATGCTTCAGCTATTTAAGAGTAATACCTAATAAATACATCATCTTGCTTTCAAGGTACTTAGCATGCTGCTTTAAGAATCAGAGCTGTAAATTGATGACAGAGGTTAGAATCTATACCATCCCCATCATTTAGTAATAAAGTGTTAAGAGAATGTATTTTAAGAACAAAATAACTATTTAAAACCTGCTTATGAGGTAGTCCTGGGAGAGGGAGACAAGGAGTGAGATTCTACTTGTGTGAAAGTAGACGTGCTGCAACTCAGTAGGGGTTTTCAGTTTGAAAATAAGGCAAGTTTAATGCAGAGTCAAAACAAATGCCTTTTAGAGTCAAAGCCAAACAGTAAAAAGTTAAGGTTTGATTCTGTTTCTGGTAGCTGGTAACAAACTACCAAACCTGCACTCAGACCAACTGGGGAAGAAAAAAAAAGGTGGCCGTGAGGTTTCAGCATGCGATAGCTGGTCATCAGTTCACAAATTTTTAATGTATTTTCTCCCCATTTCTCTTGGCCTTCCTGAAACTTATATGCCAGTTTTCAGACCTACGATCTCATAATTCCACTTTACGCAGTATTTTGGACAACTAGAAGAATGCAGTACTTACAGTCTGGTCTGTAACCTGGACTTCGATGTGTCCTTTTAACAAGCAGGCTGTAAGGCAGAGCAGAGAAGGTTATGTTTTTTAAACTATGTTTTGCTCTGAGCAGTGTACTTCACTTCTCCCACCCCTCCCCATAAGCTTCTACAATCATGCAGTTAAATTAAAACAATGAGATTATTGTAACAGACAGAAGTAGTGTTCAGCCTTATAATGGAGGAAGAAGCAAAGACTCTGATCTAGGTTTATTCTGAAGGTCCAAATGACTCTATGGTTTTACATTTAGTTCTCTTCAATTCTGTGTCCCAAATAGTTATTTTTTTCATGTAACGATGTATCAGCAAACTAGAATAGTACAGACACGTAAGCAAGTTCAAATGGCATGTAAAGATTTTAGTGGAGAGGGAAGGAGAAGAGGACAAGTGTGCAATGTTGCTATGATTTCTTCCACGAAGTCATATCCGTTCTTGCTTTTTCTGTGCACTTCTGAAGAAACTGAGAACCTCCTGGACATTCACTAGGTGGGGCATAACTGGTACATAAACAAGAAGTGTTTTTTCAAAGCGTCATGATTACTTGACAGAGACAGGGATATTCCCAAAAAATTCCTTTTAGAGATCATCTCAAAGCCAATCTAGAATAGCACTTGAAATCATCTTGTAAGTGCTGACAAACTCTTAGATTCTGAAAACCTGTATGACTGAGGAAGAAAAATTCTGAGTGTTGTCATTCTAGTATTGAGGCAACTGAGAAGGTGTTAGGAAAGCTATGGAAAGAGCTGAATTTCCTTCAAACATGAGGTAAGAAACATGGAATCCATCAGACTTTATGGACTATGCAAAAAGAGCCAGGAAACAGTTTTTTATTCATTTTAACAATGAAGGTGGTAGTGCATATGTAAGTTTACCAGTTTAATAAATACTTTCACCAGCTGGATAAGGATTACTTCCTGCTTTTACTTCCTCTTCCCCAAACTTCAAACCAAACAAACACCCACCAGCATACACTGACTATTCACCTAAATGATTTTGCTACTAAAGTATTGTAACACGAAGATACAAGTGGCCATATCATTATACCTTACAACTTTTACCATCTTTGGTTCGTTGTCTTTTAGTTTTGAAAGTAGTGCTTTCATTGTTCTGCCAGTCTCAATAATGTCCTGAAAGAGATAAAAAAAATTATCCTCTGAGTCTGAAAGAAAAAACAGACCATCAGCAGATTAATTTAAAGCATAAAAACTAGTCATCAACCCTGGCAGCACAGTAACATAATTAATTACAATCGTAAGGGATAACAAAAAATGTTTTTACAAATACATGAACAACAAAAAGAGAGCCAAGGAGAATCTCCATCCTTTACTGGATGCGGGAGGGAACATTGTCATCAAGGATGAGGAAAAGGCTGAGGTACTTAATGCCTCCTTTGCCTCAGTCTTTAATAGTCAAAACAGGTATCCTGAGGGTATTCAGCTCCCTGAGCTGGAAGACAAGGATGGAGAGTAAAATGAACTCCCCATGATCCAGGAGGAAGCAGTTAATGACCTGCTGTGCCACCTGGACACTCACAAGTCTATGGGGCCTGATGGCATCCTGCCAAGGGTACTGAAGGAGCTGGAGGAGGAGCTTGCCAAACCACTCTCCATCATTTATCAGCAGTCCTGGTTAACCGGGGAGGTCCCAGACGACTGGAGGCTTGCCAACGTGACACCCATCTACAAGAAGGGCCAGAAGGAGGATCCGGGGAACTGCAGGCCTGTCAGCCTGACCTCGGTGCTGGGGAAGATTATGGAGATGTTCATCTTGAGGGCCCTGACAGGGCACGTGCAGGATAACCAAGGGATCAGGCCCAGCCAGCACGGGTTCATGAGAGGCAGGTCCTGCTTGACCAACCTGATCTCCTTCTATGACCAGGTGACCCGCGTGGTGGATGAGGGAAAGGCTGTGGAAGTTGTCTACCTGGACTTTAGTAAAGCCTTTGACACTGTCTCCCACAGTATTCTCCTGGAGAAGCTGGCAGCTTGTGGCTTAGACAGGTGCGCTCTTTGCTGGGTAAAAAACTGGCTGGATGGCCAAGCCCAGAGAGTCATGGTGAATGGAGTCAAATCCAGTTGGTGGCCAGTCACAAGCAGAGTCCCCCAGGGCTCAGTATTGGGGCCGGTCTTGTTTAATGTATTTATCAATGATGTGGATGAGGGGATTGAGTGCTCCCTCAGCAAGTTTGCAGATGACACTAAGTTGGGTAGGAGTGTTGGTCTGCTTGAGGGTAGGAAGGCTTTTCAGAGGGATGTGGACAGTCTGGATCAATGGGCTGAGGCCAACTGTATGAGGTTCAACAAGGCCAAGTGCCGGGTCCTGCACTTTGGTCACAACAACCCCATACAACACTACAGGCTTGGGGATGAGTGGCTGGAAAGCTGCCCTGCAGAAAAGGACCTGGGGGTGTTGATTGACAGCCAGCTGAATATGAGCCAGCAGTGTGCCCAGGTGGCCAAGGAGGCAAATGGCATCCTGGCCTGTATCAGAAACAGGGTGGCCAGCAGGAGTAGGGAGGTGATTGTCCCCCTGTACTCAGCACTGGTGAGGCCACACCTCGAATACTGCGTTCAGTTTTGGGCCCCTCACTACAAGAAGGCCATTGAGGTGCTGGAGCATGTCCAGAGAAGGGCAACAAAGCTGGTGAGGGGTCTGGAGCACAAGTCTTATGAGGAGTGGCTAAGGGAGCTGGGGTTGTTCAGTCTGGAGAAGAGGAGGCTGAGGGGAGACCTTATCACTCTCTACACCTACCTGGAAGGAGGTTGCAGAGAGGTGGGTATTGGTCTCTTCTCCCAAGTGACTAGCAACAGGACAAGAGGAAATGGCCTCAAGTTGCTCCAGGGGAGGTTCAGGCTGGATATTAGGAAAAATTTCTTTCCTGAGAGAGTGGCGAAGCATTGGAACAGGCTACCCAGGGAGGTGGTGGAGTCACCCTCACTGGAGGTGTTCAAGGAAGGTGTGGACGGGGCATTGTGGGACATGGTTTAGTGGGCATGATTGTGTTAGTTGATGGTTGGACTTGGTGATCCTACAGGTCTTTTCCAACCGTATTGATTCTGTAATTGTTGTTTTATATGCAATAGGTATTAACTTGCAAAACAGGGATAAAAAAGTCCATATGTTCCTGCCCGCCCACCCGTCTTTACTTACCTCTACTACTAACACATTCTGGAAGAGATCATGTAGGGAGAGAAAGAAATGAAAATATTTACAGGGCAACATTCAGTGAATTATACAGCCAGGAAACGTTTGCACTACAAACTTCACTTACAAGTAAGCTGCAATTGATTTTCAAAGGAGCTTGCCACTTAACTACTTACATTATTTTAGTGCTTTCTCAAAGTATTTATAGAAGCATAAAATATTGTGAGAAGACCACCTGTGTCAGGTTTTATATATTATTCTATGTATAGCAATAGCATTCTAAAGCCATACTACATGAGTCAGTTTAAGATGGTTCATTTCTGAGGGCTGGGGCATAAGAAGTAAATAGGGTCTTTAGAAGCATTCAATACTGATCACGTTAAGTTTCCACTGAGATCGGTGGGAATTACTCACTGTTTCAAAGCACGACATTTTAAACCAGTGTTAAGTGACTGTAAATATGTAGTATCAAAATCTTAGTAAAGATGAACTTCCTGGAAGATGAGAGAACTGTTCTTTCCCCTTAAAAGCTGAAGATGCTGTTTCATACCTTCCCATTTAGCGCAGACAGTTCCTCTCCAACAATACTGATTTTTTCTGTAGGCGAATCATTCTAGAAGGAGAAAGAAGAGAAGGAAGTCACATAAAACATGCTCAAAAGTATTATCTTGTATGGGTATGAATGGTATGCTGCTCTTGCTTTTTGCCTATCAAATGACACTTGCAACTTTACACAGCACTCCTTCAGTAAAACAGCTTTTAAGCAGCTGAGAGCAAGGCGAGAAAGTGAAGATGTTTGCATGGGACAAGAGTACATCCATATTCATGGAATAGACATCATTGCTTTTAGCTATTCCTGTTACTACAGATTTATTTTAGAATTCCATGAAACATAGGATATTGTAAACTGTTGTATTTAGCATGGGGTAAATTTTGATCAGTGCTCAGAGCTCTAGCCTTCAAAGACGGGAGAAGATAAAACAGAAAAAATAGCATAAGTCATTACTTTACAGTAGTTGGCTCAGGCCAGCTACGATTGATTCAGGCAAAAGATACCTGTCCTCAAACACACAGGTTATGAAAAAAGTCTCTCCAATATTGTCTGTAGGAATAAAAAAAATAATGCAGCAAGACAATAGCAAGTCTCTGATGCTAATAAGCTCCTCTCCATACTCCCTCCCACCAAAAGGTGCCATGGTAATGACAGAGTAGAACCTGTATGGAAGCTTTGGGCTGGAAAGGAGAATGTTGGATACCTGACCCTGGCTTTGTCATGTTAAGTGTTCTGCTATATATTCATTGGAATGAATACAAAATATCCATCTGATCGTTGGGGCAGATTGGTACATCAGTTGCTTTTCAGTATGTATTAAATTTAAGTTGCTTTGAACAGTATATATGGATAAACTCATTTTTTGTGGAGTTTTCATGTAAACTACCAGTATTCAGAATGTTAATCTATGAGGAGAGTCAATTTTCCAAGGAAAAGAAAATTGCTTACACAATAGCTTTTTATTCTAACAAAATCCACAGTAATTGGCACAGATTTATCACCGTTTTGATTTAGTGCTTTTATATGGTCCAGCAAATCAGCAAAGAATTTATAGCCTCCTTTAAGGACACAGAGTGCAACAATGTGATGGCTTCCCATATCTTGCATGATATCTCTAGCCAAACGTTCTGTCCTGGAAGGAAGAAAAAAACAAATCCTTTAAAGTGTTTTGTATATCATGTTTGTTTGTCCATGTCCAAGTTAAAATTCTGATCTTGCTGTTAAGTTCTTACAACCAGCAAATTGTGACCACATTAAGACATAGGTAAGTTAGTTACATATTTGCAGTTCACAAGATGATGCCCACTCCACTTGACATACTGTTGATTTAATCCATATGTCTAAACAATGCAGGATAGGAAGTTTAAAGATATTTGAGATAACATGGAAACTTAACTGGGGCTGTAGAGGAGTCCTCTCCATAAAACTCCTCTTGTATTAAACTCCCAAACATAAGTGTTATAGCTGCAGTGTTTCCATGTTTCTCATGGGTTATGCAGGGCAGGGCATCAGTCTTTTCATTTGGAGGGAAATGGATCATTGGTGTCACTGTCACTACTCTCTGTTCATTACCCTCATACCTGTCCAGGATGAGTCCATGAGGAATGAAGACTCTTTCTAGATCTTCTTCATAATGCTTAGGAATGCAAAACAGATTTTTATTATAGCCACTTTCTTCATCTCTTATCTGCAAGTGAAAGGGAAATAGCTCTAAAAGACAGAGCCACATAAGAAAAAAACTTCCAGTCTCTCATAATGCAAAGACTCCTGTCTCCACACCCACCCCAATAATGTGTCAAAATAAAAATGTATCTGAGAGTTTTTGAACCTTCTGATAGAACAATTCACAATCTGTCTCATAGTTCAGAAGCTAGTATGCTTGTCTGAGGTATGAATGGATAGATAACTACTTCACCCCAGTCATTATAAGAGAAATTATCAACCATCATCAACTCAAAAAACCAAAAACAACAAAAACCCCCTTGTATTCTCCATTGCCCCTTCTGCAGAGTACAGTAGCTTGCTAGTGTGGTAGACAAGCAAAAATTAACATTCAAGGCAAGTAGATTGTGATTATAGCTTGATCTCTAGTCAGCAGGTGACTTTAGGATGCTGCACTACCTTGACCATCATTTTCCATTGTGTAAAAGAGAAAACTCTGTCTCCCAAGTGTGAATTCGAAACTGAACTTTTGACAGAGGTAAGCACATACCAACCATCAGCTGTCTCCGAGGACAGGGGAGATGACTTAAGCCAAAGGAGAAGCTTTGAGGTGGTAGTGGGAAGAGAAGCTGCAGAGGGTACCCATAGGTGGGAACCGGACACCTGCTGAGCTGCAGTCAGCTTGTTGTGCTGTTTGCCCTGCTACCAGATTGCTCGTCAGCACGGTTGGGAAGAGGCCATAGCTACTTCCCATAGGTCAGGACCTTAACCCTTTTGCCATTAGGCTTTAGAATTACACTTTCTTCAACATGCTGGCTCCAGGCTGTTGTACCCAGAGGTGTCTGGATATCTGGAAGTTACATATTCTCCATTTGGCCTTCTCTTCTGACTAGTCTTTTGACCCCAAACAGATCTATGTCTTTGGATTCTGCCACCCTTCAAGACCATAATGGATGCTTTGGTCTTTGTTCATTTATGAAGTGGAGGTACAAAAGCAGGCAGGAAAAAAATGTAATGAGGCAGAAACAATTGTGAATAAGAGGGCTAATATGTATATATTAGAACTAAGTTAAGAAAAACCTCAAATTAGTGAGATTTTGTCACATCTAATATTGCCCTGTTATTGTTAAAAGATACAGAACTAACTGGAAGAAAAATTCGAAACTGACTCAAAGCTTCACTAGGGCAAAATAGGTTAACTACACATCAGTTGCATTCAACAGAACTCAATACTGTATAATTCAAAATATACGAGTGCTGCATTGTGCAGATTTCTTTGGTGGAGCATATGTTCCTAATAGCATATGGTCTGTTTATTGAGCAATGAAGTAGACAACTACTTTAGCAGAAGGCAAAGTTTTAAAGGAGTGGTTTTACTCAGTATTCTTGCTGAGACTGTAAATCTTTTTCCCCCTCAGACTTGGCATGTGTAACACCGCTGTATCAACTGTGAAACATCCTTTGATTTCACTAAACAGGCCTCAAAACCAAGGATTTGGTAGCTTGCTAATGGACAGCACAGAGCTACGAACTACGTAATAATAGCATAAAGCATTGCTAACAAACAAGTTAACACCTGCAAACTCTTTAGACAGATGAATTGTTTTTAAGTCTCCTTTTTTGGCATAGGAGAGATGAGTGCTTAGGAAGAAAGGAAAAATGGACTGTAGGGAACAGGAGTAGGTTATTACTTGCAAAACTCACAGCAGCCACAAAAATGAGATAAACAATTACTGCCATTTATTTTAAATTGGCCACAAATGGCCCACTTCATTTAAAGATAAAACTAGAGAGACAGGTGTTAACAAGAATCTCAAAGAGCAGATTATCTTATTACAAGGCAATGCATATAGAATCTCATCCTGGCTGAAGTAACTGTTCTGCAAGTACTCAAAATTGATAGGCCTTGATGTTTCAAGTTAGGCTTACAGAATAGCCTTGCAGTTGAGCACTGTTTAGAGTGTCAGCAGTACTATTTTGCATGGTTTAGTTACCATTTTCTTCATGGCTGAAGTCAGCGAAGTGAAAGCTTAGGTGAAGGATTGGTTTCAAATAGAATTTGTTCATGCTTTATTAATCTTGGAAGAGATACTGGCGGTTACACTGGTATCAGCTGTAAATGAGGCTAGACAGTAGCATCTATGATCAGACTTTAATGCAGTGCAGAACTGCTTATTGTTGTTTGAGTGTTATAGTAACCCAGTTGGCCAGTTTGAAGTGAGATGATTTCTGCCTGTGTGAGGTTGCCTAGTGGTGACAGACAATTTACATACAGGATATGGGATTCTCTCAACAAGAAGCAGTGATGATAGGACATAGTTAGAAGTGTTGGTCAAAGTTAAAAGACAGTGTTTATTTGAGACTACCGGAACATATAGGCATCACTTTCATTTGGAGTACAGAAAAAGTACCTTTAAGAATAGTCACTGACATGATAAACAGTTTAAGAAGTGCTGTAGCATTGGTTTGTTTTGTTGTTTGCATGTGGTTTTTTCCCCCTGCCCCCAAGATTCCCATCTCTATTGCATTCTGCATAATTTCAACTTAAATGCAAAGATTACACTACCTGCGACTCGAGCAGTTTCTTTTGCCCAATCATGATACCAATTGCCATATTTAATGGACTTCAGCCTTACAATTTGCTTTTGCAGTTATAATTTGGGCTTTCATCAGCACAGCAAATTAAAGTTCAGCCTTTTTGCCAATGAGTTTAGCTTCCTGCTACATTTGATGAGAGGCATCACAACCGTTCAGCTCAAGTGAGGGATGAACTTTGTCCATGTTAATGTAACTATTGAATAAAGCTGATCTTGAAGCATACAGGTGTGCATAGTGATTACTGCTTATAGCTACTCCAGCAGTGCAGTTTAGTAGCTTTTATTTGGTTAACCACTATGATCATTGAGCCTATTTTGTGCAAACAATGTCTGCTACATTAATGTCTTGTTTGTTGCTATGTGTGAAGCATTTTTTAAGGTCTGCTGAAAGGTTCATGAACAGAACCTTAAGGATTGCATCAGTTTGAGCACTACATCACCATAGCAACATGCTGGATAGAGGCTCATAAAAGCATTTGTATTGTGGCACATGCTAAATAACACAGCAGCATCCCATTATAATAAAGCAATCTACTAAACTATCACACAAAGTCATTAAATTTTTAAATCACAAGCTTATAACTTGAGGAATTAGTTGTTTCATTTAGATTCAGTCTTATCTGTTGTTCATTTACTGATGTAGGTTTCTGAGTTTAAGGGGGAAAAACCAACAAAATGAACTACAGCAATTATGTACAATAAAGAGATTCATAAATAAATATTGTTTCATCAGCACAGAATGAAAGAATACAAATATAGGTATATTAAAGTCAAATAAATAATGTTATAAGTTTGTAGAAAAACCTCAGTCTATTAAGATGCCTCTATTCTGAAAGCTAGTTTTTCTCCTGAGTAAATATAAGAAATAAGGCCTTTCATTAGTCAGTATTTCTAATGTTCTACTATTTTTGCTGAAGCTAACCTCTCCCCCCTACCCAAAGCTCCCTTCAATCAAATATAAATGCATCATGCTTTCTTACCTGCAGTCCATGAGCCATAATCCTACTTTGAACTATGCTATCAGAGAAAGAGTTGGTATTATTACTGCAGTTTGTCTTGCTCTATTTTCATCTTGCAGTCAGATTATGACCTGCTTCTAAAAGGTCAAAATTGCCATCCTTCCTACAGGAAGCATTACTTCCTTCTACTAATACACTGACATCACAATCCCAGATTCTTACTTAATCAGATTAACCAGAAATAAAATAGGCATTAGCCCTGCTGCAACCAATCAGAGTAAAGGTATGGGGAACGAGGGAGATGCAAAAAGGAAGCACATGAATCAAATTAGTGGGAAGGAGTAGGTAGGGTAGTGGGTTTTTTATTGAAAACACAAATCGGGTGTTTGTTTGTAGCAGATGGTAATTCAGTGGTATATGGGTAGAAGGTAATTTTATATACCAGTTTCTTACATAATATTTGCACATCCATTGTTGTAATAAAGTCCACATCTTTTTAAAATTCTTGTGCTAACTTGCTGTCAAAAATCAGTATTTGAATAAATAAAGCCATATTTTTAAAGATTACTTGAAGCAGAGGTCTGCAGCTGTTGAGATATGGTGAACACTGTCTGACATTCTTCCAGGTCATACTTTCATAAAATGAGGGGGTGACAGTTCTGGTAACATGCTCCACATCATTTAAAATCAAATTGCTTCGACATTCACTGTAATCTGATTATTTTAGTGTACCAAATTGCACTATTATCTGGGATTAACATGAAAGTCTTAGATTTCTAAAAATTAATCCTACTAACAAAATGAGCTAAAGCCAGCCTGCATGCATGTTACAGAATGTTCTTTCCAGATTGAGTACATTTTATTAATTCAACTAGTTTAGTGTTTTCTTGGGGAGAGTGCACATTAATGAAAGATTTTTCTCATTTCTTTGTAATCTTACAGATGCCCTTCAGATCATGGCTGATAACACTTCGGATAATGCAGAAATGCTCTTCCAAGTGGATCAATGGGCATATGCATAACTTTCAGTGATATGTTAAATAGTAGTACTATTTGGGAACTATTAATGCCTTGAGGCTACTTGGCCTCTATTTTATGCAGTTAGCAATACCTTCCTTCTATGAATTCCCTATCATATTCCCTACCTGACATATGTGAGCTCCCTATCTTGTGAAAAGCCTTGCTTTTCTAATTCCTAGTGTAAGGCACTCCTTTCTAGTTGGTAGTAACTTGTGTTCAAAAACCTGGAGAATTTTGTCAACAAAATCCTCTTTTGAAAGGAAACATAAACCGTCCATGTAAACAGTGATGGCTATTGTTTGAGCAGAGATACTCTCCTTTCCTTATTCTCGGGTGCCCAAATGAAAGTGAACAGCAGCACTGCTGAGGAACTCGTGCAAACATACATTGCTTTTGCAAATGCTTGTGGATAAAGTGAGAGAAATAAAAGGAGAGGACTTGCAGACTAGTTTGTATGTTTCCCCTCCCCTGAGCTTTTCAACCCAGTGTAATTTAGCTGTTCTGAAGTTTATGTGTGTATGTATTTGTTCCATATAGGAGCCCCAAGTGCATTTTTTAAAGTTAAATGTTTTGAGGAAACCAGTGCACCAAGCAAGCTGGGTATCAATCTATTGCCCTCCTCTAGGGTACTGAAAGGGACAGTAACTGTAGCCCATACAGAGTGGAGATTAATTAGATCAGTGCTCGTAGCTGGGTAAAAGAGCAGCCAGTCAATACAGAACAACACTGCTCTTGTCCTTGTATCTCTTCCCTGAACTACTGAATCAATAATTAGTTTTTTCAGGACATGATTTTGCTGTTTAAGTACCTAAATTTGTTAAACAGTTTTACATTGTATTACAGTTTGAAGTAACTGGTCTTGAGACCTGCAATAATTTTAGAGGTCCTCAAGAAGCATTGTATAGGCACTAATTAAGTCCTGTCAGGCATTTCCTTTTAATTTTTTTAAATCATGAAAATACATCATGTATCATCCAAATACATGATATTGGATGTATAGTTCAACTGTTCCATTAAATTACTAAAACCTTAAAAATAAAACATCAGAGAAAGTGTCCACTAGAGGGAAGCCTCTACCATGGAAGACAATACTTGCCAAAGGGGAAGAAAAACCTACATTTTATGAAGCAAACTTTCTAGACTAAGAAACTCTGTGTTCAGTTAATAAGCATACAGATATCTCACCGAAATACAAATGCAATCAGGTAATTTAAAACTGGCATCTTAAATATTTAGACCAGTTCTGAACTTGTATAATTGTGGATTACAGGAAAACTACTCTGATTTGGACCACCGGAGAAGACCTGACCCATGGGCTCCATGTTCCAAGTGGCTGATAAAGCCTTAAATTAAAACTGAGCACTTGTATTCAATGACTGATGTGTTATTAGAAAACCTGATGAATACACTTTGAAATGGCTTGACTTCAGTAATTTGGAGCCCATCCTAAATCTGTTTTTTGTTTGGCACTTTCAAGTCTGAGATAAGACCAGCTGCTTAATTGGTTTGCTAAAAAGCTGTTTGGAAAAACCACACTGCACATCCCATGGTAAACAGTGCATGTTTACAAGTAGAAATTAGAAATAATTTCACAATTTTAAGTCTTTATCATATCTACTCCTGTAGATTATGAAGCTCTTTTACATAGAAAATTTCATCAGTATGAACCTTCATACTTTCCTTGGCTATTTTTACTGAAACAGAAAAGTGATCTAAGTCTTGACCAATATTGGATATTTATAAATGTTGTGCTTGCAAAGGACTTCAGCTTTTACAACTCCTCTAATACCCCCAACATCTAGCAAACACAGACTGACTGATGGCAGAACTTGAAGGAAACACCCCTGTAAAAGGTGACTCAGATTTAATTTTGAATAATTCTTGAAAATACCCTGACACCAATTCTTAAATAGATGAATGACAAATTCTGCAGACTCAGACATTCTGATTGCTGACCTGGAGAAAACGTACAGTATTTATTAACAAAGTCTTTCTGGCCGTAACATAAATGGTGGAGTGACTGTGTGAAGCAAACGTTTATATACCTTTTGCTACATTTGTTTTGTAGATAGGAAAAATGTTTCAGTCTCCTGGACTGTCTATATTAGAAAGTCATTTTGAGAGAGGATCTGGTTAGGACTGGGGCAATAGAGCAGAGAGGCAAGGAATCAGGACTTCTGGATTTTATTCACAGCTCTGACACGCAGTTTATTTGCTGTACGACCGTGGCCAATTTATTTTCCTGACTGCTCCTGTTGTACCTCTGACCTTCCTATGTGCCTGCTTTCCCCCCATTGACTGCTGTAATCAGCTGACCTTAGTTTTCTGAGACTTCTGTCCTGTGGGCTACACAGATCATTGTTATTTTTGGGAAGGTGCCATTTAAGAAACACCACTGCTGGCATTAGCCAGTGGTCAAATTAATGATTTGAAAAAAGATTGTGGTCTATTTGCTTGAATATTAAGATACAGTTGTTATAGTTTAATATGTCAGTGAGCAAACATGAGTTGCTCCATAACTGCCATAGTGTCCAGCGTGTCTGATCAAGTTCCCTCCCACCCCCCGACAGCTGGATGAATTGTTTTACCTAGGGAACAATGGGTGGTCCAGGAAGCAGTCTGCTCTGCTCTTGGGGAGCTGGACTCATCTTCACTACAGAGATGTTTAATAAAAATATTTGTTGAACAACGGCTTTATCTGAGTGTGTGATCACAGCTGTTTTATTTTAGCAATGTAACAGCAATAACAATTAAATCCATATTCCTCCTTGGATATTTATTTTCCTGAATTCATTCTTAGTGCCATGAAAGAATTTGGTGTGAATTGCTGAGTTAAAATAGAACTGCATGTAGTGGATTTTAGATTACTTGTATTACCTTTGTATGATTTTTCTATTACTTGAGACCGTAAAACATAGTATAAAAATACATACCACAGAGAGGCCACATTTTAAAATATTCTAAAATTCTTCCCTCTAGTTTTTTCTAATCACCATTTTTAATTGTTAACAATATTCTGTTCTGCAAAGCCATGTTTGACTATTAGAAAAGCTAAGTGCCATCTTCCCATAACAGCATGTAAGAAAAATGTGGACTATGCATTTTGGTAAAATAAAAAAAATGCTCTTTTAAAATACCATGCAATTACTGCCTACAAATAAAGATAGCTCATCTCTAAATCTCAATTTTATAAAACCAGCTATTTCAGTGTTGCCAATGCCTTTTGTTGAGATATTGAATAACGAAGATGACACTTTTGTATGAGCTTGCTTATAAAGATTTTACTGCTGCTATTTGTGTTTACTTATAGGCAATTCCAGTGGTTGGCAACTTGCGGTGAAAACCACTGCTAGTGTGCATTACCTGTGCAGGCTTGCCCACAATCTAAAAAGGAAATTCAGTGCTCATCAGTACAGTTTCATAAGACAATGGAGGGAACCAAGAGAAAGCTTCTGTTACTGATTGTCATGTCTTCAATTCCTTCCTCAGATCTCCATCAAAGTATTCCAGTTACTGCCTGTTGGATCTGATGGCATAGGTGACTCTTTGGAATCTGTTTACAAAGTTGATCATCTGAATTCCATAGGGGGCCTGCACTATTCTGAAGTCAGCAAATCCTAGTAAAGATGTTCATAGAATCATAGAACAGCCCAGGTTGGAAGGGACCTTGAAAGATCTCTGGTCCAACCTTTTGTGGGAAAGGTTGATGAGATTATTTAGCACCCCGTCCAATTGCATCTTGAGAACCTCCAGTGATGGGAACTCTACCACATCCCTGGGGAGGTTGTTCCAGTGAATGATTGTTCTCAATGTAAAAAATGTCTTTCTTATATCAAGGTGAAACCTCTCCCGGTGCAACTTGAATCCATTGCCCCTTGTCTTCTCCATGTGGCACCTTGTGAAGAGAGAGACTCCGTCCTCTGTGTAGCCGCTCTTTATGTACTGGAATACTGTGATGAGGTCCCCCCTGAGCCTTCTCTTCTCCTGAGCCTTCTCTTCTCCAGGGAGAAAAGACCTTAACTCCTTAAGTCTTTCCTCATAGGGCAAGTTCTCCAGGCCTTTGATCATCTTCCTGGCCCTCCTTTGCACCCTCTCCAGTATGTTATAATATGCCTTTTTCATACTGCTGAAAACTTTGTCTTTCTCCACTTCGAGCACTCAGGTTTCATGCCTTCACTCGTCTTGCAAGTTTCCTCTTATTCTGGTAATGAGAGAAGAACTTCCCTTGTCCTAATATCCTGTCACCTTATTCACTGAACTCGTTTCCACCTGGTTCTTGCATCTCACAAGTAGTATTACAGCTTTTCCATCGTAAAAACATAATCTCATTCTCTTAATCAGGTACCATGTTTCTATTCTCCCACCACACATCACCTCTAATTTCTCTCCATTCACTGAGTTATCTTCACGGGCAAATGTTAGGGCTCTCATTTATTAATTCTGCACTGATGGCAGCTTTTGACCTGGTTAATGTCTTCCTCCTCGAACACTTGTCCTTGTTTTGCTTTTGATTTCATTATCTCTTTCCACTCAACAATTTCCGATCTCCTCTAACATATTTTTTCTCACATTTTCTTTTATGAGGGAAAGCTATAACACAAAAATAAGCAAGATCTACTTTCAACATAATTCACTTTTATCTCCATTAGAGATAATAAAATGCCCTTCCTTAATTGAAATGAATGGATTATGCCCTCAATGCACATCACACTATGTTTATATGATATATTGCTTTTTAATTTTTATTTGGTGCTTTGATGGATGGTGTGAATTATTGTATACTTGTAATTATTGTATTCAGTTATTTCTTCTAGAGTCCTCTGCAAACAAAGCCTCCAGAGACTCAGAGTAGTTCACCACATTTCTGTCCTGCACATGTACCCTAATTCAGGAAATTAATTGCTTTTTCTTCAGTCTTATACAACCTATATCCCAGACTGGCAGATTTTATATATATTTAATACATATATTTTGCCAGCCTAAAAACTAAACATGGCTCGTTCATGGCACTTGAAACAAGACAGGAAGTTGGAAAGATGTTACAGTGGAGGCTTTTTATGTTTAGTTTTGGATTGCTCTCAAGTAAATCTTTCAGTATTAATAAAATAGTTCAGATTTCTCATGAACTCTCCTTAGGCAAATTTTTTTAAAAGCAGTAATTCTGAAAAAGAGTAAGTTTTCAGCACTGATATTTCTGAAACTGATTTATTTGCCCTTTCAAAAATCTTTTGCTAGTGTTTAGAAAGGATGCAAGAAAACAATCATCATTGTAACAAGTGTCTTCAGCTCTGCTTTCCTTTTGAAGTCATCATTCTAACCTAGTGCAAGGCCAAGTCTTGTTTATGTAAAATGTATGAAGGTATTACAGGTTAAATCTCCTGTCATACAAAGTCATATGTGAAATATTGTTTTATTCTATGCAGAACCATACATATTACATAGGACCAAATCTGGAATATTTGCTAGAAGCCATATCATTGGAATCAGATAGGTTTTTAAGGGATTTAAATTAGATATACAACTCTCAGCATTTATGAAGATACTAACCTTCCACTGACAGCCAGCTTCTATTCTCAATTCATTATGCCTCAGGTTTTCAGGCCTAGGATTTTGAATTATTTGTATGTCATCTTTACTTTGACCAGAATTTGGAAAATGAGTATGAAGTTTTGTAACTACACAGAAATTAGTGGCATATATAAAGGATTTTTAATGAAACACATTGTTTCACGGTTCCGTTATGCTATTGTAATGGCTTTGATCTGTGAGAAAAGTAATAAAATCAGAATCTGAATTGTTGAAAATTAATGCAGTTCTTCTGTAGTTAATTTACATCTGCTCTAAGCTGTGTATTCACCAATAGTTAAACCTATGCCATAGTCTGTTTAAAGAGTGGAATTAATGTTATCTAGATTTTAACCCTCAAATAATACTAATATTTAAAATGTAATAGTTAAGGCTTGTGCCTGTTTATATCAAATTTTTTGTTTGAAAGAGATTGATGAAATAAATTTTTTTCATTTATAAACAGTCTTGTTTCATGTAAAACTGTTTATCCTGTTTTGACATATTGCCAGACTGGCACTGCTCTTTTGTGCTCCAAACTCAGTGAAATTAATTTCCTATTCATTCTCATAATGGCAGTGAGTGTGTTAACAACACGTGTGTATTCAATAAAAACAAGTTTGTTTTCAACTCTCCTAGAAGCACCTTGGCTCAGAGCAGAAAGCTTGTATGTCATCAAAAGGATCTTCCAAGCCTATAAATAAGGAAGAGCCATGCAAGTTTTTACGGCACAGTGGACACAGTAACTGGTTTTTGCTCTGTTCAGCCATTCACAAGAGTATGTCATAACAAAGCTAAAAAACATGCTTCAATATTAATGAAGGCAAACAGCATACATTCTTCACTCCTTAACTAGTCTTTTCCATATTTCATTTGAGTGTATACCAAAACTGACCTAACACTAATAACTAAGAGGGAGCCATCTTATGTAACATTGTGTGATGCCCTCATGTGACATGGCAACTTACTTTTCTTTTTGCTTTGTTGCTCTTAACATGCATTTCAGAAAGTGCCATCCAGCACTGACTGAAAGAAAGATGACTTTGTAGACAATAGGATGCAGCAGTAATCAAGAGAAACGAGAATGAAAGACTGTAGGCTCAGGTGATGGCTGAAGATCACTCAGTCTAGCCACAAGTCTAAAAATGCACCACTGTATGGTAAAGCTGGAAAATCTCTAACATCTTGGCTTTTGCTAACAAAAAAGAAGTTAAACTCAGGGAAGACAGCTGTGATAGTTTAGGTCATTTCCAGACATGTTAAATTTTCATTATAGCAATTATCCTTTTAATTGTCTTCTTAAACAGCTTCCATTTTAAAACATCATCCATCATGATTGGCTCTTCAGAAATTCATTTTAATCAGTAGGGGTCCAATTTAGGAAAGCACAAAAGTATGCATTAAGGACTATCCCTATTGAAGGCAATAGCTAACAGTGTTCTTAACTTCAGGCATGTATTAAGGCTTCAGTCTGGCTTCAGTCATGGAACTGAAGAAGTTAGAATGATTCAGGCATAGAGTAAACTGGAACTGAAAAAATCTCGTATGTAGCTTTGCAGCCTCTCAAGGGAATGTCTGTGACAGCTGCATTGTGGAGGGGTGGAAGGGAGGGTTGTCTAGGTGTCATAGGTAGAAACTGAGAAATTAAGATCTTCACATTTTCAGTTCAAAAAATTCCACAAAGACACTGTCAGTAAGAGGGTCTAATAGCGAAGTTTTTGTATGGATAATATGGTACATACAGTGAGTCTACCCAGGAAAAACAAGACAAGCTATTAAAAGCAAAGTAAGTTTTGGACAGCTAGGGGGTGTAACAGTACTCTCACACAGCTGTGTCAATGGGCTCAAAGCAAAGGCTTCTGCGTTGAGTTAAAACACACAGTATGCTGTTATGCTTAAGTGTTTTTTTAAAAAAATCCATGATCTCAAGCTGTGTTTTCTTTCTGGTAACATAGCAGGCAGGGTAGGGGCCTCACCAGCCAGGGCTTAGTCCGACAGTATGTGACTGAGGTGAACAAGACAGGCCTGGGGATGCAACTGGGGTCAACCAGGAGTCCAGATGACCAGAAAAGGTCATGGTGATGCAGCGGGTCCAAGGTCAAGCTGGGAAGTCAATCCACAGGTCATATCCAGTGATCACCGGGCAAGTCCACAGCAACAAAACAGATCCAGCTGAGCTGGAGACAAGTACACATATGATATAGCTCACACAAGGACTGAAAGCCCAGTCCTGAGCTTAAATGGAGTTGCTGGGCCCATGGCCAGAGGGTGTTGGTGGAGGTCCTTTGTGAGACTGGCCATGGCCAGTAAGGCCTGTTGGTGCACACTGGGCCCTGACGCAGGCCACATGTCAGGACGACCTGAACTGCAGGAGGTTTTCTCTTTAAAGAATCCCAGAAAAGTCATGCTTAGAGTTAACCAGAAGAGAAAACCACAAATAAGACCCACCTTTGATAGTTTTTTACATAACACCTATGCAAGTTTGAAAGATATATCTGAAAGACTGGAAAAGAAGAGCAAAAAGAAGTTTTATTTACTCTAGCAAGAGAGTTATGAGATCTCACAAAATCTGTTCAAACCATAGAGGAAATAATAATTTCCAAAAACTCACATATAACATTAACCATTCAGGTTTATCACTGAGACTTTGAGTTGGGTAGCAAGAATTTAATTTGTTTCCATCAAATGCTTCCACAGCTATGCATCTTTAGAGGAAGTGAGAAGATAAATGGCATGATGTAGAACAGGGCAGCTAGTTTGGATCCTCATTCCCATATATGCTGAAAGAGCACTAGAACAATTATTCTTACTGTAGGCATGTTCAGACAGCCCATCATCACAAAGTTAACAGAAAACATCTCTCTCTCTCTCTCTCTCTCTCTCAAGTGTCTAGTGAACTACCTACCTCCCACGCATTGTCAGAGATGTCATTTATATTCCTATCTGGATTTTTTTTCTTTTGTCATTATTCAGAAAGAATATGAAAAAGACCAACTTAATCTTTCATTAACATAGATTTTTCCCTGCTGTAGACTGTGAACTTGGGATACGATGGAGTCCTTTATATGAATTTTTGCATCCTGCATCTGTGTACAGCAACCTTTGAGAATAATTTTGGGGGAATTAATTACTTTTCTATTTTTACTTTTGTGATGGAGTAATCTGTCATATATGTGCAGTCAGGTGTGTTATTCAGGATAATGGGGAACTGGGATAGGTCAGGTAATGGGAAACAGACGTCATGCAGGTATTGGGAGGTGTGAGATCTCAATGCAGAGATTCCCCAGAAACTCTGCACAGTTAATTCAGTTTTGGTGCAACTTAGCAGTGACCGTGTTAGATATAGGCTACGTGCAGTCTCTTGGGGAGTCTCCACACTGTGTATCCCCGCTTCTGAGGGCTCTTACTAGCTCAGACCCAAAATACAGAAATGTATAAAAAATCCTTTTCCATTCGTTGTTTTGCCAGCCCACAGACACAGCCATATAGGAAAAATATCTAATTACAGAAATAATTTCAGCTGGGGGTTGGGAGGTAGGCAGGTTGCCAGTGGCTCCTGTGACTTACCAGAACAGTGCAAACTTCAAAATTGAAATAGTCCTATAAGAGAAACTTTGCGTAGTACCTTCCGAGAAATGTGAGATAATATATGCAAAAGAGAATTTCAAAACTGGTATCTAAGGAACAGGAATAAAAGAAAATATCCACCAAATAATTTATATGGTGACCATTTTTTCTGTCAGTTCTAAATGTAACTTGTCACATTGTATGACATCAATTTTTTATTCATTTTCCATGGTTTTCTTCCGTGCTGATTTGAAGGTAATTAAAGGTTTTTCTTTCTTTTTGAATCATATGTCTGATTCTCAGGTTTTGTGCATAGATCTTAATTTGTGTGTTTTATTGAGCATCTCTGGATAAAGTGCCTTATTGCTACCAAAAGAGAAGACGACTCTGAGTGCTACAGATTGTCTCTGACAAACCTGTACTGTAATACAGGGACTGACCTAATCCCTCTTAGTCATAGTTAGTGATAACTTTGGGCCACATTCTAGTATCTGACACTACAGATAGCTACAGTTTTCTTAATATGTCCACTTCTTGAATAGGGAGTTAGTCTGCCTGTGTAACAGTGTGTATACATGGACTCAGTACCTGGTCTTATAAGATAGATTGAAAATCCCATCTATCTGAGGAGCGGTCTGTGACTGCACTATTGAGATGTTACCATGTTATATATGGGTCAACTCATTCAAGAACGACATTTCTAAATTTATCTTCTCATGTGCACTGTGGAAGTTGGGCCACAAGGTTAAGTTCTTAAAGGTTTGTGTGTGTGGCAGGCTCTCTGATTTCCTGTGACTACCTCTGAATTTTTTTTTCTTTATTTGTTTCATGGGAAGCCTCTTTTCTCTTCTCTTGGCTGATAGTGAACTTCTCAGGATGGGGACTATCTTTGGCTAGTGAGTAGATGAAGGGCATGTAGTGTTAGGACAAGGGGTAATGGCTTTAAACTGAAAGAGGGTAGATTTAGATTAGATATAAGGAAGAAATTCTTCACCATGAGGGTGGTGAGGCAGTGGAACAGGTTGCCCAGAGAAGTTATGGATGCCCCAACCCTGGAAGTGTTCAAGGCCAGGTTGGATGGGGCTTTGAGCAACATGGTCTAGTGAAAGGTGTCTTTAAGATGATCTTTAAGGTCCCTTCCAACCCAAACCATTCTATGGTTCTATGATTCTATGATCTTAATGTATGGTGATCTTACATCATAATGCCAACAGCTAATGATAAAAGTACTGCACTGAATACAACTTAAAAAACAAAGAAACTAATTGTCAAAGTATCAGGAAAAAGTATGGAAGCTCCTTTGTACATATACTAATTTGTTCTTGTTTGGAATGCTTAGAGAAGAAGAAAATTAAGCAGTATAAATTAAGCAGTATTTTCTAGTGGTATAAATGAGAATGCAGTTAATTAGCACAGGGAAAAAATGATCCTGAAAATAATGTTGAAAATGAAGTCTGGTTAAATAGATGATAATGCTTTTGCTGGCTGTGTGACAAGCCCCAGTACAAGATGTCTAGTCTGTAGATTTCACCACTGAGTAACTCATTGCCATAATTCATGTAAAACAATACAATTTTATCATTCTTCCAATAAAATTAACTACAAACTGGGCTTGTAGTGCAGCATTTATGCTGGCCTCTATGCCCCAAAGGTCATTGTATTGTCTGCATAAAATGTTTGAGTCATATTTGAAAGAAGAGTAATGGGATAAAAATGTCTTTGTTGGAAGTGTTTCCTTCCCTGGAGTGTAGGAGCTCTCAAGTACTTAACCATAGTACTGTAGCAGATGGTGAGCAGCCAAGCCGCTATAATGGGATGAGAATCTCTAATGTCAACGTTGGCTTCAGGGATGAAAACCACAGTTTTTTGTAGAGAGAGGTCTTACTTTCATCTGCAGTGTAACAATAACCGTTCAGCTGCATTTTAACTAAATGGTTTTATTTCCAACAGCAAATAAAGTGTCTATGTTAGGATAATAAGAACTACCGTCGTTATGCATAAAAATCTGGTTCTGCTGAAATCAGTGGCAAGACTGCTTGATTTCAGTGGAATCAAGGCTTCACCAGTCCATTTAAATGTCAAATCACAATAGCAGGCATTTGTGCTTTGAGCAGTATCAATAGCATTCTGGATACTCAGTGTAACGTGGCATTTCGGGACATGGTTTAGTGGGCATGGTGGTATTGGGTTGATGGTTGGACTTGATGATCTTACAGGTCTTTTCCAACCTTAAAGATTCTGTGATTCTGTGTGATTCTGTGAAAATTAGATGTCATTGTGAATGACAGTATATCAACATTCACTATATGGTTGTCCTTGTGCCTAATGACTCAGTCTAAAATCAGGTCATAGCAGTTCTATGAGACAAATCATTCTTAAGCCTGTATCTATGCAGATAGTATGTGAACAGAATCTTTTTTTCCCCAGAATAAACAATGCTAGAGGAGACAAGCTTATGCTAAGTCTTCATTCTACCATTTAAAGAAGAAACACAAAGTGGAATTCATGCAAAAACGTCATAAAAGTGGAGGCAGACTCAACTGCAGACTGGTCTTGCTCCCTACCCACCCAAACAGGGAGCACCATAGTCGCTTCAACAGAGTTCACTCTCAGCTTGCTGAGTCAGCTGAGAGCAGGGCATCCACTGTCCTCTAGCAATACAGCATACTGGGACTTTGGCTGTGAGAACAGTGTATGTTGTGTAGATATGTTTTTTGAACACTTCAGCTCTGCAGATAACAGAATTTACCTGCTATCCAGCTTAGACGGGGCATGTGGTATGTGTAACTATGTCCTCCCACTGGAAAAATATTCTGTCATGAATGACTACTATTTTGCTCTTTGCCTATCAGCTGGAGTTGCTGTTTTCAGATTGCAATAAAATGCTTTATTCCAGTTTTGCAGCAGAAATACCTGCATTCCCACATGCTATCACACAAGCACATACACACAGATGCTTTCGCTGCTGCCTCTTTAAGTCAGGGAATGAAGCATTCTAACATCAATATGCTAATAATGACCAAAAAGTTATTATCAGTCATAACAAGATAATTCTCTCTATGCAAAGTCTTTTTTGTGTGTTAACCACCAAAATCATATCTTACCTTAGTTTCTGAGGTGGTGGGAAAAGGAATTATGCTTGCTGGATGAAATCTGAAATGGTTTCACTCTGAACCAGCTGGGAGTCACAGGACTGGAATGACGGGGTCAGTAGAGCAGAGACTATTCTGGTTTGGCATGAAAGAGGAGAGAGAGAGATATGAGGGACATGGAAAGCGTCAAGATGTCTGAATAAACAAAAGGGCTAGACCTCAGCAGGAGTAAATCTGAGAAGATGCAATGAATTCAGTGAAATCTGCTCCAGTTTACTGTAGGCCCACAGTCTTTCCAGGGTTTGACTGATCTAAATCATATAGTGATTCTTTTAAAGTTTATCCCATCACTAATTATTTGGTGTATCTGAGGGTCTGCCATTCATGTTGTGAGGCTTTTTAAGAACTGATTTTACCAAGAAACCACAGGATTCAGGGTAACATTTTTTGGACTGTTTGGTGTCAGTGGTGTTTTTTTCTCTTTGAGGTTTGCTTTGTTCCACAGCTGTGGTTTTATTGGGAAAAGTCTTCACATAGCATCTGGTTTTTCACTGCCTGTTCCTGGTGATGTTTGCTGGAAAAAAAGCATAGCATTTCCAAGTTGCAAGTGAAAAGTGTGTGCCCTGTCAGGAACCTTCCCCCAACCTTGTTAGAGTGCAGGTATGCTACCCAAATACTGCTCAGAACTCTGATTTTATAAATAGTGGCCAAAGTACAAAAGGCAAAACCTAAACAAACCTGAACATAGGTCTAAAGCTATAAACCCCAACAGTCCATAAATCAAATGATAAGATTCCACAAGATGAAGAATTCATTAATAACAAGCATGTAAGTTCACTTGGTAGCATGTTGGAAATGTGCCACCTCCTGCAATTGGTAATCAAATCCACCTGAACTAGTGGTTTATGACTTAAATAATGTGAAATACTTTCCATCTACTGTATTAGAAGCTAGATTAGAGAAATCAAAAAGAAAGGTTTAACAACCCAAGAAAATAAGAAGAGAAAGTTGTGTTTTCACAGACATTTCCTTTGCAGTAAATCAACGTTTGCCTCCTTTTAGTGTCCTCTTCACTTATGGGGGAGGAGGTTACCTTTCATTTATCAGAAACAGCAAGATATTTCTGCTCTTGGAAATGTTGCTGTGAACTAGATGTGTCTCAAATGGAGCCTAATTTCTCATTACCTTTCTAACCTTTCAGCCTTTGCTGATTCCGAAATGAGGAATTTTGAAATGTAAGTTCAGAACCAAAGTGCATCCTTTCAACAGCCCTTTCTATTTAGTCAGATAAGAACATCTGTGCAATTTTAAGGGAAACCTTCTAAAGTGTAAGTGATCCACTGATTTTTTTTCAGTTGGCAATTGACAGAAATAAACCCAGGTCTGGACCCAAATGCATGTTTTCTTGAGACTTCATTTTTTCTTTAGTTTCTAAATTTTTGCTTGTTGGTGGGAGATAAAAACCTGTCTGTATAGGAATACATCTTATGGCTTAACTTTATCATCATGCAAAACTAGATGAAGTGCCCCTAACGTAATGTAGATGAGATGCTGAGCACAACTCATTCATAAAAGTTGCAAGCCTCCAAAAGAAGGCTGCAGTGTTATTCTTAAAATTCATTGCTCTTTCAAGTCTATTAATTAGTCCTCTGGATGAATGCAATTGTTAGCACAGTATATTGTTTGCTATATTCAGGAACAGAATTGAAGCCATATTAAAATCTTCCATCATGATAGCAAAATTTAAGGACTTCATGCTGTTAGCTCCAAACCACATCAACCTCTAAAAATTGAAAACTGCCGGTGGTTGTCTTAGATGATAACCATAAGAAAACTTGTAGTATCATGCATATCATTGTATGGTAACAATTATTTGTTGCTGATTTTTTGCTTGTAACTAGCACAGTTTACTTAGCTATTTATTCAAATAGTTTGATTTAAGTAAAACCTTTAATTAGATTCAAGTCTGAATTAGGTTTAATTGCCTCACATTTCCAGATGTTAGTTTTCCAGTGAACTGAATAAAAATATTAAATAGTATGCCTTGAATAAGATAGAGGCACAGAGTGGAAGCTTGCTCAGGATCCTTCAAAATAGCTGCACTTTTACACAATGATATGAAAAAGTATTATTCCCGCTGTGTAAAGAACTGACTGCAAAATGTATTCTTTTGAAAATAGGAGAAAGATAAAAAAATTCCTCCTGCAAATTTTCCAAATAAGGAAAAGTAGTAACATGCCACAAGCTGTTTTAAATGTTGTTGCTTGGTGTTTTCTTAGACCTCTTAGCAGATTCAGTAGGGGGAGATGAGAGGGAGCAGGTTGCCTGACAACAGTTACAGTGACTCCAGATCTGAAGTAGTATTTAAATTGAGCAAAAGATCTGTAACACATAGCCTGTTTTAGCATTATATGGATCAGTGACTATCAGCTGTCTTTGGAAAGGGACATGATATAAACGATGATGTAATACAAAGTAAATTTGTATAAATTACTTTCTATTAAAAAACCCTACATCAAAGCAAACCTCATAGTGTGGTGGCATGGTGAGCTCAGATGAGGTCAGACCAAAAGCCCACTAGGCTTCATTTGCTCTTGTCCTCTATAGGACTAAATTTCTTGTTTTTATCTCTTTATATATAGAAGTCCAAGCCTGTTGACTTAATTTCTAAACCGTTATGCTGGCAGGAGCTCAGCCAGGTAACATCTCTTCCCAGGCCTGTACACCATCTCAGTGAACTTAAAATTATGTCAGCATCTTCAGGAACTAGAGTCCCAGAAATATCTTTGAGTTGAGCAATCCTGTCAGCTCTGCTGTGGACCAAGCCCTTAAATGGCTATCCTGTGCTTTTAGCCTCCTTAGTCTCCCAGTGAACTTTTTTTTTTTTTCTTCTCACAAAGTCTTTTCAGCTCATAGTGAATGGATCACACATACAATCAGAATTTTCACGTGAATGTTTTTCACTCATAGTTTGAAAGAAAACCAGCAACAACTGAAAGATAATAGCTTCTGATAGATGCTGAAGAACAGAACAAGCATAGTGATACATTCCCAGAATAGTCAACGGCCAAAATTATTTTATATTCAGGGACTTTCTGAGCCAGAGGATCATCTTTGTGTTTAAAAGCCTTTATTAGATGTTTCTTCAATGAATTTGTTCAATGCCTTGCAAACCTTTGCGATCTTCCAGCATCCACAACATCCTGTGGCAAGAAATTCCATGAGGCAGTCTGTTAGTCTGATGATTGTGCTGCTATTGTGTTTCTACAATGCATGGAAATTAACAACTCTGTTATATTTTCCTGCCCGTTATCTTAACACAGGAAATCACTCAGATATTGCTCAAAGCACTAATCTAGGTTCTTGACTGATACAAATAGAAATCAATGGAACAAGGATAATTTATGAAATAGTATGATGTTACTGCTGTGCAAGAGCAGTCTTGAGTTTGAGATTGAGGTCAAATTTTTCCATCTGTCCACACAATTTACCTACAGAAATTCCTGTTAGATTGGCTTTGTGAGGACCCTGCTGCTATTCCCAGGAGGAAATAATTGGGTGAGTCCTCTACTGGAGAGAGCACTGACCTGCTGTCAGGACTGTGCCTTGCTTGGTGATCTAATCTATCCTGTCTGACTTTGCAGTGCTTTCAAATGGCAAAGATACAGGACATAAGGTGACACAAATTCTTTCTTAAGAAGACCCCAGAATTTTTCACCTTAAGGACATGTGACATCTGTAGAAAGTCTGCATTCTGGTTGCTTGACAGTGGGAAAAAGAACATGTGGAGCTCAGTCCTGGGAGCACTTCAGGCTACAGTATTCTTGGTATCTCTCAGATCTTACAGGTAAGTATAGAAATGCATCTTATTGCACAGAACGCCTCCTTTCTACTCTGGTTTCTTTAGGATGGAACTTCCATTGCATCCTCATTACATACATGTAGAGTGCAATTTTATGCGCAGGAATCTTGAAGCCTCGAGAAGGTACTTTGTCAGGCAGATTCTGTGAGAAGCTTCTGGAGGGCTCTCTTAGAAAGAACTTACGCATGAGACCAATGCAGATAGCCTTTCTAAATGGAGTTAGAAGTGGGAAGAGTATCAGAGTGGGCATCTTTTGAACGGCCCATACTTAAAGGATTTAATGCAGACTGCATAATTTATGGATACCTCATTGCCGGTAGTACTTCAACTGCAGCAGCAATATGCTTAATGCTGGCTAACTGCCTAAGGATGAAGCCTTCTTTCGGGGCAAATTTTGCAGCCTGCAACCATGTCTTGAAGCAGCTATTGACCTGGATCTTGGCTGACTGAAAACTTACCTCAGCACATACCTTTTAGCCTGGAAGTTCTGCCTTCTATCTTCCAGAAACTCAGCACATATGTCCCACCTATCTTGCTTCCTCACAGTTTTAATTGCTTTTAATTCTGAGTATCAGATCATCTTTTCCCAATATTTTCTCAGCAGACAGTTATTCATGGAAAAATATGTTCTTGGTGTCTGGCTGTGGGGTGGATCATATTCCAAATACAAAGGATGACCTAGTTTTGGTATGTGATGTGGCAGTTTTCCTCAACTCTGACTGTATTTCAGTAGCACTTAGCACCCTCACCTAACTCCTGCCCACAAAGTGTTTCCACTACAAGAGTGTTCATTTTCAGTACAAAAATATCCCTTACAAAATGAGAGATTACCCAGATTACTGCTTTTTAATGAAGCAGACTCTCTTATGTAAAATAATCAGTGTGGTTTTCGGTTTGGCTCAGAGGTGGCTTACAATAAAATATTGAGTAGTAAAATGGTAGGTCAGAGTAATGCTAGAGTAATACCAAATTGTGCATGCCTATCACATTTTATTCCCATACTTGAAGGGTTGCTCTGTTTTTACTTATAGCAGGGCCTGTTTACCCCATTGGGAAATGTCCATTCCACGTTCTATTTGTGCTGCTTTTCAGAGGACTGAAATTGTAGCTTGGCTCTCATTTGTGATCATAACTTGTATCTTTAGTTAAACATGGGCAGCTCGTATGTTCAACTCTGGACACCTTTGGTAATCCTTCCTGTGGCAGGCAGGATGGAGGCTTTCATGCCACTTTGGATGCCCTCACTAACAGAGAGCTCAGTGACAGTCCTTTAAGACAACGTGTAAGTGATGGAATGCCAGTCGTTGCTTACTTGTGCTTATGAATGTCAGCTACAGGGATTTCATGGAGCTTATATCTCTTGAACAATGAATATATTCTTCTAGAACCCACCAAAATATTGACGTAGGAGATGCAGTTACAGAGCTTGTCAGACTGGCCCTAAAAAGTCATGGCCAACCATCTAAACTGTTTCTGACTTGAAAACCTATTCTACTTCTTGAAAAAGGGCTAGGTCAGTAATTTCATGTCCAGTTCTCAAAAGTACTAAGTACTTCCAGTTAGTATCTAGGATGCCTTCTATTCTCTGTCTGCATGCTAATGTAGTTCAAACTGCTCAGAAATGTGCAAGACCAAGTCTTAAATTGTAGCCTCCCCTCATCAATTAATACATGCTGGCGATATCTACAGGGTGAGCGTACATCTTTTGAAGACAGCACCAGGTCTATGTACTTCTTAAGGTCTTCATAAGCCCTCTGTTTTTCACTTGATTGCTGCCACTGTTGGAAGTGTCACCCTTTTGGAGCAACAAGAAGGTGTGTCTGTCTCATTTCACCAAGCCATTAACAGGGAATCTTCTGTTAGTGCTAATATTTTTAATTCTTCTAAGTTCACTGACCTGGCCTAGATTAGTTGTAATGATAATGAGGAGCATGTTTTGAAGGTTACCATCCAGATGGCAGAATAAATTTTTGTTTATTATGAGCTGATAAATCGCTATTATTTAATTTACACAACAGCTGCAAAAGTCATTACTTGGATATATTGAATGGTTATGTCTAATGGAGGTGGATTTCTAATGACAGCTACATTCTGAAGTTCTTACTCATAAAGCAATAACTGGAGTATTGAAAATTTAGGACAACTTTAGAGGAACCATCTTGTGAAAGATGTCTTAGAGAGTAACTTCTGTTCAAAGTTGTTCAGTGGGAAACACTCTAATTTTTTGCTTCTTCTTCAGATGTATGTGCATCATTAAGTGGAGGAAGGACAAAAATTAGGTTCAATTATTGTCTGTAGGAGGACTAATATATTATGCACATTGCTGAATGATGTAAATGACAGAAAAACAGTACAATTTTATTTATTCAGATGGGAAGAAAGCAAAACAGTTGGAGGAAAGTATTTGCACTATAACAAAGGAGCTAAAAAATGGATACTTGGTAATTGCAGAACACTTCTCATGTTGTCAAAAGATAGGGCACATGGCCTCAAACATTAATAAGCATTTTGCATCCTTGCTTCATACCAGTGACACACAAGCTGTCTTGTTACTTCTTTCTCTGATGTTCAGTAAGATTATATCACAGCAAAATATAAGACTTTTGTGTCTTGCTGAGAATCACACAGGTGGCAAGGATGGATGATTAGAACACTTTATGCATTCTGAATTCAGTTCTTGAAGGCATGATTAGAGTATCAAAGGAGCAGAAAAGAACTGGATTGGGGAAGCTGTCCTGGGACTTAGGATAGGAAAATATCTCTGGCAAGTGGAGGAAAGGGAGATGAATGGGGACTTGAGCTGTGAATGCTCACTTGCGTAAAGTGGGAGAGGAGGTAATAACAAATAAAAGGACATACTTAGGTAGGTCCAATATATGTTTATTTTGTTGTCTTTCATCTCTTATCCCTCTTTTTTTTCTATAAATCAATAACTCATAGACTGCCAAACACTGCAGACTACTTACCTGCACCACATAGCTGCAAAATCTTTCCTTTGACTTCAGTGGAAGCGGAATTATCTGTGCATATTTAGTTTATAAGCACTGCAGAGCTATGATGATTTAAATAGTTTTATGTTGGCTGACTGGCATTGAGCCATTTCATCCTGTTCTGTATTCATTGTACATGTACAGGTTGAATGATTAACTGGACTCTCCTCTGCTTTTCAGACTGTCTTACATTGAAACTTTTAAAACATTACCTTCTGCATTGCACCTTATGGCATTTTTAGGTTTGAGACCTCCTCACTTTTTAACAATTTATGATAAATGTGATTCTGTCTCTTCATAAAAATTATGGTTTCATACGATGTAGCATGATGTCCTAAATAGCACTTACATCAGCAATGATGCAGACCTCTAGCCATTCTGACTGTCAGCATCAGTCTCCATAGGGAGTCCAAAGTAGGTAATTTTTGTGCAACTCATATTGGCTCAGCAATGCATCACCCAAGGAATTAAGAGTAGAAGCAGTGTTTTCCAGTATACATGCTTTAAGGCAAACCCAGACTGAAACTGAGATTTGAACTGTAATTCTGATAATTCCTATCAAAGAAGGAAAGCAGTGATTGTTCATTGCTGTCAGTTTTGACAGTCAACTTTTTCTTACTGCATTAATTTTGAGTCCAAACTCTTATTTGGACTTTTTAAAGTCCAAATTTAGTAAGACGTGTTTTCTCAGGCACAAGACAGCAAATGTCCGGTTGACCTACAGTTTTACTTTTCTGAATGTCTTCAGTGCTGCGTTTTTGTCAGTAATGAACACAACTGCATAGTAATAAACTATTTTTTAATCCATGGAATATGGAACAACCTGAATTAGAATGGGGATACATTTTACATAGGACAGCACAAATAGAGCACAATACAATAAGCAGTAATCCTTGCCTCAGTTCAAGTCTCCTTTTTTTATGAGGGATGAGTTGGAAGGCTATGCAGTTTGATAGATAGGACACTGAGCTAGGATACCAAGATTTATGTTCCTGTTTCAGCTCAACCCTTGATTGTCTGTGTGTCTTCAGCCAGGACTTTTTATTCTGGTTCTTTAAGGTCTTTAGGACTTAAAGATGTAGAAAAAAGCCAGAGCATGATTTTTCTCTTGTGTCAAGCACCTATTTTCCTGTCTTTTTCCTAGTGATCTTAAGGTAATTCAGTGTTTTTGAAAATGCACTACCTTAGATGGGATTTATCTCAACAGCTTGAAATGCCAAAAAATTCACTGGGGAAGGATTGACTTCAAATGCCTTTATGTAAGCTTCTGAAAGTTAATCATCTAAGTCTTAACTAGACACAGTAACTTAGGTCTGTACTGTAAGTTTGTTAGAGAAAAATAGGCACCAGCAAGAGATAGGATGGACTGCTGTGGTACCAAGTGTGACAATTACATCCATAGCTATATCATTTGGACAGTTAACCTGGGTATGTAATTCTGTAGGTTTTGTGATTTTGTTATACTGGGCTTATTAGATGCTTATTTTTCTCTTACACAAGGGAAAAAATTAATTTCCTATGTTAATGTTTATGTTTGCAAAGATGCATAATTTTAAAAAGAAAGAGTAATAGGTTTTGTTTGAGGGTTTTGGTGCACATCCAGTCTAGATACTAATAAAGCATTGTAAGCCACGACGGCTGCAGTGTACTTCTCTCTCAGTGGATGATGATTTTCTAAGACAGCATATTTCAAATAGCTATTAAAATGCTTTGTTTGTAACTTGAAGAGTATATACCATGAACTCATTAAAATCTCTTTCATCATTGTACTCATTAAATTATCTTTAAAGGTCAGGCCCTGTTATCTTGATACAGTGACGTCAATGAGAGCGTTACATGGTTGGGGCAAGCAATGTGACTCTAAATCATCCTAACTAATAGGATAGATTGGTGTAAGAGCTGTTGAAAAAAATCCTCCTAGGTTTATTACGCTGTGAGTTCAAACTTACATTATTTTGCTTGAGCTGATGCTTATACAAAGTGCAATTTAATTTAATGGAGAGGCTTCCAGTTGGGGCTGTTGGGCATTTCTGGATTACAAATAATGGAGAGGTATTCAGTTGCTTAAGTGAGCTTTGAGTATGCAAAGTGTATACCTTGAAACCTATATTGGCGTACAGCTTTATTCCACCACATTTCATGTAAGCATCTTTTCAAATTGTAGACAGCAGATTCCCTTTCTTAGTTGAAAACTTTTAAGAAACTTCTGACTCCAAGTTCCTTTTTCTCACAACAGCGGAGTGTTTGTTGTGTGAAAAAGACTACACTGCACATGTTTTGTGAGGTGAATAGCATATATTCAATGTGAATGATTATGCAGTTGTTCTGTAGAGAACATTTTCTGTGGATTCAGCCTAATGAAACATATGCTTCTTATTATATCAAATACATTTTTTTACAATAACAATTTCAACATTATGAAAGCGTTTAGATGTTTGCTTTATAATTTATATCCTTCTTTCAAATGTCACCTCTTAAAACTCATAATCATTTTATGAAAAAATATTTCAGCTCTTTTAACAATTATTGCACTCAGAAAACAAAGGAAAGCCAGTCATATGTATTCCATCCCAAACTGTGTTTGACCTCATTCAGAACTAATAGGATATTTTTTATAAGATTAAAAAAAATTTAATAACATTCATCTACCACTCAATTCCGTTATTTTTCCTTAATTGTCTCCTGCAGTTGCTCTGTCTGTGTCTCTTCCCGCAAAATACTCTAGAAGCCTATTATGCAGAAGAGGAATGAAGCATGTGAAGACTGAAGTACACTCTGGCTTTCTTTTTCTGTACAGTGCTTTACCAGTGTGTTATGCAGGGCAGGAGTGAAGCACATGATGGAGCAGTGTGTGAAACCCTGGACTTTTTTGCTTTGCTTTTAGGAAGAACAATATAGAGGTAAAGTGTGCTTTAGAAATTATGAGTTTCTCTTTGCTGGAATGTGTCCTCCAGATTTCAGACAAGAGGTCCAGGAATACACATTTTGGACCTTTTTTTCCCCCTTCCTTTATTTCTATAGTCTTGTAGGGCTTAATTCCCATTTTCCTCAAAGGGCAATGGGTCAGGACTTTACAATTTTCCGTCTACTTTGATTTTTGTGTTCACTACAGTTGACTGCAAAACAATTTTGAAGGGGGAGATTTTTTTAATGAATAAGTTTAAAATATTTTTTTTAGTTATGCTACTTTTTTTCCCCTGCTTTTCCCCCTTTTTTCTGGCACCTTAAAATGCTAAAATACTCTCCCAATGGTAAATCACATATCTTTTTCATTTCCTTTCTTACTATATCAGACTAGCAGTATACCTTCATAGGCACAAACAAAAAGGCACAAACTATTGAAATGAGTTGCTTTATTTTGAGTGTACATTGCCTCTCTGTAAGATCAGAAAAACCAGCGCAAAGTAGTCATGTCATGTAAAACAGTTGGGACATACTTTCAGAGTGTAGTAGGAAGAGGAGAGGAACAAGATCTTTCTCTTGTTAAGCAATATGTTTCTTTACAACCAAATTGATTACAATGAATCTGCTCGTGCAGTTTGTTAGTATTCCTTGTGTCGAAGTCTAGTTCTAACTTTGGAGAATAAAAAATATCTTTATACTTCTGATTTCCTTGAGGTAGATCAATGCATAAAGTATAACTGAAAATGGAGATGCAGGACAAAGGGTGTTGGTCAGCACACCATAGGTGGGCAAGCAAACTCAGACAGAATGTAAATTAAAGCCATCTTTGAGTAGAGAAATCTCACCAATATAAACAAAGGTGCAATAGCTGTAGGCCTGTTTGGCAATGCTGAACCAGTTAAGTGGGTAAAGAAATAACTTAGTTTGCTAATAGATAATTCAGTAGGACAGTTTACATAATGCAGAGTGCTTACCTGAGCAAAGAGTTAGGATAAGGTATATTAATTTTTCCTTTGCCAAATAACAGAAGTAGGAGCTTATCTGAAATTAATTTTAACTCAGTTCTCTCTTGCTACCCAGGCTTCTCTTCTCTTGTCTATACTCTGTGACTGCAACTGTAATGCATTTAGTATGACTATGGCATTAAAACAGCCTCACGCTGAAAAATGCTACTCGTTTGTGGTTGATCCTCAGCTCTGCTTTTACTCTACCCTGACACATTCACCGTGTACTTGTCCAGCTAAATGGGACTAACATTTTCATTTAGACTAGGAGCCTATGTCCAAATAGGAAAAGCTACAGACATTTTCAGATGTAGCTGGTAAATTTTTTTTGAGTGTGCCTATGCTCAATTTTAATTACACATTCAATCTGCTAACATGCATTTGAAAATCACATTTGGTTTTCACTTGCCTCCCCAATTGCCTAACAACTGTTGAAAATTATCTGCAGGACATATTTGAAAATGAGACATAGAATGTGTATGGATGTTCACAACCAATCAAGTTACCAAAATTTGATGAGTTTGTAAGCTGAAATGATTTAAGCTATCAAGTTTTACTTTACCACTGGGGTTGACTAGGAGTACACATAGTCTGTTTGTGAATCTCAGTTGATGAGCAGAGGCTTATTCCAAGCACTTGAAATCATCAGTGCACACCACAAAAGTGGTATTTCAGGCTCATGTACATGCTGTGACAGAGCTATATCTAAAACACAACATTTTTTTCACCACTGCAATTGGAACCAAATGATGAGAAAATGGGAAAAAACCCAACCCCTCCCACTTTTAGTCTTCAAAGTTGAAAAAATAGACCAAACCCCTGAATTATGAGCTTTAGTGGCTAGAAGATGCTATCACAGGATTCAAGCCTTTTTCAGTTTGCTACGCATGAAAATTGTAGAATGGGATCTTACCCAGTTTTCACATTCATCAATATTGATTGACTAAAAAAGAATTTTAATTTCCAGATACCTTGTTATGATAATATTTGGAATATAATCACTTCCATAATTGTCTTGCCTAGGGCAAATGTAAACCCTGTCTGTCCTATACCTTTTCTAGATACGACATGTGATGCTAAGATGCATTGCAGATTTTCAAAGTCTTTGAGGGCCAAAGCATTACAAAGCCTATATATATTTGCTTTCTTTTTCTGTTTTTAATTCCCAGACATCAAAGCACTTTCCAGCTTTTTTTATTTACTTCGCAAAATCTATGTTTGGTTGGTACTGCCTAGCCACTTCGGTTCTAATGTGGGGACGCTGATGTGCAAACTGTAAGTGACTTGCTATTAGGGACACAGTGATATTTAGTGGCGTGGTGAGAACATGAATGTAGGAAGAGTGAGACAAAGGAATTTCCTGAATTAAGTCCCGTTTTCTGTTAATACAAACAATGACAATGTATCATTCTATCTGTCACTTTTTCAAGTTTTTGCCTTTTTTTTTTTTTTTTTAACCAGTTACCCCATTTGCCCACAGCCCCTATAGGAAAGCTCCTGCCTAATAAATCAATAATATTATCACTAAAGGTACCTAGGATAAGGTTCAGCTTTCAGATCAGCATCCATTCTCACAGTGAGCAGTAGCAGGCATTAAGTAACAGCTATCTTCTTGATTCTTAGACTAAATCTGTGCTCTCCCTAGACCTAGTGATGCTCAGAACAGCTGAAAGGGGTTGCACAAGATGTTTTAATGAACTGTGTGCTAGTGAGAGGTACTTGTAGCTTTAAAACTAGTATCTCCCTTCTCAAAACTTGTCCTTTTTCTCTTCTGCAAGTTTTGTTTGGCTATGCCATCTTTATTCCAGGAGGGAGATTACTTTTATGCAAACTGTTTAGTGCCCGTTTTCAGCTATGAATGGGACTCATTTCTGAAGCTGTCTCTGAGGGATGTAATTGCCTTTTGCAACAACAAACATCAAGAGCTCAAGAATAACAAGGAGATTTTGGAAAAAGCAAACATTTCTAAATGTCAGCCTAATTTAATGGTAAAATAAAAGAGAGCTGACAACTTTTGGCATGGACTTTTACATATTATGTGGGTTTACACAGAAAGCCAAGAGGACAGGAGGTTTCTCCTTGTTGAAGGTTTCCATAGTTCTGTCTCCTCCAAACCTTCTGTCCTGTGTCTGTTCTTGAATTCTTTTCAACTTAAGAATCCCCAAATGTTTTACCCCAAGGCAATATGACGAGGAATTATTACATGCCAAATCCCCTATTTTTTGGTAGACATATGGCTTTGTCACTGTACAATGAATATATGATATATCTTTAATTATGTCATATCTGAGGAGTTTCTTTTTTCTTTGTCACCTCGGCTTGGCCAAAACCCCCTAGAACTCATGGTGATAATGGCAGAACTTGCATGTGTCTGATCAAAAAAGTTCAAGACTATCTGCAATTTGGTCTGAATTACTCAAATTCATAAGTAAAATGCTGTTTAAGTGAATTTTGGAAATCAGTAAAAGAAACTGGCTTCCAAACCCTTCATTATAACGAGTTTGATTCACCTTGCAAAAAGATGTTTATATTTTTAGTGAATTTTTCTGCAATTTATGCTATCATCTGCATGAGTTATTATGGACTACATAATGATATCTGAAAGAGCGTTCTAATCCTTATGTGCATTAATGGATTAGGATAGTGCTAAGGGCTGCATTGTAAGGTACTTGAATATATGTTCCCTAAAGGAATAAAAAAAGATTATCCTTGAACAAAGTGAGGTCCTGTGAAAAAGCAATTATATCCAGAAGTGTACTTAGATTGGTCAAACTTCCATGGACTTCAGTAAAAATCTTGCTGTTAGTAATAAAAGGGACTGCACTGGCCCTGTGGTTGTTATATGTTTGTTACAAAGGGTTTTGAGGTGGGAATTAGGCATCAGGAACTTTAGTTCCTTGTAACACTCATCAGACTTCAAGCCTGTTAAAAGAAGTTCTCACAACTTTTTCCTTGACTCAGGGTCCTTGGCAAAGGTCTAAGCAGTGATCCAGGAGTTACAAAGTCAGCTGCCACTTCTGCATTCCAGTGTAGTCACCTGGTTAACAGCAAGGCTTTTCTCTTTAACTGAGGGGAAGTAACTACATATTGTGCTGTTTTCTGTAGAGCTAGCAATGCTTTCTCTCATCAGTAATAACTGATATGTAAATTGGTAATCTCTTGAGCCAGTAAAACATTCAGACTCCTTTTGAGACACCTCTTCCTTTATAGTGTATTTAAATGAGTGTCTGTGTTGTCAAATGTCCTTTCTTCAGTGTCCTTTACCCTTTAATGAGTGCTACTGGAAGACTGAGAAGTTGGTTTGGCAAAGCTCTGATTATAATTTGATATAGATCTGAATTCAACTGCCTGGCTCAGCCTGGCTATTCTGATTACTGTAGTCAATGTTAATATTACAAGGAATTGACTGCCTATACATTTCAATAGCTTTGTAGTGTGGTTGAGTCCTATGTATTGCAAAATAGATAATTATATAGGTGTATATATCGATCATTATCTTGAGTCTGGATAATGTAAATGTGTGACTGAGATACAGCATTTGAGATATGCTTCCTAGCACTTTCTAAGCATACCTGATAAACACTTCTGGATGGGAGAGAGGAATAGAATTCCAATTATTTATCTAAGTTACCGAGTGGGCAATAGAGAGAGTAGGGAAAAAAGTAAGGGATAAAAAATGGCCCTCCTTTCCTCTCCCTTTTTGCTACGAATTGTTGTGGCTACAAGTAATTTAGAGTTTCTGGATACTGCAAGAGGTCTGTGCCTTTCTGTTTTGTCCTGGGTATTGTAAATAGATAAAATGGTTAAGAAACGGTTGAAAGCTAGCTAGCTAGCTAGCTTTTTTCATGTTAGTTGTAAAAACATACAACATGGTGAACTGACTTTACTGTTACAGCAATTAGAAAACATGATCAGAATCTCCTGTAAGTCTAGTACAAGTGCACTGCTTTGGTATTTTATGCTCTTGCAGCATGGACGTGCTAACAATCCACTTTCATTTTGCCCCTTAGTACATTTTGGATATGGGGGGAGGAATTTTCTGACTGGCTCAAAGGCAATCCTAAGGTAAAATTTTAACCATTCATCAGATGTGTATATACATAACAGCAGTCTCAAAATCACATAAGGAAAGATTGCCCATTGATTTTTAATTTCAAACTTACAGAACAATCATAAAAATACAAAGGTCTGCATGTGTATATATATATATGTGCTGTTATGAGTTGTGCATATTTGCCATATCAGTGTTTCTGTAACTTCACCAGTCCTTTATAACAGTTTAATACAGGTGAAACCCATTCTATTATAACAATTTCTCACTGGTGTGAATGTTAAACTAGTGTGAAGCTTAACAACAATAGAATTAGCCCAATGAAAAAATGGTAAATCAGACTCAGGGTAAACCAGTGCATTCTATGCCTTATATATTCTCTGTGAAAGTTGATATGAAAAGTAATCAAGAATAATACAGAATTTCATTCCACCTTCCACTGAAAGACTGTGACACGTTTGGCAAATATTAAGGATGGCTCCCAAAACTTTGTGAAAAAGGTGGCACTCATAGCCACCCATTATCCTGCTTTATATATAAACAAATGTAAGTAAAAAGAAGTTGGGACATTTCCAAACTTGCATAAAGCATGATCTGGAATCTTGAGACCAGATTTATCCTCCATTTGAATTACATCAGAATAAATTTGCCTTTCAGTTTGTTCTTGGTTTTGCCTTGAGACTCTGAAAATGTTGAATTGCTGGAAATGTTTTCAAGTCTGAGACTCAGTAATCACTTCTCTAATAATTAACACAATTGAGAGAGTTCTATATAAAGACAGTTAAAATTCTTGCATAGATTAAACTTACGTAGAATCAGTCCCAAAGCAAGCTGTTAACTTATCAGTTAAGGATGATAATGTCAGTTCCTATGCGTAGACAATATACTTGCTAATATCTGCTCTGATGGGCATTGATAGATCTTATATTGTGCTTAAATGAAGATTGGAAAATCAATCCACATAGAGGCATTTTCTTCAACAATCTGTTCCTAATGTGATCTTCATTTGTGAAATTCAACAGCAGCACAAGAAAACAAGTCTTTGATATTTCCTCGTATGCATCCTATAGGAAGGATCGTATTGCTGTAGAGGGTAAAAATTGTACCAACAGACAATGTTACACAGCCAGACTGTTCATTATTTATCTGTGGCCTAACATCTAACATTTGATGAATGAATTTACAGCAAAATAATGTTACTGGAGTTTGTTCAATTGTTTCATGTGGTTAGGACAGCTGTAGGCAATCTGTATAGGCTCTTCTGCTATTAGAAACCTATACATGTTTAGGCAGTATATATTTCATTTATGATCTGCCAGAAAATATATTAAAACTGAAGATCACTGTATGAATATTCCTCTATGAATGCTTACAGCATAAGAGGAATTTCCCAAGACTAAAAGTAACCACAGTAATTTCATTTGAACATCTCATGTAAATGAAGTCCGTCTGTCTTGAACGTGTCTTCTACATGTACACTTTATAACAAGAGAGGTGGCTTGATATAAATTGTGTTACTCAGTCTGACCTGCTCTTAAATTAAAAAAAAAAATCTTAACATGTCTTCTGTCCACATATGTAAAATCTCTGGTTTTCTTAAAGCATTGATTCAAGGCTTTGAATTTTAGCCTTTTAACAAACCAAGATTATTCAGCCAGAACCAAATATCACCGTTCCAGCACTCCACATGACATGAAATGGAAATAAAAGTAGTCTGAGGTCGAGTCATAGAACAATCAAATACATGTGAAACTCATCCCAGGAATCAAACTCTATCTATTTTGCCCATCCTCCTCCAACTCCCCATAAGAAGTTTTCCAGACGTATGCTGGGTCTTTCAGTTTCTGCCTCTCTCTAACTTTGCATCTGTTGTCAATTATTTTGTCTTTGTCAGCTGTTCAAACAGAATCTAAAAATACACTAAAACATCCACTTGCAAACCTCTCTGCCCAGAAGGAGCCAGGAGGTTTTTGACAATGGTTAGCTCATCATTTATTCCAAACCAAGGAATGAACCTCCATCTTTCTTTCCTGTCCAGGAATCCTTATAAGTAAAAACATAATCTGACAGACAGCCTCTGAGGTTTGAAGTGCATGAGAGTACAGAGGGCTTCTGACTTACATGGCTATACACAGGCAGAACAGTTTAATTCAAGAAACACAGACTTCCTCACAGATGAAGATTTAGCTGAGTTGAACTTTCTTGGAATTTTAAGGATTTGCTAAGGACAGAAAAAAGTTATTTTGGCCCATTTTTGGTGAGCTTCTAATTGAAAGAGAACATCATGCTTCTGTCCTAAAAGCATTATTTATAAATTATTGCCTATCACATGACTTGCAAGAAACTATTTTGACATCCAGAGAGTTCAGGATACTGAAAAAAACCTCATTAAACCATGCCATCTTGAGAAGTGGTGCTGCAGTTTTAATTACAATCGTACAAAAAATAAAAAAGCTACAGTCAGTGTGCTAAAGCTGTCCATAGAGCTTGCTTTGCTTGCCTGGGGGGTTGAATGCCTATTGCGTTTCCACGTGCCTATATGTTCTGTACTGACAGTTAAACGAGTGTATTGTGTTTGTTTATATTTAGTTTTTAGTGGATATAGCATATGTGTTTCTATAAAGATGGTAATTAGAAAATCATACTGCTACTGTTGTGCACTCACTTTAAAATTTTGTGATGATTTCTTCTGTTGTGCAAAATAACCATAGTTATATACTCACTTCCTTCTCTGTAACTAGAACTAGCATTCACCTGACAAATGAAACTTCAGTGCAGCACACATTTAAGCTTTGAAATCCATGAAACTACTCGTTTGCTTACAATTAAGTATGCATTCAAATATATTGGGCACTTTGAAATTACTTCAGAACATGTAAATTCACACAATGGCTGAGCTGTGCTTAGCCTTGGTTAACTCTAATTCACTGCGCCTGATGTTGCCAGAGGAGTTTTCAACCGGAATACTGTTGGAACAAATAAACAAACAAGAATTCTTGTGGCATCTTCAGAATAATTAGCAGGAATGCCACAACTGCTGTGAGGTTAAAGATACTTATTTTCTTAAGTCCCACAACCAGGTGTGAGATGCCATATTTCACCACGCCTCTTGGTTTGAAATGTGAGGCAATTCCAGCAGCAGCTCAAAGTAAAACTTCCCTCTCCATGGGTAGTACTTGCTATTGATCAACTGGACCAGCAGGAAGAGGTGAAAGTAAGGTACTGGAGTGTAAAGCAAAACAAGGATACGTTATATTAATTATGTGGAAATGTTAGCTAAAGTGCTTTGCTTTCATATATTCACAGACTATGTTCATGCTGCATATTTAGACTAGGCAAATCAGGAGCACTCTCACTGCTATGCACCAGTCTCAGCTGAAGACTGCAGGAGCAAAAAACATACTTTACTGATACCAGTTAGTCATCAGAACTCTGTTTTTCATTTGAGAATATAGTGCGTACCTTACCAACAGAGGCAACACAGAAACACTGAGGGTTGTGACCCAGGACTCATTCCCCTTGCATGGCAGGATGTGCATCTCATGTGACTTCATAACACTGGTGCATTCTTGATTGCGTGTAATCTCATGCGTACGCCTATGCCTGTTGCTTGAATTTATGTTGTCCATTGTATAATAGAGGTTGCCTGCAGCTGGGTTACAAAATAGAGAAGAAGCTGTTAGACACTGTCAGAAGGCTGGAAGCCACTTCTTTCTTACGTCTAACATGCTGTCAGGAAAGGCAGCAGCAAGCATGCCTAAAGTCAGACAAATTGTTCTGTGGGGCTGATCTGGCTTGTAGACCATAGTTTAGCCTCTAACTGTTCCATTTCATTTATTAGCCTACTAAATTATGCTTGTATCCATGCTTGTATTCTTATTCAAATACCTCTGAGTTCAGCTGCATGCTTAGGAAAAAAACATTGTATGGATCTATGGATTTTGCACGTGAGAATCAGGCACATTATTTTGTTCCTTTAGAATACCTTTTCCTGGCATTCTGAGTAGGTTCCCATAGAAAGAATGAGCTAGTGTGTCCAGGTGATTGTCATTATCACAAGTTCTTTTTATTCAAAAAAATCCACATTGCCATACAGATAGCTAGTGCCACATTTATTATAATCATTGCCTTTCCAGTTATGCATGTATGAAATGTTTACACAGTTTGCTCAAGAATTTCGTGTTTTGAAAGTTCGCACAAAACACCAGAAATGGCTCACTTAAAACATACATCAAAAGGGAAATGGTGATAACAGATGAATGCTTTTATAAAACTAGCTGGGGATAAATTCAGCTAACAGCAGCTTGGAACAGAGCAAATGCAGCTCAGATGGGAGTCTCTGGGCAAAGTTCACAGATTATATCTATGGGAGGATAAGTTACAGACAGAGTTCAGTTCTGCGGAGGGCATGTGCTGAATGCTGGAACCACAGGTGCTAAAACGTAATGCTCAATACCTGGTGTGCTTGCCCATTCATGCTTCTATTCATGAGAATGCTATTGGATGACTACCAAATAACTGTCCCTTCTTAACAAAGTTGGGTCCTTCCATGTGAAGCATTCAGAGTCTCCCGCGACACATGTCATTCCTTTTATATACGGTAAGACTTTGGAGGGTAAAATCAGATGTAACATACAATATCTGGCAAAGTAGAGACCAACAGCTTAGGTCTTGAAGACCTGGAGATTCAGAAGACAACATTTAAAAAAATATTTAATGGCCCAGTTTTGAAGGCCCAACTTTTAAATGCACCTAGAATTGAGGTTACAGAGTTACTAGGATTTTCAAAACCACCTAAGACATCTAATTCATAGTGAAAATTAGGAACCTGGACACCTTTGAGAATCTTACTACCTACGTAACTACAGTTTCAGGTGCTTAAGTTCCTTAAACATCTCTCCTTAGCTGAACTGGGAACTAAAGTCATAAAGGCTTTCACAAGAGCTTATACTCCAAGATCACTTTGATGATGCCAGATGACCATAAAAAGGGTCAAAGACAGTTTTCCATATTCTTAGCAGAATATATTAAGAAGCCTAAAAAGCACGTAACTGTATTTATACTGAGTTACTGTTTGGGTAGGTACTGTGGGGAAAAAAGTTTGATGCGTGCAGGCTATATTATCTTCATTTTCAGTTTGCTGCCTTTTGGTTTTTCATTTTCACTCTTCTGTTTTACTTTGAACTTAATTTATGTACAATAATTCAAAATACTCAGTATATTCTATTTTGAAATGGATGTTCAGTTGTCATGCACTGATCATATCTCTAAGACCATATAAGTTTCAAGACAGAGTTTGAAGAGTCAAGTGCTCTTTAGATCACAGCAACGATCTTATCTAAACCTGAGTCCAAAGGAAATCAAGCGGAAACCTACATGAAGCTGGACTCCCTAATGGTACCAGTTTTTAGAGATAACTTAAATCTTGCTGAGTTGAAAAAACCCGTTCAGTTGGTACAAGAGTTCAAACCAAATACAGACTGTTATCATTTGCAGTCATCTGGAAAGGAAAATGCTCTTAATGCAATGCCAGTAAAGGATATTCCCTTGAGTTTTCTTGCTCCGAGCTACTGTAGCTTGTTTACATTCCCCAAAGAAACTGTGTGTGAAATCTTTCACACACAAAGTCAAACCTTCAGAGAAGTTTAAGATAGGACTTAAATTGTTAGAGTATTTTGATGCATTTTGCTAAAACTTAACATTTTAACCATAAGAACTCCCGGATCCTGCTTCCTTTTTTTCTTCTGTGTACTAATCACTGCGAGAAGAATTAGACTTCTAGGGCATTTATACTGTGAAAGTCGAAAGAAAACTATCCAGCAGGTCAAGGCATGGAAAATAGTAACAAACACCTGCTGCTTCTACATATGGATACATTTTTCACTTAAGTGGAAATCACTTAGCTGAAAATCAAAGCATTGGTAGAAAGCATATCAAAGCAGTTAAAACCAGAAAAGCTCATAGAAATGTTTTATGAGAAAGCATGTAGCTTAAAGTGTTGAACTTTCACAGATAAATGTGCAGAATTAGTTAGCTATTTTGTCTCTTTCATTTGCTAATCAATTTTCCCCACTACCAGCCTATGACAACTAGTAGGCCTGCACATTTGTTTCATATGGTCAAAGAATGTTTAACCCCCTACTGACCCTCTAGTGTTTGCTCTCCTTCCCTCAAGGCACGGAAGACTTTAAAGTAGAAAACCGATGAATGAAAAGAATTAATCTCTTGGGGGCTTTTGTCATGAAAGCTTGAAAGGGGATCAGAACAGTCTGACATGTTGACAGCTGAAGTCAAGAGGAAAATTATGATATAATACAGCAAGTCAAAAATGTTATGTGCCATTGTATCCAAAAGGCAAACAAAGTATACATATTGCCTTATTTCTTTTTTGGCTGCTCTTGCTACTGGTAACAACAGTAAATTCTATACTGGAACCCCTTGAAAAAGATGAAGGGTATTCATGGCTGCTTTTTAAGAATGAGCTGTTGAGCTCCTCAAAGATGGGTGTAACATGTAAATGAGCTTCTTCTGACCCTCGTGTCTTACCCCTTTTGCAGTCTGTGATGGATCTCTGGTTACTGTTACTGATCTGGACAGTTTTGTTCATGCTTTAGCTTCTTCTAACTAGCTTTGTTTGGAAGTCTTGAGGCTTCAGTGTGATAGATTTAAATTTTTCTCCCTGAATACAGCATTGGCTAACTCCTTATGCCAATGGTGACATTGTTTGCTGTATGAACTTGTTTTGTTTTAATAGTCTCACTCAGATACCTTTTCAGCTATTTTTATTATTAATTTGAATTAGTGATTTGCCAAGCAATTCTAAAAGTGATCAAGACCAGAGTGGGTTTGTAACTTAAACGGCAAGAGAGAGAAAGTTTGTGTACATTTGCATTCAAAGATGACAGCCATTCTTTCCTGTTGTCTTCATTCTAAGCTCTTGGAACGGCCATTACATCAAACAGAAAGGTATTGATAAACTACAGCAAAAATAACACATTTGCAGTTGGCCTGTGCGTATTCCTTTTCATTCTGCTCAGCATGGAGAGCCAGGCATGGCCACAGCTCAACAGCTACTGGACAGTGATCGGAAACCCAGCTATATTTTCACAGCGGTGTTTTATATTTGTGGCTGCCTTTCTGGTTAGCATAATTTTAGGAGTCTCCTGAGCTCCCAGCAAGTTTTGCCAGCTAGGGCAAACTGAGAGGCATTGCTTTGAGTTTCCAAATTGTATTACAGTGAGCCAACAAGAATTTTTGCTTATAATTCTGTTAGGAGATTTTCTATTTGCAGTAGAAGATGTGAGAATAGAGCCTGTATTACATTAAGAACAGGACAGTCTGGTTGCACAGTGAGCTATGGAGTCTGTGCAGCTCCATGACTGCATTGTATGACCAGAACCATACATGCCAGAACAGATGGAGGCAATAGTGCATGCTGTATGTATGTGTGAGTGAGACGGAGGGAGGTTATAGACCTATTACTTCCTTCTTCAAATCTGCTTCTTGGCTTACGTTATTGCATGTTACTACTGACCTTCTGGAAATGAAAATTATCAGTAATCTGCAGTGTTACCCTTGTAATTGCAAGGCAAGTCTTGAACTATACCCTCTGAGAGAGAGTGGAAAATACTGTCCTTTTCAGTTGGAGAATGCACAGAACTCCTTTCCTGTTTTCCCCCTTGAGCACGACCGTGTGTTTGGGACGGAGGGGCAGCCGTGACGGCTGCAGGGTCACCCCTGCCTTGGGAAGTGCGGTGTCCCCGTTCCCCGGGAGGCCCCCGGGGTGCAGGTCCCTTTGGCTCCCCGGCCAGCAGGTGTCCCCATTGTCCCAAACAAATCCAGCTAACCGGGAGTTTTGCTTAATCGAATTAAGTTTAAACCCGACTTAACAATAGGATTTAAGCAGCTCACTGTGAAAGAAGAAAGTTCAAAGCGCTCTCATTTCTGCTCAAACAATGATGCCTATAACTGACACTGGTTGTCTTACCAAGCTAAGCAATGGTACAAATAGCTGACAAAGGGAAGTACCTTGGAAATGGGAACGATGGAGAGTGAACAGTGAACCTCCCAGTCTAATGCCAGGCTGAATTTGAAGACTAAAACATCCTTGAAAACATCTACACAGACATACACTGTAGGGAAAAAAGTGAAATCAAGCAAAATGGGATAAGCTTTTCAATTTTCATTTTTCAGCTGGAAAGAGTCCAGAGTTCATCAGTTGAAATCAGATCTTTGAATTTCTGGATGGAAATGGAAAATTTTTACCTTCCAAAAACTGTTGAAGAGGTGATACATATCTGCTTTTGAAGTACAATTTAACAACATTTTTCTAATTTTACTTTTTTTGAGAAGCAAGCCATGTAGAACTAGATTATAAACCTGCAATCGTCATGAAGAAAGGCACAGCAAATATCTCTATTGTCTTACAAGCCCAGTTCACATTCTGACCGCATAGCATGAAGTCTAATCCCCTCCCCTAATTATAGGATGCAGTGATGTAGGTAGCTCATATCATGCTGATTAAAACTGGTTTATAACCTCAGTTTTCTGTGTGGATGCAGAGCACAATTTCAACCAAGCTGTTAAATGTTTGCTAACAAATTTAACCAAATTTTTCGGTTACTGAAGTGAAAAACTGCTGGTTCTCCCATTGTGTCTAAGAGATATGTCCCCAGAAATGGAGCAGGTGATATTAGCAAATTGGAGTTTTCTAAAATGAGTCCCAAAACTTCAGGACTTTCAACATTTTGTGATTCTTGACAAATGTGATATTCCTGTGTTTGAGATGGTGGCAGGTAAATGTGAATACTGGGCTGTAAAACAAAAAAAGAACTTTGCATTGTGTGGAAGACTAAGAGAGCAAAATCAATATGATAATGTTCTAAAGAGTAGAAAAAAACTCCCTGCTAGCTGCTAACTATGAAAAGACTTGTTAGATGTATGGCAATTTGTATAAACTCCCAGTCTACCAGAAAGCATTTGCAGTAATTGCGGCAAAATTGTTCACGTAGCTGTGTGGGCTCAAGTCATGGGACCATCTGGCCAATACAGAGTGAACTTGGAAGAGTCCCCAGTGGTCCTGAGTCCCAAACCTGGTTCTGTGTGACCCATTAGTACACTTTTTCATTCTGAGGACTGCAGAGTATGCAACAAGAGAGCCTCTATATTCTGATAAGTGTACTGAAGTGTACTTGCGGTATGACCTACAGAGTTCAACCACATGAAGCATTTTTTGGAAGCCAGGTTAAAACTGGCAAGTTTAAAAGCAAAATGAACAGTAACTCCAATTCAGCCCATCCAGTGAAGGCTGGCTGATTGAATGCAATTCTCAATCCCTTAAAAGAGCAGTTTTATGCTGAAAAGTGGAAGTCTTACAAAAAAAATACATGCACAAAGATTAATCAATCAGTCATTCTTGACTCAGATGCCTCCTAGGTCCATGATTCATTTGGTTCCTATCCTATCTGTGGAAATTCCACTGAGTTTAGTGAAAAGAGCTCACAAGGAGGGGCTGCAAGGAGAGAAGGGCCTGAAAGTTGGATGAGCTGAGGTTAATAAATTGGATACTTAATGTCCACAAAAAGTTTGTGGGTTCTGTTTATGTATCCATAGTTACTCGCTACATATCATTCCAGTGTCTTGCATTCTAAGTGTAACAAGCAGTAAGAGGAAAAAAAAGTTACTTTATCTGAATTTTAGCTGCTTGAGAATACAAAGTTCTTTCAAAAATATCCCGAGTGGCTAATATAGTCTAGTGTTTATTATTAGTGCAAGAATTTTGCCCATATCCCATCTAGTCAAAGAGGTGCTTCAGTAGATCTTTAGAATGAGAAGGCCTAAAGTTAGAAGTATGGAAATAAGATACAAAGAGCTGAATTCTATTCTATACTATCACATTTAGCTTTATCTAATTATTATAAGCATTCCAAGTTTTATCTGGGCTGTAATGCTGCCTAAAATATTTTCAAAATGAGCATTTAACTGTGAAAAGCATCTGTGTGAAAAAAAATAGAGAAATAGGCACAATCATATGATTAAAGTTGATCCTTTGGACGCATCCAACTCTTACTTAAATTAATATCAGTCTTCCTCTAAATTTAATGGGAGTTATATAGAGTGTGGAATGCTGGGTTCTCATATAGCAGCAATATGGAAAATACCAACCTGAGATTTTTGAAAACTTGCTTTAAAATACATTTTAAAATTAAATCTAGATATGCTGACTTCAGAAATGAATACAGATGTCTTGAATTTCTTCCTTTCAGCTACAGATAGTATTAACTTACAAATTCATGGTATTTTCACTGAATTGGTTTCAATGAAATAGATTTCAGTACAATTGGTTTGAAGATTCATGTTGGGCTTAAGAATTTTGTCTGCAATTCGGAGGTCAAGGGCAGAATTTTTCACAAAATGAAAACTTGTACTCTAAGTAGGTAATATGCTTAACATAAATATTTGTTATGGTGAAAGATCCTTAAAAACCTGGAGGTTCAGTGAAGTTCTTGAGGTTCAACAGGGCATAAATTTGTCTTCTAAAAGGACGCTACTTTACATGCTTTTAAGTTTCCTTAGTGACTCAAAGTGGTTCAGCTGTAGCTCAGGGTTGATCACATGTAAAGATAAAGAACCCAGGATTGCACATATACTAATATTTACATTTTTATGTGCAAAGTTCATACATTTGCAACTTGGTAAGAATGTTAGTATTTACCCCAGTTTTGGGTTTGATCACTGTGATCAAACTGGAGTTAATGGGATCAGATATTGGTCTATTATATTTGGTCTTCAATATTTGTTGATAAAAATAAGACGACAAATGTATTTATATTAGATACACCTAAGCCAGTTAGCTAAATATGAATTGAGTTGACGTTTACTGATCTTTTGGGACAATTGAAGCATAATTTAGTAGTAACCAAATGCTAAAAATATCTAGCAGTTTATGGTAATGTTGCTGAAAAAGTACATATAACTGCCTGGAAGGTAGATCGCACAAATTATGTCTCATACGTTTTAAGCAGAGCTATGGGTTTCTTGTATTAGCACTAAAATGATACTGACAAGTGCTGCTTTCCATCCAGAATTACTTAATATGTCTCTTCGTAACTTGTTGCAGTATATATGAATCACATACTTTGGTCCTTAACTTCTGGAGTTCAGGCCATCATCTGTTATATTATCCTTCCTGTTTGAGTGTATTTGGCAAAGAAAATGAGCACTGCAAGTAAGAAAGTGATCCATTTTCTTTTTCCACTGCTCTGGCCTCTACTTCAGTTGTGTCATTCTCATTCTGTCAGGTGAGATCATTATTACATGTCTTGTCCTGGACAGTTATTCTCATTTGGGGTGTGTAGGTTTTGAAGCAATCAATCAGAGGTTAGATTTGGTCAGGGTGGGACCCTTTCCAAATTACTCCTGAAAAAGGTGGGACCAGTTCTTGAAGCAACATTCTGTGAGTGGAAAAAATTATTTGGTGAAAAGCTGTAACATTTCACGGATCTTTTATAATGCAGCACTATGTAAGAAAGCCTGAGAACAGACAGACTAAAAAGTAGAAAGCAAACAAATGTCTTAATGAGAATTCATCAAAGTTAGCTCTTCATTTGGAATATTAAGTTGAAGTAAGTCTGAATTGCTTCTCAATACAATGACTTTCTGATTATGTGATCAGAATTAGGATTTCATTATGGAGACTGTGTTAAATTATTCTTCACCAAATAGGACTAAATCACTGTCCTCAGTCCATCGCTGAGGAAGTTTGACATCAAACCCAGCTCTGGATCTGCCTTTTGCTCCTGGAAATCCATCTTGATCAATAGCTCAAACTTTAGTTAAAGTAAATATAAAATAACTGGAAGCCAAGTTAAAGAAATTTATCTTGCTTTGTCTTTAGTTTTTGCAGGACATTACTTGCTGTACTTAAGCAGCAAACACCAATACAGATAATAAACCTAAGTTTAGAACAAGTGCAGAACTATAAATTATGGGGGACACGCTTGTGTGAAAGACAATTTTGAAGGTTTAAATTTTCTGAAACAGGAGAATTAATGAAATAATAACTTATGTGAGTGCACTTTCACTAGAGACTAGTAGTTACTAGTAATTGTGTGGCATATACACTTTAGACATTGACCTCATGTCTCAGACATTCAGCATACCAAAAGCTTGGTTGCTTAGCAGTGAATGCTAAGTGACATATTAAGTTCAACCAAATGTCAGTCATTGCAATGATGTCATGTTGTCCAAACCCCATTAATTACTTTGAAAATTCCCACAGTAACTGAAAATCTCAGATTATCTGCCTGAATTAATGGGAGGCCTGTAATTGAATGATGGATCCCATGCTGTTATTTTGTACCCTATGTACTTTACATATACATTTTGGTCGGGCTAATACTGGTTTTGGTTATCTCTACTCATCTTAGAATCACTGCCAATTTTAATATTATCATTAAGAACAATTCCACTAATAATAAGAAATGTGAAAGACCATATTCCCCACAGTACACCTTAGAAACTGATATCCTGTATGAGTGATATGCAAAGATTTTGGTGGAATTAAATGGCTGAGAGTTGGAGAGTCTGCGCCAAAACGTCTCGTTCCTGTTTTAGCAATGTTCAAGATTCTAAGGGAGAGAAAAGGAGGTTAAGTTAATTTTTCCTAATATCTCCTACCAACTGAAGTATAATTTTTCTTTTTTGTCTTCAGTCAGGAATGTAGAAAGAAAGTCAGAAAGTTTTTAAGTATTTTTATGCACTGAGTTGCTACACTGTAGTTAAATTCCAGAACAGTGCATGTAAATGCTTGGTGCATCATGTATTTGTCAGCCAAGCACTGGGAGGTGAGGTCTTCTTTCATAATGACAAGAAATTACAGGATGCAGAACACTGTTACTCTCAGGTGCCTTCTGTTTGTTCTAGACCCCGCTTTAGGCCTCCCTGGGAGAAATGGGGCAGAACCCTACTTGGTGGGATCAACAGCCAGTCTCCCCTTCTACATTTGCTCACAAGTCATCACCAGTTTGTGTATTTTATGTAATCTGGCTTCAGTGCTGCTATGTTTTATAGGGTAACACCTGTAGTAGAAGAAGAAAACTCCAAATTCATATTATGAGACCTGAAGAAATATTTCCTAGTGAATAATATTACAGACAAAGTCTGTCTCTTCGTTGATGGAATCTTTGCAAACACTTTGCAATCTTCTTGGTTTTCCTGCAGCAAGATGTTGGAGAGATTTTTCTCTGGCTTTAATGGATACATTGGAGCAACTTGCCACTGTGAACCAATATTCAATATTCAGAATTAGGTTCTGTTAAAGTTCTTCCCAATGAGGCCTGACATATTTGATTTGTAGGGAGCAGGTATGAGAAAGAAAGAAAAAAAGATTAATTAAATTGTGTTCAGTCTTTTTATGATTAATGATCAGGCCAACTTTCTGCTGGTAAAAAATTATGAAGTTGTCTGATCTATCAATCAAATTGCACTGAAGAAAGACATGTCTGAAGCTGCTGGAAAGGAAAGCATTGTGAAATTAAACATATCTGTGCTTTCTCTTTAATGAAGAGATGCATACTCATGAAAAGAATTTTCTTGCTTTGCAACTGTACATACTGGCAGCAAAAGATGACTTGATGCTTCTTCAGTTATGTTTCTAATTTGCCATTGTTTCAGTCTGTTATTCTTCACATGTGTACAGGGCATGTTCAAACAGAAGTCTCAGAAACTGGCTAATTTGTGGTGCAGTCAATAGGCTTTGGAAGCCAATTTCTAGATACTTTATTTCTTGTGGTACCCCTCAGTAGAATGGTAGGACCAGATGGAGAAGTGATACAGAGTATTTCTTTATTTATTCTGTCAGCTTGCATCTTCCAAAAAATGACAAACTCAGCATTTGCCAGGCTGACTTTATATCAAAATATCAAGAGTGCGTATTGTGGGGAACGTTAGATTCTATTCATTTTAAAGTACAACTTTTTTTCTCAGTCCTTCTTTTGAGGAAGAGCGTGTGTCTTTTTAAAAAAAAAGAGAGAAGGATGTTTATTGGAGTCAGTCAGTCTTACATAACTTATATTGAGCTTAAACAAAATCATGTATTAGACCTATTACATGTCATATATTCAATATTAAAAAGAAATCTAACCCCCAAAAATATATACAAGTAAAAACCCAATCACAAGCAGCAGTTGGCTATCTAAAAAATAGGACTACTGAACGTTCAGTGAAGTTTCTGAGGCAGAGTAAAACCCAAGTTCAGTTTATCAAAGTTCAGCTAAGTATTTTGGAATCAGTGGAGTGATTTTGGCTTTATTCCAGCCAAGGACGGGTCAGCAGGATCTATTTTGGGGATGAGAGATGCCCCAAAATGCTGAATGTAAAAGTTAAGGCCACCAGGGCATATCATTATCCATTTCACACTGTGGAATGGACTGTGTAAATTACCTTCCTAGACTGAGGAACCAAAAGGCCTGCAGAAACCTGGCTGTGCGAGCCATCTTCTGCTTTTAGCAAGCTCATTTATTTGCAGCATTTTGCTAACGTTGCCATTTAAACTGACTAAGAACCAAAACCATTGTGACTTACCCCTCCCCAAAGGGATATCACCTTTCCTAGTGTGCTAACTCTGGAAATGCAGTAGAAGAACGCAATATCCTTGAAATTGCAGTTGTCTGCCAGGAAAATCAGATTTCACTCCTGAATCTAAAAGTATCTCTTATCGTTAATAACAAACATGTATGTAGTGACTGTATTTGCATTGCACATACCAAGAGGAACAAGACATTCTCTTTGTCCTGATTAATTTGCAGGCTAAATAAACCAAACATGACATATTAAATTTATCTGTTTTAAAATATATTTAGCTTCCACTACCATAGCCAGCTATCAGTTTTATATTCTTGGTGTTTGTTTGTTTGTTTTCTTAATAATAGGCCTATAAGACAGGGTAATGCTATTATTCCTATAGGGAGCTAAAGCACAAGGAGCTGATTAGTTGGAGTTCACATAAAAACATATATGGCAGGTGAGGGACCTAAACTGACATGTTCTGGCAACCACACTGTTGTCCTGACTGATGTACTTCTCTTGAAATCAGTCAAAAGAAGGCAACAGGGTGAGAAACAACTTTTACTTTAAATGATTTGTCTTGTTGGAAATCCTGCAAGCAAAGCCCATGAATTCTTTGCTCATTTTTGGAGCCTCAGGAAACACCTGCCTTCAGAAGAAAATCCTGTAAACCCACAACTCTCAGATGGAATATATCTGATTGTCAGACTTCTCAGCCATAAAATGGGTTGGAGAATGTAGAGGAGCATGTAGAAAGATCATGTTATCACTAATCACAGAAAGTAGAGGAAGTGTTGCTCAATGCATATTTTAGAATATTTTAGATGCTTCTTGGTGTTTGTTATTCAAGTTCAGTGAATTCTTTTTTCCATATCTTGGAAAATTAATTTCAAAGTTAATTTTCCTGAATACTGACAAGTTCCACACAACCACATAAGGGTTCAAAGTTACAGAACTTACTACCTATGAAAATAGTTGCTGCTGGGAGTCACTCTTACTAACTTTTCAGAGGCAAAGCAGAAATTAAAAAGTCAAATAAAAACTTGCCTTTCGTTTCAAATTATTGAGCATACATACACTCATTTGCCTAAACCTCTCATACATTGACGTCAGTAACCTAGTGGAAATGCAGAAACATGTTGTCAGCAACTGGCTGCATCAAAGCACAATTTCTGAAGTCCAGCTCTGTGGTGTTGCAATAAAGAACACATGTAACATTCCCAACTAATTAACCAAACAGTATTTTAGACATACTAACTCATCTGTGTACAGGAAAGCCAGGCTGTTGTAAACTTACAGAGGGGAAAATAAGAAAGATGAGTGTCTTTCTTGGCAAGTATCTTTTTTAGACTGGTTTTGAAAGGGTCGCTTTGGATGTTGATAGAAGAAAAAACAGACTAATCTAATGTAGAGATTCTAAGCCTAATATCTTAACCTTGATTTTTTCTTTAGCACTGAGAACCATAGCACTGGATCATCTAGACATAAAAGAGTCTTTCACAATTTGAATGTCACAATATATCATTTTTTCCACAAAATGGTCATGCTCCATCTTAACAGCTGAATTCATCTGTTTAGGAATTCTCTGCACATTTTCACCTTAACTGTATTAATAATCATTTTATATTGTTAGCTTAGGTTATTTTTTGACTTAAGTAGCTCTTCTCATCCTCTCTGTGGGAATTCATCCTTCACATTGTTTTACAGGCCTTTATAATCCTATAAGCAATTCCTTTTCTCCATTTTTCTACTAGTCTGTTCTGCTGTCCTACCAGCTGATAGATTATGTCTTCCACCAGCCACTCGTTTTTTTACAGTTGTTTGCACTTAGAAAATTAGCTCAATAATTTATTACAATGGAGTTGCCTATGCAGTCAGCTAGGGAGGTTTCTGTGCTCTGTATAAGCTGATGCTTCCGGAGGCAGATCTACAGAGTTGTTTGCTGACTTCTGATTACAGCTGGCTATCATCCAGATAGCTTTGAGTGTGGGCAAAGCAAGCATGTGTGTGCCTGCAAAATACCAGGGAGACACCCCTTTGGGGTTTTCTAGCATTGCCCTAGTTACAGCACATTCTTGCAAATCAGCTGAGTGTCAAAAAACTATGCTGAGGTCTTGATAGAACATTTTTCAATGGCAATAGGAAATGCCCCAAGTAAACTGACCCAAATCGTATTGAAGCTGGTAGACCACCTTTGACTTCACTGGGCTTTGGAAATAGGCCTGTACAGTCTTCAACAGTTGTATTGCAGAGCCAGATCTGAGCACATAAGCGTACTGCATGTTCTCATATTGCCCACCATTCTCCCTTCCCTTCAAGTGAAAAAAGAGACCAAAACAGTCTCTGCTGTTTTTTTCTGCGTGGATGCTCCCAAGCCTCCAGAAAGTGCAAATCAAATATATAAGACTGAATTTTTGATGATAGGAAATTTGCTGAGCTGTAGTTAACACTGACTTTTTTTCCTTCTGATGTGGATTTTTTAAAGCCAAGATACAACCAATCATCCTTGTTCTCGTTCTATAGATTATGCTTTATCCTGAATTCATACAAAGCATTTCTTTTGACTTCCAATTGTGAAGGCCTGTTAAGTCATTGAGTGCCAAGGGGCACTTAAAATCTGTTTCTGCTTCCATCCACTACTGTTTTGGTTGTGTTTTAGTTTATAATTGCTTTCGAATGTGCATCATAAACATACATTCTTCTAGAAAGTGTTATTTTAAAAAGCTAAATTAATCTAAAAGGAAGTTTCTTTCCCCAAAATGAGCATATATTTTGGATGGCACATAGACATACTACGTAGGAGAATAATGCAATAGTAGATTACTGCATTAAATTGAAATCAAATCCGAGTCAGTGAAATTCCCTAATATAATAAATGCCAGATATTCTGGATTTCTTGAGCCAGAGTGCTTGCAAAGTCCCTAACTAGTGACTAATTAGAAAAAAAAAGTTGACAAATTGCACAGAATGAAGACAACAGAAAGAAGACAGATTTGGGAAAGAAATAGTATTGAATGAACCTTAAAAGACAGAACATCTCCTTGGTGAACTTCTTACATGTAGCTTATATTATCCACTGCAATTTTAAAGTGATCAAATATTTATGTCACAATAAAAAGAGCCAAGGGATGGTGGGTTAAATGAAACTAATGGTAGGAGTATCATTTTTTTAATGCTGACAGTCTTGTTGCTGAATAAGAAAGCATTCCACTCCATGTTTAAAAATTAACCTTGCATGTGGTTTAATCCAGATTTGTAAATAGATTGGCTGTATATTAGTTCCCAGTCAGTATCATGACATTGAGCTTTGTGCAGTCCCAGCTAAATGTAGGAAGAAAAGCAGAGACCACTTTGTTGTACAGGCTTTGTGTAAATAGTAAGCCAAATACAGGAAAAAAAACCTGCTCCTGCTGAAGAAAAGGGAAGTGTGTAAGTTGCAAATTCACTGCAATCAAAAGAGATCCAGACTTTATTTAGATCTACTTTGGTTAAAGAAACCACACATTAGCTAATTTGACTTGTTAAATATGGACAAGATTTAAGCAAAACAGTAAGTAGAAATATAGAAACAGTCTTCACTGCCTATATATAAAAATTATACTAGAAATGTTGCTACACATTTTGCTTTCAATAAACAATAACTGATATTTTGTCCTGACTTCTGTATCATAAATGAAAATATGAAGATGGAAATTATTGAATGTATAGTTTATACCATTTAGTAGTATCTGAATTAGTTTGTGTAAAACAGGAAATTGAGACAATTTTTTTTACAGCTATTAAGTATTTTTAAAGGGTCTTTTTTTTGAAGTGAATGCAAAACATCAAAAGCAGCAATAGTTAAAACTAACTAGTTTTGAAGTTTCTTTGAGAAAAAACTGTCATTTGTGAGTTTCGCCCCATTTCAGTGCAAAGCTATGAATTGGCTCACATTCTGCTTGACTGTTCAGTGGATGCCAGGAAACCCTTCTACAGGCCGGCCCTGTGTTTGCGCTCCATAACAAACCTGATTACCGGGAGCACTTGGTATGGTGGAAGTCCGCTGTGAGCACTGTGTGCAGCTGAAATGGTCCCATAGTCATGCAAATGTAAAACATTAATGCTTGTAAATGAACATCTGGTGTGAGAAGATTATCAGGTACACCACGGCACAGCTCAGAGCCCGCGGGAGGTGTTTGAATTCCAGCGAGAATTACAACACCAAGAGATGCTGACCACCCAGTGACTTCACTGGGAGTGGCAGAAACTCAGTATATTTATCGATCATGTTCTTGGTTATATAGCATATTTTACACAAAACAATCAACTTCCCATCTGAGGCTGGAATATGTCCCCTTTTCCCTCAGTACCTATCACCTTGGAGATTTCCTATCTTAACTGTTCACTTCTCAGCTTCTTGTACTGATTTATGCCAAACAATGTAGCAAGTTCCAAATGTGTAGAAAATAAATACACATTTCTTCCACTATTGTATCTAGCATACAGGAAAATAGGGAGCGTAGGGACCAGTTAAGCAAGAGCAATAGAAGCAGGAGTGGAATCTACCCAATATACTCGATCCACTAAGCAGTTTCAACATAGTCTATATGTGCTTTCATTAGTCAGAAATTATTTGTAGACATTACCAAACTGAAGTGTGTAGGTACTTTTTCACTTAGAGTGTAGGTTAGTTTTTAGTTAACATTATGATGTTTCGATTTTTGATTATATGCTTTAAAGTATGTTTTATCGTAGGATATGAGCCAATTTTATCTTGGCATTTACTGGAGTGCTGTATTTTTTTTAAAAATTGAGATTTCCTGAAATGTGGTTTATTTTGCAAATTCAAAAAGTGTAGAAAGCCACATTCTTGATCTTCTTTTTAAGAATCAGATCTTGTCAAAGTTGTGTTTTTATACCATAAATTCCCACATGCATCGAAAAATACCTTATTTCATTAAAATATTTCTACTAAGCATGTTTTAAATGTATTTTAATATAGACATTTGCATTCTTGTACATTTGTTTTGTATTTCTAATAGATCTTGTCAGACAGAAAAAATCTATAAATAACATGTATTGTACAAGCTGTATTTAGCTTCTGGATAGCTCTGACTCAGCACAGACTGTATAAAGCCAATGGCTGTTGAAAATGGCTTGGTTCTGTTTGGTTGACTGAGATGGTAGAATATGCCCAAATAAGCACAAACTCTAATGGCGCTACTAAATAGTTTTCTCTTTGTCTCAAAAGTAACTAAACACTCTTCATATCACTTTATGTGTAACAAGGTTTATATATAATTCAGGAAAAAAAGTGCTTCCCCAGATATTTAAATTGAAAAGACTCTAAACCTTGTGTGAATACAGGAAAAAAAATGTGATGGTGTTCTTAACTTAGATGGTGTCTGACATGCTCACCAACTCTTACTATCACACTATTTTTATTTAGTTCCACAAATGTAGGCCAAACGTCTCTTGTCCTTTTCTGGAAATGGAGTGGGTGACCCCTCTTTTTATCAGGCTGAGTTTCCACATTTGTAGGATGCAAAGACAGACAGTCGAATGGTCATCTCTTGGTCTGTAGCCACAGGGAGGATAGCTGATGCACTGGTATTTGATGTGCTTGAAGTTATTTAATTTTCTCCCTCCCACACGGTTGGATCAATTGTGTGTTATCAATCATCCTGAAATAGCTATCTGCAAAATTATAACACCCTTGGCCAGAGCCATGAATAATGCTAACTCTCACTTCTTGATTCCCTGCTTTCTCCAGATTAAAAGTAGTTTGCTGGTCTCCATCATGCATGCCCTTTGGTATATTAGGGAAATGTGGTAACAATTTTGTATACATATCCTTCTCTGCCATTTGGAGAAGTTATAGAAGTCCAAAATAAGTTCCTCAGTTCCCTGCATTGTAAACGAGCAAGTAGAGTGACAGCACAGGGTAGAAATGGAAGCTGTCTAAGATGGGCAGCAGTGTTGGCCTTCACCACATTTTCCCAAAGCTTTCTAAATGCAAGATGTTCAAAAGGCTGATTCATTTCCTGGAGGTTATCTGTGTTCCTAAGGTAGATCATTACTAGCCTGTTACTATAACAGTTTTATGTGCTCAGCGAGACTCCTGGTAGCTTCTCATTCCTTGAGTTGTCAGTAAAGCCGCTGTATAATATTCCTATTAATCTGTTCTGTGCTTCTGAATCCCTTGTCTTTGTACTGCCTCAGTTCAGTTCTTTTCAGACAAAAACAGAAGAGAGAATTGTTTAGAGAGTTTCTACTAAGGGCAAGCTGCAGATTTCACACCCACCGCTGGAGTCTTAAGGCAGCTGCAGTTCTGTGGGGAGAAGGTTATTTAAACAGAGCAGTTAAAGACAATCAGTCCTAGTGACTTAGTGACTGCACGACACAAGTTTGCTTTGAGATGTTCATCCCAGAGTCAGGGCCAATTGAGATCTGTACTATTGTTCTTCTTTACTGTAAGCTGACGAGTTTCTGATAAAATTATAGGATGTGTTGCTTACAATAGCAGAGGAGTTGACTCAAAGATCTAGGAGGTCTGTTCTAGTCCTTTGTTTCTACAGAAAACCAAGCTATCGAGTTCAGAAATTGTCTTGATTTCTGTTAAAGGAATGCTGAAAGACTCTGAAGCTGCAGTGTTCTCTGGGGAGCCTTGGTGACATATGTAGATGTTAGTGCCACATTGAAGACATTGAGAAGTCATCTCTGATTATGTATGTGAGTGTCCTGGGAATGGCTTATGCTGAAATCTCTGTAAAAGTAACAGAGTGGAAAAAAATCTGTTGGAAATAACCACTTAGCAATTATTTATAAAATACAACTATTGCAGCTGTTGTTTCCAGTGTTCAGATACTACAGATCATGTGTTATTAGTGAAGAAGTTTCATTGCTTTTTGTCTCAAAAAATATTAAAAAATGGAATTGTGTTCTGCACATGAGCAAAAAATTTGAGCCTGGTCTCAGGAAAGAGGGTTGTATACTACAATTACATATTTTACATCTGCACCCCTCTTAAGACAGTTGCAGAAAATGGTATTGGAAATGACAGAAATTTTAAGATTATGCAGAATTCAAAGCATACTGATTTATTGTCGACGTGCTATTTAATAAAAGAATGGAGAAACTGTTTCCTGTAGATTTTGAGGATTTGTGACAACATATATGTTAATTATTGTCAGTCCATGCACAGAGAAGGTTAGAATCTATATTTCAAGCAGATTTAAAGTTTCACAGAAGTCTGTTTTTAACCAATTTTATTTGACTTTCCCTTAAATATTTTCATTAATGATATGCAAAACTTGTAAATGATAGTTAACTGGGAGTGGTTTCAAATATTTGGAGAATAGAATGAGAAAACCTGCATGGGAAAATACTGCATAGTAGTTGTTAAAGAGAGATATTGACACCTATTCCAGCTGCTAGCTGCAGATCTTTATACACATCAAATATTGTTACATAGGACTTTGCTCTCTGTTTCCCTTGCTTTTACACTGCAGTAAGAGTTATTTTTTTTAATCCTGAGATTTTGCCTTTTTTTCAGCAAAACCTGAAGGGCAGGAAAGAGGAAAGTCCGTAAGTGATATTATCTCAGCACTCCCTATTCTCCTATTCAACTGCATAGGTTTTGAGTAGCACATACACAAGTTAAAAGTGTTTTCCAAACACTTTTAGCAGACAAGATTTCAGAAGAATTCAACATATTGTAGGAAAAATAATAATAAGTACAATTGTTTTAAGAAGAACCCTGATGGCTAACTAGCTACCACAGAGAAATCACACAAATTTGTCTGTTATGCTCACTATTTATTTATAAAGAAATAATCTGCCATTGCATGTATACTTGCTAATGTTGATCTACAGCTATTGCCTTGCTACAGTCCCAGTTTGACTTCCCTCTGACCTTTTTTTAACTGGTATAATTCCAGCAGTTTAACTGGAGTAGCTCCTAACTTAAAGAGAGTCACTAGCTAAAACTGAGGAACAAATGGTGGATACTTGTAGATCTTACAGGAATAAAGAGAGTTGAAGTGCACAAATAAAGCTTTCTATAGAGATAGCATTTGTGCAATGAAAGGAACATATCATTTATGTAGTTTTTGCTGCTGTCATAGGATGTGAAGTTTCTTCCACCTCTTTCTGTGATGTAATACTCTGTAAAATAAATAACCTTTCCTTTTTCACACTAACAATCTCACTGAATTCAGTACTATTAGGTATGTGAGAAGAGCTAGGTGAGTTTGACTCTCATTAATTCTGACATTAATGGCACACAACCACAAAGTGGAGAGAAAGAATAAAAAATAAGAAAAAGTATAATTTCTAATCAGAAATAAACATATAATTAAATGTTCCATTAAGGCACAAAGACAATGAATGTGTCATATTCAATAGGAAATGAGGGGAAAATGCTACATTCAAGTGACAATTTTGCAATACATATATCATGCATATAGTGTTTCAGAAGGAATTTATCCATTTGATCATGAAGCTAGCAGATAAATCACTAAGGAAACAAACCATGACAATATGCTTTATTGTTCCTCACAGAAGTTCCCATGTATTATTTTCTATTATTTCATTGGAACAGTCCTCTAAATTTGTAAGACAATAAAATCAGTTGCACCAGATGGAAAAATCAGATTCCTACCCATGGTATTCATAGGACAGATACTGCAACATCATCACAGCACACAATCACTTTTGTATCTAAGAATGTAACATCCTATAGGATAGCATGCCTAATTTTATGACCTTTAAAGTAAAAAAAGGCAGTTATTTTTAAGTAGTTAAAGTGGTTATAGTAGTTAAACATATTAGAAAGGGACAAGCACTGCATACTATAGTGACCGAACCACATGCAATCTTAAATTTGCAGTGTAAAATTTCAACATGTGGAAATATTTCAGACTCTTAGCATCAAGAGTAGGTATTGTTCAATAATACACCCAATCTATTTTTCCTCTGTCTTGTTTACAAATTGGAAGGACCAACTTGTAAAGAACTCTGTTCTTTTACCTAATGTGTGATCTGTAGTAACTGTTTGTTCCTCAGTTTCCCCCTCTGTGAGAGGTGGGACAATTGATACCTACCTTTCTTTCAAGACACCAGAAGTACCTGTGAGACAGAGGAATGATTATGGATCAATTCCTTTGAAATCATTTGACAAATGAATCTTTGTGAACAGTTAACAGCTCAGATTGCTTTGGCTTGGCACATATGGCAGCTAGGATGTTTCTGTTCCCTGATGAGCTTGGCTCCTCGAAGCAGGACTGGCCTGAATGTTCCATTATTACTAACTCAAGATACATTCAATACAAATCGCTCCACAACATTAACTCAGAAGTCAGGCTTTGGGCAAACATGACTTTCTGTAGAATTATTTTAAATGGTGGCAGACTACAGACAATTGAAGTGATAGTATACACCTTTCAGAACTGCAGAGACTTTTTTGCTGTATTCCCCAAGCACTAATCAGAGTTCATGCAATATACAATGAAAAAATAGATATAAGTTATCTTAGCAAATTTTTGCATCTTAATATGCATATTGCAAATACAAAACCCAAAGATTTTAAACTTTAAATAATGCACTACCATCCAGCTTAAGTGGTTTTTATCCCTTAGAAGCCGTTTCCTTTTTCTTAAAACCATGGGAATTTGTCTTTTCTCACTTGCCAAAGCCACAGTACAGAACAACCATCAGAAAGTAATTAACACTGTCTGTCTTTTCTGATTAAATTAAACAGATGTAAGGTATATGTCTAGGGTAGAGGTTGAACTTACTAAATGAACCTCATTTAAAACAATAGAGTTGGTATCTTTCACCACATTACTTTATTAGTGAAGACTTTTTCCTTGTTCAATTTTATCTTAATGCTAGAGCAAATACAGTTCCCCTCTTGTCGTGATCATTATCTCTTATCCATTCATAATTTTTAAATAACAAGAAAGAGGAACAGTCATAAAACTCAAATTTAAAAGGAACAACAGTTCAAATCAGATATCAGTGAAAAGTCTGTGCACCTCATTTATAGGTGCCAGAGCACACATAGACAGCTGTAAGCACTGCACACTTCCATATGTTATATCTGTTGAGAGTACCACCTCTGAACTGGATTACAAAATCTCCCTAATGAGGCATTTTTCAATGCATGGTAAGGTGGCAACAATCTATGCCACATTTTTAACTGTCTCCACAGAAGAGGAGACAAAATGCCTTAACATGGGCTGAGTCTCTGCTGTATCTCCAGTTAATCAGCATGCATATCAGTCTAACCTAACTGCCTGTCAGTCACTGACATTGTCTTGCAAATAGAGCACCTGAGCAGTCAGTAAGGGTTACTCAGTTCCACTCAAACAATTCAACATACTTTTTATCATATACTGTGTTGGAATGAAGAACATAATCATGGAAACCAGAAGTATTTATATAACTCATTGAATTGTATACTATTTGAACAGATGGGAAACTTAACAGCAATAAAGACTGTAGTGTCTTTATTGTCATATGTTTTAGGTGTAATTTAACATTTCAGCATAGACATACATTAAGTTATTATAACATGGTAGCTACTATGAGCTATGGTTCATTTCACCTTTTGAGTATGCCAAGCCTGCTTTTGCATGTGATAAATGGTGTAAAGTATTTTCCAGAAATGCTTTGCTTCAAGGTTATAGTTTTTGCTAAGTGACATGCGTTGGCAGTTAATTGCAAGGGGATTGCCAGAGGGTGATAAGGTAAAGAAGGAAATCATGTCTGTAAACTACTTTCACTTTTCCTACAGGACACTGATAATGATCTTACTGTTATAATTGTGCTGTGTGTCCAATGCAGGAGTATGGATCTGTGTTGCACACGAGTAGAAAATCACTTACACAGAATTATTAAACTTTCCACAGTATCACTAGCAATGTTCCCCACCACCAACAGCTATTTCCCAGTCTTAATGTAACAGCTTGTCTGGTGTGCTGGGTGTGCCGGAGAGGGCTTGTGGCCAAAGACCTGGCTGCACTCCAGCAGTTCCTGTCTCCAGCAGCATTCTAACCATATTTCCTTGCCAACAAATTTCCTACACCATTACATGAAGAAGGAGGGAAGGGAAGGGTGTGCTGCAGGCCATTAGAAGCAGGTGTGGCCCTAGAGTCTAACGGGCGTAATTTAGAGCATCTTACAGTTTCTTCTAAACAGTTCTGGGAACCCCTTGGGGACTCCACCTGTTCTAAGGGAAAACAATAGTGGCTAACAGTAGTTTTGCCCCTTTATCTTCCTCTTAGGTGTGCCAAATGGGGTTTGTGTATCTGAGTGTTTGGCTCTGTTCTTAGGCATTTATGAGACATGGTGTATTTTGGACACATCTGGCTAAGCTGTTTATCTCCATGGGAATTTTTTAAAAAACAGCAGGAAAACAGGTAAAGAACTTGTTTATCTAATTTGTTCCCTGAAGAATCTGGGAGGAAAGGTTATGCTTAAAAGCTTTAATAAATTAATAGAGATAATTGGAAAATCAGATCCCTTTATGATTCAATAATCGTTCAGAGTTAAGTCATATTTATACAATCAAACCCACAGAATGTGGCCAGAAGAAGCCATCACAGGAAGTTACTTAGAATTTTTCAAAGTTTTTGTCAATGTTACATTTTCTGTTCACTTTACTTTACAAGTTGATAAACTCCAAATTGTTTGTTAAGCATGCATCTTTTTTGTACCCTGTGTTAGCATGATCCACTTGGCCGTGGTAAATGGTAAACCTTGTTCTTAATCTTGAAAGACATATATTTGGAATTGAAGGAACAGAATTGCATTTTCTGTACCTTGGTGAGACATGAAATATAATCCAAATCCTCTTATTCAATTAACCTGGCTTACTCTAAAAACAATAAAGTCTTTTGTCTTCAGTCAGTTGTTCTGTGAAAAAAATAGTTACTTAATGTAAGGTTGATATTTATCTGAAAGCTGTTAAGTGACTATCTTAATATTCAGGACAACAAACTGTAGATGAAGGCGCTTCAGATAAACAGTACAGTGCAGTTTATATGTCTTTTAGATAATGCTATCATAATGCTCCTTAAGGACTAAGAAATGTAGCTCCTCCAGATTACTCACAATGACTTGCAATACAATAGGGAGACAACACATTTCAATGCTCTCAGTCTCCTTGCCACAGCATTAACAAATAATTCTCTGAGCAGAATTCACATTATACTTACTTTGCTCTATTACAGTTTCATACTTACATTTTATCTCAGACAGAGATCAACAGCTTTTCTGAGTCCTCTCAGCTGTCTAAATTTGAGTATTTTGGGCCTCACCTTTCTTGATCTGCCCTCAGATAACAAGTATTCTGATGTCAGCAAGAGCTGCTGCTACCTTTCTGCAACTGCATTGAAATCTCTCTCCTTGCTGTTAATTGTAAGACACTGTGTGCACATTTTGTTGATTCTATGACTTCTAGGATCTATGTTTGGATTGGACTCTACCTTTATTTTACCAATTTTCAGATTCTGTCAAAGAGCTGCTAACATGAGGCAGTTACTGGCAACCAACAAATACCAACCCTCCCTTGCATCTGAATTTCTGGAAATCATCATTCCACCTGGAGCTCAGTAAGCAGCACAAGGCACATTTTCCTTTCTTTAACTAGCTGCAAGTGAAGGCCTGAAAAGATGTCTTGATTCTGCTAAAAGCAAGATTTATTTGCATGGGGAGTGGCAAAGGGACCAAAGGGAATCATAATGGTTATTTGAGGCAGAAATAACTTTAGCAATAGAAGGAGGGTGAAAGGATCAATTCTAAAAGGCAGAAGCTGTAGAGGGTGGACAGCAGAAGGAACGTGTGCAAGTGGCCTGTGTGAGTGTTAGAAGACAATCTCATTTTAAAAAGTCCAAATATATATTGGACGGAGAGGACTACTAAACTCTAATGCTTTTCTTTTATGTCCAAGTGAACATTTTTACTAAAAAGAAAGAGACATTGCTAGAATTCAAGTACTTTGTGGAAGCAGGAAAATTGTGGGATGATGGTGTCTTAGAGTCCCAGGGGACACTGAGAACTACAGAGGGTAGTTTTTATTTGAGAGCAAGCCTCGTTATTTAGCTGAAGTCTTTTGCTTCAAATTTTTCTTGGAGCTCTCAGTAGTTGAACATGTTGCCCCAGGAGTAATACATCACAAGGGAGACTGGACTTCATTGTACAAACCAAACAGCCTTACAGGCTTATATGCACTAATTTTGCAAGGCACATAGTTCTAGGCTATGCTTTGCTGTCACACTGGAAAATGGCTATTAAACATTGGCATTAAGACCTTTAAGCTTTAAGAAATCAGTTCTTGTTCTTTAGTAGTTTGCAGGTAGGTTTGCAGATGGTGGGCCAAATCCATATGTTGCTCTTCCACAAGTATCTGTGGTGGATCCCTGAATCTTGTAGTTAAGAAACTTGTAGCTTAGTTTAGTGCTCATTTAAATGACTCACACTCATGCAACTAACACTAGATTAAACCCTAAGTTTGGAGGTAAAGCAATTATTGAGGTACCACCCCTGGGACTCAGCAGCTTCTGGATTATTTCAAGACGTAGGTTAGAAGGAGGCAAATGCAGTTCACCACTGACAATGTAAGATGGCTCTTGGGAACATGCACTAAATGGGAACATATCCAGATGTTGGACTCCCAGATGTATGAGTCATTGTGGAATAATCATCCAATCAATCAATTTGTGTAAAAGCAGGAATGAAAAGGCAAACAATATATAAATGTGAGTTGGAAATTGACATTCAATGGACTGTAAGGCACAAAGATGGTCCTGTCAGTGTACAGGACACTGGCTGGATCATGTTTGGGAGGCTCTGTGTAAGAAAGTCAGTGTTATTACACAGGGAAAGGAAGGCAAAATTTAGCTTCTCACTTGTGTGTTGATGTGTAACAACAGTAAACAGAAGTGAGATGTGCAACACATGAATGACTGTCTGTCCAACTTGCTGAAAATCAGATCCTTCTTTGTTTACAAACTGTGCCACAGAATCACCATAGAATAATGACATTTAGAAATCACCACTTCCACTCTGTATTTTTAGAATTGATTTTTTTCTAATTTGTGTTTTCTTAACCCGTCGCAGTCACATTCAGTATGATATAAATACAAATAATTGTAGTTTAAAGGATTTATAAACAAAAATGGATGAGGGAAAAACACTATGGTACTTTCCTTGACCTAACATTTACACAGAAAGTTTTTAATTTTGACATGACTAGACAGATACCAAATGCCAAATGGTTTTAACTAACATCAATGCACAATTAGCAGTCTTTGTAATTAATCAGGGCAGAAAATTGGAGACAAGGGCGTAACACAGGCTTCTCTCAGTCTTAATGTCCACTCTGCAAAAGTATAAATTTTTTCCCTACTCCTTGGACAATTTTCAAAATGGCTCCTGCACAATTCAAAGATGACAATTACTATTGTTGCCGTTCATTCAAAGATCTGTCAGTCTTTGAAACCCTGTCATTATTTATGTTCAAAGGCAGGAAATACTAATGAGGTTTGATTTCACCAGTCTCCATGAGACTACTTGCATGTAATTCTCCTCACAAGATAAACTGATCGTATGTGTTTATTTTGTGAAATATAAACTTAGATGTAAAACATGAGAAAACAGTAGCTGAGAGATTATATCCTTAAATGGTCCTAATATTGTGGTAAAGGTACTCCAATAAAATCCTCAGCCCAGCTGTATCATTGCAGCCTATTTCTGGATTTATGTGATTTCAGGTCTTTAACACGCTGTTTCAAGCCCATGGAATCGAAACACACATTCTGTTCAAGAAACACTTTGGAGCCCTGGTATGATTGTATTTCAGTTTAAGTATTTTGTATCTCTGATATAAAACAAAAGCCACATTGAATTTTCTTACTGCTCACGGAATTAATTAAAAGACACTGGAGTTCAGTCAGCAAAACCTAAGATGTTTACTACTTGAAAATTTAATTGGAATTTTAAAAAAGGTGTTTGAAGTGAATTACTATATTCACAGCTGAACTTTTTTGCTGTGCAGTTTTTTGTGTGAAAATCGTAGAAGGTTTTCGGGGTTCAAGTTTTTTACTGGTTTTCTACTGGTATTTCTTACGGTCTTTTGGAATGACTCACTTATCACTCACCAGTGTAATTTAGCATATAACATTCTGACTGCTAATGTTTCTTAGTCCAATCAAAAAGGTCAGAGAACAATACATTGCTAAAACATCCAGTGTAATTAGGTTACTTGCAATATAAATTATAGCTACTTGAGTTGAAATGAAATGTACTTAGATTGTTGTTTGTGTAGTAGTCTTTACATGTTTCTGAATTTCATCTTTTAAAAAGTGGATTTAGTTTGTTTTTAGTTTAATAGTTGAAGGATTTTCCATGTGGCTGGTCCTATTGCACAGATTTGGCTTTAAGCTGGGATCAGAAGAAAAAACATAATCACGTATAAGAATTAATTACAGCTTTAGTGGATAAGCTAACTTTAAAAGATACAGGCAAATCTGTACTCATCAAATAGTGATTTTTTTTCAAGCTTCTTTGTTGATTGTCTTTGTTGTGGGAAAGTATGAGAGACATTTCAGGAATGACAACCTGATTGCAAAGATAAGTACCAGAAAAGATTTGATCATGTCATTGATATTGATGGGAAAATATAACTTGGGTTTTCATGGGGATTGACTTGATGGGCAAGCTAAAGTACATGTGTAAGGATTAGGCTTGTCAGTGGGAAACACTAAGTCTGGTCATTACAGTTAGCTCATTTATGGTACAGAGAGGCAAGTGAACATTTGTAAATCTTTGGTCCTTGCTGAATAAAATGGAATGATTTCTGTCAAACTGTCGTTTTAGCTGTAAAATATCAGAGCTATCAGATAAGAGCAGTGGTTAGTGACTGCAGAATGATACCAATCCATCTGCGTCTTGGGCACTAAGAAAGCATTGGGGTAGTCTGTCCCAAATCATGAGACTACCATAGAAATTATCATATTGAATAATATTCCTTTTTTCAAAGTTAGTGAGGAAGTTAATGACTTTGGTTTATAACACTACACAGAAGAAAAAATACTCAACTCATTGGAAAAAATGCATATGCAAACTGTCTGGTTTTCTTCTTTACATGAAGAGCTGAAGAAACTTGTTCTAACTGACCACTGCTCTGAGAGGTGAAGCAGAGATTGTATAGCCCATGCTGAAGGGTTTCAGTGCTTTTAAACCATCTTTGAAATCTCCTAACTATGGTCATTGCTGAGGGCTAGAGAGACTCTCACTCCAAAAAAGCCAGCCTCAGGAAAACTCCCCCAGTTACACCAACCTCCCTTTCCTAAGATTTCCTTCTGTCTGTCCAGTCAGTGATGCCAGTTGATGCCCAGGTTCTGAAATAATCACTTCTAGCTTTTTTTCTTCTGGAAGGCAGTCATATGATAGCTTTATGCTTAGTTGGCATAGCGTCTGTGATAAGGGAGTCTTCATCTCTCAGGTCTCAGAGCCCCAAAGAGCTTTTTATGCCCCTATGCAACTCAGAAGGGGAAGAATGAGAGAAAGAATCTGAACCTTCAGTCATCTCTTAACGTTCAGATTTATGAGTTGTGTCACACCAAGGTGCAGCCCCATTTTGTTTACACCATACTCTCAATGCAATTCTTTCTGCTTAATCAATTGCAGAGTCATATTTCTGGGTTTCACATGGTATGCTATTACTGATTTTATTATAGCTCAGAAACATATAATTATTTATGCTTTTCATATGGCCCCAGTGGAAAGGGTATTCTGTACTGCTTGCTGTGTGTCATAAAAGCTGTAGTCCCCAGTGAATGCTCCATTTGTTATCAGTAATTATTCAGTAATGACAGAACAATAGTGGTGGCTTAATGCTCAAAACACAGAAGTATTTTTAATCTTCTCCAATATAATAAAACTTCGGGATATAAGCAGAGTTCCTCAGTTCCATGGAAAGTTAGGTCTTCAAAACTGACAGGAACTTCCAGAGCCCATGGGCATGCAGAATTTTTGAAAACAAAGCTTGAGAAAAGGAACCTAAGTTTTCTGCTTGGGCCTGGTTATGTAGTTCTTTCTCCAGCCAGAACTCTAATGCAAGTCTAATTTGTGAGATATGTATTTGAATTATTTCCCTAATAGGGACAAGGAATTCAACAAGATACTAGTGGTTTCTATTGTACAAGTAACTAATTTCTAAACTGTGTACAAAACCCAGAGTCCTGATTAAGCAGGCTATTTAGTATAGGTGCGCCTAACTTTAATCACAGGAGAGTTCCTGTTCACTAGTCAACTGCAAGGGATCACAAACTAGTCCAGAGGATCTTACTGCCTCTGTGCTCCTCCAAGTGCATTTGTACTCATGATTACAAAGAATAATGTCTAAAGATCAAAGCAAAAGGGTAATTTTCAACCTTGTAGGGCCCTACAGTGGAGTCAATTACATGAATAATTCAATATATCACAGGCATGCATTGTAAAACCCAGGCAGAGGAAGTACCTTTGTGATAACAGCCCTGCGTCAACGTGTCTCTTTGCCCAAAATGCACTGGGACTGAGAGCTTTTGCTTTGTTATTTTAAATCAGTGTTCTTTTTGAAGTTTTCAAACAGTTTTATCCTACAGATTACAAGAACAATGGTACCTGTGTTGCACTGTATTACAGCAGGACTTTGAAGGGGTAAGCAAACAGCTGAGGAGTTATGTTCTAGGAAGCCATCAGAAGCAGACTGAATTTGGCAGTCAATGGCCACCCCATCTTCTCCAAGGTTTCTTTGTGCTCCTTTGCCTTCCCAAGCAGATCAATGGCTTCTGATCACATTCCTTGAAATCCTTTCAGATTCACAAGTAACCTAGAAAAGGCAAGAGGGAATCTCTGCTAACCCCATAACTGTGAAAAGAGATAAGAACCTTCATCTTAAAAAACCTATCCTACCTGTGTAAGATAAATAAAAAGATCATATTAAATTTACTTCAGCTCCTCCTCTACACTCCACCTTCATTTTAATCCTCATTACTAATGCCTATATTAGGAATGTTGCACAAAAGCAATTGAGTGCTGTGGTACAAGAAAATATGCAAAATCATGAAGTTGTTCCTTTCTCTGCCTTATCCTGACTTTTGAGATCTTGGCATGCTATTAACAGGCAGAAAGAAGATGTAGTCAGATGTACCTTCTCTCCAAGAACAGGCGAATGAGCATGCTCTTCGGTTAAAGAAAAGGCTGGCCCAGGAAATTCTTTAATAATAATAAAAAACTCTCACAAGCAAGGAAACAATTTTTTCCTCATAAGGATAAATTAATTTGAAACATGTTGTAGGGTGTGTCTCACATGCTCTAATGGGTATGTCAGACACATGACATTATTTAGTATTACACAGCACAAGGCATCATCTTTAAATCAAAGTGCTGGATGGCCCATATTTTTGCTTGACACGTAACAGATGCCATTTGCTTACACAAATCTTCAGATGAGATTAAGCTACAAGAATAGGCGCAGTACTGAACATAGAGTATTAGAGTGTGCTTTGCAAGAAAAACTGTTCATTACCAGGAGAAAAAGAGCCTGAACTACATCAGTTCTAATGCCGGTTGTAGGCAACTCCATCAAGCAGTGCTCTCAAACTGTCATCCTTCTCTTTAAAGGAAGCTGAGACAGGTGATGACGTTTACTTGAAGTGCTGGTTTATCTCCCTGGTCAAACTAAAGGAGCAGAAGTAAAGGCTTTTCCTTTCATCCTCCCTACCAGCTGGATCTTTATAAGCTAGCCACAGTCTTTCAACATAATCTTCTTCCTTGTTCTCTTGGCATATGCAACAAAACTCCAGTTGCTCCTAATCAGGAGCCAAATCTTCCAGTTTAAGTACAGGAAAAATATACAGGATAAACATTTCAAACAAGAACTATGTGAGCATGGAAGGAGCAGAGCATCAACAGCATACAGCATGCTAGATCTCATGCTGCAGTGGACTGAAGGGAAAATTAAAGCTCTGGGCAGCAGCTGTTCCTAAGGAAGCCAAGGAGATGGCAGTATTTTAGCAGAGGAATTAAATGTTGCTCTGGAAAAATGGGAAGTGACTGATTTGTGGCTCTAACAGCATCAAGACAATTCTAGATTGGTGAAACAGTGAAGCATAGCTGTGGCTAAAGGAGATGAGTACTAGTGTTCACAGTACTGAAGAGATTGGTCAGAAGTCTTTTAAGCCTAGCTTTTGTGAGGCCACCCCATTGACCTCAGCTGGGTTGTAGGAGTGACACTGGAATGAAAATTCATTGCTGCTTCTTTTTGAAACTGTTTCTCATAAAGTCATCCCCAAAACAATAAAGGTTTGTTCATTAATCAACTTTCATTAATAAGACTGATTTCCTCTTCTTTTGTTTCTTTTTCCCTTTCTACTTCTACCTCTTTTTGTCTTTACACACATTGCCTTAGGCATTTGCATGTTCACTTATCTTTTCAATACTCATAAAGCAAAAGTCATACATAATCTATGGGGAAGTACATACCCATTCATATATTTTTTCAGGGTGAATTAAAGACCTTTTCTGAAATGGTGAAGAATCTTTATCCTGTACTAATAGCTATCACACATGGCACAGACACTCAATTGTACTCACAGTTAGAGTGTGCTCCCAGTCACTTTGCCAGACACAGATTCAATGTTGACACTAAAGAGGGGAAAGAATGAGCACAGAGAGTCTCTAGGATGTTCTTTAAGATGGAAAAGAGAGGAAAAGCAAAGACAATGAAGGAAAAAATTAAGAAAGAATAAAGAGAGAGGAAAATGTTAATAGAAAATGCAAAAAGAAAGCAAGCTGTAGTGCAGAATTTGTTTGTACACATTATCCATTTAAAAAAAAACTGCTAAATGTTCTTCACAAAGAGTATGAACACAGCACTATATACTGTACACATCATACAATGAACTTTTAAAAGTCCAGTTCAAGTCCTTGCTAAAACAAGTTTAGCAGTATACAAACAAGAATGCTTTTAACATTGCAACACCCACAGCCATTTTATAGGTCTTGTGGCTTGGATCTCATTCTTGGTGGGGGTTACTCTTTATTTCTTATCCAGAGTGTTTACATCTTTGTGGTGTCGGCAATACAGACCCATCTTTATGAGACCAGCAAGAAAAAAACAGTAATAAATCTCTGCAATGTGTTTTCAGTATGTCTATAAATACGAATTATTTAAATGTAAAACAGTCCTTTTCTTTGAAAACTGTGGATTGAAACTCACAGAAGGATTGACTACAATATTTTTATTCAAGATGATCTGAACAAAGTTGAGGCTAATATTTTTCCTTGATTGTAACCTTGAAATTAAGGGGCACTGTGAGAAAAAACTCCCAGTATTTTATTAAAGGAGTTGTTGGTGGTTTGTCACTATGGGACTGAAGCTAAAACTGTTCTTACAGAAAGAAGTACAGTTCACTGATAAAATTATATAACCTGTGTGTTCTAAAGACACAGTAAAAAGTTCAGTTGTTTAAATCAAAAAATTAAATAGGCATAGGTAGATCTCTCTTCTATGGCTAGATTAATCGTCTTAAATGTAATGTTATTCAGACAGGTGAATACAGATTCCGGTAAGTAATCTGTAAGTAGTTTGGGAGATTTCGTACAACTGGATGTCTGTGCTGTATTTTTTCGATAAACTGAGATTTTAATCTCCTATTTTGATAAATGATAATATTTTCATAACAATGCAATCCCCAAAGGATCAAAAATTCATTGTGTTAAGCACCTTTAGAGTGTTCGGCACTTTCTAGAGTCAAAAATAGTTTCTGCCTGACAGAGATCTTACTGAAAGGATGGGACCTGAGACAGAGTGATAAATAGATAACTGGGGTTTGAAAGGCAGGAGAAAGAAAGACCCATACAAAGAAAACTACAAAGCCAGGTGGATTTGAATAAATCAACAGCTTCAGACTGCAACAATCTAGAATGACCAGAGAAGAGGTAGAATTACCTGGGTTGTCATTCTCTTCTTATCAACAAAGTGCTGAACCTAACAAAGGTGGAAGTGGATTAATATGGAGATTGAAGGAAACAAAAGAGATTTTGATAAAAAAAAATCCTTCAAATATTCAAGGTCACAATGTGTGTTTTAAGAGTGGTAGCAGCCCCTCACGTATGTTTGCCCTCTCTCATCTCTGTGTTAGTACCCGAGTGCCATGAATTCCCTTCTGATGAGTGTATGTTTTGGGAAACTCACCAAACAGTAAAGCCATTCTTTCTAATACGACTCTACTTCATATAATCCTTTCATGAATGGGAAATACATTACATCATCTCTTCTCTGAGGCATATACCATAGAGTGTGTGTGTACCTACCTTCCAAGAGATACTGTTATTCCCAGTGCAAGATTCTAATAAAAAAAAGTCTGTATTCAGCTATCTCCTCTGAACACCAGCATTTTTTACCTCATCTGCTTAACACACTAACTGTTCAGTCAAAATACAGGTTGGTCGCTTGTCTTTGGCCGTGGTCTTGAGAGCACCTGGTAGAGATTTTGGCAACAAAAGAGGACACACAGGTCCAAATTTTTCGCACTTAATTTGAGGCAACCACGTCATGTGTGTGAGTTAGGTCTGTAGCATGTACACAGGCTGCCTAGATGGATACTGCATAGACATTTTCAGAGGTCAAGTCAACCCACTGAAGATCTGGATGTGGGCCACCATGGTGTTCCAGTTTTCAAGAATTTTTACAACAACAGCTTCAAAATATCAATGCAGAATTCATAAGTTGCACATAGACAGATTCCACAAATAGTCACACATGGCCAACCCACACACCCAAATGGATATTTCCCAGCTGCTGGAGTGAATGAGGTCCCCTGCTGCTATCTCTGCCTGTCTTAGCAGCTGGGAAGGAGCTTCCTGCTGCTTCAAGGGCAATTGGTCCTTTTTTCCACTTTTACGATGGAAAGAATGAAAGATTCCTAGAACATTCTCATTATCTGAGAAGGGTCCCTAGCCACCAATACTGCAAGAAGACAGTAGGTCTTACTCTTTGGGTGAAGAACCATCAATGACCTTGTGTTATATTGCGCTGCTTTAATTTGTTTTAATGGGCACAAGAAAAGAAAAATGGAAGGGAAGAAGAGACTTGATATTGAACATAAGTACTGATGGTACTGTAGAGGAGCTAGCACCTAAATTCAAGCATCCTAACAAATGGAGTGAATTGAATAAACAATTTTTGTGACTATCATGGGTCAAATCCTGGAAAAACACATTAGCAGGTATGTTTATGCCAGCATAAACATTTAAGTAAATCACTGTGTGTTATTACAATAGCATTGCATTTGAACTGAAGTTATTAGAAATCCCCTTCAGAAATTACCTCAGTTATTCTTAATAGCAATTATGGCTTTCTGCAACCACATTCACATTAGTCATCTTAGAAATACAAATATTTCTAATTAGCAAAAAGGCAATAAAAGTAAAAGAATTTGCATATTATGTTAGCGGCTGGACGTGTGTTTTTCTCTGAGCTCTGAGCTGTGTTGCTACATTAGCTTTCAGAATGATTGCATATAGTAGTTTGCCAGGAGATTTGCTCTACGTACAGTTGTACAAGTGCTTCTGTACTCTAGAAAACAAGAAATGACAGGAATGTGTTGTAAAAATGTATCTTCTCTGTTGGGAGGTTTTCTATTACACATACATTTAGTCCAAATAATTTTAAACTTACATTTCCACCAAGGCTCATCTTTGCTTTAACAAGTGTTTTTTATTAACTGGAATGATGGGCTTTTCGTTTTGAACTGAAATCTCTTTTTCGCGTTTTCAAAAGGGCTTATATCTGAAGGCTTATTTTTAAAGCTGAAATGCAATATGTTGAAAAAGCAGTTGTGAACTCTTTTTCTGTAATTGAAAAAATGCATGAGTTAGGCTTTAAAGTGTGAAGAATGATACAGCTACTATCTGTGCTGACTCAGGCCAACTTGCTTCCATGCTGGTATGACCTTCAAAAGGAGTTAGAAAAATCACTTGAGGAGAAGAGCATTTCTGCCTAAAAATGTGAATCAAAACTTTTCATTGCTGCATGCAAAATATCAAGTGTAATACATGTTATCATTTTGATCTTAACATAGCGTTTTTCTAATATTAGCAATATAGTCTGACTACATCAGGATCCTAAAAGAATGCTTTTGTTTTATAGTTGGAAATTTTGCAGTACTAAATTCTTCTTTCTTAAAAATGTAATGAGAAGCAAGTGTCATTGCAACTATGTTACTGTAACAGTGCATTTTTTATTGTATCTGGCTCTATGTTAGTAATACCCAGATCCAAATGTATTTCTTTTTCTCTGTGTCTAAATAGTACTTAGGAATCAGAATGGCCATAATGATCTGAATGCTCATAAGAAGAAGTAAAACATTTTTATGGGTCAGACAAGAACTTTGATCAGTTTTTAAAGACATATACTCCACATTGATTATGTTCAAAGGACTAATATGGCTTTATGTTCCAGAATTGTCACTGCAGGTCCCCAGGTCAGCCAAGAATAATATCTAGACAGATTTGACAGTCTGAAATGGTTTTAATTGAACTTCCTGCCCATGCTCAACTTAGCTTGATTTAATTTGGTCAAAGTCAACCATTTCACTAATGTGCAGTTTACAGAAGAAATGTATAAAAATTACACAAATATATAGTTTTGAGTAGCATATTCATTAAGTGGTTACGTATTTTGGCAAGTTACATAGGTTGTCTGTAGAATTTTTACTGAGAGGGTAAACTATTTAATCTCACTAAATGAGTATGATGATGTATCAGTGAGTGTTGTTGGCAAATATGCTTAAAAATAGACATCTAATTGATGATTGCCAGTATCTTATTCTAGACATACTGGAGAGAAGGGATAGGGCTGCTGCATTAAATATTTTGGCAGTTCCCTAAAATTCTTCTCATATATGGCAGCGTGTGGTCTGTGTCACATGGTGTCACACTGTGTAGGGTATGTCATACCATCAATTACTTGTCTACAATTCTACATGTCTACAGATGCTGTGATAACTACGCCATACAGGAAGGGCTCTGTGCGTGGCAGGCAGGTGATCTGCTGGTCAGCTGCAGACCATTTATAATAATCCTCAGGCATAACAGTGGTCATAGTTTGGATTACATCTTTATGTTATACATTTTTTAGTATTTTACTTAAGCTTTAAAGTGACTATTCTTTTCCACTGAGCACTCTTTATGTGTACCATTTACCTAATGTGCTACCTCCTGAATAATATAATTCCCATTGGCCATGCCTATACCTGTTTGTTTCTTCAGGGAATCAAGGAAACCACTGAAAGGTTAGAACAAGAACTGTAATTGTCCCACTTGCCTTTCACAGTTTTCTAGTTTTCATGGGTCGTTACTATCTTTCGCAGATATTTTGGTACATCTCCTATCTTTATATGCTGGAAAAATGGGGTACACTTCCCAGACACTTCGCAACTAGTGTCCATTGTTGTTGGACTTTACCGGTTCCAAAGAAGGAAAACCAAAAAGATCACAATACATGTGTAGTCCAGAAACAACACAAACTTAGACATTTCTGTGACCAGGACTGCAACCAATTCCTCCAAGTAAGCAGTAAGGAAGGATATCATCATCATCATCATCATCATCATCATCATCATCATCATCATCATCACTATGCTGTTCGCAAGACCACGCCATCTGTTTCCTCAGATTCATACTCCATAATCTAATGATCAAGATCAATGTACATTATCATTTTGCTATAGCGCCTGAACAGCAGAGTGAGTGACATGATGCATCCCTGCCAAACCCCTTTCCTGATGTTGGACCATTTTGTTTTGGAGTACCTTTTATTATTTTGACTGCTGTTTTCTGCTTATAATAGGGAATTGACAAAGTCAATTCACTAAAGAAATATTAGGATTGTCTGGTTCCCACAGACTGGCAAGCTACATTAAAGTTGTGTAAAGCAGTTTTTTACTCAGTAGCTAAAGAGCAGTATCACTTGCTGGGTAAAGTTTGTACTTTTTCATTGATTGCTCTGCAAGAGAATGGTGCTGTTGTGTTTCATAACTGGAGTTCTGCAAATAGTATAAACTTCATTTTGTGAAAAAGTACACGAATAATATTTTTTTTCCATAGTCCATTCCTCTCAAAATGTTCCTGCAATCATCTTTCATCTACCCACTTGTTTCAACCCACTGTCCCTCTCATCTATCACACTCAGCATAAGCTATGTGTCCTGATGGCTCTTTCCAAACTGTTGCCCCTCGATTTCTGAAGGCTCACCAGTGATGTGACAGCAGTGTCCATCTTATGTATAACTTCACACACTCCTTTTTTAGGTATTTGTTAAACTTTAAACACCTTTGTGCTGTCCCTTGGGCTTCTTTTTCCCCATGGGAGGAGCCTTACAAAAACTTGCAATGGCAGGTTGGAAGCAGAGAACTTCATAATCTCCTAATATATGGAATCTACCTTATTACCTGATACTGCTGTACAGTGACCAGTGCAGAGAGCAACTTCAGTAGTAGGTGGTTCTGTACCTTCCATGCTAAACTACTGTCTTGTTCATATGTTGTCGCTCAGAGGCTGGAAGGATGTTAAGGCCTGCCACGGTTATGCCTTGCAACCTCCCAGTAAAACCTGTGATTTAAGCCAGCAAGTATTTCAGTACACTTGATCAAAAAGAAATGCAGTTCTTGAACTTTCTGTTTTCTACCTGACCATCCTTGTTCATTATTTGGTCTAGAAGCACTGGTTGATGGCAAACTGTTCAGACCATACAGGCATATTTTCTTTCCTCAGCTCAGGTGGAACAGTGTGAAACCACCTGAAGCTGGTAGCACAGAAGCCATAGTGTAAACTTTTGGATTACACAGGAGTCTAATGGCTGCTTACAGAAACAGAGAGTGGCTCCAAGATCTGTATAATTTCAGATCAGAACTGCTTTTATTAGTAAGCGCTGGGTTGCCAGACAAAAAAAGGTGATTCACTTGGATGGTGGGGAGAACTACAGCTCTTCTGTAATGAATTCATTATTAACACAGTGAGAGACAGAACCAGGCAGTTTCAAATTCACAAGTCATCTGTCTTTTTACTAATATCTGTGTTTTTTGGCACCCCAAGAGCAATCCCCGTTCCCCTGGAGAGACTCTTTCATAATGCTCAATAATGCATCTGTTATTATGAGAAGGATGTTGAGAGTTCTGAACACAGCAGCTCAGCTGAAGCAGCTGTTGCTTCAGAAACAGCAAAAGCAGAAGAAAGGACATTTAAAATTTTTGAATATATGCTCCCATGTGGTCTATTTCTCAGCCCAAAAAGGGGCCTTTGCATTGCAGCTGCCACCTGTCTGCAATGGGGGAAGCTTTATAAAGGGTTTTCCTGGAGCTGCACTTGGCTGCCCGTTTCAGGCCACGGCCAAAGCCAACTGTTAAAAACCATTGTAAAGTGTGAATTCAGCTATTCCTCCCTGCTTAGATTTCTCATGACCCTGATCTTCCACAGGGGCTGGCAGTTAGAGTGAGTGACGTGGTAAATCTTGGCCAATGAAAAGCCTAGCAATCTCCAGAAACAAACATAATTACCTGGCTGATGATAGGTATTTGATTCAAAGTGCCACAGGAAACAGCAATTACGATTTCACCGAAAAATGAAGTGTTGGTAACCACAGCAGAGGTCTGTATATCAGCCAGGTAATGATCCTCACCCTGCAAAGGGAACTGTTGTAGACATCCATCAGGTTTCTCATGGGGTGAGAGGGTCTGCCTGATTGATTATGATAGCGACACTGAGGCTAGTTAACAACTTTCTTGAAACAATGCCAGGAGACAATCCTATGGATAAGCTGTGTATATCTTTCAAAGACTGTACTTTATTGTATACAACCTAACTGCCATATTAGATGCCTACCGCTGCTTTTTCTGAATAGCAGATATTTACTCTAGTTTAGATTCTGCCTCCCCCTTCAACCCACTTTCTCGTATTAAGTAACACCACACTCCTTACTGAATACAGCTAACTCAGCTGTGACTTTTATGGAGCAGTGAAAATCAGTTCTATAGGAAGTCTTGTTTTTAAAACTGTTTCATATAAGATTTTATACCTAACTTCTTGAAGTACAAAGTGGAAAAACTGAACCATAATTCATGCAGTAGTTCCCTTTCTCTGTGTTTTGAAAGTGTAAATCAAAGGTAAGATACATACAAATAAAAACCAGCAAGTGCCCATTAACACAGGGAGTGTTGGAATTCTGGATTTGCCACGCTGATGTGTAGAGACCAATGGGAGTCATATATATTTTAATGCATTTCTAGTCATTTCCAGAATTCAAGAGCAAGTATCCTGTCCCTATTGCATATTATTTTGTTTATCTTCCTTGACTTCTCCAGTTAACACACATGGCCATGCTTGAAGTTATGGCTTTTACAGACCTATGTGGCTTTATAGTGACACAAATTGCAGCTCAAAAGAAAAGTAAGGGAAAGGAAAATTTATAGTTCAGCCCAAAACGGTGTGCCAAAATCTAAAAATGTTTTAAGACAGCTTCTTAAGTAATCATACTTCAAGCAGCATGCTCAAGTTCTTATGCCAGAAATGTTAGGCATTTTTGTACTTCCCCAAACTCTGTGGAAATAAATTAGTTTTTTTTAAAAAATCAGACAATTATTGGAGGAAATGCTGGACAATTTTCATCCAGTCTCAGAGCTGCCAGTTCTCACAATATTGGGATTTTTAAAAATAATTCCAGCTCCTAAAGCATGAATTACAATAGTTTTCTAGTTCTTTTACTTTTAAAGGTAACTTCCTTGTCGTTCTAACTGTGAAAAGAAAAATGTAAATGTGAACCCTTAAGGCTAAAAAAGTTGAAAGCAAATTTCATAGCACTATTCTAAAACTATGATGGTTAAAGTTAACTCCTTCATTTTGGGGACCTAACTCATGATGCTACAGCTGTGCCAACACTGCTAATTTAAGATAATAGGTACTTTTCTGGAATCAACACTGCTGAATAGAATACAGTAATATTCATGTTGTATACAGAGGTAATGCCCATACTTAAGTGTTTTTACTGCAGATTCTAATGGCATATATATATGAGAAGAAAATTGAACCTATATAATTCTTCATGAACTACATATAATTTCTTGTGATTGCCCTCAACATGTAATATTTTTAAAAATCCTCTAAACAGGTCAGATAATTACTGTTCCAGAAGATATTACAAGAAAAAAAAAATCTGTGATGGTTTAGGACCTAGTGGCCATTGAAATGGTTTGAGTTAGATTTCTGGTCAAGCATCCTGTGTCAGTACAGAAAAATTGTATAGCATTAAAGTACATGGCATTATTGTATCTCAAATGAGATACAGGAGTATAATTATGTTAGCAGTAGGAATCATATAGAGACCTAGTGTAGGTTATTTCACTACCATTACTAGTTTAGGTTAGGTAAGCCAATTTTGGACATTAACAACTATGGAAGAAATGTATTAGCTTGGAAGAAATGTATATTTGGAATTTTTCTGGAGTCAATGGAATTGCACAGGCTGCATTGCAGGCAGATTGTTAATATGTAGTTTCCAGAAGAAACTGATGTCTGAAAGATCATGTAGATAGCTGATACCAGGTGTATCATTTGGTTATATCCATGCTTAGGTGTGTCACAACTACACTGGCACTGCACAAAAGTGTTGGAGAGAGTTTATTTTAATACTGCAGAGAAAAATAATCCCAGGTTTGGGTCCAGTTCTTGAGCACTGGGGATAGGATTGCTCTTTGTGTGTTCTGTCTCTGGCAGGGAGTTAGGTGATGTGTTACCCTGCACAGCCCATTGCTCCTGTTGCAGACTAGCCACCTGCTCCTCTGTGGACACAGGAGGAGCCAGCTGCCTGCTGGGGCAGCACGTGCTGTCTGAATAGCTAATCCCAATCTTCTTTTCTGAATAAAATCTTATCGGCCAGGTGAAAGTATACACTTGTCTCTGACTGGCTTGTGAAACAGCTGGAATTGCTACACTGTTTTCTTTTTACTGACATACCATGTATGAACTATCTCATTTTGTTAGGAAGTAGACTGTACTTGTGATACTACAGAAACATGAAGAAGTAGTAAAGCATGAGGTACAAATCTGTGCATAGAGGAATTAGATTATTCTGCAAAAATGAAGTACTGACTGATAGTGACTGATGGCAATGTTTGTACGTGAATTTCTTAACTTACTTACACAATCATTGACATGGAGAAGATAGTGGGGATAAGTAAGATCCCATAATTGCTGGGGAAGTTTTCCAATTGTCACCTATTTATTCTTCCTTATTAGTCTCAACTCTTTCATGATGAGCCACTGTTTCTTTTTCTTCCTAATCTCTTCTAATATTAATCTATGTTAATACCATGTATTTATGTATTTGAAACATGGATTCTAAGATGTTATGTAGCTCTGGCTCTTCACTTACTCTGCTTCTTATTATATTTATTTTTACACATGTGTGTGTGTACATATGTATACATACAGACATACATATAAATATTTATGAATACATAAATATGTAAGTCTGTGTATATATATGTATAAATATGCCTGTATGTATGTATGCATTTAATTGCTGTGTGGTTAAATCAAAAGTACCTGGATACATACCTATACAGTTTTTGCCTTTTGTGTACACATCTTTCCTGAAAAAGGGAATATAGTGAGATGTATGTTTGTGTATGCACAAACACTAAGAATTGCCCAAAATGAGGTAACATAATTTTAAAAATAAACTGTAGAAAAGTCAGACTGCTGTCCTAAGTATTTTTCTATAACATATAAATACATTTGTGCAAAAAATTAATTTTCCATTGCTGTAGAGATTTATGCATAGGCTTAAGTCAATAAACTGTGGATAATCTCATTATGATCAGTGGATTGCTACCAGGATTTAGTTAAATAGGAACCTAAGTCTTTCTAGAATTAGGAATATATATTAATTAAATGATAAAGAACAGAGTTTTATTTGGATGGATGCGCATCATAATGAGAACATTTGATCACACTGTAACAAACTTTGACCCTTTTTCTGTGTGGCATTTAAGTCCATTGGAAAAAGGCCTTATAGTTGAGAAAACCTGTTGTAACTCTAAAGTATTGTAAAATTGTTCATTTTAGTTAAAACTGAGGGTTGAGAGGGTTGTTTTTTATTGCTTTTGCCCTAAGGATTGTCTAGGACTTAATCAGACTTGCTGGTTTATTTCCGTATCAAGGTTAAGTAGTAAATATTTCATTAACAGATGTCTGCATCAAAAACTTCCATTTGGATACCAGCCCTCAATACAAAGTCATCTTATTACAGAATAAGAACAGCTCCTGTACTGCCATTATAATTTTCATTGTTCTCCAACAGGAACCCACCAGTGCCCCACTTATGAATATTCTTACATATTTCCTCCGAGGAATAATTGCAAAACAATCAGACCACATCTAGGCGGGGCTCAGAGTTGGAAACTTGTAAATCAGTTTTGTCAACATTTTCCAACAGTGCTTGATTTATGATACGACCTATTGCTATAATGACACAGGGATCCTAATTTGTTATCATCCATACAGTAGAACTGAGACTCAACATTATGGAAAAGCAAAGAAGCACTTTCAGATGAGTTGATTAAATGTGCTAAAGGAGAATATACCATAGCCAATCCCTCAAATATTGCAGAATGGGGTTTTACAAGCCAACATGTGGAAGAACTGTTTGTGTTCCAGTAAAAACTGAAGATGGGGTAAAAATTCAGTTACAAATTATCAATAGTTTTGGTTTTATAGTGGTCATTTTGATAAGGAGTAGAGGACCTAGCAGAACCATGGTACTCTGGAATAGTTTATTTTACTCATTTTACAGCCTTACTACACCATTGCATGTACTATACACTAGAGTACAGCAGTGTTTTTGGAGGCTATCTAAGCTGGGTTTCCAGATTAACTCCTTTTTAGGAGTGTTTTTCCTCTCTGAAAACAAACATACAAAGTGAAGCAGCATCCCCTGAAGAGAAGCAAAACCATGGAGTCACCTCAGTTAGAGACTACAATGGCCAGTTAAGTAATTTAGTTCATGCTCCTGAATAGAAGCTGATTTAATTCTCTGTAAATTGAGATTGATTCAATACAATTATCCTCTCTAGAGCTTTAAACAAACCAGCTTTAAATATTTTAAGTGATGTGGCTTTTATCACTTCCTTTGGACAATATTTTCATTGTCTAATAGATCTCACTCTGAATTTTCTTCTGATATCCTGCCTAAATTAATTAACCACATATCATTCTCAGTTCTACTCAGTTAAAATTCCTTATAACAAGCCCTGTCAATTACTGTTGCCAGGAGCTGCTGCTTCAAATGTTTCAGTAGAGATCGTATAGCTAGAATCTTTCATCAAAGGAGGCATTCTCACAGGTATTAACACATTTGGCATTAAATATATATATATATTTCACAGATCATCTCAGTTTCTAAGCCTATAAAATAATCCTTAATTCAATTATAAGGACCCTATAATTTATAATTAATGCAAAATTGAAGATTGATCTAATGATAAGGAAGATACGCTCCTCTGGTAGCACTGTGGATTGGGATGGCCAGCGAGAAAACCTCCTGCTGGGTATTGAAGCATTTGTCACCAAGTGCCATGATTTGTCTACAAGCACTGTTCATCTCCTGCAGCTGTGGGCAGAAACAGGTCTCCCTCTGTTCTGGCAGTCATCAAGATTCATGATTACTTTGTCTGATGGCCCTGGGATGTTAGAAAAGCAATCCTGCTTTCTTGATGAAAAGGGTAAATGAGCCAGGAAGCCTGACTGATGGAGAAGGGAGGGAGCTGGGAAACTGCAGGTTAGATACAAGCACTTTCCAAGCAGAAGGCAGATGGGTCTTGACTGTATTGGCCAGGTTAAGGCTTGGGTATATCAGATTCGAGTGCAAAGAAGAAAATGCTCATGACACTTCATTGAAAATTATTACACTAGCTTTTACACTGGAGTACTCATGTTCAGGTTTGCTGATTAACTTATGGATGCTTGACCAAAAACTCTGATGTCGATACCCACCCTTATTACGCATATGCTATTGACAGATCTCTTTTTACATGGGCTGTCATTAGACAGACCACAGTCTGAATGCCTTGAACTTAAACAACGATATAATTTGCATTTTTTGTCAAGTTCATTTTACAGTAAATGTTGGAATCTCCTCATTCTCTTGAATCTTTACCTAGTGCATCTTACCATGCTGTAAGGGAGTTGGCCTAATATTTTGCTTCTGTTTTCAGCCACGGAGATACTATGTAGACAAAACCTGGGTGCCGGTCAGAAAGTTGTGTAAGACAGAGTAAGCAGGTGTTGCTCACTTGCATTAGACCTTCAAGTTCACTTTCCTGTAAATCCTCATTGCAACATGGCTTACAGTGTTATTCCTATTGAAGGGTTCGTTTTGCTGAAATCCTACAATGGAAAGCTTTATGTTGGCATATACAGATGCAGTGAATGTAGTAAATGTTGGGCAATGTAGCAGGACTTTTTTGGTGCTGTATGTTTGGCAGAACTAATGACTGTAGTATACAGGCAGACCCTCAAGTTAGGTCTGCTCCCAGCTAAACTAATCTTTCTTATCTCATGCTTCAGCAGTTGTGGATTGACTGTGAGAGATGCATTTAGAAGCTTGTCACACAATCATGTGGGATGGTAAAAGAATTCCTGACATACTTTCCTTCCCAAGGGATGGCAACATCTGCAGTAGAAAATGTTTTCAAGTGGGTGTCAATCATGCTTCTACAAACTCTTCTTTTAAGGCTTCCTGCAAAGAAAAAGAAAAAGAAATGTCCAAAACGCAAGATGATTTTTATTTCTGTCTTCTCTCAAACTAGTAGGATATTTGCAAAGGAGAGATGTAAATTACCTGAGATAAACACCAGTTTTAAGACAAAGTCCTGCCAGGTGCTGTCCTGCCAAGTGCTGAAGTGATGAAAAGTGGACATAGCAGAACCATGAGTGTGGTCTCTGAAAAGAATCTAATTTAAGACATTCTTTATAGATACAGAATATGCTGAACTAAATCGCCTAGCTACATATTTATAAGCAGAGTTGCATTTATTCCTTTCTTTTATTCTGCTCTGACAGCTCCTGTAATGCCTTACTATTGAATGCTTCCTTATGAATACTGTTAAACTAAATCAGTTGCACATCCTGTTCAAGAGATTATCTTGAGGGCATGTGGCTAAAATGGTTAAATTACTCAGTGTAAGAAATGACTGATTTTCCAAGGACTGAACAGTTATATAGTGTCATAGGACAGGAGACATATGGCTGATGAGATTATGTGAGGAAATACACTTTTAGTGCAATTTTTAAGGAGCCAAGACAGTGGAGTCGCCTATTTATTTCTGGGCAGTTTCATCAAGTCACTCAGTAAGAATGAGTTCAGGTCCACCCTTTTTCAATCCATTAAATGTAACAGATATAAGAATGTAAATAGCCCCAAATAACACAAAATAATAAAAATAATCTTTTGAAGACAATTGCTAGCTGCAGAGAAAATAAGAGAGCCCACTAACAGTTTAAGAAGTATTTTTTGCTGCTACTACATACAGGCCTTTTCACATCCCAGCCTTACATTCCCATTAATAAAACGGGCTCTCTCTTTTTATAGTACGTACCACTGCTGCAAGTGGTTCTGTGTCACATGTCCCTTGAAACTCAAGTTCCTTCAGTTTTAAAGCCTCACATCTATTTCTGAGTCTTACAGTATTTGAACTAAACCACTGAATTAGTACTTGAAAAGCTTTGAAAAAAGCTTTTGTAATAGTGTGAATGAAGAGTCTTCAGTGTTACAAGAATAACAGAGAATGTAACAGATTGTATTTCTACCTTCCATAGCAGGCAAAATTATGAAGTTCAAAAGTCAGAGGGCAGAGAGAGCTCCACGTATTGTCTTTAAAAAAAGAATCTGATTATCTTGTGTTTGGCTCATGGTGCTTTTAACAGCTGGGCTTGGCAGAGGCATGAGCATGGGGACTGCATACCTTACAGTACCAGCACTTTGTTACATCTTTTCAGTGGGGAGGTGCTGGTATAACGGTATTATTTTAGCCATAGCAGCTGCACATGGAAGGTTGGCTGATGCCAGAATACTGTGAAGTGTAAAAACAGGTCAAAGTACTTCTCTTCCATTATATATATTCCAGGGTCGAGGCGAGGAGGAGAGCATAAACAAATGAATACTTGTGCTCAGCAATATAGAGTTAGCGTAGTCTCAGAGACGACTACAAGAGGCAGAGGAGTCTGACCACATGCTGTGCTGCTGTCCTAACCAACATCAACTCAGCTGGGGCAGGGAATACACAAAGCCTCTTTCTTAAGTTGTTTGAGGTCGTCTTCATTGTAATACACCCCAATAAGCTGTCCTAGACCTTGTGCTACTGTCCAACAGAACAGACTAACTCTATATTAGCTATTCAAACCAGATAGCCAGAGCAAGCAGTTTAGAATAGAAAAAAGACTGCTAAAAGAAACATCAAAATGATACAGTTCTCATGCAAAATACCCTGACTTTGTGGTCCAAGTGTGAGATCCTGTAACAATAAATAGAACAAACAACAGAATTGTAAATAACTGACTGAAAGGACAAAGCTGACTACAAATAAAATCACAACAATAAAAAGGAGACTACTATAATTCTGTCTCCTGGCTTTTTATCTACCTACTCTGCCACATGGAAGGACAATTAATGTATGCACACCCTTCACGCTGCTCCAGCACTGCACTTACATACACAAAGCAGCTGAAATGCAGATTGTATATATTTTACTTCTGCTGGCAGCTCCTCACATCCCATCAAAGGCTAATAAGGCATTTTGGATGCTTCATCTCATTTGTTATCTTCCTGATGGCATTATCATTCCAGTCAGAAAGGCACTGAATTCAGCCACCTCTGAGATCACCCATCACTTATAGCCGTGCTAGCAGGGAAAGCACATCCAGAATTATGGTCCCCCTGCAAGTTCTTCCTCCTGTTGCTGTCACTACAGACATACACACCTTTAAAGACTGTGTGTACCATATTTTTATTGAAAGAGTTAAATGAAAATTGACAGGACGGCTATTTTTCTTTCCCAGTCCTTGCTGTAAGGGTGGCCTTAGTACACTGGGAAGTGCTCACCCAGTTATTTTGCATGCCGCGCACACAGTCTGTGTTAAGTAGGCTTCAGTTGACAGCATGAAAACACTTGGATTTACACATCACTAATGCTCCACTACAGTATATGGGCCTCTTACTCTGGTAGCTTCAGCAGAACAGTGCCCTGGAAGAGCACAATATGACCACTCACAGACTAAAGCTGCCCACTGGAGGTTTGCCATGCCAAGCTTCAGGCTGTTCTTTTTCAGCACTGGCACCCATCCTAATTGCACAGCAGGCTTTAAAATAGTGTAGAAATTGGTACCAGTCTTCCTAAGATGCCATACCCATGAGATTATTTATTAAAAGATTTCTATCTTGTTAATGATCTCAGAACCACCCACGGGTTGTTTTGCTTTAGAATCTGTACTTGTAAATTGATGATTAGCAAGTAACACAAGGGATTTGTTCCAGTGAAGCACTATTTTCTCTTTAATTAATACAGGAATTTCAGGGGAAGACACTCTTATCTCTGTCTCCTTCAGGGGAGCACTGTTTCATCTGTATGTATTATTTTTGCAAGTAGGTAGTCCAGGTAGTTTGCTTCTGGGATTCTTTGCTCCTTGTCCTCAAAGGTGGCAGTGAGCTTCAAAGATTTGCATAAAATAGAGCTCAAGGGCAAAAAAGGTGTCTGAGCAAAGAAAAAGGTTTGTGCAAAGAAAAAGGTTTGTGAGGGTGAGACTCTAGAGTGGACCAGCTAGGCGTCATGCTGCTTTTACATAGTACATTCACGGTGGGGAAGGGAACTGTTAATTATGTCTTGAGGCTGATTAGAGAAGAATAGGAGGATTCACTGCTCTGTGGATCTTACTGTAAGGTAGCAACATGATCATTAGGCAACCTTCACAGCCTAAAACAGCAAGGAGGGGTATGGCAAGTAAGCAAATTCAGGTCAAAGAAGTCATTTATACAAGCAAAGTCCTAGATCAATGCAGACTTGTAGAAGATCATTCTCTGGTGAACTAAAGGGGATTTTGCGTGGTAGGCATTTATGAGAAATTAATGTCCTTGGGTGCTGCAGTGAATTTTATTATTGAGGCTATAGCTGGACCCTGCCATAGGTGTGTGACATAGCATGCTCTAAGGCCATGTTTTTCCAAACTATTCGGATTAGGAACCTGGCAGGATCACAAAGGGGCTCCCTCTGAAAACCTTGGCAAGGCAGTAAATGTGTACCAAATTCTCCTTCCAGATAGAAATCTAATAAGAACTGTACCTATCTTCAGGTGCTTAGTTTACACAGACTAAAATAAGCTTTTAGCCCTGAGAAGTTGCTAAATAACTGACAGCTCAAAGAGATCTCTGAGGAGACATGTCATGGCTGCAGTAAAAGAGGCAGAGGATTTAAGTATTAAGACAAATAAGTGCTTGTGTAGCGAAATATATGTCTGTTGAACTATATGTTTGGCAGACACTTCTTTGTAGTTAGTAAAAGTAAGTGATTTAAACCAAGGTTTTGGAGGTGGGAACGCTGTGTTCCTCATTTTCTGGGGATCCAACTTGAGACATCTAAGCTAATGTTTCTGGTTTGCAGATGTGGCAAGATCTCTATTGCATTGACATCTGTTCCGAGTGGAAATGTTCTATACATTGTAATTGCTTTAAAAAGTGAAGCCCTATGCTTCTTAAACCAGGCAACCAAAACAAGATAGCACATTTGGCAATTATGGAAGACTCGGGAGTCTGATGAGGTGCAGCAGGGAATGCAGGAGGTTATGCAGTGAAGGAGGGGAACAAAAGAAAATACTCAATAGTGGCAGTGAGCATTGCCTGTTCCTGTACAAGGCGTATGGCCTCATAATGAGAGTCTGTACCATAATACATACATGCATGCATGCCAAATTGAGACTGCATAATTCTGGTACCTCCTGGTTGTTGAATCCTTACTTCACAAACTTAATGTCCTTTTGTATATAGGTTTTGGGATACTTGACATCATTAATTTGCACTGCAGAACTCCCCAAAGGTGGGAGCTTGTTACATTAGACACTGTGCAAACCTATAAAAAGGGATGGTCCCAGACAGAGAGTTTATAATTTAAATATAACAAAGTACAGGATGAGTGGATGTAAAAAGCATATGAGAGGTGCTGAAAGAAAAATATGTCTCTGAGATATATTATACTGATCTCTTCTGTCCCATATCAAACCTAAAATGCAGCAAGTAATTAATAGTGGTAGAAGATGTTCATACATTGTTCAGCCCCAGTTTCGTACTGACACTGAACAAGTTAAAGATCCTTTAATCATCACAAGACAGCATCCCTTTCTACAGTCATATTTTCTTTAATAAAAACTACTTGTATCATATTAAAAAAAACAAATCACCTCCTACTACTTCACTGGAACCAGGCAGTAATGTACCATAGGGTGCCTACTACAGGAGGGCTCTGAGCCTGGAGCCACCCAAAAATTCAATAGAACTATCCTACTAGTAGCTTTGAAACCAAAGATTCTTGAGACCTTCTTAAGTTTCCCTATGAAATCCTGTCGTGCTTTTCCTGACCAACCAAAACAACAAAGTACAAGTCCATACAAGTCAAAGAGCTGCAGGAAAACCTGGTGCAAATTGAAAAACAAAAATTCCAATGTTGGTGGGCTTCAGAGCTGGACTATTGTCAACTCTGTGAAAACCTAACAAAGCAACCCCCTAATGTTCAGATAGGACATGTAAACAGAGCGCAACCTCTGCAGCAATTAGACTGGCTTTCTTCTGTGGGGCTGTTATTGCTTTAGCCAGACCACATGCATGACAAAGTAAAACATACCTTTGTCTTTCCTCAGCCTTACTTCTTTCAGAATGAAGTGCAACGTGAAGCGCAGCTTCGGGGAGGTGATGGACAAAACTACATGCAGGCTGCTTTCTCATGCATACTCACCTTTGTTAGCAACAGAAGTAAAAATTAATAAAGATTTTTATTACTCCTTTTCCCCTAATCCTTCTCACCCCAGCTTTATGTCTCTTCAGCAAAAGGGCAGTCTTTTAAAGCATGATTTAAAATCACAGAATCAGTACGGTTGGAAAAGACCTGTAAGATCATCGAGTCCAACCTGGGGGGGGGAAAAAAAAAAAAAAAAAAAAAAAAAAAAAAAAAAACCACACCACAAAACCCACGCCACACAACAACAATAACAAGCCACAACCCACCCAACACCACACAGCACCATGTCCATCAAGCTACATCCCACAATGCCACATCCACACGCTCCTTGAAGACCTCCAGGGAGGGTGACTCTACCACCTCCCTGGGCAGCCTATTCCAGTGTTTCACCACTCTCTCAGTGAAGAACTTTTTCCTAATGTCTAGCCTGAACCTCCCCTGTCGCAACTTGAGGCCATTTCCTCTAGTCCTGTCACTAGTCACTTGGGAGAAGAGACCAACACCCACCTCTCTGCAACCCCCTTTCAGGTAGTTGTAGAGAGCGATAAGGTCTCCCCTCAGCCTCCTCTTCTCCAGGCTAAACAACCCCAGCTCCCTCAGCCGCTCCTCATAAGACTTGTGTTCCAAATGTTCACCCATGAAAAGAGAAGAGCAAAACCACACAGATCCTGGGTGTTAAAAATATACTCATCTGTAAACTGTGCATTCCTCTTGTGTCAAATACGTACTCCCTTGCTGAGGTCTGGTTAGCTTGCACTGTTTTGTGAGATACCTTTGTGTGGAAAGAGCTGATGTAAATGATACCTCAGAGGAGCAAATGAAGGAACTAAGATCCTGATCATGTTCTTCTACAAGACAGCTAATGAGATGGAGCCTTAATGAAGATCCTTAAAAAGAGAGCCATACTTAAAGAGTATGACTTGGGAGGGGGCAGGTTGAATATCTCCAGATTCTCATGGATCTGCTAGAGGAGATCCCCATGCTTTGCTGCTGCTTCCCTGATAGCACAGAATAACTGAGGCCTCATGCAATATTCTCCTGCTACTCTCAAAACTCCAGTTTTAAGCAGTCCCACAGACTGGTGCCATTCTGAAGTACTGTTAGCCCATAATAGCATCTCATGGTGACCCATGAAAGCTCATGCCTGCAGCTGACTTGCCACAAGGCACAGGTTAGACAATTTGTACACTGTGAACATTAAATAATAACAAAACTGAAAGCATGCAAAATGCAGGAGTTTCGCTTCTCACAGAATGGAGCATTGCTTGAGGCTTGGTAATACTGAACTCCTGCATGTGGATGTGCATTGCTTGAGGCTTGGTAATACCGAACTCCTGCATGTGGATGTGGTGACTAATGTATTTAATGCTCAGCAGTTCACCTCTGGAACAGCTTGAAAGTGGAGGTACATTAAGGAACAGTGTTACATATTTTCTTTCACCATCTTCCTCTGTAGGAACATTCACTTATCCTGAAAGCCCTGAGTGATCCGTAAGATAAAACAGCTGGCAAATGTGCGTGGAAAAGTAACACACTGCTACTGAAGCTTCTGCAAACACTGGAGATGTGGGAAGTAAACCTCCCCCTGCACCTCTGTCTGGAGTAGGCAGGAGATCAGTAAAGACAAAGTTGTTGCTTGCAGGCAAGCTGTGTTGCAATGAACCAACCTGTATGCTTTGTACTAAGATTCATTAGGTTTACTGACATTGTGTAATGTTCTTCGTGTAGCAGTAAAACGTTTCAGTTTTCCAACTTTGCATCCACTGAGGCTTTTAAAAGCCCTGTGAATTTATCTCTAGTCATTTGCAGGGACATTTTAATGGAGGAAGAGACATCAGTATAGATTTCTTTACCTCAAACAACAGGGAAGCAGGGTACCGACTGGCAAAAAACAAAGCCAGAAACAAGAGAAAAATTCTCTAGGGGACCAGGAAAATACAGATCTGGCTAGAGAGTATATTTTTTTATTTAAAGCTTTTATTGTCTAGATTTTCCGACTGAGGCTTCTGCTGTGTGAGAATGGGCTGCATATTGTGTATGTTTGGGTTTTTGCTGTTGTTTTCCCAGGGACGTTTGGCATCCTAAAGGAATATGCAAACTACAGGTGGTGCCCAGAGGAAGGAAATGTGGAATGTAGCTTGGAGTGCAACACAAATGGAGAGCCTGAAAGCCTCCTGTCTGCTCGTGCAGGCCAGGGGAGCAATGCAGAGTAGAAAGACTCTTTACTCCTATTATGTTATATCAAACTGTTTGCTGAAAGACTGTTCATTTTCCTTTTTTTTCTCTCCATTGCCCACACAAAAAATCTAAACATTTAAAAGCCTAGTTTGAAAAGTGGAATGTGTGGTACATTCTTGTCTTGCCTGATGGGACAATGTCTGTGCCATGGGGGATTGCTGAGGTAATTCTTTATTGACCCTGAGTAATTCCAGGAGGTTATTGTATAAAATTCCAAGGAACTGTATTGTGTCAGAACTATGCTTATTTTATTATCTAATTTAATTAACTTTTGTATTCCCTGTGCTGAAGAATGCTAATGTGCAAAGACACCTCACAGGTTATAGCCAATGCATTTCATGGGTTACACTTGCTCTCCAGTGGCTTAAGCTGTTTTTAAATTATTATTTTTGGTTTGGATTTAAGAGTTTTTACGTACAATTAGAGCCCACTTTTAAGCAGCAAAAGCAAATTTAAAAAAAAAAAAAGATTTCTCATATTGTTAAAGAAAATTAAGAGTTACTGTATCATCTTTGGGATTTATTTATTTTTTACTTTTGCTTTCATTTGTCAAAAAAAAAGTATATTATCTAAATTAAGACATCATAATTCTAGTACATAAAAATAAGTTCTTGTTGTCTGCAATCCGACACTGAGGAGTCTACCATCTCTTCTGTGTAAGTTCATTTACAACATGATTGCAACAAAACAAACAAAAAACCAAACACAGCTGATTGAAGCATAAGTGCCTTATCTTGTAAAAAATACTGAGATTGTGTAGAAAAGAAGCACTTTGGATCAAGACAGAAACATAGGCTGTTGATTATTTTAAAGAAACTAAATTCTGAAAAATACATTGAGTTTTCTCCAAAAGTTATTTCAAGATTTTAAGTAAAATCAAATCTTTCTAAGGTGACTCATATCCAAATGGAACATTCAGACACTTTCAAACTCAATTGTTTCTATTTCATTAAAAAATTTATTGGAATGGATAAAATAGTCACGCAGGTATCATCACAAACCCTCTTCTAGAATCCTTCATCCTAAAACCATATAGCCTATACCATTATGCAAGATGCCACCTTATTCATCAGCTGCAGGGGCAGTGGGTCATGGCTAAAAAGGGTCAAACAGGGCATGTGATGTCCTCAAAGCATACATATTTTAAAAAGTTTAAATATTCAACTTCAGAAAAAGTTGAAGCTCTACAATATTGCTTGTATGTGATTTAACACCTATGTGATAGCAATGCAATGAAGGAGGAACTAAGTGATTTAAATGCAGTCAGAACATGAGGTTGCTGATGGAGCAATGACATTCGCGTATCTTGAAGATGTACAACTTCTGGAATACAAGTAATCAAATTTGCTAGATAATTTAATTCAGATGTTTTGTGGTTACTGGAAAACAAACAAAGACCACAAGCTGAGAGAGAGGCCTAAATATCCTCTAATGATTTATTAGAAAAACTTTCAGCCTACATAAGTGGTCCTATAAAATTGACTTAATAACTGAGATACGGAACACAGTAAAACCAGACATTTTTGTCTTACAGTTCAATGTAACCATATCCTACAGCAACATTCTGAAAACTCAAGCAGATGTTCTTTAAGTAAATTGTTTCATGAAACATGCTGTTCTTTTCTTTTGAGAGGAAATGTCCTTTTGGTTGGGCTGTAATGGAGATACTTTACTGACTTCAATGGATGGCAGAAAGAAAACTATAACCATATTGATTAAAGCAGACATTTTTAGTTCAAAAGCAATAATAATAATAGATCTGAAGACCTTAGTGAGATGAAAATTTCTTCCTCGGTAAAGCTCCATAGCTGGAACTGCAAGAACAGTAAAATGCTTGTTCTTTCCTCAGGGCGATGCGATGCACTGATCCCAAACCACAGCCAGCATGCCATGACAGCCAGCTCCAAGGTGAGCCAGAGAAGCACTGAAGTGCATGTTCTGAGTGTTCCTCCTGTCGCTAACATGGCGTGGGTTCTCTGATAGATAGTTCGATAGGCTTGTCTTGGTACCACAGATGGAAAGAGGGAGACTTGATTCTCTGGATGTTATCAGGGTACCATGTTCCAGCAAGGGAATATGCACGAGCCTAATCTAACAAGCGTGTGAGTGAACAGAAAAGACCCCTACTGATTTCAGTGGCCTCTGGTAATTTCCTAAAGAGTCAATGACCTTTAAAACTGAGTAAAGACAGCAGAAGACTGTAGCCTGGGTGAAGGGAATGATGTAATACTGACAACAGCTCCCTTATTCAGGGAGCTTTTCTTCCCTTGTCGGTTAAGGGCAACTCTATTTTACAGTAAGAACGTTGGGAATAGACTGTTAAAATATTTTATATGCTTGTAGGTTGCAGCAATAGATCGACTCAACACCATGCCTTGTGTTTTTTGAAAATCTTTTGTGGGCAGGTGGATTTCAGGCTTTGTCAGCCAGCTGGGTAGGAAGTCAATTTTCAAAAGCCTTTTTTCTTTTTTTTACTCAAAAAGTGAAATTTTCAAAGACTTGTATGCAAAACCTAAAGCTACAAAGTGGCCTGGAAAAAGCTCTTGGAGTTTAATGGGGATTTTGATTTAAGAAATTAATCAGCTCTTAAGATCCTTGAAGATTCTAGTATGCTGAGATGAACAACTAATTATTTAAGCAATCGGATCTTTCTCAACTGATTTTTTGCTACCCTAATGTTCAACTCTTTTGAGAAAGACTGTTCTGTGCCATGTCCTTTGGGAATGCACTGTCTTCTGCGTATATGCACATGGCAGTATTGTGATCATACAGTGCAAAAGATGGTAATATTAATCAGTATTAGTAAAGGATCCTCTGCTAGGCTGGAAATATGGGGAATACTCAATTTACTCATCAAAAGATGACATTCACAATTATTATTAAGCAGACCATAAATATGAATAATTCAGTGTCAGGTTCTCTGTAAAACAGAGGTGATATTTATCATTAAGAAAACTCATTGTGTTGATGTGTGTAAGAAAGTGACAGATAAGAGCTATGTTATCAGAAATGTATTTTCCCTGTACAATAACAGTAACTTAATTAGTACTTCAAACATACAGGACTACATATCTCATGTTTCAATATATGCTACTGTTTATAATAGCTATCTGCACATGCCTCAGGTACACCTCTATATCCTCTTCATGTATTAGTCCTTTAAGTTGACTGTCAGTTCTTGCTGAAATTTTTTTTTTTACATTGGAACTGGTTTTTGTCTGTAAGTGTGCAAAGTTCCATTTGTTTTTGGTTATTAAAAAAGCACAAAGATGGCTTAGAGCTCTGATCTATTTTATATAAAGGCTGAAATCACATAAAGCAATAGAAAAACATTTTACACCCTTCTCTGATTGAAACACAGGAGCTACAGTTGCAGAGCAGCAGCCGCAGCATGTTGAAATTATTTTATCTGACATTTGGTATTACCAGTTTTTGAAACAGGAGAAGTCCACTCTGGTGCAGAAGGCAATGAAACTCCTGTTTCTCTGCATGAACTAGTTCTGTGTGGAAAGCACCAGTGTAACAGCCTTACAAGACGGTCAGTGCATTATTTTGGCCTGGCAGAAAAAAGGTATTCACAGCACCAGCAATCAGCAATGTGGTTTGACCAGAGACGAGACCACACATAGGGTATGTGAACAACCAGATTAATTGGCCTTAAAATATTGTGTATGGGGCACAAAGGGGCTGTGGTTAAAATTACCAGTGTGTTGGTTCACATAATGTCTCTGAGTGGGAACACGTGGCTGTAGTGTTCAAGAAGTTTTGCCTGTACATTCTCAATATTACTCTGATATACAATCTCCAGTTTGCTTATGCTTGATATTATTTCTCTGTCTATCTCTAGTTGGAGTGAATAAGCTAAACCCCTTTGCCATTTAGCAAAATAACAGTGATTTATTTATTGACATTCATTTCTGCCTCAGGCATTTTTTATATTTGGTAACTGATAGATGTAGTTTTCAGCTCTAGGAAACCTGTTCAATGATGTCTCTGAGCCATGTATCTGTGATGTAGGAGCATAAATATGGCATGAACATAAAAATAGAGAATTTCACTGGAAACAATTGTTATTGTAGGTGTAAAATGATGTAAGTAAATTACCATCAGACACTAAGGCTGCCCCTGGCAAGCTGCTGAAAATATGGCAAGAAACAAGCATCTGTCAACTCTGAATTCTTATAATGAAGGCACTTCATAAAAGTATTGGTATTTGCTTTTTACTTGAGAGATTAATAGAAATTACTTGCTTGAGTTCATCAGGAATGCATGTTATAAATGATGTACCAAACACCTGCATCTGTGCTCATTTTTGTAGTCATACATATTTTAGTGCAGCTATTCATAAATGGGGCCTTTTCTAGAAAAAAAAATTTCCACGGAGCCTTCTTTTTTTAAAGGAGATGCAGTAACTCAAGTGAAGAGAATTTCAAAGACGCCCTGAATTCTTATATGTAATATGATTGATAAATGGTAAATTTGTATTTGATCTTTTGAAAACAACTTATGAGAAAAAGTTCAGAAAGCTCAAAAGCCCCTAAAATTCTTTCCTCTAGAAACAATTCAGACTGTTTGGGGGAGTTGTTTGTTTAATCGTCAGTATCAGACATCTCTTTTATGTGTTTGGCAAATTGTTACCATTTTTTTTTTTTCATTTTGATTTGATTAATTAGACCACAATGAAGACATTGGAATAAAATGGACTGGTTACTTCTTCTTTTGTTTGAAAAATAAACATTTGGTTTGAGATCACATTTTTCCACTTGAGTGCATGAGAATATACTTTCATGGTGCTTGATATTTTAAGATTTATTTGCAAAATGTCAAACATGTTTCTGTTTAGCTTTCTTTACTTGCAGTTATGTTTTCTTTTTTATTAATATATATTATTTGAACCATGTTCATATTCTTTGGAACATACTGTTTAGCAGCTTTCAACTATTGAGCCCTCTGTTAATAGGACAATGAGAAACTTGTCAAATTCATGAGGAAAAAGGAAAGAAAAAACATACCAAATTTTTTTCAGCAATTTTAAATCTTTCCACCTCATGACACACAACTTGTACAATTGTTAAAGAGTTCTGTGACATAACCACGTGAAATTATGAAAATATATGGGGTGAGAGTATTACAAAGTGATGACAGCTGATTCCTAATTTCGTCATTCATTTTATTTCTTGTCTTTATTAACAGCTTGAGATAAGCTGATTTTTGTGGTTGGTATATTCATAGTTAACATGTTGCTATATTTCTTGAGACATATGTACTCTGCAAAATATTTTAACCAGTGAAAGCGCCTGTCTGAACTAAATAAAATAAGGATAATATAGGACATGCTGAACCCATGTAGAAATCCCCCTTCCCCCTCTTCTGCATCTGCATAAGGAATGAGCCATGAGTCAAACCAGCAAAACAAGTTTGACAATGCTCCATTTGCAGGCCCGCTGAATAAAATGGCGAAAGATGGGGTGAAATAAGGAAAAAACCCAGCTACAAACAAAATTTTAGATTGTTTACCTGTTTTGTCTGGTCTATGAGTCAGGCTAATTTCACACTGTAATTTAAAGAGCTAGAGAGGAAGAAAAGGAAAAGCCTCACCAGCGTCCTTTGACATGACATTTGTGTTCCACATTAAAGTAACAACTTTAGTGTTTGTTGGTAATCAGAGTAAGAGGTAGTTCTCCAAAGCCTCATTTCAAAATGGTATCTGCTTGCTAGATTACACCTTATTATTGAATAATAACCTATGATCAAATACTGAAATAACAGTTGAGAATGGGCCTGAAGTGAGTTCTCCATTATTAGCATGTTCTTCTATTTTAAGATTTTTTATGTATTTTATGGTATGTAGCAAGTGTTTCCACATTAACATTTAAATACTTAAATTTCTATCTCAGTAGTTTAATCTTATTCTTATATCCTTCAGACTTTCATGACATTACAGTTATCTGATAAATGCACAGTTCTCTGTTTCCTTTGAAGTAGTGAATTATTATAAGTATGGACTAGATTATCCATAGATTATCTTCCCTGCAACACAAATCATGAGATTGTTGAGAGCCTGGGCACACACTCTACATCAAGCTGCAAGGTCTGGTTTCGTACTTGCTCCAGGATTATGGAAGTGAATTTTCCCTGACTGGTTTTAAGAAGTATCTCTAGCCACAGGCCCCTGATGGCAGCACATGAGCTAGAATCTTCGCAAAAAGCAGCATTTTGTTTTCTCCGAAGAGTGGTTTCATCACCTAAAAGCCAAAACTGTCCCTGCTCTAACAGTCAGTCAGTACTAAAAGGAAGTTCCAAATTCCAAAATTTTGCTTTTTAGGTCCAAGATTTGATGCTTATTATCAACTTTAGTGATGGCAGTAAGGAGGAGCTAATGTCCCAAGTTCCTTGAAATTGTGTGGTCATTTAAGGATATTACCTTTCATCTGAAAAAAAGAAGTTTCCATCTTGTAGTTGTAAAAGAAAGGCTAAAGTCTATGAAAAACTAAAGCAAATAATCTGTACACAACTGACTTCTGCTGCATAAACTCTCATGAAAACATGAGTACGTAATGATTTAATGACTTGTACATTTCTCTCATGATTTTTAAGACGGCTGTCACACATCTGATTTGATGTGAAATGCTAGAGTTAAGACTGGAATGGTGCCTCAGCCTTCTCTGCATTGTGGTAACATGGATATCTGGATTGTGAGAGGTAGTTTAAATATGTTAATAAGTAGCCCTAGAATTATATACAAGTGAAACATACTTGCTTCCATAATCAAGACTACAAAATCCAACAGTGTGAAAATTAATGTTTCCTATAACATCTCAAAACCAAATATTCTAAAATAAAGGAACAAAAAAAAGGGAAGATATTTTATCAGCCAGAGTCTAAATGAAGAAGGGTGTTGTCTGAAGATTTATGAACCCTGTAGTTCTCCAGGTGGCTCCTGTTGCTTGTTTCCTCACAGGACATCATCAGACTCTGTGATATTCACAGGGGTTGCAGTGCAAATGGTTTTGAAGCAAATAGCAATGCCTCCACTGCACTCTTTAGTCTCCTGTTCAGGGAAAGTATTCTGTCTGCATTGTCCATAATTGTTCAGCTTTCCTTAATGGATACCTCCAGCAGACTGATCTTCTATTCTTGTGCTGGACAAGTGTTTAGAAGCTTATGGTCCATGCCCAATTCCGAATAACTTTTTCCACTCCACAGAGAGTTGGATGGTCCCTTTAGGAAATGTGTGATTCAGTCATTCCAATTCTTTTTTAATTATTAATTTCTACTCTTCATTTATATTTCATTGAACTGCAGAAAATCTCCAGTCATCACAGTGCCACTTCCATCTCTTAACAGTCTGAAATATTTATTAAACTCATTAAGCTCCAGTCTCAGTAGCTAATTACAACAAACGTATGTTTATGGAAACAAATCTAGCCATGAAGATTAAATTTAAATGAGTGCTAAAAACTCCTTGCCTTCAGAGATTTTTGTTTTTCCTCTTTTTAATTTGTCATGCTGATTTGTAAAGCTTCCTAGTTATTCTGGTAACATTAGCACTGTTGATAATAACAGACACTGTTTGTTTTGGAGAAGTGCCAGTATTCTAAGTACATATCTAATTTGTCCAGACAGTTTTAAAGTCTCCTGAATTTAAATTATAAGTTTAACCTGAAGAGTTATAACAGCTAATTACAGATTAAAATTTGGAATGTGAATTTTTTTTAAACAAAATGAACTACCAGAATTCTTTGAAGTTAAGGGCACTGAACAAATTCTACCCCTTTTGTATTATGAATGTCACCAACCCATGCATTCAAGCAGAGCTCTCAGAGGATTGAGCATGTGGACTTGATGCTATTTAAAGGTTTCAACAGACATTTTGTGGCTGATTTTGAGGCCACTGCTAGACCTAAACCTGTGTGTGTGTGTTTAGTGGTGTAGAAAAACACTTTGCCATTGCTGGAGGCTCTTCTGGAATGTCATCCAAGTTAGATCTCCTCTGAAGCATCCTCTGGAGGACCATCTTCCTCTCCGAGAACTATAGATAGGCTACTGGGATGAGCTCTTTAGGTTGTGATAGGTGGCATTCTAGAATAGTCTTCAATCTTGCACTGTCTTCGACAACAAAATCCTCAGTAACATATTTTTTCAGCAAAGTCTTCCCGTGAAGATAGAAAAGTGTGTTTAGGCTGCCACAGCGAAATTGCTAGCTACTTGAATATTAACTCTTACTTGCTAAAAGTAATTGCCTTCATTTCTACTTATGAGCCTTTCTGGAAGCTGTCCCCAAAAAAACTGATGTACCTAAACGGTGACTCCCCAAGAACCATTGGAATAATTCTGCGTACATAGGCTGTACAGAGCTTTCTGTGAGAACGCCCTCCTTCAACAGAAAAGGAGCAAGCTCTTTCCCTCAAGAAATTCTGGCCATAGGATTTACTGGGTATTACAGTTTGTTTATGGGTATAGACAATATGAGACATGGAGACTGGATTAAAAAATCTCTTGGATTGCTTTATATTCCCTAGACAAAATTTACTATTGATGCAGATTGCTCCAGTTCTGTTGATTTGTTACACTCTGAGCTGGCCTGAAATTCTGTCTAGCAATAGGTTTCAGCAAAACGTGACTTCAGTAGAGCTATACCAGCTCGCACCAGCAGAGACTTTCGGGAGAATCTGATCCCCTGTTCACAGCAAGAAGCCTGTGAAGTCTCACTGATACTTTTCAGTAAACTGATACCCAGTTTTACTACAAATATATTTGCTGTGAAGTGGTGTGAAATTCAGAGCACTGTGTAAGAGTTGTCAGTTATGTGGATTAACAGAACATGAGTTAGGAAGATTCTTTTCTGAATGAGAAAGGTAGTGTAGGAATTTTTTGTCTTTGATAGCATTTCACTTCAGTTTCAGTAGAGTGAAGGATCTGAAGCATGTACGAAACTGAGCCCATTGTGACTTGGTAATGATGGGACTATAATGCCACACTTCAGTTCAGTGATATACCTTTTGGCGTTACAGAATTTCCACATTTCAGAGTTATATAGCAGCAGGAAAAATCTAAAAAGCTTAGCTATAAAAGATAGCAGCAGATGTAAAGAAAACAAGGCATAAAGAAATAGAAGTTATATGCGGAAACAGTAGTTTTAAATAGCATCTTTCAGCTTGAGAGTCAAAACATGGAAGCCAGAGATTCCTAAAAAGACAAAAGGCCTCCCACATAATCACCCTTGGAGTGGAAATATTCACTGATTTTTTTAATACAGCTGTTTCCTTCTTGATTTATATGTCGATGACTTTGTCTTCTGCTTTTTGTGTAAATTGGGATCAGGCAGTGCCCTGGAAGAAGTACAGCAGGGTGTGTGAGCTGAGGGCAGGTGTGCGGGCTCGCTGCTGACATCTGCTGGATGCTATTTCAGCTTCACTCGCGAAGGGAATTTGTCTTGACTTGCTTCTTGGCTGCAGTGGAGCCAGGATAGAAAATGTTATGGTGGTGCAGAACAGAAGAATTCCTTTATGGACATACTAGGTCTAGCATATCCTTCAGATGTGCGTAGCAAGTTCCACCATTTCCACACTGACTGCTTTTCAGGCACGAGCATGCAGACGGACTGGATGCAAAAGTCACCAGATAAGTGCTTCTGGGTTTGTGATTGCCTGAATCCTACCCTTTGAATTCAGAAAAATTGCTTAGCATTATTGTCATGCTGTTTTAAAAAATATTTGTGGGTATGCTTTGAGTTAGGTTACTTAGACAGATAAGCTTGGAGTTGAACGTGGAGTGTCCCTCTGGCATTGTATGCTGTATTGAGACAGATTTTAGGAAAAAGTAGCCCTATTTTATTTTTTTTTATCCAAAGAAATAGGAGTCAGATAAGGTATCATAGCTTGATAGCCATCAGTGTACTTTGCCAGATAAAATCAGATTTTGTCTTAAAGTGTTTATGTAACTGCCAGTCAATAAGTATGTGCAGAACTTGGGTCATGGTACAGTGACATTAGACAGGGTTCAGAGAAGTAGGCATACAAACAGCGTAGTTTTTTGACATGCAGTCATTCAGCCACACTAGAGTAGCATGTTGCACTAACCATTCCAAATCCTGTTATTTCCTTTAGTATACTAAAATATTAATGGTACATTGTGGAGGGTAGAATTACTTCATCATTTGACTTTCCAGTCCAAGGCAGGGAATGCATGGATGTACAGTAAGTGTACATTCTGGAGTTCCAAACATTTCAGTCTCTGAATATGAAGGACTGTTTTTCCCCATCTGAGGACTGCAGAGCCTGTTCAAACTACAAATACATTGAAGTGCATTTCCAAAAGTGCTTAAAATCCTTACAATCTATTTTTGATGGCAAGATTTTTAGTGCACATGAATCAAACACATCTATTAGGCTGGAAAATAAATGGCTTTTGGTTTTTTAAAGTTTCAAGGAGTATCTCTCCCTCTTGAACACCAGCACTTATTTCTGTCCCTCTTCAGACAAGAGTGGACAATGACATACTTCTCTAATCTCTCTCCACTGAGCACTCAGGGCAATAAAATGGAATTCTCCATTTCAAGTATCCATGGATTCAGTTCCTTTCTTTTTTGACCTGATACAAATGGTATCTTCTGATGTTTTTATAATGATACCATTAAGCATACCAAAGGAAATTAGTACTTACACAGTTTACCTAGGACTGCATCTGACTTTTTCCAGGTATGTCCTCTTTTTCTACCTAGATATTTTGTTCAGGAAAAAATGAGGTAATGTGATGCCTGCTTAGGACTCTGATGAGCTGATCAAGGCCATTTGCAGACATATCTATTGCATATGGTCAGATCTACTCTACAGTATATGAACAATGGATCCCATGCATTTGGGATGCATGGGATCTAATGTGTGTGCACTGAATAGGTGATCTGTGTGAGCACAGTAAATCCAATTCACTCTGAACTTACCGTATGTGTACAAATCAAGGACGCATCCCAGACACATTAGTCTCACTGCATTTCATTTTGTCTGGGAAAACCTGGACAGAAATATGGTAGCCCTAAGCTTCCCACATTCCACACTGCACACACACACATAATAGGTTCATGTCTTGAACCCTTAGTCTCTCTTGGGCTTTCCATTATTGTTGATACAACACATAAATTTCAGGTTAAGTATTCTCCTGACTTTGCAGTTATTTGCGATTTTCCTGTAGGCCCAACAGTCTTTAAATCCTTCGGAGTCTCTTATTAGACTTTTAGGTGGGAAATAACAGATGCCCCTTGATTTAGCTCTGAGGATGATTCAGTAGAAATCTCTTCTCTGTGTAATGCCCTGGTATCTAACAAACCACTCCATGTGATTTTTGCAGACGTGGGCATTGTTCTCTTTGTTTCATGTTCTCTGTTGTTTTCTTAGCCAAGTTGCTTTGGTATTTATTAATTGAGAGTTGTAAGTAATTCAGTTAATCTAATACTTGATCAGCAATTTCAAATCAACATTTGAGAGGGAACATGCCCTAAGGCAGTTGTTATTTATTCTGGTCAGGTAATTCCTTTCTGGGCTGTTTAAACAGCAACGTGTTTTCTGTAACAGTGAGGCTACCCAACTTAGGAAAGGACTTTGCAGAAGTCTGCCTTTCTGTTTCTTTAGAAGTTTAGCTAAGTAGACTGCTTAGTGTGATAATGATGATCAAGTATTAAGATGGACAGATAGCAGCATAATTAAGAATATGCAACACTGCAATATAAAGTCCAGGCATCTGGTAAGGATTAGATTTGCTGGACATACAAAATCATGAAGATACAAACCATTTTGACAGATCTGATACGGAGAAGAAAGATGAATACATTACCATTTAAGCTGCCCGTGTAGCACTGAGAAATCCTATAGTGTTTTCCACTTAAAATATTTTAACATCAAAAGCTAAACATTTGGGTCTCAGGGAAAAGTTCTCGTATTTATATGTATCACCTATTGGTAAATTCTCCCTTAAGTATTTTAAGTATTTTATTCCTCTGTGGAGGAAATATCGACTATACTGCTCACATTTGGATTTTAGAAGATTTATTTTCTCCATTCGGAGTTTCAGAGTATGAGTAAGTCTGACCTGGTATTCCAAAAAAGTTCAATAGTCATGAAGCTCCATAGCAGAGTTGCTTCTGGGCAGCTCATAAGGAAGAAGTTAGAATAATCTCGCTGAAATATAAAAGACTGAGCTATAATAAAAGCACTGTGATAATTCAGGGGCTAGCATATACAAGCCACATTTGTAGTTAATAAACAACCAAGGTTTAATCACTGCAAGTAGATTGCTCCCTTCACACCTATAAAAAAGTGCTTTCAAAGTTAAGCAGCACAGGCATTTAGTGAGAACTCTGACATTACAAAAGTTATACCTCGTCATGTTTATCAACAAGGTAAAGCCATAACACAAGCCTCCGTTCTCCCTTCTCTTCCTCCTCCTAAGAACAACAACCTGCACACTACCAAAGCATTAAGGTCTATTTAGTGAATTGTTAGAGCAGGTTTTCCCTGGACCTAATAAGGCAAGTGTCTGCAGCTCCAGAATAAAGTGGGAAATTGAAGAAAGCTTTGAATTTCAAACATCTTTCAGTGAGGAATTAGTTTTAAAAGACATACAACAATAAGCCATGAAATAAGTCCAGACACCATAATTCAGGGATAGAATATGCTATGAAACTGGCAGGCATCCAGGCCAGAGCCAGGTGCCTATTTTGGATTAGATTCAAGTGGCCTTAGGCCACCTACAGAGCTTTCAGGTAAAATCTGGAAGCTGCTCACCTCAATATGCCCTACCTTACTTCTATTTCAGGTACTTGTGAAGGATTCCCAGATGGCTGGCCCTCGTCCAAAACAATATGCTTTCAGATCGCATTGTCTCTGTACTGTGATGAGGCAGGTTTCAGAAAAAATGTATCTGGAAAACAGAGACTTAATAAACTGCCCATTTTCCTCAGTTTGCAATGAGAAAATTTTACTCATGAGAACAGCATTTATGTCTCGCTGCTCTTGACACCCTTAGCATGTGATTGCAAATGAGCAAGACACAAGTGTATATATATAATCAAAGGGACACAAAAGGTAAATCCTGAAAAAAAATAATCTTGCAGCTTAGACTATTATAGATCATAAAAAATAAAAGTACTTTGTCAACCTAGTTCATATTTTACCTGTCACTTTTTTTGTTTACTTTTAATTCCATTTTATTCTGGATCATGAAAATAGGCCAAGGTAACTGAAGTTGTAGACTTTAGTGTGTAGACTTACAGTTTTTGCTTGACTGTGGCTAAGTCCTAGACGTGCGATGCCTTCCATAGTCCTCTGAAAGATCCTGTGCATATCGCAGTACACATCATGCAGTGTGCAACTCCAGTTTCATACTGTGAGCGCAGCAGGCAGTGCTAGCTGGCCTGGCAGAGCTGGAGGCAGCGCGTTTCTTCCTGCTAGACGCAACTCAGTAAAATTATCCTGCAAGCATGGGTAAAAAATTAATCAGGTTACTCTCAAATAGACTAATCAGTTTCAGTTTCTAGTTATGAAGCTCTAGCACAATGTTGCAGTGTCTGCGTTGCCAAGAAGGTTTAAATCTCATCTAAATTCAAGCTAAAACCCCCCTGCTCTCATTAAAAGTAAAATGACTGAAAAGGCCATGAAATCACTTTTATTAATGTTGCACTCTTTAAGAGTTCATCCATGGAGCAAAACAACAGCACTTTCACAGTATTTGGTATTTCTTAAAGGAGAGGAAGGGAAGGATTTTGATTATAAGGCACCTCCCAGCAAACATGAACATACCTAGCGTTAGACTTGTACATAAGGGTTTGCTGAGTAGAGCTTCAACCTGCATGACTCCGATTTTCATGAATATTCTATTCTACATTTTTTCTTATTGTAATATGCCTAAAATCACTTCTTCTTTAACTCTCCCAGCTACCTTTACATTCTTGCTCCACTACAGCACTTGTCTTAATATGCAAGCTCCGAATTGCCACCATAATGCTCCAACTCTACCCTTACTGAATTCAGCTGAAGAGGGGCTGTTAATTTCAATGATACAGGCATACAGCCTAAAATGATTTCATTCCTTTTTCTTCCCAACATCCAGCTCTATTGAAAATAGACAAAAATCAAACACTTTCCACTCAGTACACACACACAGTAAGATATTATTAAATGTTGTCACAGCAACCGGTGCAACACTGAGTTTGTAAAACAACTGTTTGACTCCTCAACATGCTGAAATCACTTTGGCAATCAACACCACAGTCAGGGAATAGTTTTGTTTGCAAATTAGGAATGCAAAGAAGGCTGTGGTAAATTAAAAACTGTAAGCTGAGCTCTTGGGATAGGGACCAATTTTCTATTCTGTGTGAGTTCAGCACCTAGCTCAAGGGGTCCTGTACAACTACTGCTACCATATTCTCCATTTGTTATCATCATTTTTTGGCGAGAAAAATAGTGGTAAAAATATCCTTCTTTGCAGAAAATAAAAGGTAAGTCATGAAGGCCTCATTTTCCTGGTGAAAGAGTATAAAGCAAGTTAAATATTTAGAGTTAATACCCTTACACAAAGCTGTGAAGTGATTGCTGATTGCCATTGTGGTGCAGAATAGCCTACAAGGAATTAGAATCTGGTCCTCAAAAAATACAGCTTTCCAACGTCTAACACAAACCCCACTCTTGTTATGGCACCAGAGTTTGAAGTCATTCACTACACAGCAAATAGAATATCTATGAAGATTTATTAGACAACGCCTTCTTTGTATAGTATTGCATGGTGCTGTAAGTCCTTTCTTATAGAAGCAAATATGGAACAGCTCCATAATTCTGTGGGAGACATTTTCCTGTTTGATTGCCAAGCTGTAGTTAAAATTCCCACTGAGAGGTCCATTTTGAGGAAGAAAGAGATCAAGGTGGTGGGTCTGGGCAGACAGCTACAAAGGGAAGATGAACACAGACTGAACCAGAAGTAAAAGCACCTAATTTTCATAGGAAATGGGCTGATACTTAATTGAAAATGGTAAAACAAAGTATTTGTGGGTACACTGCAACTGTTACACAGAAGGGACTGAAAAGGCTCCTGAACTTCTTTGCAATCCATGTTCCCAGCATGAAGGCTGAAGTAACAAAGGCTTATTGATGTGAAAAGGGGGGGGGGGGGGGGGGGGGGGGAAGTTTTTAATAGAGGAATCCCAGGAGCCAGCCAAAGAAGCATTATCTTGTATTAAAAAAATCTGCAAATAATGAAATTCAGAGGAGAGAGAAGCCAATTTTCTTCTTTGCTTGGCCCATGAAATTAGTAGCAAATAAAAGAAGAAACACATGTAAGAAGGACTGGAGACTCAATCTTCCCAGCCATATTCTTCTCAGGGTATGTTGTTCAAAAGAGTACAGGGATTCATGTTCAGAAATGCTGAGCAGGTTCAGTTCCTCTTGATCTCAACTGGAGCTGTGAATTCTTGGTACTTTGGAAAATTAAGTCCCCAGAGTGAACTTGAAGTTTTCATCACAGAACTCAGACTCCCACCCTGAAACTAACTGGATACAAGCAGGAAAATTGTCATCAGCAATCTTATCTTACAAAGCAACACAAACTGATGCTAGCACTTGTGGGAACACGTCACATCAGCAGTAGTTACCTTTCCAGTTCAGAAACAAAATGAAAAATCAAGATAATATGTCAGACTTGGGTGAGATGAAGCAGCACTACTAGGAGTAGGGGAGAAAAGAACAACTTTTAGCTTCTATTGGATGAAACAAGTATGTTTTGGTTACAGAGATGAAAAGAAGAACCAGTAAGAAATGAATGAGGTACCATTTCATCCCAATGCCATTTGTTTTGGGGGTGGAGTAACCTCATACATTCCTATCATGGAAGAAAGAGGTTGAAACTTCCATATGGATTTTCTTTCTTGGCCTGGTTTATCCTTTCTGGGGTGCAGATGCTGGCTGACTGTAACAGAGACTGGGCTTTCCTTCCTGCGCGTGATGCCAAAGTATGTCTGAAACCAATACTAGTGTCTTAGAAGTAATTTGCAGGGGTTTTAAATATGTCTTTGTGACTCCGTAGGCTACACAGTCTTCCGGGTATAGTGCAAATCAGTATTTCTAAAAAGCATTTTCAAAGTGGATCTTTGAACCTGCTGGACTGCATGGTTTGATCCATTGTATAAATACAAATTTTGGCACGTGCACAACATTATAAACTGCATAATTGTTTTTATTAGAGTTCTGTGAGTTTGGAGGTACCTGTGCTTTAATTACACTTGGCAAGTTTCCAGGAAAACTCTTCTAAAATGTAGTGCTTGCAAAGCCTTAGTCGGGCCACCCACAATGACAGCTTTTATTTTTCTTCTATTAGTGATGGACATTTTCATTTAATTTTGGTCTGGGTGTGTGACAGAGCCCCCATGTACTGAGCTACAGCTTTCCCCTGTTCACTTTTCAGCCACAGAGTGTGTCGGGACACTGTGGCAGCAACTTGTGACATTTGGATCCAAGCCAAATGAATGCTATTTGCAGAGGTTTTAGGTTGTCTTTCTTGCTTCCATGGTCTCCCCTCCCCCTTTTAAAAATTGCTGGTGACACTAGAAATGCAAGTCAGTTAATCTCTCCTAAAATCTAAGCATTAGCCTACAGCACTGACTGCAAGAGAAATGCAGAACATTGCTCTGTGAAGTTTCTGTACGTCAGCCGTCAGTACCCAGCATGGAGGTGGTTTTAGTTCCGCTCCTGAGCCCAAATCTCTTGTGTAGCAGGGTAGAGCAAGTACAATAGTAACAAGTCAGCAGGATAGCTGGAACTTCAGACTCCATGCCAGAAAGTAGGATGTCCAGCTAGCACAAATAAATGTGTAGAACTAATCAAATTAGGATGGACATGCTGTGCAATACAGAGAAATGCATGTAAGCAGAAAATTGTGTTTAATATTTGTAATCAAAAGCATTTATTTGGGACTATAACAGCCCAGTGCTACGTGCAAATTGGGTGAGGAAAAAATGTAAACATTGTTTCTTTGATTTCGTTGGGAGTTAGGGTACAGCAGGAATGCTGGATCAAGCTCCTTTTCCAGTGGCTGTGATTAAAAAGCTATGTGAAATGAATTTAGGGGCTTATTGACCGAAAATATTACTGTAAATGGTGGTGAAAACCTATTCCACACAGATTACTCTTTATTACATGGAGTTTGCCAGAATTTATAGGATGCAATCTGAAAACTGTGGGTTTAGAGACCATTTAAGGAAATAACTTCAGTCCTAACACCACGTTTTGAGGCTTCTGCAGAAAGCAGAATTTAATACAGAAACTGGTGGGACAGTGGAATTTTATTCCGTGAACTTTCAGGCCCTTAAGGAACAGGAATTAATGGAGGAACCACACTAAGTCAACCAGTAGATGTTTTTGTTACTTACACAGTTTCCACGTCAGCTGAAATATAGTTACCCATAAACAGAATAACCAGTGACATGGTATAGCCCATGCCATGTGTCACTGAAGAATGCAATTAGCCATCATGCAAAAGCAACTTTATTACAGTAGCTCATATTATAAACTGAACACTGCTTAGAAATGTAGAAATATGCTTTTGGGAACACGCTAGACTAGCATTTTCCATTCCTGAGAATACTTCACAGAAGTAAACAACAAAGTCCTCATCATTTCTTTTTAAGAGAGTAGCCTTTTAAAATCTGGGGAGGGGGGAAAGGATACAGGGTAGGAGTGGATCCGCTGTTAGCAGGCATTACAATACTGTCTAGTGCTTTATAAACCTACTCTGTGGAAGTAAGAGCAAGTGCTAATGCCGTTCCAGCTGGAGGTGAAGCTGACCAGTGTCCTCAGACCATCAGTCTGTTAGGATGTGTCATGTTCCAGCTGTGTCCCTGTACCCTCACATAGGTGAGGTGTTCCCTATGGCAGGGAGGTAGGCCATGAACTCTCCTTGCTTACCTCCTTTCTGCACAAGGGATCTTTCTGGCAGGAAGGATACGGTAGACTATCTTCTCAGGTTCTGTAACTCAGCCAGATAGAGGAGCTATGATCATTTATGCCAGCTGAAAGGATTTGGCCTCTTCCTAAACTGTATGGTATTGAGTGGATTTAGATAATGTACAAATAGCCATGCAAATGTAATTTAATACCAGATGACTACATCCCTACAACTATGCTTAATCTATATGAACCCTTCCACAAGTTCTTTTTCGAGTTGCTCATATTTTGTTCAGCTAGAGGTTTTGTCCTGCTACAACTGAGTAACAGTTGCTGAACTCTTTAGACAAATTATATAAATTCACAAAATGCCTTGAGATGACTGAATGAATAATACAATGGGAAAGAAAAGCTTACTTAGCAGTTGTGCTATGTATGGAGCATAACCAACTTTGGAGCGTAACTTCACTTCAGAGCCTCTTCAACTTGGGACAAAGATGAACTTGATGGGTTTTGAAAACTACCAGCTCATTCTAAAGCGGGTCATTTTGATTTGTAAAGGGGTTTCCATGAAGACTTCTCCGCAAGGAGTTTCACCCAGCATGTGGTTAATTACCAGTCACTATAAATGAAGGCAAAGGGCTTCTGTGCTTCACAAGAGTGAAACATCTTCATGAGTCTAAACAGACAGAGAGCGTAGAGATTGAGCTGGAAGAATCCTGTGGAGTGCTTACATGTATCCTGAATAACCCAACAAGTATGTCTTTTGGTAAGAAATAGTCACAGAAAAGGTCAAGTAGGAATGGACAGTTGCAGAAACTGAATGCTGAGTTAGCAAAAAATGTATCTGCTCCAATTCTACTATGTGTATTCATGCAATACAATGGGACTACCTGATTAAAACAAGCCCTCACTGCTCCATTTTCCCATTGGAAGTACTCTGCTTTCAGTCATCCAGGCATATATGATTTAAATATGGTATAAATTATTCTGATTAATTTCTAATGCAAATATATCTGCAAAAATAATCTAGGTCGAGAGAGGAAGAGGTGACAGCTATCAGACAACAGACTTCTATGAATCATTGACTCATCTCAGTGGCCACAAATGTCTCACATGATAAAGAATTTGCTCTAACAAAGATGGCAAAGCAAACATGATAGCATTTTAATTCAGGGCGTATTTCTTCTCCACGCCTGTCAGTCATGTTACCGATAATGTGAGTTCTGTGTGGGGCTGGACTCTATCACGATGGCCATAACAGCATAGATCTTGGGGAAAAAATTCTATAGAAATTCACGAGAAAAGAGGGATTCAGAGTTAGAAAGAATAGAGTTATTAAAAATAATAATCCATTTTCTCTGATAAGCTAGCAAGTGGAAACAAGACCATCCAACATCTTTGCATCTAGACATCAAGACAATGGACATGCATGCAGGTGTGATCTGTCTAGAGTGGGTGGATGAGAAGCCCTGGTGAAACTCGGGCTAAGCTCTTGTGAGTCTCAGTGTGGTGATGAAGTTGAAGCAGTAACTTACTGCTGGTACAGAGTAGCAAACCCCTGCTTTCCCTTTGAGATAGGAGAGAAATCCCAACTTCCTGAGTCATGGTACATAGGTGATCTCTTTATGCTGGAGATCCCTCCCCGAGAAGGGTAATATTATCTGTAGTGCAATGCTGCTTAAGGATGACAAGCTTCTACTGGGTCCCCACGCTTTCTTGTATTCACAGGTAATGGAGGAGTTTCTCATGTAGGTGGAACACAATTACAACAGGTGGATTCAAACAAGTAAAGTTTTTTACTCATCATAAAAAAGAGATAGCAGCATCCAACCTGGCAGCTTAGGGGGAATAGAGAATAGTCCAATAACAGACTCTAGTATGGTAATGGTTATGTCTGAATGGTTATGCTTGCTGGTCATCTGAGGTGGGAATTGCTAGAGAGTGGGGGGAGGAAAAAACCCCTCTGACTGCATTGTTTACTGCAGTGCTGACTGTGGAGCAGTCATTTCTCTAATGTTTTGCATGGTAACTATGTTTGCACATGGTAGCGAGCTGCCTGCAGGATTCGCTGATGTTTATGCCCATCACTGCTGGGATCTTGATTGACTCAGGGAGCAAAGTATGATGTTGTCTGAGCATGTTAACTGATCAGTGTTGCTGCCTACAGGCCAAGAAGGGTTGGGGTCCCCTGCCTAATGCCAACTCAAATTTGGATGCATGTCATTTATAGTCATGCAAAGCAGTGTCACATTTTTTTCTTCTTTTTTGATCATACTCAGAAACTATAAATCCCCAGGGTGAAATCTTAACTCCACAGAAATCAAAAGCAAAACTCCCTTCAGTGGTGCTAGGTTTTTGTTGAAAGTTGTCTTTTTCTTTCTTAAACAGTTCTTGTAATTGCTAGAGAACCGTATTTATTTCCCTCCCCTCACAGCAAATAAAATGTCCGTCTTCACAGTCAGGTAGTCTACTGAAAATAGTCAAGTCTGTCTGTGCAGGGTGTTGAGGGCCGATAATAAAATTACAGCCCAATAATTTCATATTTTTCTCCTATAATTTGCAACACACAGCATGTTTTATGCGTTCTGCTTCACTGGGACTATCGTAAACCTGTAGCCAGCTATTTCGTTTGAATATACTCAGTGGGAGGTGACAGGTGCACTGTTAGAAAAAGATCTTGAAACTTTGTCATAATATGTTCATCGAGATGATAATGTAAAACCCACTGGGAAATAGAGAGAGGTGAAGGAGAAATTCCACACCTGGGGACTTATTTAATGTTTAAAGACAGGAAATGCTTTAGAAGGGAAAATATCTCTGATCTGTCTAATCCACTGCCCCAAACTAGTTACCAGAAACCCCCCGGTGAAGGAGGTAGATAGAGGAGATGACCTCCAGCTCACCTCAGCTTCATTGTGCTCTCCAGCTTGTGTGCCAACTGGAGCAGCAAGCACCTTAAATTGACACAGCTACCGTTTCTTTTCATGGTGTGACCCTGGGACAAGGGAGATTTTGAGTGAGATTGGACTGACACATACTGGAAAACTCTCTAGCAGAAAGGGGAGATCATGACGTGAGGGACACTTCTCCAAGTGCAGCCAAAAACATCAGAAACAAGTTCTGTATTGATTTCCAGCCTGGACCAGTCCCATTCACTTCAATACTTCGGTTTCCTTTCAGATCATTTAGGTCTCTGATCCTTTACTGAAGTTTTGTGTAGAAGGGAAAGTGTAACCTAATAGCATGGACTAGATGAGTTGACCAGAACCTGGTGCTGCATTTGGCTCAATACATGTAAGCCTCTGTGTGAAAGTCAGCTCCTTTATGGACATCAGTGGTCAATATTCAGTAACTGGTCTTGGCTATTACAGCTGTATTTTCTTCCCAGGCAACCTAATCTTTGTGTGGTTTGTTGGTTGGTTGGTTTGTTTTCCCATGAAGCTACCTTTAAGAAGAATGGAAAGTAACAGCATATTCTTTCCAAGTGATTGGTGCTTTGGAAGCTGGATGGCTGATACCGAACCCTACTCCTTCTCCCAGCATCGTCACGAAAGCTCCGCTCCTTTTGATTAAGCCCTGTGGGTCGGCCCCCCGTTTTTGCACCCCTCCTACCCCCGTGAAGGTCCCCCCGATCTCTTCGCAGATCGCCACAGGTGTGCCAGCACTGGCGCTACCCTTGCTCAGCCCAGCCGCTTCCTCGCTTCTCCCGAGGTCTGGGGGTCCGCAAGCCACCCCCTTTCCCAGGTGCCTCCCCGCCTGCGCCCGCGAGTCCCGGCCCCGGCCCCGGCCCCGGCCCGGCCCGGCCCCGCCGCCTCCCATTGGTCCCGCCCGCTCCGCTCCGCGTCGCCCCCCGGGCGGCGGCCGCGCCGAGACGCGGCGCCGGAGGCAGCGCTGCCCGCGGCGGCGGCGGCGGCTTAAAGAGTGCGCGGCGGCGGCGGTGGCGGCGGCGGCGGCGGCGGCGAGGGCGCGCTCACCCTCACCTGGGCGCCGCTCCATGGGCTCCGCCGCCGCGCAGGGCGGGGGCGCGGCGCTGCGAGCCGGCCGCCGGAGCTGCTGCGGGGCAGAGCCCAGGTGACCATGCGGGGGATCCGGGCTCGCCCGCCGCACGCTTCGGGGAGCAGGTAGCACACCAGGTGCACGGCGGAACATGGACTGTCTCCTGCTTGTCGTCTGGACTTTACCTGTTGCGATTCTCAGCGGCAGCTCCATGCAATTCCCGACCCTCCCGTGGCTTGGAAGCGCTGTAAAGGCAGGTCGAGAGCACTTTCTTTTGCAGTCGCCTAGTGTACTTTCATACCAGGTTACTGCACAGTTTCTGGTGCCTTGTCTTTCTGCCTTCCCTTGTCAAGTAAATCTCGCCCAATACTCCTTTTCTCTTTCTCTCTCTTTTTTTTTTCTCTTGCAGACCCTTCAGCTGTGCTGCCTCTGTTGCATGTCTCATGCAGCAACTTTAGCCAGTGACAGCATCAGTGAATTGAATCATGGTTTGTATAGCTCTTTCTGTATCTATGTATGTGAACATTTGCATGGATGCTTTTTTTGGTGGACTGAGCATTTAAAGGGAAGAAGCCACAGCATTCAGGGAACATGAAGTGAAAGCAAGTTGGCTGCTGTAAAATAGCTAACCATGGGCAGAGATTAACTTGTTAAGCCCTGTGTGCAAAAGCTAAAAGGAACAATATGTAACAGCAAAGCAATGAATGAGATGGTAAATACATCCACGTTTACATGTGCGATTAGAAAGATGAATGTGTATGTAGCCACAGCAACAAAAACCTCATGTGTCTGTTATGGAAGCAATGAGACAAAAGTAATGAAAAGATTTGGGTGGGAGAGTTGAAGAAGCTGTGCAATGCAGGCTAAGGGAAAACAAACCTGGAGAGAAAGGGCTCGTGTGAGTGAGAGCTGAGGAGCTGTTTGTTCCCAGGTTGCAGAGACTAACACTTAGATGCTGATGACTTTGGGAAGTTTGAAATGCAATATATGCTTTTTATTGGGTGCAAGTGGAAACAAAGTGCAATAGAGAGCCACACCAGGGTGCAGAAAGGAAAACCCTCTTGCACCCTATCGTCTGCTCGCTGGGGGATTCCCTCTCTCCAGCAGCTGCTTGCATTTTTTGGCCACCAGCCTGCTTAGCGTCCTCAACTTCTGCCGTTGATTAACACCACTCGAGGCAAGTGAAAGTTCTTGATGTATTGTTTCCACTGTCTAAGGAAAAACAACCTATCACTGGTTATGTTTTCAGCTTAATGGGTGTCCAGTAAAGTCTATTCAGGCGAAGAGATTGATAGTTTTTGCAACATCTGTTACAACACAAGAAGGAGAGGGTTTTCTTCTTTTTTAAATGTTATTTCAATTTAGGAAGATAAATGAATTGTTTTAGTGTCAAATGCATGGACATCTTTAAATATTCACAGAGAAATACAGCTCAAATGAAATGGGGTTGGGAAGCAGTTTATTCAGCATAATTACTCATATAACCAGGAATAGGTGCAAAGGTCCTAGTTCAGCAAACGGCTAAAATTCAGACCCAGCTTCCAGGATACAAGTAATCCCTGTATGGCTGGATCAACAACAATGGTAATGTACTTTAAGCTAGGCACCTGCTTAGGCAGCTAGCTGAATCATGGACTCTATTTTTTCCTTTCTTAGGTGGTTGTGAGTAGATATTAGTCTTCTCCTCACAAATAGTTTTGTAATTTTTTGCATATTTTATTCAAAACAATAAACTACTTTGACATGCAATTAGCAATGGCTGACTAAAGGTTATTAGGTAGGATGTAATCTCTTTCTGCTGAAGGTCAGTTACAATTTGAAACCCAGTCTAATCGAGTCACTACAAAGAGATGAGGTCTCACTCGGTTAAGGCATTAATAAATTAATCCTTTAATCCATTTGAACAAGTGGTATAGTTCTACAAAGTCTTAGTCATGGTTACCCCTACAGTGATATAATATTTGCTGCATTCTTAGGGAAGGAAAAAACCCCCTCAAACCAGAGCAGCCTTCACATTTGAGAGCAGTTAATACAGGGGGAGGGGAAAATCTACAGATCTGCTGGTGATGACAAATGTCTTCAGAAGAGCGATTGTGGGAATGTTCACAGCTATGCTAGTTAGTCTGTACCTCTCAGTGGGGCAGAAAGGAAACAAACACTGTTTGAGAGCCTGTGTGACTTACAGGAGTGAATTTATGCAGTCAAGCCTGCAGAGCTTTCAGCCCATTCCCTCAATGACGGAATGCTTCACGCCATAGTGAAAGCCTGATGCTTACTGTGTTGGAATGACACTTACCTTATTTGTTGGAATCATAAGCTGATGGCTAACTTCTTATCATTACAGATTATGTATTTGTGACACCTGTCAAAGTGGATTCCAGTGGATCGTACATTTCACATGATGTTTTGCACAGTACTAGGAGAAAGAGATCAACTCAGAGTTCAAAGAGTTCCTTGCACTACAAATTTTCAGCATTTGGACAGGAACTTCACTTAGAACTTAAACCTTCGACCATTTTAAGCAACAGTTTTATTGTCCAGGTACTCGGGAAAGATGGAGTCTCAAATTCTCAGGAACATGAAATTGAGCAGTGTTTCTACCAGGGATTTATAAGGAATGATAGCACCTCTTCAGTAGCAATATCTACGTGTGTAGGCTTGGTAAGTGTTTATTTAAAACAAATCAGCATAAAAAGCATGGAATAGTAGCTGAAGGTATGTAATTCTTATAATATTCAGGATACCATACACCGTTTGGTGATTTTCCTAATACCAGTAGTTGCTATTGCATTTAACAGAAGAGGTTTAGTTACAGCCAATGAACTGTAACACACCCTTTGTATTTTTTGATCACAGTCATTCAGGAAAAAAATGGAAGATTGGCTGGTAATCCTAGTAATTATCCCATAGCAATTATCATTTGTTATAGTTTGTGATAGTTTATACATTTTTGCTTGCTCTTAAGTAAATGCTCTTTCTGTCTTTCTGAACTACTATGAATAAAGAAAAAAAATCAATCCATAAGCTTGTGAGAAAAAAATATTGTACCTGGGTTTGTCAACTACTTTAAGGAAGGGTGAATTTCCTAGCTCAGCAGGAGTTATGAACCAGTTTCCCTTTGTTTCCTTTGACAATTCCAGCCTTATTCGGGTTTATAAGTCTTGATTAGTTGATGTCTTTATGAATGTGTTAAATATTATCATTGCATATTTTCCATTTATGGCTGTCATCCAAGTTCATGAAAAATTATTACTCGCAAATGATTTTTTCAAAACATGTTTGACAGTGCTCATTGCCTGCAGAGAAGTCTTTACTGATGTAATTCAGAAGACTTATCTACAGAATTAAGTTATTGATGTTTTTTAGGCTTAAGCACTTGCACTTGCAAAGCAATCTCCTATGGATGCAGATGAGAGCAGTGACACGTAATAGTGTTAGGTATATGAAGCTATCTGTATGCTTTGTGGTTGACTAACGTCCAGAGGATATGTTGGGTCACCCTCTAGAAATCTGTTTTGCAAAGGTACTTGTCCATAAGGGCTATTAAACTGTGTGATGGGACCAAAAAAGGAGCACTTGAGACACACAGTGTTTCCTTTGAAATAGTAATCAGTGACTTAAGAGGGTGGTTCATTGGGAAGAGCTGTTGAATACTGGTAACTGGTTGAAGTAGTCTGGATTATATTTTGAATGCTCTACTTTTTTTCGCAGCACGTTAGAGTTAGTATCTTACAGTTCATTTGAACAATTGCAAATGTGACTTTGGAGCAGGTGCCAGGAACTGGAATGAAGCTTTCTTTTGTTTTTTTTAAGTTGTGTTTGTAGTGCTGAATTGTTAATATCGGATGTGCTTAGTTGTTTCTGTGAAAGCTTCATTTTCACAACTGCTAGCTTTTACCATATTTATTCAGGAAAAAAACTGGTTTCACTTAGTGCAGTGTTTGTCTTTTTCCTCTAAGAGAAGTGCTCTACCTACAGGCAACAGTTACAGTTTGGGTCTCCCTGTTTGGCCACGTTTTGTTTTTTAACCTGTTTTACGAGCTAAGTAAAGCTGGGCTTGTCAAGTCTTGTCTGGAGAAGGAAGGTTCAAGTCTGCCTCAGGTCACAGAGAAACAGAATGTGGTGATCTTAACTGAGACTGAAATGGATCTTTTACCACTGTCTCGACAAAGACATTGTTATGACTGGTAAGCTTCACTTAGAAAAGATCCAGAAACTGATCAAAAGAGAGTAAATATTGTGGTATGAACAAATTTATTATGGCAGAACCTTTTTCAGTACCTAGATTATCACCAATTGGAATCTCTCTTTAATCAGTTCCAAGGTTCAATAGATTTCACCTTAAATTGTTATTTTAAACTGGTAAATGAAGTAAACCTTTACTTATAATAATCTCCTGCAGAGTAGGTATCACAAATAAAGTATAATTGTTCCTTTACCCCTATCCATTTATTAATTTCTGTTCACCTAATGAATCCAAGGCAAATTATCAATAGGATTATTAGTCTTTCAGTTTGTAAGGCTACCATCTTAAAAATGTGTTGTCAGCTGTCTATAATGACAACCACGTCATTTTTTTACTGTTATCCAAATTCAGTAATCATATGTTAAGTCTGGACGCTATGCTCTGATCAAGAGAACCTTGTGAATAGCTTCTATATCCTCTTTGCACCAACTACTTTTGTCACTTGGTTGCCCTTCTTTCCTATTTGCTTTGTTCACTGCAATTAAACCGAAAGTGGTGTTTCTTCTATATGGTTGGTAGCACTAATCTTTCCATTGTTCCTTTCATTAGCAATAGCTTCTCTACAATAAAACTGCAGTGACCCATTCTGTCAAGCCTGGAACACCACAATGTGATTTGGAAGCAATTGCATTTCAATAGACTACAGGGACTCTTTGATCTAATTTTTTGGATGACCTAGAGTATTCAGTCATTCAGCTGTCTGTTATCTGCCATTGCCTGCAGAGTAGACTTTTGAGAGAGTCTATATGAAATTGTTTGTTAGGCAGGATGACCTTAACTTAACACTGGAAAGGAGCAAGAATTTCTTGCTTTGGTATAGATCTATTAAGAGATGTGTGTATCTTACTCACGTTTTAATAGCTTAGTTGACAGTAAGGCCCCACATTTTTACGCTGATTCGTTGATTTGAGACCAAATGTTCCCATCAGTCAACACAATTTTCTTGATGTGTCAGAAGGCAAAACTGGATCTATGCTCTTTATCTGAATAAGTACCCTAATACATTATGACAACATTTTAGGAGAATGTGTACAAGTTTACTATGAGTACTGTCTCTTACCTTTTCATCGTCAAAGTGTTCAGGTGCTTTGATTTTGAACAACTTGCTGGAGTATCTCTTATGCAGCAAGAAAGCTGTGATTTTTTTTTTTTTTCTTTTTTATTAAATGAAATTAACTTGTATTCAAGAAACCTTGTTTAAATCTTCCTAAGTGTCTGTTTCACCATCAGGCATTGAGTAGCAGCATCATATTTATTTAGCAATAAAAGAGTATGACAGATTTATTAAAATTCAGGCTTATGCTGTACAACACAGATTTGCTCAGTCATTTTATCAAAAAATCTCAAAAGATGGATGTTGTTTGTACATCTTCAGAAAAATACGTTCTGGACTATCTGTGGAGAATATGGTACATTCCCTGCAAAGAAGTTGTGATAATTTTTTTTCATTTTCATATATTTTGTTAATACATTCTCACTCCCAGGGTTGGGGTTTTTTTAAACTCTTACAACTTTGGGTCAATGAGTTCATTTATGTTAGTAAATACAAAACTAGTTTCTCTCTTGGCATCATCTTAATGTCGCCTGAAAAGAAATGAATGCAAAATTTTCAACTCCTTTCTCTACTGATATTCATGATTACTTTTAATAAAACTCTTCTGTTACTCCAGCATGACTTCTTGGAGTTTCCTTCAATCCCTTGTGCTCTCCCAATTGATATGTCTGGGCCACTGGTTTGTCTTGCTGCTTCATCCTCTGTTTACGTTCTCCAATTCAAGCTGTTCATTCTTCCCAAATTAATTTTTTTTCCGAAGCTCCTGACTTGTGCAAATTCTTATTTATTCTAATTATATGTTTTTATTACTATTATTATTTAGTAATATAGTAATACTTATAATTGCCTTTAGCTATCTAACTGGGAGGAATACTATGCCAAATCCACAGAGTGCAGGGTTGTTTCAGTTTTTTCTGAAGGAGATGGTGCTAGTCACTGTTAGAATACGAAATTTGGTTTTAGGACTTATTCAGGGTGACTGTATCTGTATTCCTATCTCATTCCTCTTGCCTCATCCACAAGTTGTGCTATCTCATCTGCATTAAAAACAGATATCTATTGTAGGTTCACCATCTTTAACTCCTCTTTCATGATGACATTGTCTCTAAAAGCCTTACGACTGTCTTCCTAGTCTGTGGATAAACTGTGTGTTGTTTGTCTCTCTTTATATGCTAGTTTTTGTCTCCTTTCTGTCTCCTTATGTACTGCTTGTGTTAGGTCTATGTATACATAATCTCTTGTATAAATTGAGTTGTTTGCAGTCACACAGTAAATCAGGGCAGAATACAAGAGAACCCCGGAGCTGTCAGTAGTCCAGTTGTGTTCTAGAGACGTTCTGAAAAGTAATTTATAACTGTGCATTTAGGAGCAGAAGTCACATTCCCCTTGTGGACAAGAACTCTCTCTTACAAAGTCAAACAACTTTACACTATAGCCTGATACACAACATATGTAGAAAATAGTGAACATAGTGAATAAGTAGTTTATTATATAGCATTTGTGGGGATGTTGCTGCTATTTGGTGGAGGAGACAGGTACTCACCTGTCTCATAACTCATATACCAAGTACAAAACATGTGCGGCCAGAGGAAAGAAACATACGTACAACATAAAGGAACTCTCCTACCATTACATCACAGAGGAGACATGCATGTGTATTTTGGGTCAGAGAGAAAATCAGTACAGTTCAGTGGAACAGTTCAGATCCTTTAGAACTATATGATACCCAGTTTTATTGTTCAGGCCAAATTCTGCCCTAAGCAAACACACTAGCATGGACGCCTGAGAGGCTGCACCTGCTTACGCTAGAGGTGAATGTGGGCCATTCTCTCCCTTTTATTTATGTACCTCAATTAGAAGAGTGGAGTCAGCTTCATGCATTAGCTAGTGCCCCTCTTTGTTTTTCATAAGATGTGATTGAATCTTTCATTATAAGGGGCCTCTTTCTCTTGTCTCAAGTTCTGTTATGTTTGTTAGTGTCTAGTCAAGGGAAGAGAAAGAGGAGGGAAGGATGAATCATGTTACACTCACTGAGCTGTCAGAGGAGTCTACGACTGGAGAAAGGGTTAGATGTAGCACTGAGAGATAAACAGGAGATGTATTAATTCAATGGAAGTTGTGTGTGCATGTCTGAGGGCAGGACTTTGCTCAAAGTATCAAAGAAGCCACAAAATTAAAGCTTCTTAATGCAGTCTGGCCACCTAAGAGGCAGGCAGGCAAGGCAACTCATGTACTTGTTCTTTGTAGTTGTTTAATTGCACCCTGTATTAGCATTATTTAAGTTCATGCTAACAACAGCCTCTTATTCCTAGAGCTCACACTTTAAGTCCAATTAAATATGTTGAGACAAATCCCAAGGTTCTTATGCAAACTCCCATCAAAATCAGTGAGCCAGACTGCTGATAAAAGTACAAAATAATTGCTGTTTGCAATGAGGTTCCTTTAGAAACCTACAGCTGTAAAAATAGGACAAAATTTGGCCCAGTGGGACCTTGAAGAGAAACTAAGTACAGAATTGGTGATTTGACTCATTCTCAAAGCTATTTTTACTCCATCCACAAGTCAATATACAAATCCTACATTTTCTGCCATTATACCAGCACAACAAGAACAGCATCTGGCATAGGAGTTCTTTGACTTTCTTTATCTTCTCACACCATTACATCTCCATCCTTTATAAAACACAAATTGTGTTTTACAGGATCATCATTTTGTCCACTGTTTTGATGGACATTTTGCCATTATTCACTCCATAATAAGGTAAAGATGAAAATAAGAAAAATCTTTACAGGAAAATGAGGTGACAATGGGAATAAGGCATATTCTTGAAGATATTTTAAATTATACTAGACAAATACAAGACACTGTTTCTGGTCTCAGCCTTGAATTGACTGCTGATGGGGAATGAATTGTGTGATTGGATTATTGATTGCCCTTCTCCCTATCTGTCTGATAAGCTTTCTGTTTAACTCTGGCTTTAGCTCTGCAAGACAAAGACAGTGTTATCCCAGGCATTTTGACCCTACTTATTCCTGATGGGTAGGAAATGGAATTAAAGAGGATTAATGATGGAGAAATAATCTGCTTCTGCTGGACAGGAAAAGTAATAGAGGTTGCATTTCTTCCAGGTTTTATATTAAAAAATCTGGAACCCTTTAACATACACAGAAGAAATACTGTGTCACTGAGAGCACTTTGGCTCCATCAGCCTCAACAAAATGGGCTGTGGACGTAGAACAGCTCGCAAGAGTGCCCACAGGAGCTGGTTCTCTCAGTCATTTTTGCCTGCTCCGTTATTGCTCAGCTGGCAATAAAAGCATGGAGATTGTTCGTTGGTGTATTTCAGACCAAACTTCAGGCTGTTGCAAGCACCACTGCTTGCACCCTTAAAGCAGCTCCAGAAACAGGGAGCCGTCCATTTGACAGGCAGTTCATCCTGGCCTTTCTTGTTAAGCAGCAGTCTTATCATAACTTCTAAAGGAATTAGTAGACTCTATCTATACTTGAAACATCAGCATTTTTCTTGCTGTAACAAAGTCTTTCTACCAAGCTTAGTTCCCACACTTTCCGTAGTCCATTAGAGAGAAGCTTATAGTCAAATGCCCTTATAAGGGTCAGGAGAGGATGACCTGTCTGCACAGACTTGACCTCTTCATAACAGGATGTCTTTGATGTAAATGAGGATTTTTATTTTAAGCGCCACTATTTTCATTTGGACCATACCGTCTTTGCTGCCGAGATGCAACATACGCTCTTCTGCATGGCTGCAAACTGCTGAACATCTAAAATATTTCTCTTTTTAGAGGCAGATTCTAATGACTAATAGCAGCTTTCAGTCACTAATAATTAACCTAAACAAGGTTTTATTTCTGTCTTTTCCCCCTTTTTCCTCCACTTCAGAAGTGTTTGAGGAAGATACCAGGTTTGCAGACCTGGAGTGTAAAGGCTTTTGTTTACCCAAAACACAATGACAGTCTGTGAAATTGTAGTTCAAGTCCAACTCAAGCAGCCCACTCCTAGAGCTCTGTACCTGACACATAGCAGGAGAGTGAGTGGAAAGCACAGGAGTATTTTGGTTGTGCCCTGGCCCTGCCGCAGAGTCCACTTAATCTGAGCAAACAGTGCTATCAAAACTGTTCTTAAACATTTTTTTTTCCCAAGCTTACTCCCTCCTTAGCCTCTCTGCAAAACCAGTGCCCTGATTATGATGACAGCTTCGTGATTTGCGCACTTGTACTCAGTTGGGAACTTGACTTTGATTCAACACAGGCTGCCCAGTCATAACCGGTCTGGATGGTCACTGGGAGTTTGTTACCAGCTCTGTAAGTCCCTCAGTCATTTTGGCATCTACAGTTTTCGTTTGTCACAGTTATGCTTAAGACTGCAAGATATTTAAGATAATGTTTTATAATTTGCAACTTCTTAGGGAAGGATTTGTGTTTCTGATGCACGGCATGTCCCATACTCTGAAAGAGATGGCAGTTTGATCACTGGAACTGCTGTCCAGTACCACAAACAGTGAGAGAAGGACAGAGGTCTAAAGACTGTTCTCAATGTCTGTGGTTTTGAAACTTGCAGTCCATGGATGGGGGCAAGATAAAAACTGGGGCCATTCTAGACAAAGGCATCCAGAGCTGTGATGCCACTAATATATTGGTCAGTTCTTTAAGACAATTTCACTTGATTTCATTCTTTCCTGAGCATGAGTAATGTTGCTGACTTACAGATTTATAGCTCTCTAGGGATCTTCTAGAAGATACCTGCTTTTTCTTTTTGGAAGTTGCAGTGTCTAGTGATAACCTGACAGCAGCCCCAGTAAAGTAAGCAGCCTTTTTAGTCATCAGAATTGTTCCCTCTGACTTGACTCCTGACCACATACAGAAGCTGTTAGCTCTGTCTGCCTCATTTTGTAATAGTCTTCACTCAGTGAGCTGGCAGGAGAACCGTTAAACTTAGTTATCTCTGCTGTGAGAGCTAGCAGTGGACCTACAGCAAGTCATATCAGCTGAAGCTCAGACATCAGTATGTTTTTTTTCTAAAAGCTACTCATTTTGTGTTAGGAAGGCTCTGACTAGCCCTTAAATGGTATCTGAAGTGAACTTTAATGGATAATTATATTACAAACAAGGTTTTCCTCTGTCTTTTTGATCATGTCACTGGGAGCAGAAATGTTAGTTCTTTCTTGCCTTTTCTTATCCCATTTTAATCCCAGTTCTGTTGCTGCAGGTCTACCATAAATTACAGTATGCTAAAGGAATTTCCTATTGATTTGCTCTGACAGTGATTTGACCAGCTATGTGAATAGCTGATGGAAGCAGAACTTATCTTTAGTTCAGACAGTAGAGCATTGACTAAAGCTTCGAGGTAAACATTTACAGAAGAAACTTGAAATCATAATGCCTTGCAGCTCAGCACAATTTACAAACATGTATTAATTAAGCTTCAGTACTGGCTTTACTGTGTGTTAGACGAGAACAGCATCCTGGCTCATAATAGGTTGACATCAGTAACCTTTTATTGTTTATCATGCTCGGAAGTCACTAAGAATGAGGGTGAAGAAATGTCAAATAATCAGGTCATATGCAAGTGAATGAGTCTTGATGGTTGAAGCTCAGTACCGTGGGAACCATTATTATCCAGAGTAATTTCTGGAACATGCAAGTTAATTTCTTTTTTACAACCTTAGTTCATAAGCTAGGGAAATCTACAAACAAGTTGTACAGTCAGATGAAAATCCTTTTCCTGAATCTCATATGTGGCTGCCCAGCTAGTTCCTGCCAAAAAATAGTAAAAGAAAAAAGCTTGATGAAAAAGATAATGGGTCTTGAAATTGTTCTTGCTGGAATAACAGGGCCCAGCACAAACCTGCTTCCTAGAAGAGGAAGCTGAGGCAATAAAGTGATATTTACTTGCACAGACAATTGGGTGTTGCCTTTTCACTCTTCTGTGGCATTAGCATTTCTAGCTGCCCCACTATGTACACAGCACACTCATGGCTTTATTCTTTGAGGACTGGATTCTTGCTGTTCACAGTGGGATCACTTGAATGCTTGTGCCTGCCTGCCTAATATATGTTAATTGAAGGACTTTTGTGTCTCAACATCTTTATTAATATTAATGGAATGAGATTTTTAATGGACCTATACAAAATATGCTTGACCTAGCTTGAGCCCTCGCTTTTGTTTTTATACTCTGCAGCACAGTGTGGCTTCCAACTAATTTAAGAACGTAATATTATATTCTGTGGCAGAATATACAAACTAATGAAACATGGATTACTCTTCAGCTCTGCAGTTTCTTTGCCATGAGATGTAAAATTTATATAAAACCAGAATATAATTTTTTTAAATATTGAAATTAAAAACAGATTTGCTTTTTCTTCATGCAAAATTATTATACTTCAGTGAAAAGAGTGAGCATTTTAAAATAAGTCTATCTTGAGCAGGCTTGTCTTATGCCACACGCTCATTCTTTTTTTAGGAAGAAGGCATCAAAACAGTAAGTCTGAAAATTAGGCTAGACTAAACCTCAAGAAATATTTCAAGTTAATATTGTAATTAAAGTATGAACTGGTCATGGTGAGGGGTAGGTATAAGTGCTGTAACACAGTGTCAGAGAAGAAAATTTAAACTTTACTAAAAAAGTGGCTACCCAGTTTCATTTCTTCTTAACACTTGACAGAAAGTTATGCTATTTGTTTTGGTAGATGCAAGTATAAATTAAAGATTAAAATACTGATCTTGGGCTAGGGCCAAGATGAATTTTTTGCAGCCCACTGTGGATGATTACAGTATGGACAAGAAAAATGCTTCTGTCACTTTTGCACTTTTTTGCTACTTTTTCTGACAAAGGATAATTCCTTATAGACTGCTCTATGTTACATTGTTTGCAATAGATGGTCACTGTAGAGACCAGCCTACCACAACAGCATCTCCAGCCTCCAGTTTTTTTCTGTTTGCTGGCTTCTCTTCATGCTAGAAGCCAGGCTGAAGGCCGTATAGATGTTTTTTGCACTCCCAACATCACACACTGATGATCAGATTGTTATCGTGCCTCTAGCAGCAAAAGCTTGAGCAAAGGGGTGGAAAAAGGACGATTTCCAGACTGAGGCACAAGTGAGCAGCTGATGTCTTCCACTCTCATTGACAGGTATTTGCTGGTTTATGGGCCTCATCTAAAGCTTGTAGTGAGTAAAAAGTTTTATGCTGACTGCTTTGGATCAGAACCTGGCCTCAGGAGAGTTCTCTTTTTCTTCCTACCTACATCATCTTGGCCCTTGAGTCAAGAGGTGTACCATTTCTTTGGGAAACATTACTACAATTACTATTTGGTTTAGAAAGACATTTTGCAAATGGAAAGTACCACTGGCTCATCAAGAAAGAGAAGCATGTCCATTTCGACTGGCAGACCCCAAAACACATCTTGTAAATAATCCAAGGTGGTGCTGTATAATCAGATCTCACCGAATCAGAAGTGAGATGGAGAAAACCAGCCTACTTGAAGGGCAATGAAACCCTTCTGCAGACTGACCCTATGCTGTTCTCATGGACCACTCAGACTAGGAACAGCCAGGAGTGAAATGAGGCAGGAGTTCAGGCAGTTTCCCAGAGAACTGGCTGCTGCTACTGCTGCTAGAAAATACACTGAAGTGCTTGGCATCTGGTGCCTGCAGCTGCCAGATATGTTTCAGTGTACTGATGCTGACTGTTTTCATTCTGTTATGCTGCCAGAGTATTAGGACAATAAAGGAGTAAAGGAAGCACAATGGCCACCAAAAAAAATGAAGTCAAGAGTAAATGTAGGGAGGTTACTTGGCCTAATCCCAATCAAGTCCTGATAAAGTCAAGTCTAGCTTTGGGAGTAAAAGAGGAAAGTAACTTTTGAGGCTTGTTTGCCTTGTTAGACAGGAGATGGACTTCACAGTTTTTGATCTACAAAAATGTGCAAGGATATTATCATTTGTCATCCTGGCAACACCTGTAGGAGGCAAGACCTCCATTCATCTGCTCTTGGTAGGAGTGCTGAATAATTGCAGAGAGAAGAATATGTTACAGAAGTAGGTAATTGATTCCTCGGTCTACTAGAGAGTCCTGGGTGGTCAGTTTAACTGCCTGAGGCACAGAGAGTCCTGATGGTCTCACTTAATGAAGATCATGCATGAACCCAAATATAGGGTGGGAGCCATGACGGAACAGCACACCATTGGTGCTGTGTGTCACTGAACATCAGACTAATGGTATGGTCACAAAGGCTTGCTTTCTCCCTCAGCCTGTGTGACAGATGAAATACCAATGATCAGAAGCTGAATCAGAAAGAGGGGCTGATAGATTGCCATAGACAGTTGAAGCTGGTATCAAAAATGTGCCAGTCTTTGGTCTTGGCCTATGAATATTGCACTGGTTCTATTTACAGGTTGTCAGCTTTTGGTTTATAGTGCCGTGAGAAGTTTATTTTTGTTGTAATTTTCCAAGCATTTCTTGAGAACTAGCTTTCTGGTGTGCAGAATAGCACCACAACACTAAATTAGTTGGAAATATCTTGAGGCCGAGAGAATAGTGTATTTTTTTTGTTGTGGTTGTTCACATGATTTATTTAATCATTTTAAAGATTACAGTTTGGGAAATTCAGGAACATGCTCTAATGTGAGAAACAAAACAGAAGGAAATTTTATTCACCCAGAACAAAGGTCTGTCTTCTGCAAATTAGCATTTGTGCATAGCAAAGGTCACTCTACCTCCACAGCCCTACTTCTGTGTTAGGTTTAACAGAAGAAGATGTGGAGCATTTCCCCATGGGGCTACGTTTCCTGCTTACCATCAGCCTGCTCTGCATGGTGCCCATGTGCTCCAAAATACCTCCATGGATATGTCACATGCCCTTAATGACAGCTTAGCCTCTGGACCTAACTTTTTGCATTTTACTTGCCGATAAAAAGGAAGAGAAATTTATATATACATACATGTCTATACCAATGCACTGAATTGATGCCAATCCTTAATCTTGCTTTTACAAAGGACAGAGCAACTCAGTGTCCCTTGTCTGTGAAATATTAATATATTTGTATTTCCATAAAGTTGCACAAGTCAATGCTCTTTACAGCTGTTGTCTCTTCTGCCATTCAATAACTATATTATGTGCTAGCAAAATAGTAATTACAATTTAAAGCAACACCTTCGTGTTTCTTCCAGGAAGGAACTTAAATTTTAAAGAGAAGGTTGATGTGATTTGTCTCTGGTTTTTGTAGTAAGTGGATGGATGTAGGGTTATTGCAAAAAATGATAATGTAGAGGATGTGTATCAGTCTTACATGACATCTGTCATTCTGTTAATATATGTTAAAGGAATAAGTCACTATAAATCTGCAAATTGTCTTATAAAATTTATTTACTCTTGGAAAAAAAAAATGAATTTATTTTGGATTGGTGAAGTCTGTGAGAATTGGTAGTAATATAAATAATTTGAAAAAATATGAAAGTTCGGTGTCATATTCTAGTCCTTTCAAGGAGTTCAGTGGAGGTTTATAAAGAGAAGCCCTGGACAGGGGTGATCAAATGTGGAATCTTGGGCTGAAACTATTCCAACAGGGTGGGGAGTGTAGTTTAAACCCTCTCTTATCTTACCAGCGTTCTTGTGCATGCTAGCTCTCCGCAGCAAGATGTTTGATTGATTCATAGCAACTGATGGGCAGTTTAAAATTACAAAGCTTTCAATTTCCTTGTTCCTGACAGATAAAGAGGGTGGGCATTTCCTGATTATATGGTATACATTCAAAATATTTAAGTTCCCTGTGGTGGTGTTTGTGACTAATTTACTTCCACAGCACATTAACACTGCTGGTTTTATGCTGTGGGAGGAGTGTATAGTGTAACATGCTGTGAAAAGAGGAAATGTTTCACAACAAGAGGTCCTTCTGGCTTTTCCTCTGTTTATGTTACCACCTGGAAAGAAGAAAAGGTGGAGTAAATGAGTGATGATCCAGATGGATTGCATGAACAGTCACATTTTTTGTCATGACACATTAAGCTGGGCAAATTCACACTGAGAAGTGGCAGGACTGCACTTTAACTCCTGGAAGCACATATAGTCTTATGTAGGAAATGTGTTGGCACAAATAGGGCTTGACTACCTTTGTCAGTAGTCTTCTGGCAGGCAGTGCCCCTTTAGTGGCCACTGAGCAGCCAGGTCATTTTGGGGAAAAGTCAGGGATACACTAATGTGAGGGACAGGGGCGTGAGGACAGGCTCTAGCAGAGAAGTTAGAATCTGAGAATGATAAATCAGTGGCTGTATAAGTGACATGGAGCTTCAAAGAGAATGGGAGGACCACATTCTTCACTCTTCATGTTCAGTTTTCTAATTCTTGTCTATGAAAGTAGACAAATTATCTCTTGTTTATGGGAGTTGGTGTGCTTTGACGCACTACTTATTTGACTCATGAAGCACTTCTCAGCACACCAAGTGCATCCTGATTTCTAAGTAAGGGCTCAAGCTAAAACAGCAGCTAAGCTGTGCAGCACTTCTGTCAAGTTATGCCTGAAGATGACAGAGAGCAGCCGCTGGCTGCTGTGCAGCATGGTGTGAATTCAGGTCATGTTCCCTGGTGTCAGGTCGGAGCAGAGAGCTCACTCAGGCCCTGGGACTAGGAAATACATATGAGATTGAAGTGTCTATAACTCTCACACACTTCCCTGATGTCCCAGAGCCTCTGTGACCCTGACAGCACATTCCTCTTCTTGGAGCTTTTTTCTTAACCTATGCTTAACCCGACCTTTGCTTAACCTACTGTTCAGTAGATTCATTGCAGAAAGAAGGTCAGGCTGCTTAGGAAATTTTGCCTCCTAAATCTTCTGCTGATTTTTTTTTTTTTTTTTTTTTTTACCATCCTTTCATAACTTTGCAGCATGCTGAGCTGTCAACAAATTCCATATAATTGTATGTCCCTTGACTTTAGTGCATTTTTATTTCAATAAGAAGGCCTATAGTGTTTAACATAATGCCAACATCTGTGGCAATAGATTTCATGATTTCTTGGACCAATTTAATATAAAGAATACCTCACAGAAGTTGCTTTCAAGCACAACCTTCCCTTTGTCACTTTATCTTTCCTATTTGCTGAGATCTCAGAGATCATCACAGGGTTACTTAGATCTTTGGTGCTCCACAGACTATATTTTGGGAGCCTAATATGTAAGGTAGTGTGCTGAAGACACTCTACAAATGCTTTCATGAAGAAATCTATTCACTTGCTTGAAACTCATAGCAAATGGTGCTTGCTGACACAGGAATCAAAGCCCTCCCTTCTTGGATCAGTTTCTGTGGGAGTCTGTAGAAATGGGAACCTTTATGTCCTCTCCTCAGCTGCTTTGTTGACCTCTGTTCTCATTTCTGATTCTCAGAGGTGCAAAATAGAACTGATTTCTTCAAGGGAAAGACATAAGTAAATGCTCCCACACCATCTTTCACACTTGAGACTCTTCCCTACTAAACAGTCACATAATTGACAGGCTTATACTGAAGTCTGCTTATGGTAAAATCAGTGTAACCTTTCATGACCACTTTAGTTCTGCAGGCCTATTCAGTAAGTACAAGTCAAACACTGATCTGGATACCTGGAAACTGTTATGTTAACACTCCAAATACTGGTTTAGACTTGTATGTTGTACTCTGACCCTGTCAATAGACTGGATGTCAGGAGATTGTAAATTGAGATATTGGGTTGAAGAATGGATTTACCTCACTTTATGCTGAAAATCTGGACCAATATTAAGGTAGTATTACTGTTTCCATTTTAAGAAACCAATTATGGCATGATGTTTTATTTCATACCAAACCAGGTCCTCTTTGTGGCAGTTTTTGCATGTGATCACAGTCATTTCTACTACAGAGATTTCTGTAGTTAGAAAATTGTACTGAAAATTATTTCTCATCAAACTTTCATTTATAATAGTATTAAAATTTTTTCTAGTCTGGGACAAATCCACCCAGGTTTTCTGCTTTTAATTTCAGTATCGTTACACCAGCAGAGCAGTTATAGCATGGCCACCTTTGTGCATCATTCCCTTAAAATAGAAACATAGGCTAATTTGTGGGAGAGAGGAGTGTGAATGAGTGTGCACAGTTTTAAAGCAGGACAGGGATTAGTGTCCTGACTATGTCGGAGCACTGCTGATGGGTAGCATTTGGCTACAAGTAGGAAAACAAAGAATCTTTGGACCCATGGTATACTTGGCAATATAATACTGTGAAGGCAGGTTTCATGGCTGTAAATGGTGCCTACAAATATGAGGCTTTTTCATGATATGGAATATAGATGTAAGTTATTACATTTATCTTAGCAAATAACTAACTTCTTATTCAAATGCCCGCTGTAAACTAAGATCTGGATGCTAAGGATGTTTGTATGGTTATCTAAGTTACATCGTACATTACCATTGTACAGGTTTCTTAATGTTAGGAAAAGCTGAGAAAATGGTGAGGTCTTATTTTAAATTAGTGGATCTTTGGGATGATGCTGCCTTGTATTTCAGGTTTAATAGTATGAATTGCACTCAAGGTTTTACTGATTTGCCGCTTCTTGGGAAAAAAAATGTTATTCAGACACACCTCGTCTGCTGTCCTGTTTCAAAGAGGTGATTATAGCAAAAGAAGAGCAGATGAAATTTATTCTTTCCTGCTCCCCCTTTCACAGTGATAAGTGACTTTCAAAGTGCTAAGTAATCGCACTTTCTCTATCGGCATGTGTAAAGTAGAAAGCATTGTAACAAGGGAATTCCTAGTTAAGAGCAAACCTTCTCAGACTCCAGTGAATGTGACTGCATATTTCTGGGTCGTTTACCATGCAGCGTTTTTGTTCCTGTGAGTGGGGTTACATGGTAGAAGCTCATCCAGTGATGTGACAAAGGACAGATCATGTGCAGAGCCTTGTTTGAGGAATGTGTCTTCGAACACAGCACTTGCCAGCATGGAGCCCTGCTAGATGACACATACCTAGCTATGCTGTGACCTTCTGTGCTTAGTGTAACTGGTCATTGGATCACAGCTCCAGCTACTGACTGACATCCTGAAGGCTGGGGCTGCAGCTTATAGTGAGGAAGATGGAGGCATTTTGTTAGAACAACCCAACTGGGGTCAAATGTGAGCCTTCATGAGTCTCTCTTGAGCATTTACTGGGTTGATAACAAAACCCTGCCTATAAAACTGAGAAATAAGGAACAGAGAAGCTGAATTGCTGAAAAACTGGGAGTTTAATCCAGATAACCCAGACGCCAGCCTAACATTCTCACTCTTGGGCCATCTTTGCTTCTTGTTTTCCATTCTCTTAATGGCCTAAGCTCTTTTGTTCCCCTCCCTTTCTCCTTCCCACATAGATATTTCAACATATGTATATGTCTGTGTATGTGGAATATCAGCAAAGCTGATACTTTGCTCCCTACAGAGTTCCTTGTGACCACTCTCTCATCTAACTAATCCATAGCAATGTATACTCCAACAAGGAAAATTAAAAGGTTGGGAACCACTGACCTAACTTCTTAGTAAGCAATACAGCTGGCAATCAGATGTAACCCGAGCTCCTCGTTACTGGAGCTGCCTGAGCTATTCATAGCAAAGTAAAATTGCTATGGGAATTCAGCTGGATTTATTTTGTTTGAATGCAAATTATCCCAGGTCAGACAGGCTCAGATCTTCTGCCCCCTCAAATTCATTTGCATCAGCTCTGCCAGACTGAAGCTTTTATCTGGAGGATCTTCGCTGGGGAAAAGTGGGTATGGGTAGTGAACCACCAATGTCTAGAGCATTTGCTTTGGGGCTTTGATGCAGTCAGCTTAAGTCACTCTGAAGCCAAGACCTCTGAACAGAGTGAAGGGTCTACCGTCAGCTAGCCCGATGTGGTGTCCAAGTGCATTGAGTGTCTCTCTCTATTGGCTACAACTTCAACAGGGTGTCTTGTAAGAGAGAGGGAGCCTTTCAGGCTTGTCTGCCACTTTCATTCATCATCTGAAATGTTGTTCTGAAAGGTCTGGCTGCCAGAGTCCCAGCATCACAGGAAAAGCTGAGTTTTCATTAACAAATCCCCAAGTTTGATTCTAGTACACATGATCATAAAGGGTAAAAAAACCTCTTAAAAACTCAGTTGATAATGGTTCAAATAAGAAATCAGAAAGAAAATAAAGCACCAAAGCCCTTCAGCATTATTTTAAAAAAATCTCATAATCTATAGTGTTTCCTGCAAGGCCTGACTCATGACTTCTAATGTTTGGAGTTGCATGTCTGATAGGGAGGAATGTTCCTGATCGGAAACACTCAAGCAAGCATCTGTTAATGCTAAGTACCTATGGAAAAGAATTTCCAAGTACTGATTTTAGTTATCTATCATCAGTTCTTTTTTTTAAGCTGTTCATTTTCTGTGTCACTATGCCCTGATCTTATTGGTTTTGCCTTTATCACAACTATAGGAGCAGAAGATTCATTAAGAAGGCATGCAGTTTCCTTAGAATATTAATACATCTGAATTCCATCCACATAAAATCGATTAGCTGTACACAAAGGAGGAGAAGAATCTTGCGAGAACATTTTCATTGCACCTTTGAGCAGCATGAATAATTCATAGCAAACCATTCCTAGGGTTGAATTCTGCCCTGTCCAAAGGCTTATTAAAGATCTAGGCATCTTGATGTCACATTTCAGAGATTTGAGAAGAACATAAATGATGCTTTTATTTTGTGCTGTTACACAGAATGAGAAGACAGGGAGGGCTGTATTTTCTATGCTTCAAAATTTTCAAAAGGTAGACCTCCTTTTACACTTTAAGGATTCTCTGAAACTGTGCACTCAGTTGCGTGGGATGCTAGATTAGGGGACTAACTAAGCTACCTTCTGAAGTCAGTTGTTCTGTTATTCTTGATGTACTGTAAGTAACTAATCAACTGTAAGACAGCACATGACAAATAGTGGGCTCTTTTTAGGAGAAGTGAAACATAAATGCATTCATAAAACAATCCTGCCCTTTCTTATTTGCTTTGTGATGGATTTCAGAACTGTTGTAACTAATAAAATGTCTAGATTTTGTCTTACAGTTGCAGGGATTTGCTTAAACAGGCCATACCCAAGTGCTTGTACACCTCCCAAGCCTAAATTTGAGCTGTTGGTTTTAGCTCATTGCTTTCCAGAACTATTATAGCAAGCCAAAGAGCCATACGGATGGAATCATTAATGAAGTGATCTTGAGTGCAACTTGGTAAACCTTTGGCACTTAACTTAAATATTATTAGTGTATAGTTAGTGTCATAATGCTATAGTTTACATTAGTATTCTTCTTCTGTTCATTTATCATGCCTACTTAGTTTTTTTTTTTATTTAAAAAAAACAAACAAGAAACGAGGGAGCTCACGTACTGACAAGCAAGTATTCAATCTGTGGCAAAGCAATCAAATTTGTGTTAGTTCTAGAATATCTCATTACCCTGCAATAAATACCCATTTAATAAATTTAAATACCAATGTGACTGGTTCAATTACCTTAAGTGGAGGAACAAATAAGAATATTTCCTTATTTGCCATATGTTGACAGAGGATTGCATAAAGATGTTTTAAACAAGTTCAGTCAACTGCAGAAATACAAAGGCACTATTCAGAGATAACGCTGTCTTTGTTCATATAGGAATAATTAAAGACATGCAATTTTGTTACCTTGTTTTAATAATTGCTGAATGTTCTGCATAGCACTTCTTTTGAACAACCAAACACAGTAGTCTTTCATGACTAACTCAGACTGGCAATTTAAACATCGTACTCTCCTTCTGTCAGATCCTCAGATAACAAAATGCTATATTGTTAAGAACTCTTAATATTTTACATTTGCAAGAAATCTATATTATGTTAGAAAACAGAATAAATGGAGTTATTTTTGTGAGTCACAATTTAAAGAAAAATGTGATCTGTTGTACAGTTCTCAAGTCAGAATAGGCAATCTGTGATTTTAATGCTTCTTTTATGATAAAAATATTTTAGTGTGTATAAAGGCCATTAACTTAACCTAAACATTTGCTGTGGTACAGAGCCAGATATTCCAATCTGGTGAAAATCAGTAAAGGTCTGCTGAGGTTATTCTCATCAGCCAAGGACCCAGTCCAATAAAACATTACATTTGTACTTCCCTGACTCTGGGTTAGTCATCGGTAACTGCCCATGTACAGACTTGATACTTTTCTGAAGGATGGGTGAATTTTTTTGGCAAACAAAAAAGCTAGGGAAAAGTTTAGTTAACTTAAATTCTCTCTTTCCTTTAGTGTGTTTGCATGCCTTTGTGCTGCCTGGTTTGGGACAGGATCAAAAATGAACATGCTCTGAGTTTTACTCGTGGGATTTCTGACTTCAATAATACATGTGTATTATTGGAAACCTCATGAGAGTCCATTCTCACTAGGTTCCCAGAACATTTTCTTTCCCAAATTGGTATAAACGCGCTCTGGAAATGCTTGCAGAGATAATGTTCAGCTCAATGGGAACTCCTGGGTGCTTAACACTCTTTAAAAGTCATTCATTTGTTTAACAACCTGTGTATGGATTTAGGGTCCAGACCTTTCACTTTTTGTAGGAGAATCATGGATCGTGTCCCTGTCACTGTGTCTCAGAAGCTTGTTTAATTTACCCAGTGCTTCAGTAACGTGGGCTTATCTGTATGAAATGCCCTTCTGAGGTGGACAGAAACAGCATATGAAGGTAAAATATGCCTCAGCTCTGTTAGCTGCTGCGTTCCCCTTTGCAGTTACACCCAGAAAAGTGACTGTAGCTCATAGCAGAAAGGGAATGAACTTCGTTAATTACCATGATTTACTGCCATTGGTTTGGCTCTTGGCTCATGATGCTTCCCAAGGGTAAAGATATCTTTCACCTCAGCAGCACTTTCTGCAATTTGGCTTCTTCTTTCTGCTTTGCCAGATACGTTGCTTGTCATTTTTTCTACCTAATTTCACATCTTAATTTGCTCATTTTGATTATATTATCCAGAGCATTGACATTTTGACCCTAACCTGAGAGGTGCTCAATAACCCATCTCTCAAAAAGTCAGTTAGTGATATCGGGTATCTACAATTCCAGGTCAGGCTGTACTATACTGCTGGCTATAATTCTTGGAAGTAGTTTTGTTTATGACTGTAGTAAGGTTATAGTCTCACATATTTTTCAGACTACCAACTTAACCCATCCCAAGAGGTGAGTCTACTTCATTAGACATTCTCTAAAGAAACAATAATTTATTTAGACTGCTTACATGATGGAGGATTGCTTTGAACAGCCTTATACTAGTATTGGTTGAATATCCTTGCTTTGGAGCAAAGAGGAATCCACAAGGTGAATGTTGGCGAACTTAACAGGACTTTATTCTTCCTGGGATTCCTTGGCATGTGTGAGAAAACAACATCTTTCCCCCGTTTTCAAGGCTTGACCCAAACCCCATTCTAAACAGCTGGCACTTTTCCTGCTGTCTTGACAGGATTTTGTATCAGGCTGGTGGTATATGCACAAGGGACTGCCGTCTCCACATGGGTTTCTCTAAGTATGCATTTGAAATGGATCTGAAATCACTGTTGCTGTTCTCCAAGCTTCTGGCCATGAAATAGATGTTACAAAATACCATGTAGACATGTTGTGCTGTTCTTGAGCTGATAAGCCAGTCTCTTAGCAGCTACATCGCTTCTAATTGAGCTGGCTTGCCACCAGCTGCCTTGGAGCATGTGCAGAATGAATGGAGGGCTGATCGCAAACATGAAGATCATTTCTGTACTTCGTGAAGGGACTACTGTTACCTGCTTATAAAACCTGAGGGAAGGGCCTCATCTCCCCATCAGTCTGTGGTGGAATCTGAGCAGAAGTACAGGAGTTATGGGGAGACCTCTCCCTTATCCTAGCACACAGTGCAGTATGTTGGTGTTTGAAAATTGACATCTGCCCAATTCTAGAGGCCTGTCTGGCCCCAAAGGCAACTTCTGGCTGTTGTCAGGTAGCTCTAAGTTGTGTGAATAGCTTCCTGTTCTCTGGATCTCCATCGTGCCCTCTTTGTTCTAAGATGCTCATTATTCCAGTATGGGGAACAGTCTGGCAGACAAAGCCCACAGGTGGGACATCTGAGCTAGGGGAATCTCTCCTCCAGCAAGGGAATTCTTTCGTGGCAGAGATAGGTCTTTTGCATTTCCTTTGTGGTGCCAAAGTGCCAGAGACTTAGCAGAGCATCGGGGCAGAAAATAAGAGTTTGACTTTGATTAAAATGAACTGTAGCTAAGATAATTTCATGAGTTTTCACTGCAAAGTGAATGAGAAAAGACTCCAATATGCTGTGACATGAGATGGTCCCAACAATATTGTGATGTGAATACTAGATATATAGGCATCTTTGACCTCAGAAAATTTTGAATAACCTTCTTAGGGCAACTGTTCTTTTTATTCTTTATATTTCAAGGAAGTTCTTAATTTACTTTTTTATTTGTTTTAAGTAGAACTAAAAACTGTACTTTATGTCTCTGTACTTTACGTGCTGTAACTCTTGTTAAGATGTGTTTGAATCAATGATTTGTGTATTTTAGGAGTTGGGAAATAACACAACAGAAGTCTTGGATCAATGTCCACTGAAGTCTGTGGAAAGCTTTATGCCAATTTCAGTTGGCCTTTTGTCAAGTCTTTTAAAACTTCGCATGAATATTTGGAACTATTTTAATGGGTGTGACACTACATTTAACTCTTCCTTTTAAGAGATTTTTCATCTTGAGTACATGCACACCCATGTAATGGTATAGACTTCATTGATTTCTCTGGCCATTGTTTTAGCAGCTCTCAGTTTAGACACAGTGGTTTTTTAACACCTAATTTTATGTATATGCTCATAACACTGAATAAAGCATTGTGTATGTAAGTAGTATTCCTTAGACAATACATGCAAACTTTTTAGCACTTTATTTAGTTGAGATACTCCTGTCTTCGTACAAACTGTAATTTAACTTTGCGTCAGTCAGTATTAAGTAGTTATGTTTAGCAGAGACATTGCAGTTCATTTATTTATATGTTTTAATTCTCAGTTTCATTTCATCATGCTTCTTACCTCATTATTTGCATCTGGTTTATGAAACTCCTGTAACTTTAATATGCATATGGCCAAGCTGTTGCCTTTAATTTAATTAGCATGTAATGAAAATGCCTTGTATGCAAACAGAGAACCCACAGTCATGAAGCTCTTCTAGTTTAGAGCAAGGGTTTGTCTGCTATCTCAGAACTTAGCTTTGTTAAATTATAGGCAAGAAATATAAGTTCTGAAAAATCCTTCACTCACTGTCACTATTGTGTTTTTATGGAGGGTCTGTTTTTTGAAGATGCTGAAACTTCAAAATTAATTAGGTTTACAGGTCAAAGGCTTCACTCAGAGTAAGAACACAGGGGGAGACAAATGCTAGCAGCCTTTGTGCTGTTCCAGTAAGAGGCCAATGAGACCTGTTAGAGATGGATATGTTAGCGTGTAACTCTCAAAACCATTCCATGTGGGTCTAAAATCAGTGGAAGATTTACCTGGTTTTATATAGCTAACATGAACTTTCAGTGGTTTAAAAAAATTCTCCTTATTTTCCAGTTTATAATCTAACTTCAGTTAAAAAGAATCTTGAAGCATATATTTTATTATCATTTCCCTTGTTCAAATTTCATTTTGAGATTCTTCCTCCTTTTGAAACACACCAAGAAAACAGAGCAAGTGCCTTACCTTGGTGATAACACCCTGATACTGAGGAATTTCACAAAGACGTATTGGATCTGAAAATTCCTTTAGCCCAGAGCTAAGCAAACATTTCGTAACAAATAACAAGTGGGAGGAATGTTGCCCTCTCATCTCTTCTCAACTTTTCTGCAAACAAACTGCAAGTTCCTCTAATTTATTGATTCAGAATTATTTGCTAACCACACAGATCAACGTATGTCTTTCCGTTCACTTTCCAATGGCATGGAATATCCCGTACAGAAGGATAGCAAATATGTGTTGTGGGGGAAGAACAAGAGAACAGCAAATTCCAAGTGAGGAATCTCTTGGGTTTTCCTTCCCACCATATTCTCACAATTACTGCTATTATTAGTGATAGCCACAGTGGGAGAGAGAGGGAATAGACAGGAGTCCCTGGTCTTTTTCATGCTGTGTTGTCTAGACTTAGTAAGAATGTTAGATTTTGTCATCCTGTTTCCTCTCATAGTGTTATAATTGCAGAGCATCTGAAATAAAAATGGAGTTTTGACCTATCTGACCCTCTCCTTGTTGGGTCCCAACCCCATCAAAGTTAATGGAAAGATATCTTTGAGTTCTGATTCAAGGAAAATCACATGTATACTTAAAGCTATGCTGGCAATAGGAAACCTAATGCATAAATTTCCATGACAGTTTTGACAGTATTTGTTCATCTACTGAAGTACTTGAGCTGGCTGGATAAACATATTGCATCTAACTCACAATTAGAGAGATGTTTCATGTATTTGTAGAAAAAATTCCCAGAAACACTTTTTTTTTAACACTTATACTGCCCATGAGTACAGACTAGCCAAAATCTGGCCTTCAAGAAACTGGAATTCCTTGGCAGTGGGAAGCTAGAAAAGATGATTCTGTGCTGGTATCCTGCCTCTGTGCTCTGCCATTCCTCAGCTGGTATATTTTCCAGCCAACATGATCATAGCCATAGGCCACTTTGCTTTACCTAAGGCTAAAATTCAAGAACCTGCAAGAAAAGTATCTGGCAGTTATTGCCCAGTTGCCCCCTTTGCAGCGATCCAGAGGACTGCATCTCTGTCAGAAGCCAGGTCAGCATTCTCAGCATTACTTTAGAATTACCAAAGAGATTCTTTTAATATGAGTCCTTGAAACTATACCATACCTGGAAGAAATGGAAAATGGTCTGTGATTGAACAAGTGTCCAGACTGCTCTGTGGCACCTCCCCTTTCTTCTTGACAACTTCATAAAACTAGATGTTATCAAAAAATAAGCTATCTTTCATTCGCAAAACATTTTTCAATTTGGAGGATGTGTCTGATGTAAAACCCAAAGGAAAGAAGTGTTCATGGAGATTTAGGGTCATTTCTACTAGAAAATAAAGTGAGTACATTTGTAAGGCACTCAGTCAGCTACAGCCCACGTAAAGGTGCAGCAATATACATGCAGCACAGGGCCCAGAATTCAGTTCGCTTCCCCCTCTCCCAACCCCCCCCCCCCCCCCCGCCCCAAATTCTCAATCCACCCTTATAATGTTAAATATAGAAATCACATTTGGGGCTGAAACTTGGTGTACATCAGGGACAGTTTCTTACAGGAAAATGTAGAAACCCCTTTGTTCCATATGGTTTGAATCATTTACAAAATGAATCCTACAGGAATAATTTCAGATGTGGAAACCTTTAAAATGGGGAAATAAAAACCAGATTCACTACATTTCTGTTTTCCAGCTGAAAAAAAAATTTTTAGCAGTGCCCAGTTATCAGTGCACTCTAGTAGATAAATATTGTCTCTCAAAACCACCTTTAAATTGTGTGATGACGCACATCATAAGGATTAAAATATTAGTCTTCTTCCCTACAGGAAAGTACTTTGTCATGACCAAATGTGATCTGACATTGAAATATGCCAATTTACTGCAGTGAGCAGGCAAGTTAAATTCTTGTCAATTGTTTAAAGCCTGTCTCTTATTGACAGAGGCAATTTTAGCCCTCATTTAGAATGTTAAGTAGATATAGACTGGGATACGTAATTATGAATTCATTTGAAGAAAGGAGAGGGGGCAAATTGTTAATCTGAATATCATCTATGTTTGTTTTCATACTATTTTTCAGGAGGCAATTAGACCCTCCCAGTTCATAATATGGAATCTCTTCTATTGTCAAAATTAAGATCACAATATGATTTTATGAGTGCTATTATTAGGCCCCCGTGAAAGATGCTTATATTGGGGAGTACTGCAAAGATACCTTTGATTTGGAAAGACAGAAGTGAATTTCCATGGAAAGGGCATAATGTATGACTATAGACTCTCGAGGACCTGTATATCTCTGATAAATCTTTTCAGCTGGAATAGACTTAAAGGCAATTTTAGCATTAGCTTAGCAAACAGTTAAAGCTGTGAAGATTTCATTTGTAACTTTCTATTTTCACTTGCTTTTCATTTTCTATTGAGTTTTCCTCATGGGAAACAGTTCTGAAAGTGCAGAAAATTCCACAAATCCTTAAGAAATACAATGCTTACATTAGGCATTTAAACTGCTCTCCTTCTGATACCCTTGGCATTCTGGACCTAAGAGGTGAGGCTAAAGAAAATAATCCATTTCAGAAGGGAATAGGTGATACATGTCTAATATGTGCATTTTCAAAGAATACTTTTTGAGGAAGGAGGTGGAATCATGATCTGGGAGGACTTAAGATGTTAGGCAAGATGGTTTGCAATTGACATTTGTTTGTCTGCACATATTTTTCTGAAGCGTAAGAAAAATGTAGTCCTCGTGGGATGTCAATTTTGGCAGGAGGGTGTTGGCACATGATAGAGCCTCACTGATCCAAAACAAAAATCTGTATGTAGTATTATGTATATAATGTAATAGAATTACCTGATGAAACAACTTCTTGGTTTTTGACTTGGTAAAAAGGAGTGTTTATTACAACATGTTTTACAAAAACAATAAATGAAATAAAATCATAACTGATTAATGAGCTGCATGGAAATACTTCCTCAGTGCCACCCACATTTCCCTGGCCCTGATCCTGGAAACACTTCATCACATGTGCAGTTTTATGCACAGATACGATGTGAAAAATATAGTGTAGTTTTCCCATACTTACTTCTGTCTTTCAGGGATCCAAGAAGGAAAACAATCAGATACTTGCTTTCACTGATCAGTTTTCTCTTGTAGGAGGACATAAATTTTAAACTGCCTTTATGATGATTAAATTGCAGGGAGCTGATTACTGAATGATACTACTAAAATGTTCAGATGCTTCAGCTTTGTGCTGCTGTACCATAATGTGCTTATGCTTCTACTTAGAGTAACCTTAAGTCTGGGATTCCTGTCTGGTAATACTTTGTTCTGAAAAAACCCTGAATCTTAATTCAAATATTTTGTTTTACTAATGTATGCATTTATTAGAAGTTGCATTATCCAAAAGCATTTTCTTTTTATGTGAGACTGTATATCCTGTACACAAACACACATACAAACAAATCTATACTGTGAAGAATGGATTAATACTGCATATGAAATTACTCATGGTACTGTGTAAAGGTGCTATGCTGCCAGTCCCACAACATTCTTGTTTTGTGTGTTACCAAATGTGAAACCTGGTCATCTCCATAGTGAAACAATGCCTACTTTAATTGGGAAGACTATCTAGAATTTATCTTGAGTAAATCTAATTTAGAGGAGCACATTTCAATCTGTCTGGGCTTTGAAGGGAGATCACTTTAAGAGCTAGCATGTTCCAGCTGTGAATCTTGACAGTCTCTTCTCTAATTTGTGGTGGTGTTTCTTTTTTTAGTCAGGTTTGATAAGGACACAGAAGATCGAGTTCCTTATATCTCCATTACCTCAGCAGCTAGCACAGGAGCACAACTACACATCACCTGCTGGACACCATCCTCATGTATTATATAAACGAACTGTGGAAGAGAAGGTGCACCGGTACACAGTAGAGTCCAATCCCAAATACTTTTCTTTTGGTCATCACAGAATTCACACTTCCCACAAGTATCATGCTCAAGCGAATGGTTACCACCATGGAAGGTTTCAAAAGCAACATTTTTGTGGACGTCGCAAGAAATGTATGTAAGGAAACTTTCTCTCCTTGTTTGAGGTAGTGGCTCTTAGAGACTGTATGATGATTCTGAGCTGTGGTTCATAGTCACCTTTGTGATGGAGACATAATATTTTTAAATTATACAATTCTAAAGTGAAATAGGTATGAGAAACTTGATTATTCCTTTAAATTGATGTCATCATCTGTTTTACTAAGCCATCAGAATCACTATTTAGTTTTCTTACTCTCTACCTAGGCTAAAAGATCCCTTGCCTGATTTTTTTGACATTGACGTAGTCTTCAGTAAGCAATTCTGTTTTAGAATGCTGCTTTTGTGCAGTGATGGATGCCAGGTCCCTGAACCCCTCTCTGTTAGTTTGGGGATATATAACTAATTAGGCTTGAAGATGGAGAAAAAGTCTTCCAACTCAATTTCTGACAGGACAGAGAATAAGTCTTCTTGAACTCACCATTTGATAATGACTTTTTCAGCAACTGAGATCTTCAAAAAGAACCTCCCATGTAAATTGTTTAAATAAGATTTTGGAGCCACCTCTTAAAAAACGTACTGGAATATTTCTGAGTCGTTCATTACGCCTTCAAATTGCAGAACATTTTAGATCCCCCTTGGACCCTATATCTGTACTTACAGCATTCAGTTGATACTTTTTGAAAGCTGAGCTGCTTCTGAGCTGAGTTTCGTAATGAGGGTCTGCAGCACTGCACACAGTATTGAAAACATTGTCTCAGTCCAGTTATATTCTTCCAGCTTCCTAGTAGAGTTCTGAGAAAATGAGTAGGTACCTTTTCCAAAAGGCATGTAAGGAAGAAAGAGAAAAACAAATAGAAGGGAAGGAATGAGAAAGGAGGTAGTGGACAAGGTGGCTGTCTGAGACTGAGGCCTATTTGAGGCCTGAAAACTGCTCATTAAAAATTCACTGCTTCTTCAAAAATCCTTTTCCCTAGATTTGAAAGCTAGACCTCAAATGCCAGATGCACAAGCCTATGATTCAACCTGTAAACATTTGCATTCTGATGCAGTTCAAAACTACCTCATTACATACTCCCTTTCCCTCCTGTCTGGTTTTCCTGCTGCCTGCTTCAGAGCAAAGGGTAATGGTGCTAAGTTAGCTCATCTGCTCTACAGTGTTTTGTTTTATTTGCATTGTCCACTGTGGTCTTGCGTCTTATTTACTGTACCCCCTGTGACTGCTTGTCCAAATTCAGAATTATTCATGTCCTCAAGCATGTTACACGGTGCTTATGCTTCTAATAAATGAGTGCATTTCGAACGGTGAAATTCATAACCTCCTGGGATGTGAGAAGATATTATCATTATTCCTGTCTTATAAATGGGACTCACAGGCACAGGAGAGGTCAAAAACAACCATTGCTTCTGGGTACCAAATCGACAAGCTGAGTTTTTCTTTAAAATACTTACCAAAATATATGCTCCTGTAATTGTATATGTGTATCTATATATTCAATAATTTCAGTTACAACTGTAAGCTCTTAGGTGCATATTCAAGCTGGGTTTATGTGACACGAAGAACATGCAGTTAGTATCCAACTGTGATGACTTCCGTATAAGTGATTTACCCATTATTGCTTAGGAGCTTGGTGTCAGATGCACTGTTAGAATCCGATTAAGCAAGATTGCATTTAATTACCTTAACCATGAAACTCTTTCTTTTCACATCCTGCAGTCTTTCACTTCAGGCAGTACATACCTGTAACCTTCTGAGAGAAAAGAAGGAGGAGTTCTAAAAACTAACAACGTATTTCCATACCCAGCCTTGGTTAATCTATAGAACAAGTCGATCTCACGTTCACTGAATGAATGCAGTCCTACAGATAAAACCATGTGTCATCGTTTAATTGAGTAAGGGCAAATATAGGATGTAGAAGAAAAACATATCACTTAGTAAAGGCAACACCCCTTCTATGAGTAAAATCCAGTCTGGTCACCTGGAATAGAAAATTTCAGCTTGAATGAACAAAGGCATTGAGAATGCAGTCTTATGGAAGGCAGTCCTTTGCTTTAAACACTGCCTAGTCAAGGTTAACTTATCCTAACCGAAGACTGAATCCAAGCTTGCTGAACAGTAAAAGGGAAGAGCACATTGCCACTTTTAGTGTCATGAAAGTAGTTTGTCCCACTCACTATCTTTTAAAATTTCATATGCTGGCAATTTGTAAGCACTAGAGAAGTCAGTTAATCATCTTTCGAACTTTTCTTCACAATCTAAATGGTTTTAGATCATGAGAATTGACTGTAGTTAATAAATCATGCCTGAAACTTTGCTGCTGCTTAGGTTTTATTAGTAGCAGTGAAGTTAATTCAAGACCAAAACTCTATTGCTCATGGATTTATGAGTGAAATGCCTGGAAGTTGTATTGCCTTCAAAATAGTACGTGGAAACTGATGTGCCTTGAACTGAACACTTCACTCTTGTGTGAGGCATGTCTTCGTGTTTTGACGTGCTTCCAGAAGAGAAAAGTTCTTTGAGCTTGTAAAGGCCAATTGTTTATGATGAGTGATACATTTTAAAATCTTACTAGCACAGTCACTTGCAATGATGTTAAATATAGTTCAGAGTGACTTAGTTCTTGAAAGCAGACCACTGTTGTGCATTCTATGGTATTCTTGATTTCCCAGTTTGGCATGGAAGGAAGTAGTGTCTGTTTTAGCTCTGTTGTTGGAATAACTTTCTTATGAGGCACAGGCAGGATTTTTTTAATTACCTGAGGCTCCCTCACTTGTGTCATGTTACATCCTGTGTAAAAAAAAATCCTATTGTTATCCAAATAGTATGTTAAAGTGGCCTTTGAGCTAATTCTTAATGCAAAGGCAGCGTAGGTTTATGCAAAAGAAGCTATGAATAACAGGATCACTATAAGATGTAGGATATGTATTTCTTTTCCCATTTTCTGTCTCTCTGAAGAAATGGAGTAGACACCATTCTCTAACCGTGCCATTGACCATGCTATACAAGCACAGAGGGAAAAAGTGCACCCTGGCATTGGGGTGTGCGGGCTGGATGCACATATCCTGTTGTCAAGCCCTCCTTGCTGTTGCCTGACATTTCCCTATACTAAATAAATATGTTCCCAGCAGGAATAATCTCAGTGGCAAATTCGCATAGAAGACTAATGTCAATCACAATAGCAGGCAGGAATCTTACTTATGGTGTGTGTCTGCTTTCTGTACTGACCGTGCACATCTGTTGTGGAAGGGAATTTTTTACCAACTGCTATGTAAGTAGCACATGCCAAACACCTCAGGAAGTTATCAAAAGGAAGGAAAAATGTAGATATTCTGTTAAAAATTCTGTCTGTATTTTTTGCCACAGATGCTACCATTGTATTAGATTAATTCCTTATTTTAAACTGCTTATTGCATATGAATGTGGTTGTCCCATTTCCTTCTCTCCCTGTAGCCGTCCTTCCCTCAGGAATGAATCAGGTCTTTTTTAATAAATATACAAGAACTTAGCCATAAGTATTAAATCACATGCTGTAAAAATAATCTAAGGCTCTAAACCTGTGATGCTTCATTTTCGGATGAAACTGTTCATGGGTGATCTGAACCCTTTCCAAAACTGAGTTTTATTTCCTTTTAGATGCACCTAAGCCGCCCACAGAAGAGACATACGTTCGCTCAGATGAATATGGGACTTCTGCAAGGTTCAAAAGATCATCTGCTAAAATTCAGAAAAATGGAAGTCTAAATGTTGAAACCCTTGTTGTGGCAGATAAAAAAATGTTGGAGAAACATGGCAAGGAAAACGTAACAACGTACATCTTAACAGTTATGAATATGGTAAGATGTGGTGTAACTGAAATATATTTTCCCTGTGGAATATTGTTATGTCAGAGTAGGATCTTTCAGTAGACAAACAGTGATACCGAAAAGAGCAGGGGCACCTTACACAAGCCTTTCTTCAAGCCTCATCTAATGTATTACTTACATCAAAAAGCTCTTTAAAAATACATCCCTTATCACCATTCTGGCAACAGTACTGTAGGATTAAAAAACAAAATATTGGAAAATATTTAAAATGTTGTATTTTAAAATACTTCTTGTGTAGTACAAAAAAGGCAGGTACTCTGAAATTGAAACTTTAATTTCTTTTAGCATTATGAAACTTAGTCTGTTTCATCTGATGACTGTCCTTGAAACAAAAATTTATTTGAGAAAGCACAAATTTATTTTCAGAAAAGTAATATAATTTAACTAGCAATATGTTTTCCTTTGTGGCTTTGCTCTTTAGTTTTGTACTACAAAACTTGAACTTGAACTTTGACATTGATTACACTTGATCCTGGAGACCAAGCACAGAACAAAGCCCATTAAAATCAATAGAAGGTTTTTAAGGTTTTTGGATGTAGTGGTTTTGGGTATAATTCTTCTGGGTTAAGCGCCTTTGGATTAATCCTACAAGGTATAGAACTCCATTATTTTGTATTGAAAATTGAAGTCCAATGCAATAACTTAATACATATGTTTAGTCTATTAAAAAAAAAAAAACATGTAGATGATATTTCCTCTTCAATAATCATTGCAGGTCTCTAGTCTCTTTAAAGATGGAACAATTGGAAGTGATATAAACATTATCGTTGTAAGCCTTCTTCTTTTGGAACAAGAGCCTGTAAGTTGTGTCAGGATTTTTGTGTGGTATACTTCATTTGCTATTGTTCACAGGGAGCATTGGGTGTTCCCACGTTATGTACATGAACTTTCATTAGAGGTTTCTTAAGACAGAAAGCATGAGAAGAAGATTAAAATCACAAAACCCTCCAAAATCACACTTTCTGCATTTCACTGCTTCTCAGTTTTTGATACTAAAACCTTCATTTCATATAAATGTTCTTTAGAAACATTGAAATGCTTCCAGTAAGATAAAATTTAACCATTTCCAGCATTTTCTTGAAGACTAATGGCTGGAATGAGAAATCTACTTAAGAAGTATTTAAATAAATAAAAAGATTTTGAACTGGGCTTTCCAGGATGTGGTGATCAGAAGGGGGAAGGAGTCAAAAGTCCCAAACTGAAGATAGCATGTAACAAAAGGTGGGAGTAGAGCCAATTCTATTGTCAAGGGTGCTGAGACAAAACAAGACAAAATCTCTTTTGATGAAAAGAAATTTGTGATGGGTTGATCTACTTGGATAATACTTTTCCTCCACAGAAATCTCCAAACATTTTAATCACAAGGTTGAAAATGCTTTAGTGTTCAGCTTTATCAGGAATCAAATATATTTGTACACTGTAATTCCAACCACTGACTTTGAAAATATCTATGTGTCTGGGGAGAGATGCAGTTTTATTTTACAATTGTAATAGATTCATTCATCAGCTGAATTGGTCATCACAGACAGTTAACATGGGAATATGTAAGTTTATGTAGAACAAATATGAAAAAGTAATACCTTTTTCCCTAACCGACTCTTATTCTTTCAATCACCTTTCTCAAGTACTGATGGAAGCACCTTATTTCTGTGTCTGTGAAATATCTACAGGGTGGATTACTGATTAACCACCATGCGGACCAGTCACTGAACAGCTTTTGTCAATGGCAGTCTGCTCTGGTTGGGAAGAATGGAAAGCGCCATGACCATGCCATCTTGCTTACAGGTTTTGATATCTGCTCTTGGAAAAATGAACCCTGTGATACTTTAGGTATGATATGAAAACACATTCCGAGAAACTTGTGGGTGTCAACAGCAGCATCTTGATTGATAAAGACTGAAATGTTTTAAAATAAAAAAGTCCATTTCTGCATATAATGTTAGCCTTCTTGAAGAGGAAAGAACAGTATTATTTTTACATATTTATCTTTGAGGTACCTAGAAGAAAAAGAGTATTACTGGTATCATTGCCCCAGAAGAAGTGGCAAAACAAGCTATCTGAAGACATGCTTTTGGATTGTTACCTCTTCAAGGAATATTTTTGATTTTCAGAAAATTTCTGAGCCACTCTGATTTTTTTTTTTTCCTTTTTGTGACTGCTTGCCCTTTTTGAATGGGATTCCTCCCTACTTTGGGAGCAGTAAAGGCATGGGGTTGGGGGTGGGGGAAGAATAATCTTTACAAGTAAAGTGTATTTTTGGGAGGTTAGATTTGAATTATGCTTCTTGTACAGGAGTTCCTTTATTGTCAAATAAAAGTCTGCTGTAATTCTTTCATGATAAACCTGATGAAGTAGACAACCATCTTCATGCATCACAACAGACTGGCTTATTAGGACCAGTGCAGATGATATATGTATTTGGAATTCGGTAGAGGAACAAGCTATTCTACTGCTTCCTTCCTTCAGGATTTGCACCTATCAGTGGCATGTGCAGCAAATACCGTAGTTGCACCATTAATGAAGATACAGGCCTTGGACTGGCTTTTACAATTGCTCATGAATCTGGACACAAGTAAGTTTCATGAGCCTTACATGCTCCTTCTATAGATACATATGTAAGTGAATGAAAACATAGCACCAGTTAATATAAATCAGTTAAATATGGTTCATTTATAGAGAGCTATATAATGATTAGAATATATAAAGCATCCAGTTAATGCATTTGCCTTATTAAATATCATCTCTTCAACAATCATAAAAATAACCACTGTGGGATTTTGATCAATTTTCCTGCTGTAGGTGGAGGGACCTTATGCTGATACAGGTACCTCACAACTGTTTCTAATTTGACGGGAAGCTATAGACAATTTTAGGCCAAACAGAGTCAAGACTCTTCACTCAGAGGTGTGTCCTTTAGCATGAAATGGTGAATCAGCTGCCCAGGGTGCTGTCCTTTTATTTTTGTTTTTTTGACATTTTATATATTCCAGGTGATAACCAGAACAAACAGTAAAAGCTGACAACAATAATGTACAAGCTTCCCACGCTGGTACCATGTTCTGGTAGACAAATTGCTTCTTCTATCAGTGTGGTTGCTCCAAAAAAAGAAAGGACACTGCAGCTTACAGTATGGAGAAGTGATCTCTCTGAGTCTCTTAGGGGTCCCTTTCGCAGAAGACCCAGTGTTTCATAGGAACTGGGAGCCATTCATTCCATTCAACCTGTCCTTCTTTGTTCTCTCTACCTAGTTAATGCATGCTTTGGCTAAAAACAACCTTTGTGGTGGTTTCTGCCTTTCTGTATCTGTATCCATTGGATTTCCATTTGATTTCTATGGTAATAAGACTGTAATTTTCCTAAGAACCTGCTGTCTCTCAAACAAAATCAGTCAAAATCTTCCATGGATCTTCAGCTATTCTCCGAATTGTTGAATTAAATCTAAAGAAGATTATTAGGTTTTGCTCTCCTGTTTTTTTCCTAAATCATTTTGAATTACTTTTTCACAACTTTTTGCATGGTTTTGATTGTCAGTTTTAACATAGTTCAAGCTGGAGTCTCTAACCACTGGCAGTATAGAAGCATAGTTTCTTTATGTGGTACAAACCTGAAATCAAGGATCAGCTAAAACATGGGCATAGGATCTTTATTTTGTGCAGCAACAGTACTGCACAGAGTATCTTTGAAAAGCAATGGCACTGTATTCTGCTGTTTGGTCAAGGCATGAATCCTTCCGATTCTGCATGACTGAATCAGGACTATTTAGTTTTCATTGTACAAATATGCTCTACAGTAGATACTATGACCTAGCGTCTACACGAGTTACCCTTTCACAGGTTTCTGTACATCTGAAGGGAAACAAGGAATTAAAGAATAATCCAACTACCAGTGAAGCCCGTGGGAACTGTGCCAACAATTTCAGTGGGACCCAATATGTAAAATATATATTGTTTGATCCTCCTGTCACACCAACGCAATTTCACTGACCTCAGTACATTTTTAGTGCCCTTTGATCAGTATTAGGAGACAATCAGGCCTATAGCTTATTTTTCAAGAATTATCCCCTTTGGTCTCTTAATGTCCTTCCTTCCTGTTTATTTTCTTATTTGCTTTGAGAGATTATGCTTGGAAATTTTTTAATGTTGTTTTTTTTTTCTTTTTCACCACTGCCTTTGATTCTCATATTATTCAGCCTTTCTTTGGTATACTACATTACTCCTGTCTAATAAAATGCATCTTATCTCCTGGAAGAAATCTGCCCCAGATACAAAATGTCTGTATTATCATTTGTTCATGCTGATGTTCCTGAGACTACCTAGTATATGATGTAAGACAACAGAACTTGGTCTCTGTGATACAGAGATTCCTGGTAGAAAAAAAACTGCGACAGCTATGGAGGTGCTGAGGTCCACTGTGAATATGTTAACCTAAGGATTTCACAGTAGGAGAGTATTGTATACGGTTTAGATCACACTGTGATCCACTGAGTAGCTTCAGTTGTTTTACATTTTTATGGTTTTCTTTAAGTAGTCTGTGTTTTTACCTGAAAGCTTAACAGTTCCTTTGGGAGTTCAGAGCCCATTGTGACAGTGGGTATATAAACTGTGGATTCTTTGGCTGCAATGCATGTGAACAAAGTTTTATAAAGGATTCTAAAATACTAGCTCAGTTGGGACTTTTTTTGTCCATCTATAGAAGGAGCCATATATTTTAGCAAGTTTGGAGCCTCATGCAGTACCTCTGATGAGCCTGCAATGATTTGTAACAGTAGAGAATTGAGTCCAGTCGCCAGCGTACTACAAAGTTGAAGTAACAGCTTATGAAATTTCTATTCAAAACACATTGAAATTCACAGATGTCCTGTACAGTGAGTAAATATAAAACAGTGAAAGGAAGAAACCTGAAAATTAGCTTTATTATAACCATAAGCGCCATAAAATTATCATTTTTAATGTGGTGTTTATTATTGCTTATTATTCTTTATATTAACCTAACACCTCTCCCAGTGAAAGCAGGGTTTCATGATGCTGCAGACTAAGCAAAGCACCCAATAAGAGACAGTATTCCCACTAAAAAGGTTACAGTCTCGACAAAGTGACAGTGTATAACAAAGGCGAGGAAAAGAAAGTGATTTGCCTGAGATAATTTAGCAAGTTAGTGGCCAAAATTAGAAAAAGAGTCATATTTTTATATTCATACCTTGTATTCTATTCATTCAATCCCACTTCTTTTGCTACAGATTGAATGCAGCTATGTAGTTCTTCCCTCCTATTAGGAGAACAGTTATGTTATATTCTTACAGCTGTGTAATACTGACATTTCCCTGGATTCTAATTTCCACGCCATTCATGTTAACAGGCATTATCGCTAGGCAAAGAAAGGCTCAGACTGCATGTGTGTTTTAAGCTGATAGATTTATAGGCAAGTACAAGTGTGACTGAACGAACATAAGGTCCACTACTTCCATCCGTCTCACCACAAAACATTCCTCCTTCAGGAAGGAGAAATGGTTAAACTGTAAAACTTCTGACACAGTCTGCAGCTCTGGTACTTACGTGCCAGTGTCTTGTCATTAGCTCACATTGCAGAGCTCCTGTGCATCACCAGCATGGGTCTTCCTTGAAACTTGACTATCTTTTTCTCATCAGACAAGTGTATGATGACAATAAAATTTGAATGCTGTTAATTGGAACTTGTTTCATACCTACAGTCATTTGTATGGCGCATATGTTTTCATCCCTTTGGAACGAAAGGGATGAATTCCACATTCCCTGTGGAGTTCAAGCATAGAACTGTTACCGAGAAAGTATTTCTTCTGCCCCAAATTGTGTCTTGCTTCTGATTAATCTGGATTTTCACTCTCACGCCTGGTTCTCTTTTCAGCTTTGGTATGATTCATGATGGAGAAGGAAATCCTTGTAGAAAAGCTGAGGGTAATATTATGTCTCCCACACTCACAGGAAACAATGGAGTGTTTTCTTGGTCTGTATGCAGCAGGCAGTATCTCAACAAATTTCTCAGGTAGGTCAGATGTATATCTGGGCCAGTGCCAGGGAATGTATCTTTAGTAACTGGGCTTGAACTCTTGAACAGACATAAAAATTACTTAAGTGTGAAATTCACCTCTTTTAAAATGTGCTCAAACCCATGTACTGTTTGAGCCCGCACACTTGGACTTATGAAGCGTATAGGTGGTATGGCATGTAAGTGTTTTTGTCCTGCCTTGTTTCAAAAGAATGAATTTCACCCTCCATGAATATCCTGCAGTAATGACTAGCGTATCATTCTTTCCCAGGCATTCCTATCAGCAGCTAGGTTTATTAGAGAATTAGTGGGAAGTGAACACAAAAGAGGGCAGACACAGTGGTCCCAAAGTCATTACAAAATGTAAATTAACATTAGTGGCCTTTCTCAGTGGAGTTTCTCTCTTGATCTAGCTCTTGTCATGAGTAAGGACATTTTACATTTTTCATATACTGTTTCTGGGGGAAAAAAAAGGAAAAAGAGAAAGATGCCAATTATTTCTCCAGCATGTTGGCATTACTCAGTGATGCTTTTAAAGCAACTGTTTTTCGGTGTATGTTTAATGTCATCAGAATTGCAGTCCTTTCCTGTACAACTTTCCTTTTATTTTGTTTGTCGTACATCGGTAGACTATACATGATTACTAAAAAATGTGTAAGCGGTACTAAGACCCAGATCCAATACAGGCATTTTAGATGTTAATTCCTCAGGGTGAGGATCAAGCACCTCGATAGTTCTATGGATCTGATCCTTGAATTCCAAGTTAGTATCTTACAGTAGTGGCCAGGAAAGGTGACAGAGTTCTGGTGTTTTTTTTCTGCTGCAATGATGCAACATATTCTGAGTACACAAGCAAATTGCAAACTAAAAAGTCACATAAGCCCTCCGACATGCAATACGGTCCAAGAGACTTACACTTGGAAGATAAAACCAGCATAGAGTGACCTTCTGTATACATGGGTTCTCAAGCATATATAAAGGGAAAAAAGTAGACCATAGGGTACCGTTGGTGTTAAGCTGGACACAGCCAACCCAGAGCACACAAGCTGCAGCAGCCTTCTGTTTGTCAATCCACACAAAGCGAATGCTGAAATGAGACTGTGCCTGTTGATTCTGTTGATTCCTGATTTTGGGAATCCATTTAAGGGAAAGAAGCAGACTACATCACCTTGCTCTTGGTTACACAGGAATAAAGGGAGGAAAAGAATTTGGCATCATTCTTTCTTGTTGTCACAACAGTCCCAAAGCCTGGAAATTCCTGCTTCCTTAAAACTTTGCAGGTCAGGCTACCAACAAGATGTCAAGATCTTTTGGCTCTGCAAGCAGATATTCTCATTTCAGTGCATACCTCTAAAGCTAGTTAAAGGTACTGTATACCATATTATGTGTTTTTGCTGGTCTGTAGCAAATTAAAATATTTTGATATAAAGATCATAGTCATGACTAATACACATTCTCATTATAGTACAGCTCAAGCTGCCTGCCTGATTGATGAACCTAAGCAAACAGGACAGTATAAATATCCTGACAAACTGCCAGGGCAGATCTATGATGCTGATACCCAGTGCAAATGGCAATTTGGAATGAAAGCAAAACTGTGCAACCTCAGCTTTGTAAAGGTACCTATTGATATACTTTTGAAAAGTTAAAATTACATTAGAGAACTGCAGTACACTAAATAAGTACAAGTAATACAGTGTTCTTCAGAGGCCTGGGCTATTTCTCTACCTTATCTTGCTTGGCAATTTGCTTTGAAGGTACTGGCCTCTTTTGAGGAATATCATAATCCCAGGGGAGTTTCAGAAGGAAATGTGTTTTTTCCAAGAGTCATAAGGAGTACAGTTGAATACGTAAGACTCATGAGCCCTTGTCTACTAAGGGAAATGAGCAGGCAGTGGAGTTTTGATCAAAACTTGCATTGGGTGTGGGGTAAGAAGAACTAAGTTTCTTGTGTTTTGTTTTACTCTTACGCATTGACAGCAAAGTCTGGAAAAGATCTATAGGGTTATTCTAGAAAAATAAAAATGTAACTTATACTCTTGATTTGTGATGAAGAATTAATTTAGATTAATCTGTTATTTTAGTGACTGCTACACTCCTTGCTGATCTCTTCAGAGAAGACATTTTATTAAATAATCTGGAGGGCTCATTCTGAAAAGAAATACTGTAATTTCTTTTACTTCTGTTCTCATCCTGGAGTATTTTGATTTATTTTATACTAACCACATTTATCAGGTGGTGGCAGCTGTGTTTATTCTACAGCTAATAAACAAAGAAGAGAGAGTGAACAGCACTGTGACGAGAATATGTTTCCAGATATCTCCTGTGTTTTAGAAAATCTAGTCTCTTCACAATATTGTAGTCACTGTAGACTTGATGAAACTTTAGCCTTGAACTTTTTAACACAGTTTTTGTTCTAGTAGAGTCTCACACTCAAAATAGTTTTAAAAAATGTATAGTGAAATGGTGCATAAACAAGGCAATATGGCTGTGCTATGAATCTTAAACCCTGGATTTTCTAAATTCAGAAAAGATTTTACTTATATGGCTTTTAAGGTAGGAAAGGTATGTATCATTTGTTACTCTTTCTCAATGCCAGCAAATAATGGGAATTATGAGTACTATAGTGAGTATTTCTTTCTTTTCAGGATATATGCAAATCTCTCTGGTGTCACAAAGTGGGTCATAGGTGCGAGACGAAGTTCATGCCAGCAGCGGAAGGAACAGCTTGTGGTATTAGTATGGTAAGTTGTTTTACAAATAGGACAATGTAATTTGAACTTGTTTTTAGACTGTATTGGGTCAAATACCAGCTCCTGTCAAAACCAGTTTTATCCAGATCCCTCCAGGTTTGCTATCACGGACTTGCAGAGTGCTCTGTAAGATTGCATTGTGATACATAGTCAGGACTGGTCTTCACAGTGGCACCTGTCTGATGGTAAGGAGTGATGCTTCCCCCATCAAGTTATGGAATAAGATAGCTGGCAAATCTAAATCAGGAAGAAAATCCATTAATTGTAACAGAAGTTAGATGAAAGCTTCAAATTCCACTCTGATATAAACAATCCTTAAGCCATAGTATTTGCTATACAGACTAAGGCCATCGTGCACATTATCATCAGTGATGACTACTAAAAGAGCATAGTTATTTGCTTTAGTTGAACCTTCAAATTTACACTCACTCATAGCTACCCAAAACATTTTCTTTTGCTGTAATATTTCTTCCAGTAGAATATTGTTTCGATTTTCAAGTTACTGGAAGTAACTTGAAAAGTTCTAATTTGCTTTTTCTCTTTGTGCAGTATTTCATAATTGAATAATAAAAGGGAGACATTTTAGCAGAATTTTAGCAGGCTATTTTTAAATTACATGGGAAGTTTTGAGGTTCTGACAACACCGGACCATGAATTAACATGGATTTTTTGGGGAAGAGTAAGCAAAAAAGATACTCTCTAAGAGAACAGTTTTGAAAATTTGTACCTCAGAGATCTTCAACTCAGAACTTCAACAAATTTTATTACATTGCTTATTTATACCATTGTGTGGGTCAATGTCCTACTTCAGAGTCCTTGTCCTACTGTGAACTATCTCATTGAGTTCAGTGGGTCACCTCATGTTTATTAGGGTTAAGCACTGGAGCTTTGAAATGTGGATTTTTTCTTTTTTGCATCTACTAGGTAACTAACTGATGGGGTATTTTTTGGCATTCTTTTGGCAGTGGTGTCGAAGAGGACAGTGTGTCAAATACGGTGATCATGGACCCAAGCCTGTAAATGGCCAATGGTCTGCCTGGTCTGAGTGGTCAGAGTGTACTCGCACTTGTGGAGGTGGGGTCACATATCAAGAAAGACACTGCAATAATCCAAAGTAAGACATAGATATGCAAAGGTATTATTTTTATACTAACTATTTAAGTTTTTAGCACCAAAAAAATAACAGAGTCCATTTCTGTAGGGAAATAGTATGTCTGAAAATGTTTCTAAGACCTTTCTTTCATGTCCAGTATGACCAGTCAGTAACTGAAGGACAGAAATACGTCCTGATACTAGAAAGTAGTGGCTGTCTGAAGACTGCTGGAGTGCTAGAACATCCACAGCCCAACCTTCTCAATTTATTTTGTGACACTACAGTTTATCAAATACCTGCAGAAGTAACGAAATGCCACACACACATATTCACACCTAATAATTTACAAGCAAGGGAAAAAGGTCTTAAAAGGTATTAAGACTTCTGATGACACCGTATTATCCAGGATAATAAACCAAAAATGTTTAAAGTCAATATCAAAATGGTTGTAGACAGATATCTTTGTATGTCAGTCATGTTCTTTGCATTCTTTTATGTTTCACAGGTCAGAATAAAGTTGCTGAACCCTAGAATTGTATGCTATCTCATGAAACATTTCTGGTATTTTCCTCTAGTGAATGTCTTATCACTGTAAATACTATTATTCCTTACAACACTATTTCAAAGTAGAGGTAAAGTGTTATCTGACCAGCATCTTTCCCAAGTACTCAATTCACTTCAACTTCCAAGAAAAAAGAATTTCACTGTTTTACTTCATACACAACTTCAACAGGCACAGACACATGTATTCTTCATTGCACACAATAAAAACAGCATTTAAACTGCAGTAATAAAAAACAGAGAAAATATGACACAGTTTATATGAGGCTGTAAAGAAGCCTCACACCTACTATACAGTGCTGCAGTAATAATACCCACGCTTCATATACTATGTTATAGGAAAATGTGAGTTAGTTAAAAGTCTTTATTACGCTCACTCAGTCAAGCCAATTTTTGCAGACCCATAGCAGAGCATTTTCTCAACCTTTTTTGTTTTTTCTCAGTGTATTTTGATAAATAAAATCACTTGGATAGTTTCCTTTATTAAACTATTTAGCAAGAGCATGCAGGGTCTCAATTACACGTCATACATATATTTTGGTCTTCCTACTTTGGTCCCTGTTTTGCCTGCTAAATTTGTATGTAAGACATTGTTCTTTGCATTTATTCATAAGCCTTCCCTTGCTCTCCCTATGTGATAGAAGAATGTCCAGTAATTGAAATGCTTCAGTTTGGTGCACTATTATAACTGATAATGATTTCAAATGGTCTTCAAGCAGAAGCTCTTTAACATGAAAGTTGTGTGTTACTGCAGCTTTATGTATTTAAAACTTGCATTCAGAGTGATCTGTCTGTTCTAATTAAAGTAAGACTTGATGCAAGACTTGATGTAACCAAGTAAGACTTGATACCAGAGCTGGATCGTGTTTATACTAAATTTAATTTTATTATATTAGTGATAATTCAGTTAGAGCAAAGAGAAGATACTATAAATCTCTCTCAGAGTTAGAGCGATGAAATGACAGGACTATAAATAAGCCATCCACGCAACAGTGTACAAATATCCAGGTAGCTGTATTTCCCATCACAGCACTTTTGTATATATGTGGAATCATTAGAAAAATGATACTATCCATTTTCAATGTTATACCACATGGAACGATTTACAACCTAGTCACTGTTCATTGTTCACCTCTAGAACTACACATAAGCAAAGAATAATGATTCCTTTCTTTTTGAACTTCTGAAATATATTTCAGATGTTTATATATTTCAGTACATGTATTTATATTATTTCATATGTAATATACTTATTTCACTTTTCCTAATCCAGATTTGTGTAGGAGCTAATGTTTATTTTGTTCAAAAGCTTGATAAATGATTCTGGATAGCAAAATTTTGAGAATGAGAAAGAATAAAATGTAATTCTATAAGAAATTAGGACAAGGGGTGTGGATCTCTGAAGAACTGACTGGCCTCTAAAATGAGGTTTTTAAATAAGTAGTCAATTTTTCAAAGTAACTGACTTCTTATGAACATTGAGGGAGATTTCTAGGTTTCCGGTGATTTTAAAGGTGACACATCTTATTAGGAGCTTAAAGACAGGTGAAGAACACAAATTCAGGCTGCTGCTTATGAAAATCTCATTACCCGTGTTTGTATGTGAAATTCTCCTCTCGCAAATAATATCCAACCAGTTCAATTCCCTTTCTCTTGAGAATTTTAAGACAGACCTTGTGACCACACCCAAACAGCTCTGGATATGGCTTCTGAATTACCACCTGAGTTATATACGATTTCATACTAACAAACACCTATGGAGGTCATCCGTAGAACACAGAACTATGCAGATTTGCTAAAGCCATTATGTTTCTGTAAATTGTCACAGTGTAATTTCATGGATCTGGTTTTCATACATCACAACAATTCACAATTGAGATACTTTTTCAAGATAGAAATAGATTACATAATTTAATAGTTTAGCTGGGAAAGAACCTGAAGAGTGCCCGAGAGATTTAAATTAATACCTAAATCATACTGCATCCTACCCACTTCACAATAGTGCATTGTTCAGTAAGAGTAGAATGGAGTTCTAGGCATGTATGCAATCAAAAGACTAAATCAAAATTGCTTGAACACGTCTTTTTCATCTTTTGTGTACAGTACCTGTAACAGTGGTTACAGACAATGCAGGTGTAAACTGATGCAAAGTAATGATGCCATTTAAAATAATAATTAAAAATGAAAACTGTGAAAGACCTTGTAGACCTTTCAAATTCATGCAGAATAAAATAGTCTAGCTTTGTGATGCTATCATAATATGGTCATAATATGAACAGAAATGTTCTCACTTGAATTTAAATGATTACAAAACACGAAAAAATAGAAGACCAGAATTTCAGAGGCTAATTTCCTTTGTAATGCATAAAATACTTTCCTTGATCAGATTAATTCCAGTATTTCTCACTCTGTGTTGCATTGCAGTGAATATCCATTTTGCTTTCATTGTTCATGAAGTCCACTCTTAAAAGGGTACTGCAGAATTAATTTAAACTACTCTTGTAGCATTTTAATATTTGAGTTTTATATGAAGTGGAGTATTTACATCTTTGCAGTTATACTCCTTTTACAAATCATTCTTTAGAGACTGTTTTTTTTGCTGGCCTTTCTCACCAGATTTCTCCCTTTTCCAATTATCCTCAGCAAGGCCTCAGCTCTAACAGCATCTATTCATGCAGGTATCTTTACGTATATATGTCAACACTGGGGAGGTACACAGATGGATGAAAAGTTTAGGTGATATCTGTATTAGGGACACTGTATCACTATAGAAATACTGGAATAACCTCTGTGAAAAGCATTCCATTGTAAGTGCAGTTATACTAACAGAGCTTCTGTAGGCAGTCAAACCAAACTCTATGGGTGGTATAAACGTCACCAATAAAAGTGTGATTTTGTCAGTATATATAATAGTATTTTCTCAGAAATTTGGGTTTGTAGATTTACATTTAGTTTCCTGCAAATTACTTAACTCCTACTGACATCTTGTTAGTAAAAAACAAAGGTGGGGAAGTTTCCATAATTCTCTGGCCAACAGTTTCAGTAATGGGAGTGTACTGTAATATTAAAATGCTGTAACAAAGCTGGGAAACAGAATGCCTCTTTCAGTGCTCCCTTAGTTTGGTGGAATTTTATACCATCCTCAAATGCAAGACTGTGGCTAGAAATCACGATCTAGCCATAAATAATTCTATTATATTGCTTGTTTGGTGGCATTTACTTGGAAGGAGGTTGCTTCTTTTCCTTACACTAAAGCAGATTTGTTCTCTGGGGCTGAAGGAGGTCGAAAATCATACATGTGCTCAAGCTGTAAAGAAAGTCTGTAGAGAATTGAGTAAGGACCCAACGGTTTGGCTGCCTTAACTCAAAGCTCTCACCAATTGCACAAAGTCAACATAAATACTCTCTGACTTCACTGGTGTTACATGTCCTCCCTGGCTTTCACAGACTGAATTGCCACCAACTAGGACAGAAAATCTGACTTTGTTTTAAGACCTTCACCGTTATACCCAGTGTCAGGGTAGCTAGTAGGTGACCTCAAGAATCATAGAATGGTTTGCGTTGGAAGAGACCTTAAAGATCATCTCGTTCCAACCCCCTGCCATTGGCAGGGACACCTTCTACTAGACCAGGGTGCTCAAAGACTCGTCCAACCTGGCCTTGAACACTTCCAGGGTTGGGGCATCCATAACTTCTCTGGGCAACCTGTTCCACTGCCTCACCACCCTCATGGTGAAGAATTTCTGCCTTATACCTAATCTAAATCTACCCTCTTTCAGTTTAAAGCCATTACCCCTTGTCCTATCACTACATACCCTTGTAAAAAGTCCCTCTCCAGCTTTCTTGTAGGTCCCCTTCAGGTACTGGAAGGCTGATGTAAGGTCTTCCTGGAGCCTTCTCTTCTGCAGGCTGAACAACCCCAACTCTCTCAGCCTGTCTTCAGAAAAGTCGATGGAAGTTGTTTTTTTTCCACAACACATTTTGCTGGTACTTTAATCATAGAATCATAGAATCATTTAGGTTGGAAAAGACCTTTAAGATCATCAAGTCCAACTGTAAACCTAACCCTGCTAAGTCCACCACTAAACCATGTCCCTAAGTGCCTCATCCACACGTCTTTTAAATACCTCCAAGGATGGTGACTCCACCACCTCCCTGGGCAGCCTGTTCCAATGCCTGACAACCCTTTGAGTGAAGAAGTTTTTCCTAATATCCAGCCTGAACCTCCCCTGGCACAACTTGCGGCCATTTCCTCTTGTCCTGTCACTTATCACTTGGGAGAAGAGACCGACACCCACCTCTCTACAACCTCCTTCCAGGTAGTTGTAGAGAGTGATAAGGTCTCCCCTCAGCCTCCTCTTCTCCAGACTGAACAACCCCAGCTCTCTCAACTGCTCCTCATCAGACTTGTGCTCCAGACCCCTCACCAGCTTCATTGCCCTTCTCTGGACACGTTCCAGCACCTCAATGTCCTTCTTGTAGTGAGGGGCCCAAAACTGAACACAGTATTCGAGGTGCAGCCTCACCAGTGCCGAGTACAGGGGGACCATCACCTCCCTACTCCTGCTGGCCACACTATTTCTGATACAGGCCAGCATGCCGTTGGCCTTCTTGGCCACCTGGGCACACTGCTGGCTCATATTCTCACATATTAATGCAGTTTTAAATAGAGTAGCAGGTGGGTTTCCACCTCTCCCTTTGAAAGACTGTTTTGTAGTCTAGAGTTCTGGAAAAGTCAAATATTCTGTACATTCAAAGCTGATTCAAAACATAAACCAAGCTCCAGCTTGATTAGAGGGTTAGACATGTGAAGATTAAAATTTATAATAAAGCAAAGAGAAAAAGCACCTGGATTTTCTCAGCCATGTTGCACCAAGCTGTCTCCATATTACTCCAGTCAGATGCGTGTCAAGAAAAGTTGCGTGCAATCATTGATATGGGGAATAGTTATAACATAGTGTTTAGGCATTTAAACAAACAAGTAAAATTATACTTGTTGCAACTGTAACTTTTATACTATTATTAATAATTATTATTATTAGTTAATATTATTATTCATTATCTTTTATATTATTCTAATTTTTTTCCTTAATGTGTTTGTAACATGGGCAAGCTGTCCACTGAAAGATCATAGCTTGTCTTCCAAGTACGTACATTCCCTAATTTTTAAAAATCATTATATAAATGTACGCAAGTGCAGCATTGTTACCTTTTTTTTCACTTGATGCAAGAAATTGTATAGTAAGACAAACAGTTCTTAGAATTTGGTGTTTTGAAGATTTGGCTCAGTACTTGCAGATGTATATCTGAGCATTGTGAAGATGAAAAAATAGCATCAGTAAATTCCTATATAGATCCATAAGGAATACAAAAGTGAGTGAATACATTTCTCAGCAGCTTGTGAGACCTCTCAGTCACTTCAAAAAGAGCAAGTCTTACATTTTACATTGTTTTACAGTCATGTGCATAGACCAAATAGTTAAAAACTATTATTCTGATAACATAAGATGCTAGCAAAGTAATAGAAAATGCTGTTTTCATTCTGGCCAAAATGAAGGGAAATGCCCAGGTAAGGTTTGCTGAAATGAATGTGACATGTTTAAAGTTCTCCATGAATTCCAACATTTTCCTAAAGCAAGACAACTGTGCACAGTTCTTGTTTCCTTTGACTATTTAAAAGCACATTTTTTCAAAATGATTTACAAAACAAACGAACAACCAAATGTAATTATTCATTCTGTTTATGTTTGATCAGTGTTATGTTATCTTTTATTAACTCTTATTGTGATAGGTAATTCTTTGCACATGTTCATTCCTGGGTTACAGCACAGTAAAAACAGCTATATAACAAGATTGAAACCAGTCAATACAAAATAGCCCTATAAATTTAAATTAGTGAAAACACGACTCACCTCTAGATGGTTGCATCTTTGCTGAGTTTGCAGTGATCCAAGTAGATAATTCATGGCAACTGCTTTGCTTGGTTTTAGGAACCATGAAAATTAATGGCCCGTACAAGAAATACTCATCTCCTAAGACAATACGTCCTCTCAGTTTCTCTCTTAATACACATGTAACGTGCCAATCACACAAAAAGTAGGTTTTGCAAAAGAATTTCTTTTTCTTTTTTTTTAGGCCACAGTATGGAGGCAAATTCTGCCAAGGTTCCAGCCGTATTTATCAACTTTGTAATAATCAGCCATGTCCAGCAAATAGTTTGGACTTCCGTGCCCAGCAGTGTGCAGAATACAACAGCAAACCTTTCCGGGGATGGTTCTACAAATGGAAGCCGTATACTAAAGTGGAAGGTAATTATGCCACAGCTCTGATGGACAAAGGCAATTGCAGGAAGCGAGCTGTAAGCTGTAATTCATCCATATTCTCTGGGCAAATATCACCCTGATGTAGGCAAACAGAAATTCAGTTGGCTTATTGGAGATGTGTTTGCTTTCTAGCATAGTCAAATCCGGCCTCCTGTGTGATACTGCCTGTATGAACATGCAGAACTGATTTTGGTTGTGAATTTAAATCTTTGTCCTTAGCATGACTCCCTGGCTGTTGCTACCCCCCTCTTTCACTTTATATTACATATCTGTTAGTGTAAAAACAAAACAAAACAATTTCCATGGATTTGTCAGCATGGGAAATGTGAGCTCCCACAATAACACTACCAGAAGCTTCCTTCCTTTGGAATGTTCTCAGATTTCGAAATGTAACAATAAATCAACCTTTTGACTTTTCTGCTGGTATAGTCCCATGGGAATTGGAAAAACAAACAATGTACTGGCATACATTTTTTTAAGTCATCTTTTAGTAAGAGATCTTTATGAAGTTCAGGACTCAATAACTGCTTCTTGTCTTTTGTACAAGCAAAGTTTATTTTTACTTTACGCATCTTAATTTTGCAAATAGTTTGACTCTATTCATTTTTATCAGAGACAACAAATATTTTCTGCAGTTTGAAAGCACAGTTTGTAGCTGCATTTGCTACTGCTTGAATAAAAGTGGCTGGATTATGTCCCATTGTAGCTGCTTTGTTTAGCACCTGTACAAATTTGCTTTTGATACTAATAAATGTATAATTACATATATACACACATACATGTAACTTTCATTCATAGCCTGATTATATTTTCTTCAAAAGACTCTGCAGACATTTTCGTGGGTATTTAGAAACCTATGTCCTAACAGCCATTGTGAACCTAGGAAAGATGAAATATGATTTCACAGCATGTAACAATGGATGTTGTATAATAGGGAGAGTAATACATCTTGTTTAACAGAAATTACAGTAGCCTACATTGGTTTTAAAAGTAGGGGCTGTGTAAATAGGAGCTTAAAATTAGGGATAAAGGGCATAATTTTCAAAAGCAAGACGTCCCCATGTGACTCTGAACTTGAAAATGCCTGTCCTTACTCCTTTCATTGCTTTTCAATATCTCCCCCAAGGTGTCCATTTAAAGTCCTGAAAACATGATCTGGTTTTCAAAATTGCTACAGATGCCTTGCCTCTGTAGAAAGTACTATTGAAAATCCAGCTGCTTACTTAAGAATAAAAGGATACTATTTTGAATCCAATTTCATGTTCTTCAAAATTTTGTTATGCTGCTTTATTTGTGTATTTCAGCAATTGTGACAATATTTACAATTGCATGACTGGTTTTGTCTATGTAGAATTAATCAGCCCTTTATAAGCATAACATACCATCCATGTATAAGAAGAAATTTGATTGACAATGGTTGGGATTTTTTAGAGGAAAAGCACTTTTGTTAGGGGATAATGTGGCCCTAGTCCTAGCTTTCAGCTGAACTGATCATTTATGCCACCTTATATCTTTTTCAAATTTTAACTAAAAATTAAATAAAATTATTACAATCTCCCATTTCTCTTAATAAAAAATGAAATTTGAAACTGTGAACCAATGGAACTGAAGTCAGGGCCGCATCAGCAGAGCTAATGCAACGTACATGTTTTCACACTGGTTTTGAATTCTTAATTCTAAGTGTGGACAGTCAAACCCACATGTTCTTCTAAAATAGCATAATGTAAGCTACTGTATTTGGCTATATTTCTGCCCATCTTGGGGTCCTAATATGTCACCACACACAATTAATCCTTGTAGCTTTTCATCTAGGATGCAGGAAGAAACAATAGCAGGGTGCTTTTTTTAAAAAAAAACCTGTGCTGCAGGTCTGCATTCTTGTCTTGTTTTTTGGTTTTTTTTCCCCCAGAGGAAGATAGATGTAAATTGTACTGCACAGCTGAAGACTTTGACTTTTTCTTTGCAATGTCCAGCAAAGTGAAGGATGGAACTCTGTGTTCTCCAAATAAATATGATGTGTGCATTGATGGAATATGTGAAGTAAGATAAAATTAAGTTTCTTACAATCCTAATGTCTATTTTTTTAAAGTGGGCAAATTACTCCTTTATGGAAAATGCATCTGTTTCTTCAAATTCCCTTGTGTTTGAGTCCTTCACTTGTGCCTTTTGGTTGCAGCAAGTAGGGTGTGATCATGGACTTGGTTCCAAAGCTGTATTGGATGCTTGTGGAGTTTGTAAAGGAGATAATTCAACGTGCAAGTTCTTTAAAGGCCAATACTTGATCCAGCACAAAGCTAATGGTAAGGAAAGCTGTTCCACATGATCATCAACTCATTGCTCTGCTGTATCCCCATGTAATATATATGACTCCTTGCTCATTAGGGCAGTGGCTGAAAGTCCAGATGTGAACTGAAAATCACTGGGAGAGTGAGAGGAGAGTTCACATTTCTCCTGTTTCTTGGTAACAAGAAAGCTATGAGCATAAGTCTTGGTTAGTTAATTTGCAAGCACTCCTCTTGTTTCTTAAGCCACATTTTCCCTTTACGTGTGAATTTCCTTTTAAAAGAGATTTTAGGATTCAAGCAAGTGAAAAAAATAGCTGTCAACAGCTCTGACTGGAATGGGACTGTAGAAGATATAAAAAGCGCTACACAGCATAATGCCAAACATGACAGTATTTCCATGTCCATTTTCAAACTAAGTTGACGGGAAGCTGTCCAGCTGAGTCAATGGATGATCCAGTCACTGGGAGGTGGACTGTTCTTTAGTGGACTGTCACAGGCTCCTTGTGAAATAATCTCACTATGCCTCAGTTTCTCAGGCATAAAATGCAGATAATATTTCTTTTCCCACAGGGGTATTTTGAGGATCCATTTACTGTTAATCATAAGACATGTCAATACAACAGTAATATACACCAGGAAATTGTTTAGGATATAGTAATACAGAGATACAATGCTAGAAAACTAATCTAAACTGAATCCTCTGCAAAATTAGCTGTGTGCAGTGCGTGTTGGAGATTGTCAGCGGTGTCTCATCTGACTGTAGAATAAGTGAGATTTCTACATGCTCAGAGTGCAATGGGTTACAGCAGGGAGATCCAGTGGTATACAGGGCTTTGTGAAAGCTCTCTGCATCCCAGTGCATCTCACCTCAAAAACCTTGTCCATGATGGAAGTAGTACGTTCCAACTGCTGCAGGGAACTACAAGGAAAACATGGTAAACCAATCACGGTGAAACCACCATTAATCTGTTCTGCATTTTTCTAAGGTGAACTTGCTTTTTCTTGTCTTTAATCACAAAGAAAAATTCCAAGAATTGAAATACCTCTGAGTTACTCTGATTACAGGCTGCATAGGGGGTTTAAAAACAGAACTGGTTTCTCCTTGTGAAAACAGAGTAACTTCGGTGGATCAGAACAGCTGTCTTCAATATCTTTTAAACTGCAAAAATTGCAAATTGGCTCAAAAATGATAAGCCATCTCTATCTGTATTACAACTGCAAAAATGTTGCTTACTTCTTTCATTTCAGACTACTATGCCGTGGTCACTATTCCAGCAGGAGCGCGCAGCATACAGCTCCATGAAATGCAAATCTCCACCAGCTACCTTGCAGTGCGCAACCTCAGTAAAAAGTATTATCTAACAGGAGACTGGACAATTGACTGGCCAGGAAAATTCTCTTTTGCTGGAACAGTTTTTGATTATCAACGCTCTTTTAACCATCCAGAGAGTCTATATGCAGCAGGACCAACTAATGAGACGCTGGTCTTTGAAGTAAGCTTTCTTCTGTTTATTCTTTGCTTGATGTCTATTACAGAATTAGTAACGACAGCTTTAGCTCTGCACTGTAGCTCTCAGTGAGATTAAAGAATAGCGTTGAGTCACGATAGTATTCAGACATAATTGTGTGGTCATGCTAGATTGAAAGGCCTTTCACCAGTTTATCAAGGTCTGAAGTTTAGTAAACTGTCACAAATTCAGTGAAAAGGAAGGTGCATAGAACACACCATATAGCATTATTTCTCAGTTGCTGCACAATGGTAACAGAGATTATAAACGTATCCCATAAATGGTATACAATAAAATTCAGTGATGTGAAAACTAAATCTAACATCATAGCAAGGCTTAATGGTAACAGTTTCAAATAATGCTTCTGAAACTGCAGGTGCATGTAGCCATTTTTACATCTACCCTGGGACAAGGATGGTCAAAGTACCACACACAGGCTCCTGTGTAATTTCTGTTGATTCAGTTTTATTGGTGATAGCATCTAAAATAATGAAGTTTATACATGTTTATCTCCCAGTCAAATTTGTACCACCTACTCCGTCTGCCAGATGACTTGTGTTGAAACTGTATTTAGTAGAAAGTAAATTTGGTACTTTTATGGTTTGTTCCAGTGTTACAATTTTGAAATTGGCCACTAATAGTTCTGTTCTAAGAAAAATCTCTTTCTGCATTAGGTTACTTTACTAGATTTTCTTTCAAAATGCATCAGAACATCTGAGGGTCAATTTCTGGCTGAATCACCAAAGTCTTTACTCTCTGTTAGCTACGTTAGTTTGCCTGCTTTGTTAGAATGCTCTAGCAAATCCTTGGCTGTGTAATTCATCTGTTATGTCTGTGTTGATGAATCCTTCCCTGTGAGAAGGAAGGAGCCCTCCCCAGAAGGGATTCAATTCCTTCCCACACCTTCCAGCAATACTCTGGTCAGCTCACTATCAAACGCATAGCTTTCTCTGGCGTGCACCTGGGGAGCATGCGAGCGAGTGCTGTACCCTTTCTCTGAGGCAGCGATCTGTGGTTCTTCGTCCCATCATACAACACCGTAACTGAAAACTGCTTTCTGCAGAACTTTAGCAGGAGCGGTTAGCTGAGAACGCTGCACCCCGTCTCCCTTACACAGCTTGGTTCTGTTAAACTAAGAAACACAGTAAGTATAGACTGTAACATGAAATATATTCTTCAAGGATTATTTAAACTTTCACAACTGTTCAGTAAAGTTTTTATTTGGAATACTGAAGAGCCTTACTGCTATTCGTACTGATTGAGTAATGAACGTATCTTTAAGAACCACTGAAGTTCATGGACCATGAACACATGTTAAAGTACTTTAGGATGAACACATGTTTTAGAACAGACAGTTTGACATGGGCTAAGGGCATGCATTTTCACAAATTACTATCACAGTTTGCAATGCCTTTTTAAAACATTTTTTCTCAGTTGAAGAATTTTCATTTTGGGTGTGTATGTTAATAGGGATGCTTTAGTCCAAGGAAGAGTTTGGTCTACAAGTTACAGACATGCTTCCCTGTCTGCAAATCACCTCCAAAATAGCCTTACACCAAAGAAACAAGCAAACTTATAAATACTATGAAATGTTAAGCTGAACTCTCAGGAATCTTATTTGTCATAATACAAAGTAAATTGAACTGTATTATTATAGAGCTAAAGTATGAATAATAAATTGCCTGCAAGATGACTTACTTGGCTGCATATTGTGCACATACTTTGCAGAACAAAGATTAAAGAAAAAAATTTTAATGCCAAATAACACTTCTATTTTCATCCTATCAAATTATGCTAAACAGTTTTATTAAGATTTAACATTTAACTGGAGGCTATTGCTCCTATGAGAGCTTATTTAAACTTCCCTTGTATTTTTATTGAAATACCTACACCACTGGCATTGGTAACTAGGGATTCTAATGACTGAAAATGTTACAGTTACGTATTCCCCAATTTTATATATATATATCTGTGAATTGTAGTTAAGATTTTTTTTCCTTTCAGTAATTTAAGCAACATTCCACAAGCTGAATTCTGAAAAAAACCACAAAACTTTGTGTTCAGAGATCTGCATCATTTATGATTTACCAATAACTCTAAGCAGCAAAAATGCTCATGAAAACTAAAGAAATAAGCTTTTATGAGAAAACACACATATTGCTGAAGATCTGTTTGCAGCAGTAATAATGAAACGAATCCTACTTCAACTATAAATACCAGAAACTGATAGAAGGCTGAAAAAAGGAATGTTTAAGTATACTACATTGTAGCTTTTTAAAAAATTTTCTCTCTTCTGTAATTTTCAAAGAAACATACAAAAAAAGCCCTGCCAGCAATTTTCTATCCAATTAAGTTGATCTTCAGCCAGGTAAGGCTTTCCAGGGTTTGGACCTCAACTTCTTCCTGTAATGTTTAGATATTTTTTTCTTCATTTTTTAATTAGGTTGTATTCGAAAGAAATTTCTTATTTTCTAGATTAGTTCTTTTCCCAGAAGAATTCAGTGCAAGCCCTTGTAAAAATGCGCACTGCAGGTATTGAGAAATTGAGTAAGTTGCATGCATAAATACAGGAAATTTTATTATTCAGGTGGGCAGACAATGTAAAGTTTTGTAGGTGTATTTATTGCCATTCCACTATGATCTGAAAGACAGATTAACACAGCTTGCACCTATTTAATTTTGTAGTCATAGTTTTGCTAGACGTTTGTGGGGTGACTCAAATGGTCCAGGTTTTCGACTGCGTTTCTGAATGCAAATCAGCTTGCATGTAGCCAGAAAGTTCAGGTTACTCACGTCCTCTGAGCAGCATTCACAGGAGACGATGGGACCAGCGCTATCCAGGTATGGGTCCAGACAGGTCTGGCAAGTCTGTGCTCAAGGCAATCACTTCCTTTGAAATGCAGTCATTCTCCAAAATATTTTCTTGAAAGAGACACCTGAAGCATGTATTAAGAGAGAAGGAGGAAACCCAAATAAGAAAAAAATCTTAAAATTCCCTATTGTCTTGCATATCACAAGTTCAGCCTTGCAGTTCTACAAAACATTTTGTATTTATATCTTATTGTACAGTATGTTCCTATGCATCTATTTTTCTGTAAGGTTTTTCAATAGTTAAGCTGAGCATGTATCATTTAAGTAGACTTTGCAGTCCTAAACACTATTCAGAAATGGATAAGAGACAAGAAAAAGACTGATAAAGTGCTTTTCTTATTTACCCTGGAATGTCACAAAAAAAAATAAAGACATATATATTTACATATATTATATGTATGTAATTATGGGAACGAGTCATACCAAAGAAGACAAAGGGCAGTGAATGCGTAATTTAACTAGGTTGTGGGAGAAAAAATACAAACTATAGTGGCCAAATATTTTCTGAGGAGGAGGAGAACATTGTGAGATGAATGTGGAATTAAATGTGCAGGACTCGCATCTCCTGAGCACAACTACTGGAAGTGTAAATGCATGATGAAATTTTAGAACTCATCAGAACCCTTTCTGGATTGTTCAAGAATTAATTTCACAGATGGAGGGAAGGCAAAAAGCAGTAAACCAGTGCCCTTCAGAATTTGTGTATCTGCATCCTTCTGAAGTTAGTATTATTGATACTTTGATGATTGTGGGTTTGTAGAAACCGATTAAAGCTGAAATGAAAAATATTCATTCATTCAGAAGGCAGTTCCCAAAATGGTCAGATTCAGGTTAGATGAAATAACAGACAATGGTGAAAGGGGTAGAAATATGATAGTTAAATGATAATCTAGGATCAGAAATTAATAACAGATTTTAAAAATACAGTTTCTGTAGCATAATTGTCTCATCTTAAATGGAAACATGCTGGAATTTTTTTTTAATGTAGCTGAATATATTCAGCTCATTTATCTGGCATTTGGTCATAGGTAATCTAAGGTCAGCACTTTCAATTTAAAGACCTTGTCAGTGTTTTTCTGTTAACTGAAAAATATTTAACTTGAGGAGAAACAAACAGTAAATTCATCATTCATTTATCCAGCCTTGCAAATAAGGGCTGCCAGTGGGCATCACTAACTGCTGAAAATGCTTTCCAGAAGAGGCTAGCAGAGCACAGGGGACATTGCCATCACAGGGCTCCATCAATACAGAACTTATATGAGGTTGAAATACTCAGTCACCCTCCACGACTGACTCGAATTATGGGAAAGATTCTGAAAGGGCAAAAGTAAGTGAACTGTTATACAGGCATGAAAAGTATTACAAGACCAGGGATTGATAAACTAACTTAAAAACATGAGAGTTCAGTCATTTGGTTTTCCATTCTATCAATAAACGGACAAAGAATTGACTGATTCGAGAAGTCAAATACGATTTGAAAAAGCACTGTAAGGTTTTTCAGGAGGTGATAGGATCAGTATCCTCACTGAAATGTACCTCAAACTTGGTGAAATGATGAATCAAGAAGTTGTGAAATCTTTGTGAAAAATGATAGTTTATTTTGCCAGCAGTAAGTTAACAGATGGAAAGGATGCTTTGCAAAGAGGCAGACATTCACGGGAAGAGAAGGTGAATGGAGCTTCAAGGCAGGAGTATGTCTAATTAAAACCAGTAAATCACTTCCTCTTTATCAATAGGGGAAAAAAAGAGAAAGGAGGCCAGGTGGAATGACTTTACTGATGATCTAGCTGCCACTGGGAGAAAGCCAAGTTGCAGTTATAAAGCATTACATTTATTATTAGCTACTAGATGATAAATTTGTACTGATTTCCCCTAAAGAGAAAGTAAGCTAAAGAGAGCTAAGATGTGCTTATAAGATGCAGATGTTGATTCAATACAATGGATAAAAGGGTTCTCCTTTAGGCAGGACAGATTAGCTGGACAGTATCCCTGAAGAGTGTACATTTAGCATGTGAACAGTAAAAAAAATGGAGACACAATAACAACAGAAGATAAATTTGAAACAGCTGAAGTAGAAATGAGATCATACAGGTCCTTTCAAGGATACTTTTTTTTTTTTTCCTTTTAATGACCTTAGTGGACTTTCTTGCAAAACAATAGTTTGTCATAAGCTTTTAGTTAAGATTGGGTTTAAAGTGACTTTAGAAATATTGAATAGATAAAACCCCTTTTGTTTTAAAGTTTGGCTTAAGTAACCAATAGGTAATTCTTCCTTTACTGGTGCTTTCCAAACAGGTGTTCTCTCTCTTTCCTTTGAAGCTCCTGGTGTTGGCCACTGTCAAGGAGCGCATCCAATAACTGCCCATTCAAGACAACGGTCCTGTTTTAAAACTTGTTTTAAAAAGTTTTCCACCAGCATCATATGCTGCATGCTTAGATATATCCTACTGAAACGAGAGTAAATTCGTGAAGTCAATGGCATTAATCTTGATTAAACAGAGAAATCAGAATCTGGCTTAAGATGTTGGATGTTACAATATTTATTAAACAGCATGTAGATTCACAGTGGATGAAAACTGCAGATCTCAAAAGCATAACACAGCTAGGCACTGGTCTTCCACACAGACAAACTTCTCCATCTGCCCTTATTGGTGTAAGTGATGGCTCACTGCAGATAGCTCAACTCTGTTACATCCACCTAAAAAAATTATCAAAGACTTACAGAGTATGGGAGTGACCCAGGAAATGTAGATGCAATTTGAAGACTCAGATCAAAGCTACCATGTACGCTGGGATTCAAAGTTTGGGCTCATGCCCATTTTGTAAATTATGCACATGCAGAATGAGTAAAGATGAAAATACATGAAGCACATATGGGTAAACAGTAGCTATTCCTTTACCTGGCTTTTTCTCTATGCTCAGCTTCACTCTGTAAGTGATTTGTAAATGTCTACTAGTCCTTCACAGAGATAATGAGTCTTTTTTTCAGCTTGTCACATGCCAGGCATTGGTATGCTTTCCTATACATTGGACAGAATATTGTGGAAGAAAGAGGAGTTTATCTTGTGTAAATTAATCTCTTTTAATTCAGTGTGCTGCAAGTAACTTCACATACACATCTTACAATAAAAAACACTGGAAAAACACAGAGTCAATCATAACAAAGCAATGTTGATAGGCTCTTTGAAAATTTGACCTGCAAAATGGAGTATTATATTGGAAACTTAGGATAGCCATGGGAAAAAAAATAATCTCAAACAAAGGAGCAGATGCACAGCTAGTTTAGAACATTTATTGGTTTAGCTTTGAAATCAAAATTAGCAGCAAAAGGAAAAGGTTCTTTACTCAGGAGAATTCAATTTATCCATTGTTTTAACATTTTGTGCCCTAAGCGAAAGCCACAGTTCTTTTTCTTCAGAATAGATCTGGCAGATTCCAGCCATAGAGTCTGTGGTTTTCGAACTCAAGAAGCTGTAAATTTTATAACTCTGCGCCCTGTGGTCAGAGCTGCTAAGTGTTGTGTCTGAAGTCAGGTGGTTGGTGTGTTAAAGGTAGACGTTAAACAGTTCTATTGAGGAACTGGAAATGTTTAAGGAGGTTGTTTGCCAGCTGTAAATTTGGGAGCAAATGCCAGTTGGCTGAAAAGATGCTGGAATGCATCCAGTTAAGTAGACTAGCACTGGAGGTCTTTCCAAATTTGTAGGTCTGATAACTTGGCTGTATATGCAGACTTCAGTTATTGGGTTGTTAAAGAAGGGCTTTATAATGAATGTTTGAAAATACGATAGAAAACTTTATATATGCTCATTACTTTGGCAAAATTGCAACTTTGCAATAGTATTGCATTCCTGATGAAAACTTGGTTGAACATTATACATTCTATACTATTTTTCAGCTGAATGCCAGGAACTTTAAAGTATATGGTTTTGTGCCCTGCAATATTTTGGCTCCAATACTTTTCCAGAGTTTGATTTTGCCCTTTTTCTACATAGCTGGGATGATACAGGAGGAAAGAGACCTGACTGTGCTGCAGCTCTTGCTCTGTAAACATTCCCTCTTGTAGTCTGCGGGTGGGAAGGGGCTCTAGCGTTGGCTGCCGGCCAGGAATCGCAGAGGAAGTTCACTTCACCTGCCTATTACAACTGCGTCCACCTTCCAGTGCGCACGAAGGGGGTGTAGCCCAAGGTCTTAAAAGGTGTTTGGCCCAGCTTGCCTGGCGTGCAGGGTTCACCCCACAGGCACTCACTCAGCTGGGGGCTGTGAGTTTCTTACATCATTGTGTCGTTGTTCTCTGAAGTGATAGGTACTAACATGTCTTGTTCTAACTCGTCCGGGATCATTTCTGCTTCATTCCCTTCACTTTGTTGAAGCACCAGAAGAATATTGCTCTAACAGGAGTAAAACCGGTTGCCACTTTCACCTTCTCATCCTCCCTCTTTCGTGTTCTGAATTCTGGTGTTCGGGACACATTTGTTCTGTTTCTTGCCTCTGCTATCACAAAGTGAAGAGCACTTTCAGAAGGCAAATGTTCAGTCTAATACTTCACGACATTTTTATTAGAAAAGTTTTAAGCTTTACTGTTTTTCTGGCCACTGACATAGCACAGTTTTATGACAGTTGTCAGAATCAAATGAGATGAGGGCTAACCTTACACAAGTTCTGGAGGTATAGACAAAACCTCCTCCTCTTTTGACACAACTCACTAAAAGGCCAGACAGAATTTCAGCCTCTGCACTTGAAGGAACACAGAGCACCTACTGTAATAGGGGAAAGTGCATCCTCATAGGACCACGAAAGAGGAAATCTGACTTTGTTCATACATTAGCCAGATCTTTTATAACACAAGAAGAAAATAAAGCTTCTCTCTGAAATTGTTTCTGGCTGCCTAAGATGCTGAGGTCTCTGCTAATACCTTGGACTTGTAGGACCTTCCAATGAGTAAAAGCAAATTAAAGCATTTTGAAGTCTGGTCTGTAAGAAGGACCAGGAAAGGAATTGTTTTAATTAAAGAATAGTTTTCCAGGGCTCAATTCTTTGTAGGGTTAACACAACCTATTTTTTTCTGAAGCACATGTTCTGAAACTTTACACATTAGATATTTGTCTCCATTTGTCCTTAAGAAAAGGACCGTAGAGTGAACACATATTATTGCAACCTGTTTTTTCTAGGAACTTTTATGCCCATGGACTTGAGGTTCAAGATTCAAAGTGACTGGAACAGCTGTTTTAACAGAGTTGGACTTTTTGCTATCAGCAGTCGGGACAGCTTTCTAAAAATAAAAAATTATATAGAAGAGATATTTTCTTCATCTGAAGGGGCTGTTATAAAACATTTACATCAGATAGTCATGAATAGCCAAGGAGAAAAGAAAGTTCCTGAAAAAAGTTATGCTGGCAACAGTTTGAACAGAGCATAGCAAATAGGGCACAGAACCACCCACTGATGCATGAGGATAAAGTGAAATATGGAAACTTTGTAATATGCTCATTAGTGAGCACCATGTGCTGTAAGCACTGAACACAGCTTTCTGGAAAGACAGTATGAGACCCAGAGGTTCAGAATGCATCTGTGCAGGGCAGTGTGAAGTTGCACAGCAGTCTCAATTCTAATGTTTCCTAATTTCAGAGTGTTCTATTTGAATCCTGTTCTTGTAAAATAGTTGTGATATATACATACATATCACCCCTAAAGCAGATACAGTAATATTATTTCTATCAAGAACATTCAGTAAAAATAGAGAGGTCAGTAATCACTCTCAGATCTGTTTCTTCCGTAATCTCACAGCTATTCTAAGGTGCTCATGAATTCAGCTTGGATGGGTGAGATGAAAACTTTCACATGAAATACTTTAATTTACCTGTGCTTGGAGGATCTTCTAATCTGAATCTTCCCATGAGAAGGCACGTACTCTCCAATTCTTTTGGAAGTATTTTGCCTTTTACAGTCCTAATTGCTATATTCTCAGTTTGGATCATTATTAAGGTTCAGTGACTAAAATAAAATCTTTGGCTACTAAGAATGGAAAATATAGCATCCATTTTTATTTCTGTTAGAGAAGTAAACAGTATGCAGTCCAGAACCTTCATGTGTTCAACATTATTGAGCTGGAGGTCATGTAAATTTGGTCTGAATTTTCACTGTCATGGGTAATTTCTGTTTTCCAATAGGTACATTTTCAGAATACTTTAAAACCCTTGGCTACATTTCAAAAGGTTATATTTCTTGGTCTTAAATGACATAAATGCAAGTTTGTTGCTATTTTATGAAACCGGTCTATAAAGAGATCAGTTCTACCTAAACGGATTGCTTAAGCACTCAGGTTAGACATCATGAGAACTTAACTGATATTTTATTAATATTTTGAATGGTAATCATTAACATAGACTGAAATTGTACTTGAAATGCTAGTGCTTATCAAAAAGCATATTTGGCAACTGAGGCTAACTGCACCTGCTCTTTATGTTACTATGACCAGATCCATACTGGTGAAGAATTAAAACTTAGTAGAGCTCTGTAACTGTAAACTCTAGCACTTTTTCTATTAAGTATGAATATAAATGCACTTTACTACCAAAAAGTTTCTAAAATAAATGTTGTTAAATATAAATTTCTCCCCAAATTTAGGTACGTGTCAGATGTTCATGCATCTTGCATTGACTATAATTCAGACTTGAAATGAATACAGTGAATTTTAGAAAGTTGCCTACATGAAAACTGCAATATAATTCACCACTAAAATAGTGCACCCCCTATAGCTAGGCTCCCTGAGTTAAATGACAAAGATTGTTATTATAGTCAGTAATCACACTTTCTATAAATTTTCTAACACATTATGCTAAAATCATGAATAAAAGATTTTTCCAATCCTTTTTTCCTTGTAGACACCCAGGGATGAGTCCTCTCCTTGACTTTATCAGCTTCAATAATCATGAGAAAAATACCAGCTGAGGATCTTCCAAACAAAATTTATTGCCAGTCTGCATAGAAAAAAGTTTTTTACAAGGATAAAAAAAATAATCTATTTTATACCCTCAGCCTTAAGAACTGAGGAAGCCATCTCTAACCACCTCTATTCCCAGTCCCCACCCAGCTATACTACTACTTTGCTCAAGCTTCTTTCAGTAAAGCATGCGAGTCCTCCTTACTTAATAGCAAAGGCTTCATTCATAGAAGGCATTGTGGAAGGATCTGCTAGCCTGGACTTTGCTTACTAAAAAAGAGGAAATTTCTCCCACCCCCAAATCCTTAATCCATCCACTGCACTGCCACAGGCAAACTGCAGCGCTTGCCAGTGAGCCCCCAGTGACTGCAGGGACCTGCTCGCTAAGGGCCAGTTGCAGGGGCAGGGGCTAATACTGCATTGCCATAAGTCTTTGGATGATATTTCCCATCTCCTGAAGGCATTTCTGCTTCACCAATCCAGTCAAATGCCTTCTGATTTGAAGGAGCATTATGCTGAACCGTGTATTTCTGCACTCTTCTGTTACGTGCCCTGCAGGTGTTAGTCCAAGCAAACGCTTTGCTGTTCAGGAATTACCTTGATGGTTTTTAGTTTATCAAAAGATTAGGTCTCCTGAAAATTCTTTCACAAACATGTGTATAAATATATTATGTGTATATCATGTTTAGTTCATCTTCCTTCAGAATGACAGAATCCTTTTCTTTTTTTTTACCCTCTCCTGTTCTTTTTTTAAACAAACCCCAAATACCCCTCTATAGATCCTGTTACAAGGCAAAAATCCTGGGATTGCTTGGGAATATACATTTTCCAAAACCAACAATGAAAACAAGACATCTGTCAAAAAACATAGCTACTCCTGGGTGACGGTGCAGTCAGAGTGTTCAGCTACTTGTGGTGGTGGTAGGTAACTTTCCAATTGCCAATCCTCTTCTTTTTCATTTTTTTAAAGCCTCTCAAACATTTCAGCTGCCTTTAATTTTGCAAATGTGTATCAGTACATACAGGGCATTACACTGAACACCTGGTCCTTATTTTTTTATGTGATGACTTATAACACAGATGAAGTACCTTCATACTTCCTTTATAGTAAAAAAAAAATTCATGCTTGTCTCAATTCGTGTCACTTACGGTGACTCAGTCTTTTTTCTCTAGGTCAATCCATATGCATATAATATCTTGCTGTTGAAGTAATGTGGGAATTAAATATGTGATTTGATGTTGTTGTAATTTGGAAACATAGAATGCTATCAAACAATGAGTAAAATTTATCTTCTCTGTAGAGAGTAATTGAAGACCACAATATTATCAAGACCTTTATTGACAGTTGCACCCTGATCTTCTCACTGTTGAATTACAAATATTTGAGTTCTGCCAGGTCAGAGTCTGAAATTCTGTATAAGCTAAGGATTTCTTACTACCATATTCCTCTACATATTTGCTTTGTGCAGACCTTCTATTTGTTTTTCTAAATCCTGGATGTTCTGTCAGTGAAAGTGAGCAGAAAACTGGCATGTGGGAAGTCCTGCAAAAAGAATTGAGAATTAAAACTTTAGTGGCCTTGAAATTGGAACTGGGTCATATAAATAAGACTATATGATGCAGTTGTCTTCAATACCAAAGAATAGGACTGGGTGACCAAGGAAATGCCATGTTATGCTCCTGTATTGGCAAAAAAGTCCAGGTGAAATTCAGGAATATCTTGCTAGTGTATTGTCAGACTTCACAGCATCTCAGTAGACTGTTTATGGAAGAAAGACCCACCAGGAGCACTGCAGACATAAAGTATGACAACTGTATTTTTCTTGCTTCCCTTTAAAACAAATGAAGGTTGCAGCATGGATATAAAGACGATGGAAACAACCGTGTTGCCAAATTTGACTTGCTGTGCCCAATGAACCATGTGTGAGGTGAATGATACATCTCAATTAAAACATAAATCTATACAATCACTTCATCTCTTAAGGCATTTGTAGTCTTCTCTGTAATCTGTCCTGATGTTGACACGAGATAGAGTTTAGGTAGGAACCTGCAGAATTCTAAAGTCTGTAAAGATATACTGTAAAAAGTTGCAAAATGTTTTGTTGCAGTTTGCAAGTGCATGAGGAGAGCTCTAAGCAAGCACTGCTAGTTTCTGCAGGGAATTAGGATTTGAGGAATTACTAATTTTTACTGTGGGAAGATTCTGCAAATATGCTGTTTATAACTAAAATGTTTCATCTGACTTCAACAGTACCTGTATTACAGAGAAGGAAATCAATGTTAAAAACATGTTGCCAAATTAAATCCTGTTTTATTTAGTTCAAGTCAGCGGCATTGTACCAAGGATGAGCTTGAACTTGTTTAGTTAAAATTCTTCCCTACTACTTTTTCTCTTATGCATAAATGTTTATTTTACTCTATTTTTTTCTAATGCTTCCATAGGACACATTACAGCAAAAGCAATTTGTTTAGAAGATCATCGTACACGAGTTAATTCCTCCTTTTGTGGCCCAAGGATGAAGCCTTTAACTGAAACAAAACTATGCAATACTAATCCCTGCCCAGCATAGTAAGTTCTCTTTAATTTTGTACCTTTTCACTGTGCCTAATGACTGAGTTTGCCACGAAAGAAGTCCTCTCTGATAGGCACACAGAGTTGTATAGCCTGCTAGATGAACCCACTTTTATTCTGTAACGTAAACCAGTAACTGTTTAAAAATGTTAGTTGCGTAGGCTTCTGCCCAATGATAATAATAGAGGCCGTATTTCTAATGTTGCTAAGCAAGACCTCCTGAGGATTGCTTGCAGCTCTGTCACCATGCTGGGGTTAGCTATGTGACACGGAGTAAATCTAAGTTACTTACAGGCCTGTTCTGCCACCTTTACTCACCTTGAACCAATAAGACCATTTCCTGAATAAAGTGCTACTCCCCATGTGGAAGCTTGGCCCCGTGACTCAGATCCCACATATTAGATTAGGTTAAAAGAATCTTGTGAAGTGCAATTAGTGATTTTTGGATGAAATGTTCCACAGAGTATTATGATACCAAGAAGAGAACTATCTAAACCAAATAAATCATCAGCAATGCTCCTGGTGCCCACAAAAATAAATATTAAGACATTGCCTATGTGAACAATCTTATTTTCTAAAAGACGTAAGAAAGGTGAGATGCAAAGGAAGACATTGACATATAGATAAGCATTTCAAATCCAGCTGGTCTAAATCAATAGAGCTCCTTTAAAAACAAGGGAGTTACACTGATTTATAGTAGCTGTGGTAGAGGTCCTTTGGAAAAAAAAAGTTGTGTGCTCATATAATTAAACACAGTATTATGTGGCTTAGAATATAAATGGGTAGATTTAAGGACACAGTGGCCATCTTTCTTCTGCTGGTTTTTTTCACTTTTGGATTCCTGACTTGGCAACCTTAGCATTACTTTAATTTTATACTAAAGATCAGAAAAGCTGTACTATGTTGGACAAGACATTTTGACTTCCAGAACAGGCGATTTTCTAAAGCGGTATGTTGAAAAAATTAAGAGTGTTTCAGTGGGAAATAAAGACAGCTGAAGATGCATTGAAGTGCACAGGCAGCACCGGCAGCAGAAGGCAGAGGAAATGGAGGAAAGCCCTAGACCTCGTGTCATCTGCTGGTTTTACTCTGCGGCGATAAAAGCAATGGGTGGTAAAAGCAATTGGCTGAGCTCGCTCCCATACTTCATAAAATAAAACATTTAATGGTGTTTAATAGGAAGCATTCCCCATCTCCCCCAGTCCAGAAGAGGATGATGGGGCAAAGCAGAAAGAAGTGTATGTTCTGTAGTGGCTTTGTTTTTACTTAAAAATCCATAGTTTGCAATATGTTGAACATACTAAGAAATAGTCCAGTAATAGTTTGGAATTTCCTGCAAAATTTAAAGATTACAGCAGAGTACACAAAATCCAAATGGCAAATTATACACTATGACCACAAAGCCTATAGAGATAAGGTTTAAATAATGGTAACACGTGACATGAGAGCCCCATGTTCCTGCTTCAGCAGTTTCTTTAGATTGTGTTTAGCCACATGATTTTCTCAATACCAATTTTAAGTAATCTTTGTAGCCAAACACAATCTTTTCATGTGTGACTTATCTTCTGCCAGCATTATTTTTATCCAGAGAACCCAGTATCATGTACACAGAAATGTATTGTCTATGATGTTCCCGGAGTCTTTTTAAGCTGTTTATACTTACCTTCGTTTTGATGTGACATTGTTATGCTATAAAGCTTCACCAAAATCATATTCAATTCTATTGACCACACACAAAATTTCCATTTCTATTAAACAGAGATCCCGATGTATTTTGAACATCCACTGATGTACCTATCACTCAAAATGCTGAATATTAATTTTTGACATGCAGTGCAATGTTTTCATGCTGAAATTGCTCTGATATTCTTAGATTTACTACTTTAAAACACAGTTAATGACGCGAACCCTAGAAAGAGTACAAAAAGAAAAATGGTGAAAGCCCCAAGCCACCTTTAGGGAAAACCAATTCAACTCACTAATTAATTATTTTTAAAATCCTTAGGAAATATTAATGTACGGAGGATCTACATGTAGGACCATGTCTTAAATTAAAAGATTGCCATTCAGCTGAGTGAGACTATGCCAGAATGTTTCTGCTGAACAATCTGCTCAGAAAGTCACGGCATGTAGTATTTCCCATAAAACTGAGACTGCCAACATTAAAAAGTGTAGTATTAATAAATACCATGGAGGAAACAAATAGTGCTTAATAGCCAGCAAATAAAGCAAAAACAAATATGGTAGGCATAACAGGCAAGGGAAGGAGGTGAATAATAGATGAGATACAAGCGTGTCAGTTTTGTGACGTAAAAGAGGCTCCAGACCTATAAAGGTCAGCATAAGAACAAAGACTTATTACTCCGAGTAGGGACAAACTACTGTCCCAACAGCAAGAGCACAGAAAGGCATCAGTACTGCACACTGTTGTTGTTGGATTTCAGAGCTGGCAAATCTGGTCATAATTATTTAGTTATTTGAGCTAATGAAAGATACTCTTGGATCACAGCCCAGATAATCTTGGAAAATGGCAGTTTACTAGAGGACATTAAAGTAGGTTTATTGCCCTCTCCTCTGTGAAGAGGGGAATTTTCTCGGTAGTTACAGTGAATAAACTCTTAAAATGAACACTTTTGGTTGCTCTACCAATCACCATTGTCAGAAACTTCAAGGCAAACTAATTAGAAGTTGTAAAATGGATTAAAACTGTAACTTTTTTCCAGAAGTTTGTATTGCAATAGTCCAAGTATTTATAAATCAGACAAAAAGGAAACTTCTGACGTGTTCTGGAATTACATAACTACTGACTTTTCATATTAATATTTCTTTGTCCTTAAATTAGTGCTTTTTATATTTCCCACTACTTTTGGCAGTTCCTGAAGTTACTAGACTGAGAGTTGGGATTTCTTCTATTCCCAAAGGAATTTTTCTAAAATAGGCTTTTTATACATTTTTTACAAATTAAAATGAGCTTTGTTTTCAGGCAGATGTGAACAGACAGGCAAATGGGATGCTGTTCATCTTTCACACAGTAAGAAAAGAAAAAAAAAGCTTTCTTGTCATTAAAACTGTAAGTGAGCAGCTATTCCAGTGGTCACAGGGCTGATGCTGTGGGAAGCCATGGAGGTAGGATAGGCCAAGCGGTTGGATTTGAGACGAGAACCTTTTCTGTGGCGTAAATTATTAAAAATTTGTCAACCTGCTGTTTTAAAATCTTTAGTTTAAATTCGGCGCTGGGTCTTTGAATAAGAGTTCTCAACCTGAGTAATCATTTAGTCATTTGTGATTTCCTTTGTTTCTTCACTTCTGTTTTCCTATCTAGTTGTGGTGTATGGTCTTACATTGCAAGCCTTTGAGGACAAAGACACTTAGTTGTAGGTTTGCAAAGTGTTCCACAAAGGCTGGGGACGGGCTCAGTGCTTCAATAATAGAAATATTGAGCAGCTATTGACATTTCAAAACTGATCTTATCCTAAACAACTGGTAATAATTCTTCAGACTTTGTGTAACTTCAGTGACACGATGTGTAACTGAAGTGTGCCTGTGACTGGAGTATAGATTTGTCCAACAGCTTTTGCTGTTTAAGTTTCCTCTGTTTTATTTAGATTCTATATCATCTGTCTGCCAAATTTATTAGTCTGAGGACATTTAAATCCTCCAGACACTAATGACAGGACTGCTGATTTTAGCAAGCAAGTCCTTTTTTTGTGAATAGAGGCCATAAATACCACTGGACAGCACCATGCCAACATTTGTCGCCCTCTGTGAGTGCATCTACGCACGAATGCATTGGGAGGTACATGCTCAGCTAAACTGGCCCCATTCTTTCCCTGCCATACCAGCTTTTCCCTTCTATCAGCTTAGGTGAATCTTCCTCATCCGCTCTGTCTTCTGAGAGAGATGTAAAAAGGAAAAAATGTAACAACAAAGGGCAGAACTTTCCAGCAATCGAATCTTACTGATTTATAGAACTCTCTCCATCTATCTGGCTTCTTCCTTTGGCCTCGGCTCCATTAGTCTCTTTGGAGGTCTCTTCAGCAGCTAAAGTGACAAAAGCGATCATCCTACCGTTTCTTTAGAAAAGATTTTTCTTTTCCTGTTTTAGAGAGATTTTTTCAATTAAAAGCATAGATGTGGTTAAAAAGGAATGGTGATTTGTTAGCCAGACCCTTAGATCTTCTAGATACTCCACCAGCCTCAATGGTAGCATCTCTCCCAGACCCTGTGGAATTCCAGATTCCAGGTTGAATTCATAGGCAAGTTGGTTCTGGTAGATGAGAACTGTAAATAAGTAACGCTAGTTTTTCTAGTTGTGTAACTTATATTTCATCCCTAGCAAAAGGTTCCATGCTTTGAACATAGATTATGTAACTATGGCTTTTTGATTGCTTGAACAGATATCAGTACATCAGGAGAGTAGGCTAAGCAGAATCCCCAAATAATTCACATTTGATAGGTGGCTCATATGTATTGATTTTATAAAGCTAATTGGACTCCTGTGTTTCTAACATACATTTTCTCCTTTAAGCTGGTCAACAGGTGAATGGAGTGCATGCAGCAAATCTTGTGGAGGAGGGCAACAAAGTCGTCTCATTCAGTGTGTCCAGAAAAGGGCTTTCCAAAGAGAGGAGGTAGTGGCCCATTCCCTGTGTCCTGTCAGCACCCCTACACAGGTGCAGACATGCAACAGTCAGGACTGCCCACCTGAATGGAGCCCTGGCCTATGGTCTCAGGTAATTTGGAGAAAAACTTACATTTTTGTCTGCTGGCATAATGAAAATATTGCCAAAAACTCTGCTCAGAAAGAAGAACAGTGCAAACTTTGTGAAGATCAGTATTTTGCAAGTGGCTCTATGCGTGAAGATGGTATGTAAACTATGTCTGTATTTTAACTAGCCTTCCTAAGTGCTCGGGCAGGAGGGCTTGCCAGAAGGACACGTGGTGTCCTTCTTGGTACATACAAACAGATGGATAATTTTTTCTGGTTTCATAAGTTAAGGCTTTATGAATTCTTCAAAGCCATTAACCCCCCTCTGAGATAACTTCCCACAGCAATATTAGCTTTTCTCAGGGATGACAGGCAGTCAAGGAATGAAGAAATATTTGGGGTTAGAGTTGCATATTAATGCACACACATATGTGACTTGTGGGTTGATAAATTTGTGATTTACACATTCACTAATCACTTCTGTACTTTCGCCATTGTTAGAGTAACTATTCTACTGCAAGTAGAGTACTGCTGCAGTTAATTAATGGCCATGAGGGGCATAAGGCCCCTGGGCAGATTCCTGTATGTACACACCCTGCTTCACAAACCTGCGAACTGCCTGACAGTAAACCAACCTGAGTTAAAGAACACACATACGCTTACACAAAACTCATCTCTGCTCTTTCTTTCACTACTATTGCTGCTGGTAGGAACTGTTAATGTACGGATAAATGAAGATTTAAGATTTAAGAGAGAGCTGACAGTACACTTCTATCAAAAGGAGCTACATTATTTTTCTTTTTCCATCTTCATTTAGTAAGATTCAAGGTGGATTTAAACTTACTGAAAAAATCTATTACTTCTGTGTACGCTTCTGGGTACTGTTACTCTTTAGGTGTTCAAGGACATCTTGACCTAAGCATTCCCAGCTGAGAAGCACAGACTGCTGCTCCAGGGGAGTGCCCTGTAATGTACTATGACAGACGAGTAACTACTCAATAGTCCATCGTAACAGAGTCTTAACACTCAAAAAGAAACTATTTCTTCCCATGTATGTGAAGGAAAACTTGGTGTGGCAGGAGATTGTAAAAACCAGGTATGATGATTAGATACTTCAAAAGGAAGAACAAAGATATTCACACTTTCAAACTTTCCTTCCTCTAAAATAATAAAAAGAAAGTAAAACTCCCCATTTTCCTCCTCTTTAGGAGGTGTACAATTCAAGTTGGGATTTTCAAATAAGCCTATGAAAATTAAGTCCACAAGTCCTGCAGAAATGTAGTGAATGGGCCTATCGAACAAGTTAGTGAAGATTTTAAGATTCAGCTGAACGCTATTATATCACAGGCTCCAAGGAGTTAAAAGGAAAAAAAATGCAAAATACTCAGCCTCTCTACACAAATCAGAGTAATTTTAAATGCAAGGAGATTTTTGTTTGTTTGGGGGAAAGATTAAAACCACAGGTTTTCAGCATGCAGGTATTTCTGTTGCATCCTCAGTGCAACTCTGCTTTCATGTAATCTTTTAAAAACATTTGTAATTTAATACGGATAGAGATAGTGCAAGAGTCTGCCTTGGAATGCGTCAATTATTAGTAAAAAGAAGAACAATTAGAAGAGGATGCAACAAGATAGAAAGCTGGCAGCATTATTTCAGGGCCATTTATTTCTTCATTTCATCAGAAATGGCTTGCTCGTGCATTTTGTTGTATGCTAAGGCAATGAAAACTACAGAATGTCTCTTCAACTGAACCATGGTTCAGGAATGCATGTTTATTCACTGGTGACTTGTCCTAAGCTTCAGTTGTAATCTTGGCAATTAAAATATCTTTGGTCAAACTTCTTAACCATTGTCTGTATCAGATTCTGTCTTGTAGTGAGATTCATTTGGTGAAGGAGCTATGTATAGATTCCCTGGGTAGTTTCCTCTGCCTCTATTTCATCCCTCTAGGCCAAGGTGAGGACAAAATAACAAATAGCTGAGAACATCTTGCGGTGGGAGATTTTGCGATGGGAGGTTAGGACGAGCTTTCAACTATGCTGTCCAGGGAAAAAAGCATTTTGCTCACAAGTCCAACTTCCCTCATCTATGGAAGAGAGCTATTACTTATCTGTCCTACATGGGGGCTGTAAAAGTTCATAGTTTATGTTAAGAAAGCACTTAGAACAATGTTTTAGAAGTGACATACAGATGTTACTCTCACTTATTTACAATAGAATTTCCAGTTCACTTATGTTATAATGGCAGCTACACAGCACATTAGCCATGGTTTCTATGCCTGCTGTAAAATACAAATAACACCAATTTTTATTTCCTCTAGTTCAAATTAATATCTCTTTCCATCACAGTGCTCCAAGACTTGTGGGAGAGGTGTTAAGAAACGGGATGTCTACTGCAAAAGTACCGGTTCTCCCAAGGTTAAAATCTTGCCTGAAAGTATGTGCAACGGAGACCATAAACCTGAATCCCAGCAGACCTGTGTGCTGGGACGCTGCCCCAAAAATGACCGACTCCAGTGGGTGATTTCTTCCTGGAGTGAGGTAAAGTGGTGCAGTTACATGGCTCACTGCCTTCCTTTGCTGCTTTTGGAAATGTTGACTCAGGGACACCCCACCATGCAGGGGAGAGAAAGCTGAGCTGTCATTTGAAAATCAGGTGTTCTAGGCAAGCTGCTACAAACCCACAGTTCTTTACATCCAGATGTAGTTAGATGTACCCTGATCTCTTTGTTTTTCAGGACTTTCACTGGCTTGGATTCATATTTCCATTTATACATTATGGAACATGGTCTTTGTGGTTTTCATTATATAATCCTTTTGTAGTTTTGCATAATTTGGGGTCTCTTGCACATAGCGTATTCTCCTTTATCTGAATGTGTTTCTATAGATTTAAAAGGTATACTTTGCCTTTGCAGTGCTCAGCCTCCTGTGGCCCAGGTGTACAAAAGCGAGAACTAAAATGCGGTGAGAAAAGCATCCATGGGAAACTGATCACCTTTCCTCAGAGAAGGTGTAGAAACATCAAGAAACCAAACACTGACCTGGAAGAAGCTTGTAACAAGGGAGCCTGTCCATCACAAATGTTGTATAACATGGTGTCTGGCTGGTATTCCTCACCCTGGCAGCAGGTAGGAATGGGAAACTTTCTCACCTCTCTCTCCTGGTCCTGGCTAGAACTCTTTCTCCAGCACTGTTTCACATCTTGGCTTTTATGGAGTTTACAAAAGGAGGAAGTTTCTCTACGCAGGAGCTCAAATAGCATCCTTTAGTGCTTTTCACTACACAGCACTAAAGAACAAAACAACTGCAAGGTGACTGCTGACTCCTGGGCAGTGTATCCACCATAGTTAGAAGGTGAGGTGGGCTTAGAGGGCACCGAACCTAGAAAAGCTGTGGTATCATATGCCACGGAATAGAGGCTAGCTGGAGTGGCATAAACACCTGGCGGGCGTAAAATGCTGAAGACCACACCATAGTGACTTTAGGGCAATGTGAGTCTAAGCTACCTAGATTAAAGCTAGCTCCAGTCTTACATTGTGCTGTACTCAAATGTCCGATTGTGTGGAGGAGATGTCTCCAGTACTAACGGTCCACAGGAGTCTCCTGCACGTAGCCATTCCCTAAAGAAGGTCGCACCACTCAGCCACTGACACATGATGCAGCTGGTCCACATTCATCATGTATTTTGGGGTAGCTCATTTCTTTGTCCTGAAACTGAAGGATGTCACCTAAAAATGTTATTCATGCTCAAGAGGCACTACATTCCATGCCCATTTTCCAATGCTTTCTTCTCAGTCTCCTTCGAACTGCACTGTGGTTGAACTATTACATATCTAGATGCACAATGTATTTGAGCATCTGCACAGATTGCCTGGAATTCCCTAAATACTATGATTAATTATGGGATCAGTCTGTATTTGTTTCTACATTCTTGCAAACAAGCTTCTGTATTTCTGGAACTTATCTACTTTATGAGTCACATATCAATGAGACACACACTCATTTAATAACATTTACATGAAACAATGTATGCCTGACAATTGTAATCAGATGAAAATGATCACATTTATCTTAAAGACAACTTTTCAAGAAACACATACAAGTAAAAGGCTTATTCATTTTAAAATACTTCATAGATCTTCCTGCAAAGGCATAGTGGTTTTCCCCAGATACTGCCATAATTATGGTTCCAATGGGAGTTTTATCTCTGTTCAGACAGCAGGATTGGGCCCAGAGGCTCAGAGTTCAAAAGAAATCAGTGCAGACAATCAGGAACAGGTTTTCTAAAATGTTCAGTTTCTGTCTCGATGCCTAAGTAAGGAACCAAATTTTCAGCTGAGTCCTTAAATAACCAAACTTTCAGAAGGGAGAACAGATGCACACATCTTTGAGAAGCTGGTCCTGATGGGGGCTGCTGAACAGCACATCCGATCCTGACCTCTCTCTCTTTGAAAGTCCCATCCAAAGCCCTTGAAAGTTACTCCTTGACTTTCATGGGCTCCCAGAGAGTCTCTGTAATGAAAGACGGCTTTTACTTTTTTCCTCTCTACATACAGTGTACAGTAACATGTGGAGGGGGAGTGCAAACACGGAGCGTACAGTGCCTACGCCATGGAAGACCAGCTTCAGGGTGCTTGCCCCATCAGAAACCAGCAGTCCTGAGAGCTTGCAATACTAACTTCTGCCCAGTCCCTGTGAAAAGAGGTAAAACTCAGCTCTATGTTGGGTTGGTTGCTTAGAACTCTGTATCCAGCAAAAATCACCTTTTCCAGTTACACCCACTGAAGAGTATTATTTCACACGTTCCTTCATAAATGATTTTTTCCGAGAGTTTCCAGCTTTACAGTTATTCTCTGGTACTACAGCATCTCTATTTTCAAAGTGAACCCTCTTAAAGCAGACTTGAGAGTATAACTGACACAGAAGATTTTAAAAACAGTGATATGTTAAAAAAAAGTACATCAAAAAGTTATGCCATTTGTTTCTGAGCTGCATTTTTATACTATCTTGTTGAATAACATAGAAGTATCCTATGCTGGTACTGTTTTATGATTAAAAATAGCAACTTTTGAACTAAGCAGTAAGAATTTGCCTTTTTTTTTTTTTAGTCTTTTGAAGTCTGCTCAAGCTTCAGATTGCACCCACATCCTGGGAGTCCAAAAATGCTTTGTCTACAATGCACTTCTCTTCTTACTGCTTCTGATCAGTGTATGACGTGCAGTCAGGGAACACGAAATTAAGCTCTGTCCCCACTTGTGTGTCTGCTGTATCCCTCTCCACCTCTTCAGTGTGTTTTGCAATTCTAGTGGGCAGGAGGAGCAAGAGGTTTTGGGTCACTCTGAATGATAGAAGAGGAATTCTCTCAGAGCCACCACAGAAAGAGAGCGGTGCATTAGCCCCATCCCATATATTTGCTTACAAGCTGGTTACAGTTTGTGACTCCTTAACTGTGGGGAAAAAAGCTCAAGGAGGTCCAGGTTTGTCCCATATAGCGCTGGTTATCTAGGTATGCTAAAGCACTTTAAACACTAACTTTCAAAATACCGTACATTAACTGTTACTGTTTTAAAACTGGGAGCTGAAAGTAACCTCTATAAAACCTAGGCTGGATTGCAAGAGAAAGGTGGTAACAGAGTTGGGAGCAAAGGTCAAGCGCTGGCCCTGCATTTTGTAAGTGGACGTTAGCCAACCACCCCCTCAGCTGTACCGATTCCTGGCGTCCACTGTGCACACAAAGCCTGTAAAGCCCAGTGATATCTTCACAGACCATTCTACTGCATCAACTGGACACATGTGGAGTATCAAACTGATATATCAGGGGACCTGAATCCAAACAAGGATATATACATGAAATGGTCCTAAAAGGGATGAGTAAATAGTTCTGCTGTTTTTATAAGTAAATGTTCTTAGTGCTTCAAATTAACCTTCGTAACAAGTTCTGCTGTACTTTGGAGTTTCTGTATTACATCCTTTTCTGTCACGATATAGCAAGCACTTTTCTTTCACCCCTGGCTTCCTCTGCTATATTTCATGTCTGGAGTAATGTCTGTTACTAATTTTGGCCTTGGCCTGTTTCTCTCTCTCTCCTCACATCTGCAGGAGCCCCTTCCCCTTTATTGGAACTGGGTTGTCAGGCTCTAGAGATCAATTATCTCTTCACTGCTCTCTAACTTTCTGTCTAAACCAGCAAAACGAGAGGGAACCAGCTGTGCTGGAATCACACTGAAGGAAATCAGTCTCTGTTATCAGCCATGCAGCTCCAGCTCAGTGATCACAGTCAAGAAATTAATGTTTCAGCGACAGTTTACACACTTTCCTAGACACACTGGGTCATTTGCATTCCTCTGTTAGATGCAGTTAAGGTCACTGTAACTCCAACTGTTTAAAATGAATGAAAATTTAAACAACATGTAAATAGTTGAGTAAATAGAAATAACGATCTGACGCCCATTGAAGTTTGTGGGACTCTTTGTGTTCATTCCAATGGTCTTTGGATTAGGTCCCAAGAGTAAAAAGTTTTTGGCCATACCTCTGTAATGTCAACATTGCACTCCAATCTTCAAAAGGGGCATAAAGATTTATTAACATTGCCTCCTCACTGCTTACAAATTTTTTTTAAGCAGTAATTCATAGTTTTTGAAAATTTACCCTTCCATGGCAGGAGAGCTTCTTCCTGACTTAATCGGAACAGCTTTCCTCATTTTGTGCTGTGCATGTTTTTCATCTCTTGTCTGCTATGGGTCCTCCCAGCGGCAAATTCTGTCTGGTGGACAGTAGGGGACGTCACGTGAAAGCTGGTGCTGAGCTCCCAGTTGCATCCCCACTGACACCCAGTTAAGAGTAGAAAGGCAGTGCTGTGGGGTGGGAAGGCTGCAGTTCAGGGCTGAGCTTCCCAGTTCCTGGACAACTGTTTGTTCAAGGACAGTATTTTCTTTACATAACATTAGCATTTGCCGACAGACTTATCTCTTTAAAAACTGAAGAATAAAATGGCATCTTTTAAAAAAATTATTACTATTATTTTGTTATTCATTCAAATCAATTTGAGGATAGTAAAGGTAGACAGAATCACCTCTGCCATCATATAAAAGGGAATCAAAAAAAGCAAAATGGTGACTAATCAGAAGAAGTTCCTGTAGAGAGCCGGCAATGACTCCTGGCCCACAGAATATGAAGAAGTTGTCTGTGCTATGTGAGGGAGCGTGGATCTTCTGTGACTCAGCTTAGCTGATCTGAGAACACAGACAATGGTGGCTAGATTTTTCTTCACTGTCTCCTTGTAAATTCCCTTTATTGACCATGTAAACAGTAGTTCTGAGAGTCGAACAGAATCTTTTCCCATGCTCACAGGAGATTTCAGTTTAGCTATAAATTTTGCTAAACCTCATTTAAATGTCTTACTGCTCTCTCAGACATGGTGAATTTGTTTATAAATCATCCATGTGAATCATCACTCTGCTCTTTTAAAGAAACATAAAGCATCCACTACAAAACTGTAGAAAGGAGCAGCTATGAAATGTTTTTAAAGTGACTGGGCTGTGTGTATAAATGATCTGTACATAAATTTAAGTGAAATAAAATCTTAATTGAAAAATACGGTTTATTTGTAATTAAAAGCTGGGCTTTTCAGAACTAAACATTGTCAGCCTGTCTCTTTTCCCATTGCAGTTAATTAAGATTTCACCAACATGGCACACTCGAAGTCCTAAAAGCCTGATTCATGCCACCTAACTAAAGTGCCTAAGAAGAGGGATTTCTTAGGATCCCTGCACAGTCAGATGGAGAGAAATAAATCCCTCTAGAAAGTGTTGGAATGAAAACATGTAGCAGAGCACTTTGTGCACCTGTGTGCCCAGAGTAGGGTCCATGCATTCACATTTCCGTGCATTTTGTGTGTACGTGCACATACGCTCAAAGCTGACACTACTTTGAGCTGCAAGTAAACTTCATGTGATGTTGATGGCAACAAGCAATCAGCATCAAGCATGGAGCAGGCTCATTTGTACAAGTACCTGGCTTTAGAACAAGATTTGTAATCAGAGATGAAAACACAGGTGACTTTTTTATCCTCTACAGTAGAACTTCCTCCTGTTTTCCTGAACTTCAAAGTGTGCTCTAGATTTTTTAATTCCTTTAGCCTCTGACCCTCCGATTGTATTAGCTCTATCAAATTAACAAATCTGATTTCTTAGCAAATTAAACATCTCTTAACAAATTAAAAAAGAAACTAGTGATTTTGAGATGAAAGCTAGTTCCTGGTCCCTCTTCTTTGAATTAAATCACCCATCATGTTTTTAATACTACCAAATGTATACAAGCGTGCGGAACTATTGCCTGACTTGTAGACTTGCTAAAACACAGTCTTACCATATTGCTTGGATTTCTCTCCTTCAGATGATCCTTCTTGTGTGGATTTCTTCACTTGGTGTCATCTGGTACCTCAGCATGGTGTCTGTAACCACAAATTTTACGGCAAGCAATGTTGTAAATCATGCACGAAGAAGAACTGATAGCAGCATGTTATGTGAAACCTTCAGTGACAGGATTCTCTTCTTCAATTCATGTTGGAATTAACTGTGCTTCGAGGCAAGACATGGTGCCACATAAACCACTGATGGAAGAGACATTTTTTCTAAGGGAATGTCTGAGGTACAGTAATTGCTGGATATATGTTGAAAAAGGAATGTTTCTTTTTTTTTATTTGCTGACCTCACTAAAGTACAGGGTACTACGGATCACTTGAACACTGAGACTCGAGGGGCAGTTCTTCTTTCTTTAAAAGTGTCATTTTGCACTGTCATATGTTATGAGGAAGAAATTAAGGCAAGGAAGCCTTTTCTGGCTAATTGACCAGAATGCGAAGCAAAAGAGACTGGGAGCTCGAGGAGGAAGGTTACAGCCTGGCAGCATGACAGTTCACACTATCAAAAGCATTTCCTTTCATATTTTTAATGAGACTATCGTCCCAGGGTAAGGAAGCTGTTTACTGCCACTTTCACAGAAAGACATTCAAATGGCTCTTGTCTGGAGAACGCAGCGTCACACGTGTGACCGCAAGAAGTAAATAGTGCACTACAAAGATATATGGTGCTTCTCTATTAGACTTGCTGCTGGAAAAGCAAGTTTTGCATCATGCTAATGTTTTTATTGTTTTGAAGAATTCATTTTCTGTTTTGTGTAGAAACTCAGAGGTGGTTAACTAGTAACTTGAAATGTATTCCTAGAAATACTCAGCATTAGAATATTTGGACTTTTTTAATATTGCTGTGTTACAAATAAAATAGAATTTCATATTTCAACTAACTCAAGAAACTCAGATTTATTGAGCTCAATGCTTATGTTTTCAACTTTCTAAGCTCATTAGATATGTAATTTTAAAATTTAAACTTGATATTTTAAAGTAGTTTTTTTCAGAAGCTAGGTTGCTTGAATGCCAAGATACTGAAGAATGTCTTCTTTTTAAGCTCAAATCTCTCTGCAAATTTTGATTAATCTGTTACCCAAAGGAAATGACAAGCCTATCACAGTCCATTAATTCATGCTGAACTTCTCTAAATAGTTATTTATTCACACAGGTTATATGAAAAAAAATGAAAAAGATAAGTGGATGATTTACTTTAACCAAATAAAAGTCAATTATATTTTTATACATTCTCCTAATACTTTTGTTTAGTTCAGAATCCACCAGCAAACAAAAGAAATGTAAACATAATGATACTCGTAATCATTCAGTATCGAGACGTTCGGTGACACTATCTATCAAATGGTACCATTTAAAAAGTTGCTGCATTGAAAAAATACCCAACCTATTTGCCAAACCCATTCTGAGACAGAGCTGTGTTCTACTGCAATTTTCTGGGGAGTGCCTACGAGGGACATATTTATCTAATTCCATCCAATCCCACAACTTCGTTTGATGAATGTAGTTCAGTTTTACTGTTTTTTTAAAGTATCGTTTCAGTGTAAGATTAGCCAGCTCAGCACTAATGCCAGACAGTGGTCACTTAAAATTAGCAGTTCCTTTTGCAACAATTTAAATTAAAAACATGTATTCTATGATACTTTAAGAAACGATGATTGGAAACATGTCTCAACCTACACCGCTCTGTCTTGATATTGGCCATTGTGTAATTATAGCTTTTTTTCTAGGAAAACTACAAGGGTTTTTTGTTTTGTTTTTATAATTGTGTCCTTTTTTATTATTTGATGTAAAATAATTAATTTATTAATGCATAGTTTTTCCTTTATATTTCTTTGCTCACTTCCTTAAGTGACAACTGAGGAAAGAAGATGGTAGCATCACAAAGTATGAATTATGGTGTAAAAAAGGCAAAAAATATAAGTGTAATATTTAATTATTTTATAAGCTTTGTAATAAAGTACTCTAACTGTTTCATTATATTTGGAATTGTAAAATTCATGAATAAAATATGGAGGTTATAAGTAAATATCAAGTAATATAAATGGTGTATGCATTCATTTGCATTTGTGTTGACTGTCCCATAGTATCGTTAAGTAAAACATTATCCCGTTTGCGTCTGCTACGTAATTGGCTGATGTCTGTGACTCTGAGCCTGCGCCAGTTCTGTGGAGGGGTAGCGACAAAAGCTGCCCAGAAGAAAAGCCTGTTCTTCGGGGCAGTGGAAATTTAGCCACCGTAGCTAAGTGTGACCTCTGCCTAACCATGCCCCTACCATTCAGGTCTTGTATGGGTTAATATTGGCGGGGAACCCTCAGAACAGCGGATCTGAGTGTTAACAAGCCATTATGATGAATGGGATGGAGGTCATTCCTCTCTGGCACTCAAAGTCAGGCGTATGTGCTAAGGTCATGTGAAACTTCTCTACTTTTGAAGGTCCCATTGTACTGGCAAGTGAGGAATGCACGACTGGTTATTCAACAGAGTGAATATATTGTAGTTGCCTTTTAAGAGCAGAAGATGTTTCTCATTTGAATGGCTACCCTACATTGAAGCAGCTGGCTCGGATTGTGCCCATTTCAGGCACAAAAAGGCAAAATGGACATAACTTCATGGTTTTATTTTCATAACAAGACAAAAGCTAAAATACACAAAAACACAGTTATCCCCCTATGTGCAAGACAAAACTGACCTATTGCTTCTCTCACCAAAGACAGTGGAAACTTGTGGATCACAGAACCAGCATGATTCTTCCCTGCCTGTTTTTATCGGCAAGGTGCTTTGCAAGATAAGAAGCCTCATTCAACACAGCATTAGGGTTTATGGCCTCTCCCATCTGCCTGGGGATACTTTATTTTTCCAAAAATGACTCAGCCCAGAAGTTTTCAAGCCAGTCCCTAGTACGGACCACATCAATTCACTGGATCATTTTATATATATATTCTCTAACATATATTTGCTGCTTTTCCCTTCATTCACCATCACTCAGTTCTCTGACAACAGCAAGCTATGTAGAGTATTGTTGGTAGGAAATACTGAGCATGCTTCTGACTTACAGTATAATCTAGTAGGCGATAGTAAGCAATAGATCAGTCTGCTCCTGAAGGATTCCCAGCAAGCGCTCTTTTGAACATGATTTGGACTAGTGATTTAAATAATTAATATGCCCACACAAGAATTCAGACTCTAAACTGCTTTGTGTTTTGGGCTAGAATTTTGGAATTAAAATGAACTGACGGTTGTCAGTGAATGACAGTGTTGGAGATGGATGTTGAAAGAGGAAATATTGCATAAAGATGTGCTATTGTGTGGTTGGATCAACCCCAAGTCCACAACTGTTTTACTGCTGAGCCCTTACAACGTTATTTGGTACACAAAGCTTGGCAGTCTTCTAGAAGTACATTGCTGCAAGGCTCACTTTATAAAGCAGAATGGGGTCTTTTCACAAAGGAATAGCTCTGTTTCCTGTAGTCAGATTTCATCACTCAGGTAAAGGATGCATCTGCCTAAAACTCAAACAGATATTTAATGAATGGCTTGATTGTGTAAATCAAACTCAACTATCTCGGATGCCCAGAAGACATGAAATGTTGGAGACAGATGAACGTTTCACTGCATGTGGTTTTACGGTAACATGATCCACGTCCCATATTTACTTTATTTTTCAGCAAATCCTATTCAAAGCATCAATAAAATAAATTGACATTATTATTTCTATTGTAATAGAAGTCCAACCCTACTGAGTCACCGGGATCCCATTGTGTACAACACTGTATACACATGTCATGAAAGGCTTACAGTCCCGAGTGTACAGCAAGAAACAATAGGAAAAGAACATGTTAACAATGAGCTCATTGCAATTAGGAGAAAAAGTGCTGCTCGCAGCTCCCTGTCTGCCTGGACACTGCAGAACATTTCAAAGGCAGGTCCACGCAGATAAGATCTGAAAGAGCAATACTGAGGAACTTTATCTTGACTCTGTTTCGAAAGCAAATGCTGAGCACTGCTGAGGTCTGAGATGATAGTAGAGGGGAAAGGCAGTAGGGAAGCTGGGATACAGTGGAACAAATCAAAAATGAGGTGTGTTCAATGCTAAGTCCTAACCAAGATAGTGGCTATCACGAGAGGAAAGCAATACATATGAATCATTCAAACTCTTAGCCTGGCAGTTATCAGGGACTACAGAGATGTGAGTTTTTGGCAAGGCAGTAAGTCTTCATTCCATCAAAAAAAGTTCTGAAATAAGGAGATGCAGCTGCTAGACGATACCTTAAATTCCTCCCCAGCCAATATTGTATCAAAATCAGCCAAATCAAGCTGACCTTCCTGTCTACTTCCTGCACGCTGTGCACCGCTATCATAGATATTCTTCATCCCCTGTTCTTCAGAACAAATCCATGTCCGGGCTGGGCTGGAACGTGTCCTTTGATGTGTATCACGTTCCAAAGTTCTTCATCTCGCGGCTTACAAATAACACTTGCTTCCCAGAAGAACAGGCAGTGACAGACCGGTAGCAGGGCCGTATTGATTCTCAGACTTGCAGTGCAAATGGTGCAGATGCGGGTTGCTATTCACAGCATTTGCGTTGCCCATGGGAAGTCATTGCCTCTGCCCTAGGTAGAGGTCATCCGAAGCACACTCTGGCCTGAAGAGCTTGCCTCCTAACAGCCAACATGCACCAGGCAGGGCCAAGGGAAGTAGTGTGCTCATTTTCCATGAGAGATACCGGGGCAGAAACAGCCTGAACATCCCAGCTGGGCTGAACTAGAGACAAAACCTGAATTTCTCACTTCACAATGCAATGTAGTAACATCAAAACCAGATTTCCTCATGCTCCCTGAAGAAAAGCATCTATTATGGGACCTATACTTCAAACTACTAAATATTTTAGGTACTTTCTGTTCAATAATAAGAAGTAGTCAATCATGAACAGAATGTTTTAATTTCTGGATTCTGCCAATGGAGGCAGGAACCTTCAGCTAAGCCCTAACTTCCAGGCCTACTTTCTAGGAAAGCCTATTATCACCATACATTTCAGCCTTAACACTGTTGTGTACCCACTGCAATTTAAGATAGACCTTTAGTATCTCTTAGGTGACTTGGGCTTCCAAGCATTAAATTATTATGTTCTGTTGTGATAATGTTCAGTAATCCTTTCATAATGACATAGGAGAGCTGATACAAAAGCTCATTCAAAAATACTATGAAAGGATTTATAAAGGAAATGTTTACTCATGAAGTTCTTACCTATGGGAAGCAAACAGATTTCAGAGAAAAGCATATACAAGAACTCCCTCTTTGGGATCTACACCTTCTCATTATCACCGTAGTATCTGAATTAGGTCTGTCTAATAGGAGAAACTGAAGGCATTCTCCCCAAAGCAGGAATCCCCTGCCAACACTCCTGTGCTTCCATGGCCATAATGGCCCTCTACTAGCTCTGTTTACATTATAGTTGAAGAGATTCAGGATGTTGGAAGAATTCAAGTTGTTCTTGTACAAAATCCTATCTATAATGCCCTTTCTGACCAACTGTCATAGTGCTTTTAGCATGGTAATGTATTGCAGCCATCCTGATCCCTCACCTCAGGCACTGCAGGACACTGCCATGACACCCAGGATTCCTGCAGGGCTCAAGCAGAGGGGGCACCTAAACACTTTCAACGGATTTCCTTTAACCGTCCAGCACCCTCCATTGATAGGCAATATTTTAACCGGATCAGAACATTTCATTTCTAGCCAGAAACACTGCCTGTCAGCAGAAAGCTCATCAGCTCAGACCTTGTAAAAATACATTGCAAATGCCAAGTTGCCCAGAACCACCATGACTTACTCATTCTTGTCTTTGCTGGTGTGTGGGGAAAAGTCAACCAGCACAGACAATAACAGGCTGTAAAGACAGCTCTCTCCAATTAAATATAGTATATACTTCTTCAAACTGTATCATTTACCACAATTTATTTTTGAGGTTTTTGGTGTCCACTTCCAAAATACTAGTTGCAAAACCAAAACTGTATATAAACAAACTGGAACATCTAATTTGAAAAGCATTCAGCTATTGAGTGAGACCATCAGATGGTATATGGGCTACTGTGATATGCATCTACCATATTACATGTTCTGAACTCGAATCGGCATTGTGTCTTGTGGCCAGTTAACATCTAATGCTGACTTTTTTTGTTGTTGTGTCTCAATTGCAATGGAACTTCTCATGAAAATCATAGACTCGCTATAAGCTTATTGTTCAGAGAAGCATACAGCTTGCTCAAGTGTCAGAAACAGTCTACTAATCTCTAGCTAGACCAGACCTATGTTACATTAGCCACATTGATTCGAGAGTGTACCAGTGCAACTCTCAGGTAGCTGATATAAACCACTTAACTCACTAAGACACATTTAACATCTGGCACACTCATCAGCCATTTGATTTATTCCTTAGCACAGTGATTCTGCCCTAGAGCTTACACATTTTTGAGAATCCTGCTCGGTTTCACCAGTCATATTGCTGTTTGTAAGGTAGAGCGAACGCCTCCATGCCTCCCTGCCGCAGTGCAGTGCTGCAGGTTGCTTGTGAGCACTGGTGAAAAAACTTCATCTGGGCTAAGGAGCTGGGAAGCCAGAAGTTCACGGAACTGCTTATATAACAGGTGAGGGTTGATGCCAGAGCTATAAATTTAAGTTTGGGATGACAGGGCTTCTGAGCTTTGACCTGTTGTGATCAACAACTGCGAGGTTGAAGGGAGGCCAGACTGCCTTGTGTTTGCTGCAAAGTACTTGCTTTGCATTGAATTTGACCCACTCTTCAGTGGTTTTGCTGGTCTTCAGCAGTGACCAAGAATGGGTTTTTCATCTGGAAGTGTACCTTGGAAACACAAAGGGAAGGGAATCTGTCTTCTGACTGACAAAAAGCAGAGATGAGATACTGTACAGAATTTGCTGATACTCTCTTGTTCTTGGTTGGGTGATTTGCTCACCCTTTTTTTACACCCAATGATAAATCTATGGTCAAGAAGGAGGATTTTTTCTCACCCAGTTAAGATCATCTGGACATTTTCAAATACATTCCTAGTACTATTGCACGTATTCTAAGCTCTCCTACAATATTCCTGTGAATTACCAGGTTTTGAGTCTTTGACCTTTTGTATCAAGTCTGCTGTAAGGTGGTACATAGTGTTTTTGCAACTTCTTGTACTTGCACTGGGGAAGGAAGAGGGGAAAGGGAACAGAACAGATACTCTTTTGGTTCATTCTGGACTCTACATCTATGACATAGCAGTTTGTTGTGGTCAGAGACTGGATTTGATAAAACAAGTGATCACTTTCAGCCCTTTAACCACCTCTCTCTAGCTCACTATATCCACTATCCCCTCTTTCACTAGTATGGTTAAATGGTTAATTTATTTTAGGGCAGGCACAACTCACATGTGGTGCCTGCATGAAGGCAAGCACAATGGGGCCCTTGTGCTGACTGGTACTGATAACAGCACTGATCTGCTGAGAGATCGTGACTTAAATGGAGATTAAAGGTCTTACTCTTCTTTCAGGTCAGAGTAGAGATTCCTCTAACAAGGCCAAGTTTAGAATCTGCCACCCAAACTCTTCTTATCCACATATATACAATATATATTGTATAGTTCTTCTAGGCTGTTAATCTAGCTCTTTTTTTATATAAGGAACTTAATTAAGGCGGAAAACCCCCAAACTATTTCACGTATGCTATGGCTTCTTATTCAGGAAACAGCCAGAGTGAAGCAGTTCCCCAGCTTCCTCGATTACACAATCACACTTGCCCAGGAACAGAGTACTTCAAGAACTGGGTTATTCTTGGTGCTGGCTTTTGTAAATGCTCTTTGCTGAACTTCTCATTAACCTTCCGAATCTCATGCCTACTGGATGGATCCCAGCCAGCATCCTTCAGCTACCAAAGGACTCTTTGAAAGGAGAGTTTACACCTCAGTTTCCAAATTGTGTTACTGTGGCATCCTAACTATATAGAAGAGGAAGGCAAACAGTGGATTTGCCTTTTTAAAAACGGTGGTCCATTAAAAAATAAAGTACCAATAATGTGAGAATCATACAATCCTGAAACCTTCAGACATTTTGGCACATAGCTCTGTCTCTCTCGGACAATTGCATCCCCTTTATCACTGCTTCTCTCCTCCGGTTCCAAGCTCCCCCCGGAAGCCATCGGGGGGGTGGGGAGCAGAGAGGGTTGTGAAGTGTCTTGGGGTAATCCACTTTGACAGGGAACTGTGCTGATTAAAAGTTATGGCTTTGGAACAGTAAAGCTCCCACTGCTGTCCATGTACAAGTTGCTGCTTTCTATTTAAACCTTAACAGTCACATCTAATCAAGTGAAAATAAGGACTTTTTTATGAATTCTATGAGAAAAATTCCCCTCAGGTGTAGGCTGCACGGTTTGATCAGCTCCAGTATCATGTTTTAGCGTTTCATATTAATCCCGCAGATTCTGAGCCAAGAATGCTAGCTTTCATACTCGCCTGACGGCCAAGCAAAAACACTTCGGCAATTTGTTATTATTTCAGCTAAACTTGCAATATGCAAATTAAGATTTATGGCAAATGAAGGCTTAAAACCATGCATTTATCTTCAGGTGGAAAAGGTATCATGTAGTTGTAAGGTGCCAAGAAATACCAGAGCTGGGCAGAGAACAAGCGAATTACAACTCCCAGAAGGCACTGGAGAGTTGTACATCAGCATTTTGTGTCCTGATGACAGGAAACAAACTATTTCACAGTCTGAGATTTTCTGGAAGATACGGAGTTGACCCAGCCCTCAGACTAAGTATCTTGTTTCAGTGTTTCCAACTGAAAATTGTTAAAAGTGTCAGGTAAATCTATGTTTTTCAACAAGGCGAAACTAAAAGAAAAATTATTGTTTTATGGAATGTAAGTATCCTGTTGAAAACACAGGGATGGGAAAAAACTGATTAAGTACAGATAACATTTATATTCCCTACTATTCTCCCATCCTCCCCCTTCTTTCTCCATGCATAAGCAATTAAGATCATTCCCAGTGTGTCCCGATTCACCTTTGCCGCAATCACATTAAGGCAAAGAGGTAAAATACTGCCTATTCCCTACCTCATCTTTCTGAGGCAGTACCGAGTAACACAAACCATGTAAATAAGATTCAGAGGTGCTCTAGAGACATGTATTCCTGTGTGGTCTTATTCCCTGCTTTACATTCTGCAGTACTGAAGACAATAGGATGACACATGGACTGGAGATAGATCCATGCATACTTTCCTTCCTAAGTCAGGGTTTCCAATGAAAAGCATTGGAAAACTGCGATACATGCCCAAAGTTCAGCTCAGCCTGAGCCTTGGGGTCCAATTTTCGTCTCAATCAGACATAATTTCCTTTAAGTTAAGGGATTCATAACCATACAAAATCAGTGCGTACAAGCCAAACTCAAGCCACATCTGGTAATAAGGACTTTAACAACAAGAAGGATGTTAAGTGAACAGCGCATATTTTTTTCTCAGTCTATCCCCTCACATACAAACCACAGTTTCCAGATTCTGGAAGCTGCTTTGCCTCACTCCTCTAGCTTACTGGAAGAGTAAACTAGCCTGAGTTACGCACAGCCTACCTTATTCCCTGTTTTTACCTAACGCCTATGAATACCGCACAGAATTCGAAGAACTGGTGTTGTGAGGAAGTCATTCCAGCGAAGCTTGGACTTAGTTGATATAAATACTTAATTCCATCTTGGAGAACAAAAGTGATTTAATCAAAGGGATCTGGTGTCCAGTATGTGAGGGGCTGGGATCCCTCAGCCCAGACCCTGCAGCTGGTCCTCGTACCTGCCGTGGCTGATGAGAGGGTGCTCTCCAGTGTGAGATCAGAGAATGGCACAGCAGCCAAAGAGCTGTGTTTCAGCAAGTAAAGAATATGTGTGTTCTTAGACAGCCACCTAGTGAGTTTAGTGAGGAATCAAGAGCTGGAAGAAAATTCAGTGAACTCTTACAGAGGCTGGAGTTACACTACAAATACAGTGCTAAAACGGTGCTAAAATTAGCAATGCATTTCATAGGTTTTTTGCCTCATAGTAAATGCAGTAGCAGAGCAGAAGGGCTCTTGAATTACTTAACAGTCATGAGACAAGATTTCTCATCACTTTACGATTCTAGAAATTAAAGTTCAGGTGAGAGTTCAAGTATCAAAAAAGATATCTGAGAGTTAAATGAATTTCAAAATTTTGTTTAGGAACAAGTGTATGGGTATGTTTTTATATATATATTCACCTCACCTTTTTCTTATGTACCCATTTCTAAATCAAAACATTACTGTTGACTGAAAACCCTTATACCATGCAATATAAAAAAAGGGGCAAAGTCCAGAGGGAGAGATCCTTAGAACTGCCCCATGGAATTTGCACAGACAGCCCACTTCACTGGTGTGTTTGTATTCTACCATTTCTGCTAACCTCAATTTGAATGTGGTTGTGTGCCCAGCAGGTCGAGGGAGGTGATTCTGCCCCTCTACCCCGCTCTGGTGAGACCTGCGTTCAGCTCCGGAGTCCTCAGCACCCGAAAGACATGGACCTATCGGAGTGGGTCCAGAGGAAGGCCATAAAAATGATCAGAGGGATGGAGCACCTCTCCTGTGAGGAAAGGCTGAGAGACCTGGGTGTTGTTCAGCCTGGAGAAGAGAAGGCTCCAGGGAGACCTTACTGCGGCCTTTCATTACTTAAAGGGGGCTTATAAGAAAGATGGGGACAGACTTTATAGTAGGGCCTGTAGCGATAGGACAAGGAGTAATGGTTTTGAACTAAAAGAGGGCAGATTGAGACTAGATATAAGGAAGAAATTTTTTACGATGAGGGTGGTGAAACACTGGAACAGGTTGCCCAGAGAGGTGGTAGATGTCCCCTCCCTGGAAACGTTCAAGGTCAGGCTGGACGGGGCTCTGAGCAACCTGATCTAGTTGAAGATGTCCCTGCTCACTGCAGGGGGGTTGGACTAGATGACCTTTAAAGGCCCCTTCCAACCCAAACCATTCTGTGATTCTAAGAAAATAATATGAAGTCTTTTGAGTAAGACAAGAGAACCTATGAGCCCAGTTCATATCAGGAATAGCACCTGCATTTACTAGTTGCGTGTGCTAAATTCTAGCTCTGTGAAAGAAAAGGAAAAAAAAAGCCCTCAACCATAAGGGTCCACAGAAAAACGTTCAGGTATGATTTCTAAGTTTGCCTTTGCAAAGTTATTCCAGGGAGACCTCCAACAAATTTACACACTTATGGTCTCCCATCTGTGCTAGTGCTCTGGATGTTCACAGAGCCACAACATGCAACTTTATCCTCATGTTAGACAGACACAGAATGTGTGGAATTACAATGAAGCAGCCAGAGTCTGCACCTCATCAGTCCAGCGGTTACTTACTAACCACTGCTTGCTAAATTGCTTTTTGCTCTGAAGACCACTTGCAAGAAGAAAGCTCCCAGATGGTCTCTTTTTGTAACTGTGATCATTGAACAGAAAATGAAAAAAAAAAAATCAGCTGAAATAAAAAATTAAGATACTAGTAGAAAACCTTACAAAAACCACGGTTCTCCAAAGTTTCATCTAATATTAATATGCCACAGAATAGCTGCAGGGGGGTGAGTAGGTCAAAGAAACAATTAAACCCTGCTGATGATATTCTGTTTGGGATGCTGTAGAATTTCTACTTAGGTATTTACTGCCTCCCAAAAATCAGATACAGAGAACTACCGTAGCTGCCGATCATGTCAATCCTGAACCACTGCTGCAGCTTTGGACATATAGTTTCTTTATTCCTATAGACTTGCAGTGTTTGTAATCCCCAAGTCCAACAATATAATAATATACTAAAAATGAATGCACTTTGAATTCCTCTCAGAAACATCAGCTCCAGATGCCTAATTAAATATCCTTGACACACAAAAAATAATTGCAAGGAAAAAGAAATCTCCCTCATGAGGGCCAGATGATTTTAATTAGGTCTCACTTAAAATCTTCCTAGCCTCACACGGCTCAGCTCGCTACAAAACACGCTCGGTCACACTGAGATTGCACGCTGTGCTCCAGGCCTCTCCTCTCCCTGTCACATCGGTTGCTGCTCTTCTGCCCCAGTTTCTCCCTGTTCCTTAAGAATTTACTGTCATCCAGCCCTCAGAGCTCCAGTTCTGAAACTCCCCAGACATGTGGGGCTGGTGCCATTTGCTGATTTCTTACTTTTTTACACCTCAGGAAGAGCTAGCCTGCACATATGGCGTGCTTCTGTGTAGAAGCTGAACATATGCACAAAGGTTCCACACAAAATCTGTGGAGAAGGAGAAACAGTATTTATTTATTCCAGATAAGAGTTACAGCCCCTTTACCCTCCCACAGACACAAGCAGATCTGCTATCAGCCCACCAACTGGAATACAAACTCAGATCTCATTGCCTTCTTTACAGGGCAAGAGGGGCTAAATCCTGATGGCAGCCCATGGGACCCTGAAGGGTGCCACCAGAGGGAGGGTGGGTACCGCCACCAACAGAAGAGCACCTGACAAATCCACACTTCTGCCATCTCCCTCCACAAACCTCAGTTTTCATCTCTTTTGTACCATGGAGGAATTTGTGCCACGATGCTGTGGTGTTCTGTGACCATGCCGAGACACGTGAGATAAGCACTTTTCAGTGTCCCAGTTCCAACTCAGGTATTTAAGGTTTTGGCATTAAAGAACTGGGGCATCCCTAAAGTACAGTCTTCCACCTCCCCCTTTCCCAGCCATACCTATTAATAGTAAGTACTAAAATTTATACTCCATGAGAATTGGAAAGATATGAATATCCAGTTTGCTCTAAATAGATATTTACAAATACTAGAATTATTTCATCCACTTCAATATAACAAGTATTGGTTGTCATAGTTAACAAAGTCCTGCAGTTTATTCTTGTGTGATTTCTCCTTTCCTTGTCCTGAATATTTTTAAGCATAGGCTTTTGGTTTGATTTTTTTTCTGTGTACTATGTGTTCAAACATACCCAGTATTAAGTGTCTCAAGCCTCATCCTGACCCTGAATGACTTTTGTTTACTACAATGTTTTATCTGTCATCTCAAAGGCTCATTCTAGATCTTGCAATGAATGTTTTTTGATTGTTTGTTTTTAAATGCCAGATGAGGGAGTCTGGCAAATTATAACTTTCAAGGTTAAATTCCAGCTGTTGGAAAGACTTACAACACGGACCATAGACCTTCTGAAAATTCTCCACTGCAGTGTCACACTTCTCCTCCACCTGGGGTCACCCACAAGTGCTCCCCAGATTGCCACTGGTTCCCAGCACTCGCAGCGCTGCATGTGACAGTCTGGTCTGAACTTCTGCCAGACACATCCGCAGCTGCTGAGGTTTCCAGCTCTGCCATTAGAGTTCTGTTCCTCCATGCCGGGTTTTTTGTCTGATTGGGTTTTACCTTACTTCTAGTACTGCAACTTGTCCAGGAATTTTATCAAGAAATCTGCTTCCAGTTATTGTTTAGTCACGCACACAAGCCTCTTCCAAGGGACAGTCTCCACAGTCTCTGTGATTCCTGTGTGTGCTTCTCCAGTTTAGAACAGATATCTGCACAGATGTTATTAGCAAAATTTAGAAGCCTTCCTCTTTCATTATTAGAGGCTGAAGCAACCAAATTAGATTAAGAGTCGTATTTAATTTGGCCAAAGAGAGAAAGCTGCGTCGTGCTGTTGTATTAAGGTAGCATTACACCAGCTATTACAGTTATAAAAGTACTCTAACCTGAAGCAGTTCCTTTAGCTCTGAAGGTATGTCTATCTTGAGCTTCCTACCTACATGTATAATTCTTGTTGTTATGTAGCTCACCCAAAGCGCAAGTAAAATTCATTCCTATCAGACTATGCAGCAGGTATTGTCTCTTAACACTTGAGAACGTATAGAATATATTTCCCTTACATTAGACATGTAAAGTTATAGTATACGTTTTTCTTTTAGTTAATACCTGTATGGCACTAATTTCTACATTATGCAGTTAAAATCTTTTCAGTGACAATCCCTAAAGAGTCCTTCAGAATACTTGTGTTCCCCGGGAGCAGTTGGACCGTGTTCCCCTTGTATGTCTAGAGGTCCCTTTCTGAGAGTATTTGACCTCTGTTCCCGCAGAATGGGCGAGTATTGCATGTTTACAGACATCTGCTATGCAGAAACATCTCTCTTGTGAAGCCTGAATCAGACTTTTTTTTTGTCATGACCTTTTGTTCTGACACAACCTTGTAATGAGAATCACCCCATGAGGTACAGATTAATAGCCATAAGACACTGCAGAATTTAAGCTTGTAGAAACCATAATGTGAACAAACTTCTGAAACTACAGATAGGTTCAGGCATAGCCTGAAATTTTGTTCTAGGAGTTCTGTTCTGTTCTTTCATTTGACAATTTGTTCGATACTGTTGCTCTGCCATATTAAGTGAAAAGTCTAGGCAGGAGTTGAAAGGATCCTTGGTTCAGTCACCAGCAGATCAACTTTCTGTGGCTCCTAGAAAAATATCCAACTTCTCATATGAAAATAAGGATAGAACTTGAGTGAAGATCTTTGTGATCATGGGTTTAACCTTTAATGATTAAGGGCAAAAATATCTCTCCAGGGTCTTCTAATTTAGAAAGAAATTCTACCATTCTCTCTGGTGAACTACTCCTGTAAATGGGAATCTGGTATCCCCCAAAGCCTCTGGAAAATACTCTGAAGCAGACTGGCAAAATTAGAACCATGAATTCTCTCAGAGAGGACAGTTTGGCGAATTTTTATTGCTTCCCAGTCTTTAACTACACAAACATTCCTTTTAACACTTTGCAGATCTTTCATAAAACAGAGTTTGGATTGTCTTGTTACTTCTATCCCTGATTTACTAACTGGAGGTTTTCAAGTTTTGAAGGCAGGCAAGACCATGAAACTACAGCTGAAGCTGGTGAGAACTACGTGTGACACTACTAAAAATTCATCTCTGATGTAAAAGTAAAGCCATTTTACAGGAGTAACATTGTACATAGACACAACACTCTCAAGCATATGAAATTAAACATGTACTGGAAATTATTTTACTGTACTTTTATTTTTTCAAATCTGACATGCTGGCACAGAATGTGGCAGAGTAACCCACAGCACTAGGAAAGCATATGTTCACGTTTCCAGTGTATTTTCCAGAGTATTTAAGTTTGCATTATCCTGTGAAAATGAGACACACAAGAATGCAAATTTAACTATTAAAATTCGCTTGAGTTTTTTGACAAATTCAGCTGAGCTGCAATCAACCAAACTTATGCAGTGTGTACTTGCAGAAGATGCTCTGCAGACATGACTCACCTGAGATTCTTTTCAGGTAGCAAAGTTTCAAAATTATGCCAAAAATAGAAGAAAAACACCTACATTTGCTGGAGAATTTGCTTGCAAAACCTGATTTGTTGCATTTTAGTGAAAACAACCTCAGAGACACAAAGTTGTCACACTTTTTGTAAAACAGGAGGAACGCTGACCCATCTGAGAAACTAAGATATACCTACTGGTTTAGTAACATTACATGGATTAACAGTATGCTTACATTGATAATACCACAGAGCTCAGATGACAGAGCCAATAGAAACACGCTACTGAGGCTGGAGATAGCTTTTCTCTCTTGTCAGTGTTGCTCAATGCTGAGCCTATCTAGTTTTGGAGAAAGTCTTATATTTTGGATCTGAAAGAAATAAAAAAAACCCGTCTGTTTTCACAGATTTAGGATATTTAAATTCAGACAGTCTGTGAAACTTCATAGAAGCAAAAACTTCCCACAGCTCATCTAGAACTTAAAAGAGGTGTTTGCTCATTTTATTTGATGTCTCACACTCTTCATGCGAGAGAATTCCCTCCACTGATCTCCCCTAGTGGTCTTAATTTCAGAACAGAAGTGTTGTATCATAGAAGCAGACTGCATGGTGAGATGGTAGAATAAGTTGTAGAGAAACTCTTATGTCATATGGGAAAACTTTGAAAGGAAGTTACAGGTGTTTAGATTATTACAAAATGAATGATAAAACCTTCCTTTATACACTTTTTTGGACATTATTAGAAGAAATGCTGTAACAACCATACCCAGAAGGGTGCTATTCTTCCTGTTCAGTATCAGTAAGACCTGAAAACTTTTTACCTTTTTTCCCCTTGTTCCTGTACCTACACATCCAGAGGGCTGTGGAACAAAACTGCAAAGAGGCTGCCACTAACAGGCTCTGAAAACATGGGAAGAAAGTGCTTACAGAGGACCCCCAACTATGGCTCATTGGTATGTAACCATAAGAGGAATTGATTAAAAGTCAGTGCAAGATTTGCAAGAGCACATCATGCAACACGGGAAAGGTATGGAAGATGACAACTGTTCAGGTAGATCTGACTGTCTTGACCTGCTTACTAGATTAAAATGTCTCCAGGTTAAACCTAAGCACTATAAAGTCTACGTTACACTGCTCAGAGTACACTAGAAAGGTTGGCTCCTTACAGCTACAGTTACAGGTCTGAAGAGAAGATGTCCTACTTATAGTCCGACAGATCTGGCGAGTCTTTGCTTAAGGGCATTGCCACCTTCAAAGTACAGAGCAGAAGTAGCTTTGGCTTAATTCAGACCATGGTAAAATCATCAAGATGGTACACAGGGGAAACCTTGCATGAAGAATGGCACAATTCTTTATTTAATGGTACTAGTCATGACCTTTCTAGACTTCTGAAAGCACTGTATAGAAGCACATGGCAAAACAGCTGCACTGCTACAAGAAGCAGGATCCTTGCTTCCGTCCATGAGGAAAGTCTGTACGTAAATATAGTTCACAGGTTTCCAGCAAACTCAACAAGGAACCTGTTAACTCTACTCTTTCATGTTATACCTATTTCTGAGCTACCTTTGCCAGGAGCATCCTCTCTGAGTTGTCAAAAATTGAAGCAAGTTTATTAATGTTACATCTGTTCCTCCTCCTCCAAAAAGTTGTTTAATTAGACTGCCTTTCGTAGCATGTAACCAAGCTCTAACTCCCACTTCACAAGCCTATTTCATTGAACCAGGCACTAAACACAATGTATAAATGAGCAATTGCATTCATATTGTTTGCCTGAAGGTTTTGCACATATGTGGATCTACTCATATGCTTTAAAAAAAATACTCCTGCAAGTAAAACCATGAATGTGTCCTTAAAATCGCCCTTCTGAAAACAGCTCAGCCTATTTGTAAGAATTCCTGCAACTTAGCACATGCTTCATCTTTAGCTCAGAGTGTTAGCCAAGTAATAATCAGCACTCAGCAAGAATTAGAAAGCCAGTTTGTCAGAGTGAGGTCATGTGGAAGATTATTCCTGCTTTATGTCTCCATTTATAATAAATATTCCATAGCCTGTCATGGGAAGGATGTAGAACATATTTATACTTCCAACCTCCCTTTTCACATACAATTCATCAACTTGTTCTCATAAATTCAATAGAAGCCTATTCCCTTTTGTCATATTTTACATGCCTCCTGGCTCTGAAGAACCAATAATCTACCTTAGAGTGCAATGGAGATATTGTGTATCTTTGAAAGTTAATGTAGTACAGAACTATATTAGCAAAGATACTTAGGTATTTCCCTTTAAGATAGAACATAACTGTATAAATCTTCTTCTCAGAGTCAAGTCAAACATATGATGCACTCACCTCATATTTAGGCTGCTTATGACCATCTGTTGAGATATCATGATTCAATTTCACAACTTCATCTTACTCCTATCCAAGTATTTATTGCCAGATAACTGTGGGGTTGGAAAAGCAGCCTACATGACAGTGTAATGGCTCTCTTCCTCTTTCATAAACACTTTAAGGAAAACCCAGTGCATTTCTCAGAAAAGAAACATTCTCTTCTCTGAAAAAGGCAACAGGAAACATGAGCAATGTCTTACTACATGGCAATGAGCTATTGGAATAACTTGTGGTAGTCATTAAAGAATCAGTCCTACCCTAAGGGATCTCATAAGAACATCCAAGATAGTGCAGTTATCTCTGCATCTGCATGTAGAGGTGCCACGGAAAATGGTGATGAAGTTGGCTATTGCATAGCTTGAGGGGAGTACTATATGAAAACACTTTCTGCAGATGGGATTGACTATGTTGGGGAAATCAGTAACCCAATTACAGCACCTTAATGGTCAGGGAAGCCAGAGCAACTAGTTTAATCTATAATGGGTGGCTTCCAACATGACATCTCCCATAGTCAGATGGTCAGAGTTCAGCAGACATACACAATTTTCCTATGTCCTCAGATTCTCTACGGAATGCGGCAAAGGAGCTGGTTGTGGTATTTTTACACAAACTGGAGACTCCTCATACCAGGAAATTCTCCTGAGAATATGTGAAGAACAGCACATGCCAACACCAATTTGCAACTTGGTGTTGCCAAGTTTGTAAAACAAGTTATAGAAAAACTCTAGTTTTTTCCTTTTCATTCTGAACATCTTAGCAGCACTGCAGTGACCATGCAACTTTAAAAATAAAATAACAAAATAAATCAGATTGAGGAATGTATTATAATTCAGGTCCCAAACCAATGAAATGTTATAAAAAGGCAAGAAACAAAACATGTCAGTTAAATTTCAACAGGATGGTACTCAGAGAGGCTTATAGCATGAAACTGGCCAGCAACCAGAAAAAGCATTTATTTACAAGACATGAAGATACATGTATCTGTGTCCACTATAAATATATAACAAATATTTTAATGAATATTGTTGAAGCAAATTGAGTACAGACAGCTATTTCTTTTTAGAAAACATATGGGAATGATCACAATGAAATTACTCTTTTCAGAAATTCAGGCATGAAGTTTTGGGGAACTTCCAGTTGTACTCCAATAAAATAATTGCTTAGAGAGAAAGCAACCATTTTTTCTATGAAGGAAATTTCGAATCCTACATTTCTTAATCCTATAATTCTTACCCAAATGGCTTTCACTGAAGTCTACTGCACAAAGAAGTACTCTCAAGTGAGTGAAAAATAATAATGAAAAAATTAGTAACATATTTAAGCTTCACAAAGAAATAGATCTTTGTCTTGAGACAAACTTGAGAAATAACTTGTATATGAATTTTTTTTTCACAACAGCGTAGCAACTGCTGACAGGGTTGTGTGGCATATCATAGCTGAGCTGATTCTCCATTGATATTCAATGCCTAGCAGCATTTATCTATTTCACAAATAGAGCTAACAGAAGAAATCAGTACCCCTATCCTTAAGAGGAGAGAGGACAAGGATCCTAGAAATAGGGAGGAAGAAGGGATTTTTTTTTTTTTTTTTGCCCTATGGCTAACAATCTGTTAAAAACTTATGTAACTGTGGAGTTTTTCAGCCAATTCACACAACTGCTATTTCAGGACAAGAAATCAGAGAAAGGATGAATGAATGAACGAACAACTAAAAAAGAACCACACTGAGAACAAAGCAGTAACCACATATAGGTGTTGAAAGACGTCAGAATTTGTATTTTTAAATCTTTAAAATGACCATCTTGCTCTGATGACCTGAAGGTAAGTACCTTACCTCCAGCTCCTCTTCTTCAAAACATGGAGCCCCTCTCAGCTGCAGATCTGACCTGGGTCATTTCCCATAGCCTCTCCTTGAAAGCGCCCGACACCAGCACCTGGCCATTAGCTCTGGCTGTCTGACTTTACAGTAGCTGTATCTTGTTTTCCATATCCAGCAATTGTTAGCATCGCATCATTCAGTTCCTTGGACATTTCCATCATTATTCTAAGCAGGATCCTGTGACATTTTAACGGTTTTGGTTTGGGTCATTTTAGTCCTCCAACCTAAAGTTGCTGGTAATGCGAACAACAGACTTCTTTGCATTCCGATATACACACATACACAAATTTTCAGGTCACATGTAAAATACTGGTGTTTATCTGAATAAAATGCCAAGTGAGCTTAAAAGGGCCAGGTTTTCTGAGTCTTTCTGAGGTTGCATCACTTTACAACTATCAGCATAGTGTATAAAACAGTCAACAGCTAATACTGTTTAACTCTCCTTTTCAACCAGCCATTTGCAGCTCCAGCTGGGGAGACAAAGGCAAGACATTTATGTCCTTTCCTTTCCCATGCTAACAAAACCTAAAAGTACTTCGCTGAATATATCTTAAAGAAAATAATAAAAAAGTATCAAGAGGCAAGCCAGCCGAAAAGTGAGAATAAGGATTAAAAACCTACAAGACAAAGATATGAGCACTGAAGCAAAAAACCCTGAAGCATGTCGTAGGTAACATCTTCAGTTAAGATGGGGCACACAATAAACCTGTCATAAAAGCCTTCTGCAGACCCATGAACAACTATAGTTAAAAAAATGCTATAAAAACCATTGAACATAAACCCAATTCAGTATAACTAAATACTATTTCTTCTTGAAGTAAGATAATGTAGCAGGAGTGCGGCACTCAGTCAAATCTCTGGCACTTAACAGCACTTAGAGAAATACACAATGCAAACTTGGAAGCCAGGCAAAGACAGATGGGAACGAACAATAAATGAATGGGTGGCTAGACAGACAGAAAATCTCACCCAACATTTTATCTTCCATCTGCTTGTTCTTGTAGCTATACCTTTACACAATCAGTTCAAGCCCCAGATTTCCCCTCCTGACACTGGAAATGGCACAAGGAGTGTTTATGACAGAGTGGAATGTGTTTAAACATGAAAAACAAACAACAAAATTAAAATCTGAAGGTAAGCATTTGAGAGCAGAGACTCTTGAGAAAGTTTTCTTTAAAACATTATTGTTATTTTCTTTGTTTTTCCATACTGTTCTTTAATCTTCCTCCTAGAAGGGGATCTGAACAACAGCAAGACATAAGCAGAGAAGGGATGAAAGAAGAAAGATGCAGCTCTGAAAAAGTAAAATCTGTTTCTTTTTGTCTAGTGCTCTAGTATCACCTGCAGCAATGTGGAAAAGCAGTAGGAAATGTATTGGGGTGGAAGTTTTGCTGCAAGCTTGTGTTACAAACAGTGCATTTTTCCATGGCACAGAATACGGTCTTTTTCATCCTTCCCATCAGGTCTAATGATATTTGACACTTACAAGTTAACATATACCATGTTATTTCAAAACATTGTAAATCATCTTTCATTTAAATTTACATTCCTCCCATGGGGCAGAAGGGGGGACAAAACCCCCAAGTGGTTAAAAGCTAAGTAGTTACTGAACAAGTTTCCAGGCTCAATAAACTACAAAAGTCAGTGAAATTCTTTAATGGGTTTTATATAGGAGGATCAGTGTCTGTGATGGTATGTACCATACCACTACAGATACCTCAAACTCTATTCCCTGGCACTGATATAGTATGTTTTTATGGCAAAACCACGCTGATTTCATGACCGTTCTGTAGTCAAGCATTCCAGAGTGCTGCAAAGACTTTGCAAGAGTTGCAGCACAGAATTTTATCAGTTGTGTCAGTTTGATTTGGTTGTATTCTAGCTTCAGAGATGCCAGCTATATAGTAATATTTTATTGCTTGTACCTCTGACAAAGACTGTATTACCTAGCTCTAGAAATGTACTTTGAGGGCTGTAAATAAAAAGCAAAATTTGGCAGGACTAGGATTCCAGGTTGTGAATGGCAAGAGGGCACATTCACAATAGAACACTGGTAACATTTTGTGGCCCCTAGTTAAGTGTTACTGCTATTTTAGCAATGGAATAATGATGAAGAAAGCTATAGCAACTTTGCCTTGGGTCACAAGGGAGATCAGTGTGTAGGTTCAGAAAAAAACCTCTGCATTTCCATCTCCCTGAATGTTAGTTCCCTATCTTAGGGAACACTCTTTATTGAGTAACTATAAAACACAGTCTTTTGATTAAATATCAAAATTAACTACAGAATAAAAAGACTTATTCTGCTGAGCAGAAACTTTGCATAATGTACATCATAGCACATATACAGCACAAAGATGACACTTCTGAAGATATGTTCTTACCTGCATCTAGTGCCTATCACTACCTTCTAGCATATGGCTTATTTTGCAGAATTGCTTGTGTGTTCAGTACTGCAAATGACAATACCAACTCAGCTAATGGAGAGTTTACTTCAGCTGACATAGTGGAGAGCTCCTCTGAGAGCAAGAGCTGCAGAGTTTGCATTTCTGTATTGTCTTGAGCCTGACCCAACATCCACTCCAGCTGATGGAAAGACTCCTGTTGACTTCAGCATGCACTATATCAGGCCCTTGGTGCAGTTAGTTGCAGTGACGGTGTTTGAATGCTGAAGTTCTTGAACCCTTATGCTACATGGATATTTCACAACTTAAGGAACACATGTAAGACAGAGCTAGAGAAAGTTATTTTCCCTCCCTTTCAGCACTCATTTTACAGTCTATCACAAAAAAACCCCCAGGTTCTCCAAGCCGTTGAGCAACCTCCCTTGCTTTTACATGCTTTTGTTCTTGGAAAAAAAAAATCAGACAAAAATATCAGCTGCATTGTCTCAATATCAAACAGCCACTTCAGACTAATGACTATCTTTTTTTTTCCAGTATTTCACAGTTCAGAAGTGGATTGTGTTTAGAGTTGAAAAGAATCAGCCATTTCATTTAGTGAATTACAAAATCCTAGTTAAAACCTTCTTCCATTTCAGGCATGTCCCTATATCACACAAGGTCATGCACTGCCTTGATCATGGACCGAGAGAAGCAGTTCTCTCAAGAGACTCAGTTGAACACTTCTCAGATATCACCTCATGCTAAATACTTTAAAGCTTGCTAAATACTTTCAAACCAGTTTCAACAGTCTGATTTTTCTCCCCCCTCACTTGCTTCTAAAATTGCTATTGTTTCTAAAATCCACACAACACATATGGGAATGATTCCTTTCATAACTAGTTACCTTGTCACACTATTACTGTGATTAAATATATTAGTTCTCAGCAGGAACTCCTACTGACAAATCATCAGGAGCTGAAAGTGCTTAGGAGAAAAGAGGCTGTATATGTAAATAGGATTTTCCTTGCCTTCCATATTTTTTCTTTTCTTAAGTGCCTCCATAATATGAGATGTCACAACTAATATAAGAAATTTAAGTTACTTAATGATCTTACACTATATTCTTTATCCCCTCTAGCAGCCAACCCTTTCCCTTTATTGCTTATCAGAACAATGCTTACACTTGGTCACAGTACTGGGACCAAGGCTTACCGAGTTACAAGCCACTGAGATTTGAAATCAAGGTGAATTCTATTACTATAAGAACCTATTTTGTTTTGTGGTGTAGGGGTGGTGTGTTTGCTTTTTTTTTTTTAAAACTTAACATTAGATGGCATCATCAGGAGAATGAGATATCCTGGAAGATTGGTTCAAGAGAATGAGGATTACAGCCTATCCATGGAAGCAATCTACTTGAGGTATTTCCTAGAGATCCGATTACTGTCATCATAAAATTTCAATGTGTGAGGCAGATAAATATGGATGGCAAGTGAGCTGCAAATTGACCTTGTAGGCTTGGGATAGATTTAGTCAGTGCTGCCAAAAAAATTTTCAGGTACATCAGAGATTCGTGCCCAGGGGTCCTCTTCTTACCCAACTAACTTGTAATCACAACTGTCAGTTTCAGAACATTTATATGACCCTGTGGAGTGCAATGTGAGTCAACCATCTGAATGTGAAATTCGTTAGACAACTGCAGCATGCTCAGCGGGAACAGACTGTGAGACAACGGTGATGTATAAGAGAAGATGAAAGAACAGGTTAAAGGGTTCCTGCAGTGGTTTTGCAGGTTTGGGAATAGGTGTGCACATATTATGTGCCAATGTGCCTTCTCACACACCTCAAAAGAGATCATTTGGATGCTGTGAAAACTTCAGCAGTAACAGAACCTGACACCTTTCTCTTCCAGTATCAGGGTATAACAATGATTAGACTACACTTTAATAAGTCTTGCCATTCCTTGTTTATCAAGGACATCAGGCTTTGAAAGCACAATTTGCGAGATTATAATTTTGCTGTAAAAGGCATGAGCAGCCCTCCCCACACCGCTCTACCCATTACCCACAGCACCTCTTAGCCTATGCCAACCACTCATCTGTAAATCATTCTGATTGTATAAAGCGGTTTTGAACACTACTAACTTGTGTCTAGTACAAGCAGGGTTGATTTATTATTCCTCCCCCACTTATACTTGTTTTAGCCTTCAGTAGTCCAAAAGAAATCTATTGATACAGTTAAGTGCTTTATGTAAAGCTGAACCCTTAGGCAATGAGAGACCACTTGGCAGGCTCTCACTGAGTTATCAGTTACACATTTTTTTCATTTAAGTCTAATTTTACTTCCCACTTCTATTTGTCCCCATAATTTCATATCGCTGAGGTGGGCACTTACAGAGAAAAGCAGTGCTGCTATTAAAAGAATCAATACTTATATTGCACAATACTTACACTGCTTCATTCTGTTTGCATCCTGTGCCCTTCATCTGTGAAGAACAGTGATCAATTATGAAGATCTGTTAGGTTTGTTATTACATGAGATCATTTATTCTGTTAAGAGGATAAAGCAAAGTCAGCAAGCCAAGAACATATCAAGTCAACTACAGTTTCAAAGACTACAGTTACAGCCTGTAAGACAGACAAGTAATTTCCTCTATTCTAAACAGAGAGCTTAAGAACAAAGGGACAATTCTCTTTAAGCTGACCACTAAGGAAATACAAACAAGAATCACAACATGCAGCTTGAAAATTTCTGAAAAAGTTTTTCTAACAGCATTTTTGCCTAAAGGCTTTCCCCTAAAGGCCTCCCCTCTATCATAAAAACAGTCAACCAGAAGAGCATTTTTCAGATCCTTTTTATACCAGACCAAGAGAATTACTTAATTTTCCATAGCTGGCCCAGTTCAGGTTCTCTGGGAATTACAATTAGGGCATGCAGCTGTGGTCTTCTCTTGCCTCTCTAAGACAATGTCAACCTGAATTTGCCAAAACTAGCAGATGCCCAAGTGCACTGTAACAGGTAAAAAGAAAAGTAGCAAGTATGAGCAGAATACAGCTTCCAGATCTCTAAGAGCTTGTTATTAGTGTGATTAAGCTCTAGTATTGTAATTGAATAGGTTGGACACCGTTATCATTAAACTTGCAAACACATTCAGTTGCTGACTAACAAGACTCTAATTCCATACATGTGTATGCCCAATCCAGGCAAGGGTAAGGACAAAGATAGATTTTGTTTCTTAAGGTTGTATGGGTTTGCTTTTCTTCACAAGATAAAAGACAAAGACAAGAGCAGAATTTCTTATAGTGATTTTCAACTAATGCTTTGAAGGGGAATTTCTGAATATTTAAACTTTTCCTCACAGTGGGAATTCTGATATTTGTAGCCACTGTCAAGGAAGGATCTTTTACTACTAAACTGTTTGAAACTGAAAGTGAACATACTGCAGAGTCCGGGAGAGATGCCAGAACTGTGAGTTCTCTGCATAGCTACAGAACAGGTATAGTGCAAGTACAGCATGTTCAAGATATTTTCTATCTGGCAAACGTCTCATCCTAATTTGGAAAGGACTATGTTGAGGGTAAAAAGTTTTTTCATTCTGCATTTCCATTTAGCAGTGATTTAAGGAGCTAATTAGTGCCAACATCTGAGGTCCAGATCCTAAATAAGCTTAAGCACCTATTAGCTATTGCATTGCATGCCAGCTGAAAGCCATGTACCTCAAAGGATCTGAACCTAAACCCTACTATAAGAGGTACAGCCCTACATGTTGAATTCTTTCTTGCTCTCCAGTTAGAGGAAACCCAGGTACATAAAGACCAGTTCACACTTGTGCTCGGATCTTACAGGCAGGAAGAATAGATAGGACTCTGACAGCATGAAGAGGAACTTGACCCCACATACCAAAGCTGGTAAGGTTTAAGCTGCTTGGCTCTTCAAAACTCTGTGTGAGCTATCACTTAACAAGTGTTGAATCAAATTGCTTCCATTAAAATGCATTAGGTGCTAAGTATCTGCTTGGAGGTATACATAATACTACTGACACCCTTAAGACATTAGCTCCTGAGCTAAAGAATGACCCTTAAAATAAGCTTTTTCTGTCATTCTGCTTTATGGGACTCCAGGCAGAAACTAGAGTCTTAAACCACATAGACCCAATTCTCCTAGCTCAGCATGCTCCTGGCTAGACCAACACAATGTAGTCTGTGCTATTTCCAGGACCAAATTTTTTTCTTAGTACAGATTTAATCTCTACAGAAGGCAGTGGAGATTTTCCAGTCATAGTGGAAGGAATGCATTTAAAGCTGAACTTCTCTTGTTTCTTGTTATTCTCCCACATATCTCATGTACAGCCTTCTTTTAAAAGGGGAACAATCTTAAAATATGTATTTGCATATATGAAACCAGCGTTTGCATCCTACTCTGAATGTGGTCCAATGACATTTGTATTACTGTGCCTGTCCTGAGTCTGCTGATATGTTACACAAGTAATGACAAGCTGCAGAGAAACAATTTAGAAGAAAAGAAATGCAATTCTAAATGTGTTATGCTTATCTATGTTTGTAATTCCAGTCATGGATCCTATCTGTTTGTAAATTTCAAAGCGAAGTATCTCTGAACTTGTTAAGTCAGTATGGATATGCTCATCTCTTTCTTGCTGCATAAAATTAAGACACATACCAGGCAACTGTGAACTGATTAAAAGAGTTTCTCCAGCAAAATAAAAGAAGATAGGTCTTGTTATAAACTTGGTACCTGGCTCTTGACAGAGGTAAGAATGTAAGGTGCATTGAGATGCTTATGAGATTCCTACTGACTATTATGAGAACTTTAAGAAGTGGTTATGTGCTGAAAAGTGACTCTGAATAAATAGCATTGTGAAGTTCCAAATTTATTTTCTCTCAAAGTCTTACAGAATAAATTTGCCTGCTTTACAGGTGAAGATACATTTTCTCTAGCTGACAGCCCTGCAAACTCTGAAAGTCACAGCTGTGTTCTCCTTGACTTGTGCATTTCATTACTGCTCTTCTGAAGTGGTGTCTTGGTTAAAACTCTATTGTTAATGTAAGAGAGAAAAAAGCATCCAAACTACTTCCCTACTGCTCCATTGATTCCATGGGACTAACAAGAATAAAAGGACCCCGGAAATTGTTTTTGCCATATAAAAGGAAACAGGTATGCAGGGAACAGATACAATGAGTATGAAGGGTTCACTACACATGGCTCCATTTTTGACCAGAAGGAGAGAAGTAACACAGGGGCAGGCAGGTGCAAGCAATGACCTGTAAGTCTTCTGAACTTGAAAGAATTTTCTCACATTCTTTGGCAGCCCGTCTTCCAGTCTAGGTTGCTTATGCGAAAATCAAGGAATAAATCCGAAGTTAAACAACCTTTGCATTCTGACCATAAAAAAATACCCTGTTTGTGTCCAGTTCAAATTAGAGGTAAAGGCGCAAACTTTCTTACATATACTACTATTGTGACTGGCTCAATAGTAAATCTAGAGTGCAACAAGTTCAGTCCTGGCCCAAAGGCAGCTGTGTCCCAGAGCCAGCAGATGAAGGTGGCTTATGCAACATGTTCAGTTCCTTTGCTCAGTGGTTGGAGCTGGCAGTTTCATTAGTATCAGCCGGTACAGCTGTGCTACTTAGAACAGAAAGTGAATAGCCAGAGCTTATTTCCACACTGTGACTTTTGTTGGGTTGTGTGGTGTCTCCTCTCATGTTGATACAAATGTGTTTAACGCATAGGAGGAGCTATGCCAAGTGCCTCTATGCTGTGCTTACCCTGACAGAGTCCTCTATGGCTGCAGGTGCGATGGCTGCAGCTGCTGTGGGCTACGAAGTAAATCTTCAGACATTTTAGCTGCTGCTCTGAAGTCTTCCCTGACTCTAGTTGGAACTCCTCTCTAGAAAACCTCTCACTTCAGCCACAGACATGAAGACAATTGGCCTCATGATGTACTAGGAAACTGTGCAACCTGCTTCAGATATAAATCCTTTAACAGGCCTTGAATATAAAAAACAACTAGTGCACATCCTAAGATTACTATAAAGCTATAACCATAGCTAAGGGGGGGGACACAAATCACTCTGAAATTTGATTTCTCTGAATCATAAAGATTCACCATAAAAATCTAGTTATGAGCATTGTTTAAAAAAATGAGCTTCAGAGCATGAAAAGTTAGACACATTTGCAATCTTTTAGAAAAAACAGTGTCTTGTTCAAGATCAGAGTTTAAACCAACCTCTCTAAGTTGTCTGAATGCTAACTTCTTGCAGGCAGGTCAAGGAGACATGTAAAAATGTTGGCAAAGTGTGTTTTAAAAGTGTCATATAACACATCCAGTACTAGGATGTCATGGTCTACTCTTCTCAGAAAGAGATTAGGGTCACATTTTGAAAGACATTTCATTTCTAAAGATGTAGATAAATACCTATTGACAGTTTTGAAAACTTTTAGTATCTCGCTCTTGTCAAAATCCTTTAAATCCAGAAGTACCTCAGCTGTTTTGAAAATTCCAGGAGGTACTGAGCATGACAATTGCCCAAATGACTTTAAAAGTCTAATCATCAGTGCCTTTAAATGGCTGGCAAAAGAATGTATAGAACAGACCTCTTAGACATTTAAAGAAATAAATAAATAGATCACAAAATGTAATGGGATATTTAACATTGCTCTGATTCTGTACCTTTTATTAGGACAGGTCACATTATGTCATTGAAGTTGACTGCAGTATACTGCTGTAAAATCAGTACGAGATAAAAATCATGCCCAATATGAACATGTAAAAAAACATAGTAACATTTCTTCTTTGTAAACAGCTAGGATGTCGTTATTCAGCTTGTGTTGGGGATTGCAGGATTTTGAATAAGAAATGAGCAAAGAGTTCTTTGCTGGATTTCACCAGCATGTTCCCAGCAAAATCTTTTCCAGTGGTGCATGTGAGCTCCTGCATGTGCACCGGATGAAAACACCTGTGAGAGAACTGGATGTTGTACTTTGCATGGATCACTTTGGGACTCTTGACTTGAGTCTGCTGCATTTTTCCTTCAAACTATCCCCTAAATAGCAGCAAAGTGAATATGATGTATGGTTTGGGGAAAGTGCATTTACCTGCTGATCTGGGCTTGAAACTTTCAGGAAGGTTAGAGAACTTTTTCAGAAAAACTATTGTGAATTTGAAGAGAATTAAAAAAATCTAGTAGCTTATCCTATTATGTTTAGAGCTTTCAGAGGAAGTCTGGATATTATCTAGCAAAACCCCAGCTCTGATGGACCATTTTAATCTACAGATGGGAAAAATGAAGCACAGGAAAACAATATGACACCGGAAATCCAGAATTTAAACTCTTAACATCCCACAGGTGGTAACTTTATCCTGAGTAAAACGAGTAAATATGCAGCATTTGACGCCTGTCTGGTAATAACACTGAACGCCATTTAAATACCAACCAAAACATGATTTTAGAGGTCTCATTTTCAAAGAAACTGAATGTTCCTGTTGATTGCTTTTACTTAAAATTGCAACTAGACAGTATGTTGTTAGATCAGGTTTAAAGAGTTACCTAAATAGTGATAGAGGGTCATAATTTTCAGCACCCACTCTAGCAAACTGCTTGTAGCCTGTCTACTAATATGTAATTTTTCTCTGGCAAGGGGACAGTAGTTATTTTGTCCCTACTTTTATGGAGAGGGCAGATCTGGATCCATAATCCCTCACAGTCTGGGACTTTTTGCACTAAGAATTTATTTTAGACATGAGGAAAGAATTGGGACTTTGTAATTTTCCTCCTATTTCAACTTGTAAACTTCCCTGGAAATCACAAAGCCTTGGAATATTTCCATAGAAAATTACAATTATTTACTTTTTTTCCCATTCTTTGATGCACATCTAAGTCTCATGAACCAGACGTGACAACAGGTCACACTCCAATTTGTTCATGCCATTCTATAACAGTGCTGTTTTGAGCTTACACTGCCAAGTTTATTCATTTTGTTTATATTGGCCCATTGCTAAACCAAGCATTTTAAACTCCCTGAGAAACTTTCAGCCACAGGAAAACTGTGATTAGATCAAAATGCCCATATAGCACCAGTGGCATCCTCTTTGGAATATGAATAGATGTGTGGAAAGCAAAGTAACGATCCCTGTGCTACCCTCGCTCCCTTTGTGTGGAAATGAATATTCAAAGCACTGGTTCTTAGTAAAGACCATAGACAATTGACCCAACCGAAATCAAGGGATTACAAAATGCTTCTTCTCATGGATATATGGTCAATTCTTCTCAGGTTCAGATCTGGCCCTGTCTCTTTTGAAACATGCATTTGTTGTTTAATTTTACAGATGGAATCTTCTACCTACATTCTTAAGTAACACTAGAGGGCAATAATGCATGACATATTCAGAATTTCTGAGCCTGAAATATTTGAGACTGTTGGTCTTCATTTGTTTGTTAACAGTTAAGCAAAATCGATAATTTGCTTCATGTGTTTGCTTTAATTTGGAAAAGACTTGTGCTGGGATAGGAGAGGAGGAGCAAAAAGCTTCACAGAAGATTAGAAATGAAAAATCACTTGCTTTCTATCACATTGCTGTGATATTCTTAAAAGAAAGTGAGAAACTCCTTTGGGAAGGATATCTGCATACAAGGAAGGGATGTCTCGTCCAAACAAAATATTAAAGGACATTTTAAGATCCCTGAATTTATTCTGTGTTTTGGTGAACCACTGACAGAGAAAAACCTCTTGGAAAGGAAAGGAGAGAAAAGGGAAACCGGAAGGAAAAAGGGAAAAGAAAGGGGAAAAGAGGAAAAAAAGAAAAGTTTATAGAGGTAGGTAGAACTAAAAAGAAATTATCTTTTCATTAGAGGTAGCTAACCTGCACAGCCCAAATATTGTACTTACCCTTACTGTCAAGTCTATCTGTAAGTTTTATCTTTAAAGCTAGTTGATCTGTAAACTGACAGAGTTTGGCAAGGGAGGGGAGGAAGGGTTTGGTTTGGTTCTCTTTGCTCTTGAATCTAATTTATCACCATTTCATATAGTGTCTTAGGCCATATACTATTTTTAACAGCTTTGCTTACTCAGATTGCTGTTAGTAAAGGATATTGTCTAAAGCTTGGACATTGTATGGTGCTGGAAAATAAAAGTCTTTGCATCTTACTGCTTTCAAGTCTGAATAAATTCAAGGTACCTGGATGGCTTTTTGTCTTAAATTTACAGCTCTGGTGATTAACAACTTCAGGGTGCATTTAGACATCAAGAGAAGGTTTTGCTTCAAAAAAGCTTTCTTTTAGGAATGTCAAGTGCAAAATTAATGATTCAGGATTCAGTCTGGAAGAAAGAGATACAAGTGTGAAGTGAACCTTTAATGGTCTGTAAGAGGGAGTGACTGCTTAGAAGAGTTTTTATAGCACTGCACTTCCTGCTACTTCAATAATAACAGTGACAGTAATAATGCCTACCTCTTACATTTCACTTCCCATCAGCAGAACTCAAGTAATTATGTTCACTTCTTATCTTAAAGCAAGTGTTACCAAAGAAAGCAATGTGATAATAATGCAATATGTGTTTTCTACTATCCGTGTTTTTAAGCAACATAGCAGGACCAGTTTTGTCTCCTCTACTGAGGCAGGATGCAGAGAAAGACCAAATAGCAGATAAAACTCTTTTTGAGCACCCACATTTTAGATAGATGACTATAATTTCCTTAAAGGTGAGGTTGGGATCATGTCATGGCCACAGAGGATGTCTGGCTCCTTTGAGTAGAAAAAGAATATGTTTGTTACATTTAAAAGCCTCACCATTTCTGCTTTCAAATACGTAGCACAGGACTAGGATGAGGCCACATTAGTATGGCACGTTATTGATGGTTGATGCTACCTATCGGTCCAAGCCAGGCAGTTTAAAAACAGAAGATTATATTCTTTTTAAGAAAAGGAATTAAAGAGAAGTCTTAAAATGCTCAGCAGTCTGAGTGGGCTTCATTTTTTATCCTCCAGAGCCAACAGAAAATTATCATGCCATATGAAATTAATTCAGGTCATGATAGCGCAGCTGTAAAGCTAGAGGACAATTCATGGAGATTGCTCAGAACAGACTCTCTGTTTTCACGTTGCGTTTAATGAGCCTTTTTGGTTGAAAAATTTGTTATGATGCACTTTGTTTCCAATATAAGATGAATACGGCTCCTGTGTTTTTGAGCCTCTCCAAGATAATTACTGAAATTCAATTGTTTCTGCTTTATGTACCTATGCTCCATAGGTCCACATTCACTTTGTCATTGGCAGGGTATGAAAGGGAACAATAAGGATATTCACACAGGTCAGGTTTCCCTGTGTTCTTTCTGCTAATCCAAATGTAAAGATGAATAGTAACAATTCATTTCAGCTATATATTATTAATTTGAAGCACTCTAATTTTTCTTTCAGCCACTTTATATTACCCACATGTAATGACCCTTGCCCACATAAATCAGCCAGGAATATTTAATTCGCCTACTGATGAACCCAGTTCTGTTCATTTCCAGCCTCTTCCTGCAAAACTCTGAACATAACGCTCAGTTTTTTCTTAGTCTTATTGAAGAAGTAATGCATAACTAAACCCTTCAGTGAAACTTGGAAAAACACCCTTCAACTCCTAAATGCTGACTATTAACTGCAGGAATTTTAAGTGTTTTGCTATATTGTATTTAGCTCTACTATGCTAGATTATCCTTCATTTTTGCACTGTCCATTTTGGTTGAATGAGGTGATAATTAAACACATGCAGTCTATAGAACAGAAAGTGTTATTCAAAACTAACCAGCAAAGGTCACAGAATAAATACATTGACATCTTGCTAAGAACGGAGATTATCCAAAGTCTTGACTTGGTGTTATTTCAAATCCCAAGACACAAGAGAGTTTTTATTCCCTCTCAATTCCTTTGTTGTTGGGGGATTTCTACGTATTGCTTAGCTTTAATTTCTGTCAAAGCCATCCAATCAACTTTGTTGACTGCTTGGTAAAATTCCCTTCTACACTTGGGTCGGTATGTACTGAAGAAGAAGGTTATCTGCACTATTAAACCTTTGACTTCTTGTCTTTTGAAGAGATCATTTTGCGTTTTGCTATGGCACAGCTGTAATTAGATCTGTTAATTAAGGACAGAATGAACTTTTCAAAAACTCTAAACCCCTTTGCATTTTTGATAAGTTTGCTTAGGTTGCTACTGACCTTCATATGGGGTTTGCCACTGCTTATTAATTGTTAAATTTTAATTAGGCATGCTGATGCACGTGCTAGCCTTTGCAATAAATAAAAGGTAGCTTCATTTATAATCAGATATTTACCAGTCTACAGTGAAATTGTCTGCTTTCCTAGAACACAGTTAATTTAAGATATTTTGATAACAGTAATTGGTGGTATATAAAGTCTAAACCCAAACAGATAAATACAATGACTCCCTGGTTCAGAGACTGGATTACCAGCGCAAACTGAGCTAGGACGCTGGATCTTAAAAACATTCCATGGGCACTTGAACTAGATGACTTTAACAGCTGGTCAGATATTCATGGTATTTTTCCTGAAGTTCTTTCAAAATGTGTTTCCCAGAGGAGAATCAACCCTTCTTACAGAAAAAGCAGGTCAGACTGGGGAGATACAGAAGTAAGGGGATGAAGAAGAGGATCATCTTTCACCCCTAAGGAAAATGAAGATTTGCAGCAACCTGCTTTTTTTCTTTGCCAGTAATAAACATGTGGCCCATACTTGTGCCTGTGTGACCCATCCGGGGACTCCACAGACTAACCCACCAATAAGGCTGTGAAGCAAAATAATGGGAATCTGTCCTAAACTCCCTTCAAATCAAAGGGTACCAGGAATTAAAATCATTCTTTCCGATTGACCAATACCCCCATATCTGAAAGAAAGTAGCTATCCTGTTTGATTACTCCAGCAGAATTAGTAATCACAGTTTAAATTGGACCTCCTGCCACTCTCACCTCTTGCCTCTGTGAAGGATCGTCAGAGAATCTTCTCATGATGAATGAGATATTTAATTAGCCATATCCATTACCATGAAGACAGAGTTAATAATCACCAGCTTCTGACACAGCACATTCATGTATGTAACTTTATCCCCAATTTCAGTGCTGTAACTCTAAGCTGCGCGGCTAACAGTGAAAATAGAGACAGTGACTGAAGTCCTGGTTCAGGTAGTGGCAAGTGACAAAAGTCACCCTTAATTCCCACACAGTCCCTGCCAAACTTCAGAGATCAATGGCCAAATGCTCTGCACTGCTCTTATCAAGACCCACCACACACATAATAAAATGCTACTGCAGCCGGTTCTGATTTTCCAGCTGTTTCACTGTTTGCCTTGAAGAAAGCACGTATGATTCACTCTTTGCTGGGAAGTTTATTATGTATCTCTTCCCAAGGACTGTATAATTGGATAATTATCATGTTGTCTTTATTATTACCGATGAAATGCCACCTAAATTTCGTTAGGGATGGTCCAAACAGGTTTTCAAAGCTGATGAAGTGCACTGCTCAGAACTGCGTGTGTACTGCCAGGGGTTCCCTGTCCTCTGACCATCTCAAAGTATGTGGTCACTGCTGTTTGGTTTGATGCCAGTTCTTCAAGTGTCGAGTGCTGCTTTCAAGATTCACACTGCAAGCAGCAGGGCTGATGATTGACTTGCCAGGGTGATTTCAGGCAGTCATGAAAGTACTACTTTTCAAAGGCTGGTGCTTTGGGAGCATTCTACCATACTGCGGGAGTATTTTGCTAGTGGTATACCTAGTTCCTAACTGGACTTACAGTGAGAATTCAGAGACAGTAGGCAAATTCATTTTCTGGGTCCTAATAAGTATGTCTTCCCAGAAAACAAGTTTCAACAGACTCCTTATGTGGGACTCAGTGATATGTGTTTGATTATCTCCTGACATTGAAAAAGAGACCTAAGCCAGTTTTCAGAGAGTGTTCAAGTAACCTGTCTGCTGTTAACCCTGTTTTATCCACCGATGTTCCTGGCAAGTCTACTGAGACTCAATTCTTTTTCTTTTGAAATCAGGTATGATTGCATGCCTGGCTTCACTTTTCCCTGCAATGAAAAAGCAAGAGAAATATCTGAAAGCTTTCCCCCTTACGGACATAAAAATGACATTACATTTTCAGCACAGGGTGGGGCATGCTTCATCCGATACTTCAGGACACAGGCTAATGCATCTTATGCAGTGCTGTTGATTTAAATAAAGACCAACACTCTAGAAATACAGTTGTTACTGCAACAGAAAATGGGGCATGAAATAGAGGCTGCATATCAGTCTTTTTAATAATGATCTCCTCGGAACTGTATTAACGAGCTGGAAGCGAGGAATTATGGTTGAGCAGAATTTCTTCCCCTTGAACTTAGAATAGCAGCAGGACATGAAGGAGCTGTAATAGAATGTTATTTTACAAGAAGTAAATAATGTAATAGAGTCTACAAGGATGTCAGCAGGAGAGTTAGAACTGTCATAGCATAATCCCGACTTGAGCAGCAATGTGTGAAAAAGTAGCCTGCAGCAGTTTTTCCAGTACTTCAATAATTTCTGCTTTCTCACTGATCTTTGTTTACTCTACTTACCTTGTCAAAAAAATGTTTTACCTTATGTTAAAACACAAGTTAAAAGAGGAAAATGTATTCCCAGAAATCCCAACTTTTCAAGCGTACACATTTTCTTTTCTTTTTGAGTTGTTGTGGAAAAGATGGAAGAACTGTATTCCCTTCACTTAAAAAATATGAAGAGTAGTAAAACCGCAAATAAAAAGAAGCCTGTGTCTTTGTTGCTTCTTTTTCCTTCCAGCTAATGAATAATTCAAAAAATTGGCAGTATTACACTTCACATCCTTGTGATATGATGGCAGTTTTTCCAATGAGTCCTCAAATGTAAGCTCAGGAGGGTCATGAAACTACACAGTTATCATTACTGGAATACAACAACATCTTCTAAGATACTGCAGCACCTTTATATCATTCCTGAAGCAAGGCAGAGAGGACAACTTTGCAACTAAATAAAATGCTAAGTATTAAACTGAAGTTACAAAAAAAGGGGAGGGGGGCTGAGTCTCTTTTTTGTCATGTCTCTTTTCATATGACATCTATTTAAATTTTCTTAAACTGTTATTACAGGAATGTAGTAAAGACTGGGGGACAAACTAAACGAAACTTTCAGGATGGTTTTGTTCCTGCCTTGACATCATGCAAAGAATTCAGAGCATATGCCCCCAGAAGAATACTCTCACAAGCCTTCCCTGGTACAAATTCAATCTTACTTTCCACAGGATCTAGGCACCTCTACTTTCCTTTAAAAAAGTGTTGCTTCTGTTGCTACTTTGCTAACTGGTGCTCTTGCAGAACCCAAGATCCTATGCAATTCTCTCACCCCATCCTAGTCATAGCCTCGGGAATTCTATGACATGCTTTTAATTCAAATTGTATTGGCTTCTCTAAGTTTGAGACAGACCTTTAACATCAGTTTGCTGTAATGTGTTTGTATAGAATATTTGTCTTGGTTTTAAGGAAATACATTAAAAACCTTTCACTGAGAATGTGAGATATTGCATTGTCCTTGAAATTGTGTTAGGTCCTTCAAAGCCATTTAATCTCAATTAAAGCAGAGCATACAAGATAAGGTGCTCTGAAGATGCATTAAAGCGTGTTATAGTGCCAAGCTTCCATGCACTTTGACACGTTCTAAAAGCACTGTGGCATTGGTTTAAAGGTACGGTTCAAAAATCTCCTTGCGACCCATTATCCATGGATCATTAGCATAATTCAGAACTATTACAGTGTATTGTGCCAATGCGTGCTAACAGGAACTGTTAATGTATGAAGTCTTGACATGATAGATTGTAATGCCTCTGGCTCTGTCATGTCAATGGAAGTTTATGCATTAAATAAAACACACCAGGGGATCAGATAGCTAAAAGATTGGAAATGCACTATAAAGCCTTTTAATTCAAAATCACCGCTTGTAATCTATGCTGGAACTGCAAAGTACAACCAAAATGTTGACCTCAGAAGGACCGTCAGAAATTTATTTGAAATGAGTTTAGTGTTCTCAGTACAGTCCTTCCACCACAGGACGGCATCCTTCATATGATTCCTACTGGGATCCTAAGGACTGTTGGTGAAAAGAAGCCCAGGCTACCCTCACAGCTGAGTGAGCACAAGACATTTCAGGGTGACGTGAGCAAGTTTATGCTGCCATTGATTTTGCTGCACTAATTCAGAGGATAAACAGAGGACTCAATTCTCCAGAGTTATCAGTCTGGCACCTTTCAAGCACATTTAGATTGGCATGGGCTTTTGTTTTCTGTTTTCTTTTTTTTCGCTTCCTAATTACATGTTAAGTGCAGCAGTGTTAACAGATGTCACTAGAATACAATTCCCAAGGATTTCAAGAGCCAATAACACTAGGAAAAAATTGATTCACAAAAAAATGTTTAGCTATCATGATCATTGAGAATAAACTACATTACTTTCCTAAATGCCTAGTTCAAATATTGGTTTTGGAGTCATTTTGCCATAAGATTTTGCCAAAGTTGCCAGCAAACAGTGTTGAATGACAACCACACAGGAAGAAGATGGTGCAACAGTGAGAATTCACCACCCACAAAAATGAAAGGCATTGGGCCATGGATTTTACAGTGGTCTAACCTCCACGCCTATAATATGGTACATATCGCAAAATCCTACTGTGGCAGAAAATGTATTTATATTTGTAACATGCTAAAAAATACCGCATGAGTACCATGATATCCTGGCTTTATTTCCTACTTGCTTTTTAGGCTTAGAAAACCATTTTTGTATTTCTGTCCTCCTTAATTTGTTAACTGTGATTTTTTTTTTAAGCAGCTCATCTACTGCATAAGTCTGTTGTTAATAAATTTACAGCTGGTTTGACTGATAAATTTTAAAGAAAGAATAACGTAGGAACCTGAAGTATTTACTATACCAGAATGCCTATTTAGATTCCTAGAAAATAATGATCTCGGAAGCACAGAATTCCCACAGCTTCCAAAGAAGGCGGTGAAAGCTGCAAAGATCAAGCCTCTCTGTAAGCAGAGCTGTTTTAATACCTCTGTCCGAACGTGAACATACACGCTAAAACTGATGCCCACAAATTTTATAACCTCAGGCATAATAATAACTGATTAGCAGTTAAACTTCTTTCTGGAGTTCATTACCACAGCCTCTTCATTTTACACTAATACACATTAGTAATTTTTAATATGTCTCTATTTTGGACATGGCAAAGCAGGTCAAAGACAGATGAGCACACTCACATAAAAATACTCAACACAGACTGTCTTTGTAGTTCATGTACAAGGACTGTATGTTTGTTTAATGCTACCCAGGTCTACTGCCAAAAGCAACATTGATAAAAGTAGAAGAATAATCTGTGAAAATTGATTTCTATGTAAGATGGGAATATCCCTGACCCTCATCAGAAACTCTGTTGTTCATCTTCCACTAGATCACAGCGCTTGGACCTGTATCAGCACATCAGGTTCAGACAAGTCTCTTCTGCACAACCCGAGCTGGCTGGCGGTGAAGGAGGTCTAGCCTGGGAGCCACGTGGCCAGGCCAGCCAACAGCCAGCTGAAACCTGACCAGAAAGAAACTAGCTTGTCTGGCCAGCTCAAAGCATGGGGAAAGCAGATGTGTATCTGTCTGCATCCGATCATAGCTTTTTTCACTTTCTTCCCTCCAACTCTGCCACTGGACTTTGGGATGAGGTCTTCTCATTTTGCCCATTCTGAGTACGGTCTCAGGGAGTTACTATCCAGAGAAAGCCCATTAGCACCCTTCCCACTGACATTTGCCCACAGGCCCTGAAGTCTCCAACACCAAAATAGAAACTGGCCAACACCCATTGCAGAACAGCTTCAACTGGGTGCTATTGCTCCTTCTAGTCCGTGCCATGGAAAAAGCAGTTCCAGCAAAACACATAAAAATTTTGCACTTTTACCCTTACGCTAGCGTATTGTCCTCACTTAGTCCATTGTTTTAAATGTGAACAGAATCTGGGTTTTATCTTATTAGTGACTTGGTTCAGGTGCGTATTTCCAATACTTCTGGAACTATTTCAGTGATGAACTGTAGATGGAGTTATTAACCCACCAGAAGCATCTGACAGAGGAAAAGGAAAAGGCCCTCAACACATTCTCCTCCGAAACATTTCTAGTCTTTGCAATTGTTTGTTCATTTACTAAAAATAGTATATTTTAAAGCATGGAAAGGCAGACGGCTGGAGTTATTGAGGCATATGACAAGTATGACAGATACCTGGTTTGGAAATGCCACATGACTTCTTGTCCATATACCATCATCCACCTTCAAATACTTCTTAACAAATTCTAGACCTGCAGAAAAAGAACAAAAGCCATAAATGCAACAGGAAAAGAACAGGAGAGATCTCAAGATCAAAAAAAACCCAAACCCCACAACAAAACACATTCTTAGAAACACAAATAGCCAAATTTGCTTGATTAAATTTTATTTTAGGAGGAGCAATAGCTCCTCACTGTTCCCCAGCTATCAGTTACCATCGCACCTGACTCTCTGTGTTTCAGCCTTGTTTTCAGCTGAACTTCACAGGTTTTTGAACTTGGATAATCGTCAAAGCCCTGTTCAGTAACATCACCACTAGGCTAATACAAACAAAACCGTCTTCACTTTCCAAGATGTGCCAATTGCCTATTGAAAATATTAGGATGACATACTCTTTCTTTGTAATAGAAGATCTTCTCTCAGTTGTTATAATACTTGCACATTTCTAAGGAAGCAGAAGACCCAGTCAGCAGTGGGTTAATAAAATCCCCTGGAATTGCATCATAAGCAAGTTTTATTCCTGTTCAGTGATTTATTTAACTGCAGTTATCTCTGAAGAATAAGAAACAAATCCCTCGGGTATTCACAGAAGGAGGGAGTTAGGGCACAAGGGGATTTTTCACCTTCAGATCGAATTAACTGACTTTATTCTAAAATGAGAATGGTGAACTGGGATGGACAACCAAGCATTTGTTCAAGACTACAGAACATGACTAGCAGAGGAACTCTGCTGACCTGAAGGTTTTTTGGGTAATCTGAAACCTCAGCTGTGAGAGCAGAGGCTACTGGGGCTGAAAAGTAACAGGCAGTCCTAAACAGCATCCTGGAGAGATGTTTGCTTTTAAAACACTCCTCACCTCCTTCTCCCCTATCCATTTTACAAGGGGTTTGGTATGCATTTTCTGATTGCTCTCAGCAATATGAAGCTATCAAGATACGGTTTGTACAGTTAGGAAGGCCAGTCTAATCTCTTCTAGCCAGCTGTTCTCAGCAACTGAATGCCCAGGCAAACACGGAAGCGTCTTCTCACATCAGGAGATCCGCAACGGAACCTCTAGAGAGCAAAGGGGACACAACAGCCAGGGCACCACTGCTGAGGAGACACTCCTCTGTGTTTATAAGGCCCTTGTAATCCAATACAGAGAACATCTGTCACGGGGCCTGAAGGCAAGCTGGCTTGAGAGGTCCTCTTCCTTCAGTTAGACCTCCTCTGTTCTCTCCCTGTCAGCTTAGTGTAATAAACAAGGACCAAGAGAAACGATTTGTTTTGAGGTCAATATTACTTGTATATTTTCAATACTCACGTAGTTTTTTCTTTATGTCTTCTGAACATGAAAAAACATGCTGATCACCTTATTATGAATTTCTTCTATACACATATATGCCCCTATTCATACATACTTCCACCGGTTTCCTAATTTAAAATCTTTAATTTACACCAGAGCATTGTAGGAGGTGGACTAATTCTGAAAACTGCCAGCACAGACACTCATTATTGTTAACCAGAGCAAGGTGGTCCTAGTAGCTTCCACGTAGGCCTATATAATAGTTAAATATGCAGGTTTTCTTATGCAGATAATGCCACAAGATAAATTGCACACAGAAAATTGTTCACATTTAGAGGCAGTATGAAGATCATGCCTTTTAGCTATCTTAAGAGTATGCAAAATTACCATTTAAAAATAAAATGCTTTGAGAAATGTTTTCTATAATCCTTATGATACTGCAATTATTTGAACTGAAAAAACTCCACACCTAGCAAGACAATAATTTGATAGCTTGCTAAAAGAAACAAGCCATAATAATGTATTCATGTTAAGATCCCACATTAAATGGAAAAAACTACTTGAAAAGATGTATGTCTGATTCTCTGTTACCCTAGGGCCACTTTAGACTACTCTGATAAAACAGCCTTAAATCATCAGCGCTGTTTATGCAGTATAGCAGAAATGGGAGCTCTGGCTAATATTTATATACTTGAGAATGTATAGCTATTTTTTGATGTATTGTATTAAAACCACCCTGGTAATGCTAAATGAGATTTAATAGAACTGATGATCTGGTTACGCTGAGTACTTTTGATTATGAAATGAACAGCATTGTGTAATACGTTCTTTTGCTAAGGAACACTAGAGGTCTCTCTAAACCTGTACTCTTTATGTCATATCTCTCACTCTTGGAATGCTTGTGTATGAAGCCTTATTTTGGACCATAGTTTCTGTTTATGCTTTAGACAATTTACCTCATATAACCTGAATGCTAGTGTATAACACCCACTTATTGAATTAATTGTTTAATAGGCCAATTATCTTCAGCTATTTCTCTCTGTAAGTGCGCAAATGAGATCATTCTCTTCTTCTACATAATATGACACTACTGTAATGAAAAGTTAGAGGAGATTGGATAAAGCAATGTAGCATTAGTCTTTCAAGCATGATCCAAAAATTATTGAGGGCAGTGGGACTTTCAATATTGACTCTAGCCGCATCAGGATTTGCAAAAAGCCACTTTACTACAACAGAGATGTCCATTAAGCTGTGTCATTTTAACAGATGCAGAGTTTACCTTTTAGGTTGTGTATGTGTTAACTAATCTGTCTTATATTTTGTATTTCTTTCCAGAACACTCAACTAGTTGGTTTATTAAGCATTTTTCACACTCCTTACACATTTAAGAAAACCTGACTTGCACACTGTTAGTACTCACTAAACAGCGTTTAGAGCTGAGCTTCTGAGGAAATGCTGCCATACTCAGGGTAGCATCTGCTCAGTGAAGCACATAAATTCCTTACCGTATAATTCAGTGGCTTTGGCTGACTCCTGTCAGAGAGCCTGCACAGAGATCCACCTCAGCATCATCATCATCTCTAAATTAACCTGTGGCAACTAAGGTAGTTACAGCTTCCAGCCATTTATGCCGCTCCTCTGCTGGAATTCATTGCCTTACAGCAGGAATAAGAGGACTCCTCGTGTGCTCCCTCAGGCACTGAGGTTTGCATGTGGACTGTTCATGACAGCATAGCAAAGGGCTCTCACCTCAGCTTTTAGAGAGAGACCCAACCCATTTCTCTCTCCTTTCTTGTCCCCTTATTATAGCCTTTACCACCAGTTGTTGGAAAGAAGTGGAGAAGCGCATAGGATTAAATGTCAAAAAACTTTAAATCTGACTTAAGATCCATTGTCATCAGTATATAATTTGGCTGTATTGCATGGATCAAGGAGCACATGCCTTGCATATGTTAAAGTCCCTCATAGTTAAGAGTTGTGCAGTCATCTAGCTTATTTTTCCTCACAGTAAATAAACAAGTCTTTCTTTTGCTATGTGGATGTGCTATTATCTCCATTTCCATTTAGGAAACTGAGTCAGAGAGAGTCCGAGTAGTTTGCTAAAGGACCACTCACAACATTTCTGGCAGACCACAGAGCCAAAGCCAGGTATGGAAAAGACAACTAAAGACTTGGATACTCAGTGTTTCATTAAGCAATGGGGTACCCAATCTTCTTACCTGGCAGCAGGTTCTTATTAAACAAAATGAAAGCACTTTTTCACAGAATGCTCAATTACATTATGGAGTTCAGTATCATTTAATGTTATAAAGAATAAAAATGTAAATGGGTTCAAAGAAGGAATTATGAAAGTTGATCTCCGTGAAAGACAGATCCATTTGTCTAACAGACAGACATTTTTTGTATTGGACTAAATACAAAAGTCCACATGCAACAGCAGCAAGTCCAACCCACTGGATAAGGGGAAAAGGTTCACTGTTGCATACATATTCCTTGAACACACCTTCCACCCTGCTCACTCTGGAGACAGGGTGTTTCACAGAAAAACATTTGTGTTGAAGTTACCACTCCAGCTGAGAGGAGAGAGAGGAAAGCTCTATTTCATGAGGGATATCTAGTAAACAAGTGCAGTTATGGCTGTATAATGCAAATAGGATTTGCAGGGAAGGAAGAGGGGTTTTTTTTTCCTCTAAGGTTCAGAGACTTTGTTCCTATGAAAAGTATCATGTCTTATTTCAGGAGAGCTGGTTCAGGATATGCCATGGAACAAGCAAACAATGACCCAGTTTGCATCATGGCCAGAAGACTAAGCTTGTTAAGTCTATCCAAGTGGGTTTTCCCTTCCATTGACAGGAAATCAGGCCCTTCTGACCTGATACATAGACCTACCACCTACTACACTACCAGGTATGGAAATCAATACGCAGTAAGAGAAGACAGAAGTTTCAAAAGGAGCATTTCTATCTCTTTCAACCTAAGCGCAGTACAGTGGTTATAAGGGTAATTTTGAAACGAAGGGCACTGCAATGTTGTTTTTGTTCTGCAAAGCAAATGCCAGTTCTCCAAGTGTAATGGCAACTGATGGCAGCTCAAGGCTATATCCATTTTTATTCCATGAGTGTACCAGGAACTAGTAGTGCTGGGAGGTCCCTGTGGAAAATGAGGGGATCTAAACAACTACTTGTTTACATAAATATTCTAAATACGCCTTTAGTAAAGCATCATGGTTATAGAACTAATTACGTTTCTCTTCTCTTTACTGACTTTCCGTGGCTGCACCTATTTCCTGTTAAGGCAGATCTCCCATTTTTCATATGGATCTGTATATGCCCTCGTTTTTATTGATTATCATGTGAAGGTGAAACCAGATTCATGTTTTTCTCTCCTCAGGATCCTGTTACCAATACTATTAGCAAATGTAGCAAAAATTTAAAGCAGTTATAGAAGACTGGAGTCAACTTACACCCTTTCACTTTCTTAGGTCAAGGAGCTCTTTGTTTAGCAGTGACTGCTTTACCCAGTGAATGTCTCCCCCAGTTCAGCTTTGCCTTTCAAGGAAGCTGGATGTCCTCAACAAAATACTTATCTTTTTATTTTTCCTTTCATTTTCATACTGCTCAGTCACCCTTGTTACAGAGTCTTTACCTTCTTTGTTCCACCATTAATTTTTTAAAGCTGGCAAAATTCTAGCCAAATAGAAATATCAGGAGAAAATGGCTTTCCAGTTTAGTTCAAAATTGTAAATCATCAGTGTGGGGCTTTTTTCTCAAAATGAGAAAATTCTCCTGAATCAACTGAAACATTTTTTTCATTTCAAAAGACAGATGTTTCAGGTTTAATTTTTCAGGATTTTTTTTTCTCATAAGCTTCTAAATTACATTTAAGTAAATTCATCTGTAAACAAATTCCATCGATTGTTTTCTGAAACGTAAGAAATAAAAACTTCGATTTTTTTATAGTTTTCCTTTTTCAGACAAAGAATCTTCTGAATTTGAAAAAAATCTGTAACTCATGTTTATTAATCTTAAGGTGCATTTTTAGCAAATTACTATTCATCCAAAACTATTGCTTGTTTGTAGTTAATTTCCTAGTTAGGCAAAGAGGCCATCCATGAGGATGTCCACATGATGGTTTTGCCATTGTTTGCCATCTTAATGGCTTAACTGATCTTGTGCTTGCAAAAAGGTATGTGGAAAGTATCTTTGTGATAACCCACCTCTGATACTGAATAAATCCCATGTTGGAACAGCATTGTGAGAATGGCACCCCAGCCATATTAATCCTGAATAAGTAGACGGATCGACATTATCAGAAGCCTGTCTTCTGTTACTTTTACTCAATGTAACTTGGCTTTAAATGGGATATAGTTTGGCTCTGAATATTTTCATTTAGACTGTAAACAGATACATATTGTTACCATTACCAAACCTTTCAGATAGATCAAGGAACAACACTGAAAAGAGAGGAAATTTTAGATAAAGCCAGTGAGATAAATCTGTGCTCCCAAACAAATGTTACACAATCTTTAAAATACATGCAGCTCAACATGTCAGTTCCTAAGGTCTTATTTCAGCACGTCTTACAGATAAGAAAATTAACGCAACCTCACCAAACACAAGCTCAATCAGCCTGCAGGATTCATGGATTTTAAAGTAAGTAAAGGCAGCTATGACTATCCAGCTGGATTTGCATTGCTCAGGCCAAAGAATTTCATCCAATAAATCCTGCTATCAAATGAATTATTGCTTCCTTCCATGTAAGCAGTCCTTAGATCCAGTAAGTTCTGGCTGAATTATAGCAGATCTTTTAGGAGGGCATCCAGCTTCCTTCCATCCTATAGTGCTTACAAGGCTAGGCATGAAGCCCAATAAGCCATCTCCTTTTCAATTTCATAGTGCTAGAACTTAACCCAGCTATGATGTGAAGGTAAACTTACCTCCTTGTGACATACTACTCACATATGCTACTGCCCTTACCCCGTGCCAGAATTCTACCTTTACTCAATGAGATAAGTGTTTCTTTAGAAATGATGACTAAGCTACCAGGAAGAAATCAGTCAACAAGAGGATCACTATCTACAAAAGGAGTACTTCTGATCTGGATCTTTTCTCAATTTGTTTTGCAAACTTGGTGGAATTTGAAAAGTGAAGCAGAGATTTGAAGGAGGAGTGAAAAAGAAAGAACGACAAAGGGCAAGAAAATGAAAATACCTCAGATTTATCTTGTGCCCCTCACTGGAAATTTTTGAAAAGAATACCCTGAACTTTAGGAGTGTTACCCACAGTCTCCCTGTACTGTCAGCACTGAGTTATACACTTCTGGAGGAGAACTCAGATCAAACAAGCTCTGGATCTTCTTTGGGTGCTTCTTTATATCTGCGAACATACAGCAATATATACAGAGCAGGTATATTCCTTACCTAGATACCAGTTTTGTGCGATAAATTTGAACATTAATCATAGTTATGTCTAGATGAATGTAGACTGAAAATGGTCCTATATATTCTACTGGCAGGCATCTGAAATCATCTTGCAGCCTAATTTGCGTTTCTATAACATCACTGCAAAATAAAATGTATTTAATAAGCAGAATCCCAACAACTTCAGGATGGAGGAGGGATTTTTGTTGTTGTAGGTGTTTGCCATTGGTGACATAAGCAAATAAAAGATGTCCCAGCTGCAACCCATTCTCCTGCCTGATTCAAGATTTTAATTTGAAAATGGTTATTTTTAGGCTAGAGCTCATTTGAGGTTGTTCTCTGTCCCCAGCATGTAGCTGATTGCTGATAACCCATTTGGGGGAGTGGGGGTGAACTAGTGCAATCTGCAAACATTACGAATTAGACTGACTGAAAAGCAGAGCAGAGCTGCAGAGACCTTTATGAGATCTGAATCTGATCTCTGATACTCTGCCTTCTCTTAAAGATCCTCTCTTTAGTTATAAGTGACACTTCTTTCACATTTTAAATAGCTGGCAGAAAATAAAAAGGAAAAGACCCTAAAATGTTTTTGCCAGACGAGTCAATGCATTTAAGATTAAGCTGAACATTTCTATACATCTGTGACCTTTAAAATCTGTTAGGAAGGTGAGATGTTAGGATTTAGTCTCAGCCAGGTGATTGATGTTTTTTTTCAACTGTAAAGCAAAGCTATAGTCTGTAGTCTAAAGCCTATTTATAATCCTCTTTAACAGCACTTGGTATAAAGATACAACTCATTTCTTTGTGAAAATAGCCTGGCTCTGCAATAGTATGATATATTTAAAGAAAACAAGGTAAGGACCTGAAGCTTGCCTCCAAGATATGTATTAAAGAACTGTCAATAATTGCCCTGCATTTGAAGGAATTTTGTTAATATGAAAACCTGATAGCATTCCTGTAAGGTAAGTGTCAATAAGGGTGTTTCATTCATCCACTTACCTTCTGAAACAAACTGGCAATGACAATAAACAGGAACAGAAGCAGCTTTGCGGGTGGGGCATTTGTTTCTCCGGCTGCTCCCAAGGATATGTCACTTTATACCACTTGCAAGTAAGTGCCAGTGCATGAAGAGCAGTCTGAGGTTCAATTGCGTATTGGCAGCAATGCTTAATGCAGCCCCCTTCACTCTTCTTAACCTGGTATGCTCTACTGATCCACTCTTCATGTGCTCAAGGAAAGGTTTACATCCAGATGTAAATGCGCATGCCATTTGACGAGGTTTTACCATACAGCTTTTTTTTCCTGTCTGTAGAAAAGTAATGGAAAGAGGGAGAGAAGGTCTCTTGCATTCACTGATGTACAGAAATGGCCCAAATCCAACAGCTTGGCACCTCAATGTCAAGTGGAAGTCAGAGCCTGATTGTCCTTTAGTTCTAACTTCCCATCACAATGATCCTGCTGTCTGCTTTTTGTTACCTCTCATTATCTGACACTGGATTGCAAATCTCACAGTAAACCATTAATAAGCCCAGGCCATGTGCTTACATGGAAGATTTTATACCGGTCATCAGCAAACCTTTACCTTGCTTCTGGAAGGCTGGGCTGATTTTTATTTCTCCTTCATTGTGTTTTTTCAATATGCAAGGCTGCAAATAACACATCGGAAAATGCAGCAAAAATGACAAGCAAAATCTATCTGTTTTACTTAAAGGGATCTGCCTTAAAGTCTGTCCTGATCCACTTTCATCTACTGACATACAGAGCATGTATCACCCTCTATGGGTTGGATAAGCATTAAGGGCACATTATGCATTCAGGTTGCAATCCTGCCACCACTGAAACTGCTTGATTTCAGTCTTAAAGCTGCAGTAAAAATTTACAAGAAAACATACCCCTGGTGCCTCAGAGCAACTTCTTTTTGAGTCTTTCCAGCCTGAGTTATTGCAGGCTGGTACCCCTGCGCATTCAGTCCCTCCCTGCCAGTCAGTCCAGATGGATGTGTTCCTGACTGCTATCTTCTTTCACTACCCTTTTGTCTTACGAGGTGAAGTATGCCTCACTGCTGGCGTTCAGAGTGATGGGCCTGCCTGCTCCCTCCAGAGCAGAAACATTTACCCTTGATCTTCACCCCAGGGAAAAGTTCCTTGCACTCTGCAGCTACCAGGCTCTATCACTATTTGCATGCCTTTTTTTTCATACTCAGTAACTAGAGGAGTTAGTCATGAGATTTTGCTCGGGGGGATTTTAACATGGAAGGGATGCTATTGAATTTAACAGTGTCACCTTCCTTTTGCAAGAAAACAGCATGTTTGTACAATGACAAAGTAAAGCATTCCCTGCAATCACAGACAAGGAGCTTTCTAGACTATGGATGTCCCAAGAACTAGGTGTAAATGAACTAAACAAATTTAAAAACACATAAAGGTTCCGGCTCTGAAATGGAGTCTCAGTTGAGCACCTATCTGTCTAAATACCACTGGGACTTAAGTACAGTGCATACTTTCCAAAAAACCCAACCAAACATACATTTGGAAAGGGTCAAAAGACAAACTTAAGGGCAATGTGATCAAACCTAGAGTTTATGTGGGCAAGGAGAAGAAAATATTAACCAATCTCTCAAAGGTAATACTGAATCAACATAGTGGAAGGAAGGTGTCATTTTATTCTGCGTAGTCAGTTTGGAATTTCCCAGCTTCTCTGAAAGCATTGCTGGAGGAACACAGCGTATATATTTCTTTTACCTGAAACTGATACAGGATTATTTGCTGTTACATCTTGATATGAAAATGTTAACTGTTAGTGCTGCACCTCTCAAGGAAAGAAGCAGAAAAGTAAAAAAAGCTCAAGTAGCAGGTAAACATCCCTGCTACTAAATCTTTCTCTGCATGTCCAGCCTTTCTATTTTGGTTCTTTGCTGAAAGGAAGTACAGGACCATACCTAAGAAACATGACTGTCAGCATTCATTAAGACCAATGCTTAATCTCAGTTGACAACATCAATGTCAGAATCGTAGCTGGGAGCTGGCAGCATTTCAATAGAGGATTCTTCTGAGCTCTTACACACTACTTCAATAAATAATCCTACTGGGAAATATGGAGAAGAGCATTTAAAATGATTTTAGCTGGCACGTCACTACAAGGTTGAACCATCATGTAGTGATGTGCCCACTGCCTAATTCCACTGTGAAATGTTGAAATACAGCTTTTAGCTCCACAGAAGCATGTAGGCCTCTATTTACATGCAAATTGATGCTATTCATGTGTGAACTACAGCAGGTACTGACTCTGCCAGATGGAATAATTTGGGGATGGGCCCATTCTCTTTTGCTGAGGGCTGCATGTATTCACACATGCTGTAGATAATTGTTGGAGTTTCTATGTCACCAGAAGTCCCAATTAAATAGCTATTTAAATAATTTACTTTTTTCCAAGTGAAACATGGTCATGTGCAGTTGCAGAGACTAAAAATAATGATGATGATAAACATACCTGTAATACCACTATTAGTAATAACATCATTAGCGATAAGGGAGAAGCAGGTGTAGAGTATGAGGAAACCTGGATGTGTCACTGCCCAGTGATTCTGGACATGCCATTTCATCTTGTCTCTTTTTTCCCTTTGTTTTCATCTGTAAACTGTTCACAGAAGGCATAATACTTTATCCAGTTTCCTGATTTGAAGTAGGCAAAAAACGCCACAAACATTAGTGTCACAGACATTTACATGCGTTTTGTTGTGTTAGCCCGCACTTGACCTTCACCAGCTATGAGGGTCACTTGATTTTAATCAACGGCAGCCCCTTTCCGCAGAATTAGGTTGATACTGCAAAGCAGTAAGTGGCTAAACTGACTGATGAAAACAGGCCTGGTTTGGCTGATAGTGCTTTATTTGAAGCACTGATACGCTTAATATTTGTTCAATTATCATGAGCAGAGCAATCAGGATATCAGTGTGTGAACCTCCTCAACATGCTGTGGCCAACCTAATATAAGGCAGCAACAAACACAAGACCTGAGAGGAATCAAACAACAGATTCAGCTGATCTATTTACAATTGGAAACTGCAAAGGGTTTTTTAGCCAGTGATTTTCATTTTCTTGAAGCTGGAGATGCAGAGACAGATTTTGACAGCTGCACAAAGAAAGGATTTAATTAAACTGAAGAAAATGAGATAAACTTTGCATAACAAAAGAAAGGAGGAAAATACACCTATCTTGCAGAAATAGGCTGGGACAGGATATGAGGGGGTGTCCTTGAAACCTGTTTCTATAATGTGTACTTCAAGTCATACAACAGGGGAGCAGCCTTGCTGCTGCCAGCCTGCACTGTTTGCACTGAATCTGCATCCCGGCGTGTTATCATACGGGCAGCCCTCTGACGGGGCTAGTCCTCCCCGTCAGAGGAGCCTCTGAGTGGCCCAGCCTCTGACTGGCCCTCCAGCAGACGCCGTCCTGATTCTGCCCCAAACAACCTGCTTCTGCAACGAACATCAGAAGTGTTACTACAGAAAGCAGTGAGAAAGGATTATGGCAAGCGAGGAACATTAGCTGCACATTCAAAAATCCGTAAATGGAAATGACTGAAAAGATCATAAACAAACAGAACAACCAAGAAACGCCACACTGGAAAACCTCTAAATTCAGGCTAAATATGCAACCATTAGGAAGGTCAGCAAAGCCCTTTCTTTTTCCAGTTTCTCCTATTCCAGAGCCACTTCATGAGCATTTGGCTTCACTGTTCCACCTCTGGAACACTTCCACATGCCTTTACATTTCAAGGGCTCTAGGGCTAGCAGATGGGTTTGCTTCACCTGTAAATGTTGGCTAGCACTGCAAAATATAGCCTTACTATGAAATCATTACAGTGGGGAATACAGCATCATCTTCCAACCATGGAAAAAAATCCCTTTACTATGATCCCTAATTCACGGGAGGAAAGTCAAAGATATTTCTCGCTAAATATAATTTCTAAAAGGCCATTTAAAAATAAGATCAGACAATCATATATTCCTGCAGAAAAGAAAAACCTAAGCTGTGAGCATCATGGGTAAAATGGCACACATTCAGATATTAATGCCCGATTCTTTTTTCTTTAACAGAGATGAAAAACACCAGGAAATAGTCCATTCTGGACTTTTTACTTTCCCCATGGGCTTGATTCTAGGACACCAGTTTTCTTTTGTTTTTTATATCCAATCTTTCTTTGTCAATTCTATGGGATAATAATAATTAGGTCAGAAAGTGGAATAAAGGGTACTACCATGAAATTGATATCCCTATCTGTGAATGCTTGTCTCTTCAGCTGGTATGCACGTGTTTGTGAATAGAAAGGCTTGATTTGCTTGCCTAGCTCACCAGGAGTTAATCAGCATACACTGACAGACCTGCCTGATATGTGATACATTGAAAAAAGCCCTAACAGAGGAAAAACAATGAAAAGTCATTCTGCACTGCACACTTCCACAGACACTAAAAACTACTGCACAGGATTAGATGAAAAGACCACCTAGTTTTGTACTCAGTCTCTGAGAGTGACCGAGGAGAGAGTACAAGAAATGAGAATGCACAGGGAAATGCTTTCCCTGCTGTGCTCAACAATTTCCAGTCTCTGTGACAAAAGATTTGAATGCAGACTTGCTTTTACTAGCCACTATTAAGCTTGTCCTTAAAGAGTTTAATCACATTTTGAATCTATGTTTAATTTTATCTTCTAAAAATCCTGTAGCAAGGAGTTCCACAAATAAATTACACAATTTGTGAAAAAGAACCTCCTCTTTGTATTACAACGTACTCCCCAGTAAGATCGCTGGTTATGTTCTTGTACACCAATCTTGAGAAGCAGTGAAGTAGTAATTCCTGATGCTTCTCCCTTACATTGTTTACGATTTTATCCACTTCCGTCACATGCGTCCCCTTTCATTTATTTTCTAAGCCAAAGGCTTCTAATCTGTGTGATCTTTCCTCCTATTTTGAGCATTCTTGTTGCCTTTTTCCTGTTCTAATATTCTCCCCTGAGCATTACTTTGGATTTCTCAGTACGAAATTTTATCTGCTATTTTATTAGTTCTGTGAGTTTAAGGTCTAAGCTTTTCAGTTTTCAGTTTGACTATACTGATAATTTTCTTATTGCCACTACACACGAACCTCCTCTCCAGGATCTCTGATAATACGTTGATTAGTATAAATCCTAGCTCAAAGCCCTGGAGTACCTCCCTTCAATGGAAAAGCTGTCCATGTAGTCTTGCCCTTTATTTCTTATCTTTTAACCAGTTTTTAATACATGAGAGGACCTCTCCTCTTATGCTTTGATAGCTTAGTTTCCATGAGAATGTCTCATGAGAAACCCTGTCAGAAGTGTTGAATGGAAACCACTTGTATGAAATGTTTCCTGTCAGGAATTAGAATATTCATTCAGGATCAGCAATCTATGGAAAGGACTATTTGATTTCTGGAGAAAGGGAAAAGGAATCGTGAATCATTTATAGGATGTTTTCTCACATTCTATGTCAAAGTAGATGCTGCAGATGACGTTAAAGTATCATCATTTCAGTAGCTTAGCTGATGTTTTAGTAGTATCATCTGGTGAATACTGAAACTGATAATTTTACCTAAATTCTATATAATCCCACTTTCACTTCTTTTCTTTTTTAAACTAAAAACTGAAATGAAAACAGGGGTGACCTAAAATTAAATAGAACAAGTTGAATTTGCCTTCAAGCACATTTGGGTGAGGCTGAAGAAAAATGCCTGACCTCACAAGAGCCAATATTCAGCGCTGGAGCCCCTTGGCAGCTCCCATCAGTCCTGGCTCAGAATGCAAGGCCTTCCCAAGGTACAAGCCAGACAGGCTAAAAGAAGTGGCAGACTCTCTCCTTTGCTGTTGTCTACTCCACTCTTTAACAGCAGATCAGTCTGAACTGCTCTGGCAGATGCTGCATTGCCATCAAACATGTGTAGGACGTACAGCATACAGTTTCAGGTACAGGCTACATTCCCTGTCACCTCTTGCAGCTCCATCCTGGCAGCAACAGCCACAAAAAGTCCCACTCCAGTCGTCTCCCCAACTTGGCATCTTTCCTTTCCAAAAACCTAGGAAGCACTTCAAATACAGAGTGCTCTGATGTAGGGCTGCTTCCTTTAAAACCCAGTAAGGAGCGAGTAGAGAAATGAAAAAACTTTAAAGTAAGTGGGAAGTGAGGGCCCCTTTCAACTGCTCTCCTCCAGTCAGAGCCTTTCTGAAGACCTCTCTCCTCCAACCTTTCTCCAACCCTAAGCCTCAATGCCGACATTCTCAGTTCTTTTCTCACTTACCTGCCATAACCTTAGGGACTGCTAGCAGTCCTCCTCCCCCAGCAGAACCCATTCTGCCATCCCTCTGAAACTGAATTTTCCCCACTTTGCTGACAAGCTGTAGAAAAGCAAAAAGTAAATGGAAATTTATACTGCTGACACTGAGGAGGTCTCTGTCTGTTTGAAATACAAGTTATCGTAGTAATTTGGAGAGCTAAGCAAAGTGAGCAGAGAATCTGTATGAGCAGGCTTTCACATTGTGTTTCCTTCTGGTCATGGCATGGAGAAAAATAATTTACCAAGGAAATGATCTCACAAAGACATAATGTAAGAATTAGTAATGTCTAAAATAAAAAAACTCTTCGTATATTTTCCTATAATTTCATTAAAAGAAACATTTGTCATCTTGAAAAATCAAAGTTAGCTTTTATTTTATTTTATAATCTTGTGTTACTTCCTGATGAATAATCACATGGAGATAAAATAATTCAGACTCAGGTGTACCAGGCATTTAAGGATATAAAATATCAGAGGCATATTGTTAATTCCCCAAGCCATACATTGCAAACCTAAGAACACTAGCATTGCGATTACACTTAGAAGACATCTGCAAATACTAAGGACAGTAAAGGTCATTAAATAAACTTAACACTTACCTGTACTTCAAATAGAACAAGGAGTTTGAATTCCTGCTGTAGGTGCCAAGCCCACTCTTTTTTAACTCTCTCGTTATGACCATTTTCATACAGGAAGTTATCATTACAACAGAGAAACTCTCTACAAGGTATATGTGGAGCTGGACAACAATTTTAGAATAAAACCTAAAAATGGAAATTTTAAAAGGCAAAAAAATCCCCTTAAAAATAATCCAGAAACAGTTAATGCGAGAGAACTACTGCTCCTTAACAAAATGAAGAAATATAATCTTAGAATAATTTATCAGAACATTGTTGAAATTTTTCTTTTCTTATGTCTTTTGTGTTGGCTGGGAGCCATTTACTCCTGCACTGCAACTGAAGAGAACATTTGCCTCCTTGGTTTTCAACTCTAATATCTCATAGCACAAGCAGAGCTTTTGTTATGCATCAGCAGCTGCCAATATTTTAATGAAAGGCTCCAGCAAAAATGGTTGTCCTTTGCTTTTGATTTATTTTAGCTGGCAGCTCTTCAGAGTTCCACTCCCCAGTTCAAACCCAGTCCGCTGTAGCTTCTATAAGCAGTCCTCCAGGATCTCCCAGTATTCTCCCATTGCAAACTGATTGACTACACTGTCAGAACCTCTCAACAAACTTTCCAGTTTCATTTACTCTGCGAGACTTTTGTTTTCAGCAAAGCAAATTCCCAATTCTACCTTCATCTCCTATCAAACTGGAAGGAATATTTTTACATCAGATGTGTTCCTGCTGAATCTAGGCATTTAGCAAAGTGTCTAATTCTGTCTCGTTATCCTACAGTCTGCATTTGTTTCTCACAAAGTAAGTCCTTTCTTCGCCTATTTGTTTATTTAAGGTTTTAATTGCTGATTCTTCTTTTTTTTTTTAATTCTTGTATGAGTGGCTATTTCACTACCACTCCATCTTGGATGCTGTGATAGGCACAGGCAAAATGTGAGACACCTAAGCAAGCCTGTGCTTAAGACACATAAATCTGCAGAAGTTAGATACATGTCTAAATGCTCTCTTGAAATCTTACTGACAAAAAAATTTGTGGGCTTTTTGCATTGGACTATCCTGATGTCTCTGTTTTATACTACTGGTAACAACAGCAATTAACCAGCTTCCTTTCTGGTGTGATAGTCCTAGGAACTTTCAGTAAACCAGTTGCAGTCAGGAAAAAAAAAACCCTTGGAAGATAATAAATGTCAATTCATTTGTACAACAAGACTATAAACTGAGGCTGACTGCAAAACACAGTTTAGATAAAACAGTGGAAACCCTATGAATTATATTTCTATTCATGACACAGAATTTAAAAGCACAGAATTTGCCCAGATTAAAAAAAGTCCTGGAGAGATGGTATTAGTTTAACCATTTCTACTAGCCTTCATGATTTATCTTATGGTTCTGTGGAGATGTAACACTGCTTGGCATACTAAATAGTGTCACTTCCTTCTGATTCTGTCGAGTTTTAATGTCAACTAGCACAAGGAAATGTTAACCTCTCCTGTTCTCACTCTTTCAGTGTGATTTCTAATACATCTGACACAATCCTTTGCAAGTCCTTATTTCTCTGTAATTACATTAACATGATGATGTGCCTTCATCTGGGACTTCATCAGGATTTCATCTTGTAAAGAAAAAAAAGTCCTAGATCATTGAAGTACCTTTTTCTTATGAAACCATCTTCAAAGCCTTAACCTCAATGTTTCTAGAGATCTGTCAGCTTAGAAGTAACACCTGACACCATCAAATTATTGCTATTATCACATCCAGGACAATCACTCCTCCCTCCCCTGCCATCCCAAGGTTTTCAGAAAACAAAAAGTAGGGTTTCTTTCAACTTTGAAAGTTGTTAGCCACGAGTGTGACTTAGATTTACTGCATTATTCTACTGTAGTGTCCCAGGAAGACTTGGCAGAGATTGATTCCAGCCACACCGAGGATGACACATATCAAACTCCTTCACAGATGCTTATTCACCCATCAGATTATATAACGTTGACCCTGGAATTGCTGAGAACTAAAAGGAGTAAAAAGAGAGTTGGATGTATTTTATCTGGGATGCCAGGTCATTAAGACTATTCTGGTAAGATATAACAGAATGGTATGATGCAGACTTTCTACCTCAGGCTATGAACTTGTCATCTTACAAGTGAAGTGAAGCCAGTCTGCTTAACTGCCTGAGCAATAAATAGAACCTCTTTCCTAGCACATAATAAAAGCAATGGACAACTTTTTTACTTAACTTTCTCTTCTTCATTCTCTCTTCTGAAAGTGCCCTGAGCTGTGCTGAAGTGCTTGTTTAAGAGTGTTCACTGTTGATACTTGTAAGTAATTAGCCATGGTAATTGTGCTATTTTTTATGTCGTGAATGTTATTTTATGTTTACAAATACAATGTCATAACTTCATGAAGTGGTGGAACGTGGCTTATTTTTTGCAATCTGAAACAATGCTTAAGATGGGAAAGAAGAAAAACTGTAGTTATTTCCTAAAAATTTCCTACAGCATGTCATTAAGTAAACTGGAATGTGAGCAAACACAGGACCCAGGTCATTGCTGTAGAGCTAAGACATTTCTCTGATGACATAGTCTAATGCTAAATATGCATGCATTAGATGTTCCGTTTTAAGATGGTTTCTTCCCTATGGCAGAAACCTGCCTATTGCACAGGGGACAGAACAGAGGAAATAGAACAAGCATCCAGTTTTGACTCTGTTATTATAAAGGTTGGTTTAGACTGTACTACTGAAAAAGTGTTCTACAGTTACGCAAAAAATCTATTTAGGGTTTATTAAAAATCCTACATTGGTGAAGGACAGATACTACACTGACTGACTTCTGTCCCTCTCTTGATAGCCACAGAATTTAAGGCAGCTGGGCCAATTTGATCTCCTATATCTTGCAGGACATTAATTTCAGTTACCTCTAGGGTCAGCCCAATACCCTGGTCTACACTAAGGCATTTTGATCCTCAACAGACAAACCTGTGGCAACCCCAGGCAGACAGTGGAAAAGCCTGATGGTATGCCACGCCATGCAAGGCATGCTTCAGACAATATTGCTGACTGAATATGATCTGAAAAAAGTTGTTTGTATTGGGCCTTTTCCTATGGCAATATACTAAAGCCACATGTTAAGGCAACTGTATGTCATGACCCCTTACATCCTTCTCGTGACTGCTGCTTTTCAGTTGCCTCAACTTTGCAGTAATAACAAGTTGTCTTTCTTGCCAGATAGTTAAAACTTCATTCCTGGCCATTGTGTCATACCAGTCATCAGGTTTCTTTAGAGAAAACATACACTGAAGGCTAATATATGATCTTTGGTACTCCTGTCTTCTGAGGAATATGAAAGGCTTCACATTGACCTAAATAAAAACATGGCTTGTCTTCAGTGTCCTGGTACAGTCCATACATTCAGCTCTAGCCCTCTTTTTCTTAGGTCTTTAGGCTTTGAGTTGGCAGAATTTGCATCTTCAGTTATTGCAACAAAATTATGTTTACAAACGAGGAAAATAATCAGGTCCCTTTAAAAATCAGGTTTATGGGAACTAATCTAAATGTGAAGTTAACTCATTTTTAAAGCTGCAGCTTAAACTGTCATTAAAGCAGAAAAAATAAAGGCCTTTAGAGAGAAGGGAACATTAAGAGGAAGGAACTGAGACATCAGGTTACAGAGAGAGTTGTTTTCTGCCCAGCAAACAAGTAGTAGAGCTAACTACTTCATCTTCCATCCCACATAAACAAGTAGCTGATGATACAATAAACGCAGCAAAAGTGAATCTCAGTACTGCAAATGGTTTTATGCCAAAGCTCAACAAAAGTCAGGCTCTAAGGTTGTATAAGCTCTTTACAAACAGGCAAGTTAAGACTGCAATATTACACAAGATCATTTAAAGCCTCTAAAAACCTTTAAAATTTCTCTCCCTCTTTCACTGGCACTTTAATAAGGCAATTCCCAATATTTGACTTGTGAAATAGCCTGGAATATAACAGTTGTATCAGCAGCCTGTAGCTAGGCTGTTCCTTATTGGTCCTCTGTGAACATTTTAAACACCCTTTGTAACATGATGAAAGCCATACCTATTTCAAGGCTTATTTGCACAGAGGGAGTAGTTAAAAGTTTTGATTATTGGGAATGCAGATGGTGGGGTTGATTCTGGGAGAAGCAGTCTATTCTCCCAGTCCCCAGCATCTGGAGACCACTGGCCACACTGGCACCCATTTTTTCTGAACTAAGTCCTTTTCATCTGATAACAAATCTGTGACTCGCATTGTTCATTTCAGTAATCCAGCTCAGTGTCACATCAGCTTTGTCCCCATCTTTAAATATATTCATGCCATCTGTCTCATGGTCTCAACTGGTAAAACAATTGCATCGTAGGTTACGTACAATCAATTCCCAGTTGTTCTGAACAGCTTGAGATGTCTCACATCTTACTCAGTGGCTTGTGGAAGAGACTGATAAATTATTTTTTATAGGAAGATGATCAGTTTAGGATTCCCTTTACTGACATTTCAGATGCCAAGAAGTTCAGATTTTAGCTTGATATCTTTGCACTTTTTCCCCATATGGTTTTGGTTCCTCTTGCAAAGAAATGTGTTTCACTCCATATGTCTCTTATCTTGAGCTTTCAGTGTCATCTTTAATTAGAAACTGAAAACCAGTTGGTTTGATTTAGATCAGTATTTGTCATTGCTGCTATTGTCTGTCAGACAACCATATTGAAATGTTAATGTCAAATTAAAATTATTCTTTATAGGGTCATAAATATGAGATACGCAATTAAAACATTCCCATTAAGAAATAAGAGTGTATGACAGACTCTTGTTCATGATGCCTCAGCAGCACACCCAGTCAGCACTGTCCTTGTGAGACAGCATTGTGAATCTCTGTCACTCAGACCTACCACAGCAAAAACCTAGATTAAATCTGTGGCTGCAGGTGTGACACAGTTCAAATTCAGACACCAGGGGAGTTAAATTTGCTTTCAGCTCTTGTGATCATGATGAAATTGTCAAAGTGAATGATGATGCATCATCCAAATGGAGAATGTAGGTGGCCCTCGCTGAAAGCTGTATATCAGGAGCAATTGGGTCCCCTTACATTCGTGGGAACAAAACCCAGGGGGAGCAAGGCTGTGGTCCCTGGCAGGATACAGCTGCTCCGTTCTGGATAGGAAAGGCTAACCATACGCAGAGAGAAAAATGAGGAACGTGGAATAGCACAGGCCTGAACAGGCAGGCCAGCATTCGCTACACAGATCTGTAAGAAAATCAGTATCACCCCAATTCTGTTTCTGAAAGTACATCACATTCTTAATCATTTTTTTCGACTTGAAAAACATCCAGCTTCCTTATGAGGTAACTCCACACTAACCTGTGGGTTCTAGTGACAATAGGTAGGTCCTTGCCTTGAAGCCTCTGAGGTAGGTCCTTGCCTTGAAGCCTCTGGGAAGAGCTGGGTTTTGTCTTTTTCTTCAAATGAAAGGAACCTGAACAAATGTGTAACTTCATTTTGGTAGGTCTTTTTTCATCCTGAGTCTATAACCAGCATTTCTCTTTCATAAGGAACCCTCTACAGTAACTTAGCTGACCCTTTTGTTCTGTTACACATGAACACAGTAGTGTGAGAATTTCCAGCATTCACTCATTACCTTACCCAGAGGTGGTAATAGGGCCTCAGATAATCCATAAATAGTGCTAAGAGCTACGTGTGAAGAGCTGTACACAAAAGAAGCCTTTTACAATGAAGCATAAAACAAGGTATTTGATTTATCCTGTGAATCACAGGAACAAATGCTGCATACTCCTGCATGCTAGCTACTGACACGCTGTCTTCAAACCAGTTATTCAAGCTAGTTATTTTCACATTGTCAGAGATCAGTTTTGTCATTATGAATGACTGCAGCCATCTGCATGTTCAGAGCTGCCCCAAAGCAAAGAATATATCCCTCTTCCCTGCAGTCCCTCACACATGGCAGCGGCAGGGAAAAGGGAGCCTCGAGGTTCCTGTGAATATGGCAAAGCAAGAATTTGATAGGACTGATGGCATGGAGGACAGACTGGTCCTTGTAAGTAAGGCAGCAGGTAAAATACTAATTTTAGTGAACTTTTAGAATTTTCTTGAATGCAGAGAAAAGGACACGATCTCAAGCACAAACTGTCCTCCAGGGTCCTCTATCTGTGATCAACAGTGCCTGGAAAGATGATAAATACCTTCCAGAAATAGCTAGGCTTCTATTCTATGGGAATTTTATTTCTGTGTAACATTTCTGATCATTCAAACCAGTTCTAAAGTGGAATTTCTTCTGCTCTCAGCCATTCTGTGAATCCCTGTTTTTGTGACAAGGTGCTAGTTGTCTTGGAAATTGTTTTAGCACCTGAGATGCTTCAGCTCTGTGCAGGGTTATAGGGACATTGACCATAAAATAATAATAGCTGAAGCACTGCTTCTGGATACTGACCTGAGTAAAATCAGTCACATTTTTGGAAGGCACCCAAGTAGTTGTAGCCTCCATATTTTCTTCTCTCCTACTAGGTAAACTGAGAATAAATCAGGGTCTTTTATTGTGATACAAAAAACCCAAGCAGTTACACTGGGCTTCATGGGTCAGTGCTTTGATGTCTGTGCCAGTATAAATCTGAGCTAAAATATATTTCTTAACTACACAGGGAAAACAGTAAAGAATGTGAAAGGAGCTCAGAGGATAAGCGGACTAAAACATGAATAATTGAGATGATAGGTTTTCAGTAGACATTGCATTCATCTGCATGAATAAAATGGGTATGGTCTTCGTTTTGCTTCCATCACAGTCAATGGCAACACTGCCTTGTCTGTACAGGGAAGAATGGGACCACACAGATTATCACCTACAGTGCACTTGCAAATTTCTGCCTGAACAGACTGGTGCAGGTACAGCATCTTACATACTTTCTGGAGCTCTATTTCCCCTGTAACATACCGACTGAATAAGAGGGAGAGATGATAAAAAGGTTGAAGGACTACATTCAGGAATTTGTCTAGCAAGCCTTAAGATGTGTCAGTGATATTGTGGAGTCACAAAGTTTACCGAGAAGCAAATTAAAATGCAAAATATGGGGGAGTCATACTTCAATGTCACTACAAGAAGTCCAGTGAATATCAATCTAAATTAATTTTGGCCCCTTTAATCAATCATCTCTTTATGAAATACAAATAAAGCCACATCAGTATGACATGTTATTAAGGAAGAAAAGAGATGTGCCCTAAACTTCTGGTGACAATTTACATAAATGTCATTTGCGGCAGTAAGGTTAGACCTCAGGGAGAACATTATAATATTCTAAAGAGCATCAGCAACTTCACTGTCTACAAACCATGAAACAAAGACAATTGGCACCCAGGAACTAGAGGGTGCTGGAGAAATGAGAGAGAAGAAAGTTAATCAGGCGTCTCTGTAAATCTTACGGAGTTTTCATAGCATAAAAGGAATGCAAACAAGCCATTACAAGAAAATGGCCTGAAAGAAGACTATTTAGTGCCATTTTTTTAAAAGAACTATGATCCTTAACTCATGCAAAAAATTCTGTTTCAGTAAAAGATCTGCGTAACTAAGGTACATGGTTATTGTGTTTATTATATTATACTATGATTGTTACCGTATTTGTATTACTGTAACTCCCAAGTCGCCAGATGAAAGTGGGACCCTGTTAAGCCACATGTTTGCTGTAGAGGAAAGTCACACCAGGAATTTTGTATTCTAAAGAGTGGAGAAATGGAAGGAGACTAATTTCCCGGAGATATATTGAACATGGCTGGTTAAACCACGATTAAAGCTTGGGAAATGCTATTCACAGCCAGTGCCCTAGTCAGTACACAGCCCAGCTCTTGCACCCTGTATGCCTCTGATACACACCATAGGTATTCTTCACAAAAAGGTCATTGGATCACACTGAAATCTCAGTTGTAGCCCATTTCTCTCATCAGGTCTGTAATGTGTGTTTTGCTTTCCTTCCCTCCAGCCTGTTTATCATTTATTCCCATTCTCCTATATCAAAAATGAACAAAGACACTTTCTAAAGGCCATTTCACAGCTTTAGGGAGCTGTATCCAGGAGAGTAATGTGTGATCTAAGGCAAGCTGAGGAGCATTATTTTCCTATCACCACCCCACAGATGATGGGGAGTGACAGATTACATGTCAGTCACAGCACACTAAGCAAAGGGCCCGTTTGCCAGTAGTTCTGTCCTTTCTGGCTCCAGCTAAAGCATTGTTGAGAATGAAAGATGGTTTATAAATAGCTCACACTGAAGTCAGTCTATCACAGAGGCTGCAGATCAGCCTGGTCTTTATTCAGGCTGTTCAAGATGATGTCTGTATGCTCATGTACACGCAGGTGTTGCTTACACAGTCTGTAAGGATCATGTCCCAGAGCTATTCCCTTCCTAGCTGTCACCTTTCTTTGCAAGAAAAATAAAACCTACTGTGAGAACATTTAACTTCACTCCCTTCACTCCTTTTTAACTTCCCTCTCATTTGATAGATTCCACATTAATTTGTACTTTCTTAGAAAGACTTTTTTTAGAAAAATAATTTTCAAGTATCAATCCTTTCCCTGAAAAACTGACAATGAAAAAAGAACAATATCTTATTAGCAATCATGTTAACAGATATCCCACAGGAAGTGTAATATGGAGAGTAGGTATTCAGTAACAGAATTCAGTAAAACCCTTTGCCAAAACCGAAATGAATCAGTCTGGAGACATCAAAAATGAGTCATTATTCTCTAACCCTTCCCTGAATGTTCACACACAAAGACTATGGATTTTCAAGACTTTCTGCTTATACTATGAAATTAAATCTATCATCTGAATCAAAGTATGAGTGTCCTCAGTCTGCTGAGAAAATTTCTTTCTTTCTGCCTAGAGGCAGAATGGGCACACGATATTTTTATGCAGTCTTCCTACTACTTAACCTATGGGCAGACCCCAGAAGACCACCACCTGCCCAGGATTTTGTGATGCCCCAGCCTCTCTGTCCTGTAATTGAACACAGCTACCAAAAAGTGTCTCCTTTGTCAAGTAAGTGACAGGAAAGACTGGTATGGAGCCAGCTGTGACAGACCTGCAGCAGCATTCCCTGCTCTAGAAGACTCCTGAATTGCTGTTGGCATGGTGGCTTTACATAAAGGAACTTGAAGAGGGACTGACTTTCTGATGTTTACCTCCACCTGGTTTAATTTTAAATAACCTCTCTGAAATTAACTTTCTGCATTATCCATTAAACTTGTTCTTGGTGCTGCCAATAGGAGGGAAGATGAATAAGACTATTTGTTTCAGAAGAGGAGTCCTAAGCTACAATAAAATTTTATTGCCAAAAGCAAAAACAGAACAGATTGGAACAGAAGCTGTGCCCACAGAAAATTTTTCTTTTAATTATCATTAAAAATAATTTATACTATTTTAATCTTATGCACAGAATATCATTATTCCTGATATACTGACCAAGAATAAAACCTGACAAGTTACTCACTAGCTGAAGGTGTAAGATGAAGACCAATGAATTATACATATGTTTTGGACATACCTTAAATCAAAACAGTATGGGTCTAAATTGGGACTCACACCTACTGAAATCATACCATCTGAAATTTCAGCCATATACCTTCTGTCCGTTCTGCATCATTCTCACATGCAAGAGCAATGACTGCCTAGTGCATCAATAATTGTAAAAAAAAGAAAATTACACTACAGCTCATCTATGATACTGCATACATTGTTTGCAGACTTATTCCTTTGTGGGGGAAGGAAGAGGAAGATAGATAGATAGACAGACAGACAGATAAATAGACAGGCAGGCATGCTTGTTCTATCATCTACACTCATATAAATCACTGAAACAGACACCGCTTTTTGCCAATGTAAGGATATACATTCAAACCATGGCTGCTATGTAATGGAGAGGTACATAAGTTAGCTTCCTTAAAGGATTAATTTACCCTTTAGAAAAATTCTGCACTACAGTCAAAGGCTGCTTCTAATATCTGACACTTCGGCTTTTATAGCTAACTGGGGATCTTAATACTGAAGTACTACCTGCATATTATATATATACCAAGTGGAAAATGTATCGGGCTCTCCTTCAGTATTGCAGAATTCATGTTTCTGTGTCTGTGGTGGTCTTCCATTAAATGTGGGTCTGGCTCTGAAAATACTTCCTACCAAAAGTAGTGCATAGACCCAAACAGGACAATTCTCCTGAGTTCACATTGCCTCCACTGTTTCCCGTTTTCCGACTGTGTAGGGTAATGCTGAACACCTGGCAAGCACCAGAAAGATGGTGACAAGCAGTTCTTTGTGCTACAGCTGAAAATAGATCTGTCTTAAAAGAGAGTCTAAGTGTTATTCATTGATCGTATCTGTTATTGTCTACATAAACAGAAGCAGCTGACTGCAAAAGTCCTCCGCTTTGGGAAAATGAGGATCACGCTGCCAATTTAAGGCCAGATGGGACATGGCTGAACAGCAAACTAAAGATGGAGGAATGGGAAGTGCTCTGCTCAAAGGTAGCAGGGTACTGTATGAGTTTTGTGGTTGATCCTCTCCTAGGGGGTTTTCAAAGCTATTAAAAGTCTAGGTAAGCTTTTACTTATGAAGAATCGCCCTCAGCTAATGAAAATGGGCATCGTTCATTAACTTGAACAGTGAGATGCTGATTTACATGGATGAGTATATGGCCTGACAGTTACACTGAAGTCACTGCTAGGAAAACCAGAAACTATGTTAACAAGGATAACTAAGTCTCAGAAATCTAGGCCTGAACTTCAGCAGCAGCAGAATTTTAAAGCTCCTGTGCCCTGAGGTGCTTATATCATATGCAATACTATTACAATAACCAGTTACAAACAAAATTATTTTATTAAGTTAATTACTGCTCTTGTAGTCATTTTTCTACCACTGCTACCCTGGTCAGAGAAGGCACTTAGAAAGTTTGGCTGCGATCCTTCATTGTTAAGACTGAAAATTTAATGAAAATTCTACTCTGTTTTTTTTTTACCAATAATTTTATTGTTGGTCAATCTCAGACAATAAGCCTGCTAGTTTCCCTGAACCTTGACACAAGATGAATCCTGCAGGTAGTTAAGTGCAACTATTCACTGCAGGCATTTCTTGCAATGAATCCAAAATAATTCTGTTTTACTCTATTCCTTCATCCCTTTCAGTGGCAGGAGGTTGGGAAATGCCCTTCCATCAACCGAAGTTGCAGAGGATGAACCTGGCTTCCAGAAGGAGAGTAAGAAATCAGTGAAGATAGGCCTTTTGTAGAAATCATTGAGAGTCAGGCATCTCAGCACTTCAGAAAACCCCACCAGGGGCCCAGCAACATCATTTGGAGGCTAAATACTTTTCAAAATCTTCCTTTAATGTTTTAGACTCCCTGAAACCCACAACATAAAGGACCATATTATCAAAGATTATAAAAAATATCTTTTGTCTTAGTGCCCTCTGAATGAAGCTATTCTTAAGAGGAAGCATAAAGAATGGAAAAGAAAAGAAATAAAAGCTGTACCACTTATCTCTTCAGTGTATAGGAATAGCAACGCTAAGCTAACACAAATATTGCTTAGCCAGATCCTGTTTTGGTATTCCAGTGGTGCATGCAGTTCTAAAACAATACCCTTAATATAGAATATATGTGATTTCCCTAAATCATTATTCTCTGCAAAAGATATTCAGTCCATAGTTTTTTTCCTTTTATTTTCAGGGATTAAATCTGCAAGTCCTTATTTAAGTAAGATGCTACAGAAATCCACAGGGCTTACCTGAGTTAAAAGCTCAGGAACTGGTCCTGCATATGCACATAAATTGCTTTGGGAACTGAAAGATTGTAACGTAACAAAAAAAGAGTCCATAATGCATGCAGGCTTCTGACAGTTTTTGCAAACATCAAGGAATATGACACCTACCCTTAATATGTTTCTGCTCTGATTATGAATCCCCAACTGCACTGAGTCCATCTTTGCATATGCCAGATGAATCATTTTTCCAACCTGAGCTGTCTGGTATTTCTTTGAGTGGATGAAGAACTTGTTAAAAACGAAATACAGAGTAATGGGTACTTATAATTTAAATGAATCACTGCATGCAAAGTAATTTCTTTAAACAATCTGCCAGGTAAATCTTGAATCACCAGCATGACACATTTGAAATTTTAAAAATTTGAACATACATTATTTAAATACTAGTACCATTAATTGACATTCAACACAGTACAATTCATTGTTTAAGGGAAAAATCCCAAGATGCCTGTGCAAGAAAAACTTCCAAAGTCAAGAGAAGTTATACCTGCAGATGGAGAACAGGTTACAAAGGTCCCATTCTTCTCTGTTAGACAGGCTAACCTAATGTTTACCTTTATCAAATTGCAAGGAAGAACATTCACACTTTGTATGATGGAGAAAAATGTTATCTACCTCATTATCTAGAGACCTACTAGGCAAGCTGCAAAAGGCTTAGGAAGGTAAGATATGCAGTTGCCCAGAGAATCAAGATTTTATTTATATGTGCTGTTTGCAGAAGCTGTAAAAACGCACACCATTTGCCTGACTTGGCTTCTTCTGAAGCTGGGTCAATGCTATGCGATTCTGAAAACACCTCACTCTAAATGTAGCCTGACATATTTGGAATTGGTCAAAATCTTTAATTTCCACTATATACAGCTAAGATTCTGATGTAGAAGTTTTCCCTTTAAGAACACTACACACTTTTGGGAACAGGCATATCTGGGTAAGAACATAGGAGAATGAGGCAGGAAGTTGGTAGGAAAGGATTTGAGCTGGGGAGATTGTGTCCTACTGTTCTGGAAGATTTTCTGCAATGTTATTTTTCAATCAAATTTTCATCAACTCTGGCAGTACAATTCAGGCATATTTTCTACATAACTGACTGAAACAGCCAAAGCATTATGATGAGCAGCTGTGCAGACACATCAATCTATGCAAGTTTTACACAGGTCTAAAGTAAGAATGGGCGATGTGTAGACGAGTAGATTTTACCTTGCAGGTATATTATCCTTCCCTTTGAAAATCTTGATCAGTGCTTTGCAATACCTTAGGTACACTCCTTAGCTCATATGACATGAACTAAGGAGACTATGACATGTACTTTCAGCATAACAGCAGGATCAGGCTCTATATGGCTGTCATCGTGCATATCACAAATTTGTCCTGGTGTGATTGTTAATTATGTCTAATATTTGGGACATCTTTCCACTGCTATAAAATGCTAAAAGATCAGACTGCTGATACCTGGCTTAAGCTAAACATCCTTGTTCTAAGAAGCAGTGCTTTTCATATAGACATTACTTCTTTTAAAAGGGTAAGAGGTTAATATCATTGGCTTAGTTCATAAGTATCACTAAGACTGAAAACAGTAATGAGGAAAAAAGAAAAATACAATGTGTTCAACACAACACTTTTAGAGTTTCTAAAACTCCGTATTTCCCTCTACCAGACCAAAGCTACGCTATGCTATGCTATGCTATGCTGTTTTGCCTTCAACACTGGGAAACCAAGAGTGGATTTCTAAAGTGCATTAAGTGGTAGGACTAGGTCACATGAGGACTGATGCGAAATTGAAGAAAATTGAGAAATCTATTCTTTAACTACAATTTTCTGTTACATTTGAATGTATTTATCCCATGGTAATTTTGAAAGATTTGCCTCACACTAAAAATAATTAGCCTAATACTCAGTAATGCATTTGAAATTAAGGAAGTTAAGCAGGTATACAACTGGTCTAACTAGTACCACTTATTAGAACAAATTCTGGAATTATCTGGGTAACTTTATGTCAAGGGGTAGTATCTCATTGACTTCAATGAGCTCTGAATAAAGCTCTAAAATTCTCTGGCTCACTTGATTTTGGATTTGTATAATGAGGAGAAAACAAGATGGTTCCACTGAAATAAATGGAGCTACACTTGTAGAATCAAGGTAGAATCAGAACTGGGATTACTGAAATTACATTTTTGGCAATGCTAGTGTAAGAGAGTTCAAAATCAGATTCCTATTATGGTCATTCTGGAAAAGCATTTTCCTTTTGTTTGTTTTAGTAAATGTTTTTAATAGATCAAAAGTGCTTTACAGGCAAATGCAGATTACCAAAACCAAGTGGATTTACAATTTCTTTTTATTACCACTAATGGAATACTAATTCAAGTTTTGGGTGCAATGTAATGCCATGAAACAACAATAATCTTATTTTTATAGCCCCTACACATGTAGAATAGCTTAGGCTTTCTTCTATTACATAGTGCTCAAATGGCATTATACTTGGTAAATGTAGCTGACAGTCATGATTTGTCTTTCTGTTGTCTTCATGTTTCTCAACACAAGTACTTTTGTTCAGTATTAGGCCAATTCTACAGGTTAAGCAAACCCCCTACATTTTCAACGTATTTCAGCCAAAAAGCTGTTGCTGTTTTATCCAGCTTCTCAGGCCCAATTACATTTCTCAGAAATCCCGTAAATATAACAGGTGGAGTCACCCCAACACTTTAATAGTATTTAGATGCTTGCACAGTTCACTGCTTGGCTTTGTTTACACTCAATGCCCACCTTTCTGTTGACTTCTGTAGCCTTTAAACCAGCCCTTTAAAGACTACACTAATTCAATCACTATGTATAAAGCCAGATAAGTCAGTTCAGCTATGGCCCTTTGCTGGAATAAGCTATTAAATTAAGTTTTATGGGGAAATAATATTCTCATTATAAATAACCTGCTGCAAACCCAACAGTATTAGAAAAAAAGAAGACAAACTAGCGAATCAGTAAATGCCAAGTCCGAGGCTGGATTGCACGTTGAGTCGGCAGAGCCTTCTATCTTGTCCCAGAAGACAGGAAATGTGTTTAGAATTGAAAGCCACTGAAGTTGATTGCACCCTGCAAGACAGTGGGTTGCACGGCTTGTGAAAGCCTGACTGGGAAATCACCATATGCGTGTGTACAGCTTCTGAACAGCCTTGACTCCCAGAATCTCCTCTGCCAGACTAATACAATGTCACCTTAGTAGGAAGGTTTTGGGATCCATCTGGAGTACGTCCACTCTTTCTAATATTTTTGTCTATGAAGCACAGAATATTTTGCAGTTTTGACTGGATGATTAGAGTAGCATGAGGAGGAGGACGTAAGCAAATCAGAATGCGCTACTAAGGTCACCTGTCAGGAAGGTGTCATCAGGAAAATTGCCACACTAAAGCCACTGGTGGGCAGTTCAGAGCTTGCTGTCCCTTTCCAAAGGATCGTTAAACTTGATTGTGTCTTTAGAGGTGATTTTACAATGGAGGAATACCACTGATGAGCAAGGAAAGGATTAAATGCAGGGCAGCTGATGAGAGTGGGACCTGATGAAGATGGTATTTCTACCAGTTCCTGTATTTGACACGTTTGTTCAAATAGAATTACAGCAGTGAATTCGCCTCTTTTGTAAGCTCTGTTTGATTGGTACAATTTGTATTTAACATCTGCCTTTGATTTCCTGGCTTTATAAAGTTACTCCCATGGCTCCTATTATCTAGCCCAGGCATACCACTAAGTTAAAACCAGCAAGGTGGGAAGGACATGATTGAGGCTAACAGCAGAAAGCCCTGACAAGTACAAACTACCTAATCTTTAAACAAAGAAAGCAACTGACTATCTTTTATACATGTTTACATGTATATTTTGCCATTAAGCATGATACAAAGTTTGTCACAGAAAGCAGAAAGTGTATGAGCAATGTGCCATTGCTCTATTTTGAAGTGTGTGCTTGGGGGAAGTTGCTGGGAGACAACAGGAGAATGTCACTGTTGAGAAATGGCTGGCTTTGTTCACAGCCGTGTAATTTCCAAGCTGATAGATTATCTACACACAGACAGAACAAATACGTGTTGTCCTGAAAGCCTGAACTTTTTTTTTGTTTCCCTTTAGAATTATTTTTTTTTCCAGTTGGAAATGAACATATTCCATCAGTGTAGAAACCCCAGAGTGCAAATGTAATTTCCCACAGCTAAAGCAGAGCCCCCATAAAGTCACTTCTGTCTATCATTCTTACCCAGGAAATAGTTTTTTCAATGATATTAATAAAATTGACAACTCGAACATTTCCTCAGGTGGCAAAGGGGGCTATTTTTGAATATAACTTTTACTTAATATATTCTTCTGTTAGAGTTTATCCTTAAAAATCAAAATGAAATTAACATACCTATCTGCTGCACTGAAGAACAGGCCATGGACTCAAATAGGTTCTTGAGCATTAGTAAGCCACACATAAATGAGAAAGTATTGCTCCTTTTAAGGTGAGCACCATTATTCTTAGGGACCTGTTGTAGCACTCTGAATACTTCAGCTTGTACTAGTTACAGGTATGAGATGGTGACTGAAACCACTGTCTGATGGGAAGAACATGGAAATGTTGTGAAGTTTAGAAAATGACACAATAGCAAATTACAACAAAAAGAGCAGTGAAGACCTAGAGACAATTTTAAAGTGTTCCCCCTCCCCAATGTATTTATGTATGTAACAGCAACTCCTGATACTAGTAAAAACACAAGCATAGCCTCAGAGGTTAAACTTGAGAGATAGTGACTGAAGTGATATATTGGCCAGATGCCACTCCCTGCTACTGCACATCTGTGCGCATCAGTGTTTCCACTAGAGTGACTAAATCTAGAATAACTCTACTGGCCCTATTTCTAATTAAACTTTTATTAAGAGAATGTTATGGATGTTATGGATATACAATGAAAGCAGGAGGTGGTCCACTGTACATAATTTTCCACACAGCTTGTTCACACATTGTATATCATTTTGATAATCTATGAAATGTTCTTTGTAGTTTTTGTTCTGAGCTCATTTATAATACATAATAAATTATGTAATCTAAAAAGCTTATGTACTGCTATACCATAATTCTGTATGTCTGCTAGGTTGGTGACCTAATCTTCCAGAACTCTTTAAGCAGGCACAAAAAACATCTAGCTAACAAAGTTTTAAACCTTGTTAGTTTAAAAGCATGTTGCATATACTTAGTGGGGAAAATGCTAATTTACATGTGAGTTGACACCAGTCAGTCTAGGATTTTCTAATTAATAGTAAAATAGATATACCAAAAGATAAAGAAGATTCTAAAAATGTTAAATTGTCTACTTTCCATCTCCTTTCACTGATCAGAATACTGGTATTGAGAGAGAAAAAAAGAATTTTAAGAAATTCTGTTTCTTTGTGCTTAATAACATTCTCTCTTTCTTTTTAGAAACAGGCTTTTGTGAAAAAATAACTAATGTTATCAGCCAATATACTTTGTTATTCCAGAAGGATTTCCAGTAAGAATTTATGCTTTGTGTTTCGTTATACAGATTTTTTTCTCTACGAAGGGCTGAGTTACCGATGCTGTACTACTTAAGTCCATTGTTTAAATACTCTGCTAAGTGTTTCAGTGTGCCTTTTGATCAAGGAAAAAATTTGGCCAGCCATCAGTAGGTTAACCAATTAATATGCACAAAGCAACAAATGTGACAGCAGGTACTTACACTAAGCTGCAATTATACCTATTGTGATATAATATTGTTGGAATTCTGTGCCCTAGTTGCAGACGTTGGGGATCTGGCAGGTCAGATTCTCAGTGGAGGAGAAATTAGTGTCATGGAATATGGGGAATACTCTTAAAGCAGCTTGTTATTTTAGTCCTGTATGCAGTAATCTGGGAAACAGTGTTGTTCCAAATGACAATGGTTGCTCAAGTCATTCAGCAACCTTGCCCTATACGTCTACGACTGTATCTAGGGGCTTGGCTCTGCCTCAAGCACTGGTTCTAGTTTGAGAGATGAAGAAGACAAATTCCTGGGCTGCTCTCTAGTACTTCCTCCATAAAAACTCCTCAAGCAAAACCCATGAAATGTTTCTTCACAAGCTACACATCATTTGTATGCTATCAAAGTAAGCTGTAGAGAACTGCCTCTCCTTCCTGCTTTGGGTGACTTCTGCCAAAAATGATATAAATTTCCTTTCTCTTAGTACAGAAAGCATAGCCAGGTCAAAGGACTGAATAATCCTTCCTCAGATTGAAGAACCACCTTTCTTAGAGGAAACTCTGGGATAAATTCTGTGAAGCCATGTATTTCCATCTCATCCTTACTATGTAAAGGATAAAGATGTACAATCTGTTCCTCACTACCACTCCCTTAGGCTAATACAGGTGAAGGGAGAGCTTGGAGTGGTTTGTGAAAATGGAGGATGATGTAAGATTGAAAGAGGCAGGTCAGATGGGACAAAACATAAAAGAATGAATAAAAGAGACAAAGGACGATGGGGGATGTACATGAGGGTAACATTTATACTATAGTCCTCTTAAAAGGACTTCATAATGCTCTGTGCCTCCTAAAAAGTCAACAGGCTTTTGGTATCAGCTAATTGTGCCATAGTTTGGGAACTAACTTGAGAAAAAAAGCCACTTTGTTTGCAGCCTTTCAAAGAGAGTTAACTTACTCATATTGGCAATGTAACTAATGAAATAAGAAATGAGAGACAGCATTGGCACTAGCACAATTCTAATTGATTGATTGTTCATTCTTCAGAAAGGATTGATTCACCACCATTTTACTTCCCTGAAAATGGAGGTGTGAAGGTCTAAATATCACCCATCAGAAATAAAGCAATTAGCATCTCCTACACAGAACTCTATTAATCTCACAGCTACAATATTCAAGCCCAAAGCAATTTACTAAGATGATGTACCTCTATTTAAATCTAAAAAAAGAAATCATAACTCTGTATCAATCAGGCGACTTGTAGGGGTGTGGTTATTATGAAATACACATATTTATGAGGAGCACTCAGCTTTTATATAGCAAAATGCCCAAGGATATTATTGTCTCATGATAATCACATCCCATGCTGGGTTTTATTCCTTAGAATTCTCACTTTCTTATTAGAAAGATCATATTCCATTAATTTTTTTATATTATCAACTAGCATAGACAGTAACTGAACCTTATCTCCTCTATTCAAAGTGATTATTACGAGAGTTCAATTGTTGGTTTAGAAATCAATTATTTAGAAAAATCTCTCATTTTAGTGCTTCTCTAAAAGGCCTGTTTTTTATGATGTGTATGCATTTTGTTTGCACAGCAAAGTGAACTCCTCAAATCCATCTGTCAAATTTGTGTGCTATGCAAATACATTTATGAAAGAAAATAGGAATGTGTCTGAAAATTATTATTATAACCAAAACCTAATAGTTAAAACTATACAAACAATTTTTATAATGTTTTTTTGCTGTGGCATGTGTTGGGGAACAAGTTCTGTTAGGTACTTGTCCTACTTCAACAGTTTATGCAGTATGATCAAGTCATGAGGGAAAAGAATCACCACCTTTAACGTCATTCACACTGAAAAAATGCAGATGGCCTGTGACTGTGACATCTCAGGGTCTGAAAACAACAGGCTAGGTCCCAAAGTCGGCTTTGGTTACATGATGCAATGGTACTATTTTCCAGGCAAGTAGTAGTGTGATTCAGAATCCTGTAAGAGGTAGGGGGGGAAGACTGTTTCATCTTTTGTTACTCTTTTGTATTTTAGGGCACCCCTTACTTATTAATACTGCTCTGGAAATATTTTTCCTGAACATGACATAGCTGACACGTTCATAAATAGTTTTGACCTGATATAGGAAAGAAAAAATCATAACAAGGATAATTAAGCACTGCAATAGGAGTCAAATAAGGCTGTGGGAGTCTCCAAATGTGGAAGTTCTGAAGACAGTCCTGGTCTGAATTCAGCGGTTGGAACAGGAGCCCTCCTGTGATCCCTCTCAACCAGACTCTTTCCATGATTCTGTGTAATGTTGATGAGGCACGACAAAGAGTCACTCTAGAAAGGGATTCCCAACTCTATGGACCACGGGACTTTGGCTGTTAACTCTGCCTTCAGCGTTTTTCAGAAAGAGAGGCTACAAACCAAATAAGTAAAAACTTATCCACCCCTAAAGCAGAAAAAGCTGACAAAGAATAAATACATGAATAGTAAAAGCTCCAGGGTTACAATCCTGAGAGATGTACTGTTTGGTTTGAACTACACTCAGTTTTCTGGGAGCTGAAAGATTAAGAGAATGTGATAAAACTGTAGGGTTTTAGTATGTTTATAGTTCTTTCGTATGTAAAAAAATCAGCTCAATGCCTCAGGCAAATTCCAGCTGGTATTTTGCATAACCCCTCCAGAAAATAGGTTTCATTGCATAGGCTTGCTGGTACAGTCTGACCTTGAGAAGAAGTAATTTTTGAGGTATACGAGTGAACACTGCAGCTTGAATACGATATTCTAGTTGCAGCCTGTATTAGACAGATGGGAGTAACACACAGATCCGGTATTTGTTTTGGGAACTTGCTGTGAGAGGTGATGGTGCCACCGGTCAAAACAGAAACTCTAGACCGAGATCATTTTGCAGGCTGCAAAATCAAAACCTTGAATCTAAATCCTAATGTAAGATTTCTTTTTCACTTACCACTTGGTTGCACTACATCACTTATTGCTTACACAACATGTACTCTTCATATACAACAGTCAAAATGAGACTGAAACATCTTTTGCTGGTGACCTCTATTTCACTGAGGGTCTGAGTCAAGAACCTGTATCCAAATGCCTGAAACAAACCAAAAACCTAGATATGGCCTTTGGTTTTAGATTAGAGTTGTTTAGAAGACAAACATAACCAAGGTGGGGTGGTTTTTTTTGATGTTTTCTTCTTTATTAGGCTTTTAGTTACTCTAAACCAATTATGACAGTTCTGACTGATGATGGTGATGTTGATGCCTAGATTTACATGCTGCAGATTAACTCAGCCAGTCCGTATCAGGGTATAATATTAGTTGGAGCAGAACTGCATGAAGGAAATCTGCTCTGCTTACGTTTAGCATTTACTTGTGGCAAACATTCTCAACATCCTATTGTTATTATGTGGCAAGTGAACAGGGAACAACTCAGAAAGCACCAGAGCTGTGATAAGAATGGCATTTTCATTTTTCTAAAGAATTTATAATTTCAAAACTGTTTTCATGCCCATCAGGAAGCAAGTCCTATCACTTCAGAATTCTCCATGGAAGAAGATTCCAACCATAACTAACCAAAATACTGTCTCAGACCAGCTACTGACAGATTTTATTTTGACAAAAATCAAAATGCTTCATTTGGTTGCAACTGCACTTTAGTGCAGAATACGAAAGAGAAAGACATTTGAAACTAAGACCTCATTTGAAAGGAAAAATAAAAATACTTTGTTAGAAAATACAAAAGCTGGGCAAGTCAAAAAGTGCTTCACCAGCATATGCCTCTATTCCCAAAATAAAAATTCAACAAAATTAACATCTTTCAAAGCATTTAGGTGTGATAAACATGTATTTCCCAATAAAATGTCAAAAATACTTTCAATGAACACTTTAAAAATACTGCAGGGGAGATTTTCTCATCAATCAGTTCCTGATATACCACCTCTTAGAAATCAGAGACAAAAGTCCCTTTCAGACATACCTTGCAGCTGAGGGTACTATACTGCCACAGTGGGCTGCATCCTAAATGCCTTCCAACATAACCATGGCTAAGATTACAAGAGACAGGACAGATGATTAGAGCCAGCCTTGACAGACTCAGAAGTCTTCCAACCACTTCCAGCTGTTAAGGCTTACTCCTGCTGATGCCTCCCATCTCTCTGCAGGATAGTGCATTCCATTGCTCAGGAACGCATTCAAAGCAACAATCCCAGTACCACCTTCTTCGGGGTGGTAGTGCGAAAAGTTTCCTTTCACCTAACTTTATTTGGCCTATCAGGAGTAAAAGATGCCTGAAGTCTCTTGAGTAAACATCCTGACATGAATAGTGTTAGGAAAACCAGTGATTTTGCAATTATATGTGCAATTACTTGAGTCCAGCTACTGCTTGAGTCATTACTTGAGTACGGTATTACTTCTTCTTCAAACTGTTGTACTGTAACACAAAAATACACTAGCAGCCTTTTATTTTGTCTTTCTGTCCCTTGAAATATGACCCCTTTGTTCTTAATGCAAGAAAATATATTTGGAAAGGAATATACTACCATTTAGTAGGTTAGATTTTAATACAGTCTCCAACGTAAATTGGGAAATGCTCCCATGAGCTCCATGAGTTTACACAAGTAATCTGCTCATACCTTTGCATTCCTAATTAGTGCACAGGACCAAAATGTGGAGACTCTTAAAAGTCAGTAACTCATTTATTTGTATAAGGATACAGTACTACTAGATCATATTTCACAGACTTCTGCAAGCAGATGTAAGTCAAGGAAGGTATTACAGGCAATGAAAGTATACTCCTACACAGAAAAAAATGGTTGAATTTTGCAGACATTTCTAAAGTCTACGCTCAAGGAACACAGCAAAAAAAGGGTATTCATCAAGCTACTTATTACTCTTCACATTTAACAGCCACACTGGAACTGTGTTTCTCTTATTTTAGGAAGAGTAATTTCTCATTGACCTTAGATTTGTGAAAATTAGGTAGAATTAGGTATAGTATGTCAAACAGGAACACCTGTTTAGTAACATAAACATATTTAAATATCAACCTTTCCCTCTGATTGGTTTTTGTAGAAGCAACTACTGATTAGAAACAGAAATTGCAAACTATGACCTTCCATGACAGGAGATAACATGTAGTGCCATTAAATTCTGTTATTGAATCATCTCATTAAGTAAAAAGGGCAGTTTTCAAAAACTGCTTTTTTTTTATTTTTGCAAATCAACATGACTTGCACTGTTCTAAAGAAATCTTGAAAGCAAAATTTCTGGTCTATATCCATGCTTGCACAAAGCACCATAGTCAACATATATTTTACAAATAGAAATAAAACACACCAAAGGCATCTGTCATAACGAAAATAATCTTTTTTCTTTAAGAGAAGTTTTGAATAAGCAGTGTTTTTTAGTGCCACAGTGAGTTGGAAAGGTATTGTTCAGAATATAGGTGAGACTGTTAGTCTAAATAGCATCTGATAAAAGAAAGTCTATTTTTTTGTTGAACATTTATTACAGCAAACTTATGCACCAGTATCACAACTGTTCAAATCCTTAGATTTTCTAATAAATCTTTTGTTGGTGTTAAAGTTCAAACTTGGAGCAAGTGCAGATGGAAAGAAATTATATATTTGGGGATTTTTTTGAAACCATAGTCTTGTTACAACAGATTATCAAATGATCAAAGCAATAGAAGAATGACTTGGGGTTTAAACTTTTATGAAAAAGCAGTTATATTGTAGGATCAGACTTTTTAATAGACTGCAGGCATTAAACAGACCTTATATTAGGCTTTGAAATTAATGGGTCACTGTATAACATTCCGGTCTTCATAGATTGATAAGATTAATGCTTGCTTATATAGCAAATTCAATGGCTCATTTAATTTCGTATGAATGTTTAAAGTTAAATTGCTTTTGGATTAAGTCTAAACTCATTATTCATTTTAATGTCTGAAAGAACTTACATTTTTCTTTCATTTTATTTAATCAAGTGCATCATCATTAAGTAAAGGCTATGAACTTAGGTAGCTGAGAAATAAGGAAGTTTATTAATTTAGTTTTAAAAAGATCTATTTGTTAAACTTTAGTTCAATGACCATTTCAGGTTCAATAAGAAGTTAGGAGAAATAGCGACTGCAACTTATTCAGTTTTCCTATAGTAATATTAGAGGGAGAAGGTGCTTTGGGGCAATATGTTTGCAGCATTTTAATCCCTCTGAGAATTTGGAAGGTAAATTTTGTTGTTAAACACACTCTTGTATTCATATCTCTCTTTTGCATTTTGAAAGACTGATCCTCCTTCATTGTAACTCAGCAAGACTTTTGCTAACACTTGGCTCACAATGCATATAAATTAATTGATTTCAGTGAATATACATCAGTGTACACCAGGTAAGACTCTGACTCTTCATTGCCCACTGATGTACTGGGGTACACTGGGCTGATAAAGGATTTTTCCTTAATACTGTATTAAACTTCAGAAATCTGAGTGCCAAGCAAAAACTACAGTACACTTTCAAATGGAAGAAGACGCATTAACTTACTTATCAACAGAAGCCATACATCAGTTTCTGCTGCCATTCCATGCAGAGTGCACTCTATTACCATATGCATTCACTTTCATCACAGAATTAGACACTGTGCACTAATTAGAAGTTCCAGAATAAATATCTCTTTAAAAACACTCACACATGCTCTTATTATGTAAACCTTAATGCATTTGATGAGGAGCATGGCTGAGGGACCACAAAACCCCTCTCTGGGATTTACCTGGGAATATCAGAGTTTAAGAGTGTTGGCTAATGAATTATTCAAAATGAATTAACAGCTTGGGAGAGTCCTTCACCTGTCTGACACAACTTCATTTTCCTTAGATAAGGCTTCTCAGCAGAGTCAGACACTGGGAAACAACTTTGTTTTCCCTTTTCAGTGTGCGCGCGATGATTTGCACTACAGACAATGAAAAATATATTTCCTTGCAGAATTATAATATTTTCACCTAGCTGCAATGTAATTTAAAGATGGACCTCTGAATGCTTTGCAGTGAAGATGCAATTACCACCATTACAGATGACAACCTGACCATGTCCAAAACCCAGGACAGTAACAAAACCTAGGACAAAACCCAGGCTGCTTTGTCCAACTGAGTGCTCTGTTCTTTAAGTAACATCGCTCATTTTCTCAGAAAGGAAGCACAGTTCTCCATAAAGATATGAGATAACATTTTAAGTTACTTTTTCCTGTTCATTGTATATAAAAAGCATTTTTAAATGAGAAGACATATTATATTACATTTGTCAGTTCTTTTCCCTGAATAATATCTTATTTAGGAGCTGAAGAACAATTTGCCTGTCACAGAACTGCTGTCTTTTATTTATTTATGGATTTATTTAATTAACAAGAGGAACCTACTTTTCTTTATAATTGACTGTGCATGGTGTGACTAATGCCAGTATCTCATAGTTTGCCAGTGGTGTGCATCTGTGTGCAAAGACACATACACACTGACAAAAATTGTAGCATCATGTCTTAGTTTGTGATTTACTGTAAATTGTTAAGCACTTCTAAATAAAAACACTTTATTATAATGCTTTTTACAATGTCTGAATTAGTGTTAACCATGCAGTAACAGAATAAATTCAAATCAGGTCTATGTCCTCTTGCTGGATGTTCCTTTATATAAGAAAGCAGAAAACAATTCCCAGAGATTCTAGTAATCTGTCACTAAAACCAGACATTTCAAACTATATAATGACTTCGACTCCATGCTGAGTCAGGGACAAGTAAAATTAAGATTCCTCCCCCCTTCACCTCAAATGTCTACCATGTGGAACATAGGTATGCAAGATCAGTGAGTTTTATAGTGTGATACTCCTCCTGCATACCCTGAGAAGCCACAGGAGTTATTGCTGTGCTTTCTCTTCCATCTTACTTGATGGGCAGGCAAACTGACCTGCCATCAGTACAGTGTAATTTGTTGCTGTCTTTGGTTTACAGCAAATTACTACTGCCCTGAAGCAAAGGAGAAGTAAGGAGGGAATATGTCTCTGAGGCACATTTCCTTTGAGGCTATTCCAGGGGGAATGGCAGCTTATGCTCAACATATGATCAATGTTGTTGATCAACAACTATCTTTGAAAATAAATCTGCTCAAGAGTTCCAGGAGGTTTGATACAGCCCCTCAATCAATCACAACTCTTGGGGGATCCTGCTGCAGCTCGTCCAATCCTCTCACTCCCTTTTCTCCTCCAGGGAAGACCAGTCACAGCTGGGGTTAAAGCAGACAATAAGATGGGAAAAAAATACGGACTATGGGCTGGAAGTAACAATAATCAAAATAGTAATGTAACATGGCATCAGTAGTGACATGGAGGCTGAAAGTGCAGCAATGCTGTAGCGATGAAAGCAGTGGGGTACTCTTTGTACTATTAATATCTCCCATATTTTTAAAGTAGAGAAGAAATGTAAAAGCAAACTGTATACTGTTTTCCCTCAGGCCACCACCATTAGAGGCACTTGATAAGCCTTGCAAACTCCTACAGAAGGACAGCAGATCACTGGAGTATAGAATATAACATGTACTATCTGAAAAGCTAACATGACAGATACAAGGCAAGGCAAGTATTCAATTTGGGCTATCACAAAAAGAAAGAAAAACAAGAAAAGAATCTTTTGTGACAGTTCACCAAGGAAATGGCTCTGCTATATCTGGAAGTGTAGCCCCAAGCCAGGAGAGTGTCTGCGCTGTGTGCCTGTATGGAGGTATGTGAGATGGTCCTCATCAGGAACGGTCTTGGGAAACAGAGATGTTCCCAAGATTTTTGTCATGTTTTTACTTTCTTTCTTCCTTATTCTTGACAAGTAACTCTTAAGGCATTTGTGTTTTATTTCTAGCCAGACCAAAAAGAAACTGCATCATTCCTCCCACTTTAGTGCTCCCCACTGTTAGATCAGAGACCCTGAAGTCCAACATAAGGTATGCACACAAGACCAAGCTTTGCCTATCCTCTGCTTGTAATTAAGCAAGTAGCATGTCTGCTCTCGTAGGGTTGGACTGTAGATCTTGCTAACCCATGCAGAAAAGAGAGTTTTCTTGCCTGTATAGGGAATCAACTGAACTTTTAAAAAGTAAGTAATTTGTGAAAATGGATTAAGAGGGAACGTGGATGTCTAGAAATGGTATAGGGCAAAGAGTCAAGTTACTTGGTTTATTTTACTCATACAGTCCTTATTTCCCTTACTGTCTTTCCATACTTTCTGTCCCATCTAGCTACACTGCAAGCTCTTTAGAGCTGGAACTGTCTCTTCCATAACTCAGCAGGGCCTCTAGGAGAAGAGGGGTTTGATCTTGGTTGTATTCATGGGTAACATCATAGCACAAACTACAATTTTAGAAGCAGGATTACTGAGCAAAATATTTGCCAAAGACGACAGTGGATATTTTAAGAGCAATGCACTGCCTGCTTGACAGAGATTGAATATAAACGTACCCTTAGATTATAAGCAAATGAATTGGTTTAATATATTTCCAACAAAATAATCTTTTGTTGGAAAACATCAGTGAAATGGAGCTTTATTTTTACTTCTTATTAAAATTTCTTACAAAACATTTCTCATTAAAATTTCTTATTAAAAACTTCAACTGGTTTCTCAAAATTGAATATTTATTTTGTCATTAAAGTTTAATTTAAAATATTATGTATTTTTATTCACATTATTTCATGACCTGTCAGTAATAGAAAATGTAACACTATATCCTACATAAGGATATCGAAAACAGCTCCTTCTCTATTATACTGATAAAGAAATCTGCAAAGTCTCTGATGATGCTTTTGTTCTCGGCAAATTCTCCCATACACTGTCATTTCTTCAACCAGACTATGACATAAAAATAATAAAAAATATAAAGACAATTTTAAACCTAAACTTTTGAGTATGAAATGCACATTACTTTTTGAAGCTGCTATGTAGAATTTCCCTTTTGTAGGAAAGTTATTTGTTTCATTTCTGAACAAAATTGAACTTCAAGATGTCCACATTTCCCAAACAGAACTTCTATATTCTGTTCAGCTCTGTTTAAAAATTCAGCACGTAACGCAGTGCTCTCATTGCTCAGAATAGTGCTATTTAGAATTGTGCTATTTGTGGAATATTTGACAATTATTAACAAAATATCATTTCAGCCTAGCTTATAACTTCAGTTCAAATTCTACTTGATAGTGTTTATGTGCTAGCTGAAGTGTTTTTCATGTGTTACAATGACATCTTCAGATGTCTTGCACTATCTTACAGTTTTCAAATGAGGCAGCTCAAACGGGACTCTTTTAGTGGCAATTTCATGAAAATAATTTAAAGAAAAAGGTTATTTAGAAGTAAATGGAAGGGGGGAGAGCAAGAAAAGTAAATGAGGCAATACATTTCCAGCTAGGTTAAATGTCAGATTAGAATTCAAAGAAGCAATAATGGTAGGCAACTGTTGTCAGATTCAAATGACTGAGAAATGATGGGTCTGATTCTATAGATGCTGTAGAAGCTGCCATATCTGGTCATTTCAAAAGCTAAATGGGGCAGACTCTCAGTGGATGTAAAACTTTAAAAGCCCTACAAGATGTCAAATGGAAGTTGACAATTTATATCAGATGAAGATCTGACTCATGTTATATTAATTATATTATTTGATATATATAATATATGCAATATATAACATATATACAAACACATCTAAGAGGTTATGTTACTTATATGACCTTCCCTTAGTGTTAAAAGATGGTCCTATCCTTACACTATCAAAAATACGTTTTTTTTTTTTTAACTAAGTGGTGTAGCTTTGAAATATCCCCTGTGCAAATAAAATCCAGACTGTACATTTGTCTCAAACTATCCCTGTATCTGTGCTTGTCTTAAGCATACAAAGAGACACACCCTGCCTGTACAAAATACTTGCTCTGGCTATTAAATGTTCTCTACTTGCCTTTTTCTTTTGGCAGGCAGAGAGATTCTGGTATTGCAGGATCATCCCCTGAGTAGTGGCATGTAAAAACATCAAATAACAAATTGCCAGATTGGTGGTGGAACAGCACAGACTTCACGTTTGCCTTCCTCCCTGTAGTGCATTGACTTTTAGGAACAAATATGCACATTTCCCTGTTGGTCGCTAGCAAAATACAAGAATAACATTTTTTTTCTTTACTTTCCCCACTCCTTTGTGAATTATGGAGTAGTAAGCACATTTTTAAATACAGCTTTGCAGACAGTGAGATACAGCTCCACTCCATGCAAGACAAATTGAAGCTCATTTATGAAACTACATCTAAAAATGCCAAGGGAGTAGACTTATCAAAGAGATGACATCAAGTTGTCACTCATTCTTCGTACATGCACCTGTGATTGAGAAAAGTGTTTTCTTTAATATAACTTGATATTTGAAGAGAACATGACAAGATGAAGTCCCATCCCTTCATCATTTACATTATGCCTTAGGGGTACAAAGTTGATCTAAGACATTTTGATTTATGCCTATTAGTGAAGCTGTACCCACAGATGATCAAAAGGCTCATTCTGATTCCTATAAAATAGTCAATATCACAGTTAGGGAAACCTATTAGGTATAATTAAATTACAGCTATAAATGACATAAACCTGAGATATTTTATGATAAATATAATTTGATATGCCAGCCTTTTTTAAGAGTTCATCCCATCCATCCTCCTTCTAAAGACAGGTCCTAAACTACAGGGTATGAAAAATTACGAACAAAAAAAAGGAAGCTACCCCTGCTTACAGACTTACAGCTAACCTATCAACCTCTTGTGCTTTCCCATTTGACATTGTACAAGCTACATCTTAAAAGGACAAGCATAATGAAAGTACCTTTTGTCTGTATTTCAATCAGATGTATCCTCTGCAAATCAAGATGTAATAGAGATGTGCACAAAGGGAAAACAGAGCAATACAGTGCCACTGGAATCTAGGAGAGCTCAGTGCACAATTTACAAAAGTCAGCGGGCTTTTCTAGGCAAGCAAAAAGCTTTGGATGGGACTGAGGCAAGAAAAGAAAGACAGCATGTTGCAAGAAATTTATTTCTCATATTCGATGCGCAGAAGACATGCAGCACAACACACATCTAACCATATGCAAAAAACTCAGCGGCAAACATTAAGGGTGAAGAGTCAGAAGTATGCCCAAATGTGCACATTGGCCAGGAACAGAGCAAAACCAGTTATAATATCCTGAGTGCGTCTGTTTGGAATTATTAGGTTACCTTTACAATTGTAATGAAAGGTAAATAGGCTGCAGAGACTCTAAGCAAAAAAAAGATGGGATTAATACATTGTTTCAATTTGTTTCAGGAGCAAAGATGTGGAAATTATTTCCAGGTGGAGAAAATCCTAGTTAACTAGTGACATGAGGGCAGGGGGCAAACATGAGAACTGCAATTATGTTTGACCTATGCTCAGTCTAGTCTGATGTACTCTGTGGATGATGCAAGCACCACATCCTTGGGCTAGGTGTAAGAAGCTTCCAGAAAAATAAAAACCTAAATTGTGCTAACTCCTATTACTGAAGGAGTTCATGTTTCCCTCACATTTGGTAGCTCACTGTAAATACTCATAAAACTATTGTATAATGGTTCCTTCTTAGGACCTTTCCACTTCCCAAAGCCTACGAAAAGCTTATTGAAGGAGAGGCTGTAGTGCATTGAGCCAGCTGCCTGTCATGCTGGGAAGTACAATTTCCAATACCATTTTCTTCCAGCAGTCGGTGTTCTTGTTAGCTCTTACTTCATTCTTTAGGCTGCAGCTTTCCTGGGTATAAAATAATCTTCCTGTTCTTGCATAAGTCGGAGAAGAGAAGTGATGGAAAACAACTGGGCACATGACCTCTTAAAGGATGCCTGTGCATAGTAACTAGACTTGCCAGACTAGTGACAGAAGCATACTTAAGTGAAGGCAGGGAAAAATAGAAGTCATATGCAGGTATGGAGTGCGAAAAAGTGACCCGAGAGACGAAGGGCATAGCCAGCTTGGAGTGTCTTGGTAAAAAAGAATGGTTTGCAATGTGGCTGGGCACTTGGTAACCATCTGAAACAAGCTACTCCCCCCGGGTCCTGATTCAGCAACGGATTTTGGTGAACATCTAATTGTAATTGTTTTGACTTCAGTGAAAATGCTCGTCTGTTCAACATTAGACATCTGCTTAATTTCCTGAATGGATTGAGTCTTACAGAGCTAAACATACAGATAGGACAAATGTTAGTTCAGGTGGAGGATTATGCCATTTTGAGACAGATGTTCATAAGCCACCGAATGCATCGAAGTCAATGGCACTAAAAAAGGGTCAAAGTTGGCCCTGTTTCTACATTTATACATCCTGCTGCATTATGCCTTTTCCTTTCCTTCATTTTTGCATTCCACTGTCTCACTTCACTACAAACTGTATGAGACAGAGCCTCCTTGGGGAGCAGCTAGAGATTTGAAATTCACATCACTTTTACCCTTAAGCCTGTCAGATGATCAGATAGCCGAGAAAGTGCTAATAGCTTATGCTCTGGTGAAATATGTTTTTCTGTACATGATTACCTTTGTATTTTGTTCCCCTTATCCCTGATTGTCAGCATTTTAATTAAAAGTAGAGGTGTGAGAACATGGGAAAACCTGTCTGCAGAACAAGGCTGACTTTGATTTAAGTTAGTCTACTAAGTTTGTAAATTTGGAACCCAATTTTCTGCTGCTATCATCTGTTTGGAGCTTGCTGCTGAGCTTGCTTGATGCTTGCTTCAGCTTGCTTTCTGAGGCACCTGTATCTCCCCAAATAGGGCAGAGGGAGTGTAGATAGCAAGTAACCCTTCACGAAACTTTCCAAAGGTGGTTTAAGCTGCTATTGCTTCTCTAACTAGAAGTTTATGTCCCTACTACGACACTGGGAGACCATGGGATGTCCACTCAGCTACACCTGCTACTCAGCTCCTCCACGTCCAGTTTACTGGTGGTGCTTAAAGGCTCTGTCTCATCAGCTTTATGGCCGGATTTAAGAGCTTAATATCCACAACTTTTGTCTTCCAGGGACTACTGACCTTGTAGACAACACAATAGGTAGCTCGCCTAATTTCTCAACTGCTGTAGTTCACAAACTTCAGTATTTTACTGTAAATTAATCCAGCAGTTGGTAAGGAGCACATTTACGTCCATTCAGCCACCTCTGTCATGGGGCTGTTAACTTCCAGAGGAAAATCAAGACGGTCAGGTGCAGATGGCAACCTCTCCAATGACTAAAACTTGAATCTCTCCAGCTTGTAAGACCCCTCACCAAAGAAAATGGCATGCTAACATATGGATATACACTCCCCTTTACTGCAGAGGAAAAAACTGCTGCAGAAGGATGGGAAAGACAACAAAGGGCAGTAACCTTTTAATCTTCCACCACAATATTTGCTAGTTTATTTGCCAACTTCTGTGGTACCTTACAAAAGGCTTCATTTCATAAAAATCCCCAGTAACCCAATTTATCGACAGGGTTGGCCTGTTCAAAGCTACATTTAAGCACAATCATCATCCAGAATTAGATCTCCTCCATATTCCCTGGGAGGCTCAACTGGCAGGAGCCACAGTTCTTTACTAGACTGAGCTTTGTGTAACTCACTCACTTCTGGAGATGAAGATTTTGCTCTTGAGTTACATAAAGGCTTTTTAAAAGTAGCCAATCTCTAGTGAAGTCTGTAAAATAGAAATTGTGAAAGAAAGAGAAATCCTTATATTTCTCTTTGCTATACAGTACTTGGGATTGCTATTTTATTTTTCTCAGGGTTTTCATGACAAAAAAATACCTTTTTGATGCCAAAACAAAAAATTAGCACTCCATCACAAGGAGAAAACGTACTACTTTATCATAAATCAACGAGAAGATTAGATTACATGAATTTTTTTTTTTCAGGTGGAAACATGCTGCAAAGCAACCATGACAGACCAGTATCTGATTGCTGAGGTGATACAATGATTTGACAGAAAAACCAACAAGATGAAAGGAAGTAAAACAATATGATAAAGATGAAAGATGATACAGCAAAACTACCTCGAAGAAAGAACTGAGCATGAAGTGATAGCATTAGGACACAACAGAATATGGTATGATGGAAAAGAATTAACCTGATACGGTTCATGATGCTGCTGCATAGGAAGAAGCATTATGATGATGTACTGCACCAACAAAAGACAATGTTGGATTACAGAGAATATAACACATAAATGGGCAAAGCAGAAAAATGCTGCAATACACTGGAGAGAAGACAAAGCATTCTGATATTTATATTTTAATGATCTCATTCTAATTTTATGTAGCTGAAGTCAATAGCAGTGTTCATATGGACACTTACTAACTTGATTGAAGACATTCATTTGATATAAATAACCTAAAGGTATCATCAGAGACAGTGATAGCCAGCAGAAATTCTCTACAAGTACTAATGCCCTGCTCCCAGTGCTGTATGGTGGCACTCTCAGTGGTGGCAAGATTGATGCATGACTGGGATTTGGGATCATGAGGGAGAGCAACACTTGACTCCCACCTGTGTAAGCAAAGACAAGATATGCATGTGAGTCTGCTTTATTTCACTGCCATGTACCACACTGTTGGGTCCCTAATAATAAAGCACAGTATCTCTACTGTGTTTATGTATTGCCATATTTAAAGCAAGGTAGAATCACCGAAGTTTAGACAAAACTGTTTCAGATTGTCTGTGTGACTTTTAGGATGCGGTACTTTCTTTCTCTGGCAGGAAAGTAGGTTGCTGATATTCTTGGTTCATCTTTGCTCACAGAGGTAAAATTAGAGGCCTTGAGACTCCTGCTGGTAGAACAAGCTCTCAATTTCTCACTGTCGAAATTCAATCTGATTTCTATCTTCTTCACTAAAAAGCTGTCAACAGAAAATAAGCAATTCCCATCAAAGAGTTATATTAGTTTCTGAGGTATATACATTTGGCTGGTAGATGAAGAAAAACTCAAAGTAATTTAAATTGGTTTTTTATTTTACTTTGTATTTTCTAGGAAACTAAGCAAAAATATTAATGCTGGGCATAACTATAACTCACCCAAAAGAAAATAATCAAAAAGAGAGAGGTTGATTCACTGTCAGAGCGCTAATAACTTCTTTTCTTACTATGGCCCTGGGTCTGATTTTCTGCTCCTTATGATGGTGTATGTAACTCTGTTGACCTGGTTATCCTTCATCTACTGTGGTGGAAGCAGGAAGACAGCACTTATTTACAATGAATAACATATAACTGAAATCAGAAGCTTTCTTTGCAGTATAGGATAATATGAGATCTATCAGTAGCCAATGGACGATCTTGATATGCCAACAACTCCACTTTTTGTATATGGAATAGCAGCATTCAAATACAGATAATGTATAAAGCTGATTTCAGGTATGTTTCAGCATTTGCAAGTCACACTTCGAAAACTGATTTATGTTTTATTTATAAAGAAATATCTAAAAAAAAAAGATCATGATATAATTTTTTTCAACCATTTAAAAGCTTAGAAGAATGGGGTTTTTTTCCACTGCAGTTTTTCCATTACACAATTTCTCAAGGGAATTTTAAAAGTGTGCAATTTGTAGTTTGAAGTTAAATCCACACTTTCTGTGAAATATCCTTCACCTTTCTCAGACCTTCGAGAATAACATCTGAACTTTCTACTTTTCCCTCTTTTTTGTCAGACATTTGAGCAATAAGGTTGTTCAGATTAGGATTCTACGGTCATTTAATATTTTATCTTTCTTTATTACACAAATTCATTTATAGCTTTTTTTTCCTCTTGAGCACTACTGCTGGAGCTGAGGAAACAAGTAGTTTAGAGATTTCTTTTCTTCCCCTGCAAGGCAGCTTGCTAAGTGCTAGATCGCTGTAAGTAGACTGGTCTCTGAATTATGATCCAGTTTAGCTATTTCTCTTGGCCAAAGAAGTTACTAACCCCCTGTCCACCCTGTCCTTCTTCTGGAAATTACTTCCCCCAGAGCAACGGTGGCAAAGCAGGTGGTGTCTCTGCTCTTTTGACATTGCAGTTCACAACCTGGTATGTTAACATAAACTGAAACTGATGGCGGGTTGAGCTAATATGCCAGGCTGCAAACTGTGGCAGCTGAGCCTTTACTACCACACCCACTCTGCTGGCTTTGCTGTGGCGTTGATAACCTCCTTACAGGGACAGAGAACCCAGCAACAGGCTTAGCCACTGCCCCTGAGGCCAAAAGGAACTATGAAACTGAGCCCTCATCTTTAAGAGTTGCCTATTTATTGTTTTCTCACAGAACTTTGTTCTTGCTCATTTTTTTGTTAATCTTGGGATTCTTGGTAAGAACTTTAACCATAGTTCTTCCTTCCATAGCTTTCACTGCTCAGCGTTATCTAGATAGCCTAATTAACTTCAATTTCATGGGTTTTGTTCGCAATATAAAGGACGAATGCAAGAGAATGGTAGTGTTCCAGCTAAATATAAAAGTACAGCTGCACTAGAGAGCACGAAATCTTTAAGAAAACCTGCAACAAGAATCCCAGTGTGCTACAGGCACTGTATCATGCTATCTACGCGTGGAGCAGCCTATACACACTAAAAAAAACCTCAAAACCAGCAAGTGAACAAATAAATGAAATAAATGAAAAATATAGAGGAAATGATCAAAACATGACACACTACTTCATGCGAGGATGAGAAAAGGCAGGCACATGACAAATTTGTAGCTTGTTCACAACAGCTTCCTTAATGGGTGCTGCTTAGATGCTTTAGTGCTGAACATTGTCTAAGGGGAAACATGGAAGAGAATACAGAGCAAGTAAAGTTCTGAGTATTAAACTCAGTGCCTTCTCCCGTGGGCTACATTTGATGCTTGTAATGCACTCAGGATATTTACTGTGCAGCATTTAATGGCACTTAAAATCATGCTTTCTCCCCATGATGTGTTGAGGAAGTGCCCACTGTATAATCGAAAACCTGTAGGAGAAGTAGATTTATCCACAGCTGCTAATGGCTTTCCTTTGCTTTCCCTGAGATTCTTTATTTATCCAAATATATTGCTTTCTTCCTGAAAAATATTTATCAGACTGGAAAGACACACTAGGAAGCTTCTTCCCAGGAGAGATTAAATGACCACAAATCTTGTAAGTTTCAGGAAAAAAATGTAACTCTCCGTATTTTGTTCTTGTTTTTTTATAAGTAAATCATAGAGAAAAGAAGAGCTGAGGAAGGAAACAGAAATCCTTGACATTTATCTCACAAATGTTTAAGGCATTTCCTGATGAACAGGTTATAACTACAGACAAATAAACTGAAATACTACATACAGAAAAGTTTAAGTAAATTCAGCTGAATTCCACTGTTTTTCAAGAGAAAAAATCTGTGTTAAGATTCAGGACAAGAATATATGAGATCTGAACTGAGGTCTATGTTCTGTCCCAGAATGTGTGTGTGGCTTCAAGCAGGTCCCTTTGAGCCAGATTTCAAAGATGCTTACATACCCAAGGAAATAAATAGACATGCGAGTACTTCGTGTAGGAAATGGACATCTTCATACATTTGAAAATCCCACTTGGCACCACAGCAGCCATCTGACTCTTTAAGTCTCCATCCGTCTATAAAAATCCAGCCCTTAATCCCTCTTCACTTTAGTAAAACAGGAAGAGCAGCATTTTTTTTCTATCTATCTTGTGTATTTAACTTGCAGCTTAAAGCAGGGTTTCTCTTACTAAACACAGCTATGTCCTCCAGCCTTCTCCATAAACAGCAGTGAATAATCACCTGCATACTCAGGGCTACAGTCAAAATATTCCAACATCCTGGGGCTGCAATACAAGAGCAGAAGTCTCATGAGAAGAGAATGAGTGATGCAGAAGGAGAAGCAGATGCCACCAGAAAGCTGAAGTGCAGAAAGGAATGAGAGTGTATGCCTTTGTGTGTATAAGGATGGAGTGGCGGAAGGGGAGATAAATCACTTTTGTTTTTTTAAAGCTTCAGAAGAAATGTGATTCAGTTTTGCACTGAAATCAAAGTATACTTAGGAAAATTCTGCAGGAAATCCATGCAATTATGATAACAACAGGCAATAATTGTCCCTGCTAACACATGGCTTGCTTTTTCTATCTGCTCATTGTGTATAACTGTGTATGGGTCAGCATCATGGGGAGAAGGGAAGGCAGTGCAGCCTTCTAGCCAGCCTAGATGATGTGACCCAGAGGCCTGTGACGGGCTGGCTGATGACAGTGATGGCAGGGGAGCAGAAGTCCCTTTAGCACCTACCAGCAGTCCACTCCCACACACAACACAGCACAAGAATACACACTCATGGGACCAACAAGCTTCCAAGCCTTCCCCAGCTGGGTCCAGAAGAAAGAGAACTCAGAACCCAAAGAAAATTTTCTTAACCTGACAGGCCTGAAAATGCATGGAAAAGGCATAGAGAATAAGATGTTACAGCAAACAAACTTAAAAATATGAACAAAACTCAGAAATGAAAGGGAAAGAAGGCTCTAAATTTTGTCCTAGCACAAAGCATTAGCAGTTGGGAATGCTGAACAGCTGCACTTATAAATACCCTGCTCAGTTCTAGGTATCTGAAAAGCAAGATTTTCCTTCCGCCATGACACAAAGCACCACACTGCATATTTTGTTCTGTGATTTTTTTGTACTTGATTGCTGCAGCTGATATCAATCCTTTATAGTCTTATGGTGCCCAGTAATAAGAATCCCATAATCCAGCTGTATTTCCCACATGCTGGGACTGCCATCTTCTTATTACATTGCCCAGCCAGTCAAAGCTCCACAGTAAATTTCTTTACTTCTGAATATAGATAGCGCTCTACTTCTTTAAACCCTCCAGAAATGGGTTAAAAAAATCTTTTTATAGTACCCTTGTGGGTTTGATGAATATTGAAACAAGCCACTGCTTCTATTCTCATAGTGTGCTGGTTTTGGCTGGGGTAGAGTTAATTTTCTTCATAGTAGCTAGTATGGGGCTGTGTTTTGGATTTGAGCTGAAACAGTGTTGATAATACAGGGATGTTTTAGTTACTGCTGAGTGGTGCTTACACAGAGTCAAGGCCTTTTCTGCTCCTCACACCGCTCCACCAGTGGGTAGGCTGGGGGTGCACAAGAAGTTGGGAGGGGACACAGCCGGGACAGCTCACCCCAACTGTCCAGAGGGATATTCCATACCATATGACGTCATGCTCAGCATGTAAAGCTGGGGGAGGAAGGAGGAAGGGGGGGACATTTGGAGTGATGGCATTTGTCTTCCCAAGTAACCGTTACGCGTGATGGAGCCCTGCTTCCGTGGAGATGGCTGAACACCTGCCTGCCGACGGGAAGTGGTGAATGAATTCTTTGTTTTGCTTTGCTTGCCTGCGTGGCTGTTGCTTTGCCTATTAAACTGTCTTTATCTCAACCCACAAGTTTTCTCACTTTCACTCTTCCGATTCTCTCCCCCATCCCACCTGGGGGGAGTGAGCGAGCGGCTGTGTGGTGCTTAGTTGCCAGCTGGGCTTAAACCATGACGCATAGCAACATGGTGAGGCTGAGGTGTACTAATATTCCTTCATGATTTACAGACCAAGAACCGCTGCATAGACAGAAACTGAGAGTTTGTCTACATGGTAAGGGTTAATATTCCTGAGCCCTGAACTGGTATAATGAGAGCCAGTTCTGGTCTCAAAGCAACTAAGTTGTGTTGCTCTGGGACTTCCAAGCGAAGGCAGGCTTGCGCATGGGATCAAAGGGACCTGAGGCTTGCAACTGTCCTTTACTGACTACATAATTGACACTTATTTATCAGCCTTTTCAAGGTCAGCCAAGAACCTATGGCAGGAATTCCTCCTAGAAATTAAGCTTTTTGTTTCCCTTCACAGACATCTTTATTTTTGCAGATAAAAAAATTTGGGTGTTTGTGGAAATTTAATAACAACTGTAGCCAGTTAGCTATTTTGGTTAACTTTGAAATAACACAGTTGGCCACAATCAAACAGAAATCAATGCAGAACTCTGCAGAACAGTAGCCAAATGAAGAAACAGTGGCATATTAAATGAAGAGATAATGTCACTCAAAGCATGTTATCTGTATTATTTGAAATAGTTAATAGACTTTCTCAGAAAACTTTAGAAAGGGTTGATTGGTGAAATATGTAATGGATATACATGCATGTAATGGATGAAATGTATTAAATGTATTTTTATTAGTTCACCTCAAAACCCTTAATTCTTTACTAATTGATGATTATTTTTCATGACTGTCTGGAAATATATGTAGCCTAAAGAAGGAAAAAAAAAAAATATAGATTAATAAATGTCCCAGCTGCAGTGTGATTAAATAGGATATGAATGAAAAGGAGTCCATTTTTACACTCCAGAGCACACACTATGCAGCTGGTGTTGCAAAGGAAAAAATTATTCCCATTCAACTTGTACTTCAGAAAACTAAACAGTTCCAAACCTTACCAGGGTTTGTGTTTTTAAAACACTTTCAGCAGCAACCACCGTCAGAGACTACTAGCAGCTTAAATGGACTGAAACTAGTACTGGAACTTTTAGCCTTTTCTGATTTATGACTATACAGAATTTATTTGGAAGAGACATAGATCGCTCAAGAAAGTTTCCGTATTCAGATTTCAGCCTAGCTATGTGAACAGGCATTTATTAATGGCCGTTTATGCACTGTTTAGGAAAAATCCACTGATGTAGAAAAAATTGTAGACCACAGATTGACAATGCACTGCAATGCTTCTTAGGTACGATTACTTTTATCACCACTGTTCGCATTTGGGGATACCAGTTCAGAAATAGGATTTATGTTGGCATTTTGAGCGAGGATAGAACAAAAATTGTTTGTGACTAAGAAACCAGTATTTTTGGGAAGCAAAAGTTTGGTTTTAATCAGGCTGTCCCATATAACCCTTTCTTAAGAAAAGCAAGATATTGCATTGGGAAACTGTTAGATGAGCGCACAAATGATGGAAAAACTGCACTCAGTGTGTAGATACCAGTAAGTAACTGTCCAATTCTGAGTACATACCACTTGTGATCTCCCAGGGGTTTGCTCCATGTCTAACACATTTCAATGTATTCATTGACACTTTGGTGTAAAGGAAGATGAAGTACGCTACATATTGTGGATGATGCTAAGCACTCTGGACAACAGGATCAGAATTCCTAATGATTTTGACCCTACTAAATTGGAGAGACAGTCTGAGATCAGTAAGATGAAATTCAGTAAAGACAAAAAGAAAGTATTCTACTGAGGAAGGCAAAATAAACTTGTAATTACAAAACTGGGGAATAAGTGGCTGAGGCTAGAACAGGCCATGAACTGTTTCTGGCTGACCAAGTAACATTTTGGGTTAAAAGAAGAAGACGAATGTAAATCAGGGAGGTAATTATAAGACACTCCTACAGAACACCAGCGAGATAATTATTGCACTTTATAGGCTATAGGTATTCTCATCTAGAATACCTGGTCTTCACACTAGGAAACATGCAGTCAAATTAGAAGGATAGCAAGAAAAAAAAATCCAGAAAATCTCCTTCACGGAAAGTTTTTAAGAACAAACGTAGGAACTATTCATTAGTGATGGTGTAGATTACCAGCTTTTTCATTAGATTGGGGGACAGAATGAGACCTATTAAATGACTTCCAGCTCTGAATTTCTACAGCTCTTTCACAGATTAGAATTCTGTGATATTTAAAAAGACTATTAAAACAACGTGCAATAGACAGTTTGTGCTAATATTATAAAGAAACCCAACTGACAGGATCAGCACTGTACTACTTAGCTACAGGTCTGGCCCTTTTCCCAACCTATATGCTATTTTTATATTTTTTTGAAAAAGATACCAAATTCCTTTAATGTACTCTATAATGATAAATCTATAGAAGACATTGGCATTACTGCTAAGGTAAAACTGATGTAAGTGAAAAAAACCCTGAGATCCACTCTACTGAAACAGGCACTGTAGATACTCATTTTAAATTCACAGACCTCTTAATCTTATCTTAAAAAATAAGCCCAGCTTTCTATTAATGTGTGAACAGCTTAGAAATAGCGCTGCTGATCGCAAACAAATGCAAGATATAATCCAATTCTCTACAAGCAGAACAGGAGGTAGTAGAGCATATTTCTTAATCAAGACTATTGAAAATATTGCAACATGTGAATAGAAAGTGTAGAAAAGTTTAGCACATATCTGCCTTCCCTATTCTTGGCCTTCTTCCAGTTACATATGCTGCTTCATTCACTTCAATGATTCTGTTGTACTTAATGGTAAACAGGTCAACATCTTCGTGTGACAAAGACACAAAAAGGAATTTCATCTCCATTGCATCTGGTGACAATACTCCTATCAACTTCACAAGGTTTCACTAACAATCTTCTACATTTGTGGGCCCAGGCTGCAAATTTGCATTTCTGACCATGCTTTGATCTAAACATATTATATTGTTTGCCTGGATAAAGAAAAATCAGCCACCTAGCAACACTTCTGTCACGAGTATACTGTGCAATTTATTTTAGATTGCCTAGAAGTGACAACCCATACAAAGCATATCAGAGAGCTCTTGCTTACCTCAAATGACAAAACACAAGCAGTCCTCCTAGATGGGGCTGAAGTGCTCCACACTGACCTGTCACACCGATTCTTTTCTTTCAATCGCTAAGATATGCTACCATCTCATTTATCATTTTGAAAGCCTCAGAAAAGTCAATGTAGAGCCTAAATACAAGTGTTTTGGCAAATACCTAAATTTATTTACATGTCAGGATAACAGGGAAAAAAGTTGCAAAGACTTCCTAACTAGGAGTTAATAAGGTCAGCCAGCCATGCATAGTTGCAGGTAATTGAGGCTCAATCCAACAACCACTAAAAAAGTTTTTCATCTGTTTACGTTGCATAAGGGAAGGAAATGAAGAGGATCCTGATTTGTCCAGCATGACAAGAATTGGCTCTCTGAAGCTTGCAGATTATTCATAAGATAAATACAAGCAAAGAAATAAAATGTAGTGATTCTAATTGGTTTTGAAGTCTATCCTAAGCAGTACAGCTGAATAAAAGATAGATGTTACCAATTATGTTTTCCAATACTGGAAAAGACTTTTAATCCAAACTATACGGAGAGAAAAAGAATATAAATTCAGTAAAAATTGGTAGCTATATTTTCCAGGGATCTAGATCCAGGATACTCTCAGATATATCTACTGAAATGTCCACTGTTTGAAAAGGACAATAAAATAAATTCTCTCTGAATATGACAGGCATTAATGTTAATTTGCACTGTTACTACTTGAGAAAAAAATCTGCTTCATAATCTCTGTGACCTTTCCTTATGAACATTAGTATTCTTGATAAAGTCTAAATACTAGCTGCTACACATAAATACTGTGACACTTCTTCACTGTTATTATAGGCAGTTTCCCAACCGAGCATCCAAAGGTGAACAGGCCGGTGAATGTTTCATGCATAAGATTATGTCTAGAAAATTTAAGAACTCCACAGGATATCTGAAAGAAAGAATAAAGACTAAATGTTGTATTGTCTTGGCTTGCTTTCTTCTTTTAAAAAAACTCAGAACCTGGTATCAAGAATGAGTTATTTCCTGCAGACCCATGAAATAAGAAATCTTGAACATTTGAAAAACCTTCCGAAACAAAAAAAGAAAACTATCATCACCATCATGGCAACTGAGATGCAAGGGAAGGCAAAGGGAAACATGTTGTGAAATTGCATGTTCTTTGTGATCACTTTGAAAAAAAATTACTAAATTGCAGCGGATCTGGATAAAAATGGAGGCAAACTAAGAGCTCCTGTGACTCTGAGTTGTCACAGACAAATGCTATCACATCTTTTAATAAGATCACGTAGTCAAACAACAGCAGCAGCAGATTGAGAAGGCTGTGTAAAATCCTAGAAAAGGCTCTGCAAAAATGATGTTGGAGTGTCAGCTGCTAAGGTAGGTTCTCAACATGTATCAGTAATGCCTGACTGCAAAAGCAGGGCTAATTCATACATATACCAGACAAAAAATATTTAATATATTGGATTAGTATCAGGTACTCGTATGAGAACATTCATAGAACATGTGCTAACTCTGCCTTTATAGATGTAAACAGTTGTAGCACCCCATCCAAAATACTGAGTTGAGTAGGCACAGAGAAAGTTCACCAACAGGGCACAGGGAAAACATGAAAAAATACAACAGAAAATATGCCAAAACTCTAAGTGCAAAAGCAAATTCACAAAGAGGAAATAAACAGAATGCAAAAGAAGACCTATTGATACTGTAGAGGAAAAATATGATAATGGAAAATGCCCTGCATATGAGGTCATAAGCAATAATTGTAGCAAGAGAAAACATCATGTCAAAGGTTGTAGATGAAAAAAAAGAAGTACAAAGGCATCATATCAAGGAAGCAGGCAGTGACTCAGGGGATGAGATTTTGCATGTGCAACATTAATGCAGCACAAAAATAAATAAATGGTATACGAAGCTCAGGCTAGCAAAAGATTCAAGGGCAGGCACAGAAACAACCAGAAAACTGAATGCCAATGAGAAAGTAGACCATCAGAGACTCTGCTGGCCTGTAAAAGGCTCACTTAGCCTTCAATAAGGGAAGAAAAAAAAAAACCAAGGCAAAACAAAAGTAAAATTTCACTGGTGCACAGCCATAATGCAAATAGGATGATGTAAGTTATCATCAGAATACAAAAGTAAACTACATAGACCAAAGTATGAATTGTAAAAATATATGATACATAGCTACCAGCTGAAACAAGTGAACCTACGAACCTAGAGAAATTATTAATAAAACACAAGAATGAGCAAAACACAAATAACTCAGAGCAGGCAATTCTCTATGGTACCCCTATAGCAAAGGTGCTAAGAATTATCAAGCTGTATTTGAAAGACTGGGATGTCTTCCAAGGATGTTACACCTGGAAATAAATAAAACAATTCAGCCTGTACAACACCTGTCTTGCAGAATACCCATTGCATTAAAACAAACAAACAAACAAACAAATGAAATAGTGGGAGCAATAAAGAAAATTAGGAAAAAACCCCAATCACCCCATCATTGCTTAATAAATATCAAGGCAGTCATTGAGAACACTAGGCAAGCTGTGAATTAGCAGAAGTCCAAGTAGTTTAAACAAAGTACTAAGCCAAGATTATTACCAAATACCTACCTCTGCAGAAACCTGCTTGATTTAACTAAACCTATTATACTTTAAAGATAGATACTAGCTGATTAGGAGGACAGTAACCTCCCCACACACCAGCAGAGACACAGCTTCCCTGTACCAAGTAACAAAAGACTATCAGTTCTTGATAGTCTGCTGTATGGAAGAAAGACTTCAGGATGGAGTTGACAGCACTACGCAGACAGTAACAGGTCCTTAACAGAACCTTGTATGTTTGTAAGAATGAGTCAAGAAAATAAATAAGGAGCTAAATCAGATTAAGGCAAAATTGTAAGAAAACACAATGTAATTCACAGCTTTGCAAAGGCTATAAATCCTTCCCTAAACAATGAACAAGAACTGATGGACCATACCAAAGAAATCAGGTCAGTTTGAAGACTATTGAGATTCATAAATCATGTGCAAAACATTCTTTCCACTGTCTCACCTGTTTGTCGTCAGGCCATTTTCTGGTCAAAAATTCAGTAAAAATATGATTATTGTTCACTTTACACAGTACTAACCTACTGAAATACAAACCAAAGACATGACAACAATACATGTAATACCAGAAAAGGAAAGGCTGCAGTAGTTGTTTTTAATTAAGATCAGTATTTCCAATGGCTCAATGGATTTGCATGGGAAAACTTCAAGCTGCATGCTAAGGATGGAGAATCTTTAGAGCAGAAAATGACGTAACTGTCAGTGCCTTGAGCGCATCCCTCCACTTTCCCTCCTGTGGGTTTGGCTGCCTCGGCTCAAGGCCAGCTTCAATAGTGCAGCTATGTGGCCTGGAAAAGCTATTTGAAAAGTCTCAGCTCACTTAGGAGCTGCCTTTAAGCTCAGTCTCTCATCCTTGGACACTGCCTGAGCTACTCTGCAAGCATGACCATGCCTAGCCATGTACCCCATTGATCCTGACCCTGACACACGGACTGAACTTCTTGGCTTGACCTCAGACCTGTCTCTTCTCTATGGGCTTGTCTGACGATCTGGACTTGACTGAACCAGGTCACTGTCACTGGACCTGCTCTGGTCTCCTTGCTCAGGCACTGTGGGACTGTCCCCATGGTAGTGATACCCCTGCCCCTACCTGCCCTGCTGTCACACTCAGCTCCCAGCCTGCCTTCCCATACGGAGCAACGCCTGCCCTTGCTGCTTGCTGGTAATAGCCACCAGGAGAATGTTTTTACGACAACACTGCTAAAGGACTCCCAAAACCTCCAGTTTATGCTAGTGAAATCTCAAGAATTAGGGTTAGAAATACGCATGTCCAGAAAGGAATCAACTTCTCTTTGGCTGCCTGCTTATCCTGAGCAGAACAGCACTGCAAGAACATGAATGTAACAGATACAGAAATCTCGGGAAGCATCATCCAAGTCAATTACAGGCCAGGTTCAAGACAGGGCTTGGAAAGAATCCAGGAATCCACTATAAACAAAGATTTACATGTGTGTGATCCATCATCCTGTTAAAACTGCCAAGCACTGCAAGAGTAGCTCCACCTGCCACCTGACAGCATCAGAATCACTGTGGTATTTGGACATATAAATTGCTTCAAATAAACAGGTAGAAAAATCACAATCCTGCTTTCATATAGCCAAATACACAGCCTCTCTCAGGAACACATTGATCTAGAACAAAATTTTGTATCCAGAAGGCTAGACATGCTGGACTAAGATCAGTAACAATATTTGAGGTCTGGTGGATGGATGCGGTATTTATGAAAAAATGCGAGCCGAGCAACAGAAAGAAACAAACGACTTTTGTAGCACCAGGACCCAGACTGAAACAGGAGCAGGCTTTTTCTTATAACAAACCATATATAAAATACCTCATTATTAGAGACAAGTCAGACTTGTATAAAGTAAATGAACTGACAGACATGATTGTAATGACAGTCACAGGCAAAGCAATACAGCATGTCAATAGTTTGATGGCAGAACTGGGTTTCCTTGTAGTCAGTTCCTGCAATTTTCCTGGGAATGAAAATTGAGATTCATCATATTATCACCACTTCCACAATCAGCTAGTCAAAAGCAAAGCTGAACAAGTATTACAATTTCAAAGCTTCTAATAAAGAGATGTGCTAAAAACCTTACCATAGGCCAGAACAAATCATTCTTAAGTGGCGAGACAGTCCCATAGAAAGCCTAGTAAATATTCTGATGTTGCCATGTACATGTACGACTATGCCTGTAGCGTTAGTAGAACTGATAGTTGAAGGGTAACTCACTAAAAGGAGGAAAAGACACGCTAACATTAAATTCTACTATGACAAACTGAAGACATCTAAAAATACAGTCTTGATACCATGCTTTGATTTACTCAGTGCTGTGGTGGATTAACATCAACTTTCTGCAAACCACAGACAGATTCATTCAACAGCAATGCAGAAACAGACACAGGTTGAGTGCTCCTAAGTCCTCTGAGAGAAAAGAAAGAGGCATCTAAGTTCAGAAGCTGTTTTCTGGTTGTGGAACAGATACTTCCCAACAGTCCCATGAGAGGACTGATAACTCTGCTGGGTGACTTTAAGCAGTTGCATACTGTCCTTTGGTAGCCTACCTTTCCTTAGTCATATATATTAGATTCCATTAAGAGGTACCTAACAATTCCCATAATCACAGAGATGCACCAAGGTGCCTCACTTGGGAATTCTGGATTTCACCGTGGGAGTCAAATGCTTAAAAGTCAGATGTTTCACACTGAGTCCTTCACTAGATTTGTTAGGAGTATTTGCAGACTGCATACATTTGTAACTGTAGAGATGTAGGAGTAAAAAGTACCTTAAAATGAAATAATTAAAGGAGGCACTGAAATGCACAAAGATAAAGATAAAGCCAACAGGACTGTGAGAGATAATAGTTATCTGCAGTAATAAACATTAAGTGAGAACAATTCATGACTTGTGATAACATTAAATGTGAGGATATAAATCAAATGAAAAGAGTACAGTTGAAAGACGGAAAACACACGCACAGATAGACAGAAATAAAGAAAATATAAAGAACCTTTTGTTATCTTCACCTTGTAATTGAGATAATGCTTGTCTTTAACGATACACCCTTAGAACGGCTCCTGCACTTAGCTGCAATGCTGTAACAAAGACACAATAACATCTAAGTTTATGGATATACCTGATTAGCATAGTTCTATGTCAGGCACTGCTAAGTGTGTTGCTTGCTGAGTCACACTGAAGACACTGAACTTATTGTATGCCTGGCACTTTGAAACATTTGGCTGTAAATCTGTACATCAGGTAAGGATTCAAAATGATGTTATTTCTTGATGTTGTCAAAGTCTGATGTGTAAAGTAATTAATATTTTCAAGGCCTAAGCTGCACCTGCACAGGTGAAATTAAAAAAGGTAAGAATGAAGCAGAGATGCCACATGACCAATGGTGTCAAGCTTCTTGCTTTAAGAATGCCATTGCTATTACAGGTGGTAGTGCTAGAAGACAGTTGGAAGACAGAAGGCAGCAGTTTCTTTTCTTCCTCACAGGAATAACATTCAAAAGAAAAAAGAAAAAATAAATTAAAAGAGCTAATATACCAGATTTTTAAAGACGACAACATGTTCATACTGGTTCCCTTGAAGCTTCTGACATTGTTTCACGCAACATTTCTAAACCTGTAGAAGCATCCTATAGATGAAACAAAGGGAGGAAAAACAGAATGAAAACTTTAGCCTGAGATTAGTTATGAATATTTCATGGCCTTACTGAAAGGATATTTCAGGTGAGTCTCCATAGCAATCTGCTTTGTATCTGGTATCGTTAAATAATTCCAAATTAATGACTTGGCTAATGGAGCAGGCATTAGATTTGCATGTAAAACTGGGGTGGAAGGGACTGCAAATCTGCTGGAAGAATAAAAATGGTAATACTATACTGGAGAAATGCTCCAAAGCAAAGTGCAATTGTTTAGGGAAGGGAACAAACCTCTGCACACAAGCAAGAGAAAGAGTCATGCAAGACAGGAAACTGCTAGCTGAGAAAAAGTTCTGCAGAAAATCTAGGGGTGTTTACTGGATCATAATCTGAACACGAGTCAATAATAACATGCTGTTATGAAAAACATGCCACGGGAGGATGAGTATAGGCTGCAAGACCTAAGTAGTACTCTCTCCGATTTTTTAGCAATTGTAAGACTTTAGCTAAAGTACTGTATTTGGCACTGGATGGCAGTATGGCAAGAACTAAAGCACCGCGAGAAGAATAATTAGACATACAGAGGACCTGACTTTTCAGGAAAATTGAATGAATTGGGGTACTTTAGCCTGAAGGGGAGAAGGGTGAGGCAGAATATAGTAACGGCCTTCATATTGAAAAGCCAACTGTGAGGAAGAACAAGAGAATGATTTGTGAATTACATCTGTGAAAGATAAAACAAGAAGTAGTGGGCTCAAATTGCATCACAATGTTCAGGCTAGACCTTAGAAAAGCTTTTGTACAGTAAGGACAGTGAAACAATGATGAAATAAATTGCCAGAGGAGAGTACAGTACTTCCACCTTTGCAGGTATATAAAACACGATGGCCAACCATTTATCAAGAATAACAAAGAAAGAGAGTGAAATAAGATGACTTCCTGAGTTCTTTCCCTCCCTAATTTTCTATTTCTTTACACTTCTCAGCTACTAAGTTTCCATGATTCAAAGAGCATAGCTCTCTAGTATTCTGTTCTCCCAGTTAAGCCTTTCTCTTCATATTCAAAAATGCTGTGATTTTCCATGACACTGACTAAGCACAAGGAACTTGTAATGAATATATATGGACAGGGAATTTCCACATGAGTCTCATTTAAACATTAGAACTCATAAGCGGAAAACCTAATAGTGTTCCTACCACTACTGGTTCTTTTGAAATCAAAAGGCAAAACTTAATTTCTCTTGACAGTACGTGTTTACTGTCATTTTTACAGCAGGGTGTACAAGGCAGTCATTTTCTTAAAAAAACCCACAACCTTAACATACATTTTTAAATTCAGGTTGGTGAAGGAACAGAGGCAGGAAAAATGTCTTAATATAGACAATGCTCTACAGGGCCATAAAAGAAATAAAATCACATGCAAATACAACATTGTCATTCTTTGAAAATATTTTTTTCTGCCTTTAGAGTAAATAATTTAACTGAGAATAAGGTATTTTGGAACCTCTCAGCTTCAGATCCCTAAATGCTTTTAAAATCTAATCACATATGACGCTAATACCGTCAATATTCTCTGAGGCACACAAAATTTAATGAGGTGTTTTCTTTTCTTATTGGCCAAAGAAAACAAATTTTCTAACTGTTCATAAACAAGTATTTAACTATTACTTCAATTGTGGTAGCTCTTCTTATACCTACCCTTATAAAAGGAAACAGCCTTTTCCATTACATTTTTGTATGACTTCCATGACAATTCAGTTTTGATTAAGAAGTAGCAGAGTAGCAGCCAGTATCCTTTTCTTCTTCAAGAATTTTCTAGAGAGCTCAGGGAAGCCAAGGCCTTTGAAAATCCCTGTCTGTCTATTTGGTTTTTGGGTAACTATCCTGAATTGTGAAAAGATCTGTATAGTCCTTTATTCACTGGTAAAATGTTACTAACACTTTTTAACTTAGTGTCTCCAGCAAGCATTTAATTCAAATTTAGCAAGCCAGATACTGCTTTTTAATTAAATATAAGATGATTGTTAAAAGAGAACTTACTGAGCATTTAGAAGATAAATCTAATAGTCTTGTAATTAGCTCAAAATTACATAAGCAAGAAATGCCTAATCTCATTCTTAGTAGCACGTGGACTTTGTAAGGAATTTGTAGATACTTAATTAACAGTTATCAAAATAGCCTACAGCAAGACAGGTTTCTATTAATTGTTAAAATAGTGATATTTAATAAGCTTGTTAAATGATAATACACTTGGGACAACAGACTCATTTAGTTTTTAAGTATTCCATTGTAAATCCCTAATGTCTTTATCAATATGTTATATTGCCAGTTTGTCCAAAGTAACCAGTGATTTTGCATTACTTAATTTTTAAGTTTGTAAAGAGGTACCACCTTCAGAAGTAGCTGTTTAGCTCCTCTTAAATATTGCTATTCCGTGTTCACTTTCGAAACTTCTGATGGCAACAATTTAAGATTTAACTTTTGGGCAGGGGGGGAAACCTTGCCAGTTCATTTTTGTTTGCAAACCTGAACTGTTCATCTTCCACAAGCAAGTTACAGTGGTTTGGAGGGTTTTCTTCATTACAATTTTGGGTAACGCAGTCATAAAGTAACCCTATTAGAAATTCTTTCCTTCACTGCGCCTTTCATTTCCCCTTCCTTTACTACTACAAAGAAGGTGTTTTTTTGGGAAGCTTAGTTTTTTAGCATGAAGAAATCTTTAAGTAGTTTAGAGAGGCTATACTGGCACTGTACTTTGCACTTCAAGAAGACTTTATTCTCCTTGGCTAAGACTGTTTACAGTTTCTCCTATGATAGAATAGAATACCCTAGAATACCCTTACCCCTGCTTGAATTTTCAGCAGTATAACAACAAGGTCTAACTTAATTTTCTAGCACTGTAGATGAAGTAATCACGGCAGTGCTTATCACCAATGGAAGAAAAATATATTGATGATGGTATGTAATTGCAAGACCAAATTTCTGAGCCAGTGAAAGAACAGGACACTGTAAATCTCCAAGTTGCCAGGCTAAACTATCTGCTAAGTAGCACTAAATGCTATTTACAGATAGGAAAAGATTTGTTAATGCAAGAAATAGTGGCAAAGAAAGAGCATTTGTATGGGGTTAAAACAAAGAAAACAAAACACTGTTTGTTTAGAGTTCAAAAGTGTAGAAGTACCAATGCTATCACAAGTTTCTTAGGAGGACCAATAAAAGAGACTGTTTACAGATATTTCTTCATTTACTCAAAAAAAAGGGATCTCTGCAGCTTCTCTTCAGTCCATTATCCTATGAATAAAAGGATTCATATCTGTATAAAAGAGATTTTGGGGGAAAACAATTGACCTATATAATCTTTTACAGTGGGGATTGGCTTCCAAACATATTTTCTTCAGAATGTCCTTTAGGACCCAAACAGTGAGAAATTACTTGAATGCAAGTAACTCAGAGGAAAAGTATTCTTCTGCTTCTTTGTGGTTTTGGGATTCTTTTTTTTGCTTGTTGTTTATTAAAGAGCTGGTAGACTGGAAAGAGGGCACTAACCCATGGCCCCTAGCCACAGGAGGTTAAATTAATTAGAGGAGTTAGAACACTTAGTATTATACATTAGACAGTATGCTTCATCATATATTATGCAGCATGCTTAATTCTGAAGAGCTCAGACTACAGTTGCTATTGTTAACTATATAGTGATTGTTGCAATAGTGTCCTTCTGTCTGTAGGGGAAACAAGAGTGTACTTCTATCTGATACAACTGCAAAAAGGGAATAAGCTTTTCAGGAGCCAGTCCCTTCACGACATCTGACAAAGAAGCAGGTAACTCCAAATTAACAACGGATTCCAGTTTGACAGATTCCATCACCAACAGATGGATATCTTGCAAGTTAAATGAGGAACAGTGAAGAGATTGATAGGATCTTAAGTTTGCATTGTTCATACCAGTCTGAATTATACAGTGCATTTCGAAAAGTATTCTTACTGTTTCATAGCACAACAAAGCTGGCTGTCCCGGCAATGCCCTGCAGATCACGAATGACAATGCCTATTCAGATTGCATATTGATGTGTACATATTGCTTTAAATGGCATTTATTATTTCGCAAGTAGCATGGGAGTCAGTGATGTGGTAATTCATTTAATTTGTTTAACCTATTTAATATACTGGAGACACTGCGCAAGTACTTGTCAGTCCATTAGCTGCTACAGTTCTAGGAGCTGTAGCATTCCACATTTAAGCCCATTACTTCCCTAAAATGTTTGTTAAAACTGACTATCTAATTTATTAAGTAAAAGTAACAATGATGCATTCCCTTACTCATTGCCTGTGATAGACAGAAGTTGAGATGGGATCGGTAATCAGTGAATGACAAATGAAGCAAGTGTTACCATAGTCTGCAAATAACCCTGGCAGTGAACACACAGAAATGATCTTTTATAAATAACCCAAGAATAAAAAGAAATACATCATCATTATGGACAGAAGTCTTCTACAGGCAACTCTTTATGATCACAAAGAGAGAAATACGTACATCCAGTACTATTTGTGGTAAATGTTGTTGCAGCAGAGATAAAATGTATGTTTGTGGGTGGGGAAAAAAAGATAAGGAATAAAATATGGCTTAAGTTTTTATTTCCTGGCTTTTGAAGTTTGACATCAAGAACATTATAGGCAGAAGCTTAAATGTTTCATTTGACAATACTTCTGAGAATTAATTTTATAGCTTTTTAGGAGTGTTTTAATGTTTTTAATAGGTTGTGTCAATATTAGAAAGAGCTTTGTGAAATAGCTTCTTAAGTTTTGCCACAGAGGGGCAACTTCTGATAGAGAAAATTATATCTGAGTGGAAAGTATAGTTGCTGATGGAGAACATTTTACCTGCAGAGAAGCACACATACTGCCAAAGCAGATTTTATCTGCTTGCTAACAGAAAAGATTTTACCTGGTAGTGAAATGCAACTACTGACAGAGAAGATTCCACTCATCAGCAGCTGAACTTCTGTGGCACATAAAACTTTTTCTGTCAGACACTGCACATAATTTTTTTTTCTCCATTGTACGATAAAATCTAAGAAAAACAGTAGTTGCTGATGAAACTTGTATGCATTTGTGTGACAGGAAAGAGTTCATCGTTTCACTACCTGCTGGGGCATAAATTTTCACCAGCTGAGAATCCGGCCCAGTTATGTCTTACCCACACAAATGAAGCACTGCATCTCAGAGCAGGAGCCAAAACAGTAATAAACTCCAGAGAAGTAACCTTATTATGCAAAATTTAATATCAACACTGTAATGACTTCATTTTTTAGAGCAGTCATGTGGAAAAAAGGATGCTTAATTGTTATTGCCATAGGCTGGAGAACCAAGATGACTGGCACACAAAGAAGGAAACTAAAAGCCCCAAAGCAGCCTTAGCTTAATCTATCTGGGTTTGTTTGTTTTTCAGCCTTGGGTTACCTTCCTAAACCAGCCACACAATTTGCTTCTCCAAATTTTTTTGTGAGGTGATTGTGTGAGTGAAGCCTTATTTGTGCGGGCACAAAGACTCCACGCATCCAGTAATCCACTTGGAAAGCACAAACACTCACTCAGACACAGATGAATATGCAGGCAGCTGGCAGAGCAGTAAGTAGCAAAATCTGAAGAAATGTCATGTTATTTGAGGTAGAGATATCGATCGGTAATAAAGAACTTTGTCTTTCTAAATACATAGCGTTTGATTTCATGGGTTTCAGGCAGCTTTCTATTTCCCTACAACTGCTAAGCAACTCGTTCCTGTGCTTTACTTTTAAGAAGAAAATGCACAACTGCAAAGGTAACCACCAAGTCTCTCAGACTGGGAAATATACATATAAAAGACATTTCCCACTATTCTAGATTTCAAATTCTTTTCACGTAGGCTATTGAAAGAGATGAAAATGGATAAATGTGTAGCCACCAATGGCGTCCGCCTCTCACTTTATAGAGAGCTACCATTTCATTAAGTTTGAAGTTTTTGAAATAATATAATCATAATGAAAGAAAGGAAATAAAATTCTCAGAAAGTTCTCAAAGGAGTATTAAAAGATGAGATTTGAATAAGACTGATCAAATGTTGGAATGGAAGATGCAGATAGGTCATAAGCCTTTGCTTTTTTGATTGCCCATATTGTCTCGAAACTGTTCAGCAGAACAAAGAGTTCTGTGGATGAAAGACTGGTGTGAAGAAACATGAATGTCAACTTGAGTTCTGAAAGACAGTCTGCTAATGAAATATTCTAAAAGTCATTTTCAAGGTGGTAGAAAGTTCTCACTGATGTGCACCAATGCTTCTGATAAAAAGCATCAAATAGTTATGCAAGTATTGGCTTTTAAGTCTGAGAAGATAAAGCAATGCTTGTATGACTCCAAATGTTGCAGAAACGTATTTAGTTTTTATACTTTCAGAGGATTAAAAACAATAATTAGGATGTTTGTTTAGATTCTAGTTTAGGCATACAAAACAATTCTGGATCAGTTAATTTTCAATATAACAAAGTAAGATAATATATAGTACAAATTGAAAAGACTGAAAATAAAGACAGATCCTAAACACATTTTTAGTTCAAGAAAAAAAACAACGCACTATTTGTGCAATAAGTATAATAAATACAATTTGAGACAAACAGTAAATAATACATTCGGCTACTCCTAGTAGGACAGACTTCTGAATCTGACATTGTGTGAGATTTAATAGATTCTTCATAATAGGAGTTCATAAGAGAGAAAGATCTAAAAGCAGTAAACATATTTTCAACAGTTCTAGGTGAGCAGATCTAATTAAATTTTGGAATATAAAAGCCTCTGAAGAAATACTGCCAATTCCCATCTTCTACAGGGATTTTCTTGCACACTTGAACTAGCTTCTAAAAAACTTGCTTTATCTTTGATTTCTTGTAGGGCCAAATTTTAACAGCATTGAAGTTCATAAAGGGGAGGCCTAATTTACCCTGAGTACCCATTGCTTCCACCTTGGCACCCTTTCTCATTAAACTACTGAAATAAGACTGTAAGTCTGTGACCTTGGTGTGAGGATGAGCTGTCAGACAGAAAGACCAGATCCAGGGAAGATATTAAATACCTGAAGGGGAATTTAAGTGAAGGGAAAATTAAGTAATTTTTTTGCTTTTAGAACAAAGTATCAAAGCAAGAAGCAGTGCTGCCTGTAGTTACCTAAACCCCTTAAGTGACTTTTAGGAAGTTCCCTGTATTCATCTCAGGGAGAGCCCAGTTACCCCAGCGTTTACATGGCTAAGGGACCTCTGCACTCAGCCATGCCCACTCCTAAGTGGCTTTCAGAAGCAAGGAGCTCAAAATCATCTGAGGCACTGGAACGTGTTGGCAGGTTCAGAATATGCAGACCATAAACCAGCAGGAGAAAGTACGCTACAGAACTAAATTGCAATGATCACTTTCTTGTCAAATACAGTCAAAGGAGAGGTGGTTCATACTCAGTCCAGTAATTAACACACTCTGCAAGAAGTGAGAGAGTTTCTGCCAGAGCGGCTGAAATCCTACCTTTATTACCTTCCAGAAAACCCTAGTGACCAAGCTAAGGCTACTTCAAAACAGGGGAGGGTCATCCCTACCCCATCTTGCTTAAGTGATTTCACAGTGTAGGAAAGAAATCAGTTTAAATAGGTCAGAAAGGAGGTACATGAAATATGATTCTTAACAGGTGAAGGTAAACAAGATGGTGAGATGTATAACACCACTGTTACCCTCAGCATATCTCAATGGCTAACTCTGAGTAGCTGCCAAGTCAGTATCTTTCTTATCTTGAACCCCATTTGAAGGCACCTAGCTCTTGCTGGGCACTGTACAGGGACCTGGTCATCTAAGAAAGAGCTCTGAGCTCCACACAGGCAGCCTCATTTTAGTTACGCCAATCTTCCTAAAATTTGGCTTTAAGTCTACAATCCACAGCCATTTAATTTTGCTTCTATTTTGAGAATGCCATAAATATATATCTTCTTGTTTGAGTTACAGCATCACCTTTTATTCCTAAGGTCACTATTTTCCATTAGATTATGGTAGGGCATAGGTTCTTTGTTCCAAAACAATTCAGCCAGGTTTCAAAAAGATAATACATGTTGTACGCTAATGGAATAAAAAGTCTGTACTTGCTTTTAACACGTATCCCTTTGGAAACAGGAAATGACTGGCTGTTATTGGCTGCTCTCCCTTATGATTTAAAAGAATAACTGTAGGAAGACTTTGCTGAATGGCCTTTGATTTTCTGTCATTGCAGTTTTGCCAGAATTTTAACTGAGGTCCCACAAGTAAAAGTAAAACATTAATCTGCTCAGTCAGTCAGTCCCTGGATAAACCTTAGAAACTGAAAAAATGTTAACAACAAAGATATCATAACCCTTTGAATAATTAAAAGAATGATAATAAAGCAAGTAATTCTCTATTTAAAACTAGTTAAGATGCAACACTATTGTTCTGAATCTAGGTAAACAAACAAAAGCCAAAGATAAGTTACAGCTTATATTTTAAAGTTACTTAGACTTTTCTTAAAATCAGCCCTAAATGAAATGTTTAACTCTCTTTAAATGTGTGACACCATCCATCACAATTTTATAGTTAGACACATAATAATGTATAATCTCAGCTTGCTGTCCACTTGTAAAAACGGGAATAGACTTCAAGAAATAAGCAATTTCCCAACAGAAAATTGGAAATTCTGCCAACCAATTCCAGGTGACCTGCCATCAATCAGTGTTAAATTCTCCCGAGCTATTGCTGAAGGGTATTGCTATTACTGACGGGCTTCACCTGGTGACTAATAGTATATAACAAATACATTCAAGAACTATAGAAATCCTAAGAATCTGTAATTGTCAGTTAACTTTCAGCAAAGACCTTCTCAGGCAATTCAGAAAGAAAGTGAGATTTCTATAACCTCGAACTACTCATTTTTATTATAATGTTTTTTAAAAAAAATCAGAATGACTTGATGCCATGAAACTAAATTAAATCAGACTGCAAAACACTTATTTGTTGCAGAATGATTTAATGTAAATCTACTTTGCCATATGCACTGAATATGTGCTAGTGTGACAATTACTGTAAACCTGGACTTACATTCAAGTTTCTAGAAAAACTTTCTGTGATTAATAATTATGATTAATATTTGAAGTATGCTGTTCCAGGGTAATAGTTTCCTTCATTTGTCTGTGTATGTTTAGAATTAAGTATTCAAGTGCTTTGGTTACCCATGTGAAGCCAGCGTAGCTATGAATTACTTCACAGGTGAGAAACATGCTACAGACAAGAAATCTTGACTGTGTTCAACCAGTACCAGAGAAGCAGAGAGAAATGATGATGGATTTGTTACATGGGATCTCAAAGATAGGGAAATAGGGTTTTCCCAGTTGTCAAAACCAGAATCCACCAAGATTTAAAGCTCTTTGTTAAGTATAGAAACTAATTTCAATTGAACTTTCAGATTAAAAAATAAAATAAAATTTTAAAAAGTAGTGGGAAATACTGCTGGGCCCATCCTGGAATCAGATCAGATCAGGAAGTCTCTTGTACCGTAACAGCCCTTTCAGAGTCACTAATCCTGAGTTTAAAGACTCACAGGACTGTTGTTGTCAGCGAAGCTATCTATACACAGAGATCCAATGCAACAATTCTGCTTGCCTGATTTCTATGGGGCAACTCACAGGGGTGAAGAAAAGCATGTATACGAATATTAGTAGGACCTAAATTTATAAAACCTGCAGCAAGATGGGTAATTAATCATGTATTAGGGGAGCAAGAGATAGCAGTATCAGAATACATCTTTTTTTCTCTAAAAAAATCTGCTTCATGCTGTGCTATGTTAGGATAATAATTGTGGGTTTCTAAGATAGATACCACAACATTTAATCCATGGTGAAAACCTGTATTATAGTTCTAATGTCCATAGGACACTGGGCCACCCCCAAAAATAAAACAAATCAACCAAAAAAAAAGGAGATGAAAATATTTTATCTGCATTCAGTATCTGATTTGTCCAAAAAGGTGGAAGATGATGAAGGCACAGAATTAGATGTGAGCAGAATCCCTGATAATTAAATCCCTGATAATGTTCGAAATAAGAAGCTTCCTCATGCCGTTCACCATGGCTCAGGTAAAATGTAGACAGAAGAAGGTATCTCTACGTAAGAGAGACATCTGGATTTTCCCTGTATGTATGTAACAGTGGAGATTTCACCCCATGTGATACCGATGGTTTAGGAGTACTGGTTTTGCTCATAACTCATTATGTGCAGCCTTCTTATTCCTTGGTAAGTCAGCAGTGACAAGAGCCGAACACTTGGCTTTCAGAATTACTGTTAAGAACAGAAATCTTCCCTCAAGCAGAGCAAGAGCCTTTTACTTTTAAATGACGTCACCTGATTCATTTAGTCAGGGATTGCTTGCTGTTGAGCAGGTTAAATGCTAAAAAGTAAATTTTCAAAAGAGCAGCCAATTTATCAATAAACACAGGGCTTGCTAGGATGGGCAGCAAAGTTATCATGCACGCTCTTTTCTCTTAAAAAACACTTATTAGTGTGTTTCCACTCACAGGTCAGTGCCAGTGAGGGCAATACTAAGAGCAGATATTGATTATGAACATAGGACTGAAATAATGCCGATGTCTTCATTCCCAAAGTCAAGAGATGCTCAGCATTTCATAAAATTCTGTCAATAATCAGATCATCTTTGCAGTGTTTATTAACTTTCTCACTGCATCCCTCTGTCAGAGGTGTTACTTAGAGCCATTTTAGACATGAAGTATAAAATGGAGAGGTGCGAAGTGGAAAAAGAATTAGTATCCAAGAGGGGGTTTCAGTCCCTTTGACATACCGAGAAATGGTATGTCCCATTCTCTCCATAGCTTGCTGTGCTCTCTGTGAGTGCTTAATATCATTTGTAAAAGAAATCGGCTTAGATTTTCAAAGTAGAGACTTAAATACTTAATGGCAGATTGAAAGATTAAGAAATAAAAGTAGAAATATATTGAACAAAATAGCATCTAAGATATTAATTTAATTACCAAGTCTCCTCCAAGGGTTCAGTAACTGATCTGTGGTAGCATGGACTTAATTTCTCCCTTCAAGTTCAGAACAGAGAAGAAGCAGATGACATGATCTTCTATTATTCTCTAGATAGATATCAATGAACACTGTATTGCTGTATTTCATAGAACAATGGTCCTTCAAGTTTAGTATCTTGTCTCAAGACATGTTTTCTGAGAGTACAGTCACTAATGGAGCTCATTGAAAGACTTCAAACTGAACATGTACTAGATTAAAAATTAGATTTTCCTTTGAAATCACATTTTCTGGGATAATTGCTCTTTTTTAAAATTTTAAAGACAATTTAAAAATTATTTCAGTTTGCTGAGTTAACCCCCGGCCTATCAGATACTAACTGAAGGGCTCCCTGCCATTAAGCAGCCTTAAATATTTTCAATCTGTTCAGTAACTGCCCATAACGTATTCTGGTATTCACTGAGGCACTGGTGCTTCCAAATGACTTTTTGTAAAACTTGGACTTTGGTTATTTGGATTACTTTAAAACAAATTAAATACAAGCATTTCTCTCATTACTGTTAAAAAACGCCAAGTATTAACACATTTCAACACATTGTAGTTTTCAAAACTCTCGGATTCTGACCACTTAAGTTCCATAAGCAAAGGATGAATTCTCAGTCACTGTAATTGGGTAAGTTCCTCTGGTTACACAGGAATAGCAGGAGTGTAAACCAGATGATTTTTAAACAGTTCTAAAGAGATTGAGAGCTGTAAGTAACAGATCTGTATATGACAGGATATATGCAAGAGATAACCCTAAAAAAGACCTTTCTTCTTATGAATACTTGTACTAAATTCACAGGAACAGCACACACGCATGTATTCTACTGAGCAGGAATAAAAATAGGCCTGTACATGCTGACATCTGAAAGAAGAAATAAGCATGTATTTTCGTAACATAGTGCATTTTTACTGTATTAAAGAGAGTTGCCTTAGAAATCCAACGACATAGAACTGCTTATGACAAATAGTAATTAAAACTGCTCAAGCCCAGAGCTACATGTGCACTTCAAGCTTTATGAACCTCTTACAAAGCCTGTCAGGCTTTCCAGGCCTGATCCATATTGTTCACACACTGCATACGAGCATCGCCATCTGTGACGCTTCACAGCCATGACACGTAAGAAGGAGAGAATGAGCATTACAGTTCACAAAGAAGTATGTGCTATGGATTGTTTACAAATATAAGCATATATAAAAAACTACAGGAAATAGGTCTCCTTACACCTACAGTCTGGGAAGAAGAGCTTCCTATCTATCTGACACATCTCATAGTAAATTAGTATGGAAGTTACAGGAATACTTTAGCATTATATCATTATGCAGAATTATGCCATTTCTGTAACATCACAGAAGTTACTGATAAACCTTGGGATATAATAAAGAGTTTAACTGACATATTTTCTCAGAGTATTACACTACTAGGGAAATCTAGATTTCCTGAAGGCGTAAATTCTGACACCTGTACTCATGCTAAGAACCTTACTTCATGGGTTGTCTCACACATTTAACAGACTTAATCACTGAAGAATTTCTTAGAGTGGTCTGGAGGCCTGTAAGCAAGCCCCTACTTTTTAATACACAAAGACTGTTTTCCAAATCCTTCCTCAGCTGACAATTTCCCCATCAAGGCAGAACAGCATTAAAAAAACCTGCAGCATTGCCAAGCTTGAAATAAGTGATTCTGTTGCTTTAAATACAAATACTGAGATGTCGTTACACAATTTGCAAGGGAGGCATTTCCCTTCCTTGAAAAATACAGAAGAGCAAAAACACTAAAGTAGTTTTGATAAATGCTGTCATTCTCTAAGGAAATTTAGGAATTGGAATGCTACTAAATGGAGCTACTTTATATCCTCTTTGAGTTTTCATTTCTTCAGCAATGGAAACTACCTTTGGGAAGATGAAAGATACTTATCCCATGAGTATATTAAGTGGCTCAATTATGTCCTTGTGAGTAGACTGAGGCAATGAAAGCCAGAGACCTTGCAGTCTCCTGGCCTACTACTTCTGTAGTAACCTTCTTCCAGGCCATTAAAACAAACAAGCAAACAGCTCTACCATTCTTCACACACAGAGAGAAATTTCTGTGATTCAGTAAAATTTCAAATATAAAAAAATATTTCAAAGTGTATATTCTAACCTATAACCTATTCTAACCTCTATTCTATATTTTCGGGAACTTCTGTTTTGGACACGTTAGGAAATTTGGCCCAACTTTCTTCTCACATCACTGCTATCAGAGTCACTGCTGCTTATTTCCAACTGGCTAAATCCAGACAAGATTAAATGAAATTGTCTCCTTTCTTTCAACTGGCCCCTCCCAGCACGAGGGTACCACCAGTCTGTGGGCTGGGCATGTGGCACTTTCGAGATTCTGAGTAAGTAAGTGCAATTACAAGCAAGCAGGAGTAAAGAGCACAGTATCTGGCTTGGATTGCAACTGGTAATACCCTTTAACAGGGAGAAGCAGATTTGGAAAAACTTACAGTAAAAGGACACATAGACATGATGTGAGAACAAATACAGAAGAAAGTCAAGACAGCATAGTGTGAACAGCACTGTTTTGAGATTTAAATATCAGAGGTTTTAGGAGTTATTCATTCAAAAAATGAACAGAATAGAAGGTTAAAGAAGTGAGAGGTGTTTTCTAACTCATAACCGCATGGCTTGCTTCGTAATGGCCTCCACTGCAGTCTTTCATTGAGCCACTTCCTATTCTCCCTGAGTAGGAAGCTGCAGAATATTTTGTAAAGTTGCATCTTTTAAAGTCCAGAAAATAATCAGTGAAGCAAGATGCATCTCCTTTAGAAAGAGGAATTAAACTCACCCCATGCCCCATGAAGCCATCAAGCTCATGGCTGAGCAACACATTGTAAAGTTGAATATAACGAGGCTGCGGCATAATGTCACATTATAAAAAACTGTGCAACACTATAAAAAAATATCCTACTGCATTCTGATAACACAGCTCCCTCTCCCCCTACTAAAAAAAGGTTCAGAAGAAAACTAGGAAATGGATTCAGGCATAGCAACCTCTTACAGTTCATGATAATTAGCCAGTTTTTCAGTCAAAATATATGTAGTGAAATGCTCAACTGAGATTCTTTAGAGATTACCAGAAATTAAGTATATAAATTGCACCTGCTGTTACAAACTGATCTTTCTTCACCATAAATGAACACAACTATAGAGAGCAAAATCATGGTTAGTTGATTGCTAAAATATTATTTTTATAAGTGACCATTAATTAACTCTTAATTTGGAATCTCATTAAGTTGACTGCAACTCTTTAGCCTTGAAAACTCTATTATAAGAGGAATTCAATGTAACTTCTAAATGGTTTACCACTGAAATGGATGTTGAGTCTAATTATTCATTCATAAACCCAAATTTGGGGCATCCTTGATTATCCCAAACTTAAATAGACGTAAGTGCAAGAATGAATCAGGCCTTAGACTTCTCCTGGCCTTCTATGTCCGAAACATTTGGTGGCTTAGCTTAAGAATAAGCATACAAGGAGACAATAAAAATCAGTTGCTTGGTAGACTGCAATAAAAATGGAGTAAGCAAGAATAAATAAGAGAAATCCTCCGTATGTCTCTTCAGACATTACCCTGACGGCAAGAGCCATTTTCCTGTGCAGAAATCACTTCCTCACTTGCAATTTATGTTTGGCCATTTTTATTCTCCTTTATTTGAAAATTGAAATTTCACAGCCTTTTATATCCTGCATTTTTAGGGGAAGGAAAAAACCCCCCAACCACTAGAATATACTCCCATAGCACTGAAGAGAGAAGCTGGCTACCTCAGTCATCTACACCTGAGAAGGTGCACACAGTGCTTTCCCAGGGCCACGCCACAGATGCTGTCTTCCTACACGGTGGCTTCCTGGCTACATAGTTCATTATTGATCTGTATCCCATTCTGTATCAGGTAAGAAGATACAGTTTGTTCTGTGTCTTAATAGGGACCAGGCTGTCGACTGTGAAAGGCAAGTGTTGATGTGAAATTTTTAAGAGAGTTCTCATAATGAAGCAGTACTAGTGACACAGATCTTCTAATCAGGCATTTAGTAATTTTGCTCTGCAGCTTGGAAAATGTCTTTCATTTAAATTCACCTCCTAGGAGTTGTGTGTCAGGCAATTATTCTCTACCAGAAGATTTCAAAGTCCAAGCAAATTAAATGGCCTCTGTCCTTAAAGGAATACTGCCCTTAAAGCATCATTACTGTTGTTAAGAAATAGCAAACCTGAAGGTACAAAGACTTCTATTGTTTCCTATGAATACAGGTGCAATTCCTATTAATGTTATTGGAAATCAGGTGTGCATATTTACAGATCTAATGTACAGTTTCTCTGGATGAGAAACACAGATGAATACTCACTATTCTGAAAGAACACCACTGAAAAGGACAACTGAGTTCAGTTTCCAGAACACTGAGACTTCTGAATTAATTTAATTCGAAACGTGATGGCCTATAGTGATATTAGTTCCAAAATCTGCCCAGATATTAGCTAGGTAGAATCAAGTTTTGTCAGGAATAGACTCCTGAGGAAGAAGAACAACCTTGCAAGACATGGCACCAGTGAGCATTTGTCTTTCTTTGAGTTACTACTAGGTGAATGTTAATGTGAAGTACAATAAATCTCCATGTGTTGCTGAATTTTAGCCTTAGGTTGCCTCCTCACTGAAACAGAAAGTAAATGGTTGTTTTTCATGCCAGACATTCAAAAATTTACAATCAGTTGGAACCACTGCCGAAAACACAGGCCATCTGGAAGCATACAGACAGGTTTGATATACAAATGTACAGAAGCAGTCTGGGCAATTATAGGTGGCTGTCCACTTTTGCAAAGAAGAACCATAGCCCACAGAGAAGCAGCACAGCCCTGAAAAAGAGCACATGCAGCAAGTGTCAAAAAAGAGGTGAAGATAAGTTTTTAACAAGTCGGGTACATTTTCAAAGTGTTGCAAGGGAAATCAGGCACAGAAATCCTTTCAAACAGAAGAGATTCTTTAGACAGACCTTCTGAAATCCTTAGAAACTATTCTTCTAAGTACCTTCTCTAGCAATATCATGCCACTTAAAGAAGAGTCAAAAGAAAACAATGTCCAGGTTTACTTGAGAGACTGCAGAATTTCTGGGCTATTTGCTGGTAAAACATATCTATGGCAATAGAAAGCCAGCAACAGAATTCCAGCTTCTAATCCAGTACAATCTATGTTGCTAAAACACTACTTAAAAATGACAGCATTTCCTCTGATCCCATAAAGAACCAATGCCATAATCAGACAGGCTTTCAACATTGTAACACTGTGCTACTGTCATCCTTTCTCGGCTAGGTTCACAAAAGCAATATGCTCACAGCAGTTCCCACTGAGAACATGCAAGTTGTTGGTTGTCATGCACTTTAGTAAATCTCTCTTCTTCCATTTATTTTTCTGTTATTTCTATGCCCATCCTGCATATCTATTCAGTAATGACATACTCTAGGTTGTGCGGCACTACAGTCACTGTGGCTATGAAAACCTACGATTGGTTAGAGAGCGTAACAGTTTTGCCTCAGTTAAATTTTTCTTCACTGTTTCCTGGAGGGCAGGATTTATGATTTTTTTAGTTTATAAGTTGTTTGCATGCTCAATAAAAAGTATACAGAATTTGGCATAGTCAGTTTACAGGTATGGTCACCTGGTTATAATCTTTGGATTAAAGTTTTCCAATTTAACTAGCTAGATATTTAGGAATAATTTCAGCTCCACTAAGTAGCACAATTTATACTTTAATGTCATTAAACTGAAGAAGACAAGACAAAAGACAAACACGAAGGTGCCTAAACACTACTTTCAAAGGCAACTTAAGGCAACATTGCTGGAAGTTTCTCAGTGATCAGAGATCTAGAAAACATAACCTATGAAGAAAGGCTGAAGGAAGGATTAAGTCTAGAAAAAAAAGGACATTGAAAGACAGCAATACAGTAATTGTCTTCAAACACATGAAGAAACATTTCATGAGGAAAAAGGGACAGTTACTCTCCACGCGCACTTGGAAAAGGACAACTAACAATGGGCTTAAATTGCAACAAATAGGAGGGAGGACGATACCACTCTCACAAAAGGGCTCGTAAACTCCTAGAATGAACTGCATGGACGGGCAGTGCAGCATCTAGCACTGGAAATTTAAGAACAAATTAGATGAACTATTGCCAGGAAGTCTTTAGACAGAGCTGAACCTACATGGGGATGGGGGCAATGCACCAGATGACCATTTCAGGCTCCTTCTGTACTATTTTCTATTATGTTACTATTTCCCCCTATTAGTTCCGAAGCTCCAGATTTCCAAAGATACAGAGGAATGTGTAGAGCAGAATAGTGGAAAGGAGGTCAGTTGGCACTTTAGAAATTCTTTTCACTTATCTTCATTTACTGGCACTTAAAAGCTTTCAAAACGATCTAGAAGTGTCCAGATCACTTTTAAAAGCAGGCTCCCAGTCAGCTAAGTAGCACTGAAAATCTTATTCAAAGTGACTATTCCAAGTGTACACAAAAAGCATCTAATGACGGTACTTGGGTACTGTCCTAACTATAGGAGAGGTCAAACTGAGCTGAATAGAACTGTTCATGTTATTAAAGTTAACAGCAATAGAAACACTTCACTAAATGGGGAGCTTACTGCCAGAATTGTATCCAGAACAAAAGGAATTCCAGCCTTGAATACCAATACTGTGTTTTTCTGTCTCCCATGCTTTCAAAAAAGCCAGCATAAGATATAGATAAGTATAGGCAAATAGATATAAGTAACCTGTCCAAACGTTTTCTGAAAGCAGCTTCTTTGTGCACTATGCCAGAATCAGCTCCTGAGCATGTGTTTTATAAAGGATATTATACCTCATAAATTTAACTAGTGTCAGAGACTAGAACAAAAATTCTGCATGGCAGGTTATCTGCCTATCATACTTTCACAGCAGCTACTGTCAGAGACTAGGTACTGGAGTAGCTAAAATTTGGGCCAGATGGCAGTTTTTATGCTCCTACAGTAGCTTTGCCTCATGAAGATCCTTACATGCCCTCACGACATTCAGTGAAGTTCATCTACTTCAAGCCAGTGCAGTATCAAGTACTCAGTCACTGATTCCAATGAAATCTCTGCTTAAAACCAACTCTTTCCACTCATTTTCCATTCTTCCTGCTCTTTCTTTCATTACTTAACTTACGAACAGAAAATAGACTGTTCATTGTTATTGAACCAAACTCTTGTAAGCACAGTGACATTGCAGTAGTATCTGTGAATGATTTAAAAAGACACTTAATATATTTTACTGTGTGCAATGCCATGGAGCCTTGACATTTTGGTATTAGTGTAATGCAAACAATAAACAATAATACATAACTGTGATTAAAACTGAAGCACCTAACAGTGCATTATACAAATGTTAAAAGGAAAAAAAAGGTGGTTTAGGTAATAAACAAGGAGACAGGAAAATCCATCAGGAGTCAAAGATAAGTATACTTAAAGCCATAAAATTTCCTTGTGTCAAAACTAATTGAGGGAAGCAGCTTGTCACTAATGCAATTGTGCTTTAATAATCGAGATGGCATCTACATGAGCCTGGGAGAAAGGCTCAAAGACATAAATAAAAACTTTTGAAGAGATCGGGTTTATTCTCAGCTATTTGTGTAGTGCATCAAGCTGAAATAATTGCACGCATCGTTTCAAAACACACAGTTTCTGCTTGAGTGGGTAGGAGGACCTCCTGTAGTTCAGGGTAACCCACAGTCTGTTCTGTGGACCTTCAAAATTCACCAGGTGGTCCCCTGAGAAACAACCCATGTCATCTGATCTCCTAGCTCTTTTCTACTCCAAATTTATACAGTCTGTCAAGGATGTCAATGTGAAAGTCATTTAGATGTTGTCTTGTTTTGCATTTCCTACTCTAAAATGTGCCAGAAATGAATCCACTATCTCTGAATAAAGAATTGGTCTAAGAATTGGCAAGAACTTCTTTTTGACTTTTATTAAGGGCTTATCAAGTAAAAAGGACTGGAACAAAGAAGAATAAAATATTTTATTTCCCTGTCCCCCACCTAGTCTGAATGACAGTCCTTTTGAGGTCACTATTGCTTAAGCCTGTAAAATGGAAGTGTTACGAATCACAATCAAATAACTGTCAGGCGCCTTATTAAATTTCATTCAATTCCATACAAAATCTTAAGGGATCATCGCTATCTTCCAATTTAGACAAAGATTAAATAAAAGCTGATCAAAGATTTATAGAATTCTAAAGTGATACTAAATGCAATGTGCTATGCCTGGAAAGCTTTCTCTGGTACAATGGAGTTAGAAGTGGCCTGCTTTAACGGTTTTATTTAAGCACCACTTTTCATTGGAGGAAAAAATTAGCAGTTTACAACCACCTCACCTAATTAAAATCTCATAATTCACAGTCTAAATCAAGCTTACACTGACACTAGGATTCATATTGTTAGCCAGATAGAATAAAAATCAGTAACAACCTCAATAAAAGAGGCTACATTACTATACTTTTTTTTTTTTTTAAATTCAGAAAAAAGCCAAAACTTCACTTTTAGTGGGTTTCCAGACTAGCAATTTTCAGCCTATCTGCTGTCAAAGAAACGTACAAGTAAGCTAAGAAGGTCTCCTAAGTGCAGGCAGTAGCAGTAGTTACTAGAGTGTCTACTTCCAACACTGTAATATACCTGCGTTCTATCCATATATGGTAAAGTATGACATGCAATCATTACCCCGCTATATTAAAAAACATTAACAGAACATATAGGGAAGAAAAAGAAGGACTGAGAAGAGAAAGGTGCATTAACAGAGAGAAGTTGCTTCATATTTTCTTTTGTTGCTGTTGAAGGAAAGAACTCCTAAATAGGAAGAGTCACAAGCAGAGAACAGTCTGCCTTACACATTTAGAGAGAAGGCTCTTAAAATTGTGTTTATTTGTTTTCAGGGAAACCAGGTTCATTACAAACTGAGTGCTTTATAAAGTGTTCCAGTGTTCATCTACAACAGAAATCATACTTCTACAAGAAAGATTTCAGCCCAAGGCTTAGCAAGACATTTATGACTCTGAACATAAATTCAGAATAATTCTGTGCCAGAACCTCTTGAGAGTCAATATACAATTATAGCAGATATACTGATTTCTGAAAAGGATTTCATGATATGTAACTCAGAGGGTATTTTCAACATTTTGTATAGCTGGTCTACTGTCTTCTACCGGGGCTCTTTGCAATCTTATCTGAATACCCACAGAACCCTTTGTTAGTAAGGTGATGTGGACTGCTTCACTACTGGTGATTGTGTCCTAGAAATGTGGATCTGTATTTACTGAAAAATTAAACATAGGACAAAGACACAAAACTTGGATCCTCCTATACCTTCTTGACCTCAGTGCAGCCTCACTGACCTCACGTGATAGATATGAAAGCAAAGGCAAACTCTGCAGCACAAATGCCAAACAACAGCACTAGTGACTCCTACAAGTTGTGGTATTTCAAAATCACTTTCAAACCCAAAAGGAATATAAAGCAAGATATCAACTAAGCCACCTTTCTGTTAGCAGTCCATGTAGCTTTCCATATTTCTAAATATACTTGGCACAAATCATAAAGAGTACTGTCAATGACAGTGTTTATACTTGTAGTTCATATATAAGGTTATTCTGTTACCTATACACGATAAACTTAAACCAGGCTCCTGTGAAGGCAATTCATAAATGTCAGCCACAAGGAAAAAGACATGAAGTGGTTTACAATAAGCACGTTTACTTTTTACTAACAAGTTCAAACTGAGAACCTTTCACCTCTGTTCAGTAACATCACAGGTAATTAAGCCAATACCCTTTTGTCATGCACTGAAGAAGGAAGATGTAAAGTAAACTGAAACATAACAAGAATCATTGCCTGCTGATCACAACTTCAGTGTTGGTATGACTAATTCCTTTTGATACTGCTTAAAATATATGATTTAGGATGAATTCTGAAGGGGCAAGGTAGCTGTATAGAGAGATGGATTAAACAGCAGTTAACAGGCTTTCTTGTGTATCATTTCAAATAATCACTTTGGTCATTTTTTTAGGATTAGCAGAGATCAAGATTCAAGATCAGCAGACTAAAAAATAAGAGCAGCAAAATGAACTGAAGTGAAAACACATTGTATGTCACTCATTTCTCTGCAAAAGATTTTCTTTCCGTTCTTCCGTTAATGCAGGATCTTCTCGCTAATGTTAAGCATGTGAATTGTAAGTACTTCTGAAACATGTTAATTTCCAACTGTCAGTGCCACAGAAACCTCTCTGCGAGCCTCTCCGATGGGACTTGTGTCTGAGCAAGGAGCTCCATCTGAATTCAGTACACTAGGATGGTTTAATATTCCTTTTTTGGAACATCTCCAAGAAAACAGTTAGAGATGAATAGAAATGAGACAAAAACTGGGAAATCCCATCTTCTGACTTCTGTTGCTAAGAGCCATCTTACAAGACAGAAGAAAAACAAATACAACAGCCAAACTCTCACAAAGAACAGGACATACACATGGTAGGAATTTGGGTGAAAAATGTACATGCCATGATTTTCCTTCTTCTGGGGAATGACGGATGAAGTTCTGTTATCTGGGCCTGACACAGGCAGTGCTTTTTCTCATCATCCATTTTTGTCTGTGAGAAACGAATTAGAAGAGAAGACTCCTAAATCTTGCCTTCTACTGTTTCTTGGTCTCAGGCGATATGAGGCCTGTTACTGCCCAAAACCAGGAAAAAGACATACAGAAATTGTCATTTGTATTACAGAGAAGAAAAGCCTATCCTTAACCCAGCACTTGGTGGCCACAGAGAAATGATATACAGAGAAAGAGCCTGCTTCTTTTTTTCATCTGGCACCTTTTCCAAGGAAGCTGCCCCTCCTATACCTCAGTTTCACTCAACACATTCATTGTATATTCTTTTATAACATACATACTTGGATGGGTAAGTTGACAGAGGAAGGACCAGTGATACAATAGCAAAGTAGGTGAATTCTACTTTGGCCTAATTCAGAGGCAATATCTAATGCATTTGCTTTCAGCAGTATCACTGGTCATGAACCCTTCTGTTCTCTTACTGTTACTAGTGCTGCTCCTTTCAATGAAATGCCGTTTTACCACATGATTTCCCAGTTCCTACCTCGGCTTCGGAAACAGCATTCAGCAAAACCCCACCTTGAAAACTTTATCCATTTTTGAGGTTTAACCCTATTATACAGACCTTAATCTGAGTTTCTGGAACTTTCAGATGGCAATGCTGGGAATCTACTGAAGAGGGTCAAATCAGTTTGAAAATGGGCTCTTGGTCTAATATATGGACAGGCAGGATTAACCACAGTTACACAGTAGGGGTCAAACTCTGATGGAGCAATCTTTCTTTGTTTCATCAACAATGCCCACTATTCAATGAGCACATACCTTGAAATTAAGCCAATGGAACCTACGTGGAAAACTCGGTATTGACTCTTTAGACAAATTAAAAGCCAGACACCAGATGAAATTACCTGTGTTCTCAACCTGTCCTGTTTCACAGCTACTAAATTTCTGAGCTCACGTAAACAACTTCTATTTCTCTTCCCTTTGAGAATATAAAAAAAGAAACATATGATATTTTTAATGCTGATTTTGTATTTAGAACTAAGAAGTGACAGAAAAAAATCTGAAATGGAAATGAAAGTGCAGAAACAACACATTCATGTCCATTAGGAAAATAAATTTAGTACTGAAACCTTTACAGGACAACATATTTGATAAAAGGCTTATACAAAAAAGAAATATTTTGTATTTTTTTTGTCCAAAGCTATCTGAAGGATGAAAACTATAGTGTAAAAAGTGTATGACACATTTCTAAGTAATTTTTAACAGATCAGACAGAAGCTATTGAACTACTTTAAAATAACAGCATATGTATTGAAGTAGAAAGCCTTAGTTGGGCTTAAACATACTGATGTTGCTTTCTTGCTTTCATTTTATTTGAAAGTGAAGTTGAATAAGGTATTTGTTTATTTAACTATTTATCATCAGTAAAACCAGTTGTTGAAACATACTCACTCTGTAAAATCAAAAGTAGCCTCATTTTTAAAGCACACTCTTACAATTTCCAGAAACCAGCTTGAGATTTGTGCAGGGGCCTGCTTTTCAGCAAATGCTGAGTACTAGACATGATTGAGCTACTTTATGTGTTTCCTATTTTTAGCAACTATTTTCAAATATTTCTGAATAATTTGCTTTATGCATATAATCTTGCATCAACATCTCTGCCACTTGTGGCACCTTTTTTGAATAGAAGTCCTTCTTTCCACATGAAAATGAAACTTTTGAATCCCTATTGACAAACTAAGAGCTTATGCACAACACAAAAAATTCCAAAGAACTAAAGCATGTTTAATAGAAAATGGCATCTATAAAGGACAAAGAAGCCAAGGCAGTCTCTTGATAGCTAAAACATGTGACAGACCCATGGGCAGCTTCAAAGCTGCTATGATGATGCATCTGCCAAGCAGCCAGCTGCTCCTGCTAGACAATCTTCTTTGTGACTTGGCATCCAGGTCTTGCGCTTGCCATTCAAAATCAACAGAAAGAGTCACAGCATATAGGATGCTAGCTACCCCTTCATAACAGATAACATCTGCAAAAATCCCTGTGGAGATAGTGGGTGCTGTGGGAAACAACATTTTTTTCTCTAAAATGCTGATGCAGCATGATTCAGAGGGGGGAAATGCAAACTGAAAAATCAATTTATCATAAGAGCTCCCCCCAATAAAGTATCTCAGGACTCAGAAAAGCTCCTGTGGCATAAAGAAGTACTATTTTCATTACTTTGACGACAACTAAGGTACCAAAGACTAGATGGCTCAGGAAAGGTCAGAGAGGGTGTTTGTGAGAGTAAGGATTCAAGTGTGTCTCCGCAGAAACAAGCCTGACATGGTACTTAATAGATTATCCCTTCTTCCCTACAAAGGATAGATCTTTTCAATGTATAGCAATAGGTTTGCCATACAGCAACCATCAGGAATGAAAACATTACAACTAAGTTAAATTACAGTTGCACAGAATCTCCTTTTAAAAGCCTTTCACAGTTTTAATGAAGGATCATGTATTTCCTAGATATTTTATTTTATGCCATTCTATACAATATTAAAGCAAATCCGTAATTTACTATTACATTCTGTAAGATGATTCAGAGAAGTTAGCCTCTTCTCTCAAACCTTAAAGAATTTTGTAATAAGAGGAGGCTTGATTTGATTGCTTAACCCTCTTCAGTCTTATATATGAATTCTTATTTTTATGGGTTCCTTGGATGTGAATAAATTGCTGTTCAATCCTCTGTAAACTTAAAAGCAGCAGGCAACATCATGATGGAAATATTTGGCGCTGGTGCTACAGCATGGATAGCCAGGTTTGAAAGCTCACAGAGCAGTGATTTTAAAGTTTCAGATTCATTTCCAGCCAGGTTCATTCCCTGGCAAGAAGTGATGAGGTGAACAGAACACCACCTACTCCCTCTTGCAGCTGTTTCTATCCTAGCACTCACTTCATATACATTCACTGAGCTAGTTTCTGTGTCTAGAGGGCAGCCTGGCACCAGCTTCTTTTAAACATTCATATATCATATCATATCCAGGGACATGGCAACATTTAAACAAGACAGATGATTAAAAGATAGTGAGAGCCATGCATTATGGATTAAAGTGTAGAGTGAAAAGTTTTTGGAACATTAGTGTTCCAGAAATATTAACTATAAACCTGTGTGAAGTATTGAAAGTCATCACATTTAGTGATATTCTATGTTCTTTCAGTGGAAAATTGAAAACAAAGGAGTAGAGAAACATATCCCAGCTGTAGGAACAAATTATATATTTATAATACTTTATTAGGATTTTCTGAAAAGGCAGTGTGCTCATAATCACACATAGGCAATGGAGGAGTTATGAAAGCTAGTATTTGGTCTTAATATAGTCTTATGTATATTGCAGTAATTTGTAGGAACAACAAAAGCTCCAAAAACATGAGGAGAGAGAGATGATGTTCAAAAATGCACTGACATGTTCATTGTCTTTGTTGTGTCACCTGTGGATTCCATCAAAAGGTGAAGGCAAACTGAAAATTATTTGTCTTCTAAAACATATGTACAGAAAATATTTCTTCTGATATATGACCGATTAAATATTGCAGCAGTCTCGGGAATACTGAGAATTCTACTGGAAAACAGAGACAAGACATCATCTGGGAGGCCGACAGTCCTGACCAGCTGGGTTGTTCAGGTTGCTAGGTCCTCAAAGTTAGCTATGCCAAGACGCCATTTAAAAGGTAAATCCTATTGAGTTGTCCTCTCAGTCGTTACAAAACAAATCTCAAAGGAAGTTCCACTATGATACAGATTTCCCTGCTGTTGAATCCACCTTAGCTACTACAGCTAAGAAGATACAGGGTTGTTAGAGGAATGGGACACCTGGCATATTTCAAGCTTGCATGATTTCATTGCCATAAGATGCCTCCTTAGTAGACACCATTTGTTACATCTTTAGATAGTGCAGAGAGGATGCACAGAAACCCCTGAAATATTTACATTTCACAAGTACACTGTGGTATTAGTAAAAAAGAAGATGCTACAGCTTAAGATACAGTTCTAAAGCAAAACGGCACAAATGAAGTATGATCTTCAGTATGAGAAGAGGCAGCAGGTAAAACAACAGGCCAAATCAAGTAAAGAGGGATAGAAGACTCGGGTAACAACCAAAAGGGATCCCATTTTTGCATTACAGCATTTTCTACTCTTTGGGAGTTTTGCTATAGGGTTTGAATGAAATGACAAAGACAGCCATGGATAAGGACGCTGCAGTAATGAGAATGTCTCGTGAATCTATGTGTGTTCTGAGGCCTGAATTTATGGGAAGTTGTTACAGTCATTGGAATCACGAAGGGGAAGTAGTAATAAAAAAATGCTACAACTGCAACAAAAAGCTTGCAAGAAGGGCAAATAAGTCCCTCTGGAAGTTACTCAGATTAAGTTACCCTCATTTTGGGAAGTAACTACTTGTCAACAAATAAAACTGCATTATTATGACTATGCTAGTTTGTTGCTCTGTTTTGCAAATTTCCTGATCTCTCTTCAGTTCTGAAATACACATTGTCAGGAACTAAAATGATTAAACTGTGTAATCTGTTTATTCAGATCATATGCTGAAAAGTATCTTATTTCATATGTATCTACTGTAAAGTGAAACCAACAAAGCCACTGAACAAAAAAAAGCTCTCAAATAAAGGAAAACAATCCTTACCTTCTTTTGACACCTGTCTGCAGTCTCAACTCTCCATCGATAAACTGCCATATAAAAATTTACCTATCTAATTATCTTTGGCATTTAAATCATATCTATCATAAAGGCAGGTGAATTCTTAAAAGCACTGCATTTTGACATGTATAACCTCTGGGTTATATTACACTGCAGCTTAACAGGACTGCGATATACATGTGTACATGTTAATAAAAGAAATTTGCCTGAGACACTCCTTAGCCTCAGCCTCTGACTTCTCCATCATCTGCTTGCCCAGATCTTCCATCAGTATAATTAAGTATGTCCATGTTATTTCATGGCGCTAAGCCTGCTTATATCACCTAAAGATCTGCTTCAATTTGCCTATGCAGCTACCTCACTTTTTATCCATCTTTCCGGATACGTGACAAACACAGATGTCCTGCATGAGAAAAAGTATGTACAATCCAATCTACCAACACTGTCAATATTGGCTACAGCTTACTAATTAATTAACTTGCGAAAAATGAATGAGCTAATTAGCAGGGCACACTAAATAGCATATCATTAGTCAGTCAATCAATGTTGGTTTCCACTAAGTGAATGAGTAATTCCCACACATTCTGGGTCACTGTCAACCTCTCAAATTTTCCATTGGATTACCTTGTCCTCTCACCAAATCTAAAACTGAGAATACTAACAGCATGACCTGGTTCAACTTACTACTTGTACTCCCACAGATCACCAGTGGTTATACTCAGGCAAACACTGAAACAGCCTCAGTTGCTTCAGACTGGTTTCTGTTCCCTTCACTGAGAACAACAAATGAGACCATAATTCCTCCAGGTCCCAAGAGACCTCAAAAGTTATTCCAACAAATATCCCCATTTGGGGAAGTATTCATTGAGGTATAAAATTCGCAGCCATAAAGAAACCCTGCCACAGGCACAAGTGACCTAAGGGAAGTGCTTTAAGTGGTGCCTAATCTTTGTTGACTGGCAGAGCCCCAAGACATTTTGAGTCTGGTAAAGTAAATTTAAGATTATTGACATCAGGCTCACTTTTCCTACTTACCTTTCATGGATTCATCCAAATCAGTCTGCTGACTCCCAGCATGCTGCCAGACCATAGGATGCAAACCATTCTGCAGAGATGTAACTCTAGAAACAATAGTACAATACAATACAATAGGCAACTCCCAAAGAATATGCTCAAATATGCTTTCACTACAAGGTCCACTGCCCAAACTACAGCTCATTTGCTTTAGTGCTTAAAGCCTTACAGGAATGTCTCAGCTCTCTAAAGACTCTGATAGCTGAAAGTATAAACAGTGACTTTCAGTCGTGGCCCTTGAGTCTTCACTGATAGCATGTAATTTTTTACGGTACCCTTTTAATACTAAAATAACAACAAATACTCAGCCAGAGACAAGGGAAAAAGGTAAAATGCTCATGATGCTTATGAGTCTTACCATTTTCTGTTTTTAGAGTTTTTCTTATACAAGTAGTTTATTTTGACTAATATCAATCCTTAATGCCTGTGTCACGCAAAATCTCCTGCGACATGTGCATTCAACATCACAAGTAGAATTTTGGAAATGAAACATTTCCATTAGTTTAGATAACATCATCAAATTCAGTGGGAGAGAATGACTGATCCATGTAAATACTGGCTGGAACAAGACTGTATGATGAAGCATCTCTTCTTGATTAGCAGATTTGCTCTTGGGTATGGTATTTCACTACATCCTTAATCAAGCCTTCTCTGAAAGATTCCAGCAAGATTCAAAGAAATTCTTGATTTTGATAAATAGGCTGTCAAGCAAGGTTAGACTTGCAATGGTTTTAACCATCAGCTGGACCTTACATTCTCATTTCAGACACAGACATAAGTCTTAATATGTAATACAAAAACACCAAAAAACACATACGCTCCTAGAGAAATTATGTATTTTGCTATGAAAGAGTTGGCATTCTACTCTGAAAAAAAGCTGTTACCAGTATATGAGGTGATCTTATTCTGAGAGGGTATATGCTCTTTGTAGGCTGCTCTTCACATATCTATGTCTTTTTGTGATACAGCAGAATAGTATGTAGCTCTGCAGTAAATACAGGCATTGGAAGTCAAATGCACTTTCCAACACGATGCCTTGTTTTGGCTGCCATTTCAAAATCTCCACGTAACATGAAAATGCATTGAATCAAAGGGAAAGCCAAAGAGAAAAGCTTGAGATACAAGACCTCTTCTCCACCAAGCACAATGAAGTAAGGGAAATTACAATGTCAATCAGTGGAGGTGAGAAGATAGCAGGAAAACATGTTTATGTGCACTTTGCATAAAATAGAAATGAGGCTTCCTTCAACCATTCCTGTTTTCCTAAGTTATTCCATCTGCAGAACATCCATCAAAAACATTTTTCCCACAATGTTGTCTACTAGAGCAAACACAAGTTTAGAGACACAAGAATGCTTGGTTGCATTAGTACATAGGGAATTAGTTGCTAATGATGATTAGAATTTGTATAAATGATCAATTAGCAGTATACATATGCCAAATGTCTGGCAGAACCTGGAATCAGATCCTTAAAGTATGTGATTTTTTTTCCTTACACTGTAGCCATCACAGAGGAGACAATTGCACATGATGCTGGCATATAAATTTCAAACCTTTCCAATATGCATCTTCAGGATTAAATACACATTTTTTCAAATGCTTCAGTGAAAAAAGATTATCTTCAAGTAGATAGCTGCTGTTTTTCAATGACAATTTTTTACTTTCACAAATAATATTTGGATTCACTGGAGGCAAGCAAGACTCCAGTACAGAAGGCAAACATAAAGGCAATAAAATACCATCACTTCTTTTGTCCATAAGAGACCTTTCATGTGGAACATCAAAAAAGAGCATTATCTTCTAATACCTACTGGAGGATTTCAGCTAGCCCAAGTGAAAAGAATAAGCACTGCATCATTGGTATATTACATTTTTAAAATATTAATCTCCTTTTGATTTAGAACTGATACCCACTTCATACTTCATCCACTCATTCTGCAAGTGTATGCTAAGCACGGAGCATGAAGGCTTGAAAAAGCACTGAAATGAAGCAGTGCTCAAAATAATGGGAATGCTTCTTCTGAAGTTAGAGACTTGATTTATTAGAAATGGTTCAAACATTTTTCCTAATTAATGTGAGCAAAGTGCCTAACAAAACTAGAAAAATGTCTCTAGTTTGGACTCCACTGAGACTAATACTCATCCTTCACACTTCAAAGGGCAAAGTTGGGTAGGAGAAAAGAGGGAGCACTGGTTTTAGTCTCAGTGACAACATTCAAAAGGGCCATTAAATGTTAGTATGTGAGCAATGGCTGATGAACAAGTGCTATGTTTTTCGACTTAAATTGTAAATAAATCTTGAAGTTGAGTTGAAAAATCTTGCTATTATCTCATACCCATATTTCTCTTCACATCCTAAGAGTCAGAGAGATTTAGAAATATATGCAAATATTTTTCCTAGCACTGCAAGGAAGTTGTGCTGCTATTTTCTGACAGATAAAATGAGGTATAGAGTCAAGATTCATCTCTGGAAGTGAATCTAAATCAGGGTTAGGCATCTAACTGTGGGAGTCATATTGCCTACCTTTAGCTTTCTAAAAGGTATATGTCTAAAGGAGACACCCTGAGATGTAGATTTACTTCACAGATAACAATCTTAGGATATGTCTAAGCATAACACACATCTGACAGTTCTCACTTCTCTTGTTTTAGCTTTTTTTTGCTACATTAAGCAACACACCCATTCAGTGTACTGCTTCTGCCAAAGCCCATTCTGGGCTGCCTCTCTCTATATATTTGTCAGGGTTGCGCATTGTATTCCAGGAGCCAACAAATCACCGAAGTCCCTCTGGAGATCTGGCTCAGAATGATTTGCCAACAGGTGTGACCCATGTCATTGTCAGTTCCAGAATTAGGGTTTCAGGAGACCTGGCTTCCAGTCCAAAGCACAAAAATTACTCTTGTGAGAGATATCTAATGGTCAAAAAGATGTAGAATCCTTCACCTAATTTGTATGTACAGTCACTGTGGAGCCATATGTAAAAATCAGCCAACCAGTCGCTCAGCAACTCTAAATGCTGAATGTAGTCCTGGCATAAAAGCACAGGGAGACAAGATGATGCTTTCTTCCCCACTGTTTGCAATTTTACTTCCATATAAAACGTCCCAGGTAGAAGGACAGCTGCCAAACTTTACGAAGTTAACACTTTATATATCTCTGTGCAAGACTTTAGCTCAACTATTTATCAATGATACTCACATTGTCAAATGTATATTGATGTATTAATAGCTGTTCACTTATCAATTTCCTCTCGCCTAGGTTGAGGTCATGCTTCCAAAAGTAGACTTCTTTCCAAATGTACAAATCATCTTGGGTCAAATTATGAGAAACTGACAAACCACTTCTGCTAGTGAAACTGAAGAGCACTTATTCTAAAACATGTCTTCTCGCTTGGCCTTCAATGGCACAAACACTCTGGTAAGTATTTTAATTTTCAGATTTGCTAGAAGGAATGTCTCAAAACTGTAAAGCTGGTTTTGTCATCCTGCTGGTGGGATGTGAAGAAAACACCTTGCCTGAAAGCAAACAAGGAAGGGTTTGAAAGTGCAAATAACAAGGCTGGGATGTGTTGTGTGTGTCAAACTGGTAGATCACTGCCAGAACTTGACACTCCTCTTCCACATGTTACTTCAGTGAAAAAGCACAAACTTTCATAGGTCTTTACACAAAGAATAGCAGTATTGACAATATTAGTGTGGATACTAAATATCTTGTTTTGTTTTTACATCTGATGTGGTCTTGCTATCAACATGATTTGGTATCAAGAGTTAGTCAAGCTGGTACCATTACCAATAATTTAACAAAGTCTACCGAATTACCTTTTAGCTTTCCTACATGCACAATCCAACTCATTAAGGTAACACATTAAAATCACTTTAACTAAATATATTCATATAGTATTTTTCTTTTTCCTTGATTCAAGTTAAAAGTAAATATAACTCTTAATGGTATGCATTTGTAAGAAAGCTGCAGGAAGTCAGGTATAAAGTAACTGACTACCAAGGAAGACTAATGACATCAGTAGCAGTAAAATGTATAATAAACAAAGAATAACTGTTTGATAAAGTCTTGCATTTATACACTCATGCATGCATACTTCTTCCAGTCACACTTATGGATGTAGCTTATCATTATGTTTAAGTGTTAAAATGCCGTGTAAAATTTCCTTAGACAATACGATTTTGCACTTTACTGTACTGATGTTACTGCAGAAGTAGTTGTAAGTTTTGGCAAATATGTACACTAAATGTAGGTCTGAAGACCATCTTTACTGAAAACAATTAGAAACTCTGGGAAAAAAAACCCTTTAAAATCTGAACTTTTCTACATAAAGCTTGAGGTTTAATTTAAGAATATTTTTAAAAATTCTATTTAGTGTGAAAATAGGACAAAAAAATCCCGCAAAACCCAAAGAAGCCAAGCACCCTTTATTCCAGGTAGACTGAGCTACCTTATTAAAGAATGTTTGACAAACTCATCCCTTTTTGTTAGTGAATGAGCAGTAGATAGATAGGTTCATTATTCAAAACCTTATAGTAAAAGGTTTATTACAATGTATGTCTGCCTACAGCTTGTTCATGAATGAGTACCTGGGATGTTTTTAAAGTAATCAGCCTTTTATTATTCACTCTGTGGTGTGACTGAAACTGGTAATACTTAAAAAAAGTAATTTTCAATTCTGATTTCCTAGTTTTTGGATACCAATCCAGTAGAAAATGTATTTATTTCTCCTGACACAGGAGAGATTTGGATCCACTTCCTTTTTTAAAGCAATCTGGCCCTGGATTCCAGTAGTAGATCCTAACTCTTGGCATTGTAAAATGGGGTTCTGTCCCATGCTAGATGAACTTCTCCAGGTCTGAGCGAAGAAAATCCAAGGTCATCAAAACCAGTTAACCTTAAAAGTTTGTGTGAATAAATGTCTGTGCCCCTCCATTTCCTGCTATTATTATTGCAAGCACAAATTCGTTAGTAGGGTCATTCTCAGAAAGCTGAAAGAAAGCCTTACATATAAAGACAGAGTGCTTCAAGAAGTACCCTCTGCCTTCACTAGCACTTCAGTTATGATTCATCTTGCCCAGTGTTAAGACACAAGTTAGCTCTGTAAGACTACCAACACCATTCCTGTTCTGTGAAAAAAAAGAGAAATTTATGCAGTAGAATTGTCAGTCTTCCCTAACTAAATTTACCTGTGAGCATACACAGCACAAACCCATATCATACCTACAGATTCACACAAATGAAATATCTGGATAATTCAAAATGGAGTTTACAGTTCAGGTATTTGTTTCAGAATGTTATTTTAGCAATACAACAAAGGCATCAAGGGTTCAGCTTTGAGCCTGATAATAATTGGAAAAAAACATGATACCTTCATACTCTCACATGAAGTTTTTATTTCATGATGCATTTTGTGTATGTACATGCATGGAGGTGGAAACTGAAACATTCATTGGCTATGTTTATCATGTTTTGCAAACGGTGAGCTGATGGTGGTTGGAACTCTCTCATCTAAAAAAAACAAACCGCCATCCTATTTAAACACGAATTCGTATAATTCCAAACTGTATGTTCAAAAGCATCCACGGTCAAACTCTGTCACAGAATTAATACTAAAAATAATATTCAGATTTAAGCTTCTGTTGAAGGAAAAGGTGCTTCAAAGTTAACAGCTAGTTTCTGGCTACTTTCTGGGTTGATCTTACCATAGAATTTTCCCTGTGGCAAAGCCATCACAGTTATCATTCCTGGAAATTATTCTTTTTCTCCCAGAATTAACCATAGATAGATCCAAAACAAAGATTAACCCACAGTTCTTTAATGCATTAAACACATCAAAATTCAAGTATGTATGTATCAAGCACACATGTGGTAATCCTTTATGTTATTTATGGCCTTTTTTTGATATGAGAATAATTGATTCAAATGGGTAATTCAAAAAGGTAATTTACAGTCTGGCATCTTGATTTTAAAGCTTTATTTTACTAACAACCACCAAGAGAGTAATCAATTTAGTGATGCGGCAGAGCTAATAATTCCACAGAAGTTTTATAATGTCTTCATGCTTTAGCATAAAGTTTTTGCTTATCCCTGTCCTTAATTTGTGTAATGGGGGATATTTATTCCATCCACACATTTTCTTTTCATTGCATGATTCATTAATTCACAAAAGAAATATAAAGTTGATCAACAAGCAAGTGAGTAATTATAAACCACTAAGTTACTTTCTGATTACCCTCCATTTTTATTGCAGCCTCCTTTTAAACCTACTTCTAAATCTGATGAACAAATTCCTCTCTATATGGTATTTTCTACCCTTCTTTTAAGTGCCTTAATATTCCAAGACTCTTTTTCAGTCATATAATTACAATGATTAGACTTTTTTCTATCCATTCTAACTCTCAGGAACACAGGACTATATGTAACCTTTCAGAATTGCTTTTATGAAAACAAAGGCAGTTAATATGTTTTGTAAGGAAAATTACAAATGAAAGAACTTCATATACTTCTGGCATCAGTTCAAGTTTTCTTTATTATAGTGTTCAGAATGATTTTTAGGTAATACATTTGGAATTGAGTGGTGTAAAAAATACAGTGGACATGTTAAAGGCTCAGTCTCGTTACTAAGGCATGTTGCCATGGATTGTTTACAGATATCCATATATTCTTGAGCTTACCTTGAATTTGTTTTGAAAGCCCAAGGCCATACATGTGTATTTTGTTTCTCCCCATTCTGTACAATAGGTACTAATAATATGCTATAATTGAGGGGAAAAAAATTAAAATTAAGAAATACGGAGGTAAAGAAGAAGTGTATTTGACCTTGCCAGCAAAAGAAGAGGCCCACATTTATTGTTGTCTTTACACATTCTCAGAAAGAGATTATGTAAATGCTGGACAAGAACCAAATGTGATACTGTTCTACAGCTTTAAGGCTAGCTCACATGGTGCCTAAGTGTATCTATACACAATGCCACTGGCAAAAAGAAATGAAAAAGGAACTAAGATGGTTGGAACAAAGTTGTGTAATACAGTGAGTTCATGACCTACTTTAAAAATGAGTGACCTACTACTTTCACAGCTGTTCATTGCTGTGAACTGGACAGGATATTCCATTGTGCAACTTATATTTCTTTCTAATTTAAAATATAATAGTAATTCAAAAAAATAAACTAAACAAAACCCAAACACATAAAAAAGACATTAATTTGTGATGAATTTCGGTTTGATTTTGAATTCAGTTTTTGTAAAATGGAAATATGAAATCAAAAGTAATTTCAAAATGGAAAATTATACTCTTCCATTCTGCAAGCAAAAAAATAGAATACTCACACCACCTGGTTGGAAAGTGCTGCACAAAGTAAATGAAACATCATTAAAATATGTCTCTCAAACTTTTTGCATTTGACAAATCCCACTTTCCTCCAACCAGAGAAAACATTCCCTCAAATATTTCCATTTTGGCAATCACAACCAACATCATTACATTGTTACAGACCTAGAATTTAGCAACAAACCACTCTGTTACAAAGTAAGATCTTAAAAGGACTAGTGACTGATTTCACTCCTCATTCTCCTGGACCTCATGCTCTACGGAAGTGTCCACTTATTTAGCAGATAAGATCAACAAAATTTTAGAAAGACTTGGTACAGACCAAAATATTGGAAACTGCACCAAGTTGTAGATATATTTTACTTGAGGCTTTGACAGAGTGGTTTAGGTAGGATTTTGTAAAGAGGAATGGCTAAATAAGGAAAATGAATGGGTCACTTGCAGGGCAGAGGAAGAAATTGTAGGTATGTCCAGAGAGGAGGTTAACTTAAAAGGAAAATTTTGCTTTTTCCACTCAGAAGAGTTGTTAGGCTTTAAATACCCTTTTCGCTGATCGCTCACTAGTACCCTGCAAATTTATTTATACAGCTACTGGGTGTCCACCTGAAATTCATAGCACACTGTCAGCTGTTGGCTTTAGCAAGTAGACCACATCAGCAACAATTCAGTACCAAATTTTTATTCTATACCCTCAAAGCCCTGATAGGCCTACTCTTCCCCAGTCTGTTCCAATCTGTTTAATGTATTACTTAAAACTTTAAGACTCTGATGTGAAGAACACTGATGTCGCCATACCTCTGGTACATAAAAATGTCATTGCCTAATTTTGCAAGGATGCATATTCCCAGTCAAACTGGATCTATGTAAGACAAAAGGGAATTTTACTAGTCAGAAAACATTTCCAGGAACTTGATTTTCTCAGTGTTTCATTAGTGCAGTATGCCATACTTTGGCTATTGATAGAACAGCTTATGGCAGCTGCCTCCTTTGTAAATGAGGGATTACAGCAAGAAATCGCCTTTAACATTTACATTCTCCATTTATTCACTAGTAAAGAAAACTATTAAAATGCTTTATAATCGGGAAATAATATAGGCTGGACAAGGCTTTCGCATTGATGCTTTCCCACCATGAGTTAGCACAGTAGTAGTCTTTCTTAACATGCATTTTATTTCACTACAGCTAGTGAAAATTTACCACTTGCACACATACTGTTGCTGAAATATGAGAATAACAAATAATACCTTGGTGGTTTCTCTATAGTCTAAGAAAGAAAGTTCTTTTGGGTTATGAAATATTACATTTCCTGTCAAAGGAGCTATACTTTGCCACTGCCATTTGTCACATTAAAATACATCTTATATGTATGAAGTAAAAAGAAGTTTCTTTACTCTTTTCCAGGTCATTGCATTCCTGTGCAATTTTGTATCCCAAAAGTTTTGCCTCAAATTACTACCTGAGCAGAAATCCTCAGCTTCTGCTTTTTCTAGTCACAGTTTATTCTTGTTCTCTTGATTATTATTTCAGCAATTTAATCCTCCTTGCCAACAGCAGCAATGAATGTAAGGCTTCTATATGCCTCTCAAATTATATTACCATCATCCTCTGTGCTTGTCTCTATATCCAAGTCACCTTTATTAAGTAACTCCCCAGTGCAAGCTCTATAATGCATCAAGGAACAGATGTTTCGAGGCTCTGTGCAATAGTTATTGGGGCATTCTGTTTATTTTAATGGGACCCTGGATCCCTGTAACTGCAAGGAACATTCACACATTTACAAAAGATTTTATAATGCCTTCCAATAGGAAACCATAAGCAGATTCAGCTCTTTTGCACTCATGCAATAAAGAAATGTTTAAGGCCAGAAGCTGGAGACACAACAGAATGATTCAGACACATGAGAAGAGATAAGAGATTTCACTTTTCAGGAGAATCACATGATTTGACATGATTTTAAAACAAACTTTAACTATTAAAGAGTTTCTTGTCAGAAAATGTTCACCTCATTCCCTTCAGAAAGGAAAGATAAAAATAGCTGACCATTCCTATTTTCCTGAAATGGTCCTTGTGCTCTCATTTTTGTACTTACTTTCCCTCCCTCAGCCTGAAAACTGCAACACATACATACTGAGTTAACAAGATAAAGGGAAGGACTTTTAGCAGCAGAACAGATAAATGCAATGGGTAAAATACTCAAAGGCAGGGTGCTGGAAGAAAATACGATTCAGCATGCACTGCACACAAAGATCCTAAGGCCTTATTGAAAAAAACTCCCATTGAGGTGTGTAGGAAGTAGATACTTAAGAGAGTAGTACCTTACTTCCAAAGAAAGACAGATGCCAAACTTTCCTACTGTGATTCTAACGAACTGTACTGGTCCTAAACCACCCTTTCCTCTTACACTAGCTACTGCTGTGATTGATGCTTTCTGTCCTCATATATACTGTGGTAAACACTACTCCCTTTGTCTTGGTACGGTAGGAAACACCTGAAACTCTAGTTACCTCATCTCTATTTTTACATTTTTACAGAAGTTTACTTACCACAAAAAATGCAGTCCTGCCTCATTCACCTTCCTGTTCCTTCTTCTCAGTCCTGCCAATCAATGTAAGTGCTCATGCAGACCTGAACTGGGCCAGATTAAGGAGCTGATCTTTCTGAAAAGAAAATACAACTTTCATTTGAATCACGATGTGGCTGCATTAATACTACTTCCAGCAGAAAAAAAGCCCTGGGAATGAGCAGGCAAAGAAAGGAGAGATGGTGGGACTGCCTCTTTTAGTAGCAGCATGGATTTCTGTCAGACCAAAGTGGCTGTCTAACTATGGACTTATACTGCAGGTGAAAATAAACCATTAGAATGGGTGATTCCTTGGGGAATCACTTGGACCTTCACAGGAGGGCTGTAACAAGAGGGGCTCACCTGAATAACTGCTTTCAGCTCCCTTTGGTAAAAAAAAAATAATGTAATACCTGGGATAAGGCACATAACATTTATTTCACACACATCCCAGTTGTTCATCAGCATCTACATTATTGAAGTCCCTAGCCCTTTTGACCCCCTCAAGTCACATATAAATAAAACACTCCCTTCCTTCCTCCTTCTTACCTCTTTCTACTCTACCCTCCTACAGACAAAACAGAGACCCTCCTACCACAATGATATAAGAGGGAGAGCCTCAGAGTTAATACCTCCTAAGTTACATGGACACAGAAGATAATGAAATTTATTCTCCTGGGTTGCCCCTCCCTCTTATTTAGGACTAAGAATGTCATTAGTTTTTATTAACATACTATGTTAGCATAAATTTTAAAAACTTAAAATGTTTCTTGACACCTTTGCAAAACAAACATCCTTTTGCAAATTTGAGATAAAAAGCTTTGAACTCCTGAACATTTTTTTTAACGTGAAGTGCTAACAACTACAGCAGACCATAGAGAGTAGCACCACAGAAAACAAACATGAGCGGCAGGAAAGAAGAGGAGGAAAAAAAACCCTCTTGTGTGATTCCTTCATTGGCTTTGCAAAAACTTGCACTTGATACGTGAAGAGCTCTGTCTGAAACCATTAATAACAAAAACAATCACCAAATGAAAAAGCAGCCTTGCAAGCAACCATCCATAAAAAGAAAGCCAGTTAATTAAACAAATCACAAGCTATCTCCAGACTGTCTCTCTCACTTTAAAGTCCTCAGTGCAGAAAAGAGAAGAAAAAAATCTCATCAAATGATATAATCATAACAGCCTCAAAATAACTCACACATATTTCCAGATAAATCACTTCTGAAATACTAAGTGCCTTGAAAAGCTTGGAGGGAAATTGCACCTTAGCTGCAATTCCTGCTTCTTCGAGGGGCTTTGGAGAATACTGGGTCTTCCTTCCCTTCACTAAATGTTTATTCCTATTCCTTAGATTGTCAATTTTTAATATAAAACTTTAATTAATCTCTAGATTCATTTCATTTGATGTTGCAGGGCCATTTCACTATGCGTCTCAGAAGGCATTTAAATGGAACTGAAGGCTCAGGGTTAGAAACACAACATTTATCCCTTGCCAAAACCTACAAAGCTTTCTGGGTAGGGCCAGGAAACCACAGCTGAACTGGAGAATTGGCTGCGTGAACATGGCTAAAGGCAGTACTGACCCTATGCACATTACTGCCCTGATAGAAAAGGTAGCAGTGAGTTAACGGAACTGGATGTGCATTAATTTTTCTGAGATTATACACTGTGATGAGACTCTTTCATCAGCTTCTACAGGTCATAGCAGCTGGTAGGAGCCTTAACAGCGTCATTCCAAGGCTATTATCGATCCAAAATCTAATTTGAAGATCAATTTGGATTGGAATCAGAACCCAATATGACAATGATTTCAGAGCAGATAAGAGGTAATTTACTCCTCTGGGTGCCAGAAATAATTTTTTGGTTTTCTGTACTGACCCAGCTGCCAAAAAAAAAGAAGGTTAAAAAAAAAGAAAAAAGAGCTGAGGATAATGTGCAAATAAAGGATTATAGTAATCCAATCTGGAGGTGATAAAAGCATAAACTCGGTTGAAAACCAATCTGAGGTAAACAAACATTTAATCCCAGCTAAATATCCCAGATAATGGCAAAAAGGCTTCATGTTATTTTTGATGCTTTTGGCTACACAAAATACAGCTTTGAATTCAAAGCAACTCCTTGCATTTCTCACATAATTCTTTGTGGCAGTCTGCACCCGGGAAGCTTATGTGGAGATCTCAAGTCTCATCACTACTACTTGTGTTACAGCTGTGCTGGACACACCGGCAAATCTGCATTAAAGGGCTAATATCCAGACTCACCCAGGCTGTTAGGAGTCAAAATCACTTTGGCTATGCCCACATTGTCGGGTGCTGTGGCTTTTGTTTTTGTCCTCATTCCCATACATCCAGTTTCTTCCCAAAGAAAGGGAGGATGCACAGCTAGCTGACACATGCCCAGCTTGCTTGCCACGTGCATCCAAACCCATCTTCACCAGGAACAAGGACCTCCGGGTATGCTCTGCAATGCATACCACCTGCGCCACAGTGCAGACATGGTGACTGTCAATCTGGTCCCAAGTTATCTCGCATAGCAGAGCAAAAATCTTGTGCAAACTTTCAGGCACTGTGCAGCACCTGCTGCTGCCCACCTCAGCATCAGGAGACACTGAGAGTAAAGTATACTGAGGCCATCCCTGCCCCAGGGAAGACAGGGCAAACAACAGGCAAGAGGTGGCATGAAAAAGTGAAGGGACTTTTGCTCAAAGTTCTTGGCAGAGCTGAGAATTTTCCACTCTCTACAGGGCTGGCCCTTAAACCCTTTCCACTTTTATTAAGTGCAGACGTACTGCAGAGATACGAGACTTAGTTATCTACAGTGAAACTGGAAAGGGATTTTTCTTCTTTTTTTTTTTTTTTCTCTTTTCCTCCAGACAACCGCGGTGGAATCAGTTTTATTCAGATTTGGCTGTAATTGGAGCGAGGCTCTCACTGAATCTAATTTCAGCTGGAACTAATTATAGGGGGAAAAGGTCATAAATGTAAGACAGCTGCGTAACTATGTTGGAAGAATATTGACATCATATAGTATTAACTCTGCTCCTGCAAAGACCATAAATACTTAGACTAAAAACAGCCATTAAGAGACAGAACAAAATGTACCTATTTCTTTTGATTAGAGGGGGAAAATGAGGGAGGAAAAAATCTCTAAAGGGAGATTTAAAATCATACAATAAGGAAACACTGCACAAAAACAAACAAAAAAACCCCAATCAAGAAATAGAGATCGACTGCCTCAGATGAAATCCTGAGCCAAACTAGAAACAAACAACACTACAGCATCTGGACTAAGCCCTATTCAAAATCTAGCAGGAAAAATTAGTTGCAATAACAAAACCAGCTATACGAAATCACCAAGACTGATAACCAAGCTAAAACCAGCAGCACTGATTCTACATGATCATACCATGTGCGAGTGCTGGACACACCAAGCCACATCTTAATGAAAATCCCTTATTACTTCTCCCCTAACGCTTGGCCCACTGGGGCCAAAATGGCTGCCAAAACCTGCCTGAGGGTGGGGCTGACCAGAGCTGTGCTCCAGGTGGGTGAGGAGGCCCTGTGCCCTCTGCCACCTCAGCACTTTGGGTGCACGCCACCACTCAGACTACCCCAGCACCCCCTCTGTGTCAGGGGAACCCCTGTCCTGCCTTTTGGAGAAGACTTCCAGCCCTTTTAGGCGAGTGGAGGAGACCACGCCAGGCTCGGTCCCCACTCACCACTGAAATACTTGGGCAGCCAGCGAGGGACTTCACTTCTGCTCACAATCTTCCTCACCAGAACAGGGAACCAGCACGTGTGACAGATCAGTATGAGCCCAGACCTCATAGAAACTGGCTGGATTCACTTCTCACCTGAGCCTCAGAGGCTTCAGGACATTCCCCATGAGGAAATCCACCGGCAGACCCCACCAGGACTCCTCATGGTGAATCCTGTTTAATGTTTCATGGAATTTTCTGATGGATTTGATTAAATGAAGAACTTCAGCGTTTTCTCTATACATATGTTTTCCTGTAATCAACACACCACCAGTACAAGCAGAATGACATTACAAATGAGCTTAAATTATACATGCAGCCTAAATTTTGACCATAATACGTTTCAATTAGTTAATGAAATGTTATTTAGACATAGCTGAACACTTACTCATCTTTCTGAAATTAAGTGCTGCTTTGGTACTTAGGCTTACAGAAGCTCAATACCTAAACCAGTTACATGGTCTGCTTTAGTCCCGAGGCTGAACTGTAGTCATGACCCAAGTCAAATTAATAAAGACAGAAGCCTGCTAGACATCTCATGATGAGCTGCACTGCAATGAACCTTTGTAGATTCTGTAGGATGCAGCTAAAAGCCATTTCTGAAACATCAACTGAAATAAGCTAGTAATTAATTTTTCTCTCTTAGCAACCCCACAAATGCATGACACTATCGGGGCCTGAATCAGAACATTTTGCAGTCAGTGAGAGTCTCTCCATCGAACCCGTATGTCACAGGAGCAAAGGCTTACACTCAGTTAGACTGTGCTTCATGTCACCTTCTTCTCTTCTTACTTCACTCTGAAGCAAATTCCTACTAAAGTTGATGGAGGTGCATAAAGAGATCAAGCAACCAGTCTGCCTTTGACACAGTACAGTGTTTTCCTAACAGTGTTTATTGTTGCATCTGTATCAATGGAAAATCATGTTCCCTTTTGGATGACTTGCCGATGCTAAATTCCCCCTACGATCCCTGATTTATGGCTTTTTTAATAAGTACTCCTCAGCTGCCATCTATTGCCATCAACTGATCTCAGATCTCACCTGTGTTTTCTCTCTGCTGTGGTCACAAGGAAGAGAAAAACTTGTCTTTTCAACCGAACACATGTTTAATAAAGAGCAAGGGGACAATGATTAGCTTTCCAGAAGTACTCATGACAGATTCAGGACCAGATGATCATAAAATAAATGCTAGAAAAAGTGGAAAGTCAAGATCAAACACTTCATCATGAAAAGGAAGATGATATTTTTATCCCTACTTCGCTCTCCAGTCATTATTCTACTTGCTGGAACATTAATTCTTCAAATTGCTTTAAATTACATGGCCTAGAAATAAACATGCACCACTATTAGCATGCTGTTAGGTTGAATACAAGGGATACCCACTTTCATTCCAGTCAAGGCACTATTCCAAGGTGATTTATACTCTCATTATAGGCTGTTGCCTTTCCTATGTAGATTTGTAATCAAATATTCTAAACAGGTGATGACAAATACTTTGGGTAACTACTGCTAGCAGAGCAGCCAAAATCACACCCATAGGACCTCACAAGTCTAACAGGAGAATTTTACGCACACATATGCACAGGCATATGAACAGACCACACAGGTACATTTCCATGTTATTAAATCTTCTAACAACTTTTGAATACATGAACCCAACCTACATCAAATTGCTCACAAAATTTTTTTACTATGCTTAATTTAGCAAACTTCCTTCTCATTATATAAGCTATTAGGACAAATGGAGCATTAATTAACTTACTGAATGTTTGATCAGATGTTGCGATGATAATTTATTATTTTAGTAGTCTGTTTTAGAGTGGATTTTTTAGAAATGTTACACAAAGTGAACCAACAAATTAATATAATAATTATAATCCTTTTGCATGATTCAAATACTATGCATCACTCTGTTGTTTAAACACCATTTCAGTGCAACAGTACAATGGACAAGCATCTTTCCTACACACAAAAAGTCCTTTGCTGATACACCATCAATTAGTTTGCGTACCATCCCCAAAGGTACTGTTTAATATTTTTCTTGGCAATTTTTTTTTTCTAAAAATTTAGGAGATCAGATTTAGCTTCAAAAGGATCTTCTAAAAACAGTATCTGATTTTCTTTCTATTTAATTTCTGAACAAGTCACTTTTTTGGTTGAGATTCTAGGGTTGGACATCCACAGGATGTCTGAAATGTGGGAAGTACTGTATAAAACTTTACCTGGATGGGAAAACCGCAGAGAATCAGGTGGGCTAACCTGTTCTCTTGCAGCCAGCCCTATTTTTCTGCACCAAGCTACTCTCAGAGTAGGATGGAATTCAGGAACATTAGGATGCCAAACCCCGGAATGCTTATACTGAGCATTACAGAGTATCACAGAAACAAAAAAGGAAGAAAGAGATTGCCTTTTCTAATGGCACAGTACAATTTGTACAGAACTGTGCTGTCCAGGTTCGACACTTCTCACTCCTGACTCTCTGCCTCTGCATGCAACTGCTAGTCTTTCAGAATTCCAGCCTTAATGAAATAGGTAAGCTGCAGAAAAGATTAAGCTGAAAAATACAGCAGGAATACAGAATGAGGACAGGTGATTGATCTTTGAGTGGATATCCAACAGTGCAATGAAATTCTCAGGCTGGTTCTTCTTTATTTCAATATGGTTTTGATTCAGAGGGATTTTATAGCAGCTAAATCATGCAGTTGGCACAGATTGTGCAAGCTTTTCAGCATGTTATACTCTAAAAGATGTCACATTTGGCAGAGGCAATAAAGCTCCATGAATTTATTGTTGTTTCCCATTGAACACCAAAATCCAGGTCATCAAAAGATGATACAGCACACGTTACAACAGTACTGTGTTGAGTCACTGCTACCCTGGCTAGCATAAACCTCTGGTGGTTTGCTATGAAATACCAAATGGAAGCCACCTGTCTATGTCGAAAAAGAAAGTGTAGCTGTGTATATACTACTGAGTGACAACTGCAAACTCAGTCCGTGGTCCTGTAGACACACTGCACACGAGCAATGCAACTTATTTGCAAATCCATCTTTTAAATGAATGCACGTCAAGACTGGTCCCCAAAATAATAACTTTACTTACAGGAGTATATTTTTAGAGTTAGTAGGACTTCTCATGCATGCCAAATTACAGATATGCTTGAGTATTCCCAGAATCAGGACCACGTAATGGGTGTTTATTTACTTAATTTACATATTATGGACAACTGTGTGTTTAATGGTGAACAAGAGACTGCTTTATCAGCAAGTTTAGCTTGTGTGAACATAGTGCTAATCAGCTCTGTACAAAAAGTGTGTAAATACACATGAAATAAGAACAAAATAATTTACTTTTTTTTTTCTGTTCTAAACTATCAATAAACCAAAAAACCTGAAATTTCACCATGCCTTAGTAATCTCTATTAAATTCTAAGTGAAAGCCAGGCCATTTTCAGTCAAAAGTTACTAGAAACAGATCAGAGTGGCTCCTTTAACACCCATTTTTCTTTTCCACTCAACTTGAGCTAATTGCAAACATTGCAGAGCATGCTTGAAAACTATATAATGGTATATTCAAAATCCAAAATAAAAAGCCACTTTCTCATAGACCAAGACACTCATATGTAAACAATCAACAGAAAAAGCTATTTGAAAATCTATCAGGAATTCTCTGAAATGGATATAAGGCACAGCTGCCCTCTCATTATTTCCTATGAATCTACAAACTCATAAAAAAAAATGCTGTCTTTTAAGATTTTGGAAGCCTCTTCCTTTAATAATTTATGCTGAAGGCTACGAGAGATGTTTAAGAAGCTTGTGCTTTTGTTTTCCAATTCTAAATATCTAGTCAGGAATTCAGTATCTCAGCAAGTACATGGCTACCACCTAAGTAGCTATACTATGAGCAACTACTGCAAGAGAGTTCAAAAGAGTGTTCTGACCCTCAGTTTAACCTTGCAAAGAGTCTATTCTCCCCACTGTTGAATATATAAAAGTAGCATTAATAGAGTTCGGGATGTGCAATTTCTCTGTGCATTAAGAGCATTAGAAAGGTTTTACTATGTACATCACAAATAGGTAAAGCATATCCAACATCCAAGTTTCTCATTATGGGAGATATTACATTAGATTGTTATTCACAACAGGAGAATGTCACATTTTTCTGTATGCACTAGTTCAGCACTTTTCTAATTTCATGGACCTCAATTTACATTTGTCAGTGTTTGAAGTTAGATGATATTGGTCTACTCAGGAAATGAGTTAAAGGGGAGAGAGGTCATTCACCTTTTGGGCAGTACCATACTTTGATGATGCATAAATAAAGCATAGCATGAGTGTGTCAGCAAAAAATGCATGTCCTAAAGCCCTTTGATGCAAAGGATGATGTTTGTTAGAAACAGAAGGTTAAGTATATAGAAACTGTAAGGCTGAAGCAATGGTGTGAAGAGAATCTGGCTAATGTCTTAGCAGATATCCACCTTGCCATTCATTGTGAGTTTACAGACATGGAGATTTCAATAGATTACCAATGCTGATTAGCAAATGTATATGGAAACTGTATTTACAAGCTAAATTGCTAGCATTCTATGGTATATAAACCCTAAGGAATTGGTATTCATAATGGGCCTGATCCAAAGACCTGTCTGGTTTTTTCATTATTTTAATGGGATTCAGATAAGACCCTCAGATGTTAATCTCCAATAAAGGAGCACCTGTGTTACCTACACTTACAGGTTCCCACTTCTAGAATAGGTTGTACACATTGCCATCTGTTACTTGAGGCTAGGAGATTTAGCAAATATTTTGTCCTGAGCATTCAAAAACATTTTCCTAAAACTTAATGGTATAGCTAAAGTTAAATATCCTCAGATGCTTGACTTAATTTATCCAAATATTAACTTGAAAGTGTTTCAGAACTTCTTTCAAATTTCTGATGTGACTTCATTCACATTTGTGGCTGCAGTTTAGAATCAGCTGAGGTTACACACTATCTTACCAAGGCGTCTATATACCTGAATGAAAATGAACACATTCTTATGTACTCCTGCCTTTCTATTTGGACTTTGTCAATGGCTTGAATGAGAATGGAAGTCTAACATCAGAGCTTACATGCACAAAAAAGAAGCCATAAATACTCCACGGGTAAGCTGCCCAATAGTACATGGCAGACAATCTTGGGCACACAGTTTTAGACCTTCACACTTAAGGTTTTTAAAGTCTAACAAATAAAAAAGATTTTTACTTACATACCACATTTTCCATCCATTGTATGGCAATACAGACTTTGCAAAAGGAAGTAAAATCTTAAACCAGACACAAATGTCAGAAGAACAGTGAAGTTTTGAATTAGAACAATGAATTCATTAAACCAAACCAAACAAACAAAAACCTAACTGTTAAAACAAGGCATTTGAATAGTAACAACTGTTAAAATGAGCTCTGAAATCTCCATGCAACATGAGATTTTTATTGGCAAACAATTAAATCTCTCTTTAAGTGCACTTTCTCTGTAGAACCTAATTTATAATCTTATCAGGCATGTCTCTCAGAAGAATTTGCTACTAGTCTAAGTCTTTATCTGCACAATGCAGAATACTAACAATTGTCTTGTATGTTTATTTCCAATGTCAAAGACTGAAATTCCAATTTAAGGTTCTGCCTGCTTTCAGAATTTGATATTTTTAAAAGTGCTGCCACTTTTGTTCACATGGTGTGTCAGAAAAAGAAAATGTAAGAATAAAAAAGCTGTTGATGGTAAGAAAGGAGAAAGGTGATGTACTTGGCAATCAGCTTACTATAGCTCATTTGCTGTTTTATCATTTTCCTATTACCTTTCAGGGCCCTATTTTGTTTCAGCCCTACTCATTAGGATTTAACTTTCACAATAAGCATTAAGGTAAAGGAAGTTAGAGGCAAGATAGAATTAACAACTATAAATTTCTGAAACCTGTAGTAGGTATGCCTACACATACAACTCTAGCTGATGTGTATTTTGCACTAACTAGTTCTCATATCTCACTACCTTTGGTTTTTCTAGAAATCTGTAATAGCTTAATCTTTCCTAGCCATAGACCTATACCACAGTGTACATTTCTAACGAGAATAATAGATAATAATAACTTCAAGCAAATAGTTATAATTCTAGGAACTGCTAACCTACCTCTTTTTTCACTTTAGCAGAATCCACAAGAGAACAAAGAGATTTTTTTTTTAGCAAGCAAATCATATAGCTCTGCATTATTATTTCCTTCCATTCCCTCCAGTCCAAGTTCTGAAATTCTTTAAGAAATGTACTAGCCTAGAGAGTATTTGTTTCATTTAACTTTTTTTAATCTCACATAAAATCCTGCTAATTCTTTCAACATAAATAGGGCACATTACTATTCCAATCTTCCCCTCCCGTTCTGTTTGGCTGAGAACACCTGATGGTTAATTCCCAGTTGAGATAATTAGTCCTTGGTTATCACCAGTTATTGTCACCTGTTCAACTTGCAAATGTCTACAAATTTGAGTTTTCCAATTAGCATCATAAGATCCCTACAGCATACAGCTAGGGTGTATTTTTTTTCCACAATGCAAATCACTTTTCACTTACACACTCTTCCTATTGAGTCTCATTTGGTAATAGTGCTTTAAAAATTATAGTGTTTTTCACAGAATAGACTTGTCATTGCCCTACCTCCTATCAAGCCCAGATGGCTGCTACTATAAAGGAGAGAAAAACAGAAAAGGGAATTAAATGAAACCCTCTCCTTAATAAGTATCCAAGTCAATTTAAATAGTTCCATTTCTTTTTTACATCAGAGTCGTGCCCTAGTATTAAGGCATGAAGAACATTCTCAGTGTGATAATAAGCCCCATGACATGTTGAACTGACATTTCAGTAAGTGGAATAAGCTGCAGTTTATTTTTAACTTCTATGGTACGAAGCTGTAGGTAAACTGCGTTAGAGACAGTGGCCCGGTGCGTTAGATGTGGGTTGACTTCCAGCTGAACATAATGAGGTAGCCTTCTAACTTAAACCAACACAAAACTATACTTGAAATTTGGAGCAGGCACTTCTGGAAGCACCATTTTAAATCCTCAAAGCACGTGATACAGAGATCACCCATTATCTTAGCAATTGCTTCGCTTCGTTCTCTGTAATGCCTGCAGTGGGTTTAGGGCCCTTCAAGGGAGGTAAGTCTGAAGTTCTGCAGTAAAAATGAGCTCCAACGCTTTTTGTGGGAATATATCATAGAAACTCTGATAACATCTTTCAAGCTTTCCCTCACTGTTACACAGTGCCTCTGCAAACATGAGTGGAGTTCCCAGATACAGAAAGTGGTAACTGCTGGCCTTGAAAGGTGGAAAAGGTTGTGCTGTTTGGGAGCCAAGTTCCTCCACTTCCTCTGGATGTACTGAGAATGGGCCAATGCAATCACTGAATCCCGAGCAGATATGGCAAGAAAGAATCTCACTTCAGAGATCTGTGTGGCTTATTATTAAGGATGAAACCTTTTCTGTAAATCACCAGTTCTGATTGACTCGTTATTTTATGTTTGCACATCCCCCACCATGGGGATGTCTGTGAGGATTTTCTTGTACTGTAGCTGGAGTTTTGAGATAGGTTTGGTGACAAAGACAGCCCTCTCTAAAAACAGTGTTTCCTCTAAACAGAATTATTTTCAAGACAGTCATACGGCTATATACAGCTGTGTAAGTGAGGTTTAGGATGTATCTATAGTAGCATCAACAATGCTATTGACAGACAGACAGGTACTGAAAGGTAAAAACACTATCTTCTGAGCCTGAAACTATATAACCCAATGAAAGATTTTATGAAGAATACTAGAAAACAAATGGTTTCATTGTGGAATACTAGGAAACAAATTGTTTCTTCCTAGCCTGTACTAATGACAAATCACTATACTCTGCTGGCTAGAACAGATGTTAACAAACTCACTCGCACTTTTCTCTTGTCCCCACCTACCTACCTTAGGGCAGGGAGTAGAGCTCAGACTCTCAGATCCATTTCGGCATCAAATTCCCTTTGAAATTGAATTGTTAGATTCCTAACTGTTTTTGAGAATCTGGGTTTAAATGGGGATACAGTGTCTGCTTATTGCTTTGTGTCTGGAGCCTATGAATCAGATAGACTCACACACACGGTGGAATAGGATTATTACTTCATGGCATGGGCAGGCAGTAGCAGTCACGATCTAGCCCTTTGAGATCAAGACAGCAAGAAATTCATGAAGATTTAAAGTAGTTAAAGGAGTTTATTTTCCAGGTGGGAAATCCAGGTGTCAGAAGGAAAAGTAACTATAAATTTTCAACCCAGCTTTCCACATAAAATGTAAAGCCATTTGGAGCACACAGAAAGCTCAGTATGAACTACAGCTGATAGCTGGTGCAAGGTATGGTCAGTGGTTTTAAATGATTGATGGAGCTATCTCCGCACTAAAGTACTAAGGTTGGAATAGAAGAAAAAATTGAGATCTGTTATAATGGTGCTGTATACCTTTTTTTCTTCCTCTGATGGTCAAATAGAGTTCAGTTGTACAGAACAACTGTTACTTTGTACTAGTGATACATATGGTAGCTCTCCATATATTTGCTAGAGAACTTTATTACAACAGAGTAATACTGCATGTGGAGATGGTTTTTAAAATGTCTCCTAATTTACTACTGTCTCTTTAGAAAGGAAAGAAAGTAAAGCATATTCAAACTGGTTTAGTTTTTTTAGTTGAAGTTGAAGAAATGTATATGTGAACAAATATTTAGTGTTGTGCTTTATCCCTATTTAAATACTCAAAAGAGCTTTAAGGTATGTCAATGAGTCATCTTAGCTCAATAGATTTATTAACTTTCACTTGTAACAACTTGGGATTTCCCTCCACAACATTATGTAAAATAGTCTGGTACAGCAGGAAACTCAGACCCAAGCTGAAATAACAGCATGGTGCAGATACTCCGGGTAGTCACTCCGTTCTTTTCCTTTTCAAATACCAGAACCATGTGAGTTTTCAACCAAGTATCAGATACTTTAATGTACTTTTCCTGAAATCAGTGACACTGCTCAAGGACTATTCTACATGAAAAAGATAGATATGCAAGTGCTGAAGGAACAGACTACCAAATACCCTCTAAGAAAGAGTACGACACACTGACTCTATTTATACTCAGTTCTGAGATCAGTGTATTAGCTGACTGGCATTTCTCTTTCTGAGAAAAGATCAATGAAGAAAAGATCAGCTGAAGAAAGATCAATGGTGACCAGACAAACCATTAATTCATAAGAAAACAGATTTTGCTTGGAGAAATAGCACATTACCCTGAGGCTCAAGCTCAGACTTGATCATTCCTATGTCTTACATGTTGACCTAAATTCTCACTCCAATAAACTGCAAGCCCTGCAAGAACAGGATGAGAATAAGCTCCATGCTGGATAGAGTTGCAGACATAGCAACAGTGAAGCAAAACAAGAGAGAATAAGATCATAAATAGTCACGCCACATGTGAAAAGGTAGCCCTCTATTTCCACAAGTGGAGATTTCTCACATGTTTTTGTAGCAAAATGGGGCTGTTTCTTAAAACCCAGAGTTTGGTATTCCTTCTATTCTGAAGTCTGCAGGTTCTCCTGCGGTTGTAGTATCTGAATGTCTAGTTTCTCTTTAAATACTGTCATAAGCACTCACAGTGTGACACACACCTCTCTCTTCCTCCTTTCTGTAGGGAGAGAATCATATTACATATGCTGGATTATTGTACTGTTAGAGAAAGGGTTTTTTGTTTTGTTCTGTTTAGTTATCTTCCACTTGGAGTGCTGAAACTGTAGATGGTCACTATTCTCAGATTGCCAGAAAAAAAAGCTCTCTTTCAGTGATAAACTTTTGCAAAACCCAAAAGACAAGGAAAAACTCAGATAAATAAGAATATATGCCAGAATGTGTATGTATATACTTAAAAAAGAATTCTGCAGTAATAGAGAAATGAGGTGCTCAGAGAAAAGTGCCGGGTGCTGAGGAAAAGGCTTTGATGTTTTTGAGATATTAAAGGAGTTGTTAAAGAGTAGTTCACCTGCGGATATTGCCAAGGAGAGGTAGCACTACTGTACTGATCATGTTTTAAAGTGCTGCTCTGTGTTAAGTACAAACAGCACAGCAGCTTTAACCAGAGTGTCTTGCTGTTTCAGCAGTAGAAAATAGCTTGAGATGACAGCATAAGCTTCATTTGGAGCAAAGTTCCAGCTTTTCCAGAATAAAGGAGGAGCTTTTATTCTTATGTATTTGTTTGCATCTGATGTTACTCCATCATCTCTTTGAAGTTGCACAGGATCACACACCTGTCACTGGCTGCTAACCTGCTGCACTGCTGACAGGGGGATGCTAACTGCACGAGGGGACGGTAACAGTGGGTCATTTGGGGGAAGGCCCCAAAAAGGCAGCTGAAGCTATGTTTTGACGAAAAAAATGTATTTTTAAAGACAAACAAAAAAAAAACAAGCGGTGGTAGAGATGTGCATTTTGCAATGAGTAGTCAGAATCTTCCAGAGCAAAAATTCCAAAACAATGCCTGAGTGTTTCTAGGATTACAAACATCAGATCAAGTTCTGGGAACACTGAGTTCTACCTGATGGATTTAATTTTAAAAACCCCAAAACATACCATGCAAGACAGTATACTCTCCTAGGTTAAGTCACTATCCTTTGCTGTTTGTGCTAGGAATCAGATATAAAATCCTAATCTGTCTAATATTTATTTAAAACAGCATGCTACTAATTATGATAAAGTAATTTTTGGACAGATACTTAATATATACCTGGAGCCAATACACACTGTCTTAATGGACTGCCACATGTACCCAATGAAACTATTAATTAAATCAAGCCTTACTCACTTCTGCAGTTAAAAGAAAATTAACCTGGTTTGTAAATCTAATCTCGTATCACTAGGTGATATCTCATATCACTAGCAAAAATTAAATTTTGCTATTGTTATCAAAAGAAAAAAAAAGCAGATTAAATTTGAAGCATTGCTTTTACAGTATGTTTCCAGAATGCTTTTAGAATATCTGGACCTTCCCCATTGTTTCTTTCCATTGTGAAGCTTCATGGGAAAAATGGAGAGAAATAATTCAGTATTATAGGAAGACAATTCAGAAAGCATGTAATATAAATAAAAGTGTTTTCCCTGATTCTCTTCCTATTACTACCTATTCCCTTGGAAAGGTAGGGTGAAAAATCTTGGTATAGCAAGAATTTCCTAAACCAAAAATATTTTTAAGATAGACATATTTTTATGTGATATATATGTTAACATGTAAGTACCCTCCATAGGAAACAATGAAGAATTATGAAAAATTAATTTGAAGCAATTTTTGGTAAAAAGCCAAGACCCACATTTTTCAAAAAACCCCACCCAAAGCTCTGTTCACACACTGAAGCCCTGTGCTCTGTTCTGTTTGTCTAGCTGCATGTGTAGCTAACCTGCACTGCACTTCTAGCAGGCCTTCACAGAGCCTGTGGCTAGGCTCCAGCTGGTCATTGAACTTCGTAAGTTTTTGTTATTTGATAAGCATAGCAGTGTCCCAGATATCCCAAACAGACATTGGGAATAATCTTTAAGAAGAAAAGGGTAACAGGATGGTAGCTATAAGATAGTATGATTACTTAAGCTAACAATGTGCACTACTAACAGTTTCAGATTTCTTTAATATATTATTTTTGCATTTTTTGGGCACTGTTCTTCAGTACCCATTATGGGAGCGGGTCTTGCTGGTGAATTTGAAGGAGGAGAATACACAGTTTCACATCCCATGAACTGTGAGAGTCTTTTTTGCTTTTGTTCAGATTTCAGCACAACTTAGTGGGTGAAATCCAAACCTCTTTCAAGTCAGTGGGAGTTTTGTCATGGATTCAAAGAGGCAGAGCTTCTTTGTGAGTATACTCTGGAGCTCCATTTTGCCAAACTCCACATGACCAAAAAGCATTGTTCATTTGTAGCTGCCTTAATCATAAATATGTCTCATTTCACTTTATTCTGATTCACTCCCCTGAAGTTTTGACTTACATGTTTATTGTTGATTCAGAAATATCTAGCTAACAATTGCAGTCTGACTTAATGGACAATACAATTTAGATATTTGTCATTTTTAAGCAGAACTTCAGGAAGAGAAGCATTTAATAAAGTTCACATTCTTTCTGGATAGAAGTCCATGCTATCTAATCAGCAGTCCTACGGCTTTACCTTTATTGCAATAAATTATTTCCATACTCTCCTGTCAGAGGTTTATCAGTTAACTAGCACAAGAAAACACTCCTTGATTTGGCTCCAGTCAGAGTTCACAGGCCGGTAGGGCACCCCATTCATTTTTCGGGGGAGTTCTAGCTCAGCTGACAGTTAACCTCAAAAGCTGAATTTATAGCAGAAACTTCACAGTGCATTTTAATATGGCATTCAGTTTAATTAGCACTTGGGCAATTCCTTTTGTTCTCGGTAAACAACAGTAAGATTTGACAAGGCAGAGAAGAGAGTGTATTTGTTGCTTTCATATGTCACTCAAACTAGCCCATCACCATTCCCAAACTAATACTTCTTTACACGAACTTCTGCTAAATAGTGTTAGATTTTTAAGTCTAAAACTGGCAGGTTTTCCCAGGGTTGCATCTGATATCAAAATCAAGGTTTATTAACATTACAAAGAGCACTGCTGTCCTGTAGTGCCCCTTTTATCATTCTAAGCAGCTGCCTTGAGGCAATGCATTTAACCTTGGGAAATGGGAGCGGAATTCTGGGAAGCCAGAAATCTTTGACAGCTCAAGCCTTTTACCTCATCCAAAATCTGCTCTATGGCTTCAGCTCCCACAGTGAAAAAAGATGAGACCCTTATTTTCATTTGATGTTTATCTATTCTATTCATTGCACTTAAAATCGAAAGATAGGACAGCATTTACTTACAGTGATCTTCCATTTGTGCTTCAAGCACATCAGTGATGAAAATTTTCCTTTTCTCTACTGAGACTCCTGTTAGAAAGATAGTGCCAGGGTGTGTGTGTTTGTGTGCTGGGGGGACACCAAACAAAAACCCAAACCATTTAGCAGTGTGCTAAATTCTAAAAAAATAGTTCTGCAGGTTATCTTATTCCTACCTGCTTTATCTTCTATGATAAATTTCACATTATGTTTTGCTACTTCATCACCTGTTGCAATAGTGAAGGAACTGTCACTGGTTCAGTTATAAGCCCTTATTTGTCAGGGTTTAGGGCTTAGCTGTAAAGATAGAATTCATTTTGATGTTTTACATATCAATTCTCACTTTATACACAGCTTTTTCTTTCAGAAGGTTCCAAAGTATTTCCTAAGCTACACATGAATATAACCTTTGAAATGCAGCTAATTCCACAGTTTCTAGCTGGCCCACGGCCTATCGCAAAATACCAAAGCAGTGTGGATACAAATTAGCCATCAGATATTAAACAAACATCTACAGTTTAAAATTCAGTTCTTTTTTTTCCTGAAGTTTCTGATGGAAATGAATACAATAAACTATGCCGTTCAGGGCCAAATTCAGAGGAGATAATCTGCAGATCATCTAAGGAAGAGAGGGAATTATGCTTTATCTTAGAGGAAAATTAGACTTCTCTGCTTTCCTAGGGTATATTTACATGGCACGGTATAGTGCTTTTCCTCCTTCTCAGCAGGAAATATTAGCCTAGGCAGAAGTCAGCATTTGCATAACTAGACTACTTTTGCAGTCATTTGTAGCCTGCTAGTCCATCTGAAGTCAGGTATTTTAGTACAAAGCAAGAGTGAGCCGACAGATCAAAATTGGCATTTTAGCCCTCTAAGCTCAGGGGACACGGTCTGTGCTCTCTCTATTCATAGCTATCTCCATCTAATGAGATTTTGCTCTTATTCAGGTGAATTGCTCAGCTGCTCTGACCATAAGCAGCTTATTGTTTTACTTCAGCTGTATGAGAAAGTTTCATCCAGCCAATTCCACCTTGACACATGTTACTGGCTGAGCAGCATGTCTGGATTTTGACAGATCACAGTATAATTCCAACTATATAAGGATCCTTTTCACTGAAGTATTTTACAGGGCAGCAAGTCCATTTTGAAATCACAAGTGAAACATTGTCTTCACAGAGGAAGAAAAGTGTGGGACCTATTTATATGTTTGCATTTAAAACTGGAGTTCCTAATCAATGCTCAGCCCCTAAATCAATCTTTAGGTCTCTTCTAGGATAGTACTTGTGCCCAAAGGCTGTTATTTTGACTACCGTATCCACAGTCTATGCCTTCTCTGATGAAGAGGAAGCAAACTATTACAAACCAGGAAAACTGCCCTATGAAAGCAGTACAAGAGCTCACCTTCTCTTGCAATAGTATGGTCCAGTAACATTTAACCATCATAGTTATATCCCCATCTCCTTTTGTTTCATTTCCCTTTAAGTCAACTTGAATGGATGATTAGTGCCACTTCTCTAATTTCCCTCTCCATCTAAGAAGGCAAGACATTCACTTAAGAAGTGAGACTGCTGTTCAAGATGGAGAAACTTCTCTCTGACCAACTTAGCATTTCACTGATGCAGTGGCAAGGTAATGTTTCTGGTAAAACTGAAGTTCTAACAGCTGCAGTGCATTAAATATAACTTGAATATTTTTGCAAGCAGAAGGTTGCTTTCCAGCATCCTGGTAAATCATTCCATACTCCTCCTCTCTGTAGTCTCAACTAGCTAAGTTACTTTTTTTTCATTACCCTTCTTAAAATCAGCTGTGCTTCGTGTTTGTACATCAAAAGTGAGGTATGTATGCATAAACATTCAACATCCATAAGAATAACTTCTTACCACTGTTGTAAAAGTGTATCACTGTTTTATATACCATCAGTGCATTATAATAATACTATTTTATATACATACTCATATAGCATATAAACAAAATATATTTAAGGAAAGCCAAGGCTATGAAATCAGACATCTGAAAGTTGTTACTCCACTTTTCTTTCAATTGTCCTTTCAACCTTACTCCAGCCTTTTTCATGGTATAATAGAGCTTTTATTTACATCATTTTAAAGTACTTATTCCTCATTCACACAAAGGGTCTTGGGGACTCCTTCAGAATACATGTTTCTTCTACAGTAGACACATAAGGCACAGTTATCAGTGTATAGGGGATGACTGCAGCTTGAGGAAATAGGGTGAGTTTTATGTCAATTATCCTGAAAAAAACAAGTACTACATTGTTTCTTGCCATATGTACTGCAGTGGCCTCAGCAATCTGCTTTGGAACCTATATGAGTATCTGCTGCTTTGTCACAGTTTGAAGCATTTTGCTCTGAACAATCATTGCTAGGAGAAAGGTAAGTAATGGAGTTACCCATGCCAGCAGCTTTCATGTTAGCATTTTCTAAGAAAGTAAACGACTGTAGGAGTTTCAATTAGGGGTGTCCTTTAACTTTCATGTATTTAATTTTGGTAAGTCTGATGTCCTTCTGCTTAGTTCTCACCACCTGCTCAGAAATGCTTCTCACATTGCCATCTCAATTGGTAGCACTTGTCTGCTTGGTCAAACACCTAGATGTACTGTTCAATGAGGAACGGAGCTTTGAGGCTGACATTTGACACATTATCAAGCTATCTTATTACCACTTTAGGGATGTGACCAGATTAAAATGTGTGCTCTCACATGCAGGTGCCAAGATTCTTGTTCATGCTGTCATTATGTCCAGACTTGAGTAATGCAATTCACTTTCCTCTTTCCTGAGGAACAAAGCTTGTTATGTCATATCCTTCCAAACTTGCTTTTTACAGAGATTTATGGCTATACACTATTTGATGCCCCATATATCCCAGAAATATCAGTTACATGAGACTGGAATATTGTGAAATAATTGAACAGGTAACATCGTAGTAGAGGCCAATTTATTTTTTTCCCCCTTTTTTTTTCTTTGAAATTTTGTATCTATATTACACACACAGTAGGCCAAATACAACCTTATTTTAAGTCAATTGTCGCAATGGCATTTTACTAAGACTAGGGATGAATTTAACGTATTTATCATATATGCTTTTCATACATATTTTACATGCTTTAGTGATAGAAACAGCCTCTTAGGATTAAGCACGTTGTCATCATATCATCTTATCAACAACAGAAACTGAAAATTTTAAAAATAAATGAAACTTTCACATTCCTCCCTAAATTCTAAGGCACAGTTTGTATACATGGTTCTTGAATTTAGAGAAAAGTTTCAATTTTGGGAAAAGTAATTAATTTTGTTGCCTCTAACCTTGTCCTCTTCTGATGATAGAGGTAAGATTCCACTGTTTTAAGTCCTTGGCAAACTATCCCTTTGACTAATCTCTTATTTGGAAGATATTCAGCCTACGTTTTCCTTTGTTAAATCTCACCTCATTAATCCTAGTTATATACCCTGTGACAGTGCTAAACAACTGCTTTCCTTTTTTGAAGTTTACAGCTACGTAATACTATAAGATAATTAGTATATCCCCCTTAGTCATTCTTTGACCAAGCAATGCATATTTAGTACTCTGTAATCTTTCCTTGTTAATCTCCTTACAGCTTCTGTTACTCATCCTCAAAACCTCTCAAGTTTGTTAGCACTCTCCTAGCACTAGGCAACAGGAATTAAAGTCATTATTCTAAAGGCAAGATTTACTAGTGCTGTGGATAAAGAGTCTGTTACCACACGGTCTTTTGCTTCAGCTGGACACGTACGGCGTCTCATAAAACCGGACTTGGTGTCTCCACTCCCAGAACTGGATCCCAACTTTACAGAAGTTGATGAAATGCTCTTGAAATCTGGTCCAATTTAAACTTCCTCTTTGCTGTCTTTAATATAGAGCCTGTCAATCCAGCCACAAGTTATTCCCCCAAGGAGATACTTTTCTTTGTGAAGTTCTTCATTCTCAGCCAGATCACTGTGACAAAGTGAAAACCCACTTTCCTGAGTAAGGGCAGATTTTCACAAAAAGGAAAAATCCCAAACAGAAAAGCAAAGTTAGAATTTGTATTTTTAGGAATGATGGGAAAGAGGGGAAATGAAACTCAAGCTTTATTGTTCTAGCATAAGTAACATTAGCAATAGGAGGAGTCACATACATACTAATTATTAAGCATTAGCTTAGAAGGAAGGAAGGTAGACCTAAATGCTGGAATTCACTAAAAACAGAATATTGGACAGTGCTGCCACGCTCTGTTATTCTGAAGAATTTATTTAGTATTTTCTGTATTTTCATGTATTTTGGTACGAACTGGACTAATCAACTTTAGATTGATTAAAAACTGGCTGGACTGCTGGGCTCAAAAGATCATAATCAGTTGTAGATGATGCTAAATTGGAGGAGTTGGGTGGCATGCAAAACAGACTTCCAATTTAGAGTGACCTTAAGAAAACCAAGGATGAAGCCAACGGAAACCTCATGAAGTCCAGGAAGTGCAAAATTCTGCACCTGGGGAATAATTCGATTTTGCACCTGCCTCATTAGAGGCCAGGAACCAACTGGCTGAGGAACAGCCCTGCTATAAGGACCAGGGTCACAGTGCCAGACAGAATGCAAACCAGCAGTGTGCTCTCATTGCAGGTAAGACAAACTGCATACAAGGCTGTATGAGCAGGAGCATGGCCAGCAGAACGAGGTAAGTTATTATTCCCTTCTACTTCGCACTGGTAAGGCCACACCTGGAACACTGTGTCCAGTTGTGGAAGGATGGATTTTGGAAGGTTGCCCAGTTTAAGAAGGATGTTGAGAAACTGGGGAGAAACACACAGAGAATTACCAAAATTACCTCTAACATATGACCTATAAGGAGAGACTCAAGCAGCTGGACTTGTTTAGTCTGGTGAAGAGGAGGCTAAAGGGCAATCTAACAGCAGCCTACAACTATTTTGAAGGAAATTACAAAGACAATGGAGCCAAACCTCAGTAGTGCCAGATGGTAAAACAATGGGCAACAGCCACAAACTGCAGCTTGCGAGGCTCCAACTGGAGATGAGGAGAAATTTCTTCACTTTGAGAGTATTGCAGCACTGAAACACATTATCCAGAGATAAAGGAGAATCATCATCTGTGGAGGCTTTCAAGGCTTGGCCAGAAAAACCTGCAGCTGTCCTGACCCATATTAGCAGTAGCCCTGCGCCAGGCAGGAGGGTGGAACAGATAACCTCCAGATATCTCTTCCAATGCACATTGGCCTGATTCTTTGAGTCTACGTTTTGCTCAGAGTCTACGTTACACTTACTGGGAAGCTCCTTTAATGTTTCCTTTCATGGCTTTATACAAAAGAAAGACTAATACCACAACAAAAGAATTCTGCCACAGAAAACTGAACTGCTGTGACAGTTCAGGCAGTGGCCAGATGTGTCTTGTTTCAGCTAGAGCTTACCTCAGTCATCATCTCCTGCTGCTAATAATCTTCATCTACTACCACCTATATTCTTCACTCTCTCTCTTGGAAAATGGCACCCTTCATACTGCATGATTTAAATACATAAACAGTTTCCCTAACTCACCTGTGGAGAAATGAACCAGGTTAAAAACCTTGCTGTTAGGCGTGGTTAATTAGGCTAGATCATTTTAACAATACTGGGCAAACGAGCAATCATGCATGCAGTTATGCCATCAGTGCCAAAGGGAAGGTAACCTCTGGAGGAAAAGGGAGAGCAGTAGTGAGAAGCTGAATGCAGTAACTGCTTAACCACACTAAGCTGCAGTGTGAGCACCACCTCCAAGTGCATGCATAGATCCCTATCAAGGAATCCACTGGCAGGACATAAGGCTTATTGTTAAAAACGTGAGGTGATTGTGAAGCCATTGTACCATGTGAAGCAGCACAAACAGCTTTCTGTATCTTCCATAACCTCTCTTATATGTAGAGAATTTCAAATGCATAAGGTACAAAAGGAATAAAAGAGGTAATATGTATAATTCATAAGACATGTAAATTATTTCTGCTCATTTCCAGATTAGAAAGTGTGTGGGTGTTTGTGTGAGTGAGGAGGGAAATTCATGACTAAGTAGGGAATCTAAAACAAAAAAGAGGTTATAAAGAAGGGATGGGGATCGCTGTTCCAACAAACTGGACTAACTGGTCCTGTTCAAACATCTTTTGTCTATGAAGAACAGGAACCATGAGCCTTATAGTAGTTCTCTGTTGAGTCTTAAATTTTATACCTGTTGTCAGCTCTGAATTGCCACCTCAAAAGCAACCTACTGAAGCAAGGCAGAAGTCCAAAAGGAAGATCTGCCTGAAAGATTTTATTGCTCATGTGCAGTAGCAAGCCATCTCAGGGTCCTTGTTTTCATTTGTACAGAAAAGGCTGTGGATTGAGCGCAGTATAAATGTAGAGGTAATATACCCATTGACGTAGATTTCCCCATTTATTGATGATGCCACCATGTTTTCACCATTTTTCAAGAAATAGATGACAAAATCATGTGGATCCTATTTGGGATGAAAAGTTAATTATGCAGAAAGGGGAGAGGTATTCGCTGACAGGCATTATAGATACAGCATCTTTCCAGTAGCTGAGTCGAAGCTTACCAAAGATACCTCGCCCAAGGCAGAGGACTAGGAACGTGGCACTTGTGATGGGAATGCTTATTCATAAATAAAAGGTACACTCTGAATTGAGCCATGGCCAGCAAAGCAGCATTACAAAGAAAGGAGCCAGTGGCACCTGTGGATCACTAGACAAATAGATGTCTGTTTTGGCAATAAGCTACTTGGGAGTAAAATTCTAGGTCCGCTCATGGCTGGGTTCTGTACAGAATAGAAAATCTAGCATGCTTTCTGGACCCATTTCCTCCTACCAGATGCAGTACAGATATTTGAAGCAGGGAGATCACAAAAACAAGCATTACAGGAGAAACTAGACTGGATTATTTGGGGATTTTCTGGCATATGTGCAAGGTGGTTAAGAGAAGTATATTCTGACGGACTACTGAAAGCAGAAAGAAATCCATGGCATTTACAAGCCAGTTCAAACAAACTCAGTGATAATGGATGAATGCTTTCTTCAGGAGAATTTCCCATTGGATTGAGTAGCATTGCCAAGGCTTCTGGTCTACTGCCAATGAGGATATAGCCAGGGTTTCTTTTTTTTTTTTTTTTTTTCTGCTAGAAGGAGCTGTAGTACAGCCAATTCAGTGTCTTATACCACGGGGGTTACAACACTGGTAGTACATGTACAATTCTTGTAGATCTCTCAGGAGATGGTAAAGTTTCAGAGATAAATTTCTGGAACTAGGCAGAAATTCAGACTTTAAGGAGACAGTAAGGAATTAAAACACTCCAGGGAAGCATATTGCTGGAGAGTCCTAATAGTAAAGACCTAAAGAGCAAAGGTATTAAATTAAGCATGTTGTCTCAGAATCCAGATGTACTGACATATGCCATCAAAAGGCATTTCAGGATGAGACAGAGAGGCTCTGAGTATTTATAAGGCAAGGGTAGCAGCAGCTAAAAAGACCCTTGTTTACTTTTGGACACAGGATTCCAAGTTAGGCTAATTGCAAATGCTGTTGACCCGATACAGATTGAATATAAACAGAGAAAATAGATTTATTTATGTTTTTTAAAGAACAACATCACACTTTCAGTGTATTTTCACCTCCCAAGCACTTTCCCAGATTCCCTTTCTGACCATCTGTCAGGAGTTCAATATATTTTTTATTTAACTTAGATAAAGAATAACATCTTCCAAGACTTGTTAGCATTTGCAAGATTTTAATTCTTCCTAACTGGCACAACTCATTCTGTTCCATTTTTTCTTGTGGTACTGGTTGTTTAAGTTAGATGGCTGGATCTATTGTAGCACAGCAATTTCTGCTTCGCCCTTCTTTCCTTTAACCCCCAAGTCTGAGTCTACGCTTCTGCTGCTTTGTCATTGCTCTGTACCTTTCGCTTGGTTCTCTTCATACCTTTTCTTTTCCACTGCCAGTTTTCCCTGCTCACAAACCATAGTCAGGTGTCACTGCAGCATGATCACTCCGCTGTAACTCACTGTTCCTTTCATTTTACCTGGGGTACTACATTTCATGCTTTTTTCTCTTTCAGGTTCAGAAACGTAGTTATAATAAAGATCTAGCCTTCTAGTACTACACTATACTGTGTTTAGGGACATAAGGCCATCCCTATGCTCTGCCAGTTCTCCTTGGAATCTATGATACATGCTATTTCTTTTCGTATCTCATTATATGTGTCATTGATATCTTGCTTGGCCTAAAGCCACATGGCAGCCTGACAAGATTGTGCTGCAGTTTGGCAGTTTCCATACAGGGCACAGCTGTCAGCATCTCTTATCCTCCATTTCAGAAAATCAGCTGGTACTGGCAAGAGATCATAAGCTAAGACTAAGCAGTAACTGTGCATCCTTTTTAGCAAAGCAGAAATGGAAAAGTCATTCCGGAGATTGTTTTCTGTCCTAGTCTTTTTGGCAGCCCTTTCTTACTGATGGCAAATCTGATACTACTTCTTTCGTGTTTCAGCACTTCAAATCATATAGAATGGGTCTTCCTATCCTCCTTCTATTACTTGTTGCAAATGCACAGCACCACACTAGAGGAAATATAAAAGGAAGGCTGCTCATTACATATATGAGCATATGCTCTGCCTGTTAAGAACATATACTCCAGCTGCTTCTGCAGGCCACTGTCAGGAACACAGGGAATTAGCTTACTGAAAGAGAAATTGAAGGCTGTCTGCCATGCTGACTGATGTCCCACGTTATTATTTTATGTCAGAAACTGTGAGGATCGTATGATGTGAAGTACAGTATCAAAGGACAGAAGACAAGAAGCAAAAAGGGGAGAAAGGAGCAGTGGAGAAGAGGAAAAAAAACAGTAGCAAAGCAAAATAAAAGAAAGAAAAGTCAGGAAGAAATTATTTACAGAGAATGCTGAACAATACCACACCTAGCTCCAGAACACCATGTTGATTTTAGGGATGATTTTTTTACCTCTGTCATTTGCTACGCTGATATATTGAGAACCAAACTGTCAGCACAGGGAAAGAGGAAATATGACTGTCATGCAAGAGAAGGAAATAAACAGTCAAGATAAAGTCAAGAAAGGGAAGGTGACGAAAAGTGGAATCACAGAATCATAGAATCACAGAATCACTAAGGTTGGAAAAGACCTGTAGGATCACCAAGTCCAACCATCAACCCAATACCACCATGCCCAGTAAACCATGTCCCACAATGCCACATCCACACATTCCTTGAACACCTCCAGGGATGGCGACTCCACCACCTCCCTGGGCAGCCTGTTCCAATGCTTCACCACTCTCTCAGGAAAGAAATTTTTCCTAATATCCAGCGCAACTTGAAGGCATTTCCTCTTGTCCTGTCGCTAGTCATTTGGGAGACGAGAACAGCACCCATCTCTCTACAACCTCCTTTCAGGTAGTTGTAGAGAGTGATAAGGTCTCCCCTCAGCTTCCTCTTCTCCAGGCTAAACAACCCCAGTTCCCTCAGCCGCTCCTCACAAGACTTGTGCTTCAGACCCCTCACCAGCTTCATCACCCTTCTCTGGACACACTTCAGCACCAATGTCTTTCTTGTAGTGAGGGGCCCAAAACTGAACACAGTATTCGAGGTGCAAGTTGCTGCCTGTAGCTGAGACTACTATTACACTTTCCCTAGAGAAGCAGGTACACTAGAAAGCGTCCCTGATGATAAGTCAGCCCAGGATCATCTATGTGAAAGCGATGTTAGTGACACCAGTGGTTAAAAAGAAAACTTAATAGATATCTTCTTTATTCTATCAAATGAGGTTTTAGACATGTGAACTCCTAATAAGCCTTATTTTATCCAATATAGTTTTGTCTCATGACCTTGCCTGTTTTCTGCTGCCTTCTTTTCTCTTACTTTTCACCCTGTGTTTTGTTCACAAGCCTTGTCTGCAAACTGCAGGGTCATCTGTGAAAGGAAAGAAAAAGAAAGGACTGGATGAAGGGCAGAGTAACAATTCCACATGGTAAATGATCTGCTCTAATGCCTGGCAGGAGCACTGCGGATCATAGATGTGAGGACTTAGCTGGAAGAGCTGATACCGTCTGGAGTTACCTTCCCTAGCTGAAGCCATGAAAAAGGCTGTTCCAGCATGGATACATGACCAGCATATGTACACGCAGCCAAGACGCATGTGAATTGATTGCTTCGCAATGCTGTACTTCACAGAAATCAAGATGTTACTTCCTGAAAGCTGCTGACTCTGTTAGAACCTCCTGTTAAGTTTCTCCTGTGAGACAAATTAAAGCAGGAGAAATCATATATGGGTGACTTTCAGGAGTTCTGTTGTTCTGTTAAGTCATTACAACAAAAAGCCACAAAAGACAAGAGTTAAGACCACGGATATTAAGTGTTTGATTTAGCTGGCGAGGTTTTCAGTCTGACCACTGAAATCCATGTACACCTTTACACTAACTTTTGGACTTATTATTTACTGACAAGTGTAGATGCACTCACTCACACACACACACACACAAGTACAGTAAATAGATGCTGACTGCAGATTTGCAAATGCCCAGGGCCTTTCAGCCTTTATTTTGTGAAAATCAATGCCAAAAGGTGAGAACTACAAAGACGTTAAAACAAAACAGCCACTGTAAGCATAGCATTCATTTGATCTCAGAAGGAAAAAGGACAAAAACCTGAAAACTTCCTGTGCCTCAATGAAAACCAAGAGACACAGGGAAAACCCAAGAGCAGATTCTTAAGAATTGGTATGAACCAGCACTATCTTGTGGGAGCCAGCGGTAGCAAGTGGAAGCAGCAAGATCATACACTCAATCCACATCTCAAAAAGCCTGTGTATGCCTAGATCTCTTTCAAAAAGATGTATTTTTATCACTTTGGTATTTCACTTGCAACGAGGGGAAAAAACTTCAAAATTATCATAAACCTAGTTGGATTTGGAAAAGAATGTTAAAGTCTGAGAACATAACCGAGCTTTTTTAACTCAACAGAACTCTCTTGAAACCTTAATTCTGCAAGATACTTAAGCATGTGCTTAATGGTAATCACCAGCTGAAAAGGGTGGGACTATTAGCATGCTTACAATTAGTATGAATGGTTAAGCACCCTGCATAAATCGAGACCTATTACTCTCAATTTGTATTGGGAGCCTGTCAGGAGATGAGTTTCTTGTGGCATTCCACTATTCCTACTTCCCAACTGTTATAATATATACTTGCAAGTTCACAGATTCAAAAATACATTAGCATTTTGTTTGTAACTGCAATGAAAACCAAGCTGGAGCTTTAGGGTCTGTTACTTGTCAATATGATTATTATCTGCCTTAGCAGACAAATGTCTCTCAATTTTTTTAAGTATTTCCACCTCTTATAATGAAAGTAGGGCTTATAACTTATTGTCCCACAAGAAGAAAATATTTACTTGTGTTTTGGGTGGTAGATGTATTCATGAATATAAGAAGCTATTTCTTCAATTAATGGCAAAACCTGGGGATTGTTCATTGCCTCCGTTATGATACGCAATAGTGTGATAAGCAGATTGTCTGTCACTCCTAAGCACACTATCTGCCCTGACAAGCAGAACTACCATGGCTCAATCCTGCCACTACTCTTACTTGACATCTCCGTCGAACCATCAAAGGATACTCTGAAAGCAACTGCCAACATGTCCTTGACAGGCCTCTCCTGTTTTCTGGAGTTTTTTTCTTATCCAGCTCTGACTGTGCCATCTCAATGAAAACTAGACATCAGAGTCTGAGTAATCAATAAGTAAAATGAAAAGCATCAGGAAAAACTAAATGAATCAAAGCCTGACAGAAACAATGTGCTTTAAAGAACCTGTGCATAATACCACCATTCATCCATTCTGGATGTTGCAGGTAAAGCAGCAACTGGTACTGGTTCAAGCTGGGCATCATACTGCCTTTGTAGTGTCAAAATCATCAGAAGAAAATTCTTCATCTTCAGCCAGCAGAAAGGCTCTTCTTAATCTTCTCAGATGATGGCCTGGCTTGTCTTTGTTCCAGGCTGATACACTCTAATTCAGTCTGTTTGGGTCTAACCCAAAGTTCTTAGGAAAACTGCAGATAAATCAGAGTTCAGCGGCCTTTTTCTGATGCAGCAAGAGTGAAAGATAGTATAGTGTTCCAGATCTTCCCATCTGCCAACATCTCCCCATTCACTAGGCTCACTTCTGAGTTCTGCCCCTTTACTGAAGTAGGCAGTATCTGAAAAGATTGGTACTTTTAAGATGTTAAGTTTGTCAGGAACTGCGATTGGAGGAGCATGGCCATGAACATGCAGAGCTAAAGGAACAGCCCTCTGAGTACTAAGTCTCCCAAACTAAAGGAAAGCAGGCACAGACCCACAGCAGAAAGAACATTTTTCTTCTGCACCTCACAGCTACTGTTTACAGGAAGTGTAGAGATGACTGCAGATGAACCTAAGTCTTTTTTTCTGTGCACCCTGGATAACACATAGTGTTGAATTCTGGCCTGAAAGTGCATATTCACATTAGTTTATATAAACTAGACCAGCACACTTAGAGAACTTAGCACCCCCCAGCCAGCATCCTGACACTTATATTCCTTTGTAGTCCCTGATCCTTGGAGTAGATACGGTTGCTTTGGATTTTGCAGAAGAAGGCAGTCTGAAGGCTGCTTTAATTTCTTCAGGCAATAAGTCATCAGTGAAGTCATTCCTTCATCAGTGCATGTTGAGATACAACATGCTTGTTGGGCTTGTTAACGTGTGTCCTATATACCTCCTAAGCTGGGAGAGGATGTGATCAGTGACAGAAAAAGTATAGTACATAGGCAACTCTAATGCCTTTATATACAGCCTTGGCTATAGGAGGGTAATTCTTACCTGGCTGTTTAATAGCAGCAAAGGGAACAGAGCAGGGCTGAAAGTCTCTCCCCTGTTTTAAAGTTAGCAAAGCCTAGGCAAGGAGAAAAGCTGTGCTTCATACTGTGGTTGTTTATGTTACAGCAGAGTATTCAAATCCATTGTGAATTTAATTTATTAGTATACACTACATCTCCAGGTATCTCCTGCAAATCCTACAACAGGAAAGTATATCCAACTGTTTCTGCTCTGCCAAAGTTAACTATTATTACAGCATAGAGATATAATATTAATTTGGTTCCAATGAAATTGGCTGGCATATGTGTTTCTGTGAGCCAGGCAACAAGTCATTACTAAAATAGCAAAACAAACCTGTTCACCATTCTTGTTCCAGCACATTGCATTTAGATTTTAAGATCATAACTGTTGGATACCTTTCCTGCAATGATGTACACGACCCACTCTGCCAGAAGCTTTCATAAAATGACTTTGCTGTATCTTCCTTTTCCAGACCCATCTCAATATAACAAAATTTAACAGTCCTGCAGACAATGCCAAATAGCCTTCATTCATAATTAAGGTGAAAGCAAGTGGTACAAATCTCTAATTATCTTTTATGTCATATTTATTTTCTAGTGAATTATTAAGTAATGATTTATAGCCCAAATTCCGTATATGTACCTGCTAATTCAGGGGGAAAAATATCAGCCCTTCATGCTCATTCAGCTAATGGGCATCACTAATTGAAAAAATGTTCTTTGCACATATCACTAACTTTGCAATCATTTACTGGTAGAAAAGTTTGAAGACTAAAAAAAAAAATAAGTAAAAAAGAGAGAGATGCAGTGGAACTTTGAAAGCTGAGTATGGTGCTATGCTGAGTCCTCCCTCCTCTGTGCAGGCAGCAGGCAGAAATCAGTGACAGAAATATCCTGTGGCCTCATATTAGTTTCTGCTAAAGTAGGAGGCTGTCAAGAACAACAACTGAAGTTTGAAACCAGAGTTTACATCCCATGCATTCTTTCTAATGCTCACTGCGCTTCCTGCAGGCAGGATGTTCTCTGAAGTGGCATGTCTTGATGATCTCACACTGAAATGCACTAATCTCTTAGGACGAGGATTTCAATAAACTTTTTAATCAAGGCTACAAAAATGTGTCTGAACCTGAAAACATCTCTGGATTCTTTCACTGAATTGAATTTTTCCTGCAAAAGAGGTTTCCCTCTCAGAACTAAGGCTGCCTCCTGCACTGGATAAAAGTCGTTGCAAGAATCTTCGCTCCATCCTAAGCCACTGCTTTTGTATAAGGACTAGTCCTTTGATAGTAGCAAAGAAAATCCCTGAGCACCGTGAAGCCAGGAAAAGCAGAATCAGAGACTACCTACTGCCAAGAGCTGCAGTACTAAACCCTGTAACCTTTCTTCCCTACTTTTCTTTTTTTCATTTCTCTTGTTTTCTTCCTAGGTCCAAGTAACTTCCCTTCCCAGTGCAGGTTTTGCTGTGTGGACTGTGAAGTCAGAAAGCTTGGCTCTCTCTGAAATGCATTTTTGCATGCACTTTTGTATGCCCTAAAAATCAGTTGTTTGGTTTGAAATTACCACACATTTTGATATGCTGACAAAGTAGAGAGGAGTCTGAAAATCTTAGAGCATTCTGTCTTCCTTCTTTCTAAATCTCACAACCTTTGGGGAGCTGATTTATAATTTTTGACTTGTTGTAGCTGGCAATACTGAGAATCAGTCCTAAGCAGCCTGTGTACTCTTTTCACCACTCCCCAAAGTATCTGTGTAGACATGAGGCAGAATGGCTGCTTTGCACACTGTACCTATCCCTGAATATTAATCAGCATCTGACAACACGTGCTCTTTACAAAGCAGCTGTAAAGAGTGCTACAAGGATTGCTGCCCTCTGGTTCCCCTAAGGCATTTTGGTCTGTTCTCAGGAAACCTCCTGAAGCTGATATAACGCCAATCTATCCACCACTAGAGCAGAGAAGCAAAGCAGAAATTTGTCCCATAGTGTGCATACATATACCACGACTTTGACTTCAAAGCTGTTAACCAGATGCTTTCCTCAGTTACACGTTTACTTTTCATAATGTATTTGGCTGCCATATCCACATGTCTAACCTTGTCCTCAGAGCCACCATGGATTTTGTGCTGTATGATGAGATTATGACCTAAATGAAGTCTGCAAACACATTCTAGACTTAGAGGAAAAAAACAAAGAAGCAAGTATTGCTTTGCCAACCCCTTTGTTAATATTAGAAAAATAGACTATTTAGCACACGGTATTTTTCTGATCCTAAACTTTATAATAATTTAAATTCCCATTGTTAACACTTGACAAGTGACTCAGAATAATTTTCAGAAAAGAAAATGAAAGAACTAAAGTTTTTAATTGAATTTAAAGAAGAGAATTAATCAGTTCACAAAGTAACATACATTAACCTCATTGTCTGCTTCAGAAGTCTAACCTCTAAAGTTGTTACAAAGGTAACCTGAATCCCCCCTGTGAGGACTATTCATATCCATTAATTGTTGCAATACAAGATACTGTAGGTCTGAGCTGGTTGCCAGTTCTTCAGTATCTGAAACGTACTCTCAGCAGAGTGGGGGACACCACTGGGACTCATTTAACTCCGACTTTCGCATTAATTTTGCTGTGCTGTGAAGAGCAAAGACAAAATCAATGTCCATCAGTGATTATTCAAGGTAAAATATCTAGTGATATTGAATACCAATGGTAGCACTGAGCATTAAACTTACTTAAGGATTGTGGAGTTGACAAAGCCATTTATTCCAGTTTCACTTAATTTTCAATGAGGCATACGAGCTTAGAAAAATATAACAATTACAATGAAAATACTGGATTGCAGTTCCTGGCAAGTTAGATTTTAAATCAACAAGAAGTATTGTATATATCAACTTCTTGCGGTGCCCAGTTCAGGGAAGGTTTGAGTCATGCAAGGACGTGCTAAATCTCTGCAAAGAACATTTTGTGATGGAGGGAGCTAGCCTTTGTAACAGCTGTATTAATTTTGGCATTGAATCACTTTTTTGTGGCTTCAGTGCTCTGAGTGTAGGAAAAAAAATGCAAGTTGTGACAGCTCTCTCACACCAGTCCTGTTCACCTCTTCTCTCATTTTCCCCAATAAACTGTGTGTAAAATCCTCATTAAGTTAATGGGAGTTTATCAGATTTCATCATATAACTTAAAACTTTGTAAATACAGCAACAACAAACTGAATGAGCATAAGGGTTTCTACTGACCATTGTTATGAACGTTCTCAAATTTTCCCCTGAGATTCCCATTTTTCTTTATTCCCTGAAATTTCCCTATTATTATTCCAATGCTATTAGTTATGTCCCACATTAATTAGAGCTCTTAAAGCACTGTATTTGTCTTGGCAAAAAGATAACTGATAGTCCAGTTCTCCTGTTACATAAACCACTGACATAAAATCAGATCCATTATGCTTAAAATGCTTCATTAGTATTGAATTTCAATGGAATTTTTTTTTTCTTCCTCCCAATGAAATTAAAAAAAAAAAAAACCACCACAACTCAATGGAAAAAATACTTTGAAATCTAGATGACTATTTAGTCTTCTTTACCCAGGGAAAATAATTTATCTTATATGGAAGGTGGGCAGCTTTCAGACATAAATTGGTATCAGAAAATCAAACTTGTTACGAATAGTTTTGAGGAAAATGTTTAACCAGCCCTCATTAGTAAAGACCATGTTTTGGAATAACATTGAGGCAGGAGAATTAAATCAGCCAGTTTTGATTGTCTCTAGGCAAACACTAGCAGAGATGCTGTGAACCATCTTGCAAAACTGCTTTTTATTGGATTCTTCTAGCAGTATCCAGAAGGTGACTGATACACAACAAGTGGTGAAACATAGTCAGTTAAGCCAAATATTGTCATTTCAGATTTGGAATAGCTTTGCAAAGATGGTATTTTGAGATGCTCTTGGTTTACAGCAAAGTAAGGGATAAAGTGAACATACTCAGTACCTGTTAAAATCACAGTTTCTTTAAAAGACAGTGTACACAGTGTGGTCAACAGAATTTTTTTTCACTGTAAAGAAATCCAGTATATTAAAAGGGCAGAAAGAAACCCTGAGGAAGCAATGGAGTCCTTCCCAAAACAAAGAATAAGTTCACAACAATGGTGAATGCAAGCAAACAGCCAAATGAGAAATCCCACTAAAAGGGTCTAATAAATGATTATGTCTTTGATTTTCTTGTTTCTCAAGCTGTAAGCACTATTCACTGGTTTTGACGTATAGCAAAATCTTGTTCATAAAACACAGAGAAAAATGAAATAGGATTTAAACAAACAAAATCTTCTTAAAATCATAAGCCACGGGGGGATGGAATTTTTCTCCTATTTTCAGTTTACACTTTGTCCTTTATTCTGGCATCAAAATTGTTAATTAATTAAATTCTTTCTTCTAAGTAAAATTCCCACTGAATATTTATTTCTATTCTAATGATGCTTTTTTTGCATCTAGTCATAAAAAGACTAGCAGTATTTGAACACATTAATCTCTGCAGTTAAGCAGACAATAAAACCCCTACAGAGCCTCTTTTGTACCACAACTGTTTCATTGTTTGAGGTAGCATCGTTTTCCAATGCTCTGCATGCGCAGTACAAAGTATGGCCCTAATCCTGTACTGTGATCTGCCCTAGCAGAAAACGCATCTGCCTAGCTGTCCAAATCACAGCCAAGACCAGAATGTCTTCAAAGTGTTACAAGGTTTACTGTACAGATCTACTTGAAAATTGAGTTTAATAGAAGCTGAGTCAGAACCTCCAAATACAGCTAGAAAATGACAAAGCCAATGAAAGTAAAAAGGAGAAGAGGCAGAGTCTGACACCAGGATAAAACTTAGCTATATTCAGAGAATGATACATCTACATGGAAATTACTGGCCACAGTTATTTGATGTTAATACTTTATAATTGTTCATTTTTAAGTAAAGCACATTGATACTACTGTCTCTAGTTCAGACACTCAAACACAAAGTGCCTTTCCCAAAGTGACAGTCTCAGAATCAGAACTAAGACCAGCTCTCCTGCCTCCAAATGCCATGCCCAATTAACTAAACCATAGTTCCCCACAGGAACAGAATCTGTGCTCATACAGGAAAATCTGTGTGCATGCTACTCAAGGAAATGAAAGTGAAGCTATAAATCTCAGCTAGTAGCTGCTGTCTGGCCAGCTGCCCAAATTAAGGCCAGAGGTGTCCTCACTATGAAGGAAAATATTTGCTGCTTGTAAATTGATTTTTGTTTCTTCTTCCATAGGAAAAAAAAAAAAAAATCAGCCACGCATATCCAGCCTTCTCAATTTAAAATGTCACACAATACAGCCTCACAGTCATTCAGGTGACACTCTAAGTCTATCACATGTAACGCACTGTAAGTTCAAGGGACACACCAAGGACAGTCCAGTGACATGTTAATTATATCTCCAGCAAGAACATCCACTTAAAAAAAAATTGTATGTAGGCATCTGTATCCCTTTAGAAGGACAAGAGACTAAGGAGATTGTTCTTTTGTTCTTATTTGAGAAGAACCATTACACACCTCTCAGTAACCAAAAGACGTAACAACCTTGACAATATACACTTAGCTTAAATCCACTTGCTGAAAAAAGCCTGTAGAGTGTCAATAGAAATATATATACAATAATTATATTGATGATCCTGTGCTGTTAAGCTAGGAGCTTTTGAAATGGAGATTAGTGGCTGAAGATGATAATGTTCAGCTTCACGATGTGGCTTTTCGAAAAGTAGTTTTGGAAATGAATGCAATGTGAAGCAGGTCCATTGGTTCAGATAATTTTGAATTATGTATCTTCTGTGGAGGGAGCAATTGGACTCAATTTCTGTTACTATTAGTCAGAGCACTTATGCCCCTGCTGCTGAAGAAAAGTTCGTAAACTCAGGTTTGCTCAAGATGGATGAGCTATAATATGCTTATCAGAAGTTACCTACTGTTTCATTACACATTTTCAGTGTTTCATTTTTCCATTGCCATACTAGGTTGTTAATGAAGATGGCCAAATGGATCATGTCAAATTGTATCCTCATATATAAAAATGCAATATGTCACCATATAAGAAAAACAATTCTCATGCTAATTTATCACCACTGTTACTATCATCTACATGGGTTTCTGCAAGTGTCTTTATCAAAAAGGTATAAAACGGTTCTTTTGGCATCATCTGGAGAACGATATTCTCTCAGAAGCATATTTCTGTCCCTTCCAAACTGATGACAGATTTTTAACTACTGGCAACAATAAACCAAATCTCTTTCCAGCACATGATCTCCACTGAAAAAACCTTCCAGGCATATAGTTTCTCTAATGTTTGACAGTCATTCCTGCATCATAATGTAGAGCGAAATGTACTGTATTGTAATATATACATACCCGCGATGACGGTTTTAAACTCTAGAGTCTGGGGGTCAATCACAGTTTAGCAGTGGCAGTGGAGAATTTGGTGTGCGTTGTGAAACCTGCTTGAGGATTTAGGTACATATTTAAACAGTTTTCCTGTCCTGAGCTTTGTGTTGCTCCTTAGGTCAGCTACAGGGATCCTAGCTTGAAGATAAACAAGCTATATACCTACAGCAACATCTGCAGTACAGATACACTAAACTCAAGATGAACAGGGAATGCTGCCTTGAGCCCCATTACTAAATCTTGTTGTATCACATTAGGAAGTTATTCAAGAGAGAGCAGCTGATGCAATTAGTTGGTATTATTAATTTAATAAACTGTCCCTCAACTGTTAATCTTTGGCAGAACTGTGATTTGCCAACCAATAAAACATTTATTTTTAGGCTATTCCACTAATACTACTGTACTCTTTGTAATGCACATCTTTAAAAATCCATTTGTTTCATTATGGTGTCCCCCTAGTGAAAAGAACAATAATGCTAAAAGGGTTTTTGTATTGGTACTTATCTTAAACTACTACATATTTTGCTGAATGAATGGGAAGAGATTTGGATATGGCTTTGGAAATTAGTTTTAATAAATTGTCAGTCCCTCATTTCAATGAAATGTTTGCCAGAGATGAGTATTTGCTATCACCAGTACTTGCACCACATCTCAAGGGCAGAATTAAAACATACTTTAACTCAAACTGACATAAATTGCAGGAAGAATCCTTTCAAAAACAAAGGGCTGAAGGCCATGTCATAAAATGCCTCCCCTACTTCCTCTTCTCTGTTTTTCATCTTCCTGGCAAGGTGAGCTTCCTGACAAAAAATCTTTTGAGCTCAGCCAGGAATGCAAAAGAGAGAAGTAAAGCAGAGAGTCACCATGACATTACTGTTACCAGCTGATGCAGTTAAACTGTGTAGATGCCCAGTTTCATACTATGTTTAAGAACAATGCAGCTCCCAGAATACTTTGTCCTTTTCTTAGTACAAAAATAGAATACTGATGTTCTGAAACATTAGCTCAGAGAAAGTTACCAAATTATGCCATATGCCTGGCTTTTACCTGGCACTTTAAAGATCAGGTTAAGTCAGGTGTCAGTGAATTGCAATGTTAATCAGTATATACATGTCTCTTTCTTTGTTAGAAACAACTGGATGCTCATTATTTGTGAGACTCCACAAAGTACAGCTTCTAGACAGCTAACATATATTTTACTTTATTCACTAATTATTTGCACGTAGATGTTCCAGGCCAGATCATTTGCTTTTAACCATTAGAAGGTAGCAGAGTTGGCTCCTGAAAGGTATTGGTCTCAGAGACCCTTAAATATTCTGAGGATACATTAGCTGATACAATACTTTCTCTTCACTTCCTGCTTATTATTCCAGTAATTTTAACACTGGCAGACAGTGTTCTGTCACCGCTGATCCCAGTTTAACATTTCACACAACCAGTTTTATTTCAGCTATTCATACAACTGGACCAGACAGTTACCAGCTACATATATGAGATTTTTCCATACACTACAATGCCTAGAACACTCTTTTGTTGAAGGATATGCTCTTTACCTCTGACCTTAGCTTTGAATTATTTGAAAATTACCAACTGTAACAAGATTCAGATTTTGCTCGTATGGTAACAAATAGAGAAATTCCAGGACTTAAGCAGAAAGGAGTGTGGATTCTTCAATGGAACCCTAGAAAATACTTGTGCAGACACACTTTTTTTTTAACTTCATAATTTTAATGTTGACTGTATTAATACGCATAACCAGGGATCCAACCAGTTATTCACAGAAAGTAATTTTATTTCAAAATTAATTGTTGAGGACAAGTTTTCTGTTAATCTGGTATGCTATGACCTTAGCATCAGGGAGCAGCTCTAGAAAGGAAGAAGTGGAAATAGGTCTTTCAAGACAGGACTGATACTCCGAGAGAACCCTTTCATTACAGCCACTGCCTAGGCATTTGCCATTCGGCTTCAGGAAGCAGGGCTCAAAGGCCACAAATGCTATTTAAGTACTATAGATTTGATTCTTTTCTGAAGGGTCTTTGTTTCCACAGCTACAAGTGGATGTTGGCTCTGGTAGAACCTAAAAGGATTGTCTTAAACCTCTGAAAAGTAGTACTTCTACAGGTTCAATCAGTCCTGCTATACCACACTAAGACCATATTGCCAGCTTTATTTGCAGTGAATTGTATCTACACAGGAAGACTCTGACATCAGCATCTCACAGCTCCTGTTTTTCTATCCCTGAAGAGGAATTTGCTCTTTTACCTCCGTAGCAAAGTACATAGATGAGCTGAACAATGCCTGTTCCATACAGGAATATTACACAAATATTCAAATGCTCAAACATTTGTGTAGTATTTGAGTAAAATTTTCACTTCTTTATATCATCAGGACTGAAATCCTGGCCTGTAGGAAGACAGCAGCAGGTCTATAGTTGTGTGAGTGCAGCAGTAACATTCCAGCACTAAGACTAGCGATATAACCAATGGCTTCGCCAAGGAAATGTCACTACTGAAGCACTGTCCAAGAAGTCCAAGAAGCACTGATACTTCGTATGGGGATGGCTTCTACTTTCAGGCACAGGCAGCTGCCATGATGCACTTCGCACCAGGGCTCAGTCTCTTTGCCAGACGAACATCTGAAGAGCTCTTGGGTTTTTTAGACTTGTATTTTGCACTCACTCTGCAATCTAATTTCATGCTGTGTTATGCTGTTCTACAAACTTCTAATTCATATCATGAATTACAATGTTTGTAAGCAGTTCTTTTCTTGCAGACAAGTATCAGAGTTTGGCTTTATTTTTAAAATTGCCACAAATGCCAGGTTGAATAAGCATCTGCAGAGGTATTTTCACTCAGGGCACTCTCCTCTTTCCACTTTGAAAAGGCTCCCTGTATGTCATTCTTCGTGGAGAGGCAGCGCAAACCCTGGGCCCTTTGTAAGCATAATTAATATCTCACATACTGTACTAACCTTGAACTAGGCTTTTACACAAATACAAACCTAGCAAAGGTGTCATTCAGACAGTTACAGTGGGCCAGAAGTGATATAAGAACAAGTAACTTTTCTTCTTATTTTACATAAAAATAAGATACACACAAAGATATTATGTATTTCCTAAATCAGCTTTAAAATGTATGGTTCTTACTTGTACTTAGCATTATCTACCAACAATTTCTTTTCATTATTGACAGAGTACTTTTACAGAAAAAGTACTTGATACAAAAGGAAATAGGAAAATGGCTTCTGAGACTGTATTATTGTTTGTGAAGCTCCAGAACACAAAGTAACAACAAGGAACCGTTTTAATTTGCAAAGAATTCCTTGAGTGATTACTTTGTTTTCCTGCAATTTAGATCTGCCAGCTTGGAAATGGCTATTTAAAGGTTTGTGAGGGTTGTCAGCATCATTTTAGAACTGCATAGTTTTATATTAGTGGTAGGTGCTTTCACAGTCAGCTTGTATCTTGACTGTTTAAATCTCCTAGTTTTACTAGGCAACACAGATACCTTGGGATATATTTTCCACTTGGCTGAGGCTTGAAATCCTTTTCTGGTGGCGTAAGTTGCCCAGTAAAATGTGTGCCTATTAAATAAATTGCACCCACTGTTCAATGAATGGTGCAAAAATGTATATCCCTCAAGGTTTTGATAATAAAAAACCCCTTTAAATACCAAGCTAGCTTATTGCTTTCAAAATTCTTTCAGGTTCCCTCATGGATCACATTTTGACAAAATGGACTTTTTCATGCATATTTTTTAATTTTATTTTGCCAAAGTGAAATTTTCAACTGAAAACATACAAAGGGAAAATGTTCAAACTAGCTCTTACTACAACACTGCAATCTAAATAATAAGGACAGCAGTCTGTTAGTATCACCTTCAAGGACTAAATTTATTTGTGATGTTAAGGCAGGCTGAATTTAACACTCCAAAAATGTAAGTCAGCATGATTAATATCTATGGAGAAAGGACGTTTCTCATAAAGGTAAAAGGCCATGCCAGTGTTAGGTGGATCCCATGGAGTTCTGATGAGCTGGAGGTGTTTATAAAATAGTCTCTATGAATATTCCTGCTTCATTTGTTTTTAATGTATGATGAGACACCTCAGAAGTATTTCCATGCAATTTCACCTTATAAATGGAATTAAACCTTTTATATACTCACAGATCATCTGAGGATATCTGAAGACACCCGAAATGCAGATTTTGCAAAATCCACTTGCAGGGTTCTTTAAAACTGTAAATTCTTGGATACTGTCATCATAGACTATGATACTGCCTGTCATTAATGCTTCTCCTGCCTTCCTCAAACACTTAAACACCCACTTTTTTTTACAAACTACTTCTATTTCCCAACAGGAAGTAGCGCACATTAATTTATTTACATCTACATTTTTTAAAAAAAATTTGAATTCTTCTTTATTGCCTGGGAACATTTTCATAGACTTCAGCAGAAGGAACAGATTCCAAAACACTTGTGGTAGTTGGTAGGCACTTGAGCTTCCTGGGATATTCTGAGAAACCAACTGTTCCCCAAACGGACATCACAAATGATTTTTGATCCTCAGAATTTTTTGGTTTAATTACTGTGTCAGCCATCCCCCTAACCAATGTATAAAGAAGGATGTCTTGTTATTCGGCTGTTCGTCTTCTAATGAAGTCACAGGTCCCCTTTTTGTATAAATAATGCTAGGGAGACATTTAACTGGCTAGAGAGAATGTGTAAATTATGTCATAGTTATCTATAATGCAAAAAAATTAGTATCTTTATAAAGAAAAAATTTCTGGCCATGGTATCCTAGCAAAGTCATAACAGAAGAGGATTAACGTCAATAGGAACTATAATTTACATATTCCATAGTTTTCTGGGTCAGGAGACTTTAGTCCTCTTGCACATCACAGCGTCTGAACTGACTTTTGCTCATTTTCTTACAAGTAAATTTTTTTGTCATTAATGCTTCCACTGGATGTCCTAAAAGAATGCCATGATGCATTTATATCCTTATAGGTTTGCTACTGTCAAAAATAACAGACTTGTAAGATACTAAAACACTGACTTTATCTTCAGCTCTGAACTAAGCTTCAGTCCAGAGGATTTGTCAAACCTGGTCACACTTTGGCCATGTTGAATTATAGGTGGTAATACTATGTGATGTGACTGCACGTATCTGTGTGTGCTAGTCAGATTTTACAATACAGATGGCACAGGAACACACATGGAAAACATGATGTGTTTTAAACCCAAGCCTTCAGAGATGATCCCCTGGCTCAGGATGCAGTTGCGAGTAGATTTTTGATACCTTGTATCAGCTCTAAGCAGCAGAAAAATTAACAAAACTGGATAGTGCTTGATTTATGAGGTTGCACAAAACTATGTCAGCCCAGAATTAACATAATGAAAGCAGTTAGACGCACAGGCACCTTTTTTTCAAGACCCATTTACCAAAAGGAGGATGGAGAAGAGCCTGCACTAGCTCTTTACAAGGTATAGCAGACATGTGCTTAGGTTTAGCTTCTGTTTGATGGAGTGGACCTTGTGGCCAGGATTGTTTCCCAACAATTTCATCTGTTTGACCTTTTCCTGAACATTTTTATGCAATCCCTAATGTTTTACAACACAGAAGCAAAGGAATAGTGGAAGTGGGATCTCATTTTCTGGTTGTGCTACAATGATGAGTTTGTTGTTTATGCTAGATAAATTCATATCATAAATGTGAACTTATCCATAAAAGTTTTGCTGACATTGTTTTTTTGGAACTAGGCTTAATTGGACTGAGTTTGGACTCAGATACAAGCTCAATACACAGTACAAAGATTTCCAGGGACAACTATTCCTAGAAGATCTGTACTGTGTTTTACAGTAGCTGCTCTACACATAATGCCTTGTCCAAAGGGAAGGTCAAAATATTTTACTCCACTGGGTTGGTAAAAATGAAATGTTCCAAATAAAAAGAGACAGAGAAATAAAAAAACTAATAATACCCGATCAATGAACAGTAGTAGTCTAAATGGCTTGACACTAGTCACTATTGATGTGTGAGATACAGTAAGTCAAGAATATCGAATGTCATGTTGCCCAGCAATGACCAGCACTAGTCTGGTCATAATAACAAAATATCAGAGGTGCCAAAATAAATCCAGGCCAGTTGGGGTTTGAAACAAAAGAAACTAAGCATTTGTTTTGCTTGCTTGGCAGTAGATTATTGAAATGCCATACGCTGTCATTGTCAGACACAGGACTTACATCTGTAGCAGCTGCAGCAGCAGAACATGAAAACCGAGAGTATGGCGAGGCCTTGCATATCCTTGTAGAGAGATCAATTTTGGACTTGCTACAAAACCAGCCTCAAAGAAAGGGTGATCACCTACAGTTCCTGGGAGCGCACTGGGGGAGTACAAAGAAAAGGGACAGACCGTGTCCATTAACTCCAATTAATGTAATAAACCTCCCCTGAATTTTGTTCAATTTTAAGTCCAGGTGTGTATTATTTTCCCTTATCAGTCTTTCCTTCAGGCCATTAGAATGAGTCTGTGTCTGTCCTTCTGCAGAAATGGAGATTCTACACAAATGTGGTCCCACAGCAGGAAACTATACACTATAGTATAAAAGAACCTTTTATCAAACTTAAAAGGATTAATGCATTTCTTTCAGCAAAAGCTCTGCATGTCTCCCAACTCAAGCAGTTTATAAAAGGACAAGGATTTTTGTTTAAAATGCAGGTAAAGCCCAATTATCCAACATGAAATCTCCAGCTGTTTCTTTGGGACCAAAATTGAACATGGGAGAAGCAGCCCTCTCAGTAACATGTGCTGGAATGTCGGTGCATGTATTTTGCGGACAAGGAAGCCACCAGGAAAAGAGAAAGATTTTAGCGTTTAACATCTCAAGCTAGCACTGTTTTCAGCTTTTGGGCCAGGGTAGCTTAACTGCAACAAAGTACCGTGTCCAACAGAGCCTGTCATGATTTCAATTTTCATAACAAAAGATGTGAACAGTTCTTTTTAGAAAATCTTTTACCAGCCATTTTTCACTGTGCTTTTTAGAGCAGTGAAATGAAAATTAGTATCGATTTCTTGTCATTGTTATGGAACCACAACCCACAAAAGCATTAGGTGCTACAATGGTGGACATCGCAGAGCTGAATGGCTGGACATTCAAGCTCTAACGAATCCTGTTATGATGGTTTTAGAAGTTACTTCCTCAGCTGCCCTCTCCGCTCCTCTGCCAGTTTACCGCTCCCACAGCAGAAGGAAATGTATGCCCAGCCTTCAGCCACTACAATCTAGAGCCTGACATTTTAGCATAAATCCACCTTTATGGCTGTACAAATGAAGTGTTCTGACTCAGCAGCTTTGGTGATGGTTTAACACTACTGTTTACTTCACCTTTCAATACTGAAGGCGCCCCCTACAGCAGAAGCAAATATGTACTTTCTCCTCAGAAACGTAGTTCCCAGGCCATTATACTAGCTTAAAATGCCAGTGAAGGTAATATTCTGAATAACACATTGATGTTTTTTAACTTGGCTCTTAATAAAATTGAGGATTATATCACAATTACATTAGAGAACTATATGCATAAAGAACTGTAACCAGAGACTTGCATTGACATTGAATCTAAAATGAAAAACAAACAAGACAAATTGTAAGCTGAACAGACTCCTACATAATTTGGAATTTCAACGCATTACTCCCCTGTTAATCAAAGTCCCCTTTCTTTTAACCTTAACTGTTTGAGTATCTCTCCTGCCTGAATGTCAGTATGAGGCAACAGTGAAGGTCAATGAGAGTGCCTTGCTGTTCATACTACGTCCTTTATCAAGATGTTGTACTTGTTGGGAGTCAGGCAAATGAAACGCTAAGACACATCAGCAGAACTTACATTCTTCAAATCACAAGGTTTTTTTCATATATTTCAATTAAATGTGGAGCTTGTTGACAGACTCCATGAACTAGAGACACCTTGGCAAGTGCAGTGGGGAGGTGAGGAGCTGTGAAATGCCATTATGTGTAACTGAGCTGGATAACTGTGACACAGGTAAAAGCAGACCCATTGTCTTTGGGATGGAATAAAGGATATTTGCCCTCAGGAGGCATTTTATTGATAAAGGGACAATAATGTCGATATATGGAAATTAAACATCAAATAAACGGAGGCGCAGAAGCATTTGTTGCCAGTACTACCAGGGCCGAGTACTGCATTTCTACCGATGTCTGTAAGAATTATTGATGCTCAGCAGCTGTGAATATCAGCCTCCATTCTGAATCCCAGCCATGATGCCGGTTACAAGGAAGAGACCAAGAGATGGCTCAGCTGTTTCTTCCCTGCTTTTGCAATGTTATGTGAGGATAATAGAGGTGCTGACAATACTAGGTGTTAAACTGCTGAGTATCCCAAATACTCCACCAGTCTGTTTTTCAGACAAAGAAAGCAATCCTCACCTCAGGAAATTTCAAAGGATACAGAAAAGCCTGCATGAAAGAATGGGCTACAACACCATGGGGAGAAAACCAGGATTACTATATAAGGATGAAAAATGTACATAGTTTCTGCACATCCTGATACAAATATATTTCAAAATGCTCTGCTCTGTCACCACCAAAGTACCTTGTTAATCAATCAGTAATCCTCTTGTTCTATTACCTGTGTACACATTATTTGAATATCACTTCAGTTACTATCATTATTCATTAGCCCCAAATCTTCTACAACCTGACATTCCTCATCATGCACTTTTCTTCTCAGCGTTTAGTCAGGCAACCTCATCACTCACCACTGAAATGTTCTGTGAGCTAACAGATTCCTGATTCCAGAGATGAGGACTGGGAAGGGTTAGCCAAGGAAAGGATCTTAGACAAATCCTGTATTACACGCCCTGGCCTCTTTGCTGGAATGTGACACGGAGACTCACAAGCAACCATAATTTTTTTTTTTTTTACATTTACAATACTGGAGAGCTGTAGCATAACGTTTATGCAAAAAGTGAATTTACCTACTGTCAAGTATGTTTCACGGTTTTAATGGTGTCCCTTAGACATCACTATTTAAAACATGCTTATAACTACATTAAACATACCAGGAAAATATGGGGAGCTCAGATGCTTAGGAACTCCCATAGAGTGATGACTATACTACATAAAAGTGAGCTGAAGACATTCAGTATTGTTCTGAAATGCATTCAGTGGCTAGCTTTACTGTGCCTGAAACCAATTTTGGATGATGTTCTGCTAGGATTTCAGAAGTGGTTAAAGGGAGTCACTCTCCACCTCCCTGTGCCTTTTAAAAATCCTGGATTTCTTAAGTAACAGCGCCATAAAAAAAATAAAAAACCATGCCAGACAGTCCAGCAGAATGGGATAGAATTATGAGGTATTTGTTCGTCAGTGTTTTATACATTTATCTTAAAAATCTTTCCACATCTATAATGAATATGTTGACTGATCTTTCAATGTTTAGATATGCTTTCATTGTAATTTTGCCATCTGCCATGACCATAAAAGGAAAAAGTAGATACTAAAAATTGTGAAAAGATTTAATTATGGTACCTGGATTTGCTGCGTGTGTAAACTATAAAAAAATAGGAACAAGCACACTCAAGTTTGAAAACTTTGGGTGCAGAGAAGGCTTTAATGCAGTGAGATCCCATTATAATTAAACCAAGCTCCTTTGGTTCCGCACAGTCTGCATTCATGGCCTCTTGGAAGAAGCATGTACTCAATTAACTATTTTATTAACCAGTTGACTTTTTCTGTTAGTCCTTAACCTCTTTGTACCTGTTAGTAATGCTTATGAAAGCTGAATAAATTGGTTTCTTTCCTCTCTAAAAGGCAACAATAAATAATAAAACAAGTTGAACAAGGTTTCAGTGGGGAACCCAAATACGAATAAAAATACCTGCCGTGTATCATATAATATGAAATACTAACTGCTAGGAGCAGCACAGTATTTCAATAAATCACATTGTCACACTGACCTTTATTGATATGCTGTTTCTCAACTTAAAAGATTGGCCCTACTGCTTTAGGAGATCTTTTGTTGTGAAGGGCCTGCAGATTCAACACGGAACAAAAAGATTATTTGCCCACCATAAGGCTGTCTTAGTCTATATGCTAAGCAGAAGCAAAAAACCCAAAATATCCTAGGGACAGTTTAAATTTAAAGATTTATTTAGCATCACAGGAGAACAAACATGCATGCCTGAAGTAAGTACAAAATGTGATTTATATTATCACTTAGTACAAAGCAAAAAAAAAAAAAAAGCTCTTTCATTTCTAGTAGATAATAGACTGCTTGATTTTATGCAATGTTACACTGTGTTGCAACTATGCAATGACAGTCCAATATTATAGAATTAAATGCACCACCCTGGCTGAAACTCAGCAGTTATTGTTTCCTTTGTACCAATGGCTGAAATGAAAGACTAAGGAGGTGTGCAAAGGATGCATTCTTGCAGCGACAGAAAAAAATCTCACAGTAAAAAAAAAATAAATGCATCCCTCTAAAGAACTCTTCCCTGCTTCAACAAAAACGGCAGAAACAATATCATCCAGATCCAGAACATAACTGAATTTTACCGCCTAGCTGAAGAAAAATCCAAATTAGAGTCTAGAGATTCTTCCAACATATAGTCAAGAGCTATAGAGTATTTTCAGTCATATATACAAGACTTTTGTACAAACTAGTGAAAAGCTTATGAAACCTAATGTTCTTCATGAGGTTCCTACTGCCTTAAATGACAAGGATCTCCTGGGAACTTTTGTTCCTGTTAGTTTTAAGGTTGACTCATGCTGGTTTGAATAAAATTCTGACTCCAGATGCAGCTGTCCAATGAGGAGATAAGTTGTTTTGTAAAACAAAAGAAAAAAACAAACAAACAAAAAGATTTGGGGGTCTCTTCCTCTTACTGAAGCAGTAGCTATTAATCTCTCTGGTTTTATGTGGCTCTGTAATGAAGAAGTTGTTGAAGGCTTAAGAATGTATTTAAAGAAGAGCTCACTGAGTACTCAGTAATTTATTCACTGAGCAAAGATCCGTGAAGATAGGTAAGGAACCTGTACCCTGCATGATTGCTTGAGATGTGACTCCTTTTCTGTCCATGTTTCTGGTGGTCTTACACAGAATAGTTATATGGTAGGGCCTGGTTGCTGCTTCTGTATCAGATGGTAGCATAATATTCCCCACTTCTTGCTATAAAATCTCTCCTTACAAAGAAATCCAAGTATGGCTCTTCAAATAGCCGACTTTGAAGAGCTACTATAATGATGCTTTTTTCCCCCCTTCTTCCTCTAAATCAAAAGTTTTGCTAAATTCCATACAAAAGTATCCATGGCTGGGCTAACCTTCAGGTGATGCTTGGCTCTATTATCTGTCCTTTCTTTTTCCTCTGACAGCTTATATTCTGCACTGCCTCTGCATTGCTAGCTATTGGCACAAATGTGTCCTCCCACTTCCCCTTCTTCAGTCTCTTTCACTGTTGCACTAACCCAGCCTTCTCATACTCCATCCTTCCCTACTCTGCTTATCTCCACCTGTTTCTTTAGCAAAAATTCTACCACTTGCTCCTTTCCTTGCACCTCTCCACCTGAGCTTCCTTATTCCAGTTGTACATCCCATACAACTACCAAGGCACTTCATCCACTGCGCAGCTGAGACCACTGCTAATTACCCCCACCTTCTTTCCTATTTCCGATCTCCTCTTCACCAACCATAAATTTCACAAAGGAGTCTGGATGATGAGGGCAGAGATAACAAGTGCTGCATTTAAATACAAAATTAAAATGCCACCATATGGCACAATCAGATCAAAATTAAGCAAGATGTGCCAGGGTAACGCCTTTGCTTTCCCAGAATATGCCACCAATGATGCAGACATGCCATTGCTTTGTTGGCAATGTTTGCATTGGGTGGTAACACACAGAAGAGCTAAAGGCAGTAGATTTGTTGACATTTTTGGATCTACCTGTCATGCACTCTGCCTTCCTGGCCCCAGAACTCTACAGGAGAAACAGGGCATAATAAAGTTGATTGATTTGTGTTTGTTACTCATCCAAGTGGCTTTCATTTTGGTGTCCCTCAATCTTGCTTTTTCATTTTCATTTGGAGCCACTGAAATCTCACCTTCCAGAGAATCCAAGCGGTTGGACTTGTCATCTGGTTAAAAATGTCTGCACAGCATGAACAAAATTTACTGTCCTCTGTGCAAACTGTTTTGGTGGCTCTAATAAAAAACACAGCAATCCCTCTTTTATGCTCTGCTAGGAAACAATCTGCCTTTTTTTTTACATGAGGAGAAAAGTTTTTGATAGAATCTTTGCTAGCTTTATATAAACCAGAAAATCCTCAAAAAACAGCATGCAGCCAACAGTACTTACAGTGAATTTGAATCACTGAATGCCCTTACTATAGCTTCCCCTCAGATTTAAAAACTTGGTTAAAGCAAAACTTTAGTCTTTTAAATAGCCAAGGCTAAAATGTGGCAAAGCAATTATATGACTCATGAAGCGCTGTGCTCAGTTGAAGTGTTAATGTCATCAGCACTAATCTGTTTTTGTCTTTTCTCATCCTAAAGTTTGTTGTCCATTGAAATGTATCACTCGTGTATCATCTTGCATCTCTTAATCTGCAAAACAATTGCATTCTGTAACAAAACTTTTCATCTGTGACATGTTTTTCAGAAATTTTAAGGTCCTTGAGTTTTAAACAAGGAAACAGATGTGTCCCCCTCCCCCCTCCCGCTTTTTTTTTGTTACAATTTTATGTATAAACTATGTGGCTTGCTGCTGCCAGCTAGAAAGGCCCCAATGAGAGACCCAAGGTCACTAGTAGCTGAAGAGAGACACTGCACAAGTAGTTAGAGTGAAAGAATACCCCACTGGGGTTTTGGACTTACAGTTTCTTGGCTCTTGTGACTTGAAATAAATGTATCATCACTGTCTGGAGCCACCAGCCATATTCTCTCACTCATGAAGCTAACATTACAGTCAGACTTAAGCAGATGAAGAGGATAAAAACCTTTATAATTTATTTTATATATCATGATACTTTAACTTCTCTCTGCTAGGGACAGGATGAAAATTTTTACTGGCTTCTACAGAGCCTGGAATTTCACAGGAATATTTTAGTAAAGCTCTCTGCTCAACAATTTGTTGTAGAGATTCAGGGATATGCAAAGGGATGACGACTTAGCAAAAACCCCAAATTCTCATACATGCTTAACGAGTCTTATTCAGAATGTGGTTTACTTTTTATAATCCTTCAAGAAGAATTTGGTGTCCTTCTGGGATCTCCCCCCTCATAATTACAGAAGAGGGAGACTGAAGTGAAGAGATCTTGTGTTTGGAGCCTTTAGACTACAGTCTAGGTTACGTTTCAGGTTTTGGTACTGATTTCCCTTGTGATCTCCTGCACATTGATTAAACCTTTCAGTCCCTATCCTTACAAATGGGATTAAAACACATCTGTGCTTTATTTGGATATTACAAAAAACATCACTGATGAGTGGCTACTGTGCTAGCTTATAAAAAAAGTCACAACAAGAATACAAACATAACAGCAAAAAGAAATGCTTGTCACATGGGACACTCACAGCCATCTGGGAACTGACCACAAAACTTCACTCTTTCAGAGTAATTTAATGAACTGTCTAGTCAGCTTAGTCTCCTATGGTTGGGAAGAAATAAACAAAAAGTCTTCACAAAAATTTCCAAATAGAATAAGCCATGCAGAAAACTAAAACCCATCTCTGACCTCCTACACTGCCCTTCTGTGAAACAAGCTTGGCTCACGCACTTTAAAATCTAAAGATATGGAGAAAGAAAGGAAGAGGGACTGTAGATAACCTGCTTAATTCTCTCACTTACAAAATGAAAACGTCCTCTACACTTTGCTTAAACCTTTTATCTTTAACAGACATTCAACAGGGAATACACTCAATTAAGTTTGACTTTAGCTATTATTAATGGTATCTTGGATAAAATGATTTACCAAGCAATGAAAGAATAACTGAATTTTGGCAAAAAAATAATAAAGTAATAAAGTAGAAAGCCATCCCTGAGATATACCACTGAAACAGGACTGGACAGAACATCTAATGTTCTATTGAGCTGACAGGTCTTGAGCAGTGATACAGTACTGTATGATTGATCCAACTGGACATGAGATGTCACAAGACACAGTCATCCAGTACAATATGAATATGAAACTTTTCCCATTGCACAAACATGGGTGCTCAGAAGCTAGCTGTCAAAGTAGAAAACTGCAAAAGGTTTCTCAACACCAATACTTAATATTTAGGAATCAACAGTCTCACAAGAAATTAGTTTCTGTTCACTCACTGGATCTGGAAGAAAGACTAAGTCAAGAAATTCTATCTGTCCTTTGGGTCCTGATGAAAAGTATGCTTTCTCAACAAAAACCTCAAAAATCTATCTGCCTCAAACAGAAACCTTGGATTGTCTGAAACATCAAGGCAGCAGTTAAAATGAGATCCCTGGGAGAGACAATGCACGAGGTCAGAATGCTGCAGCTTCAGAATTTTCACAGTGGAATTAAAAAGAGCATCAAGCGATGTACTACACCAAAACTGGCAGAATTAAGGGCTACATTGTGTCCTTGGCCTTCAGAATCATTCACAATTCATCTTAACTGAAGTTGCTTGCATATAGATGGAGAAGATGATAGAGGTAAGTGCCTTGAGGGCCTGTATGAAATGACAAAAGGCAGGAATTAGTCTCTTACTAGATCACTAAGTGCATCTGCTTCTAAATTGTGCAGGGACATCTGCCCCCTAAAATCATACTGCATTTTTTTCTACTGGTTTCCTAAAGATCTCAGAGGAGTCTTGACTTTTGCCATTTCAGTTTTTCCTTTAAATGACAAAGAAATGAAACAGTAAAATGTGGCTTTTGTGAATTTGTTACTGATTTTGTTTTAGCTGCAGCGTTTCTCTCTTTTCTTGGCTGTTGCTGTCCTTACCCTGTTACCCATATAGCTCCCTAACTAGAAAAAAAATGCAGATACCCAGACCTCTGACCTTCCCTCTGTTCCAAGTGTCAGCAACACACCCTTCACTGTTTAGATTATTATAGAAAGATCACTGGGAAGAACAGAAGATTAAAATAAAGTAGTGCAATGTAAACATGTGCCTTACTGTTATAAACTCCACTCTGCTTGTAAGCTGGGAATGCCCCAGGAGAGATGCAGCCCCAGGAGAGCAGCAGCAAAAAGGACACTGCCCACTCTCTGGAGAGTAACTCTCTCTGTCAAGTGCTCTCTTGACTAAAGAGTGTGGCTGTCATGATAAATCACCTCACAGAGAAAGACAGTTTATAGTCTGAGATACTCTGACCTCAGACTGCAGACTGCTAGATCAGACATAGGCTGGAGGTCCTGTCATGCTTGTGCATCATGGAGAAGAATATGAGCACTCATTTGGAGAGTGGCACAGTGTGTGTGTATTGGATATAGGCCTTTGCCATTTCCATGCTAAGAAGTATTACTCAGAGTTGGGATGTGGGACAGGATGTCAGGCTGCACATACCTTTTAAGATGTGTTATCTGAATATACTCAGAAATAGATACAACCGAGTGAATTTTATCTGTTGCTGACACAGACTTCAGCTTGCCCCACAGGGTAGTCCCTAGTATGACACGTTTCTCATCTCTAGGATACAACATTGAGAGGTGCTGATACCCGCCTTTGAGTACATCACTTGTTAAAATTGATCCTCACAGTGAAAAACCTAAGCTCTAGGAAAGATTTTTGTATAAATTATGGATACATACTGAACATAGTTAAGTGTAACATGGGACTGAGTGACAAAAATTGTAACTGATCACTCTGTCTGAAGTGCCAAGAACGCTAATGCTTGACACCTGGAAATTTTAGTTCAAACACAGTTATTGCAATCCATAAAATCATAGAAGAGTAGAGGTTGGAAGGGACCTCCAGCAATTGCTTAGTCCAACTCCCCCTGCTCAAAGCAGCATCAACTAAACCAAGTTGCTCAGGACTGTGTCCACTTGCATTTTGAGTATCTCCAAGGATGAAGATTCCACAACCTCCCTGGGCAACCTGTTCCAGTGCTCAATAACAATTTAATCATAGTCTACAAAGTTCAGAGCAACTACCCTCCTCACTTCATTTTCTGTCCCTACGTTTGATTTCATGTTCTGCCAGATCAATAGGAACCTCATTTAGATCCTGTGCATTCAGCTTCTGTTCCAAGAAGTCAAGGAATTGTTTTCCTGTGATTACCCTTTGTTTATAAGAGAACGTGCCTTTGGCAAACACTGGTCAGACCAATACATAGAAGCAACATACTGTATCCTTCAATTCACATCCAAACCTTAAAATACAAATGTCTGAAGAATATGCTCTGAAATAAAGTACTGGGAGACCACGCTGAACGTATTTAGGTTAAAAATACATACATACATATACATACAGGTAAAACACGAATAAGAAAAATGGTCAATACATACATTAATCATACATGTATTGAACTTCATTTGCACAAATAGTCCCTAGAAGCTCAGTGGATTATTTAGATTTGTGAAGTTATACATCAAAAGAACATTTCCAAGACTGAAGCTGTAACTTTGGAATTATAAAGTCAGATCATCACTCCAAGCTATTTCATCCTTTATTGTGGGGAAAGTTTATCTTTCTTTCTTGCTATGCGCAATAGCCAAAAGTGTAAAGAGTTGCCAAGGGTAATTTTTTTATCATACAGTTTATTCTGTCCCTCTAAGCCAGCCCTCATTCTCACCTAGCTTTTACTGTTCCTTTCTGAGTTAGCTAAACTGTTTAATATCTTTTGAAAAATGCATATAGATTTACTACAGACAATTACATCTGACAAATCAGCAAAACATTTTTGCATCTCCGACTGCTGAACAGCTCCACTGTTTCACCCCGTGAATAACTGTCCAAATTCTTTTAATGAGTTTTTAGGGCTGTGGGAATTCTAGGACCAGCAATTCATTTCACATAGCTTCAATAGCCATCAGATGGTTGTGATGATCCTCTATTCTGTGCTGAACTTGGTTAAATTTTGAAATGATGAATAAGAGCTATAAATCCCTGCACTTTCGTTGACCATTACATTAATTTAAAAAAAAATTTATCAGTTGAGCAATGATGTATGTTGCCAATGTACCCAATCTATCAGACATTTGACTCTGCTCTCAGCTGTAAAGATAGACTGATAGCAATTTTCTTCCTGTCAGCAGCTCAAGAAGATTATTCTCATGCATTCAGTTCCATTCACAGAAGTCAGCACTAGGTTTGTTAATTCTGATAAAATCTGCTCTAATTTTGTGAATTCTGATACGCTTCATCTATGCGAAATATCCCTGGAAGGATTTCAGAGAATCACAATTTGACTGAGATCAAAGCTTTGGCAGACATTCAAGTTAAGTTTGATTTGAAATGACGAACTGTAGACCGTAAGACTTGACTGTGACTACTGCCCTTTGGGATACTGAATGGGTTTCAGATACAAATCCTGTTCATGTTTTGATCCCCCAGTAGACTGCTGCATGCAAGTAAATAAACTGCATCAGAGAAAAATCCCATAAAATAACAGACAATAGTACTTTTATGCCAGAGATCATCACAGGAAGTGAAGTCCTAATATCAGCTCTATAATCACTGATCATGGGCATAATTATCACTTGTGAATTGTACTAGAGCCTTTTGCATAAAGCACTGAAGTACTACAAAATAAACCAGCAAGGAAAATCATATGCAATTAATATGTTTGCCTTTTCTTGAGGATTAATAGATCCCAAGGTACTGGAACTGTGACAACTGTCTTTAATTTAACTGAGCAATACTAGTTTACAGCTGCTAAGGATCCGACCTTATGTAAACTGTTACAGTGCACAAATAAAAACCCTAAAAGCATAGATATGCTCTTCTAGTCAATACAGATCACCTTAGGCTGCACAATTTAATAGGTCAACATCAGCAGTCTGATAAAAGACTTCAAAAAGACGGTGTCATTATGGCTTTGATGTTTTGAAGACCTGAACTGCATTTGTAAGTGAATGCATTGAAAACTTTAACTGAAAGAAAAAAGTGCCTACCATAACAAGTAGGAAAAACAGTAAGAGACTCCATAATAATACCCCCTTGCCTTCAAATGAAATGTCTTCTCATTTAGATAGGAAACTGGACTCATAAACCTTAGCTAAGTATGACCTTATTCTTCTGAGTGTCTATCATCGCGGATAACTATTGTATAGAAAAGAATTTTAGATCTGCAGCTCTTTACAGTCAGAAGTGCTGCTTATTATCGTGTCCATTGCTCATAAACTAGCATATAGATTTTGTGCTACTATATATAACAGTACAAAAAAGCTAATTCAGTGCTCTTTGGGGGGAGAAAATCTACATTAGAAGAAAAATAATCTTTTACATGCTGACATCTAATGTTGTAATTCTATCATAATCAGACAAAACATGCAGACAGGTCATAGAATTAGTTTAAGTTAGTCTGTATTTCCTAAAAGAGAAGATTTAAATATTTCTGTAAGGGGTCCTTGGTTCCTGTAATTTACCATTTCAGCAGACTATGCAAATAATTTACTGTCTCTCATTTCACTGTGATTGGCAATTGCAGTGATATAGGACATTTTCAGTGAGAAAATTATGTTATGGGAAGATGTATTACTCATAGAGTCATGAGCAGTCACAAGTCAGCCTTTGGTATTCCCTTTGCAAGTTAAAAAGAAAATCACCAATCATCTTCCTCTTCCTAAAAGTACATTTGAGGCTTGATTTTCGGCTTCAAAATGAGACTCAAGCAGGAAACATACACTCCTTTAGCCAATGCTCACAGAATCTTTGTAGCCCAGCAGCATCCACACGTTTCTAGAGCAAGGGTACAGTATTAAGACACTGGGACACCATTTGGAGCTGGATAGTGTATCTCTTCCCCACTCCACCTTGTACAAGACTTTATTATCTGCATGGAGGAGCAAGGACTTAGCTTTAATTTAGTGAGTTTAACAAAAGCAGATATGAAAGTTTGGAACAGTCATCGGAAACTATTCTCTTTATTTCGCCTATCTGTCTTATTTCTATGGCTTGCCAAGGTAAAATGGTTGCTTGAAATTGCCTTGAAATCCCTTTGACCTTTCACACTTGCGTATGGCAGGGCAAAAGCAAATTAGATTCAACAACTACTAGATTCACGCTGGTAATTCATCCTGAATCCTTCCATTTGGGAGTATTTCCTTTCCTGGAATCCAGCTCATCACACAGTAAAAAACAGCTTTTGTGCTTAGCCGTAAAAACAGATCCCAGTTCTTCAATGCAATGTGCCCTGTAGGGATGTTTCCACTCATAACAGTATGAGCAACTGCAGAATTCTAAATAAGAAATGATTAGCCACTAGGAGAGATTTAGAATCATATTCCAGTGACACAAGCTTGCTTTGTAAGACTCATATGCTTGTTTATATCATTATAGATAACACCTTCTACTAGGAAAAGGCATTGTTCAATGCAAGTATGATACTTCTTTTACAGTTTTATGATGTATTATGTACGTACTTCTCCTAAGCTGCTGTCCCCTTATTATTAGCAATTTTAAAAAAATATAAAGCAAAATAACTGAGTTTACAGCCTGTATATAACTCACAAAGAAATTTGGATCAATATGGAAATATTTAAAGCACTTGAATATTCAGATTATGAATTGCATGTATTGGAAATGTGGTTAGCCAACCGCAAGGCTCCAGAGTTATCAATTTCAATAAGAAACAGTTTATGCCCTTTTCCAAGCAATTTTAGAAGAATAACAACACTGTCAGTAATCAGTCTTACGTAACTTAAAGCTTATCTTAAAGGCAATTACACCCATCAGTGTGGTGTCTCCAAAAATCATCCATGGTGTCCCTGAAACTTGGTTGTAGTTATAATGATTCCTCCCACTGCAAATTAATACACCAATTTTTCTCTGTCCATTGTGGGCTTGTTTACATCAGGAATATTTGCTGAATTTATAATGGTGCTGACTTACTCCCACCATACTGATGGCATCAATTTTTGCAAAATCAATAGCAAGTTATTTAAAATGAGTAGTTCTCATCCACTACTAGCTAGTTCTTTACATTACTTTAATGGTGACTTAGAGCTTCCTTAACTGAAAGCTTTATCTTCCGGCTCAACAGACAGCCATAAATCATAGGAATCACTATACCAGACTAGTTCAGCACCACTTACAATAGGTCTGTGGGTAGCTGTCACATGTTCCATCACTCAACTTCCAGAGACCTGACCCTTAGCAGAACCCATCACTCTGCTGAATGACCATGTTTTACTGATCAGTTTAGACATGGATGTGCTTCAATTCCCAACTGGAGAGATCAGCGCTTCACCAAACTCCAGTGTGTTAGGTGATAGTGACAAAAATGGAACAGATTTGCACTGTGAAAAAAATATCAGATACAGACAGATCTATGAGACATTAAATCATCATAGTTTCAACAAAACCCCTTTCATAAAACAAATAACCGTTCTGGAGTTGTTTTTTCATCTGAAGTGTTTCATTAAGTACACAGAAGCAAAAAGCTCCCATCTTGGGACTCAAAATGGCCCAAACTTGGAGAAAGATCTGCCTAGAACTTTTCCTGTACTGAGCTTTCCAAAGAACATAGAGAACTTTTACACTCAGAAGAGTCAGATTTTATTAGAATATAAGTGAGAAGAAAGAGCAGAAATTAAAAGGTTTATAAGTAACTCCTCCTTAGCTAATTCTGTGTCTACAGATGCATACTTGTCTCCTGACTTTTAGATGAATCAATGACTTGCGAATTGCCAACTGTGGGAACTCCAACCCATCCCCTTTAACCCCCTTGAAGTTTTTCTTTCTGTCTTTTCTGTGACCTGGATGCCTGCTGTCAGCTCCTCTAAGTCTCTCTGCTTGACCTACAAGCTCACAAATCTCTGTTGTGACCCTCTCCATATATCCTCCTGCCTGCCTCCCATTGCAGTCTCTACAATCCTCTCTGTCTTGAATATTCTCAATTGCCAACAGCATATAAAACCTCTCCTTGTCCTTCCAGAGGGCCCACTTGACCCAGTCACAGTCACTAAGGAACATAACACAAATGAAGAACAAATGAATAAAACACATTCTATCTAGCATATGCACTAAATACATAATCAATTCAAGTATGAACACTTACTCAGAGCAACAACACCAAGATCCTCCTTTATTTAGAAATGAAGGTGAAATAGCTGCAATAATGCCTCCTATAAATCGGTTTCCTCTGTAGATCTCAAAGCACTTCACAGCAGAAGATAGTTATTATCTCCATTTTATTCATATGTGGACTAACAATGTTTACTAAGATACTAGTAAAATAAGAAAACCTTGTTTTACAGGTTTCTTCTCAGAACATTAAGGTGGTCAGTACCACTACTTCAAAGCCAGGGAAGCGGGCATAGGGATGATGTGATATGCTCAAGCTTCCTTTGATACTGAGCATCATACGCACATACAGGCTTAGTGCTCAGAAGAGAAAGTTGAAGGGATCTCCATGGAAAAGACAGGATGTCTCAAGAGCTGAGTCCTTAACCTAATGTGGTGCAAACACCAAGATATATCAAACAATTTCAATTCATGTGGCCACAGAAGCCCATACATAAACATTTCAGTGCTAACCATAATATGTTCAATCCCTATTACTACATCACAGTAGTTCTGCTTTTCAAAGCTCATGTATCTGTTACAAATAACATGCAGAAGTATTCAGAACAGTATGTAAAAAATACAGTAATGTGGGATTCCAGTCATTAAGGAATCTCTACCCTTAGTGACTGCTGTCATCACGGATGGTCTAGCAGCCATTTGAGCTCTGTATTTGCTGAGGAGAATCATAATTTTTCAGGGAAAATTTATATACTGTTTAGCAACTCTGGACCTTCTGACTATGCCCAGAGGCAATTAGGCTCTTTATAATGGCATCAGGAGAATCCCAGTGAGATTTTTTCCATGTCTCTCTCTTCCATATCTCCCTGCATCTCCTTTATCTCTTAAGTGTATACTAAAGAGAGAAGATATAATCACATTACGTCTGTGAAAATAGAAATGAAAAAGTCTCCTAAATGGCAGACCACCTATCTCTTCCAATAATGTTTGGCAGGATGTGATAGGAGAAGAGGGGCACAGAGTATCCTGGGGCTATCCTGGAAGCTGGTATTAAGCTTCATTTGCTCTTTAGACATATGCCAAAAAACCCACCAATATTTTGACGACATAGGAGTGCCTGAATGCATGCACACACACTAAGCAGAGTACAACTGCATTTACTTCTCTTTCTTAATGGTACATCATTATCATAAAAAAATCTTACGTATTATTTTATATAAAATCATAAATGTTAAAACCTATGTACCAATCCGTTTGAAGACAATGAGCAAACTTCCACCTTTACAATCAGTCCCACTGACATAGAGATCACTAAAGTAAATGAGATTTCTATATACAGACTAAGAGTATCTATCTTGTGCTACTTTGTGGTTTTATCTGCCCAAAAATCAAGGGCCTGGTTCATGCAGTATTAACCTAGGATGAAATCCTGCTGGAGTTCCAAGTCATTTTGCTGGTACACAGACTGCAAGAATGTCAGTCAGGGTAACTAGATATACAATGACATGTTAAATGAAAGACTTCTGAATCTGTTACAAATGGATTTTCCCACCAGAGTAGGAAGGAAAAGTCAGCACCATTTTATTAGAAGCCATACACTTAAGCAATTTGGTTTTGGTTTCCTTATTCTCTACATTTTCTGTATTCAGGTCTGCAATAAGGTTACCCTAGAACACTATACTGTCACTGGTTCCCTCCCATTTCTGCTGTAATTTCTCTCTTCTCTCAAAGGCACGGGTGAGTTAATTAAATACTTTTTGTCAAGATATAACTTTATAACATCTCCTGTTTCTTATTAAAGAACAAGATTGAGCGGAAGTTCTGGAGGTATTCTAACAACATAATAATGCTCACTTTATTAACTGAAACTTCTGTGCTTTGTATATATTTAAAGGAAGTTGGTTTTTAATAGTTTAAGAATAATTTACCTCGTTGTTTGGTTATTTTTCAATTTCAAACAATTTTTCAAATATTACGTCATGTCTTCTTTATATTAATGATATGTGAAGTACAAATGAACATTAACATCATGAACTAGCATTATTTTTAAATCAATGTTGAAAAATACAGCATCAAGCAGACACTTTTAAAGAAAGATTGAATGCTCTGATATAACTAGCACTGCACTGCATTCACACTGGGCAAGTAAAATTAGAAACATGTTAAAAGACCCAGACAGAGTGGGATTTTTTTTAAGCGTGCACTGGAATATATTGATTAATGCCAGATTAGTCTTGCATAGCACCTTTCCTGAATCTGTGAGGAGAAATAAAACAACAGACAGCAAGCTCTTTGGAAATAATGAGAATACAATATAGATCAGGTATCAAAGGACAAGAAAACACACACACATTTTTATCAAAGCCCTGCAGGATTATCATGATGTATTGGACCCCTGAAGAGCAATTACTTCAGTCATTATATCACTGTCATGCCTCACTTATACCATGGCTTCAGAGACCACATGGGACAAAAACATGAGTTGCAAGTCTCTTAAGCCTTGGATATTTCCAGTATTAGGCACTCCTGGGAAAAGCAGCAAAATTGGGATAGATATAGTATATTCTGTCCCTGCCAGGAGGACTTTCTGAATTATTTGCTGGAAGCTTTTAAAACTACTTTTGCCACATTGAAATTGGCATAAAAACTCACTAGAACAGAGTTCACCTGAGACATTGCTTAGTTTAACTGAGCCATATTTACAGTTAAAGGAATAAACCAGTTACATAATTGAAACATGAAAATCTGGTCTATTTAGTTTAAATATGTCCTCTATCATGATGTTAAAAATATGTATTTCTTTTTTTACCTACGGTTTGACCTACAGACTCACAATTTGTTTTGTTTCGAGAGCTGTGTAGAGAGGTGTCTTTTTAAGGTGAACAGTTTAATATGATGAAATTACAAAGATATCTAAATATAAAATCCTTCTGGTAGCTTGGCAATGACCCCAGTGAAACTTTTGTGATAAAGCATGCTGGAAGTGACAAGTACATGAGTAGGACTTTTGGTTTACCTCCAAGAAGCACGGTCATTCATAGCCTGAAGAATCTCCTCTGACGATAATATTATAACTTTGTGTCATATTTAATCCATGCATTAAAAAGGCTCTGCATAAAATACTGAACGAAGACCTTCCTGGGGAACACAACAAATAATATATCATTCAAAGGGTAGCCAAGAAGGAAAGTGGGCAGTGATGGTGAAGAGACAGTAATTGGTTTCCTCTGTACCTGTCAGAAAGCTGCTTGGTTGCTATATATTTAAAACTCTGTTCAAGTATAAACTAGATCATAGGGGACATCTATACCAGGATGTTATCAACAACTTTATACAGAACATAGAATACAAGTATTAAGTTTAAAGAGCTGGCAGGGAATGGAATTACCGAGGAAGTCCTATCCAATCTAGGTTATTAAATTAGCATATTTAGAAACTTCAGGAAGGAAAAATTTATTTTACAAAGTGATACAGAGGCTAAGGAGGTGACTCCCTCTGTCCTTACCTGTAACTCTTAACTTCCATTTGCAGTACCTTCAAAAGAGAAGTTTTACTATGCTTTGAACATTTAACATTTAGGGCCAGTATTGCAACATTATTGCAATATGACAACATCACCTCAGAACTGCAAACCTACTTTGGAAAGGGGTGAGCTATTACAGGCACCAGTAATCTCACCCATACATGTGACAGTTCCAGAATTTACCTTTCTTTGAGCTAAGGCAAACTGGACCAAATATTATAATTTGTGTCTGACTTCTCTCTCAACAAAAAACTGATAAAACCCAAAACTACTCATGAAGCCTAAGGAATTACATTTCCTGTACTGTTTATTTTTTGGCATAATAATTTTACATTTATCTTTTCCTCTGGATCCCTGTGGAAATTAAATTAACATTTTTAACTGCCTGTTTTAACTTTGCCATAGTAAAAGAGAAGAGTTATGGCTAAGCTTTGGAGCATCAAAATCAAATGTAATATTGGTAAAGCAATTTCTCTGAGATTTGTAAACAATATACTGCCTAGGAGAGCCTGCTGTTGTTAGTAATTTTGGACCGAGTCCTTTACAGCTGCTTATTCTAACATGGCGTTTCCATCCTGTTAAAATGTCATATGGATAAAGGAGTAAATTTTGACAGCTGTGACAGGATTATCATTGCCAAGGAAATCGCATTCCTGGTACTCATATGTTTCAGTACATCTATTTTGCTTTGTCTTTGGCCTTGCCTGAACTAAAAATTGCTTTCTGAGACAAGAAGAGGAACATAACAAAAGAAAAAAAGAAAATATTGTTACTCTCTTAAATAACTTGATGCTTGAAATTACAGCAATAAGAAACAATCTTTTAGGGTTGTTATTAAATCAGTTGGTCAGATTTTGAGAGAACACAAGGCTTCCCTCTTCATGGACATAGCCAATATACATTTTATCTGGGCCGACTGAGTTACAGGAGAGTTTTGCTCATATGTATGTTAGATGAGAAACACTATGGAAGATTCCACTAGCATTAGCCACTCAATCTGTTCTGCCATGTGCAAAATGGATATGGAAAACCCCAAATGGTATTTGCAGCATCCTGAACTTTTGGATCAGGGCAATTGCCATGCTGCATCCATCCAATTTCAATATCCTATCTCTGATGAACACCAGTATCCAAAACCACAGAAACTGTGAGGATCCTGCAGTGGACAAGTGTAACTTCATGCATTCGTTCTCCTTCTCTTCAAACAACACAAAACTGATATACCGGGAAAGATAAAGAGCGGCAATAACTGTTATTAGTGTTGGCATTCACATACTGCCTCCCAGGGTTCACTCCTGAAGATTACTTGATATAAAGGGCATGTAAGTTCCACTGATTGAAATGCTGATTTATGGGCTCTGAAATACTGTCCCCAGAAACATGATCTCCCAGTAAGTATCAGTTATAGTAGCAGTGGCAGTATTAAAGCGATTCCTCTGAGCAACTGGGAAAGGGGGTATAGAGGGAGTAAAGTGGTACTAAATATTTGAATCAAAGCTACCAAATACTTATAATTAGTCTTAATTAATGATAAGGCTTAGAAATATGCAACATCTTAGGAATGTTCTTTCCTACCCAGCTATTTCATTGAATGCAGCCATTTATTTTTGCAACTAGCAAGATGACCATGGATTTGTCATTACAACTTTCTGTGCTGTACTTATACTGACGTGACTAAATGGACATTTCTTTTGATTCTCTGGCTTCCAAAACTGCCATGTACAGGTATTTGCAAAGTCTGCAAATCTTGATTGATGTCCTCAGATTTTGTCTTCACACAGAATTGTACTAATTCACCTGTTCTTAGGCTATTATATTTTATACAGTACAGCTCAGTACCCCACCATCTGATCTCATCCATTTATCTTTATACCCAATGGTAAAAAGACCTTCCTTTCCAATACCAATCAATGTGTGTCCATACATTGGTGGTATCTGTTTATGCTGGCAAAAAGATATTCACATCACTAACAGTTTTGTAACAGTAGACAAATAAAACACCGAAGTTATACTGTGAGGATGTTCTGCTGCCTTATGGTTCTTTGACAATCTCTTAAATATGAGCCCTACATTTCAATGTATAATTTACTATTGCTGAAATAGTAACGTTAACATAATTTTTCATATTCATTATACTCTTCTTGAAGGGCAGCACATTCCCTTGAGAAATGTGTTGTTCCATCAGAGATGGCTTTCCTGTTAGTTTATTGAGACACTTCATTGTCTGTTCTCACCTTCACCCTTTACCCCTTCTCCCCCCTTTCATGCAGAAGATCAAAATAAACAGGATGCTAACACTCTCACATTTCACAAGCATGCCCTAAAGAACAATCAGCAACAAGAAAAAGGCCACAAACATGCGTCCACTTGTGAAATACATGCCCTTCTCAAGTAGAAGCAACATTTGCTTTTGTTATAAGAATAGCCCCTTTGTCAACTAGCTAATGAAAATGTTACATCTGACAGTCAGAACTTAAAAAACCAAACGACAAAGGCCTTAAGGTAAGGTTACTTACAGAAGTTCCTTTATATATGAACTGACCTAGGATTAAAGCTGCCAAGGTATTTAGGTACCTAAAGGTAGATGGTGTGTTAGGTATTAAAAATACTTGAGTGCTTTTCTAAAACTCACTAGGCATTCATACTGTGTTAAATTCCTAAATACATGAAAAATCTGGTCCCTGATAGGCAACCAGCATCATGGGTGAACCTGAGTATACAGCACATATAATGTAATAAACGTTGCTCTATTATGGTATACATTATCAGTCTCCCTTTAACTGCACACACTAAGCGCTGCAGCTGCTTGCAGCATCTATTTCACACTTGCAAGCTTCACTTCACGCTTCCACTGCTTGTGTGAACGTCATGCTCAGTCAATTTGCATTTGTGAATGTAGGGTTTTGCATAGGCAAACAGGTGCACTCAACACCAATTATGTTTTGCAAGGCTGATACCAAATGCTAATGTTTTTAGATTTGAAAAAAACAAACTCATATACTTAGTTCTCCTTTACACTGTGCTATAGAGAAGATGAGGCAAACATAACATCTGACTTGTCTTAAAATACTTCTCAAGAATGAACCAACTCCCAAGTATCAGTGGGCTTCTATCAAGCCCATACGATGGCAGTTCTGTTCAAGACTGTTGTTCCTCTCTATTCAATATTTGTTCCCTTTGATTTTTGAGATTGTTTGCATCATGTAAAAGTGATATTCACTGAATAGTCAAAGTAGTATGCACTACACAAAAAGCCTCAGGCTGTTGTTTGAAAGATTTTGTAGCTTTAAACATTGACAATATCCTGCCAATGGTCCTTTAGCTGCTTGAGTGAAATACAAACAAGAAATACGCACACAGTCTAAAATCCTTGAGAAAGCCATAATTATACATGCATAGACAATTTCTTTCTTTGGAGATTTTATTACCCACACACCTCTACTTAATCCTGGCATTTTTACAACAGCAAAGTTCATGATACTGCAGCTAAGGTTTTGTCAGCACTTTCATTCTTAACTTATTTTTACCATGACTACAAAGCATCTTGCTTGTCTGAAACTTGACACAGAGGCCTCACTCTCTTTTAATGGTTCCTCAGGTAAACCCTATGTCTGTATCTTGTGAACTCCCAGCTCTGCGAGGAGCACACTTAAGACCGTTTTGAAACCGTTCCAAACCTGATGTTTGAGAAAATGAGCATCCTTTTTAACTTGTCAAGAATCAACAGTAAAATCTTTTAGAATGTTCATTACAGCAAAAATAACCAGCACATTCCACAGACATTTAAGAAAAATGCTTGCTTTGATACTAGAGACAACATTTTCATTGGTGAAATCTGAACAAGTTTTGCCCCTAATTTTTGTGCATTTTGTCTGCTTTTAATCATACTTCTCTGTTGTGTGTTTATAAAAATTATATATTTAAGAATATATAATTACTAGAAAGACTGGAAAGATTCAAAAGTTCTCCTAGTTGATCAGATTAGTTATTGTATAGTTTTAAGTCAAATGTAATTAATTAGTAGACGTATTGATGACATTTCAAGAGTTTTAAGGGTCAAGCTACTTTCACTGTAAGTTAAAACGCTCCCTGCATTGCAGATTCAATAAGTTTCCAAATCTCAGAAAGGATCTTTGACATCTTACATAAGCAGCAGTACCACAGCAATCCAGGTGCTCTAAAGAGTAAGAGGAAAGGTGGGGGACAAAAGAACTCCCCAAGACTCCTCTATGAAGTGACACTGCAGTGGTCTACTAGAGTCATGCTGAGACAGGTTCTAGATAAACAACTTATTTGCTATTTGCCTTAAAGTTCCTGAACTAATGGGAACTAATTCCAATTTAAATATTTTTCATGATTTCTGCTAAAAATATTAGTCATACACATAGGATTAGAAAATTAATTTTACATCACTTGGATTTTTGTTGGTTTGTGTTGTTGTCTCTTGCAGTGTGACACATTTGTTACATTGCTAGTAGGACAGTTAATTGGGAGTCAGATTTACAAACATGTATCAGCCCCTAAAGACTGAGAAAATCATCCCAGAATTGAAAAGTGTTGCTCTTCAGACAGCTGATGGAATTGAGGAGCTTTTCGACTTTTTCTTGTACCTTAGTACTTCATTATATTAAAAAACTTGGCAAGTCAGTATCATACAGCCCTCCTGTCCATGTGACAATAGTTTTCTTAGAAAAAAGGGGACAATATACTGCTGTGGCATTTTAACTTCTTTTTCTTGTCCTCTCATGTTGGCTAATTATTTCTTTGAGGTTAAATGAGCTAATTATGCTTATATCAGAGCTCTTTGAGAAGCAGGAATAATTTTCTGCTGTTGTTGATAATTAAATGAATTGAGCTTGATTTTTGGTTTGGGATACAGTTTTAGGCATTTTTCTTTATTGTACATAGTATAAAGTGGTAAAAATAATTACAAGTGATGTTTTGTTGATGACAGAATGGAGGCAGCTTTTCGACTGTGGTGTAAAAGGTTTTTTAAATTACTAAAGGTGGAAGGAAGGAAAAAGGAAGGGGAATTGTACCCCTTCTACTCATCCCTGAACAGCTTTAACAATCTTACAAGAGTTAGAGAATCCATCAAAAATCCACATGATATTTAGGGAGGAAAATGTCATGTGAATTCCTTTCACAACTATCATATGGCTAAAATGTAGATTTTTTTTTTCTCCTCTTTAATTTCAGTCATCAAGTCATGTGCATATTTTACCCTGTGACACTCGATAGAGTGGAACTACAAGAAGCTGAAGGCTTCTATACAAAGGTCACATATACTGTAGACAGCACCTATTCTTCTCCTTACCCTAGAAACGATGCCCTCGTTGATCTGAGAGATACTGTCTGCTAGAATTAAAAAGTGTTTCAGTCTTCATGCTAGTTCTGCTCTGACTGTCTCCTGACCAGAGAATATCACCTGTATCTAGTTGTACAAATTATATATAGCACAGAAAGGTAGAGGGCTCTACATCAGGGATTAAGCTATAACCTCTAAACTCAGTAAGAGCTGAGAGCTGTAACAAGACATGAAGCTTTCACACAAAGGTAGCCTCTAGGCTGGGACCCAACAGCAAAACGCTGAAAGTTTAATTAAATACATATATATCATTCATTCTTTCTTAGGCCACTTCAGCAAAACTCACTTTTACTTCAACCATCCTTGTTGGCATTAGTAATGTTGTGGACAGAGGCAGATTAATTTTAATGTAGACGTTATGTCACTGTGTACTAATCACATCTGTATAATTTCTTGTCTGTCTATAAGACTTGAATCAAAGCCTATTGATATTGATGAGAATATACATATTGATATCAATGTGATGTGGACCAACCTAGGCATAAATTGCCAAAGCAATTTCTGAGCATAGGCATAACTTGCTCATGACAACCTACACTACAGTAGGAAGACAAACCCTGAAAACAACAGAAAAGGGCCTCCACTGAATGAAAAGAGGTTTGGGGAAATAAGAGCAGTGGAAGGAGAAGCAGAATCATAGGATAACCTTTTTGGTTAGTGACTGTAAGGAGTAAATATCTGCTGAGATTGAAGGCTCCGGACTGGCTCTGGGGGTAACCCATGTACTGCATTGCTTACTGTTAGTTTGCTACACTTGAACACTCCCAAATCTGAAGCAAGCCAGTGCAGAGACCCTGATTCATTGTGTTTGTCTTTAAATATTTATGTACTTTTGCAACAGTTATTTAACTATTTTCAAGCCTGTTTTAAATTATTAAATCTCTCATCTCCTCATTTCAAAAACAAATCTGAATACAGAAAATCACATAACTGACATATATGATAGATACTACCTGACTAGAAGAGCATATGCTGTGAGGATCAAAAGTGCAAGTCTCTAGCAATTAACCCCTGGCACTCTGGGAACCCAACTTCTGACTTTCTTCCTCAAACTGTCTAACTTGCACTCAAAAAAAATGAGAGCAAAGTAAGTTTCCATTCTTATGCTGCCAAGGAATCATTTAATACTCAACTTTAATCTTCCAGATGCTACAACAATGTAATATGTCTATGAATTGGCAATGATGACTTAAATCTACACTGTTTTTTGGTATTAGTATTTGACTATCTCTAGTTGTTATGCAATTAGTTTCATACGCTGTATTTTTAGCAAGTGTGAGAATACATTCCTTTTAGACTTCTAAAATCACTAAGATTCTCTTTAACATCTGACACAAACTTTAAGGTAATTAATGCTTCATTTGCAGTTCCTTCTCCTGCATTTATATTTATCAACTGTCGAACTACTGAGAAATATGCTTCCCTAGATTATAGCTTTGTCAGCTAGGACAGTTTCAAACAACAAAAAAAGACTATGGTGCTTTCACTGGGGTATACTGTCATATTGGTGTTTCCTGAAGAGAAGCAAACAACACATGTTGAATATATAAATGTTTATACTGGCAAAGGGTACTATTAAAATAATTCTTTAAAAAATCTGAACCTGTGAAATGGTGATATTTATGGAAGGGTTCTTCATAACCCTAAAAGTAAAGGCTCATGGAATATAATAGAAAATAAGTATTTCTTTTGTATGCTCATATCTAGGTTTGCAGATAGTCTCTTTATATATAATATAGTTATATTGCCACCTTTATTAAAAAAATCAGACAAACTTATTCGAATGACTGAAAGATATTTTCCTTCTACTAAATTATTCTAATGGGACTTGGTAGAGATAAAAGTAAACTGTTAAAATATTCTGCATGGCTAAGTCTGCTATCTGCAGGTAATATTCATTCACTAAGATAGTATTTTTAGGGTTTGGTACCTAGCTTCTTGAGGGTAAAAATAAGCCTTTATCTGTCCTTCAGGATTATTAACAGTAACTTGATTTCCACATTAACATCAATAGCAATAATGAAGATGTCCTTTTCAATTCATCCTGGGCAACTTTGAGTGAGAACTGTTATTTGGCAAGGCTTCGTTCTTTAATAGAATCCAAAGATAATTGGGTATTGAAAATTCCATCTAAATCAACCAAATAAATCTTTCGGTTACCAAATTAATAATTTCATTGATGCCATCAGCCTTCAATTTTCACTCCATTAAATTCGTAAATTTATGTCAGAATGGCACAGCAAACAAATTAAAATCAGTTTTTTATAAAAATGAGAATGATAACATTATGCCTTCTAAAAAAGCAATTTAACTCCAATAATTTTTTTTTAAATTATTAAATGAGGCATTGCATTGACTATAAAAGAGGAGCATAAAAGGGCACTGGCCTATGGAAAATAAGACATCTATAGACCTCTATAACCTTGAACAATTATATCTGTAATAATTGGCTCATAAAACTTTATGGCAACTTGTACAATATTCCTTTTCTTAAGATAGCATTCTGATCAGCAGAATGATTAGACAGAGAGGAACAGAGACATTCTTTTTCTCAGGAGCACATGGCTAAATGTTTTCAAATAGCCTCTTATTGCTTTGCTCAACATAGAGCAAACTGTTACCTGCTCTGTGTGGAATATTAAATCAAATTTAAACTACATCACGTTGCAGTATGGCAGCTTAGTGTCAAGGAGGTCTGCAGGAAGAATTCAGGATACAAGACAAGAAAATTCCATAAATGTTTTCTTTAGACTATGTGCTGAGTACATTGAAGGTTTGAACCTTTAAATGTCAGGTTTGATATGTTGTCTCCTTTTCAGTTCTTGTTCCGTCAACTTCATAGAAGGCCAAAATTCTGAAGAATAAGCAAAAACAAAATAGCAAGAGAGTGCAGTAACATCTTGATAGAAAAGCAGTGTGAGTAACATAGGTTTTTATATACTTCCTGGAAAAGGAATAAACACTACCTCCTGCTTGTGGTGGAATCCTATCAATAATGTACAAAAAACAAAACACATGGAGCTGAAGAAGTGTTTCACCCATGTACTAGACCTGGAAGTCTGTACAGGTAAAACTAAGGTCTGCTAAATGAAAATAAATTCAGTCTTTCTATCTCGTGGCTGTCTTTGCACTGATAACTCCTCCTCCTCAGTCACGCACACATACATCTCTTTACCAGTGCATTGTTTTCCCTACCCTCTGTTCACTTGAAAAAACAGAAATAGAAATTTGAACTATGTACTAGTGTTAAATAAACATTTCACATTCTATTTGAAAACCTGATGCAGTAAAATGTACGCAAGCTTCTTCACTGACTTCAATGAATTACCATGCCGTAGATAAGAGAATTGCAGTGAAGTCAGATCTACTCCTTGTTCTCAGGTGATAACAGGCATATACAACCACTACTATACCACAACTTCCTGCTGAAAGCCTTGTGGGCACACATTAAATCTTTCTCAAAGATCCTCTGTTTGCCTCCTCTCAGAACAATGAACCAGACTACTCTCAATCCAGAAACCAGAACCCCTGCTGATTACAGTAATTCTTCCTTCTATAAGCTAAATCCTTTTGTGGTTTCCCTTCACTCTCCATTCTACACATTCCAGCTAATTTTAAAATTAAAGAAGTAACAAACCAGGCAACATTAAAGAACCAGAGGCATGAACTCTATCCAACAATGTGAGTGCTGTTTGAATTAATGCACTACAGGGTTTAGATATCCCTGATTTCTTCACCTTTGATTTCCCACTGATGTTCAGAATAAATAATTGCCTTATTAAAGGACTTCTGAAGCCAATAGAGCAAGGTAGAAAACACTGAAGTCACCAATTCAGCCTTTGATTCTGTCTGACAGAAAATTAAAAATGAATGAGAAGAAAATTAATAATAAATGTATTCATGGCCTTATTGGGATTCATGACTCTCTTGCCAACATTAAACAAGTTCAACCAATTGTTCCTCTTAAAGTGAAAAAGCTTCAGAGTTGCCAACTGTTCAAGGAGTACCAATGTATTTTTTTCTTCGGTATAGTAAATTTAAAAAAAAAAACACAACAGAATACTGCCTCAGTTGCAAAATCCTCAATACTCAGACTTTTACCGGAGTCTTTCAAGAAAATTATACTATCACATCTTAATACAAGTGTGAAAATAAAATTCTGTACTAATAGCCTTTAAGCCAAGCAAGAGTTTGAAGACAGGCTCTTACACTCTTCCTTGCATCAAACAGTAACTTGACATCAGCAGGGTTCTCAGAGTTACTGCCCACACCCGTGCCCCATCACCCAAAGGACACAGGGCATTTTACTGGAAGTATAAAAATATATTTGCTCTAGTCTTGTTTACAGATGACTGAAGCTGTACAGGTAATTAATAAAGCCTCAAATTTCAGCTCAAACACATGGGGTTTGACAACGTTATAAAAATGTAGTAGCCCAAAACAAAGTCTTGTAGTGGAAAATGGCAGAAAATAACTAAAGCAAACTTGTATTGTGATTCTGCCTACATACGTAGTTACAACAATACAGATTTATATTGTAATGTGGAGAATCTTAGGAATCATAGATGTTAGAAGGGACCTAAGGAGGTCTGTAGTCCAACCTCCTGCCTAAAGCAGGGTCAGCTGAGATCCCATCAGTTTGCTCTGGGTTTTTTTCCATTCAGGTCCTAAAAACTCCCAAGGATGGAGACTGGGCAGCTTGTTCTGATGTTTAACTGTCATCCTGGTGAAAAGATATCTCTTTATATCAATTCTGAATTCTTGTTTCAATTTATGCCCTTTGTCTCTTGCCTTTTCAACATGCACCACTGTGAACAGCGTAGTTTCATCTTCTGGACAATCTTCTCATAGGTATTAGGAGGCTGCTATTAGTTCCCCTAGAAGCCTTTTCTTCTCCAGGCCCAGTGCCTTCAGCCTTTACTCACAAGGCAAGTGCTCCAGCTCCTGAACATCTTGGCGGCTCTCTGCCAAACTTGCTATAGTTTAGTGATGTCTTTCTTGATAGGGGGACCCAAAACTAGACACATTATTCTAGATGCCGTCTCACAAGTGCTGAGCAGAGGAAGATAATTTCTCTACTCAGCCTAATGGCTACGCTCCTGTTAATACAGCCCAGCTTGCTGTTGGCCTTCTTTGCTGCCAGGACTCTCTGCTAGTTCTTGCTCAGCTTGATGTCTGCCAGACTCCAGGTCTTTCCCAGCAGAGCTGCTTCCCAGGCACTCAGTCCCCAGCCTTTATTGTTATAAGGGGTTATTCCTTCCCAAGTACAGGCCTTTGCATTTGTACTTTTTGAGTTTCATAAGGTCCCTGTCGGCCCATTCTTCCAGCCTGAACCGGTCCCTCTGAACAGCAGAGGGACTTCTCTAATGTACCAAATACTGCCCCTTCCAATTTGGTGTCATCTGCGAATCTGACAAGACTATGCTGTCACTAAGCCCCTTGCTGTACTCCACTTCTCAAGCGCATCAAGGTAGAGTATGACCCATTAACCACTATGCTCTGAGCATGATTATCCAACCAGTCTTTTACCCATCTAATTGTCCACCCAGTCAGACTATAGAGTCCTAATTTGGATATAAGAATATTGTGGGCTAAAAAGGACACCAACATCATGAGGCAATTGCTTCTGATTATACACCTCAACTCCCTTTCCTGGGAAAGCAAGAGTTAATTCACAGAGGCAATGTCACACTTACTATGAAAAGAATCCTTTTATCGAAATGGTGAAGCCCTCAGACAAGTTCAAGAGTTAAAAATTACAGAAGTACTTTTCTCCCTTGTGTACTCTCTCATCTGCATATTAAAACTCTCTGACCCATGGCAGGACTCAGGCAGCACAAGGCAGGACAGTTCAGTCTGTGCTATGAAGTTGGGGAATGATATGAAGCCAGAGTCATAACTTAGCATCGTAAGAGCAGCCAAAGATCTGAAATTCCTTTGAGCCCAGCATCCTCTTACTGACTGTGACCAGCATCAGATACTTAGACAAGAGTAAGTACAGCTATTGCAGATATGCCTTCTGCTTGTCCCATCCCGCAGGCAGATGAAGCTGTTCAGTTCTAGTGATGGGGTTTTTTTTCACCTCTTCCATGATCAGCCTCGCCAAAATTATATACATGATCTCCAACCAGTCTGAGAATGAAAGAAGATACCCTTTAAATTGCCAAAATCTGAAAGAAGAAAGTTTTACCATTTTCAATGCACATTTGGGAAAATGAAACAAAATGAGATGGAGGAACTTGGCCTGTAAAAGATAATAGACAGTGAAAAATAAATGGCCACAGGTACAGTTGTGAATGATGTCAGAACGATTTTGGTCAGGAAAGCAGAGATTCCATTTCGCTCAGGGACAAAAGTGAGAGCTTGTTCACTACAAGTCAACCTACTGTGGGTCAGTACAATGTGAGAGGCAGCACAAGAGTAGTCCTTACTCTGCATGGATGCACAAACCATTCTCATAAGAGCGGTGTCAAGCTTCATGTCCACACTACTTCATGTTGCACAGCTCTGCACAGAGGCGATAGGATCCCATGTGCCAACAACCTCTACTGCAGCTGAGTTTTTCCAGAAGCATCCCAAGCTTTAATCTGTCTCTCTGCACAGGGTTGTGGCACAGAAATTATTATCTAGCAGTTCTCCCTGCAGTCCTCAAGAGCAAAGCATTTCTGCTGTCTTAAAAATGGGATGACATTGTACATACCAGAATAATACTGAGGCTGAGATCAGTAAACTTAAATCAAGATCAGTAAGTGATTGGAAGGAATGTCTAATACAGCTATACAACAAGTCTTCTAGTGTCATGCATGTTCCAGTGTCTTAATTAATAAATGACATTATCTACTATTATCTTTCAATGCACTTGTTTGGTTAGGGTTGACATTTTATATCACTGTATTTACTGATTAGATCTAGAGTCAAAGGAAAATGAATACAAATTAGTTTTTCTAATTACTGCAAGGCTACTGTACACTGCCAGTCTATTTCAACACTAATTTCTGTGGCTGATTCCCCAGAAACCAACTTGTAAAACACAAGACTAAACCAACTCTAAATCTTTGGCTGGGGAAAAAAAAAAAAAAAAGAAAAAACCCAAATCCTGGCAAAGTCTGTATCTGCACATCTGGTGAGAAAACTGATTGTCCACACTCCAGCACCAGAACCTCAACACCACATCACAGGATATCCAGAACAAGTGTCCTATTAAGTTACAAGAGCCTGTTACAACCCCATTCATTCAGGAAAATCAAGGAATATCTGCCTTGGTGTCAAAGTAAATTATGGTGCCATATATAAATGTAATGCTAAATTAGCAACAAAGAAATAAGGTAAAAAAATGTATGTTTTTTAAAAAGCAAATGCTTTCTGCAGCTCAGAGTAACAATAAACACATATTTCTATATAAAAATAAAGGAAATAATCTTTGCTGAGAGAAGTAGATTTCTTATCTTTATGCGATATTTATTTTGAGAATTGATTTCGTATTGGCCGTTGGATCAAATTCATTAACAAGATAACTCCAATAACTTTACTGGCTTTTTCACAGATATAAATTTAAACCTAATGTAAATATATCTGTTGATTTCAATTGGTTTTGGATCAGAACTTCTATGCAAATTTGCAAAGTGATACAGAATGTGTCTCACTGGGGCACATTAGCTTAAATATTCTTGTCAAAACCATACAGCATTTCCAATCCATAGAATTAAATAGGAGCTCATAAACTTATAAATATGTTTATTAGTCTTTCAGAGACAGGCACAGACTAGTAAACATTTCAAAGTCTGCATCCCTCTAGCCCCAAGGGTGTCTTCTTTAAAGAAGTCATTGATTTTTGTCATCAAAAAACAAGTATTCAAGTAACAGTCTCAAACACAAGCTGATGGTAAAGTACCTAGGATTCCCAAAGGTGCCATCTGTAAAAGGATCATTGATTTTGACCTTTTGGGTGGATTTGTCTTTTTTCCTAGTGTTTTATTATGTGCATCAATAACAGGGAAGGCAAAGAAGACAAAATGAGAGAGAGAAAATATAACTTTTTAGAGATGTATGTTTGGACTTCTGCCAAGAAAATATTTTTGCATTCAAGTATTCCACTGTTATCAGCTCCTAATCAAGAACAAAAAAACCCCAAAACCTAAAATCAAAATATACCTGAAAAATGTGATAGTTTAGACCAATAGTTGGCTAAAAAATTATTCTAGTTATCTGTTTTTCTCAAATTCCTTAGGACTTAGCATCCCTCATGCATGGCTGTAGTAAACATATCCATATCCATTACCCTCTCCCCTTATGAAAGTACAGATCTTGACTTAGGAGGAGGAAGCCGGGATCAGATTCAATTATCAGCTATTGTTAAGAATCTAGAGAAGCACCAGTAAAATCAGCCCATAACCCCACAGGAAGAGGACACTGAATTTGCCCTATGCTATCTTGTACAAATAATTTTTTGCTGTTAATCCCAATTAGTGTGTGAAGTTAAAATAAGGACTTGACTGGCTCCCCTACATCTCAAACAGGGTTAGGAAAAGGCTGATATTCTATCTTCACACCAGCAGAAATACTATGTGATGTCTAGACTGCAGGAAGAAGGGCAGCAATGTTAAAAAAATAAATCTGTTTATTCTCCAGCACTCCAGATGAACTAAACAAAGAAAGGGCATCACTTCAGTGAAAGTGGGCACATGCCAGGATATTTGGAGAGTATTTCACAGGTAGGATGCTGAAAATAGCAGAAGTCATGTCCAGTACAGCTGCCTATTGCATCTCCAGACTGGTAAAAATCTGCACATAGTGTGACAGGATTGCCCTTCTCTTACCCTAGAATCACAGAATCACTAAGGTTGGAAAAGACCTGTAAGGTCATCAAGTTCAACCATCAACTAACACCACCATGCCCATTAAACCATGTCCCACAATGCCTTGTCCACACGTTCCAATCCAGCCAGAGAGCCAGTGGAGGAAGAAGCATGGAAAAGTACTTTTAACTGGTGCCAGATAGGGTTTGGCAGGGGACCACACCAGCAGGTAAAGCCATAGCTCCAGCCCTGGTCGATAATAGCAGGAAGCACCATCAGATGCCAAGTCCTCCCTCTGCATCAGCAGTCTGAACCCAGTCAAAACACTTAAGGCTGCATTTTTGCTGCCACCTGTACACCACATATTGCCTGTTTTGATGAATTTCAAACAGGAAGGCCATGTAACCTTTATTTTCTAGCTTAAACTAAGCCATGTCAATATTCTGCCACAGCTATTCACATGTACCTGGAGTCATATTAAGCATAGGTAAAGAGGGAGTGCACTCTCCAAATGTGGAGTCACGAAGATAAAATGCATATGATTTGCCCCATTAAACTAGTTTCATCTGTTCATCACTCTCCAAGCATATGCTGCATGTGAAAAATGAAAAGTGTAAGCTCCATCCACAGTAGCTATCTGTACTCCAGCTGTGAAGGTTTATACTTGTATTCCTTTTCAGGTCCTACAATGGATTTAACTAAGGGCAATTTTGCACATTAGTAAGAATTCTTCTAAACAAAACAATCCTTTCAGTGAAAATGAAGAGGCTTTGAAAATCATTGCAAAGTGGATTAGGATCATTTATGGTAGATAGCTGTTGACAAGATATTGCTTGTGATTACCATGAACACACATTGATAGGTACCATAAAGGAAGCTCATCATTGAAATGTTATAGACATTTCAACATATGCTCTAACAGAGCACGTTATGTCAAAGAATTCCTGTCATTTCAACAAGAAAATTTCCTTTGGCTACCTACCAGAGGACATTCAAAACAGCCCAGGACTGAGCTGAGAGTCAGTTACCCATATGATTCTAATCCACCTTGGAAAGAAGCAAATCTACCCTCATGATAAGTGTTTGCACACAGCCACTTTACTTGTGCAACAGATGTTCAGTGAGAAAACAGTTTTGGTGAATACGCTGAATATTAAACATCTCTCACTTTTACCCTGTTTCATTCTTCTTTATAAACGGGTATTATACTACAGGATTATCACTGTGGTAACACCACAGGATAACCTGTGGTAATCAGGTTAATATTTAGCTAACGCTCATGGGATCTGCAAACAAAGGCTGAAAAAGGTTTAATACAACATTTGCTCCCACACTTTCTACAAATTTTGAAAATTGTTCCTCCAGAACGACAATTGCTCTACTGTCCTTTCTCACTGCTGTCTGCCCTCAAATTCAAATGAGCAAGAAAAATCCACTGTTTTGCAAGTCTCTTGGTCCCTATACATATGCAAATGAATATGTATTTTATATACTCATGTGAGCAGAGAATGGAATCTGCTTGGATTTACTGGTTTCTACCTCTGCAGTAAAGTGTCACTGCCACCATGGTATAGACCAGGAAATAAAATAAAGCATTTTATTTGGAATGGTTTTGGTTTCACATCAGCATTTTTGGTTCCTTTATCTCACTTATTTTTAGCTTTAGATGATCTGACTTTGTCAGATAATTCCCACACCTGCCTTCCAGTGCAGAAGGCAACAGTAAGGAGTCAGGATGTGTAAAAGGATGAAAACAGTCTCAGAGGAGAATTCTTTATGCAACCCACACTTTCCCTTGGCATCCTTTTGCAGCTCCACTCCAACTGCAGTGCTAGGCTTTGGCTCTCTCCAAACCTTACTCTTTACCATAGCTATAGGCTAAGTCCTAGCCCAAGAACCCCAGACATCACCCAGATGAAAAAGTTCACAGGGAAGAATTATTCTTGCAGCCTTATCTATCCTTTGTGGCAGCTCAGGGTCTACAGTTAAGTTCTCCAGTTACTCTTTGGTCTCTGACTTTGGGTCTCTATTTCTCTTCCTGCCCTCCTCCAAGTTCCCTCACATTCAGGCTCCTTTAGTCTTACACATCTGTGTTTTCTTGACTGGTGTTGCCATTCCCCCATGCTCACTCTCTCACAGAAGTACTCTTACGCTCATTTCTGCCTCTGCCTAGTGGACCCTCACTCTTTTTCTTCTGTTTTTGTTGTTGTTGTTGTTGTGTTGTTTGGGGTTTTTTTTGTTCCCTACAGAGACATATCTGTTTAAACGGATGATGAGGTCAGTACAGCATATTTTGTTGTCAGTCAGCTATAGTGCACAGTAACTGAACTTCAATCAATGCTGCTGAAGAAGCTGAAGGACACTAGGAGACAAGCCAGGCTTTAGAGAAAAAAAGAATTCTGGGGCTTTGTGGGGAGAAATATCCTGTACAATTGCCTAACACACTTCTATCATATGCTGCCAGGCACTGATAACAAAACAACTGTCCCTAGATTGTGCCAGATTCCAAAACAGAACGGTGCTTTCAGAAAGGAAGCAACATGGAAGCGCTAACTTATTTCAGATCGATGGCAGAACCTAGATTCAGGACAGAATTAGCAGTAACATGGAGTGCTTAAACAGTTCTTTACAGGCTCAGGCCCAAAAACCATTATTATTTTGCACAAACATGAAACACAATGCCAGAAAATCACTGGGGTAAACCGTCAGAGTTTGTTTCATCCTGGTATAACCACTCCTCCTTTTGGGATGTTGTTATTGTGTCTGTCAACGGGTGGTCAGAAACTAGGGGAGACTGACCAATTAGTGGAGTCCTCATCTGTCGGGGTGTCATGCTGTGTGTTTGTCCTACGCACTACTGCATCTGACACTCAAAATGGGATTCATGTGGTGCCCTGGCAGCAGCTCTGCCTGAGGAGCCAAAAGGGAGCCTCCCTCTGGGTAAGCCAGCAGGTGTTAAGTGTATGCTAAACTGGTCTCAGCTGGAAGCCACTCTTTCAATGTTAGAGGATTGTCTTGCATATCCAGCATAGTTTTTTGAGCATTTAGCAAGAAATACAAAAAGAATAATGCTTCTTTTATCTATTTCAGCCTACCATTAATAATAAAATTAGTTTGTCTCCCTTTTAAGGCAGGTTCAATAATATTGCAAATTTAGAGTAAGCTCTAACTGGAGCAATTAAATCAATTCAACTTCCTGATTATAATAATAATAGTACAGAAATTACATGCAGGAAGTGAATTCAACACACAATTTGGTACAATGAAAGACTCTGGTAACATAGTGGTAATGTTAATAACATGTTTCTTTGTAAAGGGTCTATGTTTTGAGATCTGAGGGTTCAGCCTGTTATATCCCTTATTGGTACCCCAGAGATTAAATAACACATTTACTATCTATACATATTTACAATAGTCTGCATTTTAGAATTGAAGACTAAGATATTCTGCAGTGGACAAAAATATCACACATAGCACCAAACTCGGTTTGTGCCTTATCTTTAGTTAACAAAGAAGTTAGCAAGTAATGGGCTTGTAAATATCTATCTATGTGTATCTCCATATACTTTTTTTTTTAATATATATATATACACGCAGTGTTACATTTCATTGACTGTCATGGACAGACAATTTAATGTTGCTTTTTTTCCATCTCAGGGAAAGCAAGACAGAAATGGAAATAATCTTTAAATAAGCTTTTGGACAGTTAACACATTGTTTAATAATAGGAAATTCAACAGGAATAAGAATAGGTGATTTCAATAATGCTTGGAAATATACTCTCATGGATTGTTCTTCTGTTTCAATAGTAACCAGGGATATTACAGAAAGTTGAGGCATACGTACAAATGCTCTGACTATATTCTCTGACAGCTGGTAGGTATGGATTTAAAGTTGTGATGGAGAGTCCGAAGGTGGATTATTTTATCCATTTACAGTACCAGCCATGACATTTCTTTCAGTAGCCTGAAAGAGATTCCAGAACTTTCTGATACAAAAAGAAGTGTGATAAGGGAGAGGAATAAACTTTACAAGAATGCCTACAAATATCCACACAAGATACATTTTATCTAACAAATCTGAAATCACAGAGGAAACTTCATGACGGTGTGCGGCTAGAGACCCTGCCATCTTTCCAGGGTGCAAAAGTGAATATTTAGCATAAATGGACTACTAGGCACATAAATCTAATAGCAGAGCCAGCGCCAACTCAACACTCCTGTTGACGTGGTACTGGGAAACACAACAGGATGCACAATACTTGTGTCTGTTTAGGAAGTCAAGGGGTACCGTAACTACCTATACATATACTGTTCAGCTTGCTCCACCTGGAAGGTGAAAAACACTTTAATTTAATCTTAATCTTCTTTCCCTGAAGTTTAAACTAATAATGTATTTTAACTCTTGACTGAGAGAGAATAAAAGCAAGCATGTACACACTCCATGGAAAATGAAATACTCTCAGACACTGTTATGGGTCACATTAATGATGTCATAGATTAAAAATTCATTCTCTCAAAATATTTCCAACTGATACACTTTTAATGGCCCTAAGACAATAATATCTTATTGAATATGCACCTGTAGTGAGTTTTAAATTAAAGAGTCAAGCCTTTGTTTTTTCTTCCAAGCACAGCCTGAACTGTACTGTTTCCTCTTAGCTCTTTTCCTAATGAAAAAGCTCTGTCTCCTGTCATTTTAAAAGATGACAATAGAAATGAGAGGCTGGAAAACAAAGGCGGACAAAATGCATTAGCAAGAACGTCTACAAAACAGTTGTTAAAATGAAAAGCTTTTCCCATAATTGAAGAGTCCTGGCTGGTATCTCTATGCAACGAAATAAAAGAGAGGGCAAGCGCAGAGACAAAGGAAGATCTTCATTAGCAGTATTGTCTACCACATGGTTCCTCTAAACAAGAACTTTCTAATGGACTGACATTTCCATTAAAAGGGCAGGCAGTTTACTATGAAATGACATTCAGTTTTAAAGGCTCAGCTTAGAAGCAATTTAGAGCATGAACAGCAGTTTCCAATGCCATCTTTTCATTGCTTGGTTGGCTCTTTACGTGGTATCACAGTTGTCACATGAACAATAAGGGAATGCCATTATCACCAACAAAACCCCTTATACACATCAGGGTTTGTTATTTACCCCACAGTCCCTTTATACCTCTTAGGAAATCAGAATATGCGTGAATGACATTTAGACCCACATTAGGCTTCTATACACTGACAAAGTGGATGAAAAAGACACTTCTGATGGCAGGACTCTGGCCCACTGTAGAGTAAAAAATATTAATGTCAGCAGCAGATAGTAAAATATCCTCCATCTCCCACTTTTCCTTTAGGAAAAATGCACAGGCATGGACTCTAAAAGTAACCAATTCTTCTAACTTTGTGTTTCCCTGTTCCCACTTCAAGTCTACACTCAATGCCACTCTGAATCTGTTAGCACCAGTGAGAGTCTTTTAAGGGTTTTCATCATACTTAAAAGGCAGGACAGGGGAGCTCTAAATTAGCTTCCCAATCAACTTTTTAAGTAAGACTTAATAAGCCTACTGACTTTTCAGGAGTCGTTTAGTGCCACTTCCCTTCCCTGTCTTGCTGTGACACTCAGCAGCACTTGAGAAGTGACTGCGCTTGCTTAAATGCTGAACTGGAAGCTGATTTAGGTCTCTTCTCCTTTCCACTCCAGCAATTCACACTCACAAGGCTAAGGACAGTTTAAGAAAAACCAAAAGAAAAGTTAGGAGAAAAGGGAAGGAAAAAACATTCTGCTAAATTTATGAAAAAAGTAGCTTTCTGCCAACTGCATATAGTTCCTCTTTCTCTCACATAACATTTGAAACAATGGAATCTCTCTCAGTATTGCTAAGTTCATAGTAATATAGAAGTATCACCTTCCTTTTAAATTTACTTTTTATCTTAAGCTTAATGGGAAAATGGCTGGAGTTATGCGACCTTTTGTAAGTTTCTTGAATTATTTTTTAAGCAGCTTGCTGCAGTTCTTTTTATTAACCTCCAGACCTTACTATTTAACCACAAATAGACTTAGGTCATGCATATTGAATTGTTTAGATGACAGACTAGTGTTTAATAATAAACTCTTCTCCAGAAAATTAAGCAGTTCCAAAGCTGTGCTCTACAAATGTGGTTTTGGAAAGAGCACCGTGTGATTGCTGAGATGGGCAAAGAAAACACAGGACATTAGCAATGCCCAGTTCAGAATCTTTCTAAGTTGAATAATTATGACAGAGATAATAGGACATAACAGAAAATAAAAAAACAATAAAGTATCAAACAGCCAATGCCAGACAGCTGGCTTTTAAAAGGCTACCACCAAATAAAATCAATAATTGAATTACAAGTTGTTTAGGACCCTGAGAGTCATCCTTTTCCATATCTAGTAAGTGTTTCTCACAACTTTGATAATCTGATGTCCTTTATGGAACTTTATTGTGTAAAGACAATGTAATATTTATTGGTTTACAAATCAATGTAATATTTATTGGTTTACAAATCAGTCGATCTTAGATTTGGGTTTTTCCTCCTTTCTATTTACCATAACATTTTTTTTTTAAAATTTATGTATCTATCCACTGAAATATTTATGCAAGTTGGGTCCAGAAGGAAGCAATCTTGTTTTTGCAGATTGTAGTTGGTGCTTTGAGACAACTCTGCAGAGTAAGTAAACACAAAATAAGAGAAATGGTTTTGTGCGTGCATTCCTTGGGCACATGCTCCCCACTCGCTGTTAATATTCGGAATTTGGAATGACAGAAGTGCTAGCAGCTCTGCTGAAGCCAACAGGAGTGAAACATTTGAAACATGCTGAAGATCTTTCCAGAGATTACTGGTTTTGTTCTTTATCAAAGTTGGTAGAAGCACTTATTCTCTCAAACATAATAAATGGATTAGGTTATCTGCTACATTGATTTGAGGGTCAACCACTTCATTTCATATGCTATTCACAGTACTTGATTAAAAATGTACCGGTTTTGAATATAATAAGGAAAATGGACTTCCTTGCAAAGATTAAAGCTTAAAGATGGCTTCCTGAACAGTACATGTAGGCAGAAACCCAAGTGGTTTTATGAGAAGTTAATTATTTGGAACACGAACACTCAACTGAGCCTTTTACCACAACTTTGTCAGTGGGGATCCTCTATTTCATTTAGTGCAGGATCCAACAGTGCAGGATCTTACCCGAAAAAAGTGATGGAGCTCTCTCCAGTTCTCGATCATCAGCAACCCACTTTTCACTCCCCAAATTCGTTATCTGTTGGCAACCTTACTAATGACAGCTGTAACATCACCAAACACAGTGCCACACACTAGTAGATGCTTTACAGTGTAATCTACAGCTTCTGTGACTAGGCAGTGTGACATAGCCTATTTTATCACCATTGATTTGTATAACAACTTGTGTGGGTTAAACAGCAAACCTCAGTCTGTAACTGTCAGCCTGATTTCATAGATTTCACAGAATGATAGCAGTTGGAAGGGACCTCTGGAGATCATCTAGTCGAACCCCCACCCCGCCAGAGCAGGTTCACCTCGAGAAGGTTGCACAGGAATGCATCCAGGTGAGTTTTGAATACCTCCAGAGAAGGAGACTCTACAACCTCTCTGGGCAGCCTGTTCCAGTGCTCTACCACCTTCAAAGTAAAGAAGTTCCTCCTCATGTTTACATGGAACTTCCTATGACCAGGTTTGTGCCCGTTACCTCTCGTCCTGTCACTGGGCACCACTGAAAAAAGCCTAGCCCCATCCTCCTGGCACCCACCCCTTAAGTATTTATAAGCATTAATAAGATCCCCCCTCATTCTTCTCTTCTCCAGACTAAAAAGACCCAAGTCCCTCAGCCCTTCCTCATAAGAAAGATGTTCTAGTCCCCTAATTAACTTTGTAGCCCTTTGCTGTACCCTCTCCAGCAGCTCCCTGTCCTTCTTGAACTGGGGAGTCCAGAACTGGATACAGTACTCCAGATGTGGCCTCACCAGGGCAGAGTAGAGGGGGAGGATAACCTCCCTCGACCTGCTAGCCACACTCTTCTTGATGCACCCCAGGATGCCATTGGCCTTCTTGGCCGCAAGGGCGCATTGATGGCTCATGGTCATCCTGTTGTCCACCAGGACTCCCAGGTCCCTTTCCACAGAACTGCTTTCCAGCAGGTCTGCCCCTAACCTGTATTGATGCATAGGGTTTCTTTGAATGGTAAGATATATGAAATAAATGTATTACAGAGGAAGACAATGGAAATATGAAGTTGTTTTCCTATTGCACAGACTTTCAAGAACTAGAATTTGGGATCTAAATTTTAAAGTATCAATTACACTTTACGTGTTAACATAAACATCGCTGCTAATATGTACTTTCTTGATTGAAACCCTCACTAAACTGCGTCTCTGGATTTTTCTTGACCTTGCAGAAGCTGGAAGCTGTAAATAATAACATCCTGTCTAGCTATTTTCAGCATTAGTATAAGTGGCTTGCTTTTTTTTTTTTACATCTCTTCCTCATCCCATCTCATGTACTTTCCTGATGCTTCTTTCTCAAAACAGACTTCACCTGTCAACCATCTATGCTGCTGGTTCACTTCTTCTGGTTAATCCTTCCACACCTCATTCCACATCTCTGGTTATGATCCACCAACTTTTCCTTCACCTTCACATCTTTAGTCAAATTTCAGATTACTTCCTTTCCACCAAAGCCCAAAACACTCTTTTGCTTTCTTTCTCCACTGCCTTGGGGACTTCCCACTATTCATCCTGTCAATCAGATTACTGTCCATTCATCTTTCTTCTAACATATGTAAAGCGTTATGAAGTTTTGTCATTTTTTCCATACAGATTTGTAAATTATCCAGTACTTCTTTTTCATTCTGACAACAAAACTACTTGATAATGCATCACTTGTTTTCCATCTTAATTCAGTAGCCTCCATCTCTTCTCTGATTTTTATGATGTCCACACAATACCCTTTTAATCCACAGAAATGGATGGATATGGCAGGCATTCAAGCAACCTCCCTGGGAGAATTCTAACTTTCTCATACGGCCAGAGGAACAAAAGCAGGCAGCTGTTGAAAAGGTCATCAGGAAATACAAGCTGCAAAAATAGCCCCATCGTTTAACCCATACTAGGTCTACCTTTCAGCCCCCTCACTACACCTGTGGCACATCTCATCAAGTCAAATTTTTTATTACCTTCCCAATATGCATAGCTTTTCCCTGCCTACACTGTAACACTTGTGAGAAGATGCCTGACATTTACAACCTTACTCCCTAACTAATGGCAGCCTTCCCACTTTGTGACTTTTCTTCTTCCATTCAGTTTTGGTCTTAATGGCCCCAAGTATGAAACCACTGACTCACAAATGCTTCTGCCCTAGTACTCAAATATGTTTCTTATGCCCGTGCTTGGTAGAGTTTGGCAGGAAACAAAAAACAAGTTAAGCTCTTCATTGCGTCTACCTCATTTTGTTAAAAATTAACTTTTTCCTACAATCATCTTTTTGCATGTCTGAAGACTCCATTCACAGCCTGGCCCAGCTCCTCAGCTGGTATGAACTTGCTTCACACTTCAATCCTGTTCTCACGCACTGGGGCTCTTTCTTTCCCCAATTAGAACTGTTACTAATAACAAAACCTTTTGCCAAACAAAAAACTAGACAAAAAAAATAGTCAACAGTACAGAGAAGCAGTAATGAATGCCAGTCTACATGCTATAATATCGTACCTTGCCATATGTTGAAGTAGCTTTCCTTGGAGAATTCTATCTCTCTCACATGGACAGAAGAATGAGAACAACAAACTGTTGAAAAGGTCATCAAGAAATACAAACATCACAGATGGCATAGGTGAAACCACTGCAAAAGAGTGCAGAAAGAATGTGTAGGAGTATCATTCTCTAATTGGCAGTACTGAGATAGAAAGTGCACTTGTACGCTACCTTTATTAATATTAAAATGACTATTGCAAGGATACCTTACAATGTACTTGCCAACTGGTCCTTTGTCTAATAGAGAGATGAAACAACTTCTCCTGTCGCTGACATTCTGTGCTGAATGCTTCTCCTTTCCAGTAGGTTTTAAGGAAAACTGAGTGATCCAATGATTGCAGAGGGGCACTCTGAAGTCCTGCAGAGGAGTTTCCTCTTCACAGAAAGCTACCTCAGAATTCAACGTTATAAAGTACACCTCCTGTCCTAAGCAGGAATAAATACATTTCTTGTCTCACTGATGTCCAGAGACCCTCTACTCCCTGTTGTGCCTGTTAAATAAACTCATGAAGACTACAAAGAGCTTCACCAGTTTCCTCAGTGACTCTCTTCGATCAGATGATTTTTCTTACATAATGCAAGGTCATTGAATCACATTTCATCACAGTCGAAGTATACAAAGAAAAATATTCACAGACCATGACTAAAGCACAAGGTGAGTACAGACACTGTTAGAGTAGATGGTTGAAAGTCCAACTTGCTAAAACCAACCAACAGAGTGTTTTCTATAAAACTGGTGTTTTCTCAGAGAGCCTTTAGCCTCAAAAAAATAAAAAAACCCAAACAAACCCAAACTCCCCAAAGCCCCACAAAACAACCCCAAACAAAAAACCAAAAACAAAACCCCTCTAACAACACATTGCTACTACAGGGCAGGTACTGGATACTATCAAAAACTAAACAGTTCTCTGTGTTCTGAGACATTGTACTGTTTCCCTATACATAGAAAGAATTGTGATAGTTAAGACAGAATCATAAAAAATGAAATATAGATGTAGAGACTCAGAACTATCCAACTAAAGAACAACTTTTTCATTTACCACTACAGGTAAATGGTAGAGGAAGAGTATATAAGAGTATGGACAGAATAGGTACACAAGAGCAATTCTCCACAGTTTTTTCCACAAGCTAGACTTGAGACAATAATTCCTTTAAGATGGTACCAGCATTGATATTATAACCCCTAAATTGGAGAGATGGCAGCACAGGTCCAGTACCCTTACCTTTAAGCCCACAGAAGTTACTCCAGTAGCTACAGTACCAGAAAACACTGGAAAGTACTAGCCCTACCCAAGAGCTCAAAAGACAGAGGGACATGTTATAACCTTAGACGTGACTCTCCTCCATTCAGAACTGATAATGGAGACTTCAGCACTTCACTGTGCAGTATGCTACTGTGCAAAGAGAAGGAAAAAATGCACTTGGAAGAAAGAATCACAGCATCACCTAAGGACAGACCAAGATCATTCAAGCTGCCATAATAAAAAAGAGGATGGCAATGACTCCTCATACTGGGAGAGAGAATTGCATAGCCCAGAGGCATTCACTATTTGCAGGAACTAATCACAACAAAATTGTGATGATTTAACAACCATTCTTTTACAAAAGCTGTTTAATGCTAATCTGCTGCTCATCAGGATTGTTTTCTTCAAATTGAAAGCCTAAGAAAGGCTTAGGCCAAAAGGAAAGCCATAAATAAGCTTAAAAATCAGCCTGATTATGCAGCAAACCAGAAAGCTTTATCTTAAAGCTTTTCAAGAAAGCATACAGAGATAGTCTAACCTTAAGAGCTTGACTACACAAGGAAACTACTGAGCATAAATTATGACATGAATGTAACATGCACTAGCAACTCCTCACTAAATTACTAGGTGGAAATACTAAGGGTTTTGACTTAACACAGTCCATAGAGTATGTCAGGACTGCTGACGAAGTTATCCTCTCCTACTGTTTGCTACAGCCCTCTCCAAAGTACTTGTCAAAATCAATGAAGTTTAACAGCCCACACAACAGCTCCTTACTTGCTGCAGACTGGCATGTTTACTAACATATCTGGCAGCAAGTTTGGAAAGTTCTTCAATGTCACTATGGGCCATGCTGTGGCATGGTAACAACGGAGCCGAGTCTGTCACAGAGAACTGGGCCTAGTGACTCTGTCAGTCTTACCATTTTGGGCTGTGGCTAATAATGAGACAGTAACTGTATTTTGTTACAGGAATGCCTTTTAATCTATTTGCAAAGTAGATTAAATAAAGGGTACTCTAATTGTGAAATAAGAGCATCCCTCTAAGTGTTAAATAAGAGCATCCAAAAGCAAGGGTATTACAGAAGAGTATGACAGGATACAAATTATTTTAACTTAAAATATGCAAAATACCAGAGAGAAAAAAAAGAGTATAAAATGCCCATATCAAATGAGAAAAAGTAACGAACTGGAAATAGCTCTTCCTAATGACTAGATCAAGTTTGCCATAGTATTCATGTGGCCTTTCATACAGGGCAGTTTCTGTATATACCACATTGGTCATTGCTTTAGAAGGGCAGGGCTTGCAAAAGTTAAAGAAATTTTTTATCTAAAAAGGTGGGGGCTTTTTAACTTCAGGTTCCCCACCTGAAGTTCTGGGACTTGAAAGAGAAAAAGCATTTTCTCACATTCACTTCCATTTTCTTTCTCCCTTTTTATTAATAATGAGCGGTTTCAGAAATGTGATCACACTTTATGCACCTTCTCTGTCTTCACCTTTACACACTTTCACAGAAGCCTTCTATCAGAGTATGGCAATTCATTTAGCACCATCATTAATTGTTTACTAGATCTCTTAATTGTGGCAGAGGGGCTTTCTGAGCCCAAGGGACTACTGCAGTCTCTTAGTTGCAGCAGAATTGAAGAACAAATCTACGTTATAAATATGGCTGACAATCCTGAGGACCGTACGTCAGATGACATCTGACATAAGTAGAATACTGGGCTGGGGCTGGATTCAGAACCGTATGTGTTTGAGCAGGGGGGAACAGGAAAAAGGCAGAGGAAGACACACACCACCACTGTGGGAGAGGAATTACAAAAAGGGATGACAGATATGGAAAGCAACAAAAGAAAACATGAAGTATTCTTTTCCTTAGAGGTTCAGAGGGAGTTAGGAAGGGGAGACAGGCATACAAAGCCACAGAACTAACCTTGAACCAAAGAGACATTCTCCCAACACACAGATAGACAGTTGCCAGATATCTGGGTCAGGTGTAAAGATTTATGCTTCGCATTTCAACTGCAGGGTGTCAAAGAGGTTTCTGAGGTAGTCACTCATGGTGAGGATGGGAGAGAGCCAGATGTTCTGTTCATCATCTTTAACGGTTACAAACACTCTGCTGCTCAGGATGGTACTATGCTTATTGAGAGATCTGGCCTTTGCTGTCATTGTTCTATTGCAACTGTACCTAGACTTTAAGCCTCAGGTGGATGTGAATTTTATTTTTAGTATCAACACAGTCTTTCTAAAAGGCATGGGTGCACCCCCGTTGGGTTGGCAGGGAAGAAAAAAGAAAGGGACAGCATTGGGCTGAATGTTAATTGTCATTGGGAAGAAGGTGGCAGGAATGACCAAATTTACACAGGAAGGAAAGTGAAGGACAACAAGTTTGGAAAACAATGTGTTAATTTCACAGCCTTTTGCCCACCCACAATCTTCCACATTTGCCATTTGTTTGTACGACGTTCGTTCTTCTGATAATTTTTCTGGGAAAAAAGTTTATTTACGCTGTTTTATTTAGTCATTAGTCAAACTGAGTTTTTTCCCTCTGGCTACAGCAGAAAGGCTGATGCAGGAGGATGCTAGCCTTTGCTCTACTGGCAGCAATACTTAGTGTGCTTTCATTCCTGAGAGAAAGGCTGCTTCTACCCATCACTTCTGAAGTGCTTTTGGCCTTTCACTGGGGCATGGTCAACATGGTCCGGCACTAATTTATACAACACATTCACCAATTACAGAAACTACCATTGGGTTAAGGTTGAAGATTCCCATTACAAATCTGATTTCCAGTGTTTCTAAACACAGACAAGAGATTTAATGGAAGCTTCCAGGCTACAACTCAGGTGTTTTTTTCTTGTTGGTTCCTGAAATTTATTTAAGAGTTTGATAAAGCCATCAGAAACACAATCAGAAAACTGCGGTGAAATCCTAGTCCTCAGTGACATGAGGAGGTGACTAGCCAATGGAACCAGGGTGATATGAGACTTTGACCATGTACCTGAAAGTTCCCCTGGAATTTTGCAACCTATTAAAAAAAAAACCAAAACCCACATAAACAATTTAGGTAGGAAATAACAGAATCTGGCAAATGGTTTTGTTTCTTTAGTTTGCGTGAAGACTATCATTAATTATTACCTTAATATTCGCATCTAAATAGAAACTCAGGGTAAATTTCTGAGAAATACTAAGTTAAGATGCATTAAATTCCTGTGTGAACAGGAGAAGGGAAGTCATACAGCAAGCAGATTGCCTCACAAGCCATAAATCTGGTACAGACTGTTGCAGTGTTTTAAGACTTCTAGATCTCTAACCCAAATCCACAAACTTCTCTGCCATAACTAGAGATCAAGAGCATACTTTTTAAAATGTACTTTGATTAACATGCCTAACATTTGCACTTCTACGTAATTCCCCTCAATTTACAGTGTGAACAAGCTTATAACTCAGAAACTGCCAAAGTGCCATTCCAAATGAGAACAGGAAAGGGTCATCAATGAGGTTCATTAAGCACGCTAATACTGGTGGGATTCTAACAAGATACATGCATGAAAGTGCTCAGGTGACATTTTTCATGTCCTTTGCCCTTACTTAAACTGTTGAAAGTGTTGTGTACCTTTAATAGCTTCTTTTTCATCACCTTTGTGACCCTGAATAGTTTTTAAGTAAAATAAATACCTATGACCAAACTATTGGCTGTCTTGTGGCTCAGCTGTCTTCCACACTCAGCACTGGAATCACTAAAAGAACTCCACTCTTCATCAGAAAGCAAAAGAAATCTGACAAAAATAGTGTAACAGACAGTCCCCTGAATAAAAATATTGGTCTAAAAACAAGAGAAAAGGATGGTTGACAACATTAAGAATAGCACACAAAGACAGTGAGTCATAGTGGGCAATCTACAGAGGACCACAAATCAGATACAAAGGAAATCAGAGGGCTATCAAGAAATGAAATGTTAGCATGGGAAAAACAAATCACATGGCACTGTAAAAACGACAAAAAAAATCCCAAACTTGGTAAGGCAGCTGGACTCATCATCCTCCTGTGCACTGTATACCTACGGAAAACAGAAGTAAAAAACTATAGTAGTGAAAACTGCAGGTTTCCTGGGCATTGTGTGAGTAGGGCTTTACAAGGTGCAAGCAGATGGTATATCAGGTTCAGGGTGCTCTTCTTGGTCTGCTACCTCTGAATATTTGTTAAGTTAAACCTGGAATACTAAGCTAATGTTGCTGATTTGGGGAAGGACTGACAGCCTGACTCAGATGATCACTGTCTCACACACACACACGGCTTTTTCCACTATCTAAATCAGCATAAGTACACAGACGGGGTTTTGCTACATAGCACCATAGCCACCAAATCCCAACACCCGCCCCCCGCCCCCAGGGTGTTGCTTTGTCCTCATTTCAACAACGTATTTAAGCAGATTCCTTTGTCCATTTGCATTTTAGAAAATACTTATGAAGATTCTCCAGTTTAGGCATCAGACAACAATGGGACTTAATCAGAGTCCTAAAAGTCTGTACTTCAGTTTCTGCTGGATGTAAGCAGGAGGTTGAAATGAACACTTGTGTGCACAAAAAGTCTTATGAAAGCATGGCAGGAAAAGTTCAACCAGCTGTGTTGCACAGTATGTTAAAAAAAAAATGAAGGCTGCAACGGTCTGCCTTCTCCTCATGTGGAGACAAGGGGAAGGTTTTAGAATGGACAGATTATTCTTGTAATAAAATGCCCTTTTATTCACTCCAAAGAGAGCCACAGGGGAAACTTCAGAGGAGGATGGCAGGATGAGGTGGGAGGAAGTGAAAATCTCTTTGACGTAGAAAAACTTTGTTGCATTTCTCCAATGAACAAATATTAATACTTCATTTCTAGCCATCTAAAAAACAGACATAGCAAAATGTATCCCCAGCAGTAAAAGACACTGCCCTATTACCTTCCCACTGTACACATTTAAACCAAAGGGCAAATAAACGTTGGCAAACAGAAATGTGATGACTTACGGTATTTTCTTTGCTACAGTAGCTGGGAGGAGAAAAAAATCCCCCAGAAAGATTAAGAAGCAAACATAAAACTGATCTTGAAATTCCTATTTGTTGATGCCGCAGGGCAGGTACTTTTTCAACATTACACCTATTTTTGAAAAGTACCTGCCTATTGGGGCACCTATGCTACTGAAAGCTAGTCTGTTTTCAGATACAGAAACATCGACTCACTTGGTATAAAAACAAATTAACCAATGCTCCCCTGATTAAAACAGCTATTAGACATACAGAAAGTCTTCAAGAAAACATCTGTTGAAAAATACTATTTAATTTGGAGGGACTTTAGCCAAAAGGGAGGGAAACAATGTATTTAAAAGGACATGAATTTTAACCCAGGAATGATTCCTCATTTTGTAAGCTGTCCAAATTGCATATGGCAAAGCAGAAGAAGGAGGATTAAACTCTACCCATCTGCAAACTAGATTACTCTTCTGCCTTAAAGGTGCTTTTTACCCTTCCCCTCAACAATTTTGGCGTTCACTGGCTAAATCTTTTATTTGTTGCAAATATGCAGGCTAGAATAATATTATTCTTACTGGACATAAGATGTTCTCACTGGCATAACTGTTAATTCTTAGGGAAACTTTCCTAAGATTACCTTACCCCCTGCCTATTACTATTCTAGCTCCTAGCAGGAGGTGATCTTTTATTTGATGTTTACTAACTGTGTTTATTTCAAACACATTTGATTCTTAGCAAAGCTGCTGAGGTTCTGCTTGCACTTTAAATTTGCAGGTTTACTGTAAAATGCCAGGCACATTGAGATGAATCAAACTCATCTGAGCATGAATGAAATGTAGTGAGAAAGTCCCTTCTGGCATCATTTCTGGGATTAGTAATTTGTGAAATTGTGGTGATGCAAGGGAACAGCATGAGAAAGCCATTTCCTTCCCCTTTGTCCAGTCTAAATGCAAATCTGAGCCTTCTTAGCAGTTCATTTGCATATTAATGCATATAGTATTCCACTCGAGAGATCACTTCAGATTTTCTAAATTAAGTTGGGTGGGTGGGCTGAGGGAAAGGGGTCATTTTTGTCATACTAGCCCAAATATTCGTAAGATACTTTACCAAAAAGACAGAAAGAAAGCAATTATTTTACTTGCCCTATCTCTATTTCAGTTTGCCAACTGGACCACTGAGGAGATGCAGAGGATAAAAGGCAATGGTTGACCAGAAGGAGGGAAATGCTCATGTCACTGAAGAAGAACAAACATGATGAAATTAGGAAAGGGTAAGAGTGCACACCAGTCTAATTAGCATTTCTTCCTAGTAGCTTGGGAAATGTCAGCCACCAGTTGGTGGCAAAATAAAGATGTAATGTGAGTAATAATGAATTAAACTGTGGCTATTTGCATTGAAATGTTAAGATAATGATCTGAAATTACTATTGTAAATATTCCCCTTGACAGTTGAAAATTGGACTTAAAGCAAATAGTACTTTGGATGAACTTTAAGCCATGAAATCACTTCTAATGCTTTACACTCCTTTTGGCTATGACAGTGCGTTTCAGAAAGTTAATTTACCTCTGTTTTGTTCAAGCTGTTTGGTAATTGATGCATACATCATGGAGGCTTTAATGAACAACTACAGGGACTATTTACCCTATTCACTAAGTATAACTGAAACACTTGATTACTACTCCTGAGCTGAATAACCCAAAAGTCAAGCACAACAAAAAATTTTGGCTGGGGACTGGAGGAGGTGAGATCAGTAAGGATCTGTTTAAATGCAAAGAAAAAGGCAACATTTTCAGAAAATGCTTGAACATTTCACATACATCTTCTTGCATTAAGCTGCAATTTATAGTTTTGCTGTTAGCATTACAAATCGCTTAGGGAGAATTTATGTCTGTATGTCTACAAACTAGTACTGTCAGGGTAAGGTTAGCTGACAAAATGGAAAAGCAGCAGATCTCTTCACAACATCTGCTGTGTAAATAACTTTCCAGTAATAGTGCATTTATTTCCAGACTATAAATTCTAATTACAATAGCAATATTATCTAATTACAGTAGCAATATTTTTGCCATAAGGCATGTTTTTCTTAAAATATAGATGATGTAAAAACTTTAAGATTACACAGAATTACGTCATGCTCACAAAAAGTGGTTTTGCACAACTAAAAGTAACGCTAAAGACATTTAAAGAACAATGAGGCTGCTGACCATCTAAACTGAGATCTCCTTACATCTCTTTGATGGCTCTTGCTTTCAGAGTGTACTCACTTCCTGGGGGTGTCCTGCAATGGGCAGTGAAAAATGGATGCACTTCAAACAATCACAAGTTTTTCAGATGTAATTTACAGGGCTGATGAGATTCAGACTACCAAATCTATATTCAGTATATCAATCCCTAAAATCTGCATGAATAGTTAAAACTGCCTTTTCGAACTCCCCCAAAAGTCTGCCCTAGCCTAAGTCCTGCCTCTTTCCAGCTGCCAGTAGTCCCAGCTTTTCATGAACTTTCAGGCAACAGGCCTGTAGGCCCCAGCCTCACAATCTCCTTAAGTCAAACAGCTGTTTTCATGCACTGACTCTAGCATTGAATTACTGAGCCAAACTACCTTCCCCATTTATATGGATCAGCCACTTTGATAATCATCTTCCCTGTAGTTATTAGAAATACGTCATATATATTAAAAAAATACAGAAAAATAAAAGCCAGACACTGTTAGTACTTTAAATTTAAATGGTTTTGTAAAGAAAAAAGGCCCTGTAGTCTGACTATATGCAGCTTATGGTGCTTCAGGTGTTAACTGTTAGCTCTTTTTCTGGATCTGTGCAGCTTCTGCATAGTGTTCTTAAGTGGGTTACGCGAGTCCAGATGAAAAATAAACTCTATTGAATCATCTTGCATTTCATATATGCTATGTTATATTTAGGGATGTAACTAAGCAGAAATACTGTCATTGTATTTGTCATGCATTACCCTACTGCAGGAACAGTTAAGAAACATTTTCTTTTCCAGCTCATATTCAGAGTCAAGTGAGTCACTGCGTTTCTAGTCTTCCTAAGATTTTGTATTTTAGTCCTGTATTATTTTTCCGGATAGATAAAATATATTTTCCATCTCTACATAAATGTCATTGTTTCAGCAGCACAAAGGCCTTATCAATGAACAAAAATCCCCTATTTGCTATGTCCAATGCTGTGCATCCAGAACTGGATAAAAAGCTGCATAGGCTCCCACAACCTGAGGGAGTTAAGTAAGAAGAATTCAAGGTATCTTGGAAAAAATACTGGGAGAATACACTGGTATTCCCACTAGCGGGAAACCACTACACATCTCTGCACACCTCTCTCAAATTGTGAAAGCCTAAAAATAACATACAACATACAGACAAAAACCTGGAAGCAAGAAATATAGTACTGACAATGTAAAAATTTTAAGGTACAGTGTAACACATTTGACATAAGCTCTTGGTGTCACCTTAGTATCAAGATTCGGTATTGTGGGTGTATTTTCTGCAAGGCAAATCTGTGTAAAGCATGGATGAATTTGAGACTTCTGTAAGTGACCTGTCTTGAAACAGAGTTATTCAGAGATAAAGCCTAAATGAGATCTATTGGGGGATTTGGTCAAAAGTGACATGGAATGCAGACAGCTGAATGAGAAATTGGGGTGGAGAAGATTGCGCCTTGGAGCCATCTGCCCTGCTACTCTCCTTCACCACTTCTAGTTCCTGTTTGTCATCTCAGCTGCTGCTTCTACACTCATCTCCATCATGCAGAAGCATAGAAAAGACATGCCAAATAGCTGCATATCTACTTACAGATTTGATGGGGTGACTGAAATGCTTATGTGACAGACTTGCTAAAGATATGGCTTCTGTCAGCTCTGTGCTTATATATTTTCTGATAAAAACAAAGATGGGAAATGCTATACCTGTGAATACAAGTTTGATCATACACTCTTAAATCTCTTGACTTTCCTATTTTGCCTCTTACCTTAGCATTAACAGCTTTGGACATTAGACTGCCTTGATTTTTAAGGGTGGAGGGAAGGAGGGGAGAGTGGGGGGAAAGAAGGTTGCTTCTTGTTTACAGTGTTACTATTTAAACAGTTCCAGTTCAGCTTTAAAAAGCACCTTCCTTTCAGGTCAATAAAATGGCTGCAGGCCAAGTTCCCATCTGTGTTTAACTTGTATTTGCTAGCTGGAGACAATTTCCTACTAGGCCTGTTTAAAAAGAAAGCAGTGTAGTGAAAATGTATGTGAAAATGCATGTGTCTAAAGGTAAGTTCAGTCACTATGATATCTCAAAGTTTCAGTCACACCGATGTAATATATCCCATATTCTAATTTTGCCCACAGACAAGAAGTAAAGCCTTAGGGGTAAAAGTCAGGATACTCAAGTTGCACTGCAATCATTTACTAAATAAATCCCAAAGCATTCCAAAGAATGCAGCTCTGAGGTGTCCTAGAAGAGACAAAAGAAAAAAGTTTCTCATGAAACTGAACATACTTTCTTCTCCCCTTTCCTGCTTCACTCCCACATACATGTTCCAGCTAAATGAATTCATAACTTCTATTTTCTCGCTAAGTCTTGTCCTTTCTTTTTATGAAGAAATACCAAATATTTCATCAAAACATTCTGAAAATTCCTACATTACTATGCTGCTATTCTGATGCCAGCTCTTACTGTACAAAGAGACACTATTCCACAAGACAGACCCCCCCCATGCAGCTAATGAGATCCTGAGACAGAAGGTGTTTTAATCTACAGACAAAGCCTCAGCTTTCAGGCCTCTTGATTCCAAAGCTTGAAGTCCTAAGACTTGAGCAATGTAGCTGAAGCAACATGGAAGCTTCCTTACTCAGATCATAAGCAGACAGCTCTAGAGTTACTATTGTAAATTTCCCAGCTCCTCCTTCATTCTGTCATGCTTTTCCGGCAGACATTGTACTTTAGTGGAAAACAAGCATAATAATTTCACCAGATCCCTGCTTGGTGAAGTAAGAGTATCATGAAGTCCTATTAAAATTTTGAAAAAAAGTTGGTTTCAATCTGATACTGAAAAATGCCTCATCTCTCCTCTTTCCTTCCTCATCCCTTTGTGCATATTACCACAAATGAACCAGCCTAATGAATGTATGACCTTTGCTTCACCTGTAGATCCTGTCCTTTCTCTCCAGAATGGAACTGCAGCCACTGCAGTATCAGTACTTTCATAAGAGTGGCCCTGCGTCTCTGAGAATGGGGAAGAACATTTTCCCTAATTGGTGGTGAAAGTGAAACCAGAAAAGGGAGAGAATTTGGGGTGACAACACTGCACAGCAGACCTAAAAGACACAGAAAGTTGTTCACAACAGAATGCCACAGTATGTCTGCAGCAAAACATACAGCAACAATGTAAGAAACAAAGCAGAACAAGAGATGACAAGCAGAGGTTGATGGGACATTTTGGAAGGCTGAAGACAGGTTGCCTGAAACGCTGACCTATTCGATATATAGGTCAGCCTGCCATATGTAATGAGCTGTTGCAGTATGTTGTAAAACTGCTGCAAGAAACCACTGCTATAGCTTTATCTCTTTCCTATTAGGAGTAAAGGTCAGGCACAAGCTCCTTCTGTTGCTCTTGGCTGTTCTGAGTGAAGGCCATGGAAGGAACCCATTACAGAATAAAAGTGAATTGCTCCAGGCTCCGAAGTTGCATTGCCAGTGGGGAGGCATATTGCTAATAAAAATGGGCTGGTAGTAAATCATTTAATTTCTCGGCTGCTCCTACCCTCATTTTCAGATGGAAGCTGATGTTTTAAGAGCTTCAAAATTCAGCTCTGATCAGGAAATGAATTTAGTTGTTTGAAAAGCATCTGTTTGAAACAGCTTTGTTCCTTCTTTAGCCTCAGTGAAGCTTGAAATCAGCTGCTGACAGAGAGATGCAAGTGTACAATCCTCTGTTTTTTGGGGTTGGCTTTTTTTCTTTTTAATAAATTACAATGAAATGTCTTTTCTCATTAGCATGCTGTTTCATCAGTATTGCTAGGGCTTGCTACAGAAGGACCACCTATAGGTCTGTTAACTCATGTGAGAGCCAGGGAGCCTGGGTTCCACCTGTGCTGCTCTCTGCTGAGTGGTTTTAGGAAGCCACTCCATTCTCCTGTGCTGTTGTGCCTGATCCTGTTTTAGGCCATCAGGTCTTTAGGGAAGAGACTGAGTTTATTTGCAATTTTGTCTAGTTTATGTAAATTTGTGTAAAATCAATGTGTCTAACATCAGGTACTGTTATTATAGGATGTAAATATCATAATGCAATAAGAAATAATTCTTACATTTTGGTTCCCAAATACTATGCTAATTGGGGGGGGGCTCGGACCATGAACGACTCATTAGGATCATTATAACTTCTAGGTATATTCAAACTTCAACTTCAAGTTCCTTGTCTTTTCTTTTACCTTCCCTTACAGAATTCCTGTTTTACTTATACCATATTCTGCCCCATCTTGGATCTGCAAGACATTAGACTGCTTACACAAGTGTTCTCTGTGATCACTCCTACCCCTACACTGCTCCAACTTCAAGGTGGTCACTAGTTTGCTGGATTAAGAATCTGAAAGTAAAGAATACTTCCTTAACTGTACTTGCTCTATCTTTATGACAGCTGAAAGTGATGCATTATTACTGCAATCAGAATGTTACTTTCAAATATTCATGGAACTGCATTTTTTTTGTCTTGCCCAATAGCTGAGATTGATAAATTTTAACGGTCCCCCTTATTGATCTTGTACTTTGCACCAGCCTAGTTTATTGGCCAATTTCATTTTAAAGGGGCTTATGTACTCTATAAAATTAAGGTAAATTAGTACATTTCTTGCACTTCATAAAATATTTAGAGGCCAAACATTGCCATGAATAGTGCTTACATTCTACTGAGATGATTACTTTGAATATGAGAGGGTTTAGGGGATGTGTAAAAGTTTCAATCAGCTGCACATAAGACGACCCTCGGCATCATAGAATAAGATTCTGAAAAGCAGACAGTGTTAAGAAAAGGAAAGTTTAAGTAAACATATAAAAATAGCTTATTATATTTCCTTCATGGCACAGTTTAAGTTACTTGCTACCAATTTTAACACAAAAATAGATTTGTGTGACTAAAGAAGATCACTTATGCACTTCAGTATAGGCAACCCACAGCTAACCTCTTTTCCCAAAGTGACATAAAAAATTAGTAAAAGAAAATCAAGCAGTTTCATGATACCATGCAGAGGAACAAGTGTTTCTGATACGTTTAACAAAATCAGTTAGAATGAAACTGGCAAAAATCTGCTGCTTCAGAATTGATTCTTAGGTTTGCAAAGTATATTGTGCTTTTATTTTTCATGCTAGCATAAGCATTTCCTGTTTTGTCGTTTCCAAAAAAATTAGTATCAGCATCGACAGTGGGTGGCAGGAAGTGGAAGAATCTCATCTAAGTCATTCCATACCCATTTTTTTCTTCATATCTAGCATTTCATTAGGTGTCAGAGATAATACTTTAAACATAATCAAAAGAAGGTAGTTATTAATCCTGAAAAGTAGAGAATGGGGTCATTCTTTACTTTTGTTAAAAACAGAATGTGATTTAAAAAAGCTTGTAGGTTTCTCTGAAAAATTGTTACATTTTTCAGAAAAGTCTGAATTGATAAAGAAAAAAGGAACAACAGGAAAAATACAAAAAAAGAATTTAAAATATATTTAAACTCTAAGTTATGAAACCAATGGAAAGCCTTTTCCATTCCAACTTTGTCTTAGGCTTTGGTTTGGATGAAAGTATGTTCAAGTCTTTACAGTATGTGACTTTGAATCAGGGTTCTGAGATATATTTCCAGGTCTGCTGTTACTTTGTTCTGCATTTTCAAACAGAGTATTTCTACTTTTGTGCTTAATTTTCCTTCCTACTTTACCAATAATGCGAACTCTGTCAACTCACAAAGCATCTTAGAACACAGAAATATGAGCAGGGACTTATGGTACTTATGGGATTGGGATGCAGTTATACACTGCATTACACCACCATTTTTAATTTGTTGGACTGACCTTGAGATACACATGACTACTGCAGTAATAGAGTAACATACAAGTCACCTGTTTTGTGTGATAGCAAATGATAAATGATAAAGAATGATAGATTCAGAATTTCAGCCTCAGATAATTATAGACTCTGCAGCCAGGCTCCAGTAAGCTGTTGACAGGTATATACAATCCCCCAACTGTTCAGAACTGTGCCTGTATGCTTTGTAATACATATTTTGGCTGATGGCATTCAGATTTTACTTTAGAACACATTATTATACAAGAACAAATAAAAGGCTAAATATTTTAGCAACTCCTTCCTTGCACTTTAAACAATAAACATTTTTTCCATTATTGCAGATGTACCTTGGCTTTTTGGGATATACAAGGTAAGCACACAAACTCTGTTGTCTACCATATATTCATGAATAAAGCTTCCAGGCAGATGGTAAAGTACAAATACTACTACAAATAATACGTAGCATGTCTTTTGATTATAAACAGCTGCTCGAAAACACAAATTAGGTGCTTAATAAGTTATAGCCTCTTTCTACCTTTTCAGGTGATAAGTTCTTAACATTACTTCAAGAAAGTGCTGTGAGGAATTTTTGAGACCTCTGAAAAAATTAGTAATTTTGAAAATCAAATGTACAGTAACATTTATAAAGTAAGCCTTTCCCACATTTCTTTGCTTGTTCTCTTTCAATAAAAAGTCACAGAAGACAAGATCAACACCCAGCTGATACAGAAATACAGTCCAATACTGTATTTCTACTGTGCTCCCTTCTGATCTTTCATTTAAAATTTCAGATCCTTTGAACTTCACCCATCTTCCTTTTTTCATGTCTTGCTCCCCTTTCCGAGATAAGTTGTTTTCAGTTTCTGTATCCCTATCTTCTTCCAGAAGGCTGATAATTCTCCTTTCACAACAGCTGAAACTTGGTAGTATCCAGTAAGGCCCACAGTGGATTTCAAAAAGAGGACAAACACAGAATAATCATGTCTAGATATAGCCTCCCAGACTCCAAATATCATCTGTTAGTCAGCTTCCTATATAGCCTGATTCAGAGGCTCTACAGCCCCGATGGACTTTTCCTCTATGAAATTGTCTAACCCTAATTTATACTCTCTGCCTCCACAACAACCTGTGGCAATATGTTACCCAATTTTAGTATTGCTGAGCAAATGTACAGCTGATAAACATAGACCTATTACTCATTTTAGTGCAATTCCTATGCTTCTCACAGTTCAGGAATGTGTCCTTAAATGCTTATGGGATATGCACATTAGCCTGACTATAATCTAAGACATGCAAATTGGTCTTTATACCAATGTAAAACCCATTAAGTCAATGGAGTTTCACATGGACGTATGGTCTGCCCACACAGATTGAATTACAGGTTGAGGGCTATAATTGTAGCAAACAGCACATAATTACTAGAATGACACTCTCTTTGTTACCTCTGAACACTGAGAATATTTCCTATACTAAAAAGGTTATTCATAAAGATAGTACAGTTCCATTACAAAAAATAAATTGAAAAAGCTACAAGAAAGCCAGAGCCTATTTTTAATACTTCTATTTGTCATGAAGTGATAGAGAAGTCAAAACTTCAAATTAGTAAGATAAGGTAAAAACGTATATGAAACTTCAGTAGTGTCTGGTAGTTGCATTGTGCAATTGTACTCATCAAAAGCTATCCTGACAGCTTTTTCATACTAAGTTAAAGGAAAGTATAATTATGTGTTTATATTTGGAAGTTCTAAGAATTCTGTGTACATATTTCATTTGACTGTATCACAAAAGAATAATTTATTGCAACTACCTAACAAAAAGCTCCCAAACCTGGCTGTTTCAATTCCTCACTCATTTCCTTCAGAATGCCTTTTTCATATTGCCGTAAGATTTCATCTCTCCAGCCCTGTGCTGTAAACTTCTAGACTGTAACAAACCTCAGCCTCAAAAACGTCAAACACAATGAAAAATGGAAATCACCATAGAGTAAGCTGGTCTCAGAGCTCCTCTGAGCCTCACTCACTCTGGCTCCTGGGTCACTGCCTGAGCTGAATATGCAAGCTTACCACTACCACCCACACTGTTGTTGATGCTCTGTGCTATGTTACTAGAGTGAAGTTCACAGGGAAGAAAGCATCCATTCAATTCTCCCCCTTCTCTCCTCTTTTCCTCCTGCTTCCTTAACAAGAACATAGCATAGGAGCTGTGAATAGTTACATTTTGAACAATGCCCATTTTTCTTAACCTCCACCATAAGCCACACTCGTTAATGACTTCTGTGAAAAACAAGAGTTTTAAAGAATGTACCAGTATGTTAGAAAAAGTCTACAGGGCTGATCTGGGAACACATTCTTTTTTTAATTTAAGGATTGCACTGACTATAAGCCAGGGAAGGAGAGGGTCAGTGTCTTTAGACTTGCTTTGTTATGACATAAATACAGAATACGATACATGCCTTAATATTTGCTTTGATGGTAAAGGAAAATTCTAAAAAATCTAAAAAAGGAAGACTTGGTCTGCTATGTCAGCTTCAGCAGTCATGTGAACGGACTTTCCCCCGCAGTCCCACCATAGCCTGGCTGGGGCAGGCAGCAGGTAAGGGAAGGAAAATATTTTCCTTTCAGACTAAGCTTCTTTTAGAGGCAAGATCAACCTTTTGGTAATTGTAAAACAAGAATTCAAAAGCAGCTTTTAAAAAGAACCTCCATTATTTCCTCAATTCTCTATCAAGATCTGTGTGGCCTCAGTGTCTGTCCCAACACTGCCAGAGACACTGCCACAGCAGGTAAAGATAAGGAGGAAGCTGATGTGCTAGAGAAATCATCTGAGATATAGACAAGCAGAACAAGGTGATTGTATCAGGCACTCTGATGTTATATTGAGCTATTGTTTAGTAGACCTAAAAGGAGTTTGATTTTTATTTCCATGCTAGATAGTGTGATCTATTTTGTTTGCTTGCTCTGGTAACCCTAAGGCAAGTTCAAAAGCTTACTTAGAGAAATGTTCCTTTAAAAAACACAATTTAGTTCAGCCCTTTTTTTCCCCCATCAGATCTTATTCTAACAAGTAGACCAGATGCTTTGGTGGTGTGACATTGTTTCAGTGAAGTTACGAAAACGAGTATGATTTAAGACCCCAGCTGAGGAGCTGGCTGCACACATGGAGGTATCATTAAATTACAGGAAGACAAACAATGACTAGCTGTTTGAAGTATATGGATTCCTACTGGTTCCTCATGAGTGCATGCGTGCATTTGCACACTTTCTGACACAAGTTTAGCTTGGTCAGAACAATGCTTAACATGGTTTCAGTATGCACAGTCATATGTTATAGATAGATGCATCCTGCTGTACAACAAGCAGCTCTAACTCACAGTGACTGGCACAGGAACAATTAATTCTGACTTGCAAGGCTTTCTCACAGTGTGTGGGCTCTTTTAAATTATTGATAATGATTTGGAGAATACAGAGCCATGAATAAGAGTGCAGCTGTTTCAGTTGCTTTTTTATAGTTAAAAAAGACAAACAAATTATATGTCTTAAGTGACAGCCTATGAAGATTAAAGGTAATTCACCTTCCTCAAACCTAAGGTTTTAAAAAATATTAAACAACAACTTTGATATCATTCTCTGAAATCAAAGAACAATGAAAGTACCTGGAACCCTGCTGATTAAGAATACTGATTTCCCAGAACAAAACCTAAAAACTATGATTTGGATCAGGCTGTGTTTTTAATAATGCTCATGCGTGAATTTTATTATCGTATCCAACTTCAGCAGTTCTGCAGACCAGCCGAGGTTCTGGGTGATGCATGCAATCAGAAATTCACCAGCATCATGGCAGGCATGGTAGTGTAATGCAAACATATATCCAACTGCTAGGACTTCTGTGATTAAAAACATTACAATGTAAAACAGTCATCGAGAGTTTACTTTTAATTTAATTTTTAATCAGCTTTATTTCAATCAGAAAATTGTATTTAGCAAAGCTCATTAAATGACATCTATAAGGAAAAAGAAAACCACCTTACTACTATGTTCGTAGCTTTTATGTAAAGTTTAGAGTTAGTTTATGGCCAATGACCAAGTTATAAGCAGAGAAATCTGAAAAATACTAGGTATGATACAATCCAGTAATTTATTTAAAAAAATCTCAAAGTACTATATTGGGTAATACTCTCTAGTAAGCTGTCTATAGCATGAAAATCCATTCTGTTGAAATCAAAACATTATCATCATCAGGAAATGCATGACTATATTAACCTGCATTTTATTTTTCTTTATAAAGACTGCCAAAAAAATGGACTAACAGCTTCTGCAGTCTTTAACTCTAACTGCCTTTTAGGGCCAATGCCTCTGCATTATTTTTCACCTAATCTCTGTAAGACTAGAGATAAACTAGCTGGCTTTCATAAAATATCTTAATGAAAAGGTGTTAGTCTAGAGAGGGGTATGGGAAAAAAAGACCCAGTTTGGAGCAGTAAGCTGAATCAAAGTCTCCCGTTTTGCAGGAAAATTCAAAAAGCTCCTGGTGCCACTTGGCTACTCCTGGTGCTGGTGGAAGTAGCGCTTCCTGGAAAGCATGAAAGGATTTAGTGTTATTCTGATGCTCAATTTAAAATGAAATGCTTTGCGTAGATTTTCATGGAAATGTGATTAGTGATGCTAGCATTGTTTAACCAACTTCCAGCACTGCAATGAAACAAAACTCAAAAAATAATGCTGTGTCTCGTGCAAACCAAGTTCTTTCCCAAGATGGCTAAACTTAGCAAAGAATGATCCACTGAATACAAGATGTTCATGAGCCTGCAATACTGTTGCTATCTATCCACTTAAACTACTAGGTTGGTAACTGTCTTTCATATTAACATTACGTTGTTTTTGATAGACGTACTTCTGGGACTGAGCTTTTAATTAACACTGTGACCATTTCACAGAATTGCTGCAGGAGGAGTCATTCCAGTAGAGAACCTAAGGGACAGAGAGCATCTCATCTATGTAGCTGAGAAAGAAAACTACCCACAACTGGCTGCAAACAAGGTCATAGTCATATGATACAATAGTAACAACAGTTACTATTTAAAACTCTGCATGCTAGTTAGGAAGCTGGTGTTGGATTAAGACTGTGCACATGATCAACTATGGCTCAGCTATAGGCAATACCTTGCCAAACTATATAATTGATCACTTGTAATCATGTGATGATAACCTAATGTGTCAAGGGAAGTATACTGCAATGCAAATTATTTTTCACCATCTGTTTATTGCGTAAATATTTTTACTCCCTCCATTAGTTACCATCTGCAGGATGATACCAGTCAGTTTATAAAGCTTTATGTCAAAAAGCAAACAGTGCAATAGAGCCAATTCACCATCACTAACTTCTTTGCAACATTCAGACGGAATTAATGACAACTGTTCTATTATAAAGACACAATTCTATCAGGTCCTAAATCAAATCAATTCATTGTAAATGGAATTAGAATTTCTTATTTAGTAATTTAGACATCTAAATTATAGAAACCAAACATACTGTTAAAAACAGGTTAGTTTCACACCAGGTTACTACTATATCTGGTTGTGAGAAATTAGTAATGTTATTTACATACTTAAATAATGACTCGAACAAACCAAAGAAAAAAAAAAGTGTTACACCACAGAACTGCCAAAAAGTATTTGCTTTCCATTAACATGGCTAAAAAAGTAAATATAAATAACTGAGTTTCATGTAACCACATATATTTCAGAAGGTTGATTTAGAAACTGCCCTTGAGAAGGCAAATTATCTGGACTTATTGCTTATTCTTTTATTTTTTCCCAGAGCTCTTAACTAATTAACATTTTTATTTCACTGATATTAGTTAAAGGCATGCTTACTTATGTCTGAAAATTTTTTACAATTAAAACATTAACATTTTCATATTTTGGTCATAACAAAATTTACCATTTCGTTCAACTCAACATGTTCTATATTCTGTTTGGTAGGAAATACTGAAAAAAATGTTCTTTCAAACAGAAAACTCTAATTACTAATTTTCTCATGCAGATACCAACATTATTGTTCCATGAGCTTTAAAAGGGGATTTATGCAAACGGTTCATAATAAAGATCAGGAATCTATAGGTGTCAGGAATGTAAACTTAGCAGTATTACAGCAGCACCAAACAAATAATTAAAAAACACACGATATGTATCCATGAGATATATATAAATCCTTACATAGTAAAGCATTAGCTGCATCCCTACTTCAGTGCAGAAGTACTGGTGAAATAGATGCTGGCTTGCTAACTGTTCCTGTCAGTGAGGTGCCATTTTTTTGTAGAGGCTTAACCCTCAATAATGCACACATAACCTGGACATGAATTTGAGCACTCACAGCATGCACTCTTTTCATGAAGGGGACAAGCAGTTTCTCCCTATTCTAACTGAAGCTTTGCCATAATCATAACAAGGCATTCTGACTAGGTGAGATTAGCGTATTTTGTGAGTGCTAAGTGAGTACACGCAAGTTCACGCTATCCACTCTGGAAAGAGGCGCTTGCAGCCTGCTTACCAGTGGCAACAATTAAAAGATAATAAATTCAGATAAAGAACTAGTTTTTGCAGCATTCAGGTAAAGTCTCAATGATCAGAATGTGCAATGCTTCAGACAAAGGCCTATAACCCCTTCGTGTATTTCACACCCACAAATTAGATTAGTGATTCTGGTTCATCAATATTTAGGAAATCTTGTCCCTTCTTGCGGGTGCACATCTATTTATTTGGTGATGTTTCTGAGGCACACATACAGCAGCAAGGCTGTGATCTTATAAAAATACCACCTACCTTTCTGTTTACCCTATGTCATTTCCCAAGCACCTTTCCCTTCTTTGTTTCCAACTGCTTCTCTTGCAGAGCAGAAAATAGGAGAATATTGCATGTAAATTCAATCCTCACTACAAACAAACACTACACACACAAATTGGGCAAGTGAATACCAGTTCTCTAACACAGAGTTGTGACCCACACGTTTAAATTCACCATTCCAACATCTGGCTCTGGGTATTTAACCTTCATGCTGTGTGTGCATATTTCTCATGTGTTTACTTTTTTTTTAAACTATATGTATATAGTTTTTAAAGAATCAGTAACAGAACCAAATACAGACTTGATCTATATTGATAGATAGTGCAAATACATAAAGTGTATATACACTTTGGTCGAAGAATGAAGAGTTTGCAGATATACATTAAATCTTCACAACTAACCACATAGGGGAAAAAAGTGTCTGTAATTAAATTATTTAGAAGACCATAATGCTGGCATATTTACCAGAAAACTATCTGAAACAGCTGCACCCATTTTACAAGCCAACAGTCACAGGAAAACAGCAAGCAGATTTACATTTTTTAAAGGTCTAAAGGGGTCAGACTGGTTCAGTGATTCTTCAAATACATAGTCTGCCATTTGCTACTGCCAGATCCACCTCTTACAAAATGGAATGAGAAAGGTGAGGATGGCTGTTTTATGCTGCTGACATCTGGATTTACTATTGTTCAAGTGCATTTTAAATGGGAAAAATTAAGCTTTAAAAGAGGTATCAGTGTAAAGCATACATAGAGAGCACAAAATATTGAAGTACAACTGACCAAAGGGAACAAACACTAAAATCTCACGGAGGCTCATTTACTCTTCTGCCCCATGCAGAAGTCACTTGGAGAACTGTTTATTCATGAGTTAAACTATTATTTTCAGGCAGGAAGTTCCAGTAAGGCAAGTTGAAATTTAGGAATTATGTAACGGTAAAATACAAGCTGTTAACAAAAAAGAATGAAAATCTGAGTAAGTCCATGAAGATACTTTCTTAGCTCTTTTTCTACCTAGCCTTTTTCTTCCATATATTGCTGGAATACATGGCTCTTACTTATTGCATTGAATTCACCAATGTACAACATCTCCTTGGAGCAGTATCATGCACCTTAAATATACGTTCTTGAAGGTGTCAAGATAAGTCCATGAAAACATATTTTCTTTTCTATGAACGACTTCAGAGGCAAAGATTAACCATAATGTATAGCACTACTATGCAAAAAAGAAAAAAAAAGTCTGATATACATGCCTGTAGATTTACAGTACGTTTCTTCAGATAAATTAATTCCAATCTGTAATATGATTACTAAGTGGCCAAAACCACTCTTGCTATTTTCTTCAAAATGCATACACAAGGCTCCAGCCACTACTGGCATTCTGATTAACACGGCTCATGCACAGAACAAGGTCAGAAGAAAAACAGATTGTGGCTTAAAGAAAAAAATACTTAAATTTATACTTTTTTTCCCCCCACTTGGAAATGTTAACTTTTTCCTCCTTAAGCTCTTCAAATCCTTTTTTGCATGACTAATTTATTTTAAAAAATACTGATTAGTTAAGGTTTTTAACAATATTATACATGTAGAGTTCTCGTCTCAGCAATTTTCTCTGCAAGTTCTCCATTTAGTAGGGAAAACAATTGTTAACAGCTTGTATTTTACCATTACATAATACCTAAATTTCAACTTGCCTTACTGGAACTTCCTGCCTGAAAACAATAGTTTAACTCACAAATAAACAGTTCTCCAAGTGACTTCTGCATGGGGCAGAAGAGTATTTAACAGATTTCTATTTTTTATTGAAACTATTTCTCCATACTAAATCTACTTTTGAGAAAGTCATATTAAGGAGGAATAGAGATTGTGATGATGTTATTCTTCTGGCCTTGAAAGACTATTTACATCTTTTCTACAACACGATATAGGCCAAATTGAATTGGATAGCGTCTAGGGGGATTACCACGTGGTATCCACACATCATCCCATTAATCACACTCTAACCTCTCAAGCTGTTCAGCACCCTCTCCTCACACATTATAGCCAGATTTTTCAGCAGAGCTAAGGATAAGGAACCAGATGGAACCTGGTAGTTTCTGCTTTTCACTACCCAGTTATTTTATCTCCTCAACTGTTTTGAAGCTTTCAAAGATGCCAATCATACATCTCCAAACCTGTGTACACAAAAAGCTTTCAGTAGGTTCAATTTATTAGGCCTAGATCCATTAAACATTAAGCTCTTTGCCCTGAGAGCTGAATTGAGAACCTTGTATTACACAGTCTCTGCAGTTGTTGTCTCTGTTTGGCACAGAGCTAATCTGGCAATTTGTTATTACAAAAAAATTGCTATTATGACAAGTAGGAGAGCTGCTTTGAGCTAATCAGTAGCAAGTGGGAACATGAGTCAGCCAAACCTGCACCTTTCCTGCAATAGGTGTATCAGACTTCCACTCTCTACAGTTAAATCTTGTTAAAAGCTGAGAAATAAACTCAGTGAAACAACCAAAACCCCAAAACCTCAAAACTCATTGTTGAGCCATTAAATAAAAAGCTCTGAAAATAAACCTTTACCTGCATGCTTATAGAGTGGTCTGTTTTTGCAGCCGTGCTTCAAAGCAGCGTCCTGAGTGGGGCAGACAGTGGCCTCAGGGATGCAGGAGACACCACCCACCTTCCCTCCCTTCAAAACTTGCCTTTGAGGCTGCTCCCTGATACTAACAGAACCTGAAAGTCCCCTGCTTGCTAACTGCCTGTAAGGAGTCAACCAGCGCCCCCCCTCTCCTCCCACCATTTCAGGAGGGGATAAGCCAGAACCGCCTTCTCTTCTACCAGCCTCATCCGCCTTAGCAAACCATGAGAATATAGGCATTCAACCACAAACGCCCATTTAAACAATTCAACCAGCTAGTGCAATCACAAACCTCATCTTATTCAGCACCTCTTCCTACTCTGAAGGCAATGCCTCAGGCTGTCTTTAAAAGGAAAACCAGAAATCCAGCGGCGTGAGGCTTTTCCTTAAAGTAACAGCGACGCCCTCTCTTCCTCTCACAAAATGGCGGTTCCCTCATGGCGCGCGGGAGAGGGAGCCTGCGTTCCCGCCCTTTGCCCGAATCAGCTCGTAGCGGCCGCTCCTCACAGCCTCCTGCTACGCGCCGGCTGCGGTCGTTCGTCGTGTCGAAGCTGTGCCACAGGGTGGGAAGGTGAGCAAAATTAACAGCAGCAGAAAGTGGAATTACAGCGGGGAGAGAGGTGAGTTGAGGGATTGGAGAATCACACCTGTGCAGTTTCTGCAATTAATTCAGTAGTTACCGTGCATAAATGAGCAGCCAGACTGTGTATCCTACTAGGTTGTAGAGGCTGGGCTCCCTTCCTTCCTCGCTGCATACTTAGTTATTTTTGGCAGAATTACTCAGCTTCGATGAGGAAAGTAGAAAAATGTATCCTAAGTAAGCTCCTATCCTTGGAGATGGCCATTTGTACATTCAAGTAGACTTTATAATGTAACACTCCCTACAATAATATCCATTAACCAGGGGCTCATGATCATCTTCTTCCTAATTTGTGTTCAGACATGGTTTCAAGGTAAATGCTGTTTTACTCAATCCTGCCCAAACTTAGTTCAAGTTAAGGTGCAACTTCAAGTTTAAAATAAAGATATAGGCATTTTGCCGTTCATTCCTCTGTAGGATCAGCTGAGCAGGCTTTCAAGATCATGGTTTTGGCCTCACGGGGAATTTAGGCGCTTGAGTCCCATTTACAAGTATACATCTTTCTTTCAATCTGCCCCTAAGGCCCTTTAGTACAACAAGAGATTTACAATTCCTTGGGTGTTATTTTTCATTTTGATCATAACCTCTCCTCAGAGAGACCAGGGAGTTAACTGAGAAAAATTTTCCTTGTGGAAGAGAAATGTGAATTCTGAAACAAAATGGGCAACTAGCTTTTTAATTTAAGCATAACTAATACTGAAGTGCTAAGTAGGGTTTGATTAATAAGAAACAGATTCAACCAATTATAAGACATGGAGTAAATGTTCTTTCACTGATTCCCTCAACCAACTTGCTCCTGGTGATTAATTGTAATAGCATTTTACATGTAGATAGATTTAAGCACGTGCATAAGCTTATGAAAGATTGGGATCTAAATCATGTCCAGAGGTCAAATTACTGTTCAGAGTAATGATTCCCTACATATTTGTTCAACTCCAGTTTATTGTGCCACGGCATCTAATGACTAGGGCCTAAATTTATATGTTAACAGCAAAAGCAAAGATTTTGAACAGAAACCTGTAGGAAGTAACATTTGTAGAGCTGCTTTGGACAGTCCTTTTTTTATTTAAATAGATGGGTCAGTGACCTCCATCATCCTTGTGTCTGTGCTCAATGTTCCACTGTGCAGCACAATCCCTTGATTGAGAAGAGCTATTAGAAAACTCAGCCGGCTGAAAAATCTGACCTGCTGAACACTCTTAGGTACTTTATAATCAAATAAATGATCACATATATTCTCTGCTGACAGTTTATGGCTGTGATTGCAGAACTGCTGAATATTGTTAATGTGCCTGCAGTTCTGTAATGAATTGTTTCTTCAGTTTCTGATTTACCTTCTTTAAGAAGTTATTTGACTTTAATATTTTTCAGGACTGTGATCAACAGTACTCCAAATTTCTCCCATAATATTGTCACAGGCTTCTTGTGATAAGTTTGTTTTTAACTTTTTTAGCTCATATGTTGTATTGGGGACTTTTGTTTGTTTTTAATTCTGGATTGTCACAGATGAGTTCAGAGTTCATCTTTCAATTCATGCAGGGTTTCTCAGATATATGTGAATCTAAAATGACGTAATATTAAAGTATCTTTTTTAATGCGTACTTAAATATTGATTGCTTTTCTATTCCTTTATTTGGTAAGAATATTTCAAAAAGCGCATAATTCTGAGAACCATGAAACATGAATTTATTTCAAGTTGCTCCCCCCTTTTCAGTTAGGCAAACTGTAGTTAGCCTGAAACATAGATTTGCTGTTATCCTGCTTGTGCACTTAGCCTCATAGCATTATAGCAGACAAAAAAAAAAACAAACCACAAGCTATACTGTGGTGGAGATAAAATGGCAATGTTAGCTACTTAAGCAAAATGTGCTAGAATTGTGAATGAAACTGAACTATGCCTTTGAGCTTCGTTTACCCTTTACCTTTGATGCAACTAGGACAAGCAGAAAGACTTGCTTTAAAAGACATTCGTTTGGCTTCTGTAGAGCAAAATGATTAAAGATATATTAAAAGCTCTATTCTTTTGTTGTTGAACATTATGATTTACCACTGGAAGGAGCTAGAGTAATGATGTTGAATTACTGAAGAAACCAGCATAGGGCCAGCAAAATGGTTAAATAATCTGTGAGAAAAGGAAAAAGGGAATCAGAATCTTACCTGAGAGAAAGAAAAAGTAGTCAGTTATTTTCTGAGATGCAGAGAGATGTGGTTCTGATTTAGAAACTCTTACGTATTAAAAAGGGATTGTGTGAAAAGCAAGTATGATAATTTTAACATGAAATTTATTTTCTTCTTTTAAAAAATAAATTATGTGGGTGGAAACAAAGGGAAGTTAGAAAGAAAAAGCTGCTCAGATAAAATAAGTTGTCTGTGCTTGGTAAGCCTGCAAGTTCATATACAGGGACTGTTACCTAAGTAAGGAAGTGGGTCAGTTTATTAATCAGATTTTTTAGTTTGTTTAAAACTCATCATTTTCATAAGGATGATGAAAATTGATCAATAACTTGACAGGTATGGAAAGCCTTCTAGTCTCTTTTTTTTTTTTTTGACGCTCTGTATAATGTAACTGACACTTCATCCTGTTTAAATGTTACTTGTCTTGGAAACTTTGACCTGCTTTGCTCACAAAAATCTGGTTTTAATTTCGAGTCCAGGGGAGGGTCAATTAAGGGTATGCATGTGGTTGAGAAAGCTTAAAGTCTAGCAGGGTGTTTAATCTGTCTATTTTATTATAAAGTGCGGGAAGTAACAGTTTATTTTAAGCAGGGTAGTTTTGATGTACAACAACCTGAAAATTCTGGATAGGGAAGCAGAGTCTGACTAACAGTTACAGCATAGAGAGTAGATTTGTTCTAACAAAACTTTAAGTTCAGGCATTTTTCCAAAAAGCAAGACCTGAACCAGTGGGTGCCACAGCCCGAGCTTAGCACAAATGCCCAAATCCTCCCCAAAATTGGTATTACTATAGCCTGACCTGTAGCTATGGCTAGGAAAGCCATGTAATGACAAGACCCAAGAAAAGCCAAGATCAGCACATGCTTAATGAGCTCTTTCATATTTGCTTGCATCTGTTATTAGGAGAGCATAATTTCCGGTTATCGTCTGTGTTCTTGTCTTAGGCAAAAGACTGATGAAGAATCAGTCACCCAAACTGATTACCATCCTGTCTGATCTCATTCAAGAACTAGCGATGAGCTAGTTACCTTTATCCCATCCTAATGTTCATTATTGATGTTGCTATAAAAGTTGCTTCATGCTGAATGGGAAGTGCGTGGAGTTTTTTTCTTTGGTGAGGGTAACAGTTACTGAAAGATGAAAAAGCCTAGGTGATGCCATATGATTTGATGAAAACATCTTCCTTTTCTGAAGAATGGTGCAGGGGGTCTAACCCACGGAATCATCTCTTGATTTACAAGTCTGAAGCAAATCCTCTACACAGAACCTGCTAGTAGTTCCCTGTTTCCTCTTCCATATTGCTGCTTGCAACAGTCTCTTTTCTGCCTTATATTCTGTGTAGCTATTTGTGGCCCTACAGTGTAACCCACCATTTTCCAGTTCTGATTTGATTTACTTACACACTATACAAAATGACCTCACAAGGACAGCAGGAACGCAGGCCCGTTGCATTTAAAAGCTCTGTTCCCACATCAGCCTGATACATCTGACACCAGTGTCTTCTGATTCACTCGCATTCCCTGTATCTTGACAGTTGCTCAAGCACAGCATTTTGTTGAAGTTGCGCTTTTAAATTAAAGTATTGGAGAGCTGTGACTACTATCCTGTCTTTTAAGAACAAATTCTTGCAATTGTTGGGATTATAGTGCTATGGCTGTTGACTGATGGCTCAGGAAAAAAACTCGTATGTCCTTTGGTGTTTCATTCATTTATTTGTTTTAGGCTGATCCCTTTTCTAGCTCTTATTTTACTGGGATAGCTAAAAACATTCACCTGCAACAGCTGTACCCAGCTTACTTTAGACTGGTTTGGGTGTGGGAGAGTGGGTGGGCAGAGGGGTTAAACAGGCATGTAGGTTTCTGTAAGCCTGTTTTCTGGTAATCCTCAGTAACATTTGTCTTTACTTTTGTGGAACAGAAAACTGAAAGCTTCTAGTTGTAATACTACAATAAAGAACACTTGAAAAATCTTGATTCAAAAAGATAACCATTTTAGATCATAGGATTCATCAAAAGACATGTCAAAATATACTGACAACAGCATTGACCTGATTGCCTCTTCACAATTTATTCTTTTCCCAGTAGGAGTAACCATGTGAAAGCCCTGCTAGCTTTTCTGTAACCAAATCCTGCACACTGTGTCATATATAAATACAAAAACCTGTATGTAGCTTATCTGGGACAGTGAGGTTCCTCAAGGACCATTAATAAGGCTGTAGGAAGAACTGATTGTTCTTCGTCTGAAATTAAAAACAAACAAAAAACCTTTTTAGCTAGCCCCCAACTCAAGTTTTTAAATATTTTGGAATTTTTTTTTAATCAGCTTAAAATTATTTGCAAAATTCAGGCTCTACTTATAAGTAGTTGCTGGTCAGGATGGTGTTTGCCACAAAGAGTCTAGAAACTTAAAATTTATGCAGCCCCATCTATTAATGAATAAAAAATGCACTAGAGTTTTATTTATATGATAATACTATTTGGTACAGAAGGAGCAATAATTCACTGCTGCATTTTTAAACGTTCATTCAAAGCCAGACAAGTAATATTTGTAAGACTGCAGATTTGAGTTAATAGTGAACCTCAATTTCAGTTCTAAGTATGAAGATAGGTATTTAATGCTACTACTATAAGTGTGCATTTTACACCTGGACTTTTCCCCCTGCATGCTGTTTAACAATCCATACTAGGCTTAACCAACAGAGATATTATTATGCCAAAGCTGACTATGTTATCAGAAGTATATGTATCTATTCACAGTAACGTTGGATGTCAAACTTCCTTCACTCATAAAACTGTTGATAAAGAGGCATGGCTAACAGGTTAGTTTTGTAGACTTCATCCGAAAACTTAATCTCCAGAGAAACGGAGTGTGTGGTAGGAATACTAGAAATCTATTTTCTATTGAAGTATCCAGAAAAAGAAGAGGGGAAAAAAGACAAAGTTGGAGGATAACTCATTTTCTTTAAGAGGTGCTGTATGATTGACTGACTGTACAATTAGCAAGAAAGTTAAGGACAGAATAACACACTGTTTCAAAAATTTCTAAGGCAAAGTGAACCGTTCCATTTTCAGGTGCATGTGGGAGAAAAGTATATGAATAATGAATTTTATATAATATTTTCCCCATACATTATTAAATATTAGTGCTGACTACAAATAATCACATGCATTTTCCATTGCAGTTTTGTGATGCACTTATCTTCTGTTGATCCCATTAGTGTAAAGACATCATACTGGATGTGTTTTACAGCTTATAGTATTTTTTTTTTGAAACTTGAGATGACATACAAATATTTTAGGAGATGATTCATTACAATATAAATTTTTTATATCAACATTCCAGTGTTGGGGGGGAAGGTTCTTTCCCCAAAGGAATGAAGTAAAAATAAAAAGCATTTGCTAAATTATGTTTTCATAAATGCCTAAGCTTAATAGCACAGCTCATTAGTTTTGTGACTCACCTTTTATGATATTCTTGAAAGCTCTGTTGACTCTTCAGTAATATATATTATCATGTTAAGACTGCTCCTTACAACACAGCTACAACATGGTTTGAAGTTCACATAAAGCTTTCACAAACAGGACTCACATCATACCTTATGTGGAACGCCAGGGGATAAGTGAGACAAGAGTTATCAGTGAGTGACGTGTTTCTCACAAGTAGCTGACCCACCTACTATTTCAATTAAGAGCAAAATCCCAGTGCTGATGACATCACTGATAGAATCGGTTCCATGATGTTAGTGTCAACAGAAATTTTGCTATGTAATTGAGCAGGTTTAGGATTTTGTAGTCTTAATAAAAAAGTGCTAAAGGAGTATTCCACAGTGTAAGTAGGAAGAACTAGCAAGTAAATTTTTTATTCATCTGCAAATAAAATTCGTATGAATCAGCATATCAAATATCTGATTAATGCCTGATATAGAGCTTTTTTTAATAAGACTAAATATAAAGGTATGTGAATTCAGCAACTCCTTGCAGATGAGGCACAGGTAGAGCACTAGAATTGTAAGGGTTTTGGATACAAATACCGTTCACAAAACCTTTAAGAATGGAGAAGTATTTGTGATAAATTCCCCACTGTAGAGTTTTTAAGTAATGGAAAACATATTAATTCTGTTATAATTGGCCTTTATACTATAAGAAAGTATTTGAAAATCAGCAATAATGTGAACCTATTGTCAGAAAATAAGCATACATGTTGCATCAATGAAGTTTCATAAAGCCCTGGGATCCCATTCATCTTGTTTTATTGAAGACACTTGATTATTTCCATTGAATCAGTAGGTTCATAAGCTGTAGTTCATGCTGAACAATAAATGAGGAATGTTGTAGTTTAAATGTAACTGAAATTCATTATTGGACCCCTTTGGATACAGCACATTGATTAGTATTTTTTTTTGGTCAGAAGTCTTATTGCTTGAGAAAGTCTTCTTTTATGAAAACAATAATTCTTGTCTTTAGTATGTCTAAAAATTCTTTTGACCCTGTACTTTAGTGACCTACTTCTATGATTTTATTGAAAATTGAAATGCACCATGATCCATCAGTTACTCAGTCTTGATTCTGTGTACATGGAGGTCAATGATAGAAACTCCATACAACGTTAAGAATTAGATTAATAGTTTTCTTTTCCACTCAAATAAATATTTCAAAATTAAATAAACTTACCACTTCAAGCAGTATGGAAAATGCAATTTTAGTTTGCTGGAAAGAAATGAGAACTTCCTAGAATTGTTTATTACCACTAATATTTACCTTCTTGAACAAAGAATGACAGTTATTCCTTTCACTATGTTTTCTGCATTCAGCCTTCATTATTCTCTCTGGGTTTCATTTTTAAAATGGAGCACAATACTTGCTCAAATCCAGGAACTCCTGCAATCAAAGATGACTATTGCAGGTCAGACTCCTCAGTCATGTAACCTAAAACCTAATTCAGAGCTGAGTGTCAGTAAAAAGTTCTGATTTATGACCTAAAGCAGAAGAGTTAATCTCTTTTGATTCCTAACAAACAATAACAATTTCCCTTTACTAGCAAATTATTTTTTGATGATTTGTCTATAGTGAGAAGTATATTATTGGTATCTGTTATTATCAGGCTTCAGCTATTCAGGTAAGCTTTTATTTAAACCAATTACAATTCCATCACCTCCAATCCTATTCCCTTAACAAACCAGCCAACCAAGCAAACAAAGAAAAAAAAAGTCGAACGCAAAATGCCCCATAGTTATAGACTGTAAAATATATGTGAAAAAAATATTGAGCACATCTTGTGTTCTTAAACTTTTTCTCTTAATATTAATTTTGGGCTTTTTCCTGCTTACGGTCCACTTAATTACAATTCCTAGAGTCCTTGTTAAGAATCTGAGTTAGCATCTTTGCAGGAAATGTTCAAAGGAGAGTTAGATTATTGATTCTAGCTGAAGCAAATTGAACAAATGCTAACTTCCATTTATGCATAGACTCCACCTCTTCTTTACTCTGGCCTTTGAAGTCTTGCTTTTTCAGACTCACTTTTAAACAGAATTTGAAGGAGAAGGCAGAAGAGCTAGTCCAGGTGAAGGACTACAAGGAATGTAAGTTTCCCAGTACTTTGAAGTGACTGTGGCCAGGTCTCCTCTTACCATGAGCTCCCTAAAGAAAATCAAAACAGGATAATATGTCTTTTAAATAGAGAAAAGGTACTAAAGAAGACAGATCAGAAATTAAAGGTGTTTTAAAAGGACCTTTTTCTTCCCTGTTCTTGCACTCAGTCCTCTACTTTGAGTTTCAAATTAAATTAAGTCAGTGACTTTGTGTTTCATCAAACTCTGATCCCCAAGTATTTCCTTCAGCCTCAGCAGCCTGGCTGGCTGCTTCCTGCTCCCTACAGCAGTCTCTCCCAGGCTAATCCCAAAGAATATTGTAAGAAACAGAAGTTGAAACTGATTATTCTTCATCATTCCTCAGTACAAGGGTCATAGGTTAATAAATATGCCATTCCGTTTTACAATTATGAAGGAGAAATAATCCAATTATTTTTCAGAAGGGGGAGAAGGGAGCAAGCTTGTGTGTATACATACAAAAACTACTTTCTTCTGAGATCTTTGCACTGTGACTCCCACATTACTTTTACACAGATTTATTTTTGTTGTTCCAGGGATTTGAAATTTGGAACTGTTACTTTTAGTATCTTAATATACCACCCCTCTCTCCCTCCTCCCAAAGAAGGGTCTATAATACTAGTTCAGGTTGATCTCTCTTTCTTGCCACCCCCCTCCCCCACCCCCCCCGAATACGAATGCTTTTAAAGTACTAAAAGAGAAGGAGGACTTCCTTTTTTTTGCCAACATCTCATTGAAAAGGGTTTGTAGATTGATGGTGAGGAGAAGACCAAGTTTTAAGTAAGTGACTCTGGAGTGCTAAATACAAAAGGTGCAGGTAAGCAGCAGGTATTATATCAGCTTGACAAGAGGGAGAAAAAAATAATTCCAAGCAATTACTATTGCACCTTATTCTTCCTATTAAAGGCAATCAAGATTCAAAGCGGTAGAAACTGTTCCACTAGGAACAGGCTTTTGGGGAATTTTGATGGTTTCTCTCCTAGGCATCATAAAATGTCCTTTGCTGGCCACAATCATCTTCATACTCGTAAAACTTTAGAGTCAAAACTGTTCATTTTAGTCATCCATATGTGTTAGCTGTCATAATTAATTCTGCTTTAAGCAGGATGCAGTAGAGTATTTAGGAGTCAACCATGTAGTGCCATAATTAACACCAAGTTCAAAATCTAATAAGACCAAATGGAAAAATAGGCTGTCGATAACGTCAGTGGGCTTTGGGTTGGTCAGGCTGTAAGCATGCAGGTGGAGAGAAGGACTGCAGCTCTTTGATATCTTTGCAGTTCCAGTGCTAGTCCTCTCCAGGTCAGGATGGTTTGTTGTAAATCTGTATTGTGAAAAGTAGAAGGCCTCTTAAATAGATTTTTCTAATTGTAAGAATGTATTTCTCACCTGTGAGGAAAGACCATTGGTTGCCTTGTAGACTAAGTAGCTATTTCAGAAGCATTTTACCATTGTCCTAGTAGATTGACAAGATCACTTCATGTAGTGAAAAAAATTGTTGTTACCAGGGATATTTTGTCATGGGAGGTTTCTCTGGGAATATTTTTTTCTCATTACTGTATACACAGTTGGCAAAGTGTGTCTGTGCAAGACTTCCAGCTCAGTTTTGAAAACTCAAGAGGCCTGAATAATTCAGATAATCTGCAGATAAACAAGCTGACTTTGTGGCACTTATCTGAGTATCCAAGCCTGTTGAGGCTTTGTCATCAAATTCTCATTTACCGAAGAGTTATAAGGTTTGTTAATGTTATATAATTCATCACGCCACTGTGCTGAATGGTGGTCTAAGAGCTCAATTCTTTTTTCACAAAGTTGCACTGATTTTAAACCACAGTCAGTAGATTTAGTTCTAAACTGAATGGCTCTGAGTGAAGAATCAGGCCCTTATTGTTTCAGGTGAATAATAAGTCCTGTGAGTCACCGCAGCAAACTCCTAAGCATAACAGGTCAGATACAAAATTGCAGTTTTTCTCTATTACTTTTGTCATGGGAGGAACTGCCAACCACTCAAAATTATTTTAAGGCCTCTTTCCACTACTGGAGCTCTGCAAAGTGGTCAGAGCCTACATGCACGTTCCAGTGAAGATTTTCATTGCTTCTGCTCATTTGAAAATAAAGGCACAAGACTGACACAGCTAGAATCACATTTTTCTTTTTTTAGAAACCAGCTATCACTCTTGGACAGACACAACCAGGTTTTAGAACTCTTTAAGCATGTGATTGTGGGACTAATTTGTGACTACAATTACTTCCCTTATGTGTGCCAGCTGAGTAAGCAAACATTGAAATGCCAACGTCTGATAACTTGTCACACAGCTATCTGTATAATCACAGTAACTGCGCATCTAGAATATCTGAAAGTCTCTCCAACAAGAGGAAGAACTGAACACATTTAAAACAATTTTACATTAAAAGTCATACAAAATACTGAAGTTTACTGTGTGCCACAATATCTATTTGAGCCAATGCTCAGTTTCTTACCTCCCTAAAATTCTCAAGGCTGATGCTTTGATTAGTTTAAAATAAAACTTTTGAAAGGGTAAACTAGCCAACATAATTCCATCCTTTAATAGCTTTACAGATAGTATATTCTTTTGTATGGCAGAATCATTCACAGCATAACCATGGTATTTTTTAAAACTGCTTTAATTGTGACCCCAGTTATCCTCATCCAGATTAGCTAGTTTTGCTGAGCAGCTTCCAGCCAGTTTTAAATACTCTTGATTAAAATCTTCACTAGCACAAAATGCCAGTCAAAGCTGTTCTGGTGTTTAGTCTAGTGACTAAGAGGCCAGCCCTGGTCAAGCCCTCTATTCAGGGAGAGAAGAGGGTGATGCAGAGCCTTTTGAAGATAGGAATCCTTAGGGAATTGGATACATTGGCTTTAAGAATCTTGAGTAGTACTGAGTATCTGAGCCTTTGTTTTTACTCTAATAATAGGCTAATAAAATGATCCCCTCTATCCCGAGGTTTGGGGTTAGCTATGCTAAGAAATACTCAAGCTCTAGAAAACTTCCTGAATCAAACTTGGGTTTGCTATTCAGTGATACCGAACTACTTCTCTGACCCAGACCTGTGGCTCTTTTCCTATTGCTTTTCCTCATATGGCAAAGAGTGTATTTGGATAAGGGAAATACACTGGAGAGAAGGGGATAGATGCAGAGTTATCCACTTGTATATGTATTTTATGCAAGAATGTGTGTCAGTTCTCTTATCACTCCCCTCAAGTGTCTCAGCATGGTGTATTGAACAATGTGACTAATCTGCATTAGTCCATTCCTTTCCATCAAGCTTTCTTTCAGAGACACTGTAAAGATTTGCGTCAAGGGAAGGCATATACTATCCTGAGACCTGGCTTCAGTAAGTCTCTTTGTAGCTTTTGCAGTAATGCTGTCTGACTGCACAAGTGTTCCATTAACAAACTGCCTCACCCTTTTCCTCCCACGCTCCGCATTTAGCCCAAGTACATTATGAAAAGGTCACATCTTTTTTCCTCTCCTTGCATGTATTTAGCAAGCCTATGCTTAATCTGTTTGGAACTTCCTTCCTTTGCTTCCACATGCTTTTTGCCTCTCCACCCACCTGTTATGAGTTAACCTCGGTGCCCTTCACACATTAGCATTTGCTATACTGTATTATTGACTAACCAAAGTACTCCCTCTTCTTAACTCTGATTAGTTAGGGTGCAAAAGCAGAGAACTGAGAGTTATTGAGGTTTAACTACTAATACGGTATATGCGACAGCACTTCAGCTTATGAAACTAAGAATGCTAATGCAAGAGTTTATCATGTCTTCTTTCAGACACTGTCTTACCTTAGTTTGCCTTCTGCTTCTCTTTAGACCAAAAAACTCATTCTAGCTTTCCAAAGTGATGTTTCTGTGTTTCAACACCTTTGGTATTCTCCCCCTGACTTACAGGCCTAAATCTCACAAACTTCCTAAACTGAAGCATACATCTTCCAAGGAATCTTCAGGTTCTCCAAAATAATCATCTGCATCAGAAACAATCCTTTCTAGCCATCCATTTTTTCCTTCAGGGGGTCTGCTTTAATCACACATATGCTTCCCAATTACTTCAGCATGTATCTCCTTCACTGAAATAGCAGCTGAAGTGAGTCTGAACTCTAGGTCCTGCTGAAGCAGTCAGCTTATCCTGAAATACTAATCCTTTAGCTGACTTTGGAAATCTGATTCAAAGAGTCAGCACCTTCACAGGGCTATCATACTAGCTTGCTCCCTTTCTGTTAGAAATCTTGCTTTCCTGTGATTTGAAGCTTAAGTGTATTTGGAATTCCCTAAAAAGTGTCTTTTACTTGCTGCCATGGTTCCGGCAGTAAAAGTAGAAGGATTTTCAGACATACAGTAGTTAAGATTCTCATCTCATGTTTAACAGTGTGAGTCATTCTGTTGCAGTGAAAAGCAATAAAAGGTTTGACACTGTGAGGTGGGACTGGCTACTTGCACACTACAGAGCACTGATCTCTCTAACTGCAGACTTCGTTCTATTTTGCTAGATATGTTTATGATTTTCTATGCTCAAGCTATGCTAATCTTTGTTCAATATCATTCATGAAAAGTTTTAGGAAATAATTTCTGTAAGCAGTGGTAGTACTGGTGCTGAAATGGTAACTGAAACATTACAGTGAGGGTTATGAAGGTCCTACAGCTGAGGAGAAAAAGAACTTCCCTGTAACAAATAGAAAATATTATTTTCTCAGGGTGTTGATCATGGACTAAGACCAATAGCTGTCTAAAACATAACATGAATAGAGGTTGGGGTGTCATTATTAAATAGAGTATTATGATTGGAATAACAAATCCTGTCCTGAAATCGTAACACAGATTGAATACTTTTTAATCAGCTGAAAGTTATTTATCTTTTGCAGGGCTAATTCAACAGGTGTCAGAAGCTTTCACAAATCCTTAATCTGGTCCATACCTACACATGCAAACTTCCTTGAAGTCTCTTTTCATCTTTTATACCCTTGAGATGATTTTTAAATACTCTGCCTCTTACACTTTTTGTCCAGTTTGACTTGTGCCATGATTGTCTTCCTGTTCTCCCCCCCCACCCCGACATTGTCTGTCAGTTATAAAAAAGAGAAGTAAGTTTTAAATACCTTTGCCAATCTGTTTGTATTTTGTGGTCCTGAGTCAGCTGTTTGCCACATGTGCAGTTTCCTCCATTGATTCGCAGGCAACAGTGAATGGAGTTTTCATCTAAATGAGTGTAATTAACTGTGTTTAGTGGATAGGTATTATTCTTTGAGTTTTTGTAGATGCCAAGCTCCTTACAGACTAGAGCTGCTGTTAAAACAGCTAAATATATGTGTATATTATCTTAGTGAATGAGAGCATGAACTGTTCCACAAAAAAGTAGACATGTTTTGTAAACATACGTTTACATATGTAACTGAGGAATGTGTACTTTTTCCTTTTGCAAGCAGGAGAAATGAACTTACATAAAGCAAATACAGTGGAGTTTTTGCTCATCTGAACTTCACAGTCATAGTAGAGGAATAATGCACCTATCAGGAGGATCCATTTTAGCTATCTCCCTTTTTGTACAGGCGGAATCAGTATCAGTCATAATGACTAATGAGCTATAGTATAATGACTCTTTTACATTATTTATAGAAGTTACCTAGTTTCCGTTCATAAAGGGGCAAATTATTTGTCTGGACCAGAAAATAGTTTGAAATACCGTCCTTGAACTATATCACAGCTTGCATTGGGTAGCATGTCCAGCCATTTCAGTTTAAAATGACCTTTTCACCTGACCAGTTTCTTGTCTTTTCTGGAGCAACTATTAGCAATGTGGGGATTAGCACTTTCAGCTCTGCTGGTTATTCAGGTTGCAAGTGCTACTCATTGGCAAAAGTTTAAAGAGTTTGTTGATTTTACAATACCAGACAAACTTTGTGTGACTCTTAAAGTTAAACTTTATGTTCAGTAATATATGTTACTACTAACCCTCAGTAGTTCTGGTAAACTTTCCTGTTTCAGCCTCTCAGTTACAGCCATGAGCAGTGTCAGACTCTGGAACTGGTTTTGGGCTACTGTACTAGTAATTTGAAAATTTCCAGCTTTATTAATGATACCTTTGGAGTACTTGTGTCAATATGCAATAAATAGTCCTGAATTTATGTTAAAATTAATGACATCAGTGGTCCCATTGATGTCAGCTGCTTTGTGACTTGTTTCTCTCCAATATTAATGTTAAAAATATGTTCTTTATGATGGTCAGGAATGGCATGTGAGAATTTAGATGGATGCACTTAAAAAATAATTGAGCAACCTTTAGTATGTCACATGTAATGTAGTAATTCTCACTCACCTGTAGTATACCATTACTTGCAGCAGCTTGGTGCAATTTTTGATGAAAGTTAAATGAGGAGAAATTAACTTAAAACTAGCCCAAGGAAGAGATGGTGATGGTGAACAGATGAAAACATCTAAAATAATAGCAGTTTTGGGCCCCTCACTACAAGAAGGGTATTGAAGTGCTGGAGCATGTCCAGAGAAGGACAACGAAGTTGGTGAGGGGTCTGGAGCACAAGTCTGATGAGGAGCGGCTGAGGGAGCTGGGGTTGTTCAGTCTGGAGGAGAGGAGGCTGAGGGGAGACCTTATCACTCTCTACACCTACCTGGAAGGAGGTTGCAGAGAGGTGGGTGTTGGTCTCTTCTCCCAAGTGACTAGCGACAGGACAAGAGGAAATGGCTTCAAGTTGCACCAGGGGAGGTTTAGACTGGATATTAGGAAAAATTTCTTCACTGAGAGAGTGGTGAAGCATTGGAACAGGCTGCCCAGGGAGGTGGTGGAGTCACCCTCACTGGAGGCATTCAAGGAATGTGTGGACGTGGCATTGCAGGACATGGTTTAGTGGGCATGGTGGTATTGGGTTGATGGTTGGACTTGGTGATCTTACAGGTCTTTCCCAACCATAGTGATTCTGTTAAAAAAAAAAATTTAAATAAAAAATCTCATTTGGACAGTCAGTTCATCTTAAGACTTTTCACTGTTGCTAATCTTTGCTGTAGCAGTATCCACAGTGTTTAGTTCAATCATGTTCTGTTGTCTTGGGAAGTCTATATACCAGAATAAGAATGATAGCATGACTCAGTTACCTGTACATTTGTCACCAGCTGTCTAGATTATGCAGTAGGACATATCAGGGTGTGAATCTTACTCTGCTTAGGAAACTTAGGAAAGTAATAAAAAAATTGCTGAAATGCATCTATTCAGCACTTTAAATCTCTCCTTTTTTTTTCTGTACTGGTTGGCCACAAACTCAAAGTTGGATCAAGTTCTGTATCCCAGTCCCTTTTTATGCTATGGCATTCATCCTTGATTTTTAAAGATTAAAGTCTGTGGCATTAAAATTCACCTTTCTTTCCTATGGAAATATCTACAAGGCTAAATCTTACCTGTACAGGAGACAGTGTGGAATAATTGCCCTCAGAAACAGAAGGTCGTCACCATTTCTCCACCTACTGCTCCATGTACTGGGAACATGTTACTAACCTTGCCTTCTCTAAGTTGGAAATATCACAACAGTTCCAACAAAGAAAGCAAAACAATGAAAACCATTATTAAACCAAACAGCACTGCACACACACCTCTCCCTAAGAGAAGGGATAAGACAATAAGCAATGCATTAATAGGTATTAGTCACATTGCTGAATGTGCTACTGGATGATACACACAACAGGAATTGACACAGTTTGAAAATCTATATTGAACAGAATATAATAGATGGATTTTGGGAAATGGCACTACGGGAATCTCTTCTAATCTGACACAATTGTCTTGTGTAGGCAAAATGATAACAGATTACAATGTTGAAGGAGAAATTAAGAGAAAACAGTTCATATTTTGTTCTCTAATTAAATGCTGAAAGTACTGTGGTCTCTACTGTTGTAGAAAATGCATGGGGTAGCTAGATCATTTTACAGTAGTTCCTGAAAAACACATTTTTTTTAAAAATTTAATCAGTTATTTTTGAGCTTCTCCCAAACCATTTGTTTCTTCATGTTAAGCCACTATTTTTCAAGGAAAGAAAAATAATTTTTCTATCAGTGCATTCCTGTACTGTGAAATTTTTTTAGTTTCAAAGTCTATTGGTAGATATAAACACAACAAAAATATACTGAAATTTTTTGAGTAAAGATTGGAATTTCAGAAGTATTTTTTAGTAAGTATCAGATCCTTATTTATACACCTAAGTAGAAGCAAATATTTTCTGACAACCTGCTGCAATTATGGATGCAGTGCAATTGAAGACCTCCTCTTGTGGAACTCATTTGAAAAGGTGTTGATAGCCTGTGTGACGAGAAGTGCCTGTGCTCCCTCAGAAGCAGACTTTAACACAGCTCTAGAGTTATGTTACACTGTCAAAGACGACACTGAAACATGACCATTAGTTACATGCTATGATGTAAAATAAACGATGATCCATGCATGGCCTTGTACATCAAATGAAGTTGCAAAGTAGGACACTAAAATTGTAAGTATGGTTCTTGACTTACCCATCTCTACTGTTGCTCTGCCATCCTTGACTGAAATAGATTCATGGTCATGATGGGAAATTAATGCTGACTGATGACAGGCAGCCTACAAATCTTTGCCTCCCTCCCTTCTCTCCACCCATGAAAAATACAACTGTGTTCGCATCACTTTAGCCTGCTATTCATTGACTCCTAAATATCTCAGTATAATCTTCAGAAAGTTAATCTCCATAAGTGAGGAGAAATCTTTATTTGCAAACTTAATTTTGTAAAAATTTTAGTTGTGCAACTTCAGTCTGGTTGTTACAAGCGAGTTTAATGTACCTACCCAAAATCAATTCTGTCACAGAAAAATACTCTGATTACATTTTACTGCTATGACTGAATTTATTGCTTTTACAGATAACATCATTCACACATAGCATGTACTTAAATGGAAGAATAATGTCGCTTGAAATAATAGTTAAGATATTTATGGTAAAATACAAATGAACAGTCTGTAACTGAAGGATATTTTTAAAACTCATTCTGCATCTTGATCCACCCCAGCCTTTTATGGCTGAGGTGATAATGGCAAAAATGGCATACCGATTCATCTGCCTATCTGTCTGTATTTATCCATCGTGTTCTTTTTTTCTTGTACCACAGTATGTTTTCCTACAGCAATATGGATGTATTTTGTCAGCCTCAAAAAATAATCTATGGCTTTGATATTTGAAATTTGGTTATAAGGCTTCTTAATCCTGACCAAGCCTTGGAACAGGTGTGAAGATTGTTCTTCAATAACAGTTTAGTGGGTTTACAATCCAGTTTTTCTACTCTAGGCATTAGCCTTTTTTATCTTAAAAGTGATTCTTTAAAATAAGTAACAGTTCAAGTGTGCCTAAGAAACCAGCTTAGCAAGAAGGACAATGTCTCTCCCCAAAAGAGTGAAGCAGTGCTGACCAATAAAAGGCTGACACAAAAATTACGTTATTTGTCTGGTTTTCAAACTGTTCCAGTCCTTTGTGTGTGCTTTCTGTTTCTACACAGCAAGCACGTGACAGGACCTGACGTATATAAATAGGAATGAAAGTGTCTGCAGTTGTGCTGAGAGTCCACATGTTACTATTTCAGACTTTCCTCAGAAAGCTAAGGAAAAGAGGCATTTCCACAGTTGTCTTCCAAAGCTCTCTGTGTTAGCTTGGGAAAAATAGCCCAAAGATCATCACAGCCAGCACAAGTGGATCATCTCAGGTGTGCGTCCTCAGCTTTCAGGGATTTGCAAGAGTTTGCAGTCTGGATCCAAAATGGCTTTGGTCCTAGAATACAGGACTAATTCATATCAATCCACTGGTGTTAGGGACTGCCAGGGACAGTAAGAAGGGCCACCTAAGCCACTTCTCCTTAGTGGAAACTTTCTGTGTAGCTTTGGAGTATGCTTCTGAGCTTACAGAATAATTGCTACACTCATCTGGGCTCCCTGTCCTGATCACCATACAACAGAAAGGTATGGAGAATCTGCTTCAAGTCCATGTCCCTTTCACATAGCTTTTTTTTTTTCCCTTTGTAAAGCCTCAGATATATCCCTAAGCAGACAGTTCCTTGGAAGCCTGTCCTGCCTAACCTGTATGGTAAATGCAGATAGAAGCAAGGAATCCTTGATATTAGCACAATTCTGGAATTTTACTAATCATGACAAATGTTAGCATTGTGCAGTCTGGACAAAGACAGGCTCTTGCAAACTGTGTAGGAAAGGTTCAAGAATTTATGACTGTGACTGTAAGCATCCTTCTATAAAGTGGAGCTTCCCTTCTCAATCGCTAGGATGTGGTAAATGACCTTGTTGATACTTCAGTCTCTTTCAATACAAATTAGAACATGTTAGCCTAAACTGAAAGCATCTCTTTAAGCTACTTCAACACAATCTGTAAGAATGTGTATGTCTGTGCCCTTTCTTGCTGTTCATGAAGCTTCAACTGTAAATATTACTGATACTGACACATATGTTCTGTAGCTAGTTTGTAGGCATCTCCATCCCTCCGCCCCCTCAAGGAAGGACAGCATATTCCTTTTGGGTTACTGCAGTTGAATTGCTTCCATAACTGGTCCTTCCATCTCATTTATGTGTTTAAGGAGGCATATTGATTCCCAGTCATGTCTTCCCTTCTTTACGTATCAGTGCAACAGAGGGAAATACTTAACTTTTTCCCTCCTCGGATTCTCTCAAAGAGAAAATCTCTGTGGAAAAGGAAGAGTACTAATGTGTTACTACTTTTACAACCCATGGCTAATGCTCACTCTGCTAATGAACTAATAACTAGGCAAAGTAAGCTATCTTATGGGAAGATACACTTAAGAATATAGATCAGAAATATTTGGATATCCTTGACATGGGGTTATTGAATTACTGCCAACAGAAAAAAAGGGGGTTTATATCTACTTCAGCATAAAGTAATAGAATTATTTAGGTTGGAAAAGACTGTTAAGGTCATCGAGTCCAACTGTAAACCTAACACTGCCAAGTCCACCACTAAACCATGTCCCTAAGCACCACGTCTACAATGGTAGATGCATGATAGGAAAGCGAACAGGACTGCCAAACAGAAAAGTGAGAAAAGGCCACGTTATTAGATTATTTTCCGTGCTGCTCCACTGATCACATACCCTCACCAACACCCTTGTAAAGACTCTTGGGATGAGACAGTGTCTCTCTACCACAGAATTTCTGCCTCTCTAGATAGAGTGTAGCTGTTTAAAAAAAAAAAAAAAATTAGTAGATTTTGCATGAGGCAGATAAGATAGTGCCCTCCAGGCTCTTGCCAGTTGATTATCAAGTGGCTCATCACCTAATACAAAGAGAAAGGAACTATGAAAGATGTATTTTAAACAACAAATATTTCCTTTTCCCACTTTCTTTGGTGTTTTCTTAAGGGGGGAGTGGTGTTGAGAAAGGTCCAGGAATCCTGTCATAGCTCTTTTTATTCCCACCTAAAGACCTCATAATTTGAAATAAGATGGCTCATGCTTCCCAGGCAGTCTATGAAAAAGAAATTCAGAGGAAACACCTTTCAGTTTTCCCTCAGGAACATACAGCCTCCCAGTGCTAAAGATCTGTGAGTGTGAGCTTGAGGTATGAACCTAAACCTCCTATGAAGTAATTTATTCTAGTGCCCCTGTATTTCTGTTTGACTTCTCTATTTCCTGGCCTCTCCCTCTTAGGAATTGGATGAGTATCTGTAGCCCTTTTCCTGCAAGATTTAATGAACTAGCTACAGAGGCAAATACAATGGCTCCTGTAGCACTTGTGTAAAGAATAATAAGAATAGTAAACATCACAGCAGATGTTGCTACCCTTCCCAGTGTTATTCAATTCCAAACAATCTACTTCCATTAATGAAGAAAAATACAAATGCAGAATCTGGCAGTTGAGAGGGAGAAACAAAAGACTACTGTGAGTGAAAAACTGATGTAGTTGCTGTGTCTTCAAGCCAAAAGAGCTTTGCAGGATTGAGCTATGTGTGACTAGCTCACTGCAGTGGTAAAATACACACGTTTGACGTTAACTGTAGTAAAATCTGGACCATATTTCTACCTGCAGTGTTATGACTATATAAATCTTGTGCAACTAAGCTAACTTTGATTGTAACAAGATCTATAAGCAAGTTAGTAGTTTGAAAATTAGGTCACTTAAATAAATCCATTAAAGGATTTAGGTGAGTACAGTAGCCTTAATAGTTAATAAAATTACTGAAGGGTAAATTGAGCCACTTGGAATATCTATATAAACTATTCCTCCTGAGATGGTGCCTGAAATAGAACCGTGTGTCTACACAAACCACAAACCCAATAGAATCTCTGTCTTATTTCTGTATGACTCCTCCCTAAGTCTACATATTTCAAAAGAGGAATTAAAATGACTGTGGTGCACAAAGCTTTCCTCAGCAGCATTGCTCATTCCACATGCAATTATTTATTTATGTATGCACAGTTTCCCCAGAATACCTCCCTTAGAACATTTGAGTTATCAATTCTGGAAATCAATAAAACACATCTGGTAAGTAAAATTTGGATGGTATCATGCTGTGATAGCTTTTGTAATACTTCCTGCATTCATTATTTATGGTTCATTATGGAATTAATAATTTAAAGTTATCTCTGATAATTTTAACAGTCCCCAGTCTGTCATGGGTTTTTTTTATTATTATTATGGTATTTGGGTATAAGTTTGTGTTCTGGGACCACTAGCCTTCGTATATTTCCAAAGCTTCAGGGACTAATCAAAATACAGTAAAGCTCAGGGAAAATGAATATATAAATGTAAAGAAAAGGTAAGTTGTATGTGAACCTCATTTAATTTTTTTTTCTTTCTTCAAAGTCTTCTACTTTTTCCTATATCAGTAATTCATTTCTCTCATATTCACTTTACAGATATAAGGGGTCTGTCAGTTCTGGGAACTGAATAAAGATGAGGTTGAGAATTCTACCATTTGAATCAAAAAATGAATATCTAACATTTCTTGTAGCTGAAGATAGTGGCAGTCCAAACAGGAAAGTGTTGGATTTTCAATATTGGTATCAACCTATCACTGTAAAGAGAGCAAGTTAATTCTTAGGTAAGTTGAACAACAGAATCAGTGGTGACCAGTGACTTAAAAAGAAAGCAGTTTGTCTATGATATATTAAGTCCTTTTTTATACTGAGGTACAGAGAATCCAGTATTACAACATTAAAAGAAAAAAAAAGGCAGGTATTCTGCATTACTTTCTAGTGGAACTATCTCAGAACAATCATTAAAAAAAAATATTTTGTTCCCAAATCTCCAGGTAGCAGAGACAACAAGAAAGGAAGAATATTACTATATAATAAACATACAAGTTAACCTAATTTGAGTCAAAAGTTGTTTTGTTATTAACCTCAGTGATATCAGGCTTTCATCTCCACGATTTCTTACATTTCTTTTATTTCCGTGATCTTCACAATTTCTACCTTACTAAAACTTGCAGAACAAACATGTTGTGCGTTATAAGTAACATGTAGAACTGCATACAAATTCTCTAGTGAGAGAAGGATTTTTATCAGGAATAACATATTTGATTTCCAGTTAAGATTTCATTTACTTTTAATACTTTACATTTTTCAAGTTGTGCTGCTTTTTGTCCGCGTTATATATATATTTACCTACCTCAAATCGCATTGCACCAATTGGTAGAAAAGATTTAGATTGAAGAGTAAGAAAATCTTTATTGTTACATATACTCATATTTTAAATATAATAATGAAAAGGTATTGAATACAAGATGGGACTTAAAATATATATTTGAATGATCAAAACCAAAATATAAAGTTTATTCAGAAAAACCCTCTGTTTTCATATTCCTGTGTCAATGACACTGGGAATCAGGTCATTATAGTTCATAAGATGGGAGACTGGAAGAAGAGAACTGAGTTCCAAATCTGGTGCCATTTGAGGCCTTGGCAAGACTCCAACTAGCATCAGTAATGTGGGAGAAGAACTGCTGAGAGTAAAAGTATGCAGGACTGGAGGAAAGATAGATCTGGAGAATCCCAAACTTTACGGTTTGGTAGGCGGATTTTCTATCTGCAAAAGGAAGAATGCTAATTTTGTTGAAGTCTGTGTATCAAAGAGCATCCCTGAGAACTTCAGAAATAGATTTTATTCTACTTTTGAAGCTCACACTGAGGAGAATTTTACTTTCCTTTTTTTTTTTTTTTAATTGGACTTTTTTAGACAGTAACATCCCTACTAAAATAACTGAAGTCTTTGAGGAAAAAGGAGTCCTCCAGCTTTTTGAGCAGAAACTCCTTGGAGGCAGTGGAATCATTTGTTCTATATAAATCAGTTTGTCTGAGGATTCTTCTCAGAGTAATGCTACTAGAAAAACTCCAGTAAATTTGTAGTAGGAAAGATCAGTCAATAGGAGAGATATTTTTTAGAATGTCCTCAAACAAACTGTTAGAAGTATCTTCGTTTGGACAATGAAGTTCACCAACATTTTGTGCACCTGCTCCAGAAAGAACTGACAAACATCACAATCGGAGGCACTGAAAAGGAAGCAATAATCCAGTTTTTGTTCTGTGTATGTGTTTTTGTTTTAGAAACTGGATGGAAAAACTGCCTCATTTCTTGCAGATTACGGAGAAGTTTTTTGACGGTTACATATTTCCAACACTTTGCCTCAGACTAAATTTTTTTCTACTGCTATGTAGAAATAAAAACAGCTTTTAAAAAATTCCAAGAGTAAGAGAGACTGTCGCCATCCTTTAGTCTTGACTCCTGCATAGCGCAGGTCATCAGAATTCCCTGGAATTAATTGTTGTTTTGAGTCCAATAGCTGCTGCATAATTAGAGCTTTCCTCTTAGATAATCTTTTAACTATTTTTGTTGTCCTTCTTTGAAGTGTGTCTGATTCTTCAATGTACTTCTGCAGATACTAGAAACAGACACAGCATTCCAGAGTGGTTTACTGAGTTGCCATTACTGAGGAAATATGACCTGTTCCTTCCTATTAGATGCTTTCTTGCTTGTTAGGCCTAAGGATCATGTAAATCTACTTGGTGCTCACTATTTCACTACAAGTGCACGTTCTTCTAATCATCAGGATTTCCATGTTCTTAACAGAGTCATTGTTTCCTAGGACGGATAATTTTTGTCTCCTGTAAGTATGACCTACATTCTTTGTCACAGACCTGCAACTTTTTCCATTTGAAATACTTAATCTTGCATGCTTACCAAAAGATCCAATAGTTTGTTTCAGGGACCTGTCATCTTCATTGTTTTCATTCCACTAGACTTCGTATGAGTAATTATGTCTCCAGATGCACAGGTTACCTTAATGGATACTATATAAAACTGAGTATATAAGTAACTAGTGAGATCTGCATTGTCTTTCTTTGTTGCTTGAAAGTATTTATGAAATTTTGAGTTTTCCAGCACATGTCCAGATACTGTAAGATATTAGATATTGCCTACTACTTGATTTCAAGACATAAAATCAGGGAACAAAATAAACACAGCTGATAAAACACCTGTTATTACTCACTCATCAGGATTCGGCAGAAGCCCCAAAGAAAGATACCTTTCATATTAGCTTTAAGAAATTACCAGGGTTAGTAAAAAGCCTCTTTGTCATCATCTCTCAAGACGATTTTCATCAAGTTATGTGTCATCAAATGGATAGTTGCGATAATAATGCAACCAGCTTGCTCAAGCTGGATCCATCATGTGTAAGTGATTTGTCCTATCAAACGGTGTTGTTTTATGCATTTTGACAGACAATACTGAGCTAATTTAAATACAAAGTTTTAGTAATTAAATACAAATTGTTGCCTTGCATCCTTGTTATTTGAATTTTAAGTTGAAAGATAACTTTATTTGGATCTGTCAAGTTAACACACATATGCATTTTACAATGATAAATGTACGAGCTACAGTCTTTCAGCAAGAGGTTATTTTGACCCTTACCATCGTTTCAAGGGCATCAGTTTAACACACCTGTGTTTTCATGCATAAGGAGTTTTATAGGTCCTACACTGTATATACAGCAATGTGCCTTAGATGAGTTTGATATGTTTCTTCTGTCCATTTAGGATGTTTGCAATTATGGGCCTCATTAACGTCATAGCATATGTTGTATAGGATATGTAATCAGGAATACTGAAATGTGGGAGAATCTAATTTAAGGTTCAGTGCTACAAGCCTGAGGAATTTTCACTGACATTAATGGGAGTCATACATATGAAAATATTCATTGACTTACAAAATTAATATTCCTTTGTCAATGCTATCAGTAATTTTTAAGAAATATCTCTTAATTTCTATCAAACCTGGCCACAATACACTAAACATAGTCCCTTAGCACAGTGCAATGATGATTAGCGAAATGAAAGTCTTTCTGAAAACAGCATGCTAATAAATAAATCCTTTAAAGATTGAAAATCTTCCACATATGTAACTTACAGTGCCATAACATGGCTAGTTGAAAGCTTTCCTTTGAAAGTGTTTTTGGACAGTTTTGGGGTTGGTTTATGTTTCTGGAGAAATGAAATTAGTCACAGAAAATGGTTGTTTCTTCAGAAAACGTCAATACCTTATAAAAAATGAAACCACGTATTTCAGTCAAAGAGCAGAATCTAAAGTGATTTAATATAGCACTAAAGAATCTCATGGGAATATTATGTAGGTGCCTGATATACTCACTGTCTTCCATAAGCTAGACTGTACTGGCTAGATGGGCCGGTACATCTAGAGAAGGCAATAGGTCTAACAATGCTAGCAATGTTCTTTGAACTTCGGAAAAAAAAGGAGATTGTTTGAATTGGTATTTGGAGGTCATACTTTAAAATGGAAAGCCACAATTCTCTGAGGTAAAAAAACAGACATATTTATGAACAACTGTGTAACAGCAACCAATTTTCCTTTATTAACTCCTTCAACTCTGGGCCCACTGAATCAGCTGTGGGTCAGATTATGCTCCTGGCTGTTTGCCAGCTAAAACTGCTGCCAGATGAGTGCAGATGGAAACTATAATCCTCAGAGTGAGCTGAGAATCAGCATTTGTAGAAGGGACTCAACTTCCAAACGCAGATAAATGTGAGAGGGATAACAGCTCTCTCTTCCTTAAAGAGTTAATTTCATTTGTTTTGTAAGAAACATGAAAGTCATAGCATGGGAAGGTGATTCGGTATAGCTCAGGAAGTATTGTGGACATGATTTATACAAACATTTAAATTAAGAATAGTGAAGGTCATAAGCGTTATATTTGCTTTATATATGTGTCATATTTGGTCTCTTAGACTCTGACATCAGATCTCAACCTTGGGGTAAATCAAGGGCTGAGTATGGCTAAGAGCTGATATAAACTGGGGCAGCCTCAAGTTCTATTTTGTTATTTGGGGACTGCCAAAAATTAGAGGTCCTGTGCTCCCTAGGAGTCATTTAGCCCTCAGGTTGCATCTTTTTTGGATGCTGGAGTCAAATTGGTTGGAGAGGAGCTAAAGACTGGCCTATTGTATCTATACTTTTATCTGTCCCCCACACTGTTAGGTGTATCAGTTTTTATTATTCAAAATTATTTGCCTTTGACATACTGCATTCTGAAAGTATATTTGTAGAAATGTTATTAAAGAAGTGAATCTTTCATTGCTGTAAGTATTCTATCATGCTATTTCCCCCTAAAAATATCATAGTGGAGTGTTGGAACAGACAGCCTTATAATAAGATAGAATGTAATTGATAATGCAGACTTGCTTGATAGTGAAAAATGAGACTGTCATGAGCCTCATGGAAAAATCATTTTGGTAGAACAACCTTGCAACTGAAAGAAAAGAAATAACCCAAACCAGACAACTGGTGTCTATTAAAATTAGTTCACACACTGCTTTCCTATTCCATGCTGGTTTAACACTTCTTGATTAGACCATCTTTGATCTCATTTGTCATTATCAAATCGTTGGACATACTAATGTTTCTCTGAAAGACCAATAGACTGAAATAATCAATAAAACAGACACTTCTTAGGGCATAATTCAGCCCATCTTACTTGTTTTGAATAATACCATATTCCATACCTGCCTCTATTAATCTTTTTTGTGTCTCTTTGCTCACTTGCCCTCTGAAGGGTTTTGAAAAAATATTTTAATTCTTATTTTTATTCTTTTATTCTTATTAACTAATAAAGAATTAGTTCAATAAGAAGAATGTTATAACCATCTTCAGACACATGAAGGTTACTAAAGAACTAGAGGAGAGACATTGCTTATAGTAGTATATAAAGGCTTTATACTCTGAGTAGCGGTATAAATTAAAAGGAAGTATATTGAGGGTGAATAGATACAATGTGTAGCAAAATAACCTAAAACTGAAAATATATTTCAAAAGAGGCAAAGAAAGTCCCCTGATATGCATGTTTCTGTACCATCAAAATTAGTGCATTAACCATCTATATCCATTTTAAGATGGACCTGAGAAATAAATGAGAATTTGTCATGGTTTAAGCCCAGCTGGCAACTAAGCACCACACAGCTGCTCACTCACTCCCCCCAGGTGGGGTGGGGGAGAGAACCAGAAGAGTAAAAGTGAGAAAACTCGTGGGCTGAGATAAAAACAGTTTAATAGGTAGAGCAAAAAAAAACACCGCGCGGAGAAGCAAAGCGAAAGAGGGAATTAATTCACCACTTCCCGTCGGCAGGCAGGTGTTCAGCTATCTGCAGGGAAGCAGGGCTCTATCACGCGTAGCGGTTGCTCGGGAAGACAAATGCCATTACTCCGAATGTCCCCACCTTCCTTCTTCCTCCCCCGGCTTTATATACTGAGCATGATGTCATATGGTATGGAATATCCCTTTGGTCAGTTGGGGTGAGCTGTCCCAGCTGTGTTCCCTCCCAACTTCCCGTGCACCCCCAGCCTACCCACTGGTGGGGTGGGGTGAGGAGCAGAAAAGGCCTTGGTGCTGTGTGAGCCCTGCTCAGCAGTAACTAAAACATTCCTGCTTTATCAACATTGTTTCCAGCCCAAATCCAAAACACAGCCCCATACAATCCAAAACACAGTCCCATACTAGCTGCTATGAAGAAAGTTAACCCCATCCCAGCCAAAACCAGCACAGGAATAAATATGTTCCAGAGGAACTTCTGCATTAGCAGAACCCATCTATGCACATTTTAAAATGGACCTGAGAAGCAGATGAAGAGTAAATATGCTCTAGAGAAATTCCTGCATTAGCAAACCTAAGTGGTGTACTAAGCCTTTTCCATCTCTAATTTTTGTGATTCTTTGATAGATCTGTAATTAAGCTGCTGATCCTTAAAATGCTTTCTGATAAAATAAGATATAGTAATAGAACGAGCGTTAGTAAGCTAGCCTTTCATAGGCTGGAGATTATTTTTTTAAATGCAAAAAAGAAGAATCAAGTCCTGAAAGAATTTTTCTCTGGAGTAAACTTTACAACTGTAACTTAATCTCACAAAATCATCTCCCTGCTTACATCATTAAGCCTCTACTGATCCACTGCCACCATTGCACCATGGCCTTTCAATGCCATCGTGATACCCAGGGCTAGATTTTTTGCCATGGCAAGGGACAGGTTTTTTAAGTTTTTAGGAAGTATCAGCAGTAGTTTGAAAAATGTTTTGGTCACACAAAATTTACCCCTTTTTGTACACCAGTGATTTTTTACAACAAGCACCTCCCATATCCCAGGACTTCTCAAACTACTATATGGGGAAAGAGGAAGCAGGAGAAGACGGGCACTCATCACCTGTTTTATTGAATATGTTCCACTGTATGAAAAAGCACATCAAGAAATAAAAAATAAGGGAAAAAAAAAAAAGGTGAAGAATGATCTTTGGCTCAATAGGTTAGCTTTTATCTGCTATATCCCCTCCCCCCCGCCGCCCCCGTTTTCCTGGTAGCTGCTATAGAAAGCAATTTTGTGTATTTTGTGTTGAAAAATTGTTGAACAATGTTTCTAAAATGTTATTATTTCCAAGACAGAAAATTGGGGGTTTGATTGCTTTTACTGTTTAATAACCTGTATTCAAATTACATATTTGGTTCCTCCTCTAAGACTTTTTTTATTCCAGTCAGATTAAGATAAACTAGGCTACAGGGAGTTATGGACATGGCAAAAGACAAAGCTTTGTCCGCATAGTTAAGACTCTAAAATGTTTCTCTCTTCCCAAGCTTCCCTATGGCAGGATATAAAATTGTGAATTAACAACAAATCGTTCATTTGGAATGAGTGGTCCTCTAGAGGCATAATAGTTATAAATGATATTATAACACAGGAACATTTTTATTCATTTGCTGCGGTTGTGAAAAAATACGATTTACCTGACAGTCATTTAAAAAAATACCTTCCATTGAACTGATGAATTATAGAATTTTTCTTGGATTTATTCATGCCAGGTGAGGACTCTGACTTGCCTTCCCATTCACAAAATGAATAGTTTATCCCATCCAACACATCTGGGGCTGATGTTTTGCTACTCAGTCTTTGTAGCATCAAATACTGGAATTTTTTATTATTATTTTTAGCCCTTCCCTCCAACTATTTATATTAGAAGTGGTCTTTGTTGACTGCACACACTCCTCAAGTGCTCTGAGTCTTGTTGCAGTTGGAAAAAAAAATCGTTAATACCAAAGAAAAAAAGGGAACAAAACCAGAAAAGGGAAGAAAGCTGTTCCGCTGCCAAAGATGAATAGTCAATGCTTGTGATAGTTGGGGCAGGGAGCATAATCTCTGCTATCTTCATGAGTTATAATGTATGTGCCTACTGTATGACTGTGATCCATGTATCCCTGCTCTTGCATAATACTTTTCTTCATCATATCTCACCTGGCATTCAGTGTACATGATACGGGAATTTTAATCCATCCTTACATTTTATCTAGTTGGACAGCCTTTTTGATATGGTAGATCATGGAACGTTAGAAAAGCAGGCTTTCACTTACCTGATGCTCTTTGCCTTAAAACTCTTTACAGAAAAGGAAGTGTTAAGTCCCAGTTTTACAAAATAGGATGCTCAGTCATGTTGAAGAGCAGTAACAGTTAATTGCTTAATCACATCATGCAGAAGGCCAGATTAGGATATTCAGTGTTCCTGATACTAAAACAGCGATGCAAGGACACCCAAACCAATTCTGCACAGAGTGGGAGTGTGTCTGGTAGGGCTTACTAGCTCAGACTTAGCACTCATTCTCACAGCCCAAGATTGCTCAGCAGGGAACCTTTCAAATATTCCACACTGCTCTACCTAGTGCATCTAGGTTTGAAAGACCTTGATCAGCTCAGGCTCAGGGTAACATGAACATGGGTAGATTGCTTTAAGTTTTGGAATATTTCCATGCATGTCTGTGGTGTTGTCTCTACATAATTGCGTTTGAAAGTGAGAATACTTGGGAGTACAATTCAGAGAAACATTTTAGAGGCATGTGAAACCTAGAAGCAGAATACGATCAGAATTTTTGAATCATCTGGGTTTCTCAGTGTCCTGTTATCATGGTTAATGGAGACCTCACTGTAGCTACTTTGTAATTTCAAAGGCTGGAGGAGATTTTTGCTATTAGCTTTTCTCACCAAGCCTTTAAATAGGAAGAATCATTTGTCAGCTGAACAGACTCCTCAAATGCCTGGTGTTAAGTGAACAGTCCAGACCATTAAATATCCTTAGCAGGTCTAAGTCCTATTAACCTACTTAGCAGTTGTTAAGGCATTTATTTTCTTCATTCTTCTCACCTATTCTTTTTAATTTTGTATTTTATTTTAAGTGTTTAATTATCTCTAGTAGAATTACCACTTCTGTCACAAGCTTTCACATACTGACAACTGTACTCATATTCCTTGGGTATAGCCTGAATGTATTCCTTGCTTATGTATATATATTTATTTTTTTTTACAATTAGGACAGGATAAAGCATTCTTTTTAAATTACTTTGGTTTATTTTAACATTAAAATAAATAAATGTTGTTCCCACTAAGGAAATTCTGACAAGATCTAAGCAGTTTATACTTGCCCTGAAATATGACAGTGTTTCAGGTAGATTAAACCTTGACAAAAAGTTAAATCAAATTATATTCTCTATGCTCAATTTTCTTTGGGGAACAAAAACTCACTGAAGTGTAGAAGTCTAATTAATTATGTAGTATGCTAATAATTTTTAAATTAAGAACACTTGTGATTTAACTCTAACATGCCATGAATGTGTTTGCAATTGACTATGACAAGAAGATTGTGAGAGCTAAAAAAATTAGAAAAATAAGAAACCAATCACCAATACTAGTTTTGCTGTGGATATTCATACAGTAATGTGAACAGAAGAATGACAAGTGTGACTCAGACAAAAGAGACATCTCTTGTAACACTGAGGCATAAGGAAGGAATAAACAAGTTTATATTACAGTTTTCTCAGATACAAGCTCCCAGCTTCTGGACAAATACTCTTAGAGACTTTCTGAGACAAAAATTGCATCATGATCATCATATTAATAGCTATATTTAAACATACTATTGCATACCGCTTGTATATCTACTCTTTGAACCCATTTAAGTTTTTGCATGCAAAGCACCTTGTTGCACAGCATGGATTTTGCATTGTAGAAAAGGTATTTCTTTCTTTGAAACCTCATGCCTTATCAGTTTTTGTTGTAAGAACTAGTTAATAGTCCTTACTTACCTTCTTTTTTGCAATTCATAATCTTTTCCAAACTTGTGAATCCTGGTTTGCTCAGCCTCCCTCAATAGAATAGCTGTTCCATGTCTCTGATAACACTACTGATCTTCCGTAGGTCAGTTTTATCCTTTTTTGAGATATGAAAATTGCATTTAATAAAGAAGATGTGAATACTCTACATGTACAGTGGTATAATGCTGTTCACTGCCCAGGTACCAGTTCCTTTACTAATTATTCCCAACAGCCTATATGTCTTTTTCATGGCTATTGTATGCAGAGTTGCTGTTTAATATATCTGTCGTAGACTCTAGCCTTTACGTCTACTTGTAAAAGAGATTTAGACCATTCTAAAACTGGCATACATTTGCATCAAGTGGCTTCTTTGCACAAATGCATATCTTAGGAAGGTGTATCTTTACTTATTCCTTGAGAGATCACTCTGGAATGTGAACCTTCTCTTGTTTTATTTTTTTATTAAGGTGAGATCTGGTACATAGCTATGCCATGTGTGGATGAATTCTAAGTACAGATGATTCTCAAAGTTACATCACCTCTTTTCCTCATGTAACCCACTTTCCTGACCACATCACTGCTCTCCCACATACTTAGTCTGGTTGATGGTAAGAGACAGTAGAACTTGGATTTCTCACATTATGTGTCTTCTCTGCGTTTTTTCTTCAGACTCAACACCTGTTGGTTTACTTCTAGATAGCAGTGGTTAAATACTGTGTGCTTTCACTCAAAACCTTCCTAGAGTCAGAAACCCAATCTGAACAGATGCTGTAATACACTCTTGCAGCCATGGAAAGGCTAGGAAAAATCTGTACTGTTTATGAACACTGTGAGGCAAAAATAAAACAAGCTTTTCTGTTACACAGACAGATTTTGAGATGCCTATCCAAGTAATCATGTGTAAACCTCACTGTAGCTGTGTAATACTGAATCTGTCTGGAATGTGGTATCACATATTTCCATCTCATAGAAAGACATCCAGAATCAAAGTTTCATCCATAATAATAGCATGTGATGAAATATTCATTTCTACTTGCCCATAGTAATACATTAGGCATTTCCAGAAGATGAAGACTTTTGTTAGGATCTGATCTGGTAACTTTTGTTTGAGAGAGAATATATTGCAGTATATCGAATTGAACTCTCACATATACTAGGGACACATAAAAAATAGAAATGGAGGACATCCTGCACAATCTGAAATGAACGTGCTGCAAGGGTAGCAAGCAAAAACCCATAATAAGAAACAAACTCTATTTTTCAATATACTTATGTCATATCATGTAATATTTAACCAGAATCTCAAAAGTGAAGGAGGCTTTAATGTGGACTCATAAATCAGATTCTTGCACCTCATAGGGAAGCCTTGTAAAAATTGAATTGAGCCACACAGTGGATAATAACACATTACACAGTAAAAAAAAAATAAGTTTTGCCTTTTGTTTCCAGTGTTGACATTTTGAGAAGGTTCACAATTTCATATCTGATAGGACAGAGAAGATAAAAATCTGTAACTGTGTCCTAGATCTCTTACTGGCATAAACTATAAAAGAAGCCAACATAGAGTCTTATCTGCAATGCTGATATTTTGACATGGAAAATCAGACTCTCGGCCACAATAATGTTCTATTCTGAAGCACAGCTACAAGTGGCAGAACCTTGTTCCTGGCAGTGATGGTGTGTCCATTATGATATCTTTATAAACTAGGAACTGCAGGTGCCACGTATGATTTGGTATTCTTTTGTAAGTTAAAAGGAGTTTAATATATGTTATAGCAGTTGTAAGTGAAATAATAAGATTATAATAATAACAATACCTACATTATATTGTATTTTTGCAAATGCTTTAGAAAGAAAGCCGGTGTTACCATCCCTACATTAGAGAAGAGGACCAGAGAAGGTTATAAACTAACCTAAACAGATCCAGGAGTACAACAGCAATCTCCAGTGTCTCAATATATTGCTCTATCAACTTTCATAGCAAGGCAGAAGGTGTCTGGGTTGGTGGAGGGATAATAGACCCAATTCTATAAAGTGCTAAGTGACTTCAGGAGGAGACTGAACCATTCATTTTCATTTCACGGAATTAAGTATAATCTCCTTTGAATAAGAGGAAGACCAGTTAAAAACATGTCAAAAAAGCCAAAAGCTAAAATTTTGAGGACTCCAATATGCCAAGTAGAGAGAAAAAGTACTGCTAGATATTTTAAATATTGCTATTTATGAGAAGTATCTTGTTATATAAGTAAAATCATTATGGTTGTTTTTCTATGTATGATTATTATTTCTTATTATTTCTGCCTGTATCTGGTAAGAGGTTCTAGTTTGTGCATCAGGGTTCAGTCCTCACTCTCACTTCATCTAACTCCCATCGGAGCACTGCATACAAAAGAGCTAGAAGATAACAGCAGTATATCACACTTTCAGAAGTACTTCTGCATCCATCACCTTGAGATTTCTTCTTTATATGAAGAAGATACTGCGATAAATTCTGCTGCAAGAAAATACATGAAGATAGACAGAAATGCAATGAAAAACTCATTCTGAACTACTGGAGAGCTAAACTTTAAAGTAATAAAGATCAAAAACTAACTTCATGAGACTGCTTTTGATTTACTGAACACTATGAGTAGTTGCACAGCAAGCAATTAAGAATAACTGAGAGAAATTAGTTCAAGATAACAGTATTTACAATGGATATTATTTGTTTTTTCCTGCAATTTTTGAAAGTGGATATTTTTTTTCACACCACAGAGTTAAAACTATCAAGCAGTTGATTTCTTTAACAATACAAATTGCAAACATGTCTTTTTTGAAGCTAATATTTAAAATAGTTCAGGAGGATGATATTCCTATTAAAAAAAAGCAGAAAAGAAAATGTGTTTACACTTCTTGAAAGCTAGATAAACCCTGCTTCTTTCTTCAAAAGAGTAATAGAACACAGAAAGCTGTCTGAAAACCAACCAGATATTCAGCTAAAACCAATGTGAATCTAAAAGGCAAGAGTTCTGCAAAATTCAAGACTTAATGAAATATCTTCCACAAAAATGTTCCTGTCCTGTGAGTTGAAAAGCACTAAATAACTCTGAATTCCTTGAAGCTTTCTTAGGGTAGAATGATATTCACATAGTAATGAGACTCCGTAGCAAAGCAAGTCTTAGTTGGAATAGCAGTACCAAAATGATGTCCAACAGCTAATACACTGCAAAGTCTTTTCCAAAGAGAAAGATTGGACTAGACCTCCAGGATGACTTAATCAAGAACTGACAAACAGCACCTTTCGCGTAGGACTATGCAAGAAAACGTATCTTAGACAGGGACCTCATCGTGACCAAATTTAAAGCTCATTAAGGTCAATGGAATAGTTTCAGAGCAACTGAGCGCTTCGTACTAGTTACCAGAGATGTGCAGATCCTGATGAAGTCACAAATTTAAAACCTACTCGGGCAAGATTCTAATTTACCAAAGCTGTCATTCCTAAATACTATACCTGAAGCTATTTTGTACTTCATTAGGTTTTTTCCCTAACTTACGAGTAATCTAACATAATATCAGAATATCCTTTTTAAGGTTTCTTGTGGGTTCTCTAGCAAATCCTGGTCTGTTACTTCATGCACAAGCATTTGCTTTAACTGGTTTATTCAGCATTATCCACATCTAAACAGCCTCAGAATGAAGTGATTTGCTGGCCTGAATGTTAACGTTGTATATACTTTTAGCATAAGTCTGCATTTAGTTCAGCAGTATCAATATGTAGGTACTGAAGCAGAAGGTAGAAGCAGTATGCGCACCCATGGAGAATAGAGCGCTTTTGCAAACAGTGTCACAGTTTTTTGAAAAATACATCTGTTTTGCTCAATTGACACTCCATGATACTGCAATTATGAGCCATATGTGAGCTTGGTAATTTGGGAAGATAAATTAACATTTTAAAATCCAGACTTGGTGATGTTTATATCATTATGCAACAGCTTCCATAAAGATGAAAGGGGGTTCCTTTACTTTTAGGACAGGATCTGTCCTAACTGCTATTAGCTACATCAAAAGAACTGTACAGGGGCTGTGCTGCAACACAAATCCCCCGAAGGAGTCCTGGCAGATTCAGAGCTTGTGTTCGGGGCATTGCATCTGCTGGCTTTGAGCATGCTTCTACTGCTAGTGTAGCCATAGATCAGGTACCCTCCCTACTTCTTTTAGACATTAAGGTACAGTCTTGACCCCAGATATGTTAGTCAAGATTATGCCATTTGTTCCCCTCAGGGCACCTACAGTCAATTCATATTGGACCTGACAAGTGCAGTATTAAACATTTGAAGTAAATGGCATTGTGTAAGGTGTATATTAATATTTTAATGATTATTACATTTGGGATTGGGAACTGTGAATTTCTGAATTATGTAATAAAATGGTGAAATAATCTGAAAGTAGACTGGAGTCAAAATTGTAATTTGAAAGCAAAATGCAAGGAAGGAAATGTATTAATAGTATGTTGTAGGCAAAAAATTAGCTTCAATTGTGAACACTAACAGGTGGCAGATAATTGGGAGTATGTGCATGTGTGGACAGATATTCAAAATGAAACTTCTGAACTTTCAAGTTCAAGTCTGCTCCTTGCTAGCTGCAACCAGTATGGGCTGGTTGTAAATTTTAATGACAACTACTGGACTAAACAAAAGTGGCATGTCCCAAATCTTCCAGTTTGTTAATAAAGGTGCATGATACAGAACCACCAAGTATGCAGCTGAGCACACATTGTGCTTCTGCACATAAACTATTTAGATTGGGAAGATCAGGTTCTGGAAAGAAGAGTTGGTGGCAGAAAGAAGGATTCGTGAAGAGAAGAAGTGGTCTTGGAAAGAAGTTCAAGTTCTCAGCTGGAAGAAGGATCCTGGAAATCAGAGATGGGTGTGGAGAGAAATGCCAGTGGATGCCCTGGGGACCTTGGCCCTAACACCTGAGACAAACCTAACTCTGGGGAGCTACACAGCGCAAGCAGACAGAACTTTCTGCCCAGCCTTCCTGGATTAGAAGTGACCTGACTGGGAAGGAAAATCAAGGTCTCATGAATGTGTGTGAATGTATGAGTGTGTCATAATCAGGTATGGTAAAAGCTCTAGTTGTGTTGGTTCTTAAATAAACCCCAGTATCCAGATCCACTGCATGACTTCATTTACTCTGCCTCACCCATGACATGGTAGCAGATAACTGAGAGAGGCAAGTTGACAAATGTCTATTCCTTTCTGCAGGCAAAAAGCAATTGTCAGAATTTTCATGGTGGATTGAAATTGGTTTGAGACAGTGATGATAGAGGAAGTTTGTGAAAAACATTCATGATTATATTTAATTTTAGGAAAATATTAATAAACTTTCACAAAACAGGCTGGTTTTATCCAGCTTCATGCCGACCTCAACTGGCTTTGAACAGGACAGGACACAAAGCATTCCACGTAAGCATAGAGATACGCATCCATAGTAGATCTGATAGTATACTGAGACTTCAGTATCAGTTAGATCTGAGTTGTGCAGCAAAATGAGTCTTGAGGAAAGTCAGCCTTCTAATTGACTTAGGTAATCAAAGTGCGAGATTTAAACTTCTTTTATTAGACTATACAAAGGTCCAGCCTTGCAAACAGCCTTATAGGATGTGATTAGGTTGAAGTAGGAGATGCAAAGAATTTGAGTTCTAATTGCCTTTTAAATTTGTATTTATTTTTTTAAGCATTGTAGGTGGAAAAGATCTACCAGTGTGTCTCAGCATAGGCAGAAAAGTTCCCTACAGTATATAAAAGCTGAGATATTTTAGTAGACCTAGGAATTTAGCTATCCATCCTCTGTTGCTGTTTTATGATGCAATCCTTTATTCAAGTTTTGGAGTTTAAACCTGGTAACTATGTGTTCATTTCAAGATAAATGAAAAACATAGCATTTATCACGGGTAGAGGATTTATAATGCACATTTGTTAAGAATACTGGTTCCTTGTCAGCCATGAAATATGCTGAATTAGAGCACCATGTAGTTTATCTTTAAACAGTGACTGTAGCCTACATTGTTTGATCTATATGATTGAAGGGAGGATCTTCGCCTATGTGAAGGACTGCTAGTACGGGTCAGAAAGAAATAGTGCCTGGTATAGCATCACGTGTCGCATTGTGAAAAAGCTTTAAGGATTCAGCTAAGAAAGTTTTGTTTGTTACTTTGCAAATAAGCCTGTCCTTTTGAATTCTAAATAAAGAATAAATCAGGTATTCCAATCCTGTTACCATACGTGAGAAAGAAAAATAATATACTCTGCAATATAGGTCATCAGCATAGATATTTTTATCCTAGGTTGCATTTTAAGTTAAATACTGTTTTTTTTTTTGGTGTGGATCTTTTTCACAATAATGAGACAAGATAATAAGTCTACATTATAGAGCAGGCAGGTAGAACTTTTAAATTATCATAAATAAATGGGGAGGATAAAACCATCATTACAGAAAAATCAGAGCAAATACAAACCTACAGTTTATCATCAGTCATTTATTAAACTGTTGTTATTTATTTTCAAAGAGTTGATTGGAGCTAATGCCAAAATATGAGAGTCATGCATGTAGTGGCATCATGGGTTAAATTTCTTTGCTCAAACTTTGTTGAAAAGGTGGAAAACGTTTTAATCCAGGGCTATATTTTCTACCTTTTGCACACATTTTTTCCAACAGGCAGCTCTCTTCCTGTGCTTATGAAATTCTTTCCCACTGTAGTTTTCTGCCAACTATAAAGGCAGCATGTTCTGGATATGACCAGAACTCAGCTTGCATTGTGTCCATCCCCTCACTCAAGTACCATCCTCAAGTGCTGTATCAATGGCATAATTTAAGCTGAAAGCGTTTACAGATTAGATTTCCCCAGGATTAGGAATTCACAACCTGCAGCTCAGGAGCACTTGGAGCCTAATCTCTAGATGAAGCTCAAAGCCAAGGTGGTGTCTTTCTCTGACAGTGACATATTTTCAAATATGTAAGTAAAAGTTGCTGCCTTCTGTACAAAAGCAAAGTGGAAGGACACAAAAGAGTCTGCTTTTTTCCTGCCTTGACCTTGGCCTCCTTTTCTCTATGATTTCTTGAATCCAAGGTTCTCTCATCCCAGTGTGAGCCAGCAGTAGCACCTCAGTGTCTTGTTGCAGAAGGGATGATGAGACAGGTTGAGAAGCACAAAGATTTATTGGTGTGGGCTGTAGCTGATGATGTACATTGACCCCAAAAGTGAAAGTTACTTTTGGGAAAAATTAAAAATGGGAAGAGAGAAAGTGGAAAAGGAGATGAAAAACCCTCCCCAGCTGGTAGGAGGGAGAAGCAATGGAGTTGCCAAACAAGCATGCTTTCCTGGACATTTCCCCAGTGTAGCTGATGGTCCCACTGTGACAGTTTTCTCTTAGTGACTATATACTTTTTGTCAGGAGCCATGCAAACTCCTTAGTGGTTGTTCCTGCTTACGATGCTATTAGTCTGGCTGGAGAACACTGTGGTCAGGGGTACATGTTGCATACTGATACATTGTTAAGGCTCATGCATGCGAGTTACTGGGTTGATTAATGTAAACCAAAAGCTACAATGGAAGAGAGAAAAAAGGTGATTCTCATGCCAGTGACAAACTCTTCCTGTGAGAACTTGCAGTAACAGCAATATCAGGGTTTGCAGGTACAAGGCCATGAGAATAACAGCACAAGAACAGCAGCATGAGAACCAAAAGAGAAAAATACTACCACAGAGTCTCTGGGAAAGCAATGCCGCAACACTTGAAAGGTTACAGAGCTGCAAGTTAAAGAGAGACTACCAGAATTGCAGACAGAAGGCCCTTAGCGTTTCAGAGGCTAAGCACCTAAGGCACTGTAACTGCATGTGATGAGGGTAACTCTGACATTCCTGTGCATGTGGCATAGAGCACACCTGCATCACTAACCTATGGTACCTCAGCAGCCTGTAGTCTCTGGGTTCATAGAGTTTCCACATTACTAAAAGCTCATTTGAAGGAGGATAATCTAGCTTCCCCATTACAAACTGATTGTGGAAACAATGTGGAAAACAAGGTGGAAAAATTATGCCTTTAGAACAGATGTGGGTTAACTGGGACAGTATCTAGCTAATAATAAGCTTTTGTCTGTATAATTAAGCAACAGTACAGCAAATACACCAGAACACCAGCATTGGAGTCTGAAAAATAGTTCTTTAATCCACTTGCTCGCTTTCAGATCCTATTGGCCAGCACATACCTGCCTGCCAGGTGACTATTTGCAGTGTAATAAGAGCTTTTTCTTCCTGCTGCTCCCCAGTCAAATAAATTCTTTGCTGCAGTTATAATCTAATAGTTGTTTTACCTTTTGCACACATAAGTTAACCCTTCAAGGGGCAAATGGGAACTGGCTCCCAGCTGGACATTTGATTTTGAATTGGCTTAAGCCAAACGGCTGCTCTTGTGGTGATAGTCAGAAAATACCACTTTTTTGTCTTACTCTGTTGTGGACAGCCAGCTGGCAGTCCTTTGCACATTGGAATTTCAATGGACTCCTGGCAACTGTTCCCCACTTATCCCTCAAAGGAGTGGCACACTGTCTTACAATGTAATTTTGTTGTAGTTTATTTCCTGCATAGTGAGCAACATTGACCAGGGACATTTGCAAATTCTCAAATATTCTGGCATCCCACTGGTAAAACCAGTAGATGACCATTTCGGTTTGAAAGAGCTTCAGACAAGATAGTACTTTTATACCTTCCAGCCTTGATATGTAGAAAACCAAAAGTAACCTGGTTATCTTTGTGATCTCCTTTTAAAAGTCAATATTTAGCAGTAACAAATGAACAGCGAGCCTAATCCTTCAGGCTTCAATGACCAGGTCTCCTAAGGAGGATGCCTTTTACCTAAATAATCAATAATTGCTTTTCAGATACTTCAATACTTGGTTCAGGAAAAGGATTCAGAGTGCATGTGCACACCAGAGCACATATGCAGTAAATATATATTTGGTCATATGCTTTGTATGGAAAAAATTAGTTATTTACCAATATACTTATTAAGAAGTCCAGATATTTGGAGGATCTTTTGACAATTTTAATATGATCACTTATTTCTGGTCATGTCTGGTCATGTCAGTTCTTCAGTTATGATTAAATTTATGAGTACAAAATAAAGAAATGTTACGGTTTATCAGCGTGGGGTATACATGATTTCCAGTCTAGATCAAATAGGAGGTTTTTCACTGTCATGTTATTGTGCATGTAAACTTCTTAATTGTGCAGAGGTCTGTGGCATGAATTGGACTCTAAAATTGTGATTTGTTTGTCATGGATATTTTTTGTGTGTGTGTTTCATACCTCATAGGTGAGGAATGGTCCTGTGGGAAGATAAAGAAAGCAAGTAATGTATTTGTCTAATTCCTCGCCTAACAAGGCTTCCTACACAAGTTTATTAATATTTCATTGTTTCTTTAGCAGAGTTCTTTTCACACTTCTGTTTTCTCTCTTATTTACAACTGAGGAACATGGGCTCTTTTATGTTATTCATTAACAGACATTTATTTGACAAATGCTGGTGGTGGTTGTTTTTTTCATGCAGAACTTCTGTGCTGCAAAGACTCTGCTGGCTACTTGGTTGAAGGGTGTTAATGCAACAGGAGGAACACATGAAAGGGTCTATTTCCCATCTGCGTCCAAGGCAAGGTGGTTCAATCTATATTTGAATACAAGTAAGCAAATCCCTTCATTTCATCATAGGAAGAAACGAGACATGTTTTAGCCCAGGATCATATAGTCTACTGAATGTATGTATTATCTGTATGGAAAGAAGTGGTCTTGGTCACCATATAAGGCACAGGGAAATGTTGGTTTAATTATTCAGAGCAGTAAGAAATTCCCTAAAGGATATCCAGGTTAACCTTGTTAGAATCACAAGTGAGGCACAGACTGTATGTGTAATAGCAACTGAAGGAGTTAATTGCTTTTGCAGTATGAGAATGATAATACATGCTTGCTTTGTCATTGGCAATGGAAACTGTAACTATAGCCAGCTGATCTGCTTCATCACACCCAGGTTTTGCAATTGAACTACTTTAAGGACAAGACACATACTTAGCCCTCAGGAGTCACAGGTGGTTTTGAATCTTGATTGGTGAACATGAGTTGCCATTTTTGGTTACAGTTGCATGTTATTTGCAGTGCCTTGCTTTTTTTTTTAAGTGAAAGCTGTACTAGTGACCAATGCTTTCAATGGATTTTAACTCCTGTCATAAGGCAAAGGTACAAGTCATCAGAATTCCAACTCAGGTGGTATGTCTGGGCCTAGAAATGTGATTTTAGTTTCACATGCCTTTTGTTTATCAGTTCACATCAGTTTTGGATATGCATTTTGTTACTCTGTTAATACCTAAAGTAGTAGTGTTTCAGTGTTGGTGAAGAACACTGTATGTTTTTCAACAAATCATACCTTCCTTGTGATACACAGGACTACTCTTGACTCACCCTCACTGATACTAAAATGACTGTTTTATTCATATGCTGATGTTCACATTAAGACATTTTCTTCATCATTCATTTAATTTTATAGTGCTAATTCCATACACATATCATGTCTTACTTAATCAAAACAAAACCCCCAACAACCCTGAACTATGTATTTCATAATCAACGAGCAGAACTCTGCTGTATGTGTTCATCTTGTCTAAATGCTAAACTAAACACAAAACTTCTGTTCTCTGACTTCCAGGAGCTAGGCTGAGCAGTGGGGGTTTCAATTAAAAACCACAGGAAAGGAAAGGAATATGTCAATAAAACCACAGACTTGTAAGTACTGCATACTAGTTTGCAAACAAACACAGCAAGCATTCTCCGAGTATGAGTCTATTACTGTAAATTTAGACTGAATGCATGATGTTGAAGGTGACTGTCCCAGCATGATCTTCCTTCATTTCATGTATAGTGAAATACTCTCTAGCTTTACGTTCAATATAGCTTGATCTAGTCAGTCTGCAATGAGACTATTACTAACCTATTACTAACGGAGGAAAATGCCATGAAGAGGAGAATGGCTTGAGCCAAATTAGCAATGTTTTGTTCTATTTCAAAAGGAAATTAGAATTGTAAAGGAGAGAGTAGAAGGTGAAAAAAAAATAGAAAGTTGTGAATTGATTCTAAGGCAATATCCTATGTGAGATTTTAAATGTAGACATCATTTGAATAGAAATGTAAATGCCATGATTTGCATTATAAAGCTTTGTTAAAGAATAACTGTCACCAGAACAGATTATGTTGATAATTAATTAGTTACAGACTGGGTGCAGTCACTTTTTTAAAAGGTTGCATTCGGGATCATATATTTTAGAGTGAAGAAATCTTGGATAAGAATAGTGAAGGTGAATAAAACAATTTAGAATTCATAGAAAAATATATACTCTTAATGCATTTTTTAAAATACAGTGCACTCTATGGTGCTTTTATTGCTCTCATATTAAAGAGAGGAACCAGTAAGAGAAAAACAATGTAGTCTACCTAATTAAGTGAGCAAAATGCAGCTTAAATTTACGGAAGGTTAATAACTAACATTAAATGTATTGGCTACACATTATGTTTGAACTGTTAATAAAGTGAACTCACTGACTGCTCAAGTATTACAATTATTTCTTAACTAATAAAGAAATGAAAAGGGGAAACCTTATAGCAGAAAAAGTGCACAAATATTCCACTGATTTTTTTCCACTTCAGCAGTCATTTCTTTATGCAGCTCTTTCCTAAACAGTAAAAAAAGCCATAATGGGTGGAAAGGACATCAGGTTTGAAATTTGATGCTGAGCTTCTTTGACTATGTAGAGGCTGAGCTACTGATTTAATAGAGATTTTCAAAGGTGCTCAGCACTGACCTAATTCTCCTGCTTTTAAAATCTCTTGGTATTTACTAATGTCTTCAACAGGACTGGAGTCACGCAAAAGCTGAACACTTTTGAAAAGTCCGGGTCCATCTTATTCACAAAAATGTAAAGGGCTATGGGTAATGCAGAATTATGTTCGCCTCCTATCTGAAAATTGCAGTGGGGACATGCTCTAATGATTTTTCACATACTTATTTTTTTAAATTGTGAGCTGTTCTGTTCAAATCAATGTGAAAGTCTTTGTAGGACATCTGAAATGTCAACACACCACATAAATATAAACAGGTGCCTGACAGTCACTGAAAATTAGAGCCCTACAATGTATGTTTTAAGATTACATGGGCTCAGGAATGTGCTGCCATAATCCGAAGAGTAGTTGCTATTTTATGACTGTGAAGCCTAACTATTTGAAGAAGTGATGCTGGTAATTCTGGGCTAAATCCTATTTAATCTGGTTTCTAAAGATGCGTGGTGCCAGGAAAAGAGAGCCCAGGCTGTAAGAATGGTAAGCAGGAGAGATGGCAGAATATACACCTACGTCATTTGAAGAAAGAAAAGTACACGCTCTACATAAAGGTAGAGCTATTAATGTGTCTCAGTATGGATGCCACAGTGTGAGTTCTGATCTGATGTTGAAGTCTGCCCTTAGCTGAAAATAGCCAGATTGTTTAGTCTAAGATGTCAAAGATAACCACACATGATAGTAACTGGATCGCTCTCTTGTGTCCTCTTAGAGGAAATTAATTTCTCCTAAATGTGTTAATGCATCCAGTCATCTTGATTCAGAGGGAGCCTGGCAGCAGGAAAGGGGCTGCAGAGCCTTAATTAACTCCCCTTACTGGCCCGCCCCAGCACTCTACCCTGAGAACTCCCTCTCCACATACCTTCCCAAAAAACTTTATAGCTGCTGCTACTTTCCTAGTTCTCATGTTTTTCCACTGAGTAAGTATAAAAAGAAGGGCAGGGTGAAGGTCTGGGAAAGGAGATCAAGAAGAGTTTTAAGGGGAAGACAGCATAGATGAAGGAAAACGGAAGAGGAAGTGAAATGTTCAACACAAATGGGCAGTGTTCTGAAGAATACGTTAGTCTAATAGTTAGAAGCATGGAAAGTTTATAAAGCCTGCTTCAAATTGAGAATTGTGATTCAGCTGTAGTTTAATGAATATTTAGTAGAGCATGGAGGCATATATTCTTTCATGATGTTTTTGGTTTCTACACGTGGTAAAGGTTTCTGATACCATATACCGATGTGAAATCATATCATTGTATACAGAGGTGTATGAAAATACACTGCTTCCAGTTTTAGATCATCTCATTTGTTTCCAGCTCTGAACTCATCACTCAATATGGTCTGCTGTTAACATACTCCCTGGTGGAGACGGGTGCTGTATGATGGCTAGACTACAGGATAGTTTTTGGAATCCTCATTTGGCTGTGTTTCTTCTAGTTTTGGATAGGCAGATGTTTAACTGGCATAATTCTTAAGGGTGTAAAATGTTAAGAGTTTTCCCTGTTTTCCATTAAACTCAGTGGAATATCTCCCATTGACTTAAATGAGAGTTGAATTAGGCCTTTTGAAATAATATGCAAAAATAACTCTTTCTACTCTTTGTCATCCACTTTCTTTCTCAATTGACAACTGATCCTAGAAGGTATTGAGTGTTCTGTGTAATTTTTGAGTGTAATCAGCTCCCACTGAGTGCTAAGCTCCTCCAAGAATTTTCCATCTCCCTGAAGGATTAAACCCCTGGTTTAACTATTTCTCTGCCTGACAGAGAATAAACTAAATGTTAATAATGGACAATTAAAACAACAAGAAACAAGAAAGGAAACATAAAATGAAGGATTTTTATGCAGTGAAAGGTAAATGAATTGGTAGTAACCAGGAAGATAAATGAGAGATACAAAAACCCCATGTCACATTTTGAACTTTACATACCAAGTGTAGCATCACTCATTTCCTTTGCAGAGGCAAAAAAACTGTTTGAGAGGCATGAATATAACCCTGCAGGAGATGACTATAAAAGGTCATGCTAAACAAAGAATACAATGTCAGCTAATTAATTTTAGTTTGATCAACTCACTTTTATGGGTGCACTTCACTGTGATTATTCAACTGATTTTTGGATGACAGTTATGATGAGTGAATGATAATTAATATGTACCTCTTATGAATCTAAAGCACAAAGCATTTTAACATGTACTGTGCTTTAATAATAGGAAAGATACCTTGAGCATCCAAGAATTTGGATACAATGTGTCTTAGACGTCAAAGAACTTACTTTGTGCAGAGGTGTCTAATTGCATTTGTATTATATAGCTGTATACCTGTAGGTAATTGCAGTTCTTTCCTTTTCCTTTTTTGTTTCCTTTTCTTCCTTTGCTTCCTTTCATAGTCTCAAGGGACCTTAAAGTTATATACATGAATGTGTGAAATAAAGCAGCAGGTTCCAGAAGGACCATGAACACATCTTCAGTATGTGAACTGGCTGGCTGGCTGAAACTCTGTGGTATATATCACTCCAAACAGTGCTAAATTTGACTCATTTCACAGTTCCAGTTGTATTTTGTGGTATTACAATGGCTGTCCTTTGCCTTTCTCTTGCAGTATAATGAAAGCAACTGCCACCAGGGTCCAGTCAGAAGTGTGATTGCCCTTTCATTTATCAGACATCGGTTTTGCTACTCCTGATCTTCTGAGACCCCATTCTGAAGTCCAGTTATGGGCTGCCAGAATTAGTCTTCTCAGACATACCATGAAGGTGATCCCAAAGACTTGCTCAACATATAAATCCCAGGTTAGAATTCCAGAGCAAACTAGACTTCTGGGTAGAATTTCTTCTTTAAAATGGAGCCTCCTATTGCTGTTTTTTTAGGCTGAATATCTTAAAACTAAAATTATTCCCCTTGATTTCAGGATGGGTAAATTACTCAAAGATTTTTTTCTGTAAAATTTCCATGCCCTTTTTCCTGAGTGCAATTACAGTGATGATTAACAAATGCAGCACTATGGATAATCAAATGTATAATTCATATGAACGTACCTGGTCAGAGCTCGGGATTTCTTTTTCTCTCATTCTTTATAAATGGAACAGAGATTCTATCTTCTTAAGCCTTCTTGCTCTTCCTTATTTCACAAATGACACACTTAATTTAAATAATATCAAAATGACATACTAAGTTTTGAAAACTTTCATTTTATATTTTTGGCTGAAACTATTCTTTAAATAGTTTCTCAGGTTTTTCTAAACACCGTTTACCACTACTTGGTAAAATTTTCCCAGCTGCATAACTTAGCATTGCATTGCTTTTGTAAAGTATGTAAAATGCTCTGAAGCTATAAAGTGTAACATGAGATCTCATTTTTAGTCCTTTGTTTTGATTTCAGATCATTTCCCATTGGCTTCCACTGACTCTGAATAGGACTTCAGCTTTTTCTGGCTGTAAAAAGCAAAAGCAAAAGAGTGAGTAGTGTTTGAAAGTCTGCACAGGCATTCCTAGTCCTACAGACAAATAAGTAGTAATCATCAGTCTGTTTTTTGGCTGTGCATAAGACCCAAATAACCTTGTCTCTTCTCTGTTTGAGAAGCATAAATCTTCTGGATTAATCCTAAACTGGAGTGTGTATTAATTATACTGGTTAGTAGCAAGAAGACTTTTTTTCCAGTCACATTAAATCTATGTCTGGTATGTACTTTAGTGATGGTTAAGGATACTTGTTGTAATTACATAATCTCATTCTGAGATCAGTCAAAAGTATTCTGGGTTCTAGGGCTAAAGCGTGCAGGAGTGCCTAATATCTCTAAAAGCAAGAACCTGGAAAAAAGCCTTGCACTGTTACATTTTCTGTGTGTAACTATTACAGTGGTTTCTTTTGTGGAAGGTTTTCTGTGTAAATACTGCTTTAACTATCTACCGGAAACCTACATATATACTCTCCTTATTTACAGTCAAGAGAGCAAAATCTCTGCTATGAATAACTTTCAATATTCATTACTGGACTTGGGTTTGGGCAATTTATCAGGAGCTCTGTGTTACAGTAAGCCATTTTCATATATCTTTTGTATCTTTCTTGTTCATGTTATGTAGCTGGGAAAGCCAGCATGCCAGTTCTCCTCTCCAGGAACAGTCTGTGTGTTTCAGTGAAAGAGAGCATTGCAAATGTGCTGAAAGCAAAACTGGAAAAATAGATGGTGGCCAAAACCTAGACCACAGAACTTCAGAGCTACAATCATATAAATAGTCTTATGTTACACTCTAAATTCCAAGGTAAAATCAAGAAAACAAAATAATGTATACATTTACATTTTAAATTGTGTAATCATGTTATTATCTGAAACTAATACCATGCTGTTAAAATTTAGATAAAGTGTCCTGCAATGCATACAAAATGTTCATTTGTTGAAGGCCATTAAGTTAATTTCCTGGGAACAAGATTAAATGCAAGGCATTTACATAATCATTAATTGTGAGGTGTAGAATAGATAATTAAATATTCCACCACATTAATTTATATTTAATTAACTGTGCTTCCATGGTCCTTCTGCCTGAATATTAATATTGTGTAAATAAACAATTAGGATGCATGCTCACTTTGCAAAAGCTTTATTGTAAAAAATGTGATCAAAGAAATTCTATGAAATCTACTTAAATTTATAAACACTTAAAGGTTTTGTAAAGCAGAGTTGCCAATCTTTAAAGTTTTGCTAAATAGGTCCAAGTACTATGATTTTTAACACCTTAATTCTTCAACTGTTCAGTGTGTCGGGGTTGTCATACCAGACTTCTAATTATAGTGTTTCCTATTCTACATTTCACAACCTCTCATTTGAATTGGTTAACATACATAAAAGCTAGTAAAGCATGCAGAATGAAGTTTGCATTAAGTTTGGAAAAGACAGTAAAGCCATAGGAAATGAATGAATTTTATATTTTCTAGTAAAGAAATACAGTTTCACAAGTCCTGTTTTCATATTAGAGTGATATAATTTGAAAGCACTCAGGCCATACCTGACAACACCAGAAAAACCTCCTTTTTTTCCTTTCCTTTGAAAAAATATGTTCTCACCAGAAGCATTTTCAGCTGTATACTTACATGAACAACATACAAAAGGCTGAACTGAAATTCAGAGCATGTTTTGTTTCGTGTAAATATCAGTTATTAATTGCTATTGGCCTATAAAGACTCATCTGATACTGTCTTCTGTTTCTAGCAGGAATACCTCTAGGAGTTACCTGTACTCTAATAGAGCACTTATAGACGTATACAGTGGTATTTTGACAAATGGAAAAGAAGTATCATAGCATAACGATAGGGAGAAGATACCTGTGGAAACTTATCTGTCTGAAAGGGAGCATGACAAAAAAGGAAACTGTCCAACAAACTCTGGAATTTTGGGGGACGGTGTGTATTATAGGAATCCGCTGCAGATCTATGATTTTTTGTGGACTGTGCTATGAAGGATGGAGAAAAGACTTGTTAAAAATTTTACTTTTGTAACTGAAAAATCTAAGTTTTCATTAGTTTTGATTTACAGGGTACTGGGACATCTGAAAGTCCAGTTGCAGTTAGTGCAAGTTGAGAGGGCTTTACAGTTCTGAATATAGGTCTATGCAGAAAGTATCTTTAGGATTCTTCAGAGCAAGGAAGTGGTTTGGCACAGGTTCTGTCCTTTGTGAGGTTACAAAGAGCTCCAACTCATTATATGTAAAAATATATACTCATATATATCAATAGATAGTAACTTTTGACCCAGACACACACCTCCCTCCCTCGCCCCGGAACATTCCAAGTACCCTTAAATAGCTATGCTAACATTATTGATAGAGTATCAATATATGACAGGAAGTCTGACTAATGGCAGCTAATCAGACAGGAACAGTCCATTGGTAGTGCAAAATGACTGTTGGTGAAATGCAGACTAAGTAAACATATTAAAAACAACTGTAGGATAGTAATGTAATTATGTTACTGTCATTGCATTTAATTAAAAATCGGAAGTTTTATAAACGTCTTACTGTTCTGTAAAAAGCAAAACCTGCTCCATGCAAACGAAGATCTTATCTGAAACATAAACAGTATGAAAAATAAGGATGTAGTTTCCTATAATTCTTAAATTGATAAAAATTTATAATATTATACAGAAGTGTACTGCATAATACAAGAAAAAATACATCAGTTATGAAAACTGGTAATGTAGTAAGATGGTGTTTTCTGTATGTCAGGAGAAAGACAGAAGAAACACGTAGTGAATCATGAAGGCTGAGTATTGCTGCTTGAGGTTTTAAACAGTGTACTCCCTGAAAATATCAAGTTGAGGTGATTCATGGATGTTAGACAGTCTTCTTCCTTTTTGCAGTAGCATGAATAGGGTCATGAAGGTCAGGAGGAAAACAAATAAAAATATCTCCAAATAAATTGAAAGTAGGCAGCTGGCATAGAACAGGTGAAGGCTGTGATAGAAATGGAGAGCATCAGTTAGTAAAGGCACACCACTACATGCATGCTGCTGGCTAGTTGAAATAAAAATTAAGAAACAGGAAACAGTAGAAACTGTTTAAAACAAAGAAGGATAAGGCTGTTTTTCTAACCCCCCATAAAAATAAAGAAAGTGTAGTCAATATAAAATGTTGCTAAATAAAACTAGAAAAAGAGAGAAACAATTAAAAGCTAGGCCAGAGCTGATGTGAAGGTGCAGTAGCAGTTAACATGTGACGTTCCTGCCTGGTGTGAGGGAACTAATACTAACCAACTGGCCAAAATAACAGTATATCAGCAATTATGTGTAGGATTACCGGAGTGGTGTCATAACCCTAGTTGATTTCGGTGGGTACTTGGAAAAGTAGGACTGTGTAGTCTGAGGACGTAGCTTTTGAGTAGGATCATTTTGTTTTAATATAAACGAATACTGCCATTTTTAAGTTAGTTGTACTTGTTCCAGAAATTACCTGTTATTCATGTAGAGACTCATTGTCAAAGTAGGGGGAAAAAAGTTATCCTCAATGTTTTTTGAAGTAATTCTTGATAACTGAATGGACACAAGCCTATGGAATGTGTAGTGAGAACAGCAGCGAGAGGTCCAGAGTCAGGAAAGAATGTTAATTTAATAAGTCTTTGTCTAGAAGAAGGAAGGTTTTGAGTATGATCTTGTTGGCTCTGCGCTTTGGAGTATATCAAAATGGACAGGGCCATAAGCATCAGAATACCTAAATTCCATCACTACTACTATTTCATTAGCTATGATAGTTTGACAGACTGATAAAGGCACTGAAAATTACTAAATCTTCATTAACATCTGAAGAAGCTGTAGTATTTGTGGGAAATTTTTAGTGTGAGTAATTAGCGATGCATTGGTTGAGTCTTAATCCACCCCTAAAAATGAAAGATTCTTTAGTCTTACCTAAGAACAGTGCTGTGAGGCATACAATTTATTATAGTCTTGTGCAATATTAACTGATAGAAACTGCTAATGCAAAGTAATGCCTGTGGAATGTCATCTAGGAGAAGCTTTTAATGCAAAGTATTAAAACCTATAATGAGAGAAATAAAGACTAGCTATTTCTCTGTAATGTACTATACTATCAAAAATGCTGTTCATTAGAGTCTTCTTTCATAAACATTTTTGCATAGGATGTTTTGCAGAGACGTAAAATAGAAGTGCACTACATTGATTTCCACTGTTATGCTGACTAATATATAGTTTAGTATGTCTTTTAAACTTAAAACATATATTACTGTTTCTGAAAATGTACCATATTCTTAGGAGGAACTGGTGCTCTGGGTCTTGTAATGCTATTATCTTGAGACAAGATGATCCTGTGGTAAGATTATCCCCTAAAAAGATTATCTTCTGACACAGTCATCCTCTGACAAGATTATCTATAGAGATTATGTTGATAATTAGCTAAGGATGTGGAAGACTGATCTAGAAAATGTATCAAGAGTGCAAACTAGACCCAGCACTTAGTTGAACCTCAACTCTATATCAAAGTATGGTGTATGTTAAATTGTATCCATATCAGGCTTCAGACTGACTTTCAGATGGGGTTGGTGGGGAAAAAAGCATGAGCAATCTTTTTGCAAATCTTAGAACTGGACATTTCTACTTTAGTCAGTAAATCTAGCATTTATTGTAGGATCTAGTTAAAGAAATGTCTGCTTTCACTGAAATAGATTAAAAACTATTGTATTCATTTCATGGCAAATGTGGTTACTACTTAGCTTAAAATACATAGTACGCACATGGAACCTGAAATAATGGATTGATTATTTTTGTCTGATAATTGCTATTCATCAGAGACGTTTTCTAGTTGCCAAAATAATGTCATGCTTAGTATTTTCTCTTAGAGGTGGGAAAAGTTCAGTGATGTCAACTTCCCTTTGTGTGTTTGCTTACCACATGCATTGATTCTTGATGCTGCATGAAGGATACTAACATGAGGATCCTAATACAGGATCCTCATACAGTGAGTAAAGAGAAAATTTTTTTACTGTTTCCAAGGAAAGAAGATATGAAAACATACTGGTTAATTGTCAGTTCTTGAAGCCTCTGCAAGGTTGAAGTAAATAGTGTTATTGCTGCCAAGAAGCTGTAAGCTTTAGATGAAAGGTAATGTGTTGGAGAGTGGCCAAGTATGAAGTATCAAAGGGACATAGGTCTGGAGGTTTTAGCTATGCTGATGAGTTGAAGAATAAGAAGTTGCAAAGCCAAACTTTTGAGCTGACCTTAAATATTCACAGGCAACACTTGTATAAACACATGCCATATTTTTTTCGCGAGAATTAAATGCGTTTCCTGGGGTTTTTTTCATTAACCTGAATGTGGATGTTGCACTTGGAGGTATTAAAAGGCTGTAAAATTGAATACAGTTTTGATTCCATCTATCAAAGTCACCTGAAATCAGCAGTTAGTTCCTCAAGTTTGTAATCTGTTGCTTGAACTATGCACATAGAAAACTCCTTCCACTCGTATTGGCAATCTTCAGAGTGCCAAATCATTGGAAAATGAAGAAATCAGTCTTTGACTTTAAGAGTTAGGAAGGATGTTGGAATGTGTGGGGAGTGGAGGGTTTGTTTTTACCCTTTCTTTCTATATCAAACTATAAACATAGATCATCTTGGTCAGCTAGCTTTGGAATAGCCAAGAGAAAGGCTTAGAGATACCCTTGAGCAATGGCATATCAACTGCCTGCTAAATCACAGAGCCATCATATACATGACAAATTTTCTCTCACTCTACAGTCTTCTCAAAAGAACTCTGTGGTTAAAAGAACAAAAAGCATGAAATAGTCTTGAAACAACTCCAGCGGGTAAGCCTGCTAGCTAGGATTGACCTACAGCTTTTGCACAGGGAAGAGCACAACACTTTCAGTAATTCTGTTTACACTATTTTTGTCTGCCATCCTTCATTTTTTATTACACTCCTCATTGAAATTAAAAAAAGATAAAAAATGAAATATTTTAAGTAATCTATAGACATTAAATATTTCTTGATCACTCAGACTTCTCTGAAAAAGGCTCAGTAAAATCATCACAATACGAATGTGTTCCCCTTTTGTTCCAAGATGAGGTTATGTCTCTGCATTAATTTCTTTTCTTCTATTCCACAGATAATTAATAGAAGATACTGGGAAGTACTTAACTTTACTTTAACCTATTTGAAGTTTATTACCCCTGTGACTCATACATCACAACCACCAAAAATGGATAAATTGTAAAATCTACAATACTAAATCTTCACTTCAAGGACTACTACTCCCAAATCTCCTCGCAGTACATTTTTAGACTGCCCTTTCTAATAACTTAGTTTCCCACTGAGTAAAAAGCTTTTAGTATGTTGAAAATGGAGCAGTGTTATTCTTGGCCATTTGATTCTCAAACTTCAGTTCTGCTATAGTTCAAGTGGCAGCGGCTTCATACACTCATTCAGCAAACCATTTTTATGACATGTAGTAATTTCATCAAATAGTCATTTGATTGATGTGACTAAAATATATTTGACTACATCTAAATTGCTATATATCTTAAACATTGAACAAGACATTTTTAAAATGGCACAGAATTCAGAAGACTCAAACACTTAGCTACTTCTTTAAGTTTAATAAGGTCTGGTAATATTTTCCTGCATTGTAGGAATGCTTGTAATACCCACATGCAATTTACTTGTTTGAGTTTGAAGATGAAATAACATGTTACTTTCCATGAGGTTTGAAGATAGTTAGTTATCTGTCAGAAATTACTGACTAGGTAGAAATAAGACTGAATTTTAAAATTAAAAACAAAGAATGAAGATAATTGTGAATGAAGGAAAATTTTTCCGTAGCACAAGATGAGAAAAACATTGAATGTGAGAGACCAAAGAGAGCTTTAGCAATGGCTAGGTGAAATATAAATTCCAAAGTAGACAGATTAACCTGTATATAGCACATTTTTCATCAGTTCATAGATTTTAAGGCCTGAAGGGACAATGATGATCATTAGCTCAGTCTCAAACGAGTACTTCCTACCATGACATATGCAAATTCTCCGGTTTGATGGGAAAGACGTATCTGTTAGCAAGCTGCCTAATGCTGATTTTCAAATGAAACAAATGCTTGGAAGTTCTAAGTAGATACTCAACAGAACATAAAGAATGTATGTGAGATCTATGGTAAGAAAAATCTGTTTACAACCCGATTTTTTTTAATGCTAATTCTAATGTTAGTACTTCAGTACTGTACATAGGCACGTAGCTAGTCCCTGCAAACGACCCAAATATATTGTGTGTATTGAAATTTAATGGTATTTCTTACTCCATAATGCATTCACTCCAAACTGCACTTATATACTCAATATATTGCTAAAATTCTGTTTTAAGCAGTTACAGAAAGGCTCTTCAGCAACACATTCACTTGCATTAGCTTAATTTAAAGGAAATTTGTGAAATGATAAGTAGAAGCATAATCAGATGATGGGGAAATGAAGAATCAGCAACTAATTCATCTGATATAATTCAAAAACTTTTCTGAGTGTAGAATGTAAATGACAGTAACTTCTGGTCATCTTCCAGTTATGCAGTTTGTTTCACAAGAGCAATTTCTGAGCAAATATAAGAAAATATACATACAGTATCCTAGTATAAAGTGAAACAAGCATTCAGAACTAATGACTCTTGAGGCTAGCTCACTATTAACGAAATAACTTGTGAACAAATGTAGCATTGCTATGAAATGAAAAAAAAAAATTAACAGTGCTTTCCCACTAACTTTTCATGTTTTCTCTATAACATTTACAATTATATTATTTTTATCCAAAGTGTTTTATTCCTTAGAGGTAAAGAGTGAGATTAAAAACATACTATTGTACAATATCCACAAGTTCCTTCTGGACTCTGTTACACTTATACTGGAATTAGATGTGCATTTACAGTCTTTGTCCTACACAGCTATATCTCCCACGCTGTAAAATGGGAAATCCCTTAAGAAACTGTTTGTATTTGGAAGCTTAAAAACATCTCCTTTTTCATTGTGTGAAGATTCTTAAGGGAATTAAAAACAAAAGGATAGTGGCAACAGAAGATATTGAAAAGAGCTCTAGTGTTCTGAATCCCATTATATTATTTTAGAATGTATTTTATAGTACATGCAGAATTCAGGTTGAGAGGTCTTCCACTTAACTTCCTCCATTCTCAATAACGCACAACTTACTAGAAATTATTTACAGGATGATGGTTCTTTTGAGATTAAATGAGCCCCAAACCAGGTCTCTTTAAAGCAAATTATTAGATAAATAAACAAAAGGTGAGGGATTCTGTGCAAAATTAGTTCATCGTTTGTTTGTAATATTTTTACTTGGAAAATGAACTGTATTTTTCTTCCCCTCCTTTTGTTTCATTACAATTACCATTCCAATTCCATTCTAACTCAAAACAGCTTGCCAGAAAAACAGCAAACAAGGCATGACTGTTGTCCCAAAGGAATGTAAGTTTGTGAAAACAGTTTATGTCAAGATTTTACTTTTATAAATGTTGAGCCCTACCTTGCCGCACTAGTACTTTTGAGTGATTTTATTCATGGATCAAAGTACTGCTCAACATGAACAAATGTCCAGGGACTGTTTATATAAAGATCAAAGATATACATAAGCAGGGCAAACTTATCTAGTGTAACTGCACCAGGGTCCACAGCTTACTAAGGCCCAGGAGGCAGATTCTGAAGATCAGGAAAGGCAGCCTCAGCACTAGTGGTCCTGTGTTGGTTGCATTGCTTGCACTAGCACCAATGCCAGCTATGCTATGCCATGACACGTAAATGCAAGTGAAAGCAAGAATCTTAGCAGTATTTCTCTCCTTTGATGCCAGCCTGCTAAGTCATTTACACATAATCCCAGTATTTCCAGTGTGATGATATTATATATTGAAAACAGAGTCTACCTTCCAAGTATTTTTTTTAATCATTCTTTTAGTATACATGCAGCAGTTTCTTTATGCCAAAAGGCCTTTCCTTTGAATTTTCTTTGCATTTTTCCTTTGCTAAATTATTGCTAGTCTTCCTCTGCTAGGGTTTATTTTTGACAAAGAGGAATTTCCCTTTGTGTTGAAAATGTGACATCCACTAAGAAGTGGATATTGCATGTAGCTGCAGGGAGAGGAGAACTCATTTGGAACCTACTTGGAAGCGTGTGATCCAAGCAGACAGCAGTGTCGGAAACAGTGAGAGCCTAAAGTTCTACTGGACTCTGGGAAAACCTCAGTCCTTGGCTGTGAATATTAATACCAATAATTCTGGAAGCAAGGCATACTGTCAAACAGGAAACATATTATGTGCACAGTCTTTTTAATCAGAAATTACATGCAGGTAGTTTTTTCCCCAAGGTTTGTTTTTTTTCTTAAATTGGAATGTTTTCATACAGGAAGCAATAAATCAGCGGAAATAAAATCACTATTTTCACCCACACCTGATTATTTTTTATTGTCAGCCATTTTCTAGCATTTTTTAAGCAGTTTTCCACTTTAAAAGTCCTCTCCAGTAGACAGATAAACTGTCTAAAAAGAAATCACTTTTGTTAATCACCAAGTTTCAAAAAAATCTTCCTTGTGTGACACTGTTCTCATACGAAGAGTTGAAAATATAAATTTCGGTGGGAAAAGGGAGTCTTTCCCTGAAGTGAGAGGAAAAAAATATTTTCAATAGTTGAAGCTAATACTTGTGGTTTCAAGATTTTTCTCACAGTGTTGAGTGTTTCAGCCAGATGTGGAAGCAAGGTACAGGGTCAACAAGATCATTATACCTCTAGACTTTCCAAGGAAAAAATAGTTCCTGTGTTTCCATTGACCTATGTTCTCAGAGCATTTTCTCTAGGATGAAATGGTATCATGGTGATGAGACATTCAAAAGTTTTATAATTCAGTTTGGGACCCAGAGAAATGAGAAAACATAAATAGAAACAAAAAAGAGAGCTTATTTTGTTGTTTTCCACATCAAACTGTTACTCCAAGTTAATTTATGGAGCTAAAAGGCAACAGAAGTGTTGTTATTATTAAAAATAAAATAACAAAAACCTCAAGAACCTGTGATTTATTATTCTCTGTGAACACAGGTATGACATTCTTTTGAAAAAAAGATATAAAACTATGAAACATTATAAATAACTTTCTGTAAATGGAATGTTTTGTAAATAGAACATAGGGATATTTCATATCTTTACCATCCTTTATAAAAGAAGGTAAGTGTGTGTTTGAGAGCAGGTCATGAATTATGGGAAGTGACCAAAAATCTCTTCTTATCTCAGAGAAAGCTTTAAGGCAAGTAATGGGAACATGTACAAATGTCTCAGATGGTCACCTATTCTTGTAGTTCTAGCAGTTCTTTAAAATAACTTGAATACATTCAAGCCTGAATTCATAATCTGAGAAATTGAAATCAATTTAACTTGAATGCGATAGCTAAGAAAGGAAGCCTGACTAGAGAAGGGAATGTACCACATGCAGAAGTTTTATCTGTATTTGAAATCAGTTATTGCCATACGATGTACTTGCTAGCATACAAAGGTAAAGACAAAGAGCCTAAAGGTGAGCTAAGGTTAATTTCTTTATAGTATACAGAGCTCAGCAATGATAATAAACAGTTTTGGTATGAAGTAGATTTTACACCCTGCAAAATTTATTTGAAAATTCAAGCATGTTCCTATTCTGCTTGAAGATAAGCCCCAGGTCTGTTTAAAGAGTTCATTAGAAATACAATTAAAAACACTCAGATAATTTAGAGTTAAGGATACTCTTAGGAAACACGGAAGACCCAGATTCAAGACTTTGCTATTCCCTATTTTGAGCAAGAATTTACATCCTTGCCCATATGCTTATTCACTGTCCTAATTCCCAGGCTATTAGGAAGTGCGTTTTTTCCCTAATACTTTCATCTGTAATGGCATCTTTTGGCTCAAGTAAGTTAAAAAGTAGGGGAAGAAGCAAGACAGATATCACCCCCCAAGTTCATCTGAGAATATTGCCAGATAACTACCATGATAACGGTCCCCCTTACCATTACAAACTAGGAACATCATAGCACAGGTTTCAAGTCTTTTAAAATGCTCTGTAGCTGTAGACACCATTTGGTAAAAAGAAAAAAGAACATAATAGAAATCAGAGCAGTATTAACGAAGCACTTCCTTTCCTTCCCCCAGCTGTGATGGAAGAGTCAATTAAAAACAGGTATTATAAAAGATTGTGGCCTAGTCAGAACAGCAATGGTGGGAGGTTATGGGTTGTAACTTTGCAGTATTGAACCTGTGATAAAAGAATGTTAAGTAGAAAAAGTACATATGGAGATATTAGAAGAGAATTTAAGGAAGCAGTGAAGGATAGACAGGGACAGTATGCTATGCCATGCTAGACTGTACTATTTAACTCTGTGGCAGAAGGAGATGGGTATGAGTTTCCTGGTTTTCTGTCTTTAGTGTAATATGAAGTGATGGTCCTGGAGGCAAAAAAACTAAGAACTAATGAACTCCAGAATAGGGAGAAGCCTAAAGCTGTCTATAAGCTTTTAGGGAGTGAGTTCGAGTTTCCTGTTAGCCTGAGAGCAGTGCGCCTTTCTGTCAGACAGAAGAGGTCATGGGTGAGAAATTCTCAGCTAGATCAGACCTGATTATAAGGGGTATGATAGAAACTGAAATTCTTCTGACATACACAACATAGACTCTTCTTAAAGACAAACCAGGCTCACAAAGCAACAACCAACAAAACCCTCATTTGTGTGGGCTTTTTATTACTGAGTCTATTCTTTTAATCCTGTCTGTGTACAAAGGGAGTACAGCAGCTCCTTAACACAAGTTGTAAATGAAGCGTGGTAGTTACATCTTCCTAAATGTGACTTTTTTTTAATATTACTTTTTTAAACTGAAGATGTATGTATTAAATTAGTGAAATATAAAGGTATTCATATTCTGTGTTGCTCTTCTTTCACCAGTTGCCCTGCAGGTGAAATTTACTTCTGTGCTTTCACTATAAAGCATAATTGCATTCTGTGCTCAGCTCTGGCTGAGTTTAAGAAGAAACATGATTTATTTGTAATCACAGATGTTTCTGAGATTGAATAGTGAATCAGCCCTTGAATTTTCAGGAATGTTTGAAGTGTGTATTGGTGTGTTGCTGATAAAAAACGTAGGAACAAAGAAACTCCAAAATAAAGTCTAGTCCATCCTACCATGAATAGTCATATAATTTACATGTACAATTAGCAAAACAGTTGAAGATCCTTTATCTTTTTTTTTACCTCTTCTGTTCCAGATTGGCATCCAGAACTATGTTTGATATACAAAATCCCTTGTCTATGCTGATTGTGTTTAGATTTGAATCAATAATCAAGCACATTAAATCACTCCCTTAAGCTTCATGATCCCCTTTAAAAGCAACTTTAGCATGTACCTGTCCATATTCCTTGTTTTCTTAGTAGTAGTACAGGATGAAATGGTGCTGAGGATTCCTCTTCGTAGGACATGGGAGAGACAATTCTTTTTATTGGTTTAGTTCTTAATAATGTTTGAAATTCTGATGGAAAAAGGCTTCATATTTAAATTAAAATAGTGTATGATAAGTTAGACATTCAAGTATTCCCATTAGAACTCTGACCTACATAGCATCTGGAAAGAAGAGGTTAGCTAAATGAATCAGCTGGACAACCGAATGTGAATGGGGGCCTCTTTCTTTATAGGTTTTACATCCTCTTGTGAACATCTTATATTGTAAATTTGAAATGTAGTAGCTGGATTTAGAAACTTAGGAGAAATTTTTGGTGGGAAAAAAGCCTATGGAACGAGAAAACTTTAATTTAAAGGAAAAGAAAGATTACTGGTTTTGAGGAGAAGATCATTATTATAGTCCATCAATTAGATATATAATTAGAAAAAGTATTTTCTTGGTTGCATATATAACGCATAGTGGAATCTGTCCTAGGTGTAAGTCTAGCATTAAGAAACCTACTGATAGTTAGAAAATTCCTTTTTATGAGGATGAAGGGGCAAAAAAAAGGCAAGAATATTCTTTCATACATTTCAGACTTCCTTTTGAAGATATGTCCCAGATAATACAAAATAAACTGGTAAGGCCTGAGCTGGGAGCCTAACATTTGGATTTGGATCCAAATCTGAATTTTTCAAATTATAGGGAGAACTATCTGAACTGAACTTTTACTTTGTGAATAATGCCCAGCAAATGCTGAAGTAAAGAAGGAGGGAGGGAAAGAAAAGGATTTTGCCTTTTCTGGGAAGAAAAGAAGTATATGGAGCTCTTTCTTTCTGTATTACCTAAGTACAAAATTATTGAGGTAGTGACACTTTTTTTTATATTGTGCTATACTTATGTGTGTTATATTTTACCACTATTACTTTCAGAGGTGATACATTGGATTAACAAAAACTGCTACAAAATAGCAACCCCAAACAAGTATAAATCTCCTTAAGATATAAATGTGTTATAAGGAAAGAGTCATGAGAGATATATGATAGTGAATGGCATTTCTGAGGGTAAGAAGACTATGGCCTTAATATTAATTGAATGCATTTATTTTCATTTTTTACTTAGCCTTTCAATTAAGATTCAGGTTTTGTTGAAAACCTAATGATCTGAGGCAACTGCTACTTTAAAAGTATGCATGGTTCAGCTATTAACTTCAGGAAATTTTGGCAGACACGGTGAAGATTTTTTTTTAAATATCTTTTTATAAACGTCAAAAATGCGGGATGGCTTTACTACTTGGGAGAAAACATCTTATAGTTTCCCTTGGCAGAATTCAAAGCTATCTACCTCAGGGTCCAGTTTCATGGTCTGCTTCAGCTGATCTGGCTGGAGGGCTGTTAGTGAAAAGAGCAATCCTGATCTCCTGGCCACTCGGCCTCCCCCCTCCTGTGTTTCCCATAGCCTGGGTGAAAACTAACCCATTGTGGGGGTAGGGAGGAGTTCTCAAGCAACAGCTCCACACAGTAATTAGGGCAGACATACTGATGACAGCTGAAGTGATGAGAAAGCCTTAATTCTCAACATTCCAATGATACAAGAACTCTTTATTTGAACCAGAGTAACTTGCACAAATATGTTGTAAAAGAAGCTGTTTGTACAATATTAAAGGCCAGATTGTTGGTGTCCTCCATATAGTATAAAATTAGACCTTTACTCAGCTGATCTGTCTCCTTGCAGTAAATTATACAAAAGGTTCCATGTGTGGAAATATCTGTTCCTAATAAAGGGCAGCAGGAAATGTTTCCATCCTACTTCGATTATAATCTCCACAGATGGGATCTCTATCTCCCAGCTTTCTATCTTTGTGCAGTCATTTATGCTCATGCAAACTGAGTTTTAAGTCATTATGAAATCAGTATGACAGTGCTTTGTGTGTCAGTGCTTCCTATTGTTCTCGGGGTACCCAGCCCCCTGAGCTGGAAGACAGGGACAGGGAGCAGAATGAAGCCCCCAAAATCCAAGGGGAAATGGTTAGCAACATGCTACACCACTTAGTCTATGGGGCTGGATGGGATCCACCCAAGGGTACTGAGGGAGCTGGTGGAGGTCCTCACCAAGCCACTTCCCATCATCTACCAGCAGTCCTGGCTAACCAGGGAGGTTCCAGTGGACTGGAGGTTAGCAAATGTGACGCCCATCCACAAGAAGGGCTGGAAGGAGGATCCGGGAAACTACAGGCCTGTCAGCCTGACCTCGGTGCTGGAGGAGATTATGGAGCAGATCACCTTGAGTGCCACCACGTGGCATGTACAGGACAACCAGGTGATCAGGCCCAGTCAGCATAGGTTTATGAAAGGCAGGTCCTGCTTGACCAACCTGATCTCCTTCTATGACCAGGCGACCTGCTTGGTAGATGAGGGAAAGGCTGAGGTTGTTGCCTACCTAGACTTTAGTAAAGCCTTCGACACTGTTTCCCACAGCATTCTCCTGGAGAAACTGGCTGCTCATGGCTTGGATGGGTGTACTCTTTGCTGCATGAAAAAACTGTCTGGATGGCCGGGCCCAAAGGGTTGTGGTGAATGGAGTTAAATCCAGTTGGCGGACAGTCACAAGTGGTGTTCCCCAGGGCTCAGTGCTGGGGCCAGTTCTGTTTAATATCTTTATCAATGATCTGGATGAGGGTATCGAGTGCATCCTCAGTAAGTTTGCAGGCGACACCAAGTTGGGTGGGAGTGTTGATCTGCTTGAGGGGAGGAGGGATCCCTCTACAGAGGGATCTGGACAGGCTGGATCGATGGGCCAAGGCCAATTGTATGCGGTTCAATAAGGCCAAGGGCCGAGTCCTACACTTGAGTCACGACAACCCCATGCAACGCTACAGGCTTGGGGAAGAGGAGCTGGAAGGCTGCCTGGCGGAAAAGGACCTGGAGGTGTTGATCAACAGCCGGCTGAATATGAGCCAGCAGTGTGCCCAGGTGGCCAAGAAGGCCAACTGCATCCTGGCCTGTATCAGAAACAGGGTGGCCAGCAGGAGTAGGGAGGTGACCGTGCCCCTGTACTCGGCACTGGTGAGGCCGCACCTCGAATACTGTGTTCAGTTTTGGGCCCCTCACTACAAGAAAGACATTGAGGTGCTGGAACGTGTCCAGAGGTGGGCGACGAAGCTGGTGAGGGGTCTGGAGCACAAGTCTGATGAGGAGCAGTTGAGAGAGCTGGGGTTGTTTAGGGTTGAGAGAAGAGGAGGCTGAGGGGAGACCTTATCACTCTCTACAACTACCTGGAAGGAGGTTGTAGAGAGGTGGGTGTTGGTCTCTTCTCCCAAGTGACAAGTGATAGGACAAGAGGAAATGGCCACAAATTGTGTCAGGGGAGGTTTAGACTGGATATTAGGAAAAATTTCTTCACTGAAAGGGTTGTCAGGCATTGGAACAGGCTGCCCAGGGAGGTGGTGGAGTCACCATCCCTGGAGGTATTTAAAAGACGTGTGGATGAGCTGCTCAGGGACATGGTTTAGTGGTGGACTTAGCAGGGTTAGGTTTATGGCTGGACTTGATGATCTTAAAGGTCTTTTCCAACCTAAACGATTCCATGATTCTGTGATTCTGTATCCCATTGGCACAGAGGTAAAAGGCTACGGAAGTGCGTACTAGGACAAAATTGCTTTATAGGCTGAATATTGGGACAGAGTACCAGCCCTTCTTTTGGGAGTAACAGCTTTAATCCAGAATAACTCTGGATTTTACATATTAATTAGTATTAATGCAAAAGAAAATATATTCAAATATTTTCAAATTATTTGTTATTTTAGTCAACATAAGATTTTAATACACTGGCCTTTATTTCAGACTGTATTCTTTTCAATATTTCCTTAGCCTTATTTAATTATTCTCTATTATAGTACATGTTTTTTCTTTGTTTAAGCCCATCTCTGGCAATGATAATTCTGTTTAATGTACAAGCATCACTCCTGTTTTATGTCACTGGAACTGTAAGGAGACATGGGCTTTCTTGGTGCCATTCCATTTGACCGGTAGTATTCTCAGTGATGTCTGGCCAGAGTACAAACTCTGAGGCTCTTTTGACAAAATATTGATAGCATTAAAGAGGGTTCATTGTGTCTGAGAGACTGCAGTTAATAAGTGAAGTTGTTCCCACAGTGCAGTGAATGTAAATTGAAACAGAAGAAAAAAAGAAAATCTCCCTGTTGTGTTTTAAAAGGGTAACACCTAAATGATGGTGATTTAGTTTTGGCCATATCAGATGACCTTAGCATGAAGCTCTCTGAAAAACTGATCCTTGTTTAAGTAGTGTAACAGCAGCATACTAACATTTCAAATACAGAATTGCTGAGGTTTTTTATTAATATTAGAAGACAATGGATTTGTATCTATATTCATGCAGCGTTCTCATTGAAGTATTTAGCTGCCTGAACAAAATAGTAGTTTGAAGAATTCAGAGGTAAGCTGTAGAAAGTAAATGTCTGTCTGCCTTTTGAATGCAGTCAGAAATCTTGTGCCTTCCCTTAATATTTGCTGATTATGGCAAAGATTTTTGTCTGTTATCATATCTGCTTATGCAAATTCTCCACATGGAATCACAGTACTGTGACAGCATATATATTACATTAATAGCTAACAAATATATTAAGTAACAGGGAGAGTTTTTGCTGTTGAAACCTACTTTTTCAGTGTAATTTCTGAAGGAAATATAAACCACCTCCTACTTCTGCAGTACCTTTAGATACTACCAAAGTCAGTGTGAGCAGAATGTATGCACTATGTAACAGAAAATATTTTGCTGTACCCTAACTATTTTAACTTACTTTATAGCTTTGTTTCCTTCTCCTGAAGTTTAAGCCCAGCTACCATTTTCAATTTAGCTTCATGTGCACTCTATCAATGCAAACTCTTGTTTTGTATTTCATAAAAGTAGATCAGGGAATGCAATACTGTTCCTTTGGCAACAATTAAGAGAAAATGAAAAAACAGTGTTTTCATCCAGTGAAGTTGCCTACACCAAAAGTGGCAGCTCAGTTGTAGTGTAGGCCTCCAGCTTATAAACATGTAGGCAGGTAAGACATTTAACATATCTGAGTACTCCCTTTGAACTAAATCAGATTATTCACTTGTGTAAAATTGCTCAACTGCCTAAATGTCTGCAGGATCAGGGCCTTAGATTGCAAACATAAAATCCAAAGTAATTTCCCTCTTGCTGTGCTGTTTAGCCCTGCTCTCCCATTCAGTGCAATTGAAGTAGTGGATGGGCCGTTCTCAACTCCTATGTTCTATTATCAAAGGCTATAGTGAGAGTATAGGGGTACATAAACACATTTTTTAATTTTAAAACATCGTAGTTGGAAACATTTCTATAGCAAGTAAAATCATAGTGTTAATAAAAATTTGAAAATCACTGTCCAAAGATGAAGGGGAGACTCTGGGGATCAGAGAAGTCCTGGTCATTGAAGTCCTGCACAATTTCAAATGACAGGATTTTTAAAGTGATGCTATCATGTTGTCTAGGATCATATTTAAGTTTGTTGGCAAAAAAGTTTTCAAACACAACTTCTGTTAAATTAATAAAATAAAAGGAAACAGCCTTGAAAGCCAAATGAAATCCTTATCTTTCTTAGCATCTCCTTGATAACTTTGTAATATCAACTGGGTTTTCAGCTGTTAGGAGCTGACTGATAGTGCTTGTTAAGTCCTAGTTATCTTTCTGAGTGTATCTTTTGACATTCTAAATATCATCTTGATAAGATTTGCTGCGCAATTGAATTCTGTATCTTTGAGACATTCCCAGCCGTAAATTAGAAATAGAAATGACCATGCTTTAGTTTTAGATTTTTTAGCTTTAATTTTTTTTTTTTAACCTAGGATCCCAAAGGCTGCTCAGATAGATCTTCAAGCACATACTAGTCATTCTGCCATGATTAGTTTAAAGTAAGGTCTTCATTACAATGAAGATATCATCTCAGAAATGACATAAACTTTATGACTGTTATTTCATCCTCCATTTTCTTTGTGTACCAGTCAGTAACTAATCTTATATTGGCCTTGGAAAATAAGATAGTAAAAATAGTGAACATCTCCTTAGGACCATGTATTCTATAATCCTTTCAGGCTTAGTTATTTTTGAAGTTGCATGCCTAGATATCTTTGATTTGTATTTAGCGGTTCTTTGACTCTTTTCTTATTAGAGTGAAATATGCAAAAAAAAAAGATTATTTCATGTTCTCACAAATATGGCCTTTTTTTAAAAGGAATGCTAGGTATATTAATTCATTTCAGTCAGTTCTCCACTCTGCCTAAAATGGCTGTTACTGAATCCATAAATTTCCTAAATACACAAATCATCTTTTAACACAGTAGTGTAAAAAAGCCTGTCTTTCTATAGGCAAGTTATTGAAGCTCATCAAGTAATCCTTCAATAAGCTCATATTCAGAAAGAGTACTCAGCTGAAACGGTGTACGGAGTAGTAAGGGAGGCTGTTACTCTTCGGTGTTAAATCTATGGATGCATCCTCACTGTGCATCTCTGATACATAGATGAAAAACTGTGCTGAAATATGACCTTCAGCAAAACCTAAAGATGTGTCTGAAGGGTAGGGAGGAGCTTGTGTCTATCCTGACCGTCTGCATGGACCTAAATTTTTATTTGACCGTGTGGGTGCTAGAACAGATACTATGTATCCAGTCTGTTATCATGGCACCCTCCTATAAGTGACAAGCCACCTTTATGGCTCTCTCTGAAAAAGCCCAGACTTCAGCTGCCATAACAACAGATGGGACTGCAGACAAAGGGTCTTGACTGTGCTTTGAACAGTGTGGACACCAGCAGCTGAGTTAAAAACCTTCTGTTGGCAGAAATGAAAACGTGCCATTCTGGGTCAGGGAGCTGCTCACAGGGTTACAAAGATGCAGTATGGGTTTCCAGGTGCACTAGGAGCAGAGTGCATGGAGTGCTGCTCAAGAATATTCATCATGTAAAATGGATGCTTAAATGGCAGTGGAACTGATCACTTCAAAGTGTTAAAATTTGAAGGGGTTAAAATCTTACACGCTGCATGGTTTCAAAAAGTACAACCACAATGGTAAGAGCTAAGCACTGCACAACATAGTGCCTTCAATGGCAAACACCACCTTTCAGAAGTTGGATGCATACTGGTATTAGTCTGTGTATATAACTCATGCATATCACAGGCATCTTTTTGTACCACTTCTATTTTACAAGTCAAAAAAATCAAGTGATTTATCTCAATCTTCCTATAATAGCAGGAAAGAAGGGATATACAGAGGTAGTCTGAATTGCAGACCAGAGCTCAGAGATTCTTTTCTGTCCCTTTTGCTTCTTGAACCTGCTCCCTTCTCAAAATGATGCACCTTGGGCAAGGGGTAAAGGAAGAGGGCAGAGGATGCTCCACTTTCAAAGACAGAGCATACTAAATCTGTAAATCAAGATAATAAGCTGCAAAAGCTCCCCTAGTTTCTTTTTTTTTTATTTTTAAATGCATCCAACATGATTAATTGTCTTTTCAATTGTTTTTGAACCCTGGAAGTTGGTGTGAACAATAAGAATGACATTTGTGCCTTTGCAGGCACTGAAGCACTTTTAAAATGAAAATTGTCAATGAACTTAAATTATTTTATAGGATGTATTAAAAAAAAGGCAAGGGTTGATTAAATGTTGAGTCTTGGGTGGTATTTAATTGGTAACCATTGGATTAGGAAATAGACTTACAATAGTTTGTACCGTACAAATGGGATGCAGGCTGTAAACAATGAATGCTAATAAACTCAATGAGCACTCCCTATATCGGCAACAGCAGCCTGTTCAGAGGAAAAGGAAAAGATTACTTCACTGGTACAAAGCTGAAAATGAAAAAACAGTCTTTTTCCATAAAACATATGATTTCTTGCCTGCCCCTTTGCTGTGAGGTGTTCTCATGTAAAAATTTTATTATCTTTGTGCTAAATATCAAAGGGGTCACATTAGCCTCCTCAAAACTGAGGTGAGGAAAGGTGTTCACTGAAGTGAAAGCAGCTGGGACAATGCTGGGGCCTCAGGTTATGGTTAAAAGTTTCTATACCATTGGTGGCAGATCTGATTTAAGAGTTCACAACCTGCTCCATGCTGCTGTGAATAACTGTTTAGTTTGCCCTCAGTTGCTTCATTTAAATCTTCCTATAACTCTTCTCACAAATGAATCTAGGGAGAAAAAAAAAAAAAGACTGAATTAAAGAAGCAAGTAAAAAAATCCTACATAGAAAGAGATTTCTCTAAAATGGGTTACTTTTAACCCAGGTGGGTTTTTTTTTGTTTTGGTTTGGGTTTTTATAACCACTCCAGTGATACGTTCTAGCAGGATTTGTAGGAGTGAGAAGCACAGCACAGAGGATCTGATTCATGACAACAACATGGTTATGTGGAGTCATAGTCTCAGATGCCTCTGAACACCAAGTGAGCATGCATTGTAGTGGTCATCCTGTCACACATAACAGTGTGTTACTCCAGTTTGTCAAGAGTTTCAGCTTGTGGCCAGAAGGTAAATGAGTCCTTGGAGTTTCTCAAATCTCAAAGCTGTGTGGCTCCTTTAGCTGAAATCACAGTATAATTAGTTCCAGGAAAGGCTCATACTCTGGTTGTGCCTATTAAGCAAAATTTCAGCCTTGTGGAAGTTGACAGAAATGCTAGCCTTGCTGTTAATGGAATTGAATTTTCATCCATTACGCTAGAAAAACAGTGGAGGGTGAGTTAGAAACAGCACTATAGGTAACAGCGGTGATGCAGACTGTCCAGATGAGCATAGGAGAAGCTGCACGGAGGTCTGAGTAGTGAAGGACAGAGACCTGGACAGACAAGAATGGGACATTTCAAGTTGTTGTCTTTTCATGTTGGAGAATACACTGCTCCTTTGGATTACTCCTTTTCTGAAAACATAGAGGTTAATGCAGAGCCAGCAGTTACCTCAATAAGAATAAAAACTCTTATCTGTTGGGCTGCTCTTTCTATTGGTACCAGCTCCTGGGCCTCTCATGACTCAGTGTTAGAGTGAAAACAAGGCGAGATCCAGCTACTGAAGCAGGCTTTGAAAAAGAGAATGGTAAAGGGCAGTAGAGAGAAGTAGAAGGGAGAAGGAACACATAGTATTTATCCATAACAGTGACATTTCCAGTCTTTCCCTAGATAATTCATTTTTCCATTACATAAAATGGTTACTCTGACTGGAAGAATAACTACAGACGGCTTTTTTAAGAAGCTCAAAAATATGAAATGAGCAAGCTACACTTTAATAGAATTGAATCACTTCAAAGTATATATTCAAAGCCTGCCGGCAAATTTCTCGGGTGGCTGACTACATACAGCAAAAACCCCACATTTGTGGAGGTGTGGTTTAGCAGGCCACTTCTCTGTACTGGCTGATGTTTGTATATTTGTCACTTCAAAGGTGATGAATTAGAAATATCAAGCATCATTAAAATCAATGGGAGTTTGCTCTTGACCTTACTGAGGCCAGAATTTTACCCATTATCACTGATCTCTTTGTTCTTCTATTTTGTCACTTTGGTCTGCAGCTGTGAAACTTTTGCTAACTTATATCTCCTATGTAGAATTGTAATCAGTACGGGATTGGCTTCCAGGGGCGCTATTCTGTACTCACCATATTATTATCAGGCTAAATTACCCTTACTATGCTGACTTTACACTACTTTGAGAAGTCCTGTCACTAAGCATTTTTCCCACTATAGCAAATGTAGATGATAAGATAACGTTGATATACATCTTACCTATTTTAAAATGTAACTTTGATATGTGCGTATATGTTGTCATCTGCAGATTTGACAGGGTCTCTACATGATAAGACCAATATAAGCATTAAACAGGGAAGTCTAAGTGCAGCATGTGTTTTAGAGCAGCAAGAATCCTGTGAACAAGTAGCTATTTTCATAGAGCTGACTGCAAATAAGCCTAGGGTACACAAAACATAAATGGCTGATTTTTTTTAAAAAAGACTCCTTCCATTATTCTGAATGAAATCAGGCTTTCTCTGGGAATATGTTGGTTCTTCAGAAAAGCCAGCAAAACAAAAACAAAACAAAAAAAAAATCACAAAATCTGGTTTCATTTCAGTGCAAGCGACTTCATAGCTATAAAAAGAAAAAGCAAAACTCTCATCTCTTTTAGGACACAAAATCCATTTCCTGAACAGGTCTATCCCCAAAAAGCATTTTCTTTCAGCTGTTGTTTCTTCTGGTCTCTCCAAAGCCACATCCATTTGTAGTTTGGCTTTTGGCCGGGAGGAAATCCATTAATACAGCACATTGGAGAGGGAAAACATGATGCAACAATTTGTTAATGGGAGAGTATATTTTCATTGTATGCGAGAACAATCACTGATTATGTGCAGTGATAAAGATGCAGGGTCTGCAGGGTCTTTTGAGCCCTCTTTCTGTGTAGTGCTAAGTTCTTGTTTCAGCAGGAACTGTAATAGCTCGAAGTCTTTCCATATTAGCTCCTTAGTGAACCAATGCAATCAAATGTGAAATGGAAAAAGAGAAAAGTAATTAATATTACCAATGGCGTTTGTTTAAATGTTGCTTTTCAAAAGCACTTTAATTACAATATGCTTTTCATGTTGGTTGAGTTCATTTATATAGGGAACACAATCATTAATTATCATAATTAAGACACCTGAATTCAGCCTGACTGGCATTCCTTCCACCCTGAGTTGTATCGTTGTTTTATCTCTGACAGTTAGGTTTTCAATCAGATGTTATCTACTTTTTCCTAATCATTAAGAAATGCTTTACTAATTACCACATGAAATTCATCCTACATCAGACTGAATTGAATCAAGGTCTATTATCTTGAACAGTAAGACACTTCAGAATTCACAGTAATAGGGCATGAATATGTGATACAGTTCATACACATTTCATGAACCTCCACGTTACCGTTATTTTTTCAAGACTCTGCAATTAGTTATGCCATTTTCAGGTCACTTAATTCTCTCTCACTGTTTAACTGTCTGTTGGATTACAATGCTCTAAAATCAGAAGTTAACTCTTCCTATACCATGCTTTGCTGAGATATTTCTGTTCTCCCATAAAGATGAATTTCTGAAACGTTCTGAGAAACAAGCTGCCATGTACAAAACTCTGTCCTTGAATATTGTTTCTCAGAAAAAGAGGATGTATTTTCAATTATTATGCCAGTTCTAATTTTAATTCCTTAAAATGAATAATGAGTATCCACACGTAAAACAGAAGTTCTTGCCTTATCCTCAGGACATACAGCAATCATGCTGAAAATTTAACTGTGCTCCTCAATTCATCTTCCACTGAAGATACTGTCATCATAGATGGAATAGGCCTAACCAGCTTGGGACCAATGTAAACCTGATTAAAAGGTTTTAATCCTGTTTCTAGTAAACTGTCCTACATGCAAGGGAGGACACGCCCTTGCCCTTTTCTATTCTCCAAGGCACAGTTCTGTAGTTGTGAGCAGTTTTAGTTTGCCTTGATTAAGTAAGGGAAAGTTTGTTGGTTTTTATACGTACTTACTGCAAAACTGCCAGAACAGATGGATTTGTATGTTATGAAGGCCAGGCTATATTACTGCACAGAGAGATTAAAATGAGTCTGTACAATATTAAGACTTCTCATTTACATAATAAACCTTACAGGGTTACAGGCTTTATATTTATATACTTGGCACGAATTTCAGACAGAATCTTTTGTATGCGGATTTATTTTAAATAAATGAATTTGTGTCAGCTTGCAAACATCTACTCTTTAATGTTTCTAAAAGGTCCAAATTTCTCATTTAGGCAAAATAAAAACCAGAAACTTTTTGATCACTAAAAAGTAGAATGTTGTGTTATAAATACTGTATACTTAGATATTCTCGCAAGGCCTTACTTAGGTACAGAAACAGTAACAGCAAGTGGAAATCATGCCCTTGGCTGGACTTCCTGTGCAACTACAAAAGCACAATGGATTTAGGAGCAGATTTCCATCACAACAGACTGTTACTGGGTTGTTACACTAAGCAATATCCAAATAAATCTTCCACAGTCTTGTCACACTATGTATGTGGATGGTGATGACTTTTTGAAGTGGAATTGCTAGAGTGGCTTTTAGCTAGATATATCTTTGATAATCATATTCAGTACTGTGTATTTTACCATAGAAAGTCTGAGAGCTTCTACCTATGCTGAAGGAATGGTACTTACTATTGGGAAGTAAACATGGCTGTGTAGTGTTGGAATAGGACCCTGTCACCTCTCCAGTCCCTATTTTAAGAGATATTATTCAGGGTTACCCAGTACAGAGCCATGAATGCCTCTCAAGCCATGTACCAAGATGTAAACTGTAGCTTCTGAGACAGGACTGCACTTTTGTGGTGTGTATCTTAAGACTGTTCATCCCTACTTTATATCATATAAATTATCTGAAAATAGTGTTGACTTTTTTTAAAGCAATGTATTTCTGACTCATATGGGCTACTGGAGAAAAATTCTCTCTTTTTCTATGTAATTGTACTGCAGGTTTATGAATGAAAGGGCTTGAATTTGCAATCTCTGAGTTAAAGAGGAAGTAGTTGGTAGCAGAACACTTCCCCAAGGGGACTCATAGCTTCAGAAGCCATTCCCCAGCTTGCTGCCTTAGAGTCTGAATTTCTTGACCTTACAGATAAGCTGTAATGGGCTTTTGTTTCCCAGGACAAAACTGTCAAGCTTTAGTGCTTCAAGAATTCAGTTAACAATGTTCTTATTTAAAAGTTGAGTAAGTGGCCAGAGTTCTACAGGTGTTGACTCTTTACAACCCCAGTATCTTCAAAATAATTCATCAATTAAATGCTCAGAATATCACAGAGCTTCTGAGATTGCCAAAATACAGCTTGTACCAGTCCTAGTTACATCTTCAAAGATTTTATTCTTCTAAGTTCAGTGAAATGGCTCTTACTAGGTCTTGGTAGCATGTGTAGGATTGGGCCCATGAAGATGAGTTTGCAGAATCATTTCCCTAGCTTTGGTCCTTTAATTTCAGATAAAAAGTTACTGTGGTAGCTTGGAATTTATACTTTTGGGGTTTCCTTCTGTAATAAATGATAGTTCGTGTTGTATTTCTATATTAAATATTCTGTTAGAAGTGTGTCAGCTATCCAGGTAAGAAATTACCTCTTCCCTGTTTTCCCTTTTTAACGGAAAGTTAGTGTACCAGCTTATATGAAGCACATTCAGTGAGAAGCAGGAAAAAATACCTCAATCAAAACAGCCGTACTGCTGAAAATGAATGATTACTCTTGGGGGAAGAATGTAGGGTGGGAGAAGAGCTGCATCGTAAAATTCAATAGAAAATAACGTTTGTCGGGAAGCAGGGGAGTAGTGTATGATTTCCTTCCACATCCACACTGAGCAAGTATATTTTTGTAGTTCATCATTTCTCTTTAGCTGGTGTGTTCAGTTACTGCTCATCTCCCTGAGGGATTTTTATTAGTAATGAAGAAGACCTCACCTGAAAATGGAGTAGCCTGAAATTTGACAAGTTGGAAAAATACTTACATTTTTATCTGAATAAAAAAGCGTAGTATTAAAAAAAAGGGTGGGGGGAAAGTAAGCATGTATTTCAACAGTCTCAGAAGGTTACTATGCCATTTATGGAAAACAGTGTAATTATGACACATAATTAATTAGTTCATTACAGAGGTATTTATTATTCTCATACAGGGAATCATACTGTAAATAGTCCATGAATATATTTGTACCCATAAAATCTGAAAGCAAGTAAATAATGTTCTTTCAGTTCATGATCACGTATACTATGAAAGAAAGCATTGCCAAGGTGATGCACTGCAACTGGAAATGAGATCTGGCTTTCCAAGAAGCAAGGTATGTACCTGAAAACTAAGGGTCCTAGAAGTCAAAGATTAAGTTTATGGTTGGATCTAATGTATATATGAAGTTGAAGCACAAAAAAAGTTTTCAGCCAACTACACTATGACTCACTAGTGCTTTCACACAAAGGCTGTGTATAACATTGATTTCAGCAATTCAGTGAGCATAAAGTCTCTTCAGGAGCATCACTGGTTCCAGTGTTAACCCAGCAATAAGAATGTTACTAGACTTTATAATATTTCTAAAAAATAGTTTCTGTGGTAGTGTGTGCTATTCCCTTTCCCATCATCTACCTCTGCATCTTTGTTTCATTTTCCTGTTGTCTGTTACTTGTATTTAGCCTTTTGCTTTGTATGACTGGCCTGCCCCTAGCTCTCACCAAAATTCTTGTTTTGCAGAGGAGTGTCTTATAAACTTGTGCATTTTGCCTTTAAAGCTGAACGTTGGAAACTAACATATTCCAAATGACAACCAAGCAGAAAAATGTCTTCCAAAATGATACAGGTTCCCACCCTGTGGAAGGGGGGTGGAAGTGTGTTGTGCAATACATAGCACAAAGAGAGTTCCTGACAGTGAAGAATGATAGCATCTGGCTTCTGAGCTGCAATACCATGATCAAAATTGGCATTGTTTCCAAGTCAAAACTTTCTGTGTGAGGAGAAAGTATCCTTCTTTGTGTAATCTTTACTGCATAACAGCTCTACCTTGGCGGCACCGAGAGTTGGTAACATATGACAAATGGTTTCGTAGGGACTTGCTAAGCTAGAAAGTGAGAAGGAAGGCAGAGTAAGCACACTATCATTTTCCTTTAGCATTATTTTATTTTACTTCTTCCCAGGGGCATATGCAGCCCCAGTTTCTATTCAGGGGGATGAATACACCCCATCGTGTCATGTCGTGTTTCCATATCTCATGGCTGTAGGCAGGGAGAGCCACGCACTGTCTGGGGGCCTGTATCTGCCACACATAGTCAGGAAAACAGAGGGCTTGTAACACTGGGCTGGTTACACATGAAATTCTTATTGCAGCAAAGGGAGTGGGAATTTAAAGTAAACTGTTGGGCTGACACTCTCTACTGAATCTGCAGTGTGACTTCAACCCATCCGCAGGGAACAACTCGGACAGGAGCTGACCTTGAATAGCAATCACAGCTTGGCCTTGCTATAGGTAGCTTGTCTGTGGTCAGTCATGACTTGTACCATTTCCCATTTATAACAATTCCCTCAAGACAGATGTTTCAATCTGTGCTCATAACTCATTTGCTGTAAGATAGCTCTATCATGAGTGTCCCCACTGTGATCCTTCGCAGAGAAGATGAAGAATCAAGCAGGCCAATGGGGTCTTCTACCTTCAGAGGCCGATGTCTTAGTCAGAGCTGTGGCACCACCTTAGTGTCACATTTTAGAATGTTCTCCTCCCTGCTGCTCACCATCTCTTGAACTTCAGTTTTCTGTCTTACAGACTTCATGAGCTAAAATCCATTGTAAGGGAAGGAAGATGTAGAAAAAAAGCAAAAGTGCTACCCGGAATGGCCTTGTCTATGACACATGAATACTTGATGTAAGACAAGAACTTGGAGGATAGATGACTAAAACTTCAGATATAACAGAGCTTAAAGTTTTTTTGTTCTATAATCGCAAGATGCTTATGTGTAAAAACAGACTTACGAGATGAAGAGATTGCAACTGTAAATTGCTTATGCCCCAATATTTCTCAGCACTCTAGTTTCCACCCTCTTTTTCCATACATACCAACTTCATTTTCTTAAAAGTAGTTATTTTGTTTTGGTTTTGAAAAAGAAAATAGAAGGTTGTAGTAAGAATAATTTTCCTCTATTCCCCATCTCATATTTTTGTGGGGTTTTCTGCAGTCTCTCTCTCTCAAAATCTCTGCTAGTTGTGCTTACAAAGCAATCCACACATTTTCCAATAGTATTTCCACTCCCCAGGATAATGTTTTTTGGACTGATATATTGTAATATTTAAGAGGAAGAAAACATATTCTAAGAATTCTTCTTATTTTCACCTTTTGATGTTCTCAACTGCCTTTCTTCTGAAATCTGATGGGTTGCAAGACAAGATTTTAAGTATTTACAACCATCTCTAATAAACCGCTTCATGGATATTTATGAGGTGCTGTTTTAGCAGGCTGTATTATAATATTAATCAAAATCAAGGCTGCTGCTTGGAAACATTCCAAGAGTTAGATCTTTGCTGAAATCTTTCCAGGTATTTTTATTTTCCCCGTTCCTTTTGTTTTTTGTTGTTGTTCATTTCCAGTTAAGTTATTTATCAGATGATATTTGAATACATATGAATACAGTTTTGACAGGAAGTCAGAGAATCCTAAAATTAATCTTTTTTTTTAATGTTTATTCAACACTTTTGTATTTGTTTTTTGTTTATTTTTAAAGGAAAGGAGTAATATTAGCAGGAAAGGATACAAGGCACCCTACTGTGCTACTAAGATTACATTGTACAAGTTTATTGCTTACAACTAGAAATGTCCTAGCATGTTCTGAAGACTTGTGTATGAAGCCTTCGTGCAATTTTCATATCCATAACTTAGAGGTCTAATGAATCCAGGAGGCCGACAGGTACGTTTTCAAGTACCCACTTCAGGATTGTTATTCCTGGATGCTGAACCTGAGACCCTTAACTCCTAATTTTCAGGAGCACATAAGTCAGGCTGTCAGTGTGTTGAATGATTCAAACCTCCAAAATAGTGAGCAAGGTTTAGTGGGTATTTTTCGGATTTAGTCCTTAACAATTCTTACAAGTTCACAGAGGTAAGGCCAGGCCAACCAGCTACCAGGCACCCAACTGCATGTCCTTGATAATGTATGCATATATTTCTATGCTGAACATATAACATCCTTCATTTTTAGCATGTTAACTTAAAAGTCACTCTGGTGTTGTCAAACAGGATCAAGACCAGAAATTATTTCTATTATGTCTTGCTTAGGGTTCAGTACTAAGGCAAAACATGCCTGTATTTTATAAACCTCCAAGAATTATTGCAGAATTGCTGGGGATAAGACTAAACCAATTCTTAGTTCTCTGCTTGAATGTTATCATTTGCCATAAAATAATGTCACACATGAAAACTCCTTAATAAAACCAAAATCTACAGATACTATATGAGAAAGACCAATGACATACAAAATACTTACACAAAACAGAATCAAAGCAAAGCCAATTCACAGAATACAAGGTCAATTATGAAATACATTGCATTTCAAAATATTTTTTCAACTGTAATGATCTGGGATATTACTTGCAGCACATGTAATTTGAAACCTGCAATATAATTTTTACTTCCTTTCCCATTGCCCTTATACTACAGTCATTGCATTACGTGAAGCTATAGTTAGAAATAGAGATTACTGAGGGTTAGTGCTGATCATTTCTAATTAAAACATTTCTTGTATGTTTTATTGATACATAGTCGCCTTTGCTATAACAAAGGTACTTTGCTACTCAAGTGTGAAACTTACCAGATTAGTGTGAACGAGTGTAGATTCATAAAATACCAAGATTAAACCTCTGTGCATCATGTTAGAACCATCTGCTTGCTCCATCCAATAAGCTATAACAGCTGATCTATCTGATCGCACAGAGACTTCCTCTATTCTTACCACAATGTTTTTGTAGAATCTAATACTGTAACATTTGGTCAATAGCTTTAGGGAATATGATGGCAAATGTATCTGAGGGCAGATGACAAAGTCTGAGAAATAATAAATGTTGATGTTCAAACAGTCTTACAAGAGTGTTAGGAGTATAAGAGTGTCATAGTCACTCTCCATCTCTTATGAAGCTTCATTTAGTTCTTCCATATTGAATTTAACTCTAAGGGCCCAGTTCTCCACTCCATTGCACTAGTTTGATGCTGGTGTAATTCCATTGACTTTCACAGAAATACAACAGTTTAAGACTCATGAAATAAAATGGCCATCAATCAGGCCTGAAGTCATACAAACAGTGCTCAATCCACTGTTATACTACCAGATAGCCATTTTGGAAGCAGCATCACTTGGGAAATGTTACTATTCTTAGCAAGGTGATAACAGGCCATCAGTCCCTTCTGCAGCACCATCCTGAAACTGAGAGCTGCAACAGAATAAGTTGTAATCAGATATAAGGAAAAAGTAGGTCTCCAAAAGACCAGCTAGAGATTGGTGGAAACCTGAGCAGAAGAAACATGTCTGTCTTTATCAAAACCTCAGAGGTTTTTTACTGTTGTTGTTGAAATCAGGATATTCTCATTAATGTTGTGAAATCAAGTCTGACTGAAGTTTGGGGCTGAGGAAGAGGTTATGGAAGTTGCCTTTAAGAGACTGTGGAAGTTGCCTTTAAGAGACTGTGGAAGTTGCCTTTAAGAGAATGTGGAAGCAAGCACAGTGTGTTTGAGGGCAGGAAGGAGGAACATGCAGGGATAGATATTTTATATCAGCAGCCTGAGTTCCCAGCAGTGTGAACTTTTGATCATTAGACTTGCATGGCGATTTCGGGCATAGACCTTGTGGTCAGTGATGCTCCATTTTGTGCACTGGAATGGCATACTCTTTAGCCATTAGAGATGGAGGCAAAACAATTGTGGCTTCTATTGTGCAGAAAGCCTCTGAACAGTGTAGTTTTGTCTGGTCAAATCCACTTCTACATAAAGCCTCACTTTTGCGGTACTGAAGTGGCACAGGCATTCTTGTGCAGATCCTCTGCACTAAGCTGAATTTCATCCTAATAGATTGAGTGAATAATTAAACTTTAATTTGCCTGTGCCTACATTTCCAACACTACAAGTTTGCAGAGAGAGTGCAAACATGGTATTGTCAGGGAGGTTATATGCAGAAATCTGCTCTGGTTGACTGAGAGTGCATCAGCCTTGATGTATTCTTGCAATATTTTTCAGCAACAGAGGGAAAGAGAAGGCTGCATTACATCAATCAAATTAACAGGGCAAAAAGTCAAATACATGAGAAACGTCGGTTCATTCTGCAGATACAGTTATTGCCCAAGTTAAAAGGAGGGAGTAAGGTGGGCCCATTATTGGGCCCATACCCATTATTGGTTTGCCATACAAAATAGGCAATTACTTACACTTCTGTTGTTTGAGACAGTTTTGCTGTTTTCCTATGCTGAACTGTTGCTTTCAATTCCAGTTGTATACAGCTCTAGCTGGTGTTCTGTAGGGCACAAGCAGAGAAAAGGCTGTATGCCTGAATTAAAACAGCAGCCAGTAAAATCTATTGTATTTCATATCTTTAAATAATTCTGATTTGGAATTATAGAAGTTCTTTTAGTGTCAGAGTGCTTTGAAAACAGCACAGCTTTTACCTCTCTGTGAAGCAACTACACAGCATAGGTATTACTTGCTGTAATGTGATATCAGCTCTTAGAAATTTACCTCAGGTACACTTAAGCTTACAGCCTAAGGGTCAGTGCCAAAGAGGTGCATTGCCTGTGCTTGCATTTTCCAGATGCCAAGGAGATGAGGCAATGCTAAGTGAACTAAGCCCTGCTGCACTTTGAAAGCTCTGTGTAAACTGGATGAGAAATCCTGAGCCCAAGCTACATATTCAAACTGCTTTCTCTACTTCCAAGTACAAATGACAGAGAGTATCTGATTCCTTTCCTGGGGTTGTCCAGATTGGTACTCACCTCTTCGCGATAGAATGAGTGCTTCTGCAGTTTATGTCCCCTGTGGACATGCCTGCAGGATGTAGCCTGGACATCACAAAAAATGGCTAGATTTTTAAGCATAGACATTGCCATCTCAGACTGCCTCTCAATAATCACAGCATGAAAAACTCTAAAAGCAGAATCCCGGTAAAGTACAGTTCAGGCAACAGGGGGCTGGTTCTTAACCTCCTCCTTACTCTTCTGACCCAGAAGGATGTTTAATGGGAGAGGGCTTTGGAGTGGATCTCCTGCTGAAGACGAGGCCGCTCATGCACTTCTCGAGCTAATTTCCCCTTCACTTTTGACTGAGGTGTTGGTAGCCTAAAGATTGCATTAAGTTCCTTTAACTGCAGAGCACATTCACCCTACATTCAGAAGCTAGCTGCCATGGTCAATTCTCCCTAAAAGCCATTTGGAAATTCAGCCTTTTTGCTTAAACACACTCCAACAATATCAGCCTTCTGCGTAGTTCATCTATCAGGCTGCTGATGCTAAAGGGGTGCATTTTATCCTTGATGAGCCTGTTAAAAACAGGTGCTCACCCCAGGAGATACCCTAAGGGTTTGACTTAAATCCAACAGAATTAAGAATAGCTAAAGGAGGATCTGCATCTTTAAAGTAGACCCATTGTGTCTTGGTGTTGTAGATAAGCTTCAGTCAGTAAAAAAACAGGGAAGTTTCACTCCAGTAAGAGCAATGCAAGTTGAAATGTTGGCAGCTGATAAGTGCAGGTGAGGATAAAGGCATGTCTGCATCATTCACTTGCATTACATTTTGATTATATTTTTCTTTGTTGGAATATCCTGCAGATATATGCACCCTTCTGCTTTTCAATCCACATTATCTTACTGCTAGTGTGCTTAATTATATCCTTTCCACAAAATCCTCAGTTTTAATATTCCTTGGAAGTATATTCTACCACTTCTCCCTAAAATAAAATCTCCTATATATCTCTTCAGGCCTCCAACTCCAGAGACCTGTGTTTATACTGAAAATACAAATGAAAATGGTTGTTCTTCTCAATGAAGACACCTCTAGATGCCAAAATTATGCAAAGTCTTGTCCTTATATCATGATAACTGTATTTTCTGCTTCTGAAAAAATTGACCCAAAGGGCCTTTCCACAATTCAGTCAAAACAGACACTGTAGTTGAGTGATAGCGGTACATGAGGAGGTACAGTTTGGAAATGTACTATCTATTAATTCTGGTAAATTCTCACACTTTCCCATATAGATTTTGTTCATGTTTCAGTCATGCAGGGAGAAAATAATGCAGTGAGCTTTCAGTTACTCTACCTGAGGTCCCTTCCAACCCAAATTACTCTAGGGTTATGTGACACTATGTATCTTTAATTTAACTTATTTGCATTGAGTTTGGTTTAACTCTTTGATAGTGGGATCCTGTTCAAATGTATTGGCTTTGTCTTTTTTGAGTCTGAAAGTACAAGTAATGTCAAATTTTCAGTTGAACACATTTGATTATGCACTTTCATAAAGCTGGTGTTATTCTATAATAAAGTCAAATAATCACATTGATTTTCACTTGGCATCTAGACTAACTCTTAAGGAATATAGGTAATTGATTTGTATGCTAGAGTTGCTGCAGGGTTTATTTTCAAAATGAGATTTTGGGGTAGGTTATTTTTTGTTAATTAAGTATATTTAAAAGGATTTATGTTATCTTCTTGTTCATATAAACTGAATTTTCAATGACTGCTACTGAAATGTTAGGGGATCCTCTACCATAACTAGCCCTTCTTGTGAGATTATATAGGAGTCTGATAAATCCTTATTTTTGCATTACTTCTCCCAAACAAAATCAAATAATATGGTTATCATTTGGGACCCTATTGTTTTAATGACATCTTAAGGACACCAGCTGAACATGGTTTTCAATTTTAATTTCCGCTTTTACTAAAACCTTTTGAATAAAATCACACAGATTTTATTGAGGAGTAGTCTTAATATCATCACCCCTTCTTCTTATCATTGCTTGGTCATTGTCTCTTGCCACTTCTTCTGGCCCCTTCTGAAGGTAGAGAGCTATGGCTAATCTCCCATTCTGGGAGCTGCATCTGTCTAATGTAGTACATTGGTATGATGACCGGCTGCATCTACCATGTGGGTTCCAGAGTTTCAGAAAGGCTGCAGCTGATGGGATGTGTGTCTTTGTCCTGCTACATCCTGACTTTTGGCATTTGTCCTAGTGGAGGGAAGGAAGACAGCTCTCCTGGGTCAAGTAGTAATTGCAGACATGTAGTCAAACACCTGGTCATTCACCGCAGAGGTGGGCTGGGCATCCCTGGGCTGAATCATAGAATCATATAGAATCATGGAATCGTTTAGGTTGGAAAAGACCTTTAAGATCATCAAGTCCAGCCATAAACCTAACCCTGCTAAGTCCACCACTAAACCATGTCCCTGAGCAGCTCATGCACACGTCTTTTAAATACCTCCAGGGATGGTGAGTCCACCACCTCCCTGGGCAGCCTGTTCCAATGCCTGACAACCCTTTCAGTGAAGAAGTTTTTCCTAATATCCAGTCTAAACCTCCCCTGACACAATTTGTGGCCATTTCCTCTTCTCCTATCACTTGTCACTTGGGAGAAGAGACCAACACCCACCTCTCTACAACCTCCTTCCAGGTAGTTGTAGAGAGTGATAAGGTCTCCCCTCAGCCTCCTCTTCTCCCAACCCTAAACAACCCCAGCTCTCTCAACTGCTCCTCATCAGACTTGTGCTCCAGACCCCTCACCAGCTTCGTCGCCCACCTCTGGACACGTTCCAGCACCTCAATGTCTTTCTTGTAGTGAGGGGCCCAAAACTGAACACAGTATTCGAGGTGCGGCCTCACCAGTGCCGAGTACAGGGGCACGGTCACCTCCCTACTCCTGCTGGCCACCCTGTTTCTGATACAGGCCAGGATGCAGTTGGCCTTCTTGGCCACCTGGGCACACTGCTGGCTCATATTCAGCCGGCTGTTGATCAACACCTCCAGGTCCTTTTCCGCCAGGCAGCCTTCCAGCTCCTCTTCCCCAAGCCTGTAGCGTTGCATGGGGTTGTCGTGACTCAAGTGTAGGACTCGGCCCTTGGCCTTATTGAACCGCATACAATTGGCCTTGGCCCATCGATCCAGCCTGTCCAGATCCCTCTGTAGAGCCTTCCTACTCTCAAACACCTTGGTGCCAGGGTAGATTATGGAGAGGTTCATCTTGAAGGCGCTCACAGGGCATGTGCAGAATAACCAAGGGATCAGGCCCAGCCAGCACGGGTTCATGAAAGGCAGGTCCTGCTTGACCAACCTGATCTCCTTCTATGACCAGGTGACCCGTGTGGTGGATGAGGGAAAAGCTGTTGATGTTGCCTACCTGGACTTTAGTAAAGCCTTTGACACTGTCTCCCACAGTATTCTGGAGAAGCTGGCGACTCATGACAGACAGGTGCACTCTTTGCTGGGTAAAAATCGGGCTGGATGGCCAAGCCCAGAGAGTCATGGTGAATGGAGTCAAATCCAGTTGGTGGCCAGTCACAAGCGGAATCCCCCAGGGCTCGGTTTTTGGACCGGTCTTGTTTAATATATTTATCAATGATCTGGATGAAGGGATTGAGTGCTCCCTCAGCAAGTTTGCAGACGACACCAAGTTGGGCGGGAGTGTTGATCTGCTTGATGGTAGGAAGTCTCTACAGAGGGATCTGGACAGGCTGGATCAATGAGCCGAGGTTCAACAAGGCTGAGTGCCGGGTCCTTCACTTGGGTCACAACAACCGCATGCAACACTACAGGTCCAGCAGGGCACCTTCCCTAGTTGGCTCACTCACCAGGGGTGTCAGGAAGTTATCTTCCACACACTCCAGGAACCTCCTGGACTGTTTTCTCTCTGCCGTATTGTAAACATCTGGTAAGTTGCAACATCTGGTAACAGCAAACATCTGGTAAGTTGCAGTCCCCCACGAGAACAAGTGTTAGTGATCGTGAGACTTCTCCCAGCTGCTTGTAGAATATTTCGTCTGTCTCCTCATCCTGGTTGGGTGGGGTATAACAGACGCCCACCATGATATCTGCCTTGTTGGCCTTCCCCCTGATTCTTACCCACACTCAACCCTATGCTAAAATAAAGTCTAATCATGTGGGATGGGATTTTCAGAGAAATTTAAGTTCCTATGTAGTGATCTGTCAGGTGATTTGGATTTATTTTTAAGTGCTCATAAAAGCTTACAGTGCAGAATCAGACTGTTTTTCAAAGGCGGGTTTAAGAAGCCAAATCTGTGAATCTTGTCAATGTTGCAAAGCAGCTGAGAAACTTAACTGCATCTTTCAGTTCTTAATATTGCTCTGATGCTTATTTCCAGTGGTTATCAGTTGTATGTAAACATGGCTGTTAAAACTCCAGTCTCATCCTTCCTGTGATAGCCTTCCTATATTTATCAAATCTTATGTGGTGGTTTCAGGAGATGACAGCACAGGAAAGGAATGACATCTAACAATTGGTTGATAAATTGGGCTAATTTTTGAAATATCTGAGTTCCTGCCCCTGACTTGGCAGACTTCATAATGATTTTGCATGGGTAATTTGGCCTTTCTGAGCTTCTGTCACTCACCTTTAATGGAAGCAATAGCATTCTAATGTCTTGGAGACGGGAAGAAGGATCCATGTGAAAGATAGTAGTAGTAAAGGAATAAACCAGGTAATACAAATACCTGATTAAAATAAAAAGAAAAAAAAACAGTCACCAGGTTTTTAACTGGGCTTGCATGGGGCCAACAATCATTGACATATTTAGGCATCTCTTCAGGGAGTGATTTTAAAGCTTGTCACCTTCAACTGATATACACTAAGTAGGGATATGTTATAAGGATACTTGACATTTATTGAGACAATTACTTAGTCATCAAAACATCTATGTACTCCTGCAAGGTAATCAACCCGTATCTTACTCAGGGGGCTGTAAAGACATACACATCTCTTCCCTCTGGCCTCAAAGAGAATTAGTGACAAATCCAGATTTACAGTCCACAGGAGGATTCCTGGCCCCCAGTGCTGTGTTTAGACTATTGATGACATCAATCATAGTGAAGGCACAGTGCAGTTGTCAACCCCTCTATGTATTGCTGTTTTTTAAAGACAGCCAACACCAAGTCAGAAGTGCTTGAGCTTCTTTGCAGGAAGAAAGAGGTCTAGCCTGCATTTTATCACTGCTGAAGAAAAATGCAATGCATTCATCACAGGAAAGAAGTGTAGACTTAAGATTTAGGCTTCTTACCATGTATAAAAAGTTGATGTATGTTATTAGAAACTACTCGCCTAGGCTGTATTTCATATAAGCTTTTAGAGCCATCTAAATCAACTTCTTTAGCTTTAGGAAGATAAAGATTGTAAAACAAATTATCTGAGCATCAGGAGACCTACCATGTTGATTTATACCTGCTACATGCAGTAAGTATGTAATTCACTTATAAATCACAAAGCTGATGCATATTTTCAGAATTATCTGGGTGTTTGGTTAGTGCAAGTTTAAATGAAATAATATGAGCATGCTTTTACTTTTTGTAAGGCAAGAAAGAAGTACAGGCAAACATAAGCGTTAAAAATTATTAAAGGTACCAGGAATACAAGGCCATTTTTCTTATGTTGTCAATGCTTGGAAAGTAAGCATCTGCCTGATGAAGCATTGTTTATAATAATAAAATTATCTATATAGACCAGGATGTCCTACCATGAACTGCATACATTTGCTCTACCTTTATAAGACTGTATTCAAGAATCGGGTCGTTCTCCAGCTGACTGTAACTGGACATCTGGAATGAATTTCCTCACAACTCATTTTAATTGCATTTGCATGCATGAGAATTATTTCTTCGGAAATACTTTTCTGGATATAAGCAGGAGCTACAGAAAAAGATAAAATGACTATGTGTCGTGGTCATTTAAATAGAAAGGTAGTCTGAATTGTGGCATTTCTTTAGCTACTACACAGAATCCCTTGCCATGCTAACTAAAGACCAAATATCCGTCTTGGTTGTAGCAGTCAGCTGGGCCAGAGGTACCAACCTCTGTAGCCAGCAATATGGCAGAAGATGATGTGGCTAGAATCACAGCCTGGTTGTCTTTGATTTCCCTAACTTGAAGGCAGCCATCTACAGCTGATCTGTACCCATTTCTCGAATTTACTGCTCTTGTTTCAATGCTTTGATGACCATAATCATCTTAAAAAAAAAAAAAGAAGGAAAAGAAAATATAAGCAGTGGTTTTAACATGGTTGTTTCCTAACGTCTTTGATCTTTGTTTCTAAAAGAAACTATAGAAGTGGAGGGGAAAGGAGAAGATGTATTCATTTTTTTTGCCCCTAGGAATTAGGTGCTAGGCGAAGCTGTAGCAGTATTTAGTGATCTCTCCATTTCCCCTCTTTCTTAATGAAGTTGACTAATTAAGTACTACTTACATTGTCTGTGGAGCTGTTTGTGAATTTCTGATGATTCTCTATTCATAGGGAAATGATGTAGGTGTGTGATACTTTCATATGTCTGGCTGTTATGGTCTTTGCAACACCCCTGAAACAAGCCCTAATCATTGTCTTCCTTATGAAGCTGTTGTGCTAGACAGCTGAAAATGTAACTGAATTCTGCTTTGCCAAGAGCACTCCTTTTAAACAAAAATTTATATTAAAGAAGTGTAGAGCTGTACTTTAAGAGTTAACATCTGAGTATAGTAGGGTCTTCATATTTCCATGGCAACAGCTTAACATGATCAGTAAGTAGAGTGGACTATTTTGCTATGAGGCGTCATTAGAAGAAAAATCATGCTGGGAAACACACATGTATCATAGAATAAAATCTCTTCTCCACAGTTTTGAAAACAGCCAATTTCTTTGTTGCTCCATATTGATACATTGTTTTAAAATTGCTGTTACATTAGAAATGGAAACAGTAATTTACATGGCTTTAATTACAGTTTTTGTGATTGCAGTGATGTAAATTTAAAGGAGCAACTTTACAACAGAGGTAATCTGACAGCTGCCACTAAACCTCTTATTTACAATATGTATCACCAAATACACTTATTTCTTACAGATGCTTTTTGTTTCTGGTGTGTTGCATAGTTCTCTGTGGTAGTAGGGATGGGCTCAGCTGCCATTTTAGTCATTTCTATTAAGACTACATTGATAGCTAGCACACCAGCAGTGGCCAGCCTTTTCTGCCAAATCTATTATTTTTAAAAGGCCAAAGGTCTGCAATGAATGTGGTGGGACAGATTTGCTGTTCCTCTTTGCTCCATGTGTGTCACTCACAGGGTGTCATGGGAACATAAGGCATCTGTAATTTTTTTGTGGAGGTTCTTGTTAATGATTATTACCTGAGTCCTACCGCACATTTTGAAAGCAAGCAGGGGGAGTTGCTAGAGTATGCTAAACTGTAGTTACTCTTCTTTGGCATGTCACTCTTTCGAACATGGTCTGGATGGAGAGAACATCTGAAAGTTCTGGCCTATTCTCTGCTGTCAACTTCCATCCAGTCTTCCTCATTTGAGGGTGTGCACCAGCTCAAGATGTCAAGCATTATTTTAACACCCTGAAATGAACTAACCTATTTACAGACTGCACCATCTACACAAATGATTAGTTCACCCCATGCCATATAGAAAGGGGTAAACCAGATTTTTATTAATCTTTTCTTATTGCTGCATGAAATAAATCTGGCTGTACAAATTTTTTGGCAAATGACGGAGTTCCTTATTTTTAACTATCTGATCGTTGGCACAGCAAAGTGAGTCGCTGAATCCCCTTTACTTTCCTCTTCTTTAATTCCAGGTCCTTTTTTTGCTAGAACTTTGAAATCCGTTTCACCTCTTCACTGACACAATGTTCTTTAGCCCCATTTCTCTGTGTTTTCCAGGTTATGTTACGTGATATAGGCTCTTTATCAAATAAAGCTGCCGTTTCAGTTTTCTTTTCTCCTTCCATTGATTCACAAGCAGTGGAAATAAGCTGCAGTACAGAACACTCCAATTATACAAGATAAAAATTTATTGTCATGAGGGTAGACAGATATGGGTCAAACCCATGATCTCTGTCATGGGTTCAAACTGTCAGAGCAGGGGCTCAGGGAGGAATATTTATTCTTGGAGATACTCAGAACTTGACTGTACAATGACTTGAGCAACATGACCTAGTTGGCCCTGCTTTGAGAGGGAGGCTGGATTAGAGACCTCCGGAGTCCCTTTCAAATGAAATTCTTCTATAGCTGTGTTCAATAATCCTGTTCAATACTAATTGTTTATTTCCTATACTTTTAATTTTAAACATAAAATACATTACAACATGGCTAGTGGAACAGAATCTGAAAGCAAGTTTATTTGGTAATAAGAAAACATGCCCAGTTGTTTTTTTGCTAGGCTACAGCATGCATTAGTGCCTAGCTGTGCTGCGCTGTATAGAGGAAACATGAGGCTGCAAGAGAGATAAATCAGTGCTGATACAAAGGGTGGGAAAATAAAGAGAACAAGACCAGTTACAGATTGAACCTTGAATGTCATTCATGATGAAAAAGTCTTCCAGAGTTATTTGAGCAGGTGAAGAAATCATGCATGAAGATGTCAGTGTGTCTTTGACTGTAGAACATGAAAATCCATTTGTTTTAACCTCCCTTTGCCTCATTTGAGTATTTCAGCAACAGACACTTCTTGGCAGAAGTATTTTACTATGCATGTCACAGAGAAGACCTAACTGGACCTTCTAGGCACTAACGTCATATAAATGATATTATAATGGAGCCCATTTAATACAAGAGTCAGAATCTGGTAAATGTGGAAAGTTATATTCAACAGAAATAAATATTATCTCCACTGCCAGGAAAGAAATAGTGTGTCAATGGAATCCATAAATCAGATTATGTCATTCTCACTTAATCAAATTTACCTTGACATGATTTTACTAAGTATCACCCATGTGTTACCTAGCGTCAGCAACTATTGCATCCTCATGCATAACAGTAATGCAGATGACATATAGAACGGTCTTGTATCTTGGACTCAAAATATATTTGTCACATCTTATTGCTGTCATTTGGCACTTAATATCAGACTATTAAAGTATAACTCTTAATAAAAATGTTGTTAAGATAAGGGTACCTCCTTTCTTTTCAGTTACGTCATGGAGGAGTCTCCTTGTATATTACAACTGTGTATGAAGTAGCGGCAAATCCCGTGGGGTTGGACAAAGTCTGAGGATAGGATTGTCCACTAAACAGAGCACTGACCCAAGTGGGCATCAGGTAATCTCAGTTTTGTTCTTGATTCTGCCATTGTCATACTGCATGATATTGTATAAGCCGTTTTATCACCCTAATGTTGTGTATTCCTTTCTGTAATTTATTTGTTTTATCCAGTTAGATTGTAACTTCAAAGTGACAGGGACTTTCCCATGGGTTTTTACAGTGGCAAGGACTGTAGCTAAGACTTCTGGAATATACTGTTGTATAGATAAGAACAAGCAACACTATAAAAGTATCTATACAGACTTTGATACTCTCCAATCCATACAGATCTTGTCAACTTCTATGCAGGACTATGCTCAGTTCTTCAAAAGTAAAAAAGTTAGATGAGATTTTTCTTTTTTCGGCACAAAGCTGTCTGAACTTCCAAGACTGTGCTTTGTTGATTTGAACCAATTTTCTTTTCAAAATAAGGACTGATGCTTTTATCCTTTTTTAAAAATCAAGCACGCGTTTTAAGTATTTCACTTTCCAAGCCAAATTTTAATGCCTTCTAAAAAGCTGTGTGCTGACCCCAGGTCTGTAAAAAATGTTTTATGTAGGCCGTCATCTGAGGGACACATTGCTTTTTTTAAGAAAATAAAAAAGGAGGCAATAAGTTGGAAATCCCAAAGCAGCTAAGTGAGAGTGGAAGAAAGTGCCTTGGGTTTGCAGAAACTGTAAATTGTGGTTTAGTGATCCTGCTGGAACCTAAGGGAAATGAAAAGAAAAATTGGTGTTAAAAATAATCAGAGGAAAAAAAATACAAATTGTTGAGGGGAATGGGTTAAGGGTGACAAGGTGACAAATTTCTGGAAGGACTGTGTTCTGAAAATAAATTTCCATCACGGTAAGCGTTCTCAGCACCTCTGCAGAACAGTATCAGACCCTTCCTGGAAAAGGTCCTGAAACTGGAAACTGTGACAGGAGAACAAGAAAACTGGATGCAACGGAATTACAAGGCAACAGAACGCAAACCACGAGCATGCCCCTCCTTCTGGACATGGAACAAAAGCAAACACAGCTGCAACCACATAAAAAGAGTTACAAGTTTCCACTAACTCAGCAGGGGGAATGCAAAAGTACAGCTAGTGCTATGATGCAAGGTATTGTTTTGGCTTGGATGGCCATGAGAAGATCTGCTAGAACTCCTGAGTGGTGGTATTATTCTTTACTGTGCCCAATCCTTATGGCTCCAGAAGGAAATCCAAGGTAAGGCAGTTCCAGCAACATGCTAACAGAGGCTCTGTGATACACAACTTGTCATAGCCTGATCGAGGATTTGGACTCCAAACCTCTTTTAGTTCTCAATGTGCATTTTATGCCATTTGTTGAATTATATTTTTGTTCACTTCTTCTTACAGTGTGCTTCTGTAATGCTGGCTTTGAAAGTGGTGTTTGCTTGTAATAGCAATTATGGAAAATTCAATTTCTGTGTTTTACAATTCTGCTGAATATTGTTCAAAAATGTATTTCATATAGTGTTTTTCTTTCTTGATTGGGAGATTTGGCCTATAAATCATATTTGCAGAACATCTAATCATCTAATGAACTTCAAATTTATAATTTGTGAAAACAGGTGCCCTTTCAGAAGGAAAAAAGTGACATTTATGCAAATATTTCTTCTAAAACTGATTTTGCTGTCTATTCATAAAAATGCAAGGAAACTTTATCTCTGTGGTTTCCTTGTTCTAATTCATTTCACAAATGAATTTAAGACAGCTGGCAAACTGAGAAAAAATTATCCTTGTTGAGGTGTTATTTCAGTCAGTGTTAAATATTAATGTGTGATGTTGCATCGTTATGTAGTACTCTTCACAAAGATGATATAAACTGTTTGTTAAAGAAAATCTGAAGCTTCTGAAATGTCTGCTCATAAATGTTTACAAGAGAGATCATAGGTAGAATTATAGGCAAGGAAAATGAAGAATAGAAGATTCTAGGGAATGCTGGGATAAGACATGGTTGGCAAGCATCCCAAGCTGGATTTCTAGGTGATGACCTTTTCTTTCTTGAAATCATAATATTTTTGCATTTCTAGGCCACGTGATCCCATGATCAAAGTGCCTGTATCTTGATTACGGATATGAAGAGGATATGCATAGTGAAATACGTAAAATCAATAATGAAAATGGATGGAATTTTTCAGTGCCTCTACTGTGATTCGTAAGAATTGCAGATATATGAAGAAGTCCTAAAAGCCTAGGCTCTTGCTATGGTTTGGCTAGTAGAGGCATGACTCATACAGTACTAGAACAGAGAAAGGATATGTTGAGAGCAGAGCAGAGAATGGGAAGGACAGGCTTAGGGTCCCATCACACAGTTATGATTTTGGGCAGCAGTATGGTGCAAAGGGTTTTATAGACAAACTTTGCACACTGTCTGACTTATTCAGAGTGCACTTCAGCTCCCAGAGCAGCCCAGGCTTGCACAGATAAATCCTGACTTAAAGTCTTCTTTCGTCCAGGGCTGCAAATCTCACTCTAAGCCCAGATTGTTCTGGCCTAGCATGCAAATCTAAGGCAAATTTCTTTCAAAATCTTAATAAAAAGGTAGTGAAATTAAACTTACTGTGAAATTCACTGTGACAGAAACAAGTAAATCCTAATGGATTTTCTTACATGTTCTCTTTGGGGAGTCATAAGATTACCCCACATACACATTGTTGGGTTCCTGTTTGTACCCTGCTCCACTAAGTTCATTCTGGTCCACACAAATAACATCTTGCTTACATAGTTCAGTGTTACCTTATAAAGATTTTATTGAGTTTCCTTAACTAAGTTTGGGCTTTATTATCTGTTTGCCAAATGATAGGCAATATTAATGCTACTGTTTTCTGCCAACATACAAATTATACAAATGTATTTAATTTCATTACAGCAGTTGAATTAATTGTGTATAATATGATATTGAGGATTGTGCTACACAGGAAGAAAAGCAAATTAAGGTGGCAATAAGAATAATTGAAATCCTTTATTTGTTTAACAATTATTTTTTGCATTTTCTTTATATTTGTTCTTCATAGTTTTGGTTGTCCTATTGTTAATTCCAGCAAAAACAAATCTTCCAGATTTGTAGCTGTTTTGACATGCCACTGTTAGCTCACTGAAATGTGACAAGTACAGAAGAGAACTTCTGATTGGATTCTATTGCAGTATTATGCTATGCCTACCAGTAAAAAATGCAGAGAAAATTGAATCCTAAAATTATCTGCCTCTCTTCCATTTCTTCTCCAAGCCATTTCTTCTATTTTTCAATTATCATCTGGTAATAAATGTGTCATAGTGCAAGATGAGACCTCAGTGGAATACAGTAATGCTGAAGACAGAATGGAAAATTCAAGAATATTCAAACTTGTTTGGATGCAAATTTGGTCATTAGATTGAACCGAAAGGTATGTGCTATAGAGAAGGAAAGTCGTAAAGCTCTAGAAATTTCCTGTGCTAACGAAACAGTCCTTTGCCACACCTGGCACCAGGCACCAAGACATACTTCTTTCCAAATGAATTTCCTGTTCTGAGACAGACTATGAGGTTTATGAAGCATTTAATTCCCTTTGAGCATTTATCTGATAGTTAGGTGGGGTACAGACACTGGATGAATGCCAAGTCCTTTGGAATCAATGATTAAATTTATATTGGCTCCTATACACAGCCAGGATTTCTGTCCTTGTACTGATCCCCTAAATGTATGAATCTCACTCTCCATTGTTAACTTTTCCTTACCTGTCTCTGAATTTGTCACCAGGAACATCACACACAAATGAACTTCCCATCCCGCTGTTAGTCTCCCCCTCTCCTAAGATGTTTGAATTTCCGAGGAGGAATCTTGAGAGAGTTTTCAGATTTTCAATTTATCTGTAGCCTGAAAGGAAAATGACTGTAAATTCTGGAGCTGCTGCAACTAATTCTAGGGGGAACAGTTTGCCAGCATTTGAATCACTAGGAACCAGCTTGTTGGGACTCTAGACATCATTTAACTTAACTGTGCAGAATCTCAAAACTCTCAAGAGTACCCTAGTATGTTTGCAATATGCTAGTCAAGGCTCAATGGCAGTTACCCATTCCAAATGTGTTTCTGCCTAAAAATGCACCAGTTTTCCTGAATAATAGTGTGTAACTGCTAGGATGCTGGTTTGTAGTCTCTCCATTACTTTACTGCTGGAGCTAGATACCTGTGCCTTATAGAAAGGATTGGTAACTTATTTTATGTGGCTATCATTGTGCATATGACACATCTGCTCATTTCCTGATCTCATTATGCCTTTCCTCTTGTTCTTTGTTGACACTTTAGTTGCTCAGCTCAGGGAGAGAGGAGCAGGCCTTAACTTCGAAAGCTCAGTTAATTTCTTGAATCTTTTCCTATATCTATGAAGTTGCCAGTTACAAGCCAGATTTAATAACAGTTGAGCATATGATTTTTCTGATGAGCTTTGGCAAGTGAAGATGCTGGGATAGTCATGGCCCCTCCAATCCCCTGATGCTTAAGGACCTTCCTTAGCTTGTTTATTTTTTTAAAGCAAAAGATGATGTTCTATAACATCATCTGTAAGTTCGTCATCTGACTGAGGGAAGGATGAGCAGCATAAAAAGAGCTGCCTAACCCACAGATGTTGTCGTATGTTACACACTGGCCATGAATAAATCCAAGCTGGAATTCAAAAGAAAGCTCCTCTGTTAGAAGAGGCAGGGTCAGAGGTAGCCTACGAGTGGAGGTCTTCAAACTAATTTGAAGATGGCGCTTGATAATCATGTGTCTGTGAGAGCAATAAGCTGATAGTAAGTGTCGTAGGAAGTTCTTTGTATGTCTGAACTCCAAATGTGCTGAGTTTCTGTATGCATGGGTAGTGAGACTATAGACAGGTGAACATAAGGACCGCATCTGATCGCACAAACTATGGTCATTGACTGTGCAGCTGATCAGTACAAATAGAAAATTGTGATCATGTAGGACAGCATGATCTGCCCAATGCACTGGGATATGGAAATGCAGATTTCCTGGATAAAACCAGAATCTAAGGATCTTTACATGTTGTTAGATTTTGAACTGTGTATAACTGTCCTGCAGAAAACTGGCTAACATTTTTTTTTGTGTCTGCACATGAAGAAAGAGCAGGAAAGGAATGAAATTTATCTTTTGCGTTTTGCCTGTATTTCAAGTCAAATTTCCTGTCGTGTGCATTCAAGATAAATCAAATTAAGAGAGTAGTGTGAAAAAAGTACAATATTGCTTAGCAGTATACTGGCCCACTGATTTCAGCATAGGTATTTCTGACTCATACCATGACACTGAGAGGAGAATTAATCTAAGACATTTTATAGAATACATGTGTAAGTTTTGAGAAGCTTCAGGGCAAACCATTTGAATTCCAGTATTTCCAAGAGTGGAAACTTAGTTTCTTTAATTCTTTCAGCACTAGAGAGAGTGAGAGTGAGCTTAGAATGAGCCTCTAGAAGAATCCATTATTTCCTATGAATTACATTCTTGCTGATCTAAAATAAAAACAAAATTAATTTGAATAATATTTTTTACATCTCTTTCCAGAGGAGAACTGTTGTCAGACTTGACATTCCTAGATATGTAAAAACTACACCTGCATCTGATTAGTTACTGTTTTCTTCCTTCAGAGAGTCTCAGACCTCTTGTTCACTGCTTCGTTACTGAATTTGAGAATCTTCAGCTAAACCCTTAGAAATCTTGGAGGACAAAAAACGGTGATGAGAATAAGTAACTTACAAAGTGACCCATGCTTCTTTCCCCTGCTAATCGTCTCAGTTATACAGAGGTGCAAGAAAGGGATGCATTCACTTCAGCCAGAAGAGACCACATGGAGAGCTAAGAAAAGAATTCGGGCTATATGTCACTGCCGCCTTCTGGTATGACTGTTAGATGTGGTTCTCCGTCTTGTAACCTGGATAAAGTTAGTTCTCCCTCAATCAGGCTATTTCTTCATTTAGCCTAGTAAGAGACAAGTTAAAAGGAGGCAACCCAACAAAGTCCCTGTCCAATGCTATTATCTCTAAAGGCTCATTGTAAAGGCTGATTTTTATTTCATTTAAAGCTTCCAGCAGGAAAACTTCACACAGTAAGGTTGGAAAGACAGCCCCCTCGCTATTGTTCTCCACTTTTGATTTGCTGTGAAAGGATGCTCTATTTTAAGAATCATGATTGTCTTCTTTTAAGGGCAATTTTAGGACTGTTCTCTTCAAGCAAAAGTAGATGGAGGTGGAGATAATAAATCCAGCAAAGTACATTATAAAGGCCTAATAAATGCTAGGGCCGCAGTATGTACTTTAGCCTAAGGGGATCAAGACCATTCTCTCTGTGTCTCTCTTACACACACGTATTCCCTGATCATAACAAGATGAAATACAGATTTTATTGTACTTATGTGACAATTCTAGCCTAGATCAAAAACAGGGAAATGGAACAAATAGGCATCTAAATTAAAATAAGATTTTCAAATCCTTCAGCTAAGCATTTTTTAATCTGACACCTTTAAGCCACTGCCTCAGCAGAACGGATCTTGAGAAGAGATTAGTTTTCAGAATTTGCTACCACACACATCTAATATTGTTTAAACTAGATTTGATTAAATACTTTTCAGGCTTAAAGATAACAGGATTGCTTGTAGAATTATAATTCTAAACATACCTGCTGTACCTTGTTAAGGGGATGGGAGTATAAAATTATGGGAAAGTACTAAGTATGTTTGGGTTCATCTTATAAGGAGTGGACTTCTTCCACAGCATTTCCATGAATTTCCTGTCAGTCCTAGGTGGTTCCCCAGCTTTGTTTGCTCTGATTTTTTTATTCAGTATTTTACTAGAGGATTTCATAATGACATAAATGAAAAAGTAAACTCCTCTCACTTAAACTCTGTCAGCAAAAAACATCAATTACCAGGGAGTTGCAAACAATGTCAGCTTGAACTTGGACTTGTAGAAAATGGGAAGTACCACAGTCTAGCAAAAAAAATCCCAAAACCCAAAAAGAAAAGAAAAAAAAAAAAAAGTGGAATTTCCAGGTCACAGCAAAATGAAAAGTTTGAGTTCTGAGATATTTATACAAGCTAAATACAGATAGCTATGCATTTTTGTAAATACATTGCAGTCAAATGCATATTGCTCCCTAATGTCAATGTTGTGAGGCTGGAGGGATGCTTACTCTCCAGGCATAACCTCCTGAAGTCTCTTAACATTGGTGGTACTGACAAGGGCTTCACCAAATGGAAAGTTCTCAATTTTTTCACACATTTAATGATGTTCATAAACAGTAACTCCTTTCCATGACTTGAGTAAACTTCTGAAGAGAAAGAACATAGCACAGGAGTAGTTTAAACATTTACATGATAGCGTCATTAATGCATTTACAGAGGAAAAATGTTCTTGGAAAGTCAGTATCTAAGGGTTCTTTCTCTCCCATTTATTGCAAGCTCAAAAAAAAAAATCAGAAAATTTTAGGGTATTTGAAGATAGCTTAAAAGGTATGAAACAAAAACAATTAGGCTCAGTGGATGTCACTTGTGAATATTTCTAGAGTCTCTTCATAAATTCTTGCCTTAAAATGCACCAAAACTTTCACTTTCACTGATTTCTGAAGTGAAGTTATGAGATACTAGAATCATTCTGTGTGTACATCTCGGTATCCCCATGCTACACGTCCTTTTTTATTAATTCCTTTTGCAGGACAGTCTTGCTTTGATACATTTTGCAGAAGGGGATGACAGAAAGGGTACAAATGTCCTACCTGAGTACAGGTGCAGGAATACAAAAGGCTCTTCCTTTGAAGAACACACTTAAAGTTGTAGATTACAGAGTCCAGAATACATAAGAACTAGCACTCTGAAGCCTTCTTCACTATCCTATTCAGTAGCTTATGAAAGAGGATATGAAAGTGCAAGGAAGAAAAGCATAGCTATTGAGGCCCAGATAGATCTGTGCCAGCCACAGTGTTTCCATGTTTGTCTTGCACTAGAAAAAGGCTAGAGGACGTTTTATCTGTGGCATTTAACTATGAGTAATTTCTATATCATACTGGAACTCTCCGCTGAGAAAGCCCATATTTTGTCAGCAGAACTCAGGAAGTTAGTGCAGTGCAAGTGATGAGATGATATAAGCTGTCCCTCCCAAAGGGAGGACTAGGCACAGGTGAAATGAGGTGTCAAAATACACAAAGGCTACACAATATTTTATTCTCAGTGTCTTGCGTTAGTCTTCAGCTGATGTCCTTTTATTGAAGCTTCCCTTGAATTTTTCAGCATTTGTCCTCATCTTAGTATATCAAAGCTTTGTTATATTGGCAGTATAAAACACACCTCTTAACAGTATTCAGATTTGCTTTTGCTTTTGTGTGTCAGGAACATCATGTCTTTTTTGTTTTTTTCTGGAGTGATTTTGCTGCCCAGTCAGACCATTAATCAGTCCATTACTGATGTTAAGCAGGCATATCTCTAGAGAATGACCCTTTCTTAGATAAAATTTTGATTACAACACAAAGTTGATCTTGTAAATAGTGATAACATAACCTCTTTTTCTTTTAGAAATCTACGATTCAGCAATAAGTGGCTAGGGACCTACCATTAATCATTCATGAGTATCAGAAAGAATATTCAATTAGAGATGTGCTCTGAGACACTTTAGTATTTCTAAATATGACATGTTTCTGGTGACTTTAAATTGTACACAAGTGACACATTCAACTTTAGGCAGTAAAACAACGAATAATGCAAACTGATATAAAGTGATTAAACTGGATACAAATTTTAAATACCTCTGAATTAATTTTCTATTTCTGATGTGTTGGGATGATGTTTGCAGATACCAATAGTGGATGTAGAAGCCTTTGTTTCTTCTCCATCTTCCTTTGTATATAAAAACTCAGGTGAACTGATTAATAACCAAATGGATGGATGCTGTTCAGATACCCAGATATTACTATTTGTATACCTAGGGATATTTAATTACATTTGTGATTCCAGCTTGATTTTATTTGCTTTTGGAGAAGGGATGAAGGCTTTTAATTTAAAGTATCTTTTTTATTTCACATCACATTTTACTCCTACATTTGGCAGATTCTTCTTTTCTAGTCAGCTCAGATCCATGCCCTGGGTGTTCAGGCTTACAGCACAAGCAGTGCCAACCTTGGCTGCCTTAAAGTAAAAATACAGAAATGTCAGATGTTCAGATAGTTTTCGAGGTATTGTTCTACTTCTGAACATAATTTTCCTGCAATGGATAAAATAAGCACTTAATTCCCATACTTGGGATATAATAAGTCTTCTTAAAGAGCACTATCACAAAAAGTTTTTTTTCCAAGTGAGTAATAACTTAATCTCTGGAAAGATGTATCCTTATTAGGATTTTTTAGGAAGCTTATGGGAATTAGATACTCTGGTTCAAGTGCTACAAACAGTGGCATAGTGGTAAATAAGTCAATAACTCTTCCCTGTTCAGTGGGCACAGGAAATAAATCAAATTCTCTATGTCTGTAATTAATATGGGAAAATTTCGTTTTATCTGCATTTGTGCTTTGCTGAAGGCAGTCAGGCATGTGTTACAGTATGGTTTTTTTATTATGACATTGCTTTTTTTATTATCACTTTATTTTATGATGTACATTGTTATATTGGTTTTTATTTAAATTTTTAAAATACATTTTTATTTACTTTTTTGGTTTACCTTTTTTTATTTATTATGACGACGACATTACAATGTCCTAGAAAATACTTTGGAGAATGCTAACATGCACATTCTGAGAAAGAAATTGATCACATGCTCTTAATAATTGGAAAAAATTGACAAATGTGAGGCATTTCCAACCATTTCTTCCTTGAGTTTGTTCACTCAATAAATCTATCTCTATCTTCTTAATGCTCTGAGAAGTGTAATTAGTGTAAGGTTTCCCTGCAAGTGAAAGATGGATAGGTGTGTGGAGAATTCAGGAAAGGAGAAGAGGAAGGAGGTATTAGTGTTGAGCAGGAGCAATCTACAGCAGCCACAGTCCATCTTTGGATCTAAACAGCTGAGCGTTAAAAGAGTCTGAGACATTCAAATCATATTTGCTGTAGTGAACTCTTCCCACCAATATACGTTAAAGGCAATTCTTACAACTATAACATTTCTACGTTTCTTTTACAACCAGATAATAAGAGTGGCTGAAAAAATGAAACTTTTGATATGATATTGAGAATCTAGTTTTATTTTGAATGACATCAAAACATAAATCATATTGTTTGCAAGAGAACCATTTTGAAGCCTTTTATTCCAGGTCATTGAAATATATTCCTTTAAGTGTTCCTATTTGTGTTTCAGTTGTATTGAATACAAATTTTTCAACAATTAACATTATTGTATAAATTTGAAAACTGAATATTTTGTTCTGATTATAACAAGCCATTTCAATTATTCTCTTTTTAGAATGTCACTGTCATCTCAGTTCTGTGAAGCATTTTGCTTGGCAAACTGGTGTTTACTGATGGAGGTACATTCCTCCACCATGCAGATAAATTTTGAATCATTCCCCTGCTTTTCAGTTAGATAGGAACATATGGGAAAATGTACAACACAATTAAGGCCAGAGATCCATAAATCTGAAGGGTTACTGCAAGTGCATTATTCCAGTATTAGTATATTCATATATGTGATCAATTAATAGGATATATCTTGACAAAATTGCAATTTGAACTGTACTGTAAACATTGGAGCTGTTCTTTCTGATTAAGTTTTCTTAAACAAAAGCGCAAAAGAGAAGGCTAGAACTAGCAAAAAACAGAGACCTACACTTTGGCTTTCTAGACAATATGTGGGAAGAGTAAGATACCCCTAAGGATGATAGAACACTCCTCATAGCCTCTATGCAAACAGTGCAGTTTATTACAAAAGTTGCTTCTGGCATGCTCTGGGCATGCCATACTTATCACCACATTTTTGGAGAAAATAGTCACTATTGGCTTCTTTGAGGAATTTCTAGAGGTGCTTCTGAATTTTGAATCCCATGTGGGACTTTTTGCCAAAGAAAAAAGCCTGGTTTCTTATTCTGATGGGGCTTACGTGGGATTTAGGTGTTGAACTCAAATCACAGCAGGTCTGGGCATTCAAAGAAAGAAAGAAAATTTAGAAGGAGATGCACCTGGAGAAATTAGGCGTTTCCAGGATTAGGGAGCAGCTGGATGTAAAAATTCCTGGCTTAGAATTTTACATTTAGATGTATCAGTTACGCTCACATCTAATTTTAAATCTGACCCTGAGGCTCCAGCCTTCAGTGAACCCAAACATTCCAGGAAGGAAATAAAAAGAACCCAAAATGTATTACTTTTTGAATGATTTCTGAGAGCTTGTGCTACCCTGTTAGGGCAAGGAATAGAATATCTGCTCTAGAGGAAATCCATCAGAAGCTTGTATGGAATAATTTTTATGGTTTTCTTTCATCCTTTCCATCTAACTCCTCTTTCCCCCTTGAAAGTAAACCAATGGGATGGATATATGTTGTCCAGAGGAGTTTTCATTTTGAAGGATGCAAGATGCTGCACACTGCCTGTACTAATAGTTATTCAGCCTGTCACATACCATAGTACTGCTCTGTGTGCGTGGAACAATATAGGCTGCATTTATCATAAAACTTGCTCCAGGCAACTTTCTGAGCATACAGATAAAGGGAGTTCATTTGTGCCCTGATCATTATGACAATGTTCTTCAACAGGTAGAAAGACAGACTGATTTTGTCTTGTCAGTGATGGCGTGTTCAGTATTGATGGCAAAATGTTTGTGCTTAATGATGCCCATAAATGCCATTGAAACATTTTTTCCTTGTCTCTAGGGTCTTTAGAAGTATAAATATTCCCTCATTTTCTTTTGTTTTCAGAGGTACAGATAATATTTCAATTCCTGACAAGTGCTCAACCTATGATTGAAAGAGGAGAGGGTGACAAGGTAGCAGCTGCTAGATACAAGTGATATATTACTTACATCAGAATATCACCTGATGTTTTTATAAATGGCCTACATTTCCACAAATACAGTTTCAATTCTGCACTTGAAATTTGGGTCAAGCAGTCCCATAATTCTGGAATCTCTGCCTAATTTGAGAGTTGTGTTTTCTATCAATACTACTGCAATAATAGTTCTGCTTAAAAAATTAATCCACCTTAATTCAAGAAAATATCAGTTTAGTGGTAATCTCTGGCTCCATATCATGCCCTCTAGCTTCTCTTTTTTTCTGGCAGGATGACAATGTCAGAATTAAATCATGTCTTTGGCCAGTGGTTTGCCTAGCTACAGCTTTCTGAATGAAAGCCCAAATCTTTTTTTTATTTCTCCATGTTCCATTTTTTTTCCAGCTCACATGATTTTCTATATGTAGGGAATTCAAAACACAAAAAGCAGGGAATTGATGACTGTCAGTTAGATTAGGTCGAGAGCATGACATAAAAGGTAAGATTTTGTAAAAATAAGAAGAGTGGTGCCTGATTGTATCTACTCTTTAATTTCCAGTTTGGGTTGTTTTCCTTTTTTGTTTTGGCAGATACTGAGTAGCATCAGGTCATAATAGCATGAGGGATCAACTGCTTTATTTAAATGAATCCGAAATCTGGCCCTAGCAGGTTGACTCCCTTTTCTGACCTCTTGCCATTTCTCACAAATGAGGCACTCCTGTGATTGTTGGAAACCCTGTCTCCTGTCTTTCTACATCACCATTTCTGGCAAAAGAAAACATAGGCAAAGGGTAGAGGCATAATATTTTAAGAGGTTTTATTAAAGATCACATACTGTTAAAGACAGGTCATTGCCCAGTCTTCTCTGCTCCTTGGAGTTGTGTGCAACATGTGAAGTATAGGGTCATACCAACTGCAGTATTCATAAAAAGGTTGATTGCTTCTAAATAGCCAAGGCTACAATGTCTTACCTTGCAATCTGAAGGCCAATGAGAGTGTTCTCATTATATAGCACCTCTTACTTTCCTAGGCTTCATTGTGTGTGTCTTTGCTAAAATTCCTGCTGAGAGAGTTGCATGGTTAGCAATTTTTAAGTCATAACATTCTTCCTTGTATTTATTTGGTAGCTGAATTTAGTTCTTAATAAAAGACAGTTGTTACATTTCCAACAGAGCTTTAAAACTGCTATTACTCCAAACACAGTAGTGAATACTCTCTTTTCCTTTTGTCAGTGAAATTAAGGATGCAACCTTAATCATGAAAAAAAAAGGGAAAATAGTGAGAAATCCAAGAAAGAAGAACAGGAGTTTGGACTAGCAGTGATTTTCAAGTTGTTGGTCAGCATTCTCTGGGAGTCTCAGGACCACTTGTAAAGGGATGAGAAAAGGAGAACTAAAAAAAAAGTAAAACTGATTTTTAGGAGGCTTGCACTTACTATATGAAGGTGTGAATTTCCATCAGAGGTTTGCAGTTAAAAAAGGTTTCCTCCGAAACCAGTAGCTAATGATTGAATGTGTTTTCTTCATCTTTTATTCCATGCTGTACTCTGAGAAAAAATGCTGGCCCTTCCCCGAAAAAGAATTTAAACAAAATTTAGAACCTGAAATATGAAAAGTAAGATGGCCAACAGCGGACTAAATCAGATGAGCATATTACTATAATGAACTTAATTACATGGGGAATTTATAATTATTTCATATAGCTTTTAAAAAATCTGGTGTTGAAGACTCTGCAGGGAACAAATAGTCTCAAAAACAAACTGCTGGTAACATTTAATACATGCACCGGAAGAACAATTATCCCCTTTAAGCTTTTGTAAAAAACTGATGAAAGAGAAAACAGGGAAATAATACACTGTATATCATAATACAGTTGTATGCTTAATTGTAGTTATTAAAAAGGAATTTAAAATCATCTGCTATCCCTTCCTGCAGTTCTGTGCACATTCTGAATACCTTTTAGCTGTGTTATCTTGTACATAAATCCATAAAGACATATATCAGCCTTTATGTGTGAATAAAGATGAGTGAATTAATAGCTCTTGTCTTAAGCTAAAGCTCATCTACTGTCTAAGTCTAAGCAGGTATTAAAACTCGAGGGGCCAGATTCTAAGCTGTTATGCCACTGTAAATTAAGAGTGATTCAAAGGAACTGAAAGTGGTGAATCCTAATTTCATAAAGTGTAACTCAGATTTGAATTTCGCCTTAAGTTCTTTGAGTTACATCATGAGTGATGCAGAAGCAGTATGTGTTGAGGAAGAAAGTGTTCCCTCCGAGAGACTGTGGCAGAGTTAGTGCCCAGGTATTTGGTTACGCAAATTTGAGGTATTAACCTGTCTCATTTTCAAAGTTTCCTATTTTGTATCTGCCCATGGATTAGACAGCTGCTCCACTGACTTTATGGTAATCCTGAGGAAGAAGAGCTGCGCATTTGTTTGCTGCAAGTTAACTGTGAACTTAAAAAAGCTACTCCCCATGCCCTTCCTCTTAAAAACAGACATTGCAAATTTATAATCACTCTTTTCCTTCTTGAATTCTGCACAGTCGTTATGAGCTTTCCAATTATGTCCTTGGGGTTTTACATTCATCCTAACATATGGCATGTATGTGAGTCTCTTTTCAAATTTATTTGAGCTTATGTGTGATTGGGAGCAGTTAGCTGAGTGAATTGCTGAATCATGGAACAATAATGGCAGGAATTCTCTGGTTTTTTGTTTTTCTACAAATGATATGGTACTGTGTTGCATTCCCTTCAGTTCTTGGCAGGACTGGTGTAAAGTAAGTTACAGCTGTTGCCATCTGGTAACTTTTGAAGCAATTTCCTTCATATGTTCCTGCTGCTTAATAATTCTTTGCTTACTCTATACAGGTAACCTGATGTTCACTCTCATCGCAAATATAGTCACCTTTCCACTGTCTGACGTCTTCTTTTGTCATTCTGTTAAGGGCCAGTTTCTTACAATGTAGTCTAGTCTGACTTGGGTAAAAGATGCAACTGGCTCCCCCACAGAGAAATAGCTTTCTGTAGCTTTTCCCACATCCCCAGAGAACTGTTTAAGGCTGCAGTAGTTCTCTGCAGACTCTCGGCTCCCACCTAAAAGGTGAGGTTGAAGCCGTGCTCTTGCTCTCTCCTTGCCAGACAACTATCCCAGTCACTAGTACTGGGTGGGAAGGTGCATGATTCAGAGGAAAGCTAATCATTTGCATGGACATTAAAGAGAACAGGAAAAAATTGTGGAAGAAAAAATTATTTAAGTTTATTAAATGCAGTGGACCTCCACCACAGGACACCTCTGAGCTAAAATCATTTGAGGCTGAAGAGTATGTGGGAAAGTATTGCTTTGTGCTTGCTCTGTGTTGGCTGCTTTTAGAGATGGAACACCAGGTTAGAAAGACCTTTGATTTGTCCCGATGTAGTTCCTATTATGTACATTCATTGAAAATCAACTTCTGAAATTGAACTACGAAAAAGCAAAAATTAAAGAAGAGTCATCTGCCCATCTCTGTATTTAAACAGGCAAGGTTAATTGACAATTGACATGCATTTACAGGGCTTAAGCTGAGCAGGAACAATACTTGAGAACTGCATTTCTATCCTACATCCTTTTAACTTTCCTTTTCTTTAATTCATCTAATGTCAGATGAGATTTTGGTTTCGTTATACAACTGGTAAGAGAAAGTTTCTGCCTCTCTCTCTTCCTTTAACACTGAATTTAACCTCAAAATTCCTTAAGCACCTGTCCAGTAACATCTCCTTGAATAATATGCCAGAAAAAAATATCACTGGTGCAGCTAACACAAAGCTACAGTCATGAAAAATAGCCTGCTATTTTGTGGAGCAGAAGACTGGAGTGCAACAGGCGATCTTTCTCAGTGTGACAGTTTGCACAGCAACTGGAAATTCTGTCCTCTGGAATTCAGCTAAAGACACAGCAAAGCCTCCAGAAAAAAATATCCCCTCAATTAAGATCTGGCATATTTGCCTGTTAATTTGACTCATGTCAACACAAGTTTTGTGTGCCTTAAGTGACTTTAGATGTGGGAGTTTTCATAGTAATTAGCAAGAACTTTTGCCATTGGTCTCTAACATTCTCTTTGCAAAGCCGCAGTTAGCTAGCAAAATGGGAGCAAACAAATGGACAACACAGGAGTGAAAAATGTACAGTGTACAGAGTTCACCAGTATAAAAGACTATTTCAAAAACTGTCTGGAAGATGGTTAAAACAAATTACTCACCTTCCAAAATCCTCAGGTAGCCAGACTTATCAATCCAGAGGGTGAACTTTGAGGTTAAAATAATGTGATCCGACCTGCATGGAAGATAGATAGCTGGTTGGGAAGGAAACTTCGGTTGAAATAACTTTAACTGACAAGCTGTTATGCCTCATCTGATCCCACACACATCAGGATCGGTCTTGCATACATATCCTTGTTTATCTGCCTACCTCCAGTATGTAAGAGTTGCTTCCTAATTTCTATCACGTCCATTTGATCAAATTTTATAATGGTAATTTCCCTTTTCAACATTATAGTATGGTATCTTATTAGTGACTTTACTGTTTTATTAACCTGAATAAATCCTGCCATAATAACAGGTGTTATAAGCATTACAATTCAATTTAGATTAAGAAATTTCCAAGCTAACATGAGGACAGAATGGCTACCCCAATGCTAACTCATGGAAACATGATCTATACTCAATATATTTCTTTAGGACCTTTTATCTGTTCCAGAAAGGATGAAAGGTTAGCATCTGGTTCAAGGACTGCTGCTGCTGTAAGGACCAATGCCTTTATTAAGTCTTTAACAATTCTAAGACTCAATTTTATACAGTGAGTAGAGTATAAACACAGGTTTTGTTTGGTTGTGTGAAACACTGGAAGTCCTTATTCCTTGTTAGGGACAGATCAATTTTTGCAGGGCAGAGAAGAAGGGTGAAGGCACAATTTTGAATAAACAGCAATGAGTAAGCAGCCCCAGTGAAGAGAACTATGTGTGAGTCACAGTGCCTCTCTAAACTCCCAAAGGTATTATTTTTACTTCAGGTTTAAACATGCAGGATTAATTTGGCTATAGTGGATGGCAAATGCAGGTTTATTTGTCTCCTTCTCCCCATTTTTCCATTCACCCACTTCACCATCGTGAAAGGAGTTAGTTGTACAACCTTTGTTATCTCTGCGCGTCTTGAAGAACTTGCACAAGACAGCAACAAAGTGCCATCCTCCCTCATGTTCCCATGTAATGGTGTATCAGCCAAGTCACCATCTAGTTCTTGAAACAGCTGGAGTACAGCAAAGAAAAATGCCACTAAAGGGATAATAGTGGACTACAGTTAAAATGATGAAAATTAAGGCACATTTTCCTAACAAATTTTCCTAATGAATAATGCATTTACTAATAAACAAAAGGGCTGCCAAGGACATGACAGATTGGAGATACAGTACTTGAGTGATTGAAAGTGGCAGACAGGTCACAACTTCTATTTATGTTAATAGCTAACCACCTGTCAGATAAATTGGGAAGTAGATACCTCCACAGCAATGCCAGCAGGCTCCTTTCAGAACTGCGAGAAAGGACCAAGAGGACAGACAGCCTAGCTAGCTGTCGTGCTGGCAGCTGAGAGGTGTCTGTTCTCTCTTCTAGTTATACCTATGTGGTAATATTCACTGATTTAGAAAGGACTGAATACTCTGTTGCTGGTTTTGGTAGATACATCCCCAAAAGCCCTTACCTGCTTGTGGCAAACACAAAATTTAACTTCCTCTGGGCAGAGAGGTCATCACCTATGGTGTTGAATACTGACATGCATAGCTCTACAGCACAAACTGGAAACTCATTGGTACTTATTAAACATTTGGCAGCCCAAGCATTGCCCTAAGAGATCACTAAATCTATTTTAGACTTAAATTATTTGAAGGATGACATTGTATGGCACGTCTTTTTTTGTGTTTGCTAACTTGTATGGAACTTAAAAAGATATTTCTAATGTGATTTTCCATAGTTAAAAGGAAACCCAGAACCTATTTGGGTTCACAAAGAAAAGAGATCTTTCCTTCTTTGAAGTGATCCCATAGGTGTTTTCAGAAGAGGAGGTACAGTCTACATAGTTCTCCACTTAATTTAACTGATCAGATAACTGATCCATTTCTAGCAGTTCTAATTTCAGTTTCCTCCTCTGCCTGACAACATTTGAACCTACCCTACCATTAAGAACTTACAGGATTGATTTTCATCCTACTCTCCACTCTGTTGAAGCTATTTCACTTTACATAGACTAATTAAATACTCGGTAAGCCACAGAGAAAGAGAACAAGTGTGCGTATTACCCTGCAGCCCAATGATTAGGACATTCTGATATAAGCTGTCATCATAGCTACTTGTGCCTACTGTTCTGTTTAAAGAAAGGCCTTTAATCCAGCATTTTCACTTGCAGGTGATGCTTTAAACCCTAGACTAAAGCGATACTAACTATCATATTATTTCACATCCTGGGATTTTTTTGAGAAGACCTTGTTCTTTGAAGTTATTTCAAGAACAAAGTTCTAGATTAATCCCAACATTCTGTAACTACTGTAGGTGTTTAAGTAAGGACAATAGTTTTCAGAAACTCTTCTTGTACACAAAGGAAAGAGCCAGACATCTTCAAAGCATAATTCAGGTTTTAGGTAGTTCCACTGCTTTCTGAAAGTGTCTCTCTTTCTTCACTGACCATATGAGAGGTTTGGGTAACCTTTGTCCTTCACAATTCATTTTAATATGATATGAATATAAGCCTTTTTTTGATTTTCTCAAATTAATTTGAAGTGCACAAAATACAGTTGCGTCCACAGTACCTTTTTGACCTGGGAAAGGTATTGGGGAAATAAAATCTGTTCTTACTGATAGTTTGATTTTGCATTAACAGTAACCTTGGAACTTCATTCATGGATGATTCTCCTGTTCCGCAGAAAAGGTACTCTTTACAGTGGCAATTAGTACCTCAGCATAAATGTTTAAATACGTACAAAGGAAAACCTGCCCCATTGTGTTGTTATGGCTGTTTTTCAGCTGGGATGCTGATATTTTATGAATGCTACAACTTAGCCAGATGATCAACATATTCCCAATGACACCATTTGCCAGTAAAATAGCTACTGCTGCCTACGGAAGTGTTAAAACCCTCAGACTGAAGCACTGTACATAAAACCTCAGCATTTGTGTTTGCTGTTTCTGTGATTGATAGTAATAAACTTCACTTTTGTGAATGAGAGGCTTCTGTGTAAACACTTGCGGTGTATTATAAAAATGAACATGAAAATGTGCATTCTTCACAGAGGCTTTTTCCAATTTTCGATATGCATCCTTATGCCAGCCTGTCTCTGGCATATTCAGAAATTCAGATACCATATGTCCTTATGATCATCTTCAAAACTTCCAAATCCAGGCTCTCTCTCTTCAACGAGCTTCTTTTATTGATAAGTGCTGCTGCTGTGGCTGCATCTGCTAAAAGCAACTGTGCACAGCTCCAGTGACTAATCTCATTTAGGTTAATGGTATCTGCAAGGTCACTTGGGAAGGATATGAAGACACTATTATCCACCTGGATGCTGCTCTATAGGTAGAGAGGAAGCAGGTACATAAACTGTTGGAGAGAGACTTGTCATGATTCTCACAGATTTATAGATTACTCTGATTGTTCTTTAGAATTGGAGAAGTTTTCCTTAAAATTGAGGTTTTAGAAATAAGTAAAAGATATTTGTATAATTTAATTGTTCCTAGTCTAGAGTGCAAACTTCTGCTATTTCTGAAAAATGTGTTCAGTTGATGAGTATATTCGTTTGAGCTGGAGAGAAAAGACACATAAGACCTTCCTCCACACACCTCTATCTTGTGTTTATGGAGAAAGGAGGATGAGAGGTGAAGCTTCTCTCGCTAGCTCTGTATCTCTCTCCCCGCCCACCCCCTGCCCCTTTCTCTCTGTATTGCTCTATCTTTCTCATTCTCTGTCCTACAAAAAATGTGGTACGCAGGCAGTGGGTCCCATTCATACATCTGGACAGCACAAGAGAGGAATACCTGAATCTGCTTATGGCCTTGGTGCAAAAGATTGCTCCTTTCTATCCCATCTGGAATAACAGAAAATCCAAAGTGTATCTCTTGAGTCCTTTTTGGAACTCCTCCTAGGGAAATAATACTTTGCTCGGGGCTGGGAGTGAATTCTCATATCCTTAACGATTTCTAATTATTTAGCAGACAGGATTTGGGGATTTGGACTACTTTGATAAAAGTGCTTTAAAACAAATAAAACATCTTCTATATTTTAACTGAAGAACATTAGCAAATTAATGTATTGCTGAGTGACTATCATTTGCTGTATATTGCAAAATACAGATGGAAACAGCACAATCTCCATTGTTGTTAATTGCTGTTGTTAATGCTTTTTAGTTAGTACATGAATTTCAGTGTAAATAGCACTTTCTTTTGCTGCTAGCTTCACAGAATATTTGCATACAGCCATAAATTCCCTACTCATAAAAAACCCTATTAAAAACAATGGAAGATAGTGTGATGATAATACATCAGAGGCTTTTGCTAACAGTAGAGGAGAGCACAAAGGAGAGACGGCAAATATCTTTCTGCCTAGTCATTTGTCTTGCTATACTCTCACTTTTACTTTAGTTTTGACTTTTTAAAAATACATTTTTTTGCTTTGGGAAAAGTCAATAATTGGAAATACAATTTATCTGATAAACATTACGGCTTCTTTCAACACTGAGTTTGTGTGCTATCACAAATGGATTTTGGCTAAATTTTTTCTACGCTTGCCCTCACTTTCCCTGCAAGAAGTCCCATAGCCTTCAGAGCAATTACTCAGGGTGCTGGAGTAACACAGACAGGTCTTTAATGGCATTCAGCAGACCTGGAATCTCTTCTGCTAATAACATTTTCAAACTATCTTTTCCTTTTGTCTTCCCTCCATCCCAGATGGGTATGTGCTTGTATAGAGTCAGTAAGAATGGCACCAAATGATGATAACATGCAGATTCCTTTTTGCCCTGTTTCTGATTTCCTGTTAGCAATTCTGTAAATGGAAATGATGCTATATAGTAGGGTCAAATCACCGAGTCACTACTATAATTCAGGTAATAGGATGATTATTTAAGTATTCTTGTTTATTCTGACTGACCTAGCCGAGTACTATGTATAGACTGTTTGCTTTTGTAGAATTAATGTCAAGGAACAGTATGCTTTTGTTGGTATAGAAGCAGCTCAAGCACAAGGTATACCTCTGTTTATTGTACTACCTGTGATTTTCGTTGAAACAGACTTCCCAACTTGTGTCTGTACTGTTCTGTCTTTAACATGTATAGCACTTTATCTCATTCAAATATGAGATATCTGAGCTCAGAGGAGACCAAATTAGATAAGCTGATCCCTGAATGATTCAAAAAGTCACAATTCAGAGGTGGACAGTCTCAGCATTTAAAGTTTTTAAGTAAACTAGCTGTGAATACTTAAATTTTGGGAGTCAGAAAGATGGATGAGGAGACATACTGTCAGACTAATATTTGAGAGATCACACCATAACTTACAAACATTGTACCTAAACACATTTAAACTATTTGTTTATACTTCCTTCTTAGTTCTCTTATTTCAGCTGAGAATGGGGGAAACTGTACTTCAGCCTGAAGCTGTTTGGTGCGATTACGTTTATTCAGTGTTTCCCATCTCACTTTGATGATTATTAGAACTGCTTGTATTCTCATTATAGCACGCCTCACCCTGGGTGCTTTGACTTACAAACTTCTGTTTCTTTCAGAGTATACTTATGTGTCCATTCAAAGTGAAGACACCTTTGCCCTAAGTTGTTATGGTTCCTTCATAGCTTGACAAAGCCCAAAATAACACATCCTATTCCGAATAAAATAAAACCTGATACTGCCTCTGACTTCTGTGGCAACACACTTTGTCAGAAAGAAAGAAAGAAGGGAAAAAAAAAAAAAAAAGACCATTGTGGCCAGAAAGACCATTGTCAAAATGGTGGACTTTATATTCTAAATCAAATATGGAAAATGAATGGAAATAAATTAAAAGGTCTAAATGCTTGCAAATGCAAATCTAGGACAAATGTCTCCAGTTTTATGCACTGTTCTTCAGCTAGAAGTGCAGACAGCTTTTAATAGCTAGTATATTCCTTTCTTATAAATATTTTTCCATATTATGCAACTAAAGAATATGTTTTTAAAGGAAAACTAAACAGACATGAGTGGAATCTTTGCACTGAGAAGTGGCCAGCTTAGTATGCAAGCAACAACACTTATCTCACATTCATTTGAATGCTTGCCATCTGGAACAGATGCATTAGTTGTGGCTTCAGTAATGACATGGTGGAGGAGAAGACCTTCCTCACCTCAAGATTTCGATATTATTTAATGGGGCTGCTCATGTGGGTAAAGTAATTGTATATTCAGGCCAGTGTTTTATTCAGCTGTCATCTTTACTTTATACTATAACCTAGCCATCTTGCTGTGCAGTCTTGCTTGAATACATGCAACATTGCGGCATATATTGTATGAAAAATGCTATTCCAAATAAAGTCATATTGTATACTTGACTTTGTTCTGTATTGATATTGAATGCATTTCTAGAATGGTAATCTTCTATGTACAATATGTGTCTGAAGAGATTATATCTTATTTTGCACACCAGGATATCTTTAGAATTGTTTATTATTCATGTTATATTTTAAACTGATGCTGGTCTATGCAGATTTTAAATGTGTTTGTCATATACCATTAGTCACTGTGTGAAATCTCTCAGTAATAGTTAGTTCTTGAATTTTCTGCAGCTAAGGAGAATTTAACACTGATTGATGGTAGATCACTTAGCTGGTTGGCAGACTTTCCAATTTACGGCAGGAAAATTGCTCTTTTCTTTATGCTCATTCCTTCTTCTGCAGGGGGACAGTAAGATATATGTGCCAGGGTGCACATAACACCAAGAATCCGATTGGCAATACTGCAGGTCTTTTTTACAATTATGATTTTATCATTTTCAAAAACTGTACTGAATGTCAAGTATTTCAGATGCAATTTTTAAAAACCTCTCTATTTATCAAATGTCGATGATATATCTGTATCATATTTCACATGCAAAAAATGACCTAACATATTTTTGCATGAGGAAATGAGTAAGCTGTCAGCGCTTCATCCTTATCTTCTAATAGTCCCAAATTCTCAGTCCTCTAAAGGCTGATTATCTGTATAGTGAAGATTAGCAGGAGAAACAAAGATACTGATTTGCTGTGTGCCATCTGCAAATATTTCTCATTAACCATTGATTCAATCAAAAAATAATAATAGTATATTAGTTATTATTCAGTGAAAGAAAGATATGGGATAAATTCCTTCCCTTTTACACTCAGTAGTGAGATGTTCAAAGACTATTTTAAGATTTCACACAGAATGCATATGAAGAATGGCAATATGTAATTTTTAGTATCCATTTTCTTTAAAGGATAATACAAGATAAAAGTTGTCATGTTTAAAAACATGAAAGTCTACTGAAGTGCCAACCATAAATTCTAGTAAATTTAGCAATAGATTTTGTATAAAAAAAGACTTCTCTGTGAAAAGGTGTGTTTCTTATTTTCAACTGCGTGTAAAGACTGAAAGAAGAATCCAATCTTTACCACTTCATGAAGTTTACAAGTATAAGAGGTTCAAAATGCTGTATGAAAGTGCTGGCTTTGCATACTGTTCTGGGACATGCAGAGGTGCTTTCTAAAAGGGGGCAAAATAATTGCTAAATCATTTTTTCAAAAAGAAATATAAAATATTGCTGTCGCAATGAGGTTTTAGAGCCATGGAGCACAGCATAACTGACACCTCCAAAACATAGATAGTAAACATGGTAATGAAAACAACTGTGTTAAAGTGTGCACTAGGGCCCAATTACGCAGTCGCTCAAGGACTTCAGTGGGAGTTCTGCATGTAGTGCGGCTGCAGAATGGTTCCCACAAGGAATGAGGCAACTAAGATAGCTGTTATAGCTACTGTCCCAACAAACCTATTGTTTGGGGAGTTCATTTTCAGCAGCTCCTCCCACATCCCACACTAATGGCAGACCAGTGCTGTTACAGCTTGAAATTTATGCAAGATCAACCATGTAATGAAAATTATACCAGTTCATAATTATTATCTTTTATTACTACAGGCGCTGCGTGGAGATCATAGGATTGCAAATCTAACAGAAGAAATACATGGCATCCTCTTTTAAAAATAAAAATTTAGTCTATTTGTAATGCTGAAATGAAGAAAATGGAAACCAGGAAAATGGAGAGCAGCATTAAAGAAATAGAAAGGTAGTATCTTGATTCAATTTTTCTATTCTGTCTCAGCCCGGTTTTGCCCATTTCTTACATTTGTGCCTGTCACCCTACTATCTTTTCTGCAACTGCTTTTTAAAAAATACTCATTAGACAAATACCTGTTTCATCAAAAACACATTCTTAGTAACAAGTTCGTAAGTTTTCTAAAGTACCATTATGGCATTGCATCTTTTAACATATAATTTTCTTGATCTCTAAAGCACCTAAGATCTCCCACACTTCCTACCAAGACTTAAGAACTGTCAACTAGCAATGGATAAGGTTGGTAGTAAGAACTGATCTTTGGCCATGCCAGGTGCACTGGATCTAAACACACTGATGACAGACAGTGGTTAAAAATCACTCACAACAACTCAGGTCTCTGAAACTGATAGTAAAGGCAAAAATCAGTCCTAACTAAACCAGGCCATTCTCTTAAAGAAAACCTTACTGACCCCTGGAAAGGTAGGGATCTAAGAATACTTTATCAAACAGAAACTAAGCCCTTAAATCCTCTTCTGGAGCAAATAGGCTGGAATATAGCTATCCAAACATATAAAAAGATTCCTGTATGTATTAGGTAGTCAACAAATGTCAGCAATTGGTTTGCTTGTCCAAACCATGTATTCATTCATCTGAGACCATACAATTTCCCACGTATCAGGTGGCAGAATCTGTACTGCTGTCAGAGACAGTTTACATCATACATCAGAAAAAAACCTGGAAATTATGTCAATTAGAAGAGGTCGGATATCCATGGACCAGTGCCCTTCCTAAAAATCCCACCAGCTTCCAAAACCACAACATTTACAAAAATACCTTGTCTAGTAATATTAGTAATGCTGTATTTTGCTTTATAAGGTAATATAAAATGATGTGACTGATTCAACCAGATGTGACAACTCAAAAGTTGGTATGACAGGTTGAGAAATGTTAACGTAGGAAAGAAGAAGCAAATTAGAGCCTTTAAAAAATATTTTAGGTATTTAGTGTTTGCACTGTTATGAAAATGGCCAGCTATGTCGTATTCGTATTTTCTAAGAATTTCTACTTACACATTGGATGTAAGTTTCCAGTTCATTTTGTGGAGAAGCATACTCAATGTACAAACAGAAAGATAGATAGATAAAAAGATAGATAGATAGGCAGACAGACAGACAAGCAAACAGATCTTCAGTTTGCAAAATCTGATGCAGTTCCAGTGACGCTGATTCTCTAACACAAGCTTGAAGATGCAGTCCTCAATTTTCAATGCCCATTGATTTAGGGATCCAAATATTTCTACTTATATTTATAGCCACGATGGTCTAAAAGTGGAGGAAAAACACGGGTTTCAGGAATGGATGACATTTTTCATTACAGTATTTTTATTGGGAAAATTAGACAATTATTCAATTAGACAATAGAATAGAATATTGTACTGCACATATAGTGATGTAGAATTATCACAACAAAAGTCTAAAACAGCTAACTATTCTCACTTATTCTTCTGTTTAATGTTTTCATTATTGCTTTTACTGGATTTGTAAAGAAGTAAACAATAATATAAAGAGAATGATTGCTTTTGGTACTGAATCAAATCACCAAATTACGATGAGCTGTTTTCTGACATCATCAGAAACCTTACAAGGCAGGGTGTGGGTTAGATGTGGGGCAAGCCCTGGCAACCTTGAGGATTCTAGGACAGGAACAAACTCAGTTAAAATATTGTAGTTTAACTGCTCTGAATAAGTGACCTGGTAGTACTTCACTTTTGGACGCATTTATATGTCTCTGTATAGCTTTGAGTTAGTCATATGTGTACACAAAACAGAAGCTTCATCATGTCCATAAAATAAAAACACACATCCTCAGGTCACTGACGTACTGATATTTCATTAGTCTTAAACTCGGTAGTCTTGATTCTGTGATTCAGTCACAGCCTTTGTCCTAATCCTGAAAGCTATCTAAGAAGAAAGAGATATCTGCCCAAGGGAATACTTATCTAACTCTCAGGATAACTAAGTTAAGAAAGTCTATAATGAAAATTGTGAGAGTCGAAAATGAAGCTTTCTTAAATAAGTAGCAACACATTATGGACTGAGCTGTCAGAACAATTTGTATTTGTCTGTTGCAGTGATTTTAGATCCTACTACAAATAATTTATGCATCTATTCACAGAATAAATCTACCACCAGCACACACATAAGGAAAAACAAACAAAACATAAGGAGGTTTTATTAAAACTAGTTTAAGGTAGAATTCTTTGCAAGTTTCTCTTTGGCAGCAATCCGATATATTGATTTAACACTCAGACAGATAAAGTATCAAAATCCGGATACTTATCCAAACAATAATCTAAACCCTTTGATGCTAGTGCTGCTCTTATATTTGAGAGACTCAAAATCAAAATATCCAGGTTGTTTTCTCCATAAATGCACTTCAGAAAAATGAATTCCTCACTTCTTTTATTTTTTCCTACAAAATTAGAGAAAATATTTTCTTTTTAATGACTTTTCTGTCAAAGTCTATTAGCCATAATGAGTACCTCTGTTTTTCACATCTGCAAACACAAAACTTTGGTACTTGTTGAGCTTCTGATGGGTCTCTGAAGCAAAAGTGGCACTCCATGGAGGAATTACACTATATTAGAATAAACATAATGAAATCATTCTTCAAAAGTGTATTAAGTTGCACAAGGCTGAGTTTGCAATATCCTAAAATGAGAAGAAAGATCTATTCGAATATGAATAAGTGAGAGATTATTTGCAAGAGAGGGAGAAGTTTAGCTACAAGCACAGGTGCTTTTAAAGCACAGATCCACACCATTAAGCTCTGGCACAGCTGTTTCATAATAAATAAAAAAGAGAAACGAGAAACACCCATTAAAGTCTTGTATGGTACAACCTACGAAGAAAAAAAGTCATTTGTTTGTAAACTACTATCACATTAACAATGGAGGCCAATTGAGAAAACATCCAGATCTGACAGGATGATTTTTAACTGAGAGTGCGGAATTGTTTATTAAGACTTTGAGTGACAGTCTAATATATTAAATCAGTTCAGAAGATTGTAAAATGCATTAGCATTAGCAATTTAATACCTCCAACAAATTTAACTGTCACTCATGAGCATATCTGTCCTTGTTAAAGGAAAAAAAACCTGAAGCGCCATCTTAGTCTTGATGGACAATAAAGTTAGAAGAGGCAAAAGCCTTTCTCTGTACATTTGGTGATGAGAGAACTGTGTTACATTTATCATAATTAACTTTCACAGTTGGCAGCATTTTTTGGCAAATGTGTTATTTGCTCAAGCTTGTGAAAGAAGTTTTAAGAACTAATCATTGGAGCCAAGCCTTAGCTTGCAATCGTTTCAGGGCTGGATTTTAATCAATTTAGAAATGTAATTACATGCCAAATGTGTACACAGTTACTTTGATTACACACAGAAATTGGGCAGTTTCATAGTCAACTAACTGATTGTAGGCAGTTGGATGCAAAATACCTCATCTGAATGAGCAGTTATTAATAACCTTGTGCTACAGCCATGTGCGGAACAATGTAGCAAACTTCTTCAAAAATCAGGATCTTTAAAGGAAATGTTTCCGATTTTCAGTTTATACAGATGGATACATTTTCTATGCTTCATTATTTTTTTTAGATTTTAATTGTCACTATTAATGGAGCAAAAATTAACTTTTTAAAAAATAAGCAGAAAAAAAATCAAGTTGACAAGGACGTCACTTGAATATACTGTGTGATTACTTTGTAATGCAGTAATGAAAAGGATACCAAATGTAATGTCCATCAGAATACAATACAAGGGTTTCAATACAAAGAACAGAGTAGAGCTGTTTTGATTTTTGAAGAAACAGGACTAAAAACATGCCAGACGATTGACATGAATTGCTGAATGAATAAAATGCAGTGTTTAGCTTACTGTAATTAACATGCCTGTGTTATTCAGGAGTGCTTAGATAACTGCCACATGTTTATGGAAATGTTCCTGAATCCTAATATTAGCGTGACATCCAGTATAATTAATTTGACAATTAGTGTCAATTATCTGATGGTCTTACATTTGAAAACTTTCAAATCTCCACTCAGGGAGCAGCAACAGTAGCCCAGTTCTGTTGGTGACCAGTGATGGAGTACATGAGCAGCAATGAACAGACAAAATGAATAGTTTCCTTAATAATAATCAGGATTGACAGGTTAATAACAAAGTCACTACCTGAAAAGAATTCACATTTGTGAATATAATTTGAAACAAATACTTTAATTGCCTCTTAGGATAAATGGCAACAACATTGCACATAAACATAGCTAGAAGAAAGAGGCATAATATGAAATAGTTTACTCAGGTTTGCACCTACAGTGTTTTTTCTACCAATATTTCAACCTACACTCCCTCACGGAAAAAATATCCCTTGGGGCATTTTGTATGTGAAACATAGAGAAATAGGAGGTGACAAACTGAGTGGTGAGAGCAGACACTTAGGACCACAAGCAGTACTTATTCTTCCTGTGTAGTAAGAAATAATAGGAAGCAGTGCTTGCCTGTTGCTGCATGGTGCATACCCCATGACAAGTTTTGCAGGTAAAGAATTATCCCATCAGTCTCTATTTAGTAGGACGGTAGATCAGAGATATCCCTAAAACCAGCTTTTACAACTCAAAATGTTAATGAAATGTTTATGTTTTCTTCTTTCTTTTCTACCAGTAGCTAAACACCAAACAGCAAGTAAAATTCTTAGCTGACAGGTTTTGTTGCTCAGTCATCAGTTAAAAGATACTTCCAAATCAAGTTGTTTAAAGTGATTGTTGAAACCACTGGCCAGCTGATTGCTGGGGATTGAGCCACTCATTGGAAACTGTTTATCAAAACAAAGGCCACAGTATACAATAAGACATAATACAATTCTTGAGATCCAAGCAGCAGCCCTCACAAATGATGACAGATCGGGCTAGGAAATTATCAGTTTCTCCCTGAAAAATATTTCCACTGTTAGATATAGGCCCAGTGACAGATTCTCAGTGTTGCTGGTGTCGGTAATATCATGCAGCTTCCGGATGAAGAGGCCCAAGCCTCCTCCAGGGCCATCGGTATCTCACAACTGCTTTGTCCCATTGTCTGACAAGTCACGGGTAACTTGGTCATGCTGGAGCGTGACTTGGGTCTCTGCAGGCAGGCTTACATGGTCGAAGGGTATCCTTCCTTCCTTGCACTACAGCTGCTCTGTGAGGGCCCTCTCCAAGCAAATCCAGCCACCCATTTTGGTATCCTTTCTCCCTTTGCTAACTAAACCCTTTTTTTGAGTGCACACAATGAGTTTGAGACTGAGTAGTAAAGTGAAATGGGAAACTGTAATAATAATAATAATAATAATTATCATTGACCTTGTCACCTCCCTGATCCAGTTGTCCATTTAGTCCCAAAAGAGTTGTCCTAGCTCAGCTGAGGGCACAGCATGGGGCCAGGAATGAATGTGTGAGAGCAGAGGGGAGGCCAGGGACAGCCAAAGTCAGCACTTCCCCTGAGGAAAATGCTCATCAGTCTTCAGCCTGGAAAGGATAATACAGCAACCATTGTTAATATTGGAGAGTTTAAATTCAGAGCCTTCTCCAGCTGAGTTGTTATTCAACTTCCCTGTCATTTTACACCTTGATTATTGGTTTATTTCACTTCACCACTGAAAGTGCATTACTCTAATGAAAAGAAATGCCATCTCCTTTGCTCATTCCAGTGCCTTTTGGAAGAATTGCTGTCTCCAAACATTCCCATCTTTGATACCACAATCAATTCTCCATACTTGCTTCCCTTTTCACTAGCACAATGAAAGGGAAAACTGTAAACAATGGTTTATTTGGAAAATGAAACAACAGAAAGTAAATATCATTTACTGGAATTTAACCCTTTAATCAGTTCTCTCCTCTGCTCTTCTCTCTTCTCCCTCCTAGAATGTTGGATTCTTTTCAGGTTTACCAAGGATTGGATGTAATGTCTGTTCAAACTCTGGATAAAATTGCTCTATAAAAGAGGTATGACAAACTGGGAATAGGAAATCCTACCTGTAACCTCCTTTTTACCATCAGATGTACAAATTAGGTCTCCCCTTTCAATTATAATTACAGATTGTCCTTCTTTGAACTGGTGATTTTTTTTTTTCCTAAAGAACATAAGAAAACCAGTTCTACCCCCTGTTGTAAAACTGTCTTACATTTAAAAAGATGTATACTTCCTACATGATTTTTTTAATCAAAACTGTACCATTAAGAGGCAGTTTAGAGAAATGATGACTTTTTGTAACTTGATCTTAAAGCTGAGCAATATCTTCTGCAAAATGTAGATTTACAGACCTGAATAATTCATTTAATCTGTGAAACATGATTGAAACTGTGTTTAGAAAGAGCTGCCTTGGGCCTCCAAGGCCAAAGGGAAAATATTACATTTGAATCAGTTTGATTTTGTACTTCCTTGAAACAAAGTGTCAGCGTGAGTGCAGAGATAATAGCAAACCCTCACAGCGGGTTTGTCAGGATAAAGGCAGTAAGATTGTGAGGTGCTTTGATAGTACAGTAATAGGGGTCAAAAAAGCGCCTAAGGTAGGTAGGTACATCCAGAGCAGAATACCCTTTTAGTATTTTTTTTAACTACGTAGCATTTGTGGGCAGGTGGTGAAATTTCAGGTGGTTGCTTGAGTAGTTGTATTCCAGTCACACGAGCTGAAACTCAATTTGGACACCAGTGCCATGCTGTTCATTCAAAGGTGTCAGGACCCCCAAGCACAACACTTCTAACAACCATTCTGCAGCTTTGCTATCAACAACGTATTAAAAACTGAAACAAAATAATCTCCTTCCTCCAAAATCCAAACAAAATTTAGTGTCAGGGGGCTTTTCCAAGAAAAAAAAAAAAATATATATAAAAATTATATATAAAAGTAATTGTAAACTATGTTCTTTCCCTTTAGCTCCTTTTCCCCTGTTTTAATTCCAGACCAGGTCATGTACAAATAGCTGAGCTTCTTTACACTGCTCCAGTCCATAAGATTCAGTCATACTCTAATTAACAAGCTGGTTGTTGGCAACAAAAAAATATTGAAGTTCATAGAAGTGCTGAGCCTATTCCTCTTGCAACACATCACATTCAATTTGCTTATTCTGGAAGGTAGAAGAAATTGAATGTGCAATGTAATTTGGTCAAGCTTTGGAAAGTGAATATTTAAGTTGCACTCAACTGCTGTTTTTTTCAAGACAAGTTAAAATACGAAAAAGCAGCACAAGAATACATTGTTTGTGTTCAGCAAGCAAGTTTTGGAAAAAAAAAGGGGGGGGGGAAGGTACTTAACAGTAACAAGTGAAGTGTGCTGAATGTGCAAGGTGACATATGTTTTCCAGGCTTGTTCGTCAGTGTAACTCTAACATTAATCTAGTGAAAACTGGTGTGCTACGAAGGCTTTCCCTGGTGAGAGGTCATGATTTTTTTTTTCCATTTTACCAAAGAAGGCAACCAGAGCAAATGTGGTTTCAGATGATCTTTTCTTGAATGGGTTTGTTTTCCTTTTGAGTAGGTTTGTCCTCTTTATGTGTATCAGGTGCCTTAAAAAAGAGGAAGTGGTATTCAGATAACATTTAAATTCCTCATTACCGACAGAGTGCATTCCATCACATTGCTAATCGAGTGCTGAATGCTTCTGCACCCTGAACATTCAAGAACAGTCAGTAAGGTCTAGGAGACACAAAAATGAGAAAAAGAAGGCTTCAGATTACTGGTAGTGCACAATATATGGAGGCACTGAAAAATAGTTTCATGGCTATTTCATCAGTGCATGAAACCCTCAGAAAGAATGTAAATTTAGCAATTTTAAACAAAAGCAGTATTTATAATCATCAAATATCAGCATACTACAAAGCTACAAAATGCATCTGAAATACGGAATTTAGGTTCACATGATGGAGTTCAACAACTCACAGTTGTTATTTCTCTCCACTGGGCTCAGTACTATCTTCTCGGAGGGGAAAATTAACATTGTTCAATGATACCCTAAAGACGGGAGGTACAGTCATTTATTTTGTAATGCTCTGTATATTCACTTTAAGCAGTGGAAAAGGCACCCAGTGCATAGGATGTGCACCTAGGGAATATTTTAGCAATCTGAATAAATGATATAAAATAAATACTGTCATCGCTTCTTCACCTGTGATGCAGCATGCCAGTGCCTGTTATTCAACAGTGAATATTTTCTATCAGTTTGACATAGAGTCAAATCCCTTTGCTAGTCAAATGTCTCTGTGGATGTTTTTGTTTAGATGAAAAGAGATTTTGTTGTTGAAATAATTTCAAGAAAAGAACTTCCAGCTCAGAAAGCCAGTCCACTCTAATACACACTGCAACAATCTTCTAGAAACAGCAGGTCCATGCACAGAATCCTTCGTGTTAACAAAGACCCCTCACAAATGCAGCTAGATTCTTTAGCGGCTCTTTCCAACACCTCCATTTTGAACTGCAACATCTGCTGAAGAAATGTGTGAATTTTTCTGAGACTGTTTATTCCTCCCCATGTGCAAAGTCCATAGTGTAACAGCTTTGTTTCCAACATCAGCATGATTTTTAACCAGTATTATTGTTCTAAAAGCCTAAGTGTTCTTCCTGATGTGTGACTACACAGAATGGTTCCAATTAGATTCTGGTGGTCGTAAATAGCACTATTTTAGTCATGCTGACATATATATATTTATTTTGTTTGTTTGTTTGTTTTTGGTTTTTCCTAGAAGATGACTTCCAGGCAACCACAGACATTAAAATATAGCAACACAAACAGATATTATGGATTTAATTCAGTGGTTTGAAATATATCAGCCAATGCTAATTCCCACATCCCTTTCCAGTCCATTAAATACTCTATTTTTTAATTGACGTTATAATATTTATTTGCTCATTCTCACCTGTTTTGCTATGCTACATTTCTTCAGTAATTTCTCTAGTGATTTGTGCTTGGATTAGTTTATTCCTTCCATTATCTCTGATTTAATTGTCCCCTATCATATAGAAAAGGCTGTGTGCCAGTTTCAAGTAGATGTTACATAATTTAGATTTAACTTTGTTTTGAAAGTTTCATAAGCAATGAGATTCTCATTGTTTTATAAAAAATAATAACAACCATACTATCTTATCAAAGAAGCTGCCATCAATAAACATGAGACCACAGTATTCAAAGATCAAGCTTTCATTTCAGCGGGTTAGAATTGACTTCTTCTGTCAAAAAGGAATTTATTCTTTTTCAGTTAAATATATATTACCAGCATATTAGAGCAATCTTTCAATATGTTGTAAAATATATCACTTAATGGCTGAAATATTTTTTAGTTGAAAAGTGCATCCAACCTTAACATGATTGGGCTTTGGTTGTAAATCTCTGCTTAATAACAGTCACTGAAGGGAGGAGGGCTGGGTTTATATATTTTCATTTCACTGATTCTAATTTTTGCATGAATCATGTGAGACGACTTAAGCTCATAAGCTTTAAGTTGGTGCTTTAAATTCATTGTTTGTTGCAACAGTAATTCAACTGGGCAGGGCATCTGTGTACTGATCGAAAGTCCAGGAAATGCCACAAATTGTCAGGTTTTTACTAAGCCAATGGTGTAGCGAAGCCACTTTATGCTCCACCACTGAAAAGCAGTGTGTGAATTACCCAGGACAAGGCTCACCTCTTGTGATGAAGAGAAAAAGTTAAGGCTGTTGTGTTGTCTCAAGCCAGCCATGCCATGTAAGGAATGTCAATGAGACAAGAATGAATCTGCAATCTGACCACACCTGGCTGCAGTTTTAGCCCTTTGGTCCTGCTAGCAACTGGAAAATGCTAGAGAGCACTCTCAGTGTTTTTTAAAACCAGCCATACAACCATATAGCCATTTCATAACCAGAGTAGGGCGGAGTAAACACTTCTGCATGAGCATTCAGAGATTAAGGTTTTATAAAAAACAACGCTCCTGGAAAGGTCATCTTTGTTTTATGACAGTCCTAAAAATCAAACCAAAGCTCTCTTTCTGTAGTACAGTAAAGCAAAATTATTTTCAGTATTTGGAAAACAAAAAGGAATATCCTTTCCCCCTCAGTGGGGTTACCAACAGTCTCTAAGAACAAGGCCTGTGGGCTGACTAGATCAAATACAGTTGTGTTTTGCAATCTCAGTAATTCACAAGAACTCGAAGTGCTAATAAATTCTGCCATTTGAAACTTATTGCAGAATTTAAATCTGTTGGATGTTGTTCAAATCAAGGGCATTTATACAGATTTCAACAAAGCCTGGGATGAGGCTGTAATATTCACATTAGGGGATGATATTACAATGAATAGACTTACAAACAGAAGGTGATTAATTTAAAAAGCAACCAGAAGAAGACACATCATGTGTATATACACATCTACAGTGGAAAGCTAGTTTCCTGTGTTTTGACACCCTTTCTAACACAGCACTGAATAAATCCCCGTATTTCAATAATATGTGTAAATCCAGTAACATTGTAATTCCAAATTGACAGATCAGTAGGAGACTAAAATAAAATAATAATAATTAAACAAGGGAGATGTTATAGAATTGCACCAAATCCAGATTGCAGGCATCACGTTGAGGTAAAGTCCCTGGGCTGGATTCGTCAAAGAGATAGCAAGCAGAGTTTCTGGCAGTTTTGAATTTCAGTGAAAGAACAGTGTCCTTATTTGTCATGTGGAGAGGCAGATAAATGCTGCATATTTCCAGCAATAATTAACATAGGCCAGATAACCGCATCAAAAAGCATGAGGAGCTTGGAGGAGTAAACCTCAGTGAGGATCCGTTTGCAGACTCCCTTCTAATCCCTCCATCAAGTCAAGATTGGACCCTTGAGCCTGGCCATGAAATGAAAAAATCCTGCCGATGATCCATGTTTTTCTGTTACTGCTCTTGCCAAAATAGACTCCCACTTGTTCTGTCAGGATGATTCCAGTGTATCTCATCTTCATTACTGATAGAGAATTGCCAAGGTGAAAAGTTGCCTGGAATAAAACATTATTGTCCTTTGGAAATAAACATGTAATCCCTTTGAAGTGACTTGTGTGTAAGTATGTATGTAATGACTAATCTAGAAGGCAAGGGACAATTGGTTTTGATAAATTAGGGAGACCATAGGAAAAGGCAGGATTGTCAAATTGACATTGAATGAATATGTCAGTGGAGGTTATGGACCAGAAGGTCAGGGAAGACCAGAATTTAGCTGCTTAGACTGCTATCACAATATTCCCCAAAGTACTGAGTATTTGAAACCGCAATGTTGCTGCTTCTTAGTGAATAGCATAACAAGAACAGGAAGACCTTTGAAAGAGAGAGAGAGAAGAAAGGATTTTTGATGGGTTCTGTAGTGTATATATATTTTTGGTTTAAAACTTAACTTAATCTGCATTAATGTATGCCACTTTGTAATAATACAATAATAATTATTTGATGCAATACTTTTTTCTTAGCACAGAGGCAATTGTAGGTGTTCTTGTTCTGCAAGCCAGTGCTTTCATGACATAGATTTTGTGTGGCACTGTAGAGTGATTTATGTGTGTAAGCAAAGTCAGGAGAAAGTCATAGATTTTAGTATTCTCTAGTACTTTCTTTAACTTGAGCAGTACTTTCCGTCCTGTTTCTTTGATGTACTGGATGCTCGATGTTGCTAGTGATATAAATCCTTGCTTCAATCTTATTTACATAGACAGAAGTTATGTAGCGACAAGGTCCCTTCAAGGCTTGAATGGTTTGTTAATAACATGTACTAAATAGCATCTGGTATCAATCTTGTCCTACAGACATGCCTGTAGTGATTTAAAGCTTTCATTCTTTGAATTCAAAATCTAATTTTTAATGCACTTTCTGTCAGCTGTCTTCACAGCTTTTAAATGAGATTCTGTCATCTTGACATATTCACAGATACATTTAACTAGAAAAAATGAAATAAAAACTTCTCATGTCTAAATAAAATGCCTGTTCATGCTCATATATATTTTTGTTTGTTATTGGCTTTCAGTTATTTATGAATATAGAGATCAATAACATTTTATGTACTGAATGGTAAAACAAAAAGTAACTGCTTATGTGATTTGGACATGACTGCTTAATTGTTTTCCAAGATGTTATTAGTAGTTAAATAACAAAACAGTCATAGACCTTCATTTTTAGATTAACTTATTTGTAAAGTGCTCAATTAACAGTTTTACCTGCAAAGCCACACAGCAAATTACTCCATGAATGCTATGCTTCCTTTGTTTTTTCACTCGTCTGCAAAATCCACCTGTTTAAAAGCAGAAACAGGGTAGCAATAGAATATCTATCATTGTAGGATGCCTATGGGAAATTGTGTTTCAAAGTAATACCTGTCTCCTCAGTGACACTTCTATCTGAGCAGCCATTTTAAAATCTATTTAATATTCAATGAAGAGCACTAGCTAGCATCAGTTTGGGAAACTCCTGAGATGGAGCATGTTGGTATTAACTCTTCGGACCTGTGCAACACAGATGGGTATTGAGAAGAATGCCTTTAGGCATAAATAAACAACTATGAAGACATCTTTGGCAATGGTGTTGACGAATATTTCTGGTTTTCCCATCACTAAGCCATGCACATATTTCTTAGACTAAACTGCAACTTTGACTACACTTAAGGCCAGTTTCAAGGAAAAATAAACACAATATTTACTTAGGGCCCAGCCTTTAGGGAAAATAAGGACAAAAGAATTCCCAGGTAAACTAAATTAAATAGCAGTTGTGCAACCCAGTGTGTAAGTGGAAGGAAGGACATGCCTACTTCTTAGTGTCTTTATCCACCCCAGGTACAACCTGACAGGACATAAACTGGAAGGAGAGCCAATGAAGTGATTCTCTTCCTTCTTTAGTTGCCTTCTGTGTCTTTTGTCCAGCAAAGATTGATAGCTCCAGAAATGACAACATTTGACAACTGAGCTCTCTGTGATGCCACTGGGAGAAAGTCTGGGAGGTTCACACTGGTGCTTCAGTTAGTAGCATAAGCAATGTCAGCCAAATGAGTCACAACCTTGCCAGTCCAGCTGTCACAAGTGATGAAGGTGCTCAGACAAAGGACTTCAGCATAGTGGCAGTGGTAGTGCCAAGCAGACTTTTCCCTGGAGTTAACCAAGAAGTGGACACATTAAAATCCCATTACTGAATTAGACAGATGTGAATAGAGAGCTGGGTAGAGTCTTGGAATTGGTGATGATATTTAACAGTCACTCATCACCTTAATATGTCATCCTTCATCGAAGTGTATCAAAATGCTTTACAAACTTTTATTAGGCCTCAAAATATGCTAAGGAACATTATTTTCCTGTTTTACAGGTGACTATAAGTAGCTGCTCCACAGTCACAAGTGGATCGGTGACGGACTCAGACATTGAATGCGTAAGTCCCGAATCTCATCCATCTCTGGTTACTGAAATATACATTTTCACAGTGTTGAAAAAATGGTAGAATTCATTAAGTTTTTGTTCCTACAATTTACTGCTGGTCTTAACTTAACCTCATTTCACATTACTTATTGTATTTGTTTGCTTGTTTTGTAGAACATTAAAACCTAGGCAAAAAAGAGTAAAACAGTTGGATACAAGGCTTGAACTGCTAAATGCATGTGATTAAAACTGACAGAGAATTTAAGAGTATGGTACAAATAAGGCCACTGAGAACTAACAATAAAGAACTATATCTTTACTTTTAAATGAATGTTTACAGGAAAAGCCAGAGGGCCAGCCTGTTGTAATTGATAGGAGGGATAGCTTATGCCAAGGGATCTTGTATGCTTCTGTCCCAGGATTACTTTCTGCATGCCTTAGTCATCCATATTGGCTGCCCTTTTTAACTCCATAGGTAGTCTGTTTTGGATGTCATACCTAATCCGTTGTACATTTTTTCTGAGATGACATATATACGTCTTGGGGATAAATTAAATTATCTGTGAACACTTCCATTTAGAATAAAACTTCAGTTAGACTTACAATAAGGGTAGTTAAGCACTGGAATTGGCTGAGGTGGTAAAACCTGCATTACTGCAGAATTTTAGAACAAGTTAGGCAAGTTAGGCATCGCTTCAGTCTAGCTTTACCTTGGTAGAGGGCTAAGACATCCCCTCTTATATTCTATTACTCTAAAAAGGACTATGACAAATTATTCTTCACTTACTGAAGTCTCATGCAGATTTCTCTGTAGATTCCCCAGCTCTTACTTATTCTTCAAGAAATGTCTTTGTTTTCTTGAACTCCATTGTACAGATCTTCTAGGTATCTTTGCCCTGATACGATTCCATATATGTATAAATTTAACTGCACAAGGCTTTTCCTCTCCTACACTGTTCTGTCTTCTTTCTTTCATCTGACAATAAAGCTTTTACAGTAACAATGTCTTTTATTCTGTTGTGAATTTAACTTCTTTCTTTTCTAGCTTTGATTTCACACACAGACGACACCTTCTTTTAACCAGCACTGGTCCATAAAGAAGACAGGTATGAAGATTCTATGTCTTCTTATTAAAAAGTGGAAGTGTAAGTAGAAAATGTGCTTTGTTTTTGAGAAAGCCATAAGAAAGTTATAATTTAGAGATTAACGGCTCAGTAAGGAAGGATGTGTTGAATATTTCTCATGTCTCATCAATATCAATTGTTATCTCTTCAATATCAATTGTCATCTCTTTTCCCACACTTCCCATTTTATGTGTAATTACTATTCATCATAGTTATGAAGTGTGTATTATGAATTATTCATGAATTAATGAATAGCTTAAAATTTGAAATTTAACATCCAAAATGCATTCCGTGTTGCTCATTTGCAGCTAGTCCTCTGCATTCTGTACTATTGTTTGTCTTGTGATTGTCACACTAATGTCTTGCTGCTCTTGGCTTTGTCATTTGTGTGGTTCAACACAAATAGTCCCAAGAAAGGATATCCTGCAGGCTTCTTCAGGAATGCTGCATAGCTTAGTTGAAAAGGGTCAGATTCGTTCTGGATACACTTTCAAAATAAATTATGAAAAAGAGTTCATGAACCTTGACTCAACAAAAAATGGGAAAAATTTTCCACTTGCTATTATTTTTCAGGCTTATTTCAATTCAGGATATGCTCATGAAGAGGAATAACAATCAGCTTTTTACTGTATTTTATCTGGTGGAAAAAAATGGAGGATTCAGATTTGATGGAATATTCAGATTTTATTCAAGTACAGGTGAAATATTTAAGTCCTGCAGTTTGTATTAAAGATTCCCTCACTGTGAATATTAGAGCCATTTCCTTGGTTTATTTTGCTTAGACAGAATTTAGTGATGAAGATTAATTTATCCAAGTACTTAATTGTTTTTCAGGTAATGCTCACGACAGTCCAAGCATCATTAAGATCTCCAGAGTCTTATCATTAACTACTCTTCTCATGGTGCTGGGTTTACCATTATGAACTGGCAAAATTCAGTTAAGCTTAATAAAACAAATACATTTGTCCAATTTTGGATCAATAGCTCTTGTTTTGTTTTTTAGTCCAATGAGTATTAATACTTAATCAACTTTATTCAGGAAATGATACTATGACTCTCATTTGTCTTTAAGCAAAAGAATATTCATTATTGGGTGTAAAGTCCATTAGATTTTCCTTCAACAGTATATTCCTATGGGAGGGCATGTAGCAAGAAACGTTATTTCAGCAGATTTACAATTGTGCATCCTTAGTTTTAATTGCCACAGTACACCATTTACAGAACTTAAATTTATCATGCTTACAGCTGAGGACTGTGTTTCTAACTTACTTCTAGACATTTACATTTATAAACTTCACTTTCCAACTGTCTCTTGTGCAATAAGTAAATTCATTAACTTGGACCAGCTTTGGTTAATTTTCACTTTTCTGTAAGACAGCACAAACTTTTTACAGAGAATTTTAGCAGTGGCAATTATCACCATTTTTGATTACTATGAACTTGTATTAGCCTTTTTTCAGTACAAAAATGAAATGAAAGTCCTAAGGGATGCACATCTAATATTCAAGATTTTATCACTTTAAAGACTTACTGCAAATTGTGTAAAAGCAAATTCTGCACCTTCTCAAGGCACAGAGTTTTAATCATTTTTATATTTCTTTTATGAAGAGATTTTCTTTGCATCTAAAATAACCTAAAAGTGTCTCCAGGATCAAAATTACTTACTTTTTGCTTCCCTTTCGTAACTATTTTTAATATTATATTTTTTTTTAATACTCTATTAACTGTAGTTTTACAGGAACCAAGACTCTTAAGCTCCTTAAGCAGTAACTGTGTATTTGGCACAGGTAGAACTAGTGAAACGTCTTGTTTTACCTCCCATGGTAAGGTCCGTACAGTGGCCTGTTTTGACACAGGTGCCACAAAAGCCATTTCCTTTCTCTAGGAAAGAAGGCCCCACAGAATACTGCCTGGCACTACCTTGTATTTTTTATTTGTTAGGAAATTTGCCAAAACCAGAGAGGAATTGAAGCTACACCTTCGTCACTCCTGATCAAGCCACTCAGCTTGTAGACGGTTTGATACCTCTCTCTTTCTTCATCCTTGAATATCCTTTAAAACTTTAGTCCTAATTTTGCATATTATGAGAATCTACTAAGAAAATTGCTGGAATTGTAATACAGGTCAACTCACTGGCATATTCTACAACACATTTTATTGTTACTTAAATAGTATTTGTTATGAGAAAAAATTTCTGTATTAGTGTATTGCAAGAAGTAATTCTAACATAAATGGCCTTTTTAAAGATGTAGTATCATCTTCCTTTCATTGCCTGCCATGCTAATAGGAGAACAGCAGATGCTCAAGCAAGATTCAATTCACCTTAATTCGTTCAAGCTTAATTAGCAGCTGGGATGCATCTGGCAAATAAACATGAAAATAGTGACAGCCTGAGTTACAGGGAAAAAGTAAAAGGCTTTTGTTCAGTAACCACATGTTCTTGGTTGTGAGTATTATGTGCTCAAGGCAAAATAATTTTTAGACTCCTTTTTTTTGTAAAGCATAGAAACCCTCATACCCGTACCTTCATTCCCTGTATTCTTGCACAGGTGAGTCATGCAAAAAGGGGAGCAGTCCTGTTATGAGATGTTCCTGCGCAGGTAAACGTTTGTACCATCACAGCTTAAATATATGGCCCAAGCTTGTATAAACAGAAGAGAGTAGTTTCTTCAAGAATTAGGTAGGCAAAATGGACCCCTTGAGATGTAATTAGGAATTATTTACAGCTCTGAATAATGATCATGCAGTATCTTGCATAAAGCAAAATAAGAAAAGCCAATTCTGAAGAGATCCCTGCTGCCATTAAATATGTGACTAACTAGCAAAATGAGGGGCATAACTAGAAGAAATGTGCAATGCCTTTGCAGTAGTTTTAGTTCCAATGCCCTTACGTATATGAATTCCATATTTGTGTATAAGCTGTTGCTGAGTAAGTGATGAAAGTAGCATGGTTTTTTGAAAGTGGAACTATTTAAAACAGAGGATTTCTTGTGTTCACTGTCAAAGTAAGATTTTTGGACAATAATGAACAATAGAGAAGTGGCAAGATTATACAGTGATTCACAATGTAGCCCAGAACAAGGCTTTGGCAGGTGACAAAGAGAGAGAGAAAAAGAACTGCATGCTAGCTGTGGCTTTAATTTCCCAAACTTATCTGTATTATATAAGGAGTTAAAAAACAAATCTTTGTTTCTTCTTATTTATGTAAAACCAGCCACAGCAGCTTTAGTCTATCAAACACCTTAGACTTCCACTTCCATATTCTGTATTAAAGAATCGCATGAGAGATGATGTTTTATTGCTCACCAGGACGCAGTGTATCTTATAACCAGGTCAATACAATGCTAGTGTTTTCTCGAAAGGAAATAATATGAATTTAGCAAAAACAGGTAAAAAAGTTTGAATGAGAGTGATAACAGTACGGTAGGTATGGGGTGGAAGACCGCCGAAAGGTGACAAAACCTGATTTAAGAAAACTGAATAACTGTGGGTAAAATGGCAATAAACTAGCTGCTGGCTGCTCTCATTTTTTTCAGGTTTTGTTATCTTCTTCTTAGAAAACTCCTTGAAGATTGGTTTAGGCACGGAAGGTTCATAAGAGAGAGCTCATCACAAAACTAACAGCTGAGGGCCTTGTGCCATGTCTCATGTGTACTACCATATACACTGTTACACAAACACGTACAGCAGTTTTGAAGATAAACTTATGTAAATTTGGCTTTCTTCTGGCCTTTACATGTCCAGGGTAGCTGGCCTGTCCAAAAGCAGTGCTGTTTTCTAGTGTATCAGCTAATCAAATGCATTCAGGGTTTCCACTGGATTTTCGTTTTTTTTTTTTTTTTCCCACAACAGACTGTAATGACCATTTGTGTTTTAGAGGATTTTAACTTCACTTGGAGTGCAGAGACAGAATGTCTAAATGAATGTATGAGGCTGAAAAGGCATTGAAAACAGATTTTAAAGAGGTAAGATTTGATATATGACATTTTAGTAGCGTTTATTGGCTCATGGTAATTTGATAGTTGTGCTTTGCTAACTTCAGCTGCATTCCATCAATGGCAAATGAGTCAGGGCAAAGCAGATGTGTGATTAGTGTTCACCCCGGGCATGATGGCCCTCAGCAAAGACTTGAGTATATGGATACCATCACTGTCAAACACACCACATGGATAACATTGTATTGCCCCCTGGGTGGCAAAGACTGGGGAAGGACAGCTTGAGGTCATAACGTGAGGTCTCAAACTGAGATTAATCTGAAATACTCCTCAGCCCATTTCCCTGATACTTGTATTTATGCTTCTGCAAGTAGTATACACAGCTTAAAAATACACCTTTTAAATTGACATTTTCATTTAGGTACCAGCCAGCAAAGTGATTCTATTGGCTTGGGTTGGACTACTAATGTATGTAACTGTACATGCAGACCCGAAGGTGGGGATTGATGCTATGTGCTTTATTCTCCTCTGATAAAACCTAGAAGCAAAGTTCTCAGCCACTTCAGAGGTGCAGAATCAGTCCAACAGTCAATTTTGAGATATAACTGTTTTGTGAGCATAGCAGATGCTGATTGATTAATTATTTATAATGGCACATTCTGGATTATGAATACAGATTAAAATTCAGCAAAAGCTATTGAAAATTGAGTCTAGCTTTTTTATAAAGGACCTGGGGATATTGCATTTCAAAAATATTCTAGAAGTAAATCTCAATATTAAAGCCATTTCCATAAGTTTTTAATGTTAAGCCTCTTTAGCTCAACAATGAAAACACTTAACTTCACAGTTTGACAGAGAAGTGTATTAGCAAATGTCATGGAAGGACTATGTCATGCCAGTAATTCATTCTCCTTAGAAAAATTATCCAGCAAAGTCCTTACGATTTATGAGAGGAATTGAACCAAAATTAGCTATCAAATAAGTCATTAGGCATAATCACTTTTGCCCCTATTTTGTTTGAAATACCTATGAGCACCCCATAGACATGCCAGTGTATTTGTCATCGTATTTTGTGCTTTGCTTTCTATAAATAGCTTGTTGTGAGTATTTGAAACTGGATCTATAAAGGATTGATTAATTACATACTTCTAACCTTCTAACCTCAAGGATTTATATTGGAAGTAACTTATGTAAAGTCTTTGAATTTATAACAGTGAACAAAGACATCACTGGGTTACACTGGCAAGTTTTTATGGGGTTTTAGATGGCTCGTGATTCACTAGGTGCTCAGTGATACTGAACAGAGAAAGAACTTGAGGGGTAACAGAGCTAAAGTGACTCCATCAAAGTCATTTAAAGATGGGAGAGTTGGATGAAAAGACCCCAAACTTTCCTAAACTTGAAGAACTTTTATGAAATGACCAGGCCAATACATCAAGTGACTGTTACTAAACAGGTTAGTCTTGCTCTAAGTTTGGGATTTGTCTAATATTTTAGTGAGCCATCGCAGCCCACTACCCTGGCAGAAAACTGCACTGGCCTCTCTCAACAAAGAAATTTTTCTGGCAAAACCGATTAGTGCTGCCTTATGAGGTACTGCTGTTATTTACTGGGTACAATATCACATTATGCAAATGTTCCACTGGTAGTTTAGAACAGAATTTAATGTCAGTACAATGAACAATGTGGGTCTGATTACATTAAGCACAGGGTTCAAGTTCTATTTCTAGACCAGTGATTTAACAAATCATCTAGTACTGTATATACTGTGATAAGATGTGCAGCCTAGGTTTTGCTTTGGGGGAATGTGAATAGTTTAACTTAATATTACATTTTATTAGTACCAGTATTAAGTAAAGCTCATGCACTTGGAGTGTTCAAATGAGTCCAAAAAACCAATAAACACAGCTGAAACAAAAATGACCTCTGAAAGTCAGTCTCAGCACACCTTTTTTAAGTGTTTTCTCACTTCCTGTCACAAGCATTTCAGCATGTGAATTCTTTGCCTGAGTATTAAAATGCCTAAAAGGTGGGCCTGTATGCTTTTTTTTTTCCCAAGCCTTGTCCACCTAAACTCCTCTTGACGATAGTGAAGCAGACACCTCCCCAGTGCATGGACTCACCTTCAATGGAAATACGTGAGTTTTCATCAGCTAAAAATCTAATAAAAAGGAAAGATTAGGCTTTACCTGGGTGACAGGACTATGCAACCTCCTGGTATAGTGAGGAGAGCTGACGTTATCATAAAAAGTCAATGCTCAAGAGAAGTAAAAATAGAATAGGCCACCTCTGTCAATTTCTGGTCTGAGAAAAGCATGAGGCTAAAAAGCAAAGCAGCAAATGTCTTTAACAGCTATAGATTAGAGAGTGAAAGTGGATCTAAAATCTTACTTTTTCAAGGAGATGTTCAATACCTATCCAGTGAAGAGATCGCAGACTCTTAAAGGGATTAAACCAATGAATACACTAAAATGGCACTGCCACTTAGAAATAGACTTCTAAATCATGGAGGTTGAAGGAAGGGCAATAAGGAGCAAGCATGAAGAAGGCTAGTGCTAAAGGGCGACAGCACTAGGGGAGCTGGGGAGGAGGCTTGGGTTTTTTACACCAGCAAGAGACACTGCTACATATAAAGAGTATGGAATGAGGTTGACAGCTGGTAAGATAGAGATACTGTTAAGAGGATGTTGGGGGGAAAAGAAATGGAAGAACTAGTTGTTCTTTGGTCATAAAGATAAATTGAAAGTATCTTGAACCTCCCTGAAAATTGTAACAGGTAAATTTAAGTCCTTGTTGCCTAAGCTTAGTCATCAGAGAATGCAATGTGATGTATAGGCAGTGTTTGTAGTAAACAGAATAATTAGAATAATGTATAGCCCACAATATGTATAAATATATGCATGAAAAATGAAGACACCACTAGTTTTTAAGCACGGCATTAGAAGTATGTTGACTTTTATGTAATTAAACTGCTTTCTCACTATCTGTGTTTTATTTAGTTTCTGCAGAATGAAATGTTACTTTTTGGATAAACATTTCTGCAATATGTCATTAAGGTTATAGAATGATAAAGAACTAGGAAGAAAGAAAGAATTGTTCCTAAGGAGTTTTATTTTATTTTTTTTTTCCTACTAAGGGACTTTAAATGCCAGAGCGGAGATGGCCTATAAATCTAATTGCCAAAGCCACTATTAAAGTAAGAAAGGAATTTAGATGGGATTTGTTCAAATGCCATGTACAGTAGAAGGCAAATAGAGTTTAATCCGTTGTGGTGATTCTGGTAGGAAATAAAAACACATAGGTCCATAGGATTACTCTGTTTTAAGAGGGAGGCAGAAAAAGGGGGAATTGCATCTAAATCCATTAATTTTGGAAATTAATTGCCTTGAAATGACAACCTCCTTGAAAAGGAATGACACTCAGAGTCTGATCCAGGTCCTGCCAATGTCAATGAGAAGCTCTTCAGTGACTCCACAGACTTTGTGGGAAGGAAGTTGTGGAAATGGCCTAAAAGATACTTTTTATTTTTTAAAAAAACCTTGGAGTCAGAGAAGTTGCTCAGTGCCCTGCTACGCTACATGGTTTTCCAGCCTACGGGCACAGAGCCTGGACCTACTGTCATATATTTGAATTCAGGTCCTTTTTGGGTCTAGAGCACCTTCCTTGGATCATATTTTTCAGCTGCCTCAAATGTACAAAAGGTCTAATATCAGTAGGGCTAAACTCAACTGCAAGCTTGGTTCTAGTTTGTAATGGCCCTTTTTGGCTATTCCTGACAGATCACCGAAAGTGCAAGTTCATTATTTCCTCCTAAGCATGTAATTTCTTTGGGTACTCTGTACAGTGAGTGAGCACACTGAATCCACACATCCTTACATGCTGAAAGTCAGATGTGCTCAAGCATACAGCTTAATCATGAACATTATATAAAATTGAATACCCTGTTGTTAGAAAACTAAGCTCCCTAGATTGTTAGTCGTGAAATTGCCCTGTATCTCACATGAAAGATACTGTTGCAGCATTTGTTACGTTTTAGTTGTCTCAGATTTTTCATGTGGAAAGCTTTCCAATTGAAAGATTCAGTGCTGCCAAAAAGCATTTTTAATGAAAAATGCCAGTTCCAATAGAAAAAAATCAATCATTTAAAAACATTGGAAGATATTTTTCTTTTGGTTCAGTGTTTACGAAAAATGAAAATGAAAAATGGAAATGAAGTCTTGCACAGTGATCCACGTCTTTGGCACTGTGGAGAACACACTGCCTCCTAGGCAGACTTGCCCTTTTCCTGTGAAAGGGAAGACATTTTTCTCAGGGATGCCACTAACGCTGATGGTTTTCCCCCAGTCACTGTCAGAACTGTGACTTACATACATTTGGGGTGTAAGCAGAAACATCTACTTGCCAAAAATAAACAAATAAATAGCATTTTGATAGGAAATGTGCCCACTCAGCTCCTCTGTAAATGTGTTCAGAGACAGAGTGTTACTTGAAGAGCTTTCACAGATGTGTTGCCCAGGGAATTAATGATTATGTTTGGCATTTGGAAAATATTTTTCCTCTTGAAACCCCCTACCAAACACCAGCTAGTTTATACACAGTATCCCAGGTAGGTAAAGTAAGGTTTTCAACTCCATTATATGAATGGGGAAACTGAGGAGCAGAAAGGTTTTAATAGCTTTTTCAGGTCCTCACTGTGAACATCTATGGTGAATCTGTAAGGTTTTTTTTACTCCCTATTCTAAAGCAAAATTAGGACACAACGCTGCTTCTTTATGCCCAAAATACTCAGTAAGCAGCAACGAATTGAGAATGCAGAGACTTGCATTTTAAAGCTACTAGCTTCAATAGAGAAGCTTAAAAAGCAATTCTAAACTTAACTGAGGGTGATAACTAATATAAGGATCTGATAGCATAGAAATTACCTGTTAGCTGGTCCCTCAGTTAAGCATTTCTGTATTAGTTATGTCAATGTTTGGTTCAAAGGAATTACAAGGACTGAATTGTGTTTTAAAGCCCCAGCACTCTTGAATATGGAGGAAGGTTTGACACTGAGATCTTTAGATTTTCTGTAGTTTTCCACCGGCGTGAGAGCGCAGACACTGTGCCCAAAAGGTTTTTTAAACTGGCTGCGGACTGCTACTGACTACATGCTTGGTTTAATCTGTATGCCAGTATCTGCAAAGCATCCTGATTTCAAATGGCATGAAAGAAAACTGTGAAGGTGCTGAGAGAGGTGACTAATTAGAGATTATGAAAGAGAGATTAAAATCCTGTGGGCCTTTCTAAAGGGCTAAATGGCCAAATGACATATCCTCTCCTGTGAGAGGGCATGGAGTTGAGATACGCGCCCTGCAGCTTTTGTACTAAGCCTAAAGGAAAGCAGTTTTAAGGTGCTCCTAGTTACTTGTCAATGGGGGATCTATGTAACCCTTGATTAGTACCACGATTTAAAAGGGATCATGAATTTGCCCTCTTCCCCTGCCCCTTGCTGCCCCTGCTGTCCTTGAGATGATCATAGCAATTCACCCCATGCCTTTTTTTCTTTTTTTTTCCTTTTCTCTGTAAGTCTGATGCCAAATACATTATCTTAAACACTTTCAATTTTAAGTAATGAAAAGAGGAGAAATAGCAACTCTGTGGGAATATTTCAAGGGGATTCTCATCCAATATAAAGACAATAGCAGAAGACGCGGATGTGTAAATTGTGGCCAAGAGGTAAAAGAGAGAGAAAGAAAAGAAAGATAAATTGCAAAAAAGGTTTTAATGTAGCAGAAGACAAAGAACCTCCTTCTAATCTCACACTACTTTTACTCTGGTGTAATGAAATGAGGGCTCATGTGCAAAAGTCAAACAACACAGGAATAATGTTTGCCACTATGCAAAACAAACACTGGTCTTCTGAGAAGAAAGAGCAAAAACTAAAAGAGGGCAAGTAATAGCATTTCATGTTTCCAAGCTGTCAAGAATTGCCCTTTGATCAGTTTTATCAAAAGCTGCACTGATTGTCTTCAACTCGGGCTGGTTTTGAAAATATTAACCCTCCAGGATTCTGTTTTGTTTTCTACTAAATCTAAAGGCAGTGTAATAAAAGGGTCATTGGAACTGGATGTAGATAACATTTTGCAGCCTGATTGTGTGAGATACTGGATTTTCTCAAGGTAATGCAGTTCAAGGGTTCTTAGCAGTTTTCTTAAAGCTTAGGAAACACATTTTCAAAATGTTGATCAAATCCAGCCCTTTCAAGGTATTTAAATGAAATGGCCAAATTGACTTCTACCTTTACAAGTTTTCAGTTAAGGAAAAAACACCCTCCGGTTATTAAGAGGAAGGGTACGTTTCCATCTTCAATACACTTTGTAGTACTGTTTACCCATCTCAGAAAGGCTAAAATAGAACTAGAGGTACAGAGGTGGGTGTCAAAGCACAGAATGCCTTGTGTCCGAGGAGAGATTAAATAGATTAATATTTTCAGCACAGAAAAATCACACTGACACAAGAATACATTAAAGACTATGATGAAATTGTGAGTGGTATGGGGAGGGAACAGGAAACTGGTATTCACTTTCTCATGATAAAAGAATAAGGCAATATCAAATGGAATTATCCAATGGTAGGAATAAAAAAAAATAAAGCAGTTTGTCACAAAAGCAGGTTAGTTAAACTCTGGAACTCATTGCTGCAAGGCAATGTAGAGATCAGAACTGTAAGTGGGTTAAAAGAGTATCTAGACAAACTCCTTGATGAAAGATCTGTTAGGACTATTAAGACAAGTTGTAATTTCCTGATAGCTAGGGAAGTGTATTGGAGGAATTTCACTGTATGCTTTTCTTATATAGCCATCAAAGCTGGAATCCTGAGTTAGATGTACTTTTGACCCAGTACAGCCACCGTTGTGTTCCTAGGAAGCAAATGAACATAAAGTGCTGCTTGCAACCTATCATCTGGAATGCTTTTGCTAAAAGGAGCAGAGACAAGGATGTTGCTAAAACCACCCCTGGCCACTAAAAGGCGGGACTATCAGCACACCTGCCTGCATATGAAAAAATGTATCACCATTGTGCCGTCAGATTCTTATGTCTTTTAATCCTTCCCATTATAGTATTTACAGTAGCAATTTGATTCTTGTCTTGAGTATTTATGCTGAGCACTGCCAATATTCTTGTACTGTTTTTCTAGGAAAAAAAAAATTATCATTGAAGAAGTAGGAGGCAACAGCTTTAAAGACTAATGAGTGATTCATATGTTTCTTGGGTTTTAATTATAAGGAGGGTCCCTGAATGTCTCCTCTGGGCATATCAGTTTTTGCAGTTAGCATGCAGATGGACTGGTTCTTTGGTTTCAAGATAGTTATGTAGACATTACAATTTGAGCAGAGGATCAAGGTTGGCTTTGCTGTTGGACTAGCAGGTTCTGCAGCAGAATCAGTGTATGGTCTTTGGCAAGTTCATAAGCGAGGTGAAAGTTTTGTTCCTGAATGGGAGAGGAGTTTAAGTCCCTATTTGTACTTACCCAAATCCATTTTAAAACACTTCTTCCACTTTGCTGCATCAGCTCACGTGCATAGAAATATCTAAAGCATTGGATAAAAGTGCTGTCAGGTGCAGACTTGCCAAGGATTGTGCACACTAACCCTTCCTTGCATTCTCGGCATGGGACAAGTATCAAATCACTCAAGTTATCTACAAGGATGCTGACCCTGCTCTTTATGCAGCAACTGCCTGGGAAATCCATCTTCTCTGGTAACAGGACTTGTCTAATAGTCAAAACCGTGGCAGAACAAGATCTTCCTGAGGCAAGAAAATTATACTATAAATTCAAGGCCTCTTATCCATAAAGTCGAAATTTTCACATATACTGTGAAATCAAAGGTTTCTCTGGCATGTGTTTCATAGCTGAAGTAGTTGAGTTAAGTTTATTCATCCTATGTGGAGAGTCTGGACAAGAACAGCCCCAAAGCAAATGAACTGGGATTTGACCGCCTCTGTCCAGACTTGAAAACAGATGTTCAGTAAGATGTCATGAGAGAAGGGATTGCTAATTTTATAGTTAGGAAGTGTTTTGGAGAAATGCAGTATGGAGACCATGCAACCTGCGGTCAGAAAACTCACGTCCTGATTTCCATGATTTACACACACTAGGTTCAAATGAAGTCTCTGGGTCACAATGGGAAAAGGCTGTCTTATGATCAGAGCTCCAGCAACCTTCAAGAGACAGAAAGCAGTCACTACATTGAGAAGCTCTTTAAAGGCATATGGGACTTTTACTGAAGAGAATTTTTTTTCACTTGTTATTGTACCTTGTCTACGAAGTAACATGCTCACTGCTTGAATCAGAAAAACACTACTGTGTACAGAGTGGTTTGAAAGTATGCTTGAGTGAATGCTTGGGAGCTCATACTGTTGGTTTTGGTTGACTTAAGTTACACTGAAATCATTCTAACACAGTTTTCAGTTAACCTAGGGGGCACAGTGAGGAAACTGTACAAGAATGCCTTTCATGTTAGTCTGTCCTTGGGTAAAACTTGCATATGGTTAGGAATAGGTTTTTTACCATAAAAGCTCACACGTTTTCCCTACTACTTTGCTAACAGGGAGCACCTGGCTAATGCTTTTCAGCAGAAGATACCAGTTGTATATGAAGCCCTGGGCTGCCAGCTCCCCACCTAGCCTGCACTGCTCAATGAGGGCACACCTGGTGTTATGGTTTGAAACAATACATGCAGAAGTTTTGTATTAGGCAGCTCATTTTGATAAGTGTTTCATGACACTTGTTCTGAGGATTGCTACAGCCTTTTGTCTGAAATGCCTTGGTTTCTTCAGGGATCCTGAAAACACTCTCAGCACGAGGTAGGTAAGATAGATGTATATGAAGTGCTTATGTGCAAAATGTGAAAGTACTATGTACTCTGCTGTGTTCCCGTGCCTGATGTTACACTTTCTGAAGGGACCCTTACCAAGTCAACTTTCAGATCTAAATTTTCCTTGGAGTTGCTCTGAGATTCCCTTTAGGTTTTAATCTAACCCACTCTACTCCCAAGGCCTCCTTACTCCCTGAATTTCTGTGGGATTCTCCCGCATTTGTAAATGCTGATGTCCACTCTGCATGGCCGGTTATGAATCCTTACTACCCAAGTGGTAAGGAAAGCTGGGTAACAGCAGCCCAGTGCTTTCCCATATTTGCCATCTGGCCAAAATGCATTTTTCTGCCAATCTGTATATTGTTTACATTGCAGAGTGATGCTTTTTAACATTGGGATTAATACATGCAGATTACGGGTTCTATTTGAGGTGAAAAACAATGGTAAACAAATACTTTGGAGGCTATAATGGGTTTGGTGGCAAATGCCCCCAGCCCTCTCTTTGAGGGACACCACAGAAAATAGCTGTTTATTTTAATAATTGAAATTGTGCCTCTAATAAACATCTTCTTTAGTAATTTGTAGAGGATTCTGTTAGGTTGTGGACATGCATTTCTATAAACAGGGATATTTGTTCAAGTTAAGCGTAATTAAGAAAGAAATGATGCAAGAGTTATTTGAAGGGCTGTAGGGTAACAGTCTATCCTGATTCTTTTTAAAGTATTTCCACTTGGTGGAATGAGACTTGAAATCACTCCAGAGGAAAAAATCCTTAGAGAATTAGATGAGAATGATTAGGATGATGCTAATGACTTATTACCAATAGTAAATGGCTCGTACATTATTTACTGCTCCTGTACTTATTTTTAAAAGCTTAAAAATTTTTTTTTACCTAAAACCTGACAGATACTGGGAAATTTGGTCCTCACCTGGAGACCAGACAATTAGTACTAGTCACAGGACGTAATACATAATATTATAAATAACACTTAGGTTCAGAAATATCTTTGTTCTAATGTATTTTGTTGTGCATGATTTTTTGTATCTCAGCTCATTTAATGTTTTTTTGACTGCACTTCTCTATTTTTCTCAGGCCAGTGTTCATGCTCTACTTTGTGTCTTATTTCTTGCCTTCCCTGGGTATGCCTCCCTAGGTGAGCCTAGATACCTTTTTGTTGTGCATCAGGAGTCAGACAGAGTTAGGAAAATTTACTTAAAAGGCCTGAGATTATTTTATAACCTTTCTGTTTGTATACTTACATCTGGTGATGTCACTTCCATCTAACTCACTGTATCAAGACTCCTGATAAAAGTGTGGGTTATTATCCTTATCCATCGATTAGAATGTCACAATTATGAGAAGCACCACAGTGCAGACATAGCTGAAATAACTGTAATGCTGTTAAAAGATTTATGCCAGTTAAGTATTTGCATTCCTCTCTGCTTTCCACACACAAAATGTCGTGGTTTTGAAAGCAACCATGAAGAAACACTTATCTATTATTGTTGTGTCCCAAAACTCAGTATAGTAATTTGGTGAATATTTGATCATCTTTTTCACTTCTACATAGTCTTCAGCTGAATTGTTAATTTCTAATTAGATTTCAGGTATAAATACTTCTACACTCACTGTTAATACTTTTGGAACAAACTTTACAAGAATTTTCAGAATTACTTTTCAGCTGATCTCCCAGTTATGATTTCTTGATCAGCTCTCCCTAGTGCACTGTGCTTAGCAGTTTTCTGAGAAAGAAGAATTCAGCTGACACAGACTGATTCTACAACTTGCTGAGAGTTTCTCCCAAGCATGATAACTGCCACCAATTTCACTAGGATTTGACATTATTCAGTGTTTTCTAGAAATTCTCAAGAGTCGTCCTTTATTTGTGTTGATGCCATATTAAAATAAGTATTGTGAGAATTGTAATTCAAGATCTTGTAGAAATATCTGAGAAGTCAGTAATAAATAGTCCTAATTAGTAGACAGAAATAAAGTACTTTAATCTAAACTACATAAGCACAAGAAACAGATGGGCTTAAGTGCAAATAATTCTCTTTTTTATAACAAGCTTTTTTTTCACTTTTTAATATCTATCACTGCAATTCCATTTTTTATTTGCCAAACATGTTTTTAGTGAATTGCAACCTACTTGGGAATGCTGCTCAAATTCTAAGGAAGATATGGCTCTTGTTAATTAAATTAATCCATTTTAATTAATATCTCTGTATCCAGGAAGTGAAAAGCTGAGTTTGTTTCCTTCCTTTATTCCTTTGGGGAATATGAATTCTGTATATGTAAGGAGGGTTTAGCCCTTTTGAACCAAGCAAAATTGTTTTTAAACAGATCTACTCATAACACTGTATTAATAACAGGCATTTGGTACAGCATTTCTACAACTCATTCATAAATCAAAACTATGGCCTGATTCACTTAGTCCAAAGTGTGTTGGACTACCATGCATTTGCTATATAGTGTTATGTACTTGTAAAGTAGGTCATATACTTTAGAAGAGCATCAGACCAATTTAGTGCATAATTGAAATATACAGTATGGCTGCAGAAAGCCAGATTTTTGTCTAGAAACTGTGCATTTGTGCACCCAGGCTGTAACAGTCTATTCATGTGCACACAGTAACGCTGACCCATCTCAAAAATTTCACTTGCTCACGCAACCTGGCTGTGCTATGCAAAGGCAACGCATTTTTGCTTGGGTAATAAGCTTCTTCCCAGAAGCTTCAGTCTGATTGTGCATATTTTAACTTACTGCGCGTATCTTAACTAATACTCACTGAGTCTGCCTAGGCAATCCTAGGAACATGTGTGTCAGACCTAAATGAAGCTATGACTTCTCCAGCAGAAAGTCCAGTCTCCCTGTACTCTGCATTTTGTCCAGTGGTGCATAATCACCCAATCCAACCATTGATTCAAATGACTGATTAAAAAAAATGTAATTCTGGCATCAGTTTCTCATCCTTCAAGGCAATGAGTCTTGCTCCTCTCACTCTAGCTATGAGAGCTGGACAGCATGGGGCTCTTTTATATTCTGTATTGTCACAAACAGCACTTAGTATTCACTAAAAAGCTATTGATCTCTCTCCCTCAAGTCTTAAACCTCCGTGTAAATCAGTACATCTCATTGAGTGAAGCGCTGGAAAATAATAAGAAAGCCTGGATCTAACAGTTTTTCTCTGAAAAGATACTAGACCCCTTACCAGTGACCAGTGCTGTTGACCTAATGTCCCATCAGTGCCACAGTCCACAGACAAGGTTCCTGGTTTGATTAAAAGTGTTACCATGTGAAAGGTTCAATTCCACCTCATACTTAGATCCAAAATGAGATGATATCGTTCAGTGCTTGACTCTGTTTGAACTCCCATCTGGCTGGTAAACTTCAAAGAACACCGACAACTTTCACAGATTTGAATGAAGAGCAGAAGTCTTAGTGCCGTTGTTATAGGCACACGGGAGGAAAGGCATATTTACGCAGTTTAGTTTCGGCTTGCAGGTGCCTAGGTTAGCATCTGAGATTGCTTGACAGCTGAGCTGAGCTTCCAGGATAGCTTCTTCTGGAGTCTCCACTGGCCACAAAAGAAGCTTGAGGTCCTACCTTTGCAACTATGTGAGATGCATGCAGTTAGATACTGTGGAACCTCCTTTCTCCTCATCTCATTTTCCTCCAGGAAGATTTTTCCTTTCAGACAGATTCAGATATGCTTTCAGAGGCTCTGAGAGGCTGATTCTTCAGATTTGGGATACCCCAGCTGGCTAATCAAACAGTCCTATTTTCAGACTATATCCTTGTGACAGCATCTTAGGACTCTCCAGACTACTTTGTCTGCTCTGGGAAGCTGATCTAAATACTGCTTAGCCAACCTGGAAGTACCATGTGCTAGTTCTTACTATTTGCCCTATCTCCAGCTGATCACTCTAATCCCACCCCAGATTAGTGCACTGGCAAAGGGTTTGTTTGAGAAATGTGTGTTTTGGTGTTGCCTGAAATCTGTCAGTGTGGCCAGCATTATACAAGGAGAGAACATGAAGTCATCACTTATGCCTGAAGAGATTTCCCATAAGAAAAAAAAGCACATTTAAGTCAATCTGACCCACTCTCTCTCTCCCTTCATCTCCTGTCTTCATGGCGTTCAGTTTCTGAACCTGTTTCGGCTGGGTGGCTTATATTAATACATCGCTTGCTGATCAACTAGGCTGGCAGGAAAAATCAAAGAGAATGTCAGAAAACAGTAGCATAATTCTGTTCCCAGCTGGAGAACTCTTCTTCTATCTTGTCAGAGTTAAGAGACACGATAAGGGTCACAGAAAACTTGCTATACTGACAGTTGTTACTTTTGGGATTAGATCGATATTTGTCTGTATCCAGGAATTAGTAGAACAACTGCCTGCAGGAATATATTTTAGAGGTGATCTCCTACCAGTGCAGGATGCTTCTGAATTTAATTCTGCTATTCAGGACACCATTTACTTTTCTAATACTTAAAGCCATATGCACTGCTCACAAGAAATCCTGCAGGTAAAGAGAAAACAGAAGAATATGCGTTAGAGGATTAGACATAATATGGATTGTGAAGTCTTATGTAAAACTGAAAATCATATTTTTTGAGATGTTTTGCAAAGAAATTTTGCACTTGGCAGGGCATTTAAGTTACCTGTCATTTACACCTTGAAGATCAGCAGAGAAAGCCTAATAATGCTTACATTCTTAGGAATTATTGTCTTTGTAAAGCAGCTATCTTTGCAGCATTATACAAGGCAAAAAATGTCAGGTTTGTCATCTCCAATAAGTTCTTTATAAAGTGCAAGTGGCTTAATTTCAAAGGACCAAACTGAATAGCATATTTTCTTTCTATTTCTAAATCCTTTTCTGCTACACTTTTAAAAAAACCAATGGCCAAGTATTTTATGCTGTTCCACAGTGAATGTTAGTCTAAAAAAAAATCTTGAAAACACTATAAGAAAAAAACCCAGAGTAAATGGATATCACCATGATGTCTCAGTGTATAGTGACTACTAGTATAGGTAGACTTCCGGTAGGAACCGTTGTGCATAGGATGCAGAACTGGAGGCAAAGTTAGGCTCAGTTCTTTGTTTTTCCTGGATCAGTCTTTTCTAGTCTCTAGACCCTCCATTTTTAAAGATATTTTGTGGTCTGTCCTTGAAAATTGTTATTAATGGCCTAGTTAAGCAGTGAGAGGATTACTACTTATCTATATTCTATTTATTCCAATTTCTGCTTTAAACATTGTTTTATGTAAACTTACCATGGCATTTAATTCCCTCCATTTGTACACTTGACTTATTACATTTTTACAAATACTTATTACAGTTATTTTGAATATCAGTCTTGCATATTCCCTAGCTACACAGTCTTATTTATTATTTCTTTTTCATTCTCATTCATTATAGAAGCTAAAGTAAACCTGTGGAGGCAAGGACAGGTCGATTTGAGCATGGAATGAAGTGCTATGGTCTAAATTGTCATAGAGCAGAACCTGGAAGTATTGGACGTATAAACAATCCAGGAAGAAAAGCACGCTGAAATTTTACCTTTCTCCTTTGAATGCTCTGTGTGACCGTATATGCTAGCCTTAAAGCAAGCTGCTTTGGTTGTCAGAAAGCCTAGGTAGAATAACATGTTGTGGGCTAATTTAGCTTACTGCTGAGCACTGCTGCCCAGCAGAGCTGAATAGATATATCTTCTGTCAGTCTACAACTCTGCAAACAAAATTGTCAAGTCACTCCTACAGTAAATGGTAATTTTCCCTGCACAGTTAATGCAGTTGTATAGAACAACTAGGATACCAGGAACATAAAAACACAGAGGCTGAAATCTTCCAAAGTATTTAGGCAACAAAATCCCATATATGGTGGATTCCCTAATAGGATGATCTTGGCTGTATTACATTCATATGTGTTGTAATACAAAAAATACTATTTCTCACTGTGTGTAGCAGAGGTCATAACACAGTATGGCTCAATCTCTGTAGCAAAGGAATACCTGCAGGTTCTCAACAGAATCCTTCTAGTAAGAAAATGTATCTGATCACTACCTCCAAGAGACTGATGCTTGGCTCACAGAGGGATGATAATCCCAAACCAGTGAAGCTAAATGGAAAGATGTGTAGAATTATTTGAGCTCTGAAAAGATGCTGAGAAACCCATGACAATAAATAATCTGTTCCACTTCAGTGATGGAAACTGATTTCAGGCATATCTAGAGAGATAAATATGATTAACAGAATTTCAGTTTCAAGTCTATTAGGAATCAAACTTTCAGACTGACAGCCATTGTTTGATTGTTTTCAACTATTTCTTACCGTCCTATTAATGTAATTTTTTTTAAGCAATTTAAATTTTCTATGCTGAATGGAAACTTACAGGACAGAGATTCTCCATCACAGAAGCAAATACCTTGGCTGAAGATAAGATAGTCTGTTAGAGAAGAGCCATATCCAAAGGTAGCAGAACAGCTGTACTGAGTTCTTTGTAGCCTAATAGGGAATTGAATCTATTTCAGCCCAGGGACAAAATACTGCATCACTTGTGTTTGAAGAAATGACTGCAGAACATTTGCTACAATTGATCATTTACTGCTGCCTTTTCTGGCTTTAACACTAACATCCTACTACTTGAATACTGGGTTGTGTGAACAAAATGCACCCGAGTGAACGGTTGTCTCCAGAACTAGGTTTTGCCAGTACCTTTTGCACAGTGCTGCTTCAGAGTGCACTTAGCATTATGAATATAGAGAGCAGGAAAGGAAAAAATATTTCTTAGTACTAGTTCTACAGTGTAATTGGAGTTTAAATGTAAAATTTATTTTCCAGAAGAAAACTAATGCCAAATTCTAGTGGCCAGGAATTCAAGCACCGCAGATCAAAATTATAATCTCTCTCTCCAATGCTCCACTTAGAGACTGTGGAAAAATAATAGTACATTTTCTTGCCACTACTCAGCCACTTTATCTTTGAATAGGAAGACTTTTTTTTCTTACAAGTGATGAAGTATTTAGATTACTTGCATGTGTTTCCCCTATTTATAGCAGGTGATCACAGAGGGCAAAGGTGAGCAAAAGGATTTAAAACAATACTGCACAAGTAATGTTGCATGCACTAATATTACATGCTTCATTGCATCTTTGGTTATTCATTCTTTACACCAGTCCTCTGGGACAAAATCAATGAGACATTTTATGTTATGCTTCAAAGTCATCATAATTGTTTGTTTTGAAGCAACATTTTTTTCTCCCTTTTGTCAACCAAGCAATTTGCTGAAGTACCCAATTTTGCAACAGCAGTCAGGAACAGAGCCAGAAGCTTTTTAAAAATAATTTGGGGAGGGGAAAACCCAGCAACAACAAAACCCTGTGCTGAAGTGCTGTGTTGTTTATAACATGGAATTCTCCCCAAAGGGGGATCATAATGCAAAAAAAAGAAAAATCCCCATAGCACTTACTTCAAACAAACACGAGTGTTAAACATTATGTGTAATATCTGTGTGACAACAAGGTGTCTTTGCATAATTAAAGCACCTCAGAAGATGTGTACAGCAAGACATCCTACTGTCAATTAGCTGCTTGAGTGGTCAAGTCTCCACATACAAATTCTGCGTATTTCTTCTTCAGAGAAGAGCAGCACTGTACTTGACCTTTTCTGCCTTCCCAAAGGATGTTGCTGTATAATTTTTTGCCCTGTATTACCTATATCTGACCCTGTGCTTTTTGTAAATGCCTGAGTCATAAGTTAAAACATGACTAATCAGTATGATGTTTGTATCTGTATTAACATCTGAAAGCCCTGACAGAGATTGCAAAGGCTGTGGTTCCAGACATTGTACAAACAGTTGGTAATGAGCTCCTCTAGTGCTTTTCATCAGATGTCAAAATGCTTTGCTGTCAGTGCTGGTCCATCTTGTATATATGGGAACTGAGGCACACAGCAGTGATGTGATTCCCTGTAGTCAGCCAGGAGGCTGGTATCAGCCAGGGGAAGAAATGAGGCTTGAAAATCAGGCAAGGCTTTGTCCATGCTGGCCCCAAAATCCTACAGCATGAAGCTCAGAAAAGGTCTCTCTCTGCAGGTCTCTCTCTGCTCTCAGGTCTCTATCTCTGCAGTCCCTGAATCTAAACTCAAGGCCTCCTCACTAATTAGGAGATTATTCCGGAATGGCTGTAACTGAAGCGTATTTGAGAAAAAAAAAAAGGCAGAAGTATATTGTTAACATCCCTCTGTCATAGTAAGACCCTCTGGGGATGCTACTTGGCTGCTTGTAAGTGTATTTAACATAAAGCAGAGATGATTGAAAAATGTAGCTTGTAGCTCCCTGGGGCAGTTTGCCATTCACAAGATATAGGACAGTGAGCAGTGCTGGAAGGAGATGTTGCAGGCAGCCCTATCCATGGTGGCCCTGCAGGCAAGAAAAGGCTTGTGTGTACTCAGAATATGATTTGATGATTAGATCCTTTAGCACTTGTGACAGCCACTTGTTTACAACTCTTATTAAATTATTCTGTATGCTCTGGTATAAAATATTTGTTTCTTAAGATTTGATAAGGTGCACAAACCTGCAGTGCATTTTAAGCACTGCACAAATACAGAGACAGTGGAGCTGTAAGGCCGAATTCATTAGTGGCATTCTATTGAGTTCAGTGGGCTTATCCCATGGATGAATTTTGCATGTATTCTCTAAAACAGGTAAGTATTTGTCTAAAATTAGCCAAATCCTCCAGAGCCTAATGGAGCGCTTATGGGCTCTGGCAACTTAACCCAATGTTTAATTTGCACTAATCTATCCAAGACTGCAGAAGCATGAAATATACTCTACAGGGAGAGTGCTGCTCTTTGAAGTTAGTGGCTTAATTCCCATTGTCTCTGATGGGAGCAGGACTGGATTTTATACGGCATTTACTCCTGTTATTGTAGACAGAAATCTTTTTACATATGAATTAATTTGGCCTGTATTTGGGAAAATTCCAGTCTTCTGAATTTACTAAAATCTTGTTAACTTCCAGGAGAGCCTGCACAGCTGTACTTGTGAGTTCTGCATATTCTTCATGTAGATATCATGGACTGTGAGAACCTGCAGATTTCAATTCTCAGTGTGTGTGCGTGCAGATCGCTAGCTAGCTAGCTAGCTAATAGCAGTGGAAAGGGAAAGGAAGAAAGGAAAATAGCTCTTTGTACAGCAGCATGAAGTCAACTGACACATAATCCAATCTTTTCTTCTTTTTTTTAGGGGGATTCTGTAAGTACCAACAATTCAAAATGGATTATTTGATTATTTCTGTTCAGCTGCTTCTTTGGGATTCTCACAGCTTGGAGGTCAGCTTACCCTCTGCACTGTGATGGTCTCGGGCGAGTATGCAGAGTGCTGCTGCTGGCTGCGGCTGTCCCAGCTGGGCGAGGGGCTGCAGCCAGCAGCGGGCAGCTGGGAGGTGGTGATGGAGCACGCTGGTGTGCAATTCCTCAGCCAGATAAGTGACTGTTTCAGTTTATCCTTTTGACAAGAGCAGAGTTTTTCTATTTTAGACAGTCACAAAAGGTGAGCACGTAGTGTTTAGGGGGAAGGCAGCTCAAGCAGTGATCTGGGTGCAGAGAAATAGGGAAAAGGAAGAAAAAGTGTCTTTGAAATGATCCCACTTAACCGTCAAGTAACTATTACCATGGCACAAACCCAAATTGATACGCTGCCTCCACAACACTTTGATTCACTGCTGTAGCCAGGTGCTGAGAGTGACTGTAATAATACAGGGTGTTTCACAGAGAAGCACATAGGGGAGCAGACAGGCAAGACAGTAGTCAGAAAGCAAGCTGTCTACTGTACAGGCAAGGCAGACACTTCAAAGAGTGAGTAAATCTTTTCAAGGAAGTTATTGTCAGAAGCTACACAAGAGCTTCCAGTGATGTTAATGCCCACTGTTACTATTCTCTCCCACCAAAAAGAATTTTTGTCCTGATGAGGTGACTTTCCCCATGATGGGGTGACAGGCGATCCCTGATCCTCTTGTTTTATTCCACTTACTTGCAGATTCCTTGCTTTTCTAGCCCACGGTCACTGCTTCTTTGACTTGAAAGTTCAAAGTGGCAGAGCCACTAGCCCCATTTTACAAGTGCAAACACATATGAGCAGTTTATTTTAGTCCTAGAAAGTATCACAGATGCCCACACTTCTATTCTTTCCCTTAATCTGTTGGAAACCTCAAACAGCCAGCAGGACTGTATATAAAGAAGAGGGACTGCTGTTTCCTTTCTGCATCTTAGTTGCAACACTTTTGCCAGTGGATGCTGATGGCAACCTACTACTGAAGGAATCACTACTGGGTTTAGATGCAATTTCCCAAGCCTGTTACCTCTAGGCTACCTTACGACACACTGGTATCATCTATTACTCCAGCAGTTTCTAGTATTTAGCATAACAGCTCTCATGTCACATCTGCCTTTCTTATACATAAGGTGCAGCTTGAGGCAGGTGGAGCAAAATTAACACAGAGAAATCCTAAAGCTCCTCTCTTTCCTCACCCTCATTGCTAACCTGGCATGAGAAGGGTTGCTGTGGAAATGGAGGAGGTGAAATCTCGTTCAGGAAAATACTGGAGGCAGGTGATAGGGGAGAATGCTAATATATCACCCCCACTCGCTTGACTGGTACAACCCCCCCTGCACTGAGAAAATTGGTTTGTACTTGATTCTGCTGATGTAGCAAACCAAAACAGCAAGTCAATTTGTGATAGAAGATGGGAAAAAAAGAAGTGACCTGGTTTATTAATCCCAGAAGAGACAGGACCACATTAACCAAACCTGGAACCTCCAAGAATGATTCAGTTTACTTCTTACACCCTTATCTTGATTTTTGACTCTCACAGTCTGGATTTGCACATACTGTAAACTTCCATGGTATTCGTATTCCCTTATAGGATTTCCACATAAAAACGGACAGGATTCCAGTCTGTTCTGTTAAATCTTCACAGATGATCCATGGTTGAGGCAAAATTTATGGCATGCAGTCAGTGTAGCTGACTGATCATTTTGTTACGGTTGCCTATTCTGAGGTAGTTATTGTATCTCGAAGCATTTTAAGAGATGGAGTCATTTATCAGTGTACCTTTGAGATGATTATAACTACAGGAGAAGCCCTTTAATTGGGAGACTGCGTAAGATGATATTGTATTCTAAATGCAAAGGAACAAAAAGAACAGAAATAAAGGGAATAACCTGCAAAATTAAAATGTCATGAATAAAACAGGATCATGACTAGATTATAGTTGTATTTCATCTTAACCTTCCCAACATTTAATCTTTATATCACATTTTCTACACTAAAATATTAAGGCTTGGGATTTCTCTGGCACTTCCTCATGCACATTTTAATTAAATCTGTGTAGAATTCTATATAAAATCAGGTCATCTTGGGGTTTCTGGTGTCAGCCTTGAAGGACTGGGGTTGCTACAGCCTCGGATTAACCCCATGGAAGACATAAGGGTTAACCAGCCCTTCCCCCTTCCTCTTCCATTCTTATCCAAACAAGTAAGTTGCTTTTGAAAACTTGGAATAAACTTCAAGGGAAAAAACCACAACCTGAACCATCCTGAATCTGACCTAATTTTACTGGAAGTGTCATGCTACCATGTGCTTCTCAATTTGGCAGCAGCCAAATGCCTCCTCACTAGGGCCTATCTCTGCACACGTGCATGGCTTCCAATTAAAAATGCTGACACAAAATAGATTCCAAGCATGCATTTAAAAAAAAACCACCTTAATTCTACTTGTAAAGGACAATCTGAGGTCTAGCAAAAACAGTGTTTACTGACTGCATAAAACACAGTCACCTTCATCATCCTAATTAATGCCCATACAGACCCACAAAATCTCACTTTTATCGGTGCTGATTCCTACTGTGCGACTGTAGCAGGATGCTTACCTGTACAAGTATTCTGCCCTAAATGGCCAGTGCTGCTGGGAAGTAGGACTAACATTGTTCTGGTATAAAATGATCCCAGTAATTCCTTGGATGTTGGTATAAACCCGTGAGTCCTGAAGAGATTGGCTGTGCTTGGGTGACTGACTTTGGACATCAGTGGCAAAAGGCTGGGAATCTGAGAAAAGCTGAAGACCTCAGTGTAAATGCAAATGTCAATCTCTGATTTTTGCAGTGCAATATTTATTGTGACAAAGAGGCTTAGCCATGCAGATTATTTCGAGGCACTTACAGACATTGCTCACCTAAAATCATTTAGTGCTGCAGATAGAATAGACAGTTCCGTAGAGTGTTTATTGGTTTAAAATTTTAACATCAGGGAAGTATTTTTCCTTCAGGAGGAGTAAGGTATTATGTCTTATTTTGAGTAGGAGAGTGATTCCACCTGAGGAAAAGTAAAGTGTAGGATCTGGCAGCAGCAGGGACGACTTAGACACTACGAAGGAGAAAAAGATGCAGTAAGGCCTGCAGCTGAGATAAGCTTATTCATTGCCATGAAGCCACATCACCTGCCAGGTATACTGATTAGGTGGTTGGACCATGCGTGTAACAGGGAAATTAATTACTCCGTTGATTTTTAAATCCACTCCAAAATAAAATAAGACATATTCCTCCTATATTTTGTATTGTCCCTAAAGAACTTATATTCATACAATCCACTGGTTTAGCCTTGGTGACACAGTGACTTCCTGGTCCCTTTAGGGAGCTGATTTCTAGTACCGTAAGGACAGAATGGAATGGTAAAACTTACTTGTGATTAATGTCTTTAATATTTATGTTGCTTTCACATGTGCAAATTCAATAGTCTGTATACATTCATTGCATCAACTGTACGAAATATTCTGCTTTTTTTTCTTCCAGAAACCAGATATTCCTGAAATACCCATGCACCCCTTTGTCCATCAGAAAAGATAAGAGCAGGAAAGGTCTATTCTTAACAGAAATGGTATTTTATACTTGCTCAACTTACATCCATTCAAATGGTAAGTATCTCACAAAAGCTTGCGGTAGATAAGACCAAATAGAGCCACAAATCTCTGCCATTAATACTATCCTGGTAGGGTGGCCCTAAGATTGTTCAGAAATTTTCCAGTAGGCCCATCAATTTGCAACTAACACAAGCTTGATAAATGCCTTTTAGCTCTAATTTACTTTTATTATCATCATCACCCTTGAAAGGTACTGTGTGGCACAGCAGAGAGAACAAATTTCCAAATCCCTAGGTTCTGTGTCATCTCCATGGCACAGCTCTAGGTGTCAGTCATACAAATGCACCTGCAAAGCACATTTTAAACTAGTACATGAAAGTTTTTGCTGGCTTTGCATGAAGTCAAAGTTTCAAAATACTACCATATGGCTTGCCTTATCAGTCCCAACTCAAATATTGTATCAGCTGGTCACAGTGAATTGTTCATAACCAGTCAAGGAAGTTTATGAAAAATAATTCTCATGTAAATTTTTGTTGAATTAATTCAAATAATCAATTTGGAAATCACAATGCATGTAATACTTAACCAGGAAACAGATTATATCATTCACAAAATTTAACATCTAATGAATATGAACAGCATGACTGTTCTCAGTCAATGTCAACAGTCACATTTAGAAATACATGCTGCAGAAATTTTAGATCTGAAATATCCTTAGTTGCTGTAGCTCTTCTTAAAATGGTGCCACAAGAAATACACTAGAATGTGTAATGTTGTTCTAGAAGTTTGCCTTAATTGGATTATCTGAGAATGTCAGTGATTGTCACCAATATTGTCCCTGTTTTTGTGTCGCCAATAGCCACAAGAAACAGAAAGTTACAGAGACACGGGCAAGGACTGAAATCTGTCCTTTGTCTGTCTTGGCTACATTCTTGTGTTTCAACCTGGAAAACAAGTTACACATCAATTAGGCCTTTTCAAGTTTTGGAAAACACTCTTCACCCATTCAGAGGTATATCACTAGTAGTCTGAGGTGTATTGTTTAGGAGCCTGTTGGAGGGCTTTAACTCAAATAAAGCTTTTCTGAGTTTTCTATTGCATCGAAATTCTCCGAAGGCGGCAGCTATTGGAGGTGGAGTAAAAGATAAATTCAGTACTCTTGAAACTGAACAAGACAAGATGCTTGAGCTGGTCAGTGTGTAGATCAAAAAGGTAGGAAAGTTGGAGGAGCATGTGACATTTCTTCAATTATTGTATCAAATGTCCATGTTCTGGAAAGAAATACTTTGTGAGAATACTTAAATGATGCTCTTCAGCCTTTTGCCTGCCACCTGTTTCCTTAGCTCTCTTTTCTTTTGAATTCTTAATAAAGCTTTTCCATTATTAATTATAGTCATGACTCTGCAAACCAAAATGTTCTGATTAGTGAACTTTTTCACAAAACTTCTGGGAAATCTCAATGTATTCCACCAGATATTCTTCCTAATGCCCAGTACTTTGCAGATTTAGTATTAAGTGATCAAATAGCAGCCCAGAGCCATTCAAGGTAATTGAATCCCATGATTTGGGACCAGGTGTACAAAGATGTTCAAACTAATTATTTAATAATTGAAAACAATAACCACTGTAGTTAAATCTCTTGCTGATTTTCTAATGTTTATTAATTTAGGCACCTGTGTCTTCTGCACCACTTTCTTTCAAAATGCTTACAAGGATATGCATAGCATATAAATTTACAATGAATGTGATTACCTCGATACATGCTCTAGGTGCTTAAGTGATTAAAAGAGCATTATTATTTTAATTGTTATATAGATTTCATTCTTATGAGTCTGCTTATTAAATAGTTGTTTAAATTCCTAGATAGATATCAAGGTGCAGAATTTTCATTAAAAACTCACTCTACCATTTTCCAGTACCTCTTTAAATGCCCTGATTTAGGAAGAATTACAGAAAATGTTTCCCTAAAAATTAGGCAAATACAACATTCATAAATGGTTGAGATAAACAAATGAAAAACAACATCGACACCAGCACCCTTATCAGCAGAAAAATCATTGCCTTTTCACTAGTGTAATTTTACTTCATTTTATTGTTTATGCAAACTGCATTGAAGAACCATCTGAAAGAAAGGAGCTTTATAATTATTATGAAAAATTAGCAACATCATCTATTCTAAATCAGTTTGTGTCTTCTTTTCCAAGGACTGTGTGTGGTAGAGCAGATGTTAAACCTTGCACACTACTTTCACCTACCCTTGATTCACTTAGCTATGTATATTATTTTAATTACCTTCTATACCTTCAAGGCAATTCCTATTATATTATTTTCCTAATGCACCCGCTTGAAGAAAGAGAACTCTAAGTGGGGCACTCACGAAAGGGTAAAATAGCAGCAAGATTAGACTTCTTGGTGTATTTTCTTTTTCCTTTTTTCCACTCCCTTTTCTGTGACTAAATAATAACTACTGGAAGGAATAATTTTACAAGAGGGAGTTATCTGTTATTTTTATTTGGTCCCAATACTGCTAATTAACAGCAGATATGAAAGGTCCTGTAAAGGTGTTAAAAATCTAACAAAATCTTTTTTTATCTTCTATTCCTATTCTACAAACAGAATTCTTATACTACTATGAAATGGGCTGCTTTAGCCTTAAAGTCATAGAAAAGAAGTATGAGTATAGCAGAATAACAACACGATTTATCAGCATGAACAAAATAAATGGGCAGTATTAACTGTATCATTCCAGCAGTCTACACAGCAGTCCTAATGCCTTAACAGAATGTGTGAAAGTAAATGAAATGGCAGCATGATTACACTGATTACAGTGGTTGCAAATATGTTAGGCTACATTCATGCTTCAGTGGGGCTGTAATTATGCTTCAAAGAAATGCTGTGCGCAGGCTGCTCCATTCTCATGGCATCCCTGCTGTTTGTTTCCTCTTATTTTGTTCTTAGCATCATAGGCCCCAGTCCTGCAGACACTTACTCACAGGTGTAACTCTCTTTGTTTCAGTGGTGGGAAAAAAATGACCTTTTGTGCATATCAGTAGTATTGGCTATAAACTCTTCCAACTCTTGTATGCTGCTACAGAAGTGCCATCAAATAATAGGGTTTGGCATGATTTAATACCATTCCTAATCTCTTACAGAATAAACCTATTGAGCTTTCATTAAATTGGTTGGTAAAAAGTGTAGGGAGTATGGCTGCTCAATATCAAACAGTTCCCTTCTCCACCTTGCCCCTAGGTAATAGTACCGAACAGATGAAATCCAAACCTTTGTGATTTGTCTTTGATTAGTGCTGCCTCATGCTGCAAGCAGTACTTTGGGAAGAAAGAGGAATTTGTTGCTCGTGTTTCTCACTTCCCATTGGCAATGCATGGCAGCACCTAGCCTAAAGCTGACCATTATATTTCATGTAAGAAAAGGTATAGAAAAGGAAAATACATTTTGATGTGTCTGCATTTTGTCTATACTTCAAAGGCACTGACATTGTACAGCAGCTTTTTTTCTTTTTTTCCCCCTCAGATAATGATGTGACACCATCAAGGCAGAATACAGAAGCCGAATGTGGTAGTGTCTGGTGGTGACTGTCTAATTTCTCTTCAGTGTCCCTTGCTTTCCTTCAGATACCCGCTGGCAATGGTAAGGTAGTGTTCCCCTCACTGTCTGGACTTTTTTGTGTAGTTTCTTACTGTGCCAGCCTGTGATTTGCAGAACTTTCTCTGGATCCCACAGCTGAGCACAGTTCTGAACGTTCCAGGTGTGGACCTCAGGCAAGCTTAGCTCAGCCACGGGCTCAAAGTGTACTGTAGAGCAAACAACAAAGTCTGAATCAAAACCAAAGGACCTGCTCATTAAAAAAAAAGTATTTATTTCTTCCTTACCAAGCAAAATCAAATCTTAAGCTCTGCTCTCCTTGAGGCTGAAGTGCTACTAGGAAAAAAACGTAAGTACTATTGTTGTCATAGAGAAAAGGAGGTTGGGAACGCTGAAACCACAAAAGGGATGAAGAATCAAATCAAGGAAAATTCAGGATATTGTTGTGACATTTTATCTTTTCAGAGACTCAGGAACCAGAAACAGCGGTTGAGAAACAAGCAATCTGTTTCCAGGGGAAGATGGGGCAACCGCTACACTGGAGACACTTTGGCATCTATGATCCGTACCCAGTTCCAGCTTTACCACCTACTCGTAGAGACTTTGGCCCATTCTTGTGCATAGATGTGTGCACACATTTTCACAGAACTGGAGCTCAGCCAACAATAAGGATTTTCAGTATCCTCAGGCAGCGGTCAAACCAGGTGAGCCAGAAACAAATCTCCACCTTCCTGAGAGTGTAGCTAAGTGTGTCTTAACTGAAAGTTGCTCTCTGCTTGTCAGACACTGTGATATATGAAGGTAATTGCTTCCGTGTGCATTTAATTACAGTATTGTAATTAGCAGGTTGCAAGAGCAGATGCAGAGGGTCTTTTCATAGAGCAGACTCAGATAGGCCATGAAAACATCTGAAAAAGAAAAGGGCAGAGCAATGTCACATTGTAATGCAGTTCTTTGTGCCTGGAAAAGAGGGTTAATTAGCTGATTGCTCCACTCTTCATCTTCATTTCTTAAGGTGGAGGGAACATGATAGGAAGGAGACTAGTTTACCTTCATGAATTTTTAGAATTAGCAAATAGCATCAAATCTTTGTGTTCAGCCCAGCATCCTGGCTTGGGCCTGATGCTCGGGCAGGGACCAGTGAGAAAGGGAACAAAACCACCACGAAGATCTTCATCCTCTCTGGGGAAAAGGAGAGAGAGAGAGAGAGAGGTACAATCTTTGAGTAGAGTTCACCATGGCAACTAGAGCAGTGCTTCCTATCATTTCTCATCACGAGAGAGCAGTGATGATTCTGGGTTAATGCTGCATGCAGGGACTTGTAACTCACCTATACTTCCTCAGCACCTATTAACCAAGTTCATTTTTCAAAGTGTCCCTTAGTGCTTTGTGGCAGCACATGGCAGTGAGGTTACCCAGATCAGCTCCGTTTCAGCTGTGGGTAACTCTTCGAAGGTTTTGAGGGTCAGTCAAGTTCAGAGCTGTTTGACAGGGAAATTGTGTCACTGCCTAATGACAAGCAAGGTAAAGATTTTACACTAGATGAGACGTGGTTTCAAGTCCTTTAAAGAAAGCTGCAGTCTTGGTAGCTGTGGGAAAGGGAATACAGCAGTGCTCATGTTGCAAAGCACATCAAACTTAAATTTAATAGTTCAGGAATTGTTTCTTTTGCTTTAAATAAACAAAGAGATCTAAACTAACCTTTTTTCCTATTAGGAAACATCACATCTTATGTTCTTTAACTTATATTATTATTCAACTTAAGTATTAGGTCCTAGTATTCATATTTATTGAAGTTATCTACTAAAGGGATTAAAGAGCATAGTTTTTTTATTGTGCTTGCAGAAGTCAGTACAAATTGCACATTTAATTACTCTGTACTTAAAATCTGATAATCACAGAAAATCAAATACACAGCTTGGTTGATTCAGAGAGTGTTTTTAATAGGGCACTATTAAATTATAGAGTTAAACATTATTAGATATATTTATTCATGAGAGATAATTTGATATGTAACAAAATAAGCCAATACATGGTGTAACCTCTTGCAGTCTAATTTTCATGGATGAGCTCTTGCATATTTAATATCCTTTGAGGATATATTTTAACCTAGACTAATTACTGCTTTCCTCTTATTTCTGTTCAGTTTGACATCGACGTTTGGCTAAAATAATGTAATATTGTTACTACTGAGCAAATTAAGTAAATCTAGCTTATTTAATTTAGAGCCATTGTTGATACTGTAAATGGCCTGATGTAGGTTATGACAACAAGCATTGTACACAAACAAAAAGTAGCTATGGGTGAAAGAAGACTAATACATTAAATTCATCTCTATAAAGAAATCTTCATCACATTGCATGGCGAACACCATCAGGAATATTTTCTAATCTATGAAGCTGTTTTGTAATATCTGTTTCTTATATCATCCTGGTAAATTTATAAAGAGGAGTAAAGAAAGAAATTAATGGTGATATAAGTTATTCTTCCATTATTAAGACAATTTAGTTTAAAAGACTATCAGGATAGCTGGGGACCTTGTCAGAAACTTTCAATCGACAGAATACCTGAGCACAGAGATTTTGTACTTTAAAGTAGGTTAATTAATTAATTGAGAACCTATGTCATGGCTTTGATATATACATTAATTTTATGTCTGAGAAAATTTTTAATGAGATGTTTTAATTTTGTTCTCAGTGACATCTTAATAAAATGCACTGATAGGTCAGGTTATATGTTTGTACATTTTGGTATAATGCCAGCAGTGTCAGCTGGCTTAAGCAGATCAGCTTTGCTTTGCTTGGTTCATCAGCCAAACATCTTGCTACATTTTGCTTTCTTTGGCTCATCAGTTTTTTAACATGCTAAAGTTTTATTAGGTCTTTCTTGTATGAAAATAATTCACAAAATAATAAATATGAAAAATAGTTACAGAGAAAACTTACATTCATGTAACTTCAATTTGCATTTGATTTTACAGTTATGATAAATGCTATAAACTGAAAGTTTTCTAGGTGAGTAGTGCAATAAAATAGTTCATCTTTGTCCTGAATCCAGCTTGATTAGTAAAAGCTGAAATTCTCAGTGCTTTTTGTGAGGCTAAGATTCTTTTTTACATGTTGCATCAACTGAAATAAGTAGTGATTTTGACTACATGCAGATCTTTTATAGTTTTTACCCATTTTAATTTTCTCGAAGTTTTTCAACCATAGATCAACTACTTTTCAAAACAGGAAAACCATTCTTCACTGAAAAGTAAAAATTTAGTTAAAAAAAGGCATGTTTTAGATATTTAAAGAAATTTAGGTGTGAGGTCTTGAAACTTCAGGAATCGTCTAAACTGACTTTTTCTCAGAGATGGTTTCAGATCTGAAGACCATTTTGAGATTCAAGGCATCTTTTGGAGAATTTCTGACCCAGCTGGTTAGAGGGTTGAGGTTAGTAAGTCACAGTCTGGGAAATATTCATTGTTGTAAACAGAAACTTAGAATGATACACAAAATGAAGGGACTAATGGTAACTAGACAATCACATAGGCAAGGATTTGACTTTGTGCCTACATATATATATGTATCTCTTGACTAACTCTATTTACACTGATGGGTACTACATTAGTCAAGTGTGATTAAAAATCAGCCTTCTGAGCTCTACGGAACTTCAGTGATGATCTCTTCATGCTCCATGATTTAGGGAAAGTTAACAAAGTGACTGGTATTACAGCTAGTAGTTTAAATAATTGTGCTTGATGGTAAAAAATCATATCAAAGCAGATAGCTTCCTACTGGAATGAAGTCAGATTAATTTTGGCAGCTCTTAAGGACATATACTTTACCTATGGAAGTTTCAGAGCAAAGCTCATGAAGAGTTGAGCCATACACTAATATGAAGGATATAAAATATATTTTAATCATGTCATAATCCTTCTATTTAAGTTTTTCAAGTTTTTTTTTTAATCTTCCGATTTTTCCAGAATTCCTATTGCATTGCTATTACAAATATTACATGTGTTAGATCTGACAGCAAGGTTAGTATTTCAGTTGGAATCTTGGTCAGCCTTTTATGAATGCTTGTGACAGTCAAGGTCCCGTAACAAGACACAGGCAATAAACATTGTACTCAGTCTTTACCAGAGTGAGGTGTGGAAACATTTTCTGCAAAAGCATCAGAGTTCTATCTAGAAATGTGTTTTATGGGCTCATTCAGACTGAAATGCAGTATGATCTGTGGATTAAGAGAGGAAACGTATTTGCCAAGACTGCCATCAGATTTCCTCTCAAAATTTTGACATTGCCTCTCCGGGATTTTCTGCTAGAGAGTATGTCCTAAAGAACAATTAAATTCAGTTCTTGGATCAGCTCATTTTGAATTTTGCTGTTGTGTTGGGCTATGGCAAATAAGAACCTTGTAGGTGTCTCAATCAAACAGAGATCTTTGATGACAAATGCTGACAAAGTAATTCTTACACTGCAGATTGTGTGTCTTTTGAAATGTTGATCTCTACTGCCAAGAAAGAGTTCAGATTTTTAGAGCCAGAAATACGTTGAACACGTCCATTATTCCCCATGCTGTATAGAAATTTCTTTTAATATATAAATAAATCTGATGACTTCATCATCACACTGTCCTCATGGAGCTTGACAGGAAAATCACCCACGAACTTGGTTTTTCACCTTTGAATTTGTTGGATTGCTGGTGCTCTCAGGTTGCTCTGATTTGGCCATAACAGTAAAATACCAAATTAATCAGCTGCCCAGAGCTCAGGATTGACTACGTTGGGGGCAGAGCCCAGCGTACTGATAGAAATGTTACTGCCACAGGTGGGAGTAACCAAACCAGCTTTATGCTGTTTTCACAGATCCAGTCATTAACATCAGCACTGGTGTAAATCGCCTTCTTGTGTTAAAGTGAAGAATCCTTCCCCTTTATCTAGAATGTATTTAGTAAAATATCCCATAATCTTCTGGCTGAGAAAGAGACTTATCTGACCTTGTCTGACACCATCCATCTGTAGAGGTCACCTGGCAAAAGAGGGGTCTGTGTTTTCAGCGCCTCTCATCTAGAAACACAGGTTGAGTTTCATGTAAACTCAGCTGGCTCAGAGCTATGAACCGATACCAATACCATGTATTTTTTCCCCTCTATCAGCTACCAAGAAAGTAAAATTGCTTCTAATCAAAAGGACGGCCCTCCCCTTGCAATTGTTTGCTCAACTATTTTTCTGACTGGTCTGCTCGATGGGCAAATGTGCAAGGAGATGGAAAACTTAATCTTTCAACATGAAAGAATACCAATGCACTGTGAAGAACTGTTTCTAGCTCACTTCTCCCATGTAGATTCACGTTGCTGCTAATTTCCTAAAATTGGCTACCAGGTTAGCTTCTAATTTGTTTGATGATGCATGTCATGGTATCTGGGAACGCCCAGCAACATGCCACGGGCATTATAGGATTTACTAAACCAAAGACTTTCCTGCAACTAAATTAAATCACCTATCAACAATAAGTCAAAGTTTTAGAAAGTTTGTATTGCTCTGTTTTCGTTACTTGTATGCCTTGTTCAAAGTGCACACACTATCTCTTCCCAAAGTGACTAAGCTAGTAATATACACATTATTCAGCGTGCATCTTTTGGGACCAGGTAATCAGCCATTAAAGACAGAGAACCAAAGCGTATTATGCTTCATTTTGCTGACACCTTGCATGAAGCAACGTCAAAATATGGGGATATTTGGTAACGTTTTCTTGTGTGTATTTGGCACGTGGTTTTATAAATTAGTATACTTAGCAAGTCACTTTTCCTCATATCTACTAAAAATAACAACATGAACTCTAAGAGGTTGTCAACGTATTACTTCCCAAGGGAGAATTTTGCTCTTCTCTCTCATTTATCTAGGCATGTGTAGAGGCTTTTGACCCATGCATAGATAAATGACCCATGATGTGAAATTTCCCAACAGTTTAATAATGCATTTAACTCAAAGTGGCACTTGCTTGCAGCTGCCTTAAAGCAGTTTCCAGGCTATATATGTCTCTTTGAAATGATGTATGACAAGTAGGAAAGCTTCCTTGATAGAACCCCAAATCCCATGAGTGAGTAACAAGAAAATCCTTTTTAGATTGCCAGCAGCAAATTTATACTTCACAAGTCTTTATTTAATTTTATCTGGTTTTCAATATAATTTACAGTTATGACCATTAGTCTAAAGCTCACAGTAACTTCTATACAAATTATTTTTTTCTCACAGTAATGCATTGTAAAGGCTTTTATTGATCCCATTTTTTTCACAAAATACCAGAAGTAAACCCCTTGTCTTATCACTGAAAATGTTTTTGTAATCCTTGTACTAACTTAGCTATATCAAAATTCTATTACTTCTGAAACCCAGGTAGTGAAACAGACAACTACATTCTGTGTATGTTTAAAATCAGGAAACTTTCTTAAGAAAAACTCCCTTACGTATTTGAAGACACAAGTCGGAATGACAGCTCTTAATTTTTGCTCGCATAGTTTTAAAGCAATTGTCGTTGAGTGTGTGGAAAGATTTTTACTCAATCTGTTTCTGGTGTAGTGAGCAATCTCCCATGATACATGTCATATTATTAGCAAGAAAGATTTCAGAAAGCAAGAAATAAACATTAGACTTGAGGAGACAAACACTTCTAAGTAGACAATCAAATTTATTATTTAATAACATTTATTTCTAATATTAAAATAGAAGTCAAATAACCCAAATCGGATCCTGTAATGTCCTGAATCATTTAGAATAGATCAGTGGTGTAGGGTCCCCAAAGTCTACAAACAGAAAACCCAGTTTCTGCCAAATAATAATAAAAAACCCAAAACAAAACAAAACCAGAAAAGTAAACCAGAAAAAGAATCCTGTCCACAAGAAAGGTTAATGTGGGCAGAGGGAAAAGAGAAGAAAACACTGAGGCAGCCACAAGCCAGGTGTTTAGAACAGAAACAGAGACTCCACAGGATGTTTGTTACTTAGGACTCTGATCATTGTTCAGCTCTGTTGCTTCCTTTTCCCTCCCAACTTTTATCAGTCTTATGTTTCTCGGCCACAGTGACATTCCCCTTGCTTAGTTTCCCTTGCAGGATCCTCAGACTCATCAAGGTCCAAGCTGTTTAGTGATACTTTTTGTTGTGTGTTTGTACAGCATGCGGGAGAATTTGGCCCTGACCCACAATTTGTAACACAGGTATGAAATAATGGGATTTGGAAGTTTACTCCAGCTGCCCTCACTGAGCCTGGAAAACGATAGTGGAACAATATCGCAGAGCAGAGCTAGCTCCTGTGTGCAGCACAAAGGCTATTCTGCTGCTTGCTGCTTTTCTATTCATAGCAGTTTAAGCCCGTCTCCTCTGCTCCATTTCAGTGTAAAGTCAAAGGAGCTAGCTTAAATCACAGAGAGTGTTTTTGATCTAGATCTAAACATGGCTCGTATTAGAGCTCTGCTGGCTACCATGCTGACAGGCACGTGAAGCAGCCTACCTGAAGTTTATTCAGAGAGGATGGTACACTCAGAAGTGTGTGAGCATGGCTATGTTAGCCTTTCACAATACGGGCAAAATAATTGGGTACAAATTGCCTGAGACAACTTTACCTATCTAACCAAAGTTAGACATCTGTGCCCTTCATTCTGGGGAAAGGGAATGGCATTCCAGAGAGGAATTCACTCACCCCAACGTTGGCCATCTGTGTTTGAATGAGATGAACCAGATTTTGGAGGGTCCTCTCTTTTGTTACTGACTACAGAAGAATCCTTCTGTTAGACCTGTAACTGTTAGCCAAAGTGACTAACAAAACAGGGACTAGCAAAACAGGGAATTCCTCCCTAAAGCAAGTGAACTCTAAAGGGCAAAGAAACCCATCCCACTGATGATGCAGCTTATTTTATTCAGGGAACAAGATAGCGTTTAGAAGTCTTATTGCCAAAAAAACCTTCATTTGTTGACATGTTGACTGGAAGAGACTTGCAGAGACTAATTCTTTCCAGCCCAAGCAAAGTCCACATCACCATTGACTGGAGGAGACTTGCAGAGACTAATTCTTTCCAGCCCAAGCAAAGTCCACATCACCATTAACAGCACTAGTTGCCAGCTCCCCGTGCTCGACTGGCCAGTGGAAGTTGACTGCATCGTGCCTCACCTTTGATACAGTGATTCTTCCTAGTTGGGAATGAGAACGGCTTTTACAGTGTGAGCTTGGATAAGCCTACTAAAAGGGTGAAGCTGCCGACTACCCTGTAAAAAGATAAGCACAAGAAACAGCAGAAGTGAGGCAGGGAGCCTATATCAAAGTTAATGAAGAAGGCACAGGGTCTAAGGAAAGGAGGAAATTCTTCTAGGAGTTTAGGTTTGTATGAACTTGGAGAGATCAATTTGCTGCTGAAACATTTGAACTGAGCGATAGAGTACATTTTGAGAAAGACATACAAACCAAAGCTTGCACAGCTAGTGCCTCAGATCAGAGTGACCTGATGAGCTGTACTCTGCAAGAGAGTAGCTCTGAGGCTGCAATACACTTAGAGCTTCAGTGGCAGGAAGCAATCTCATTTTGTAACATGTCTGCTTTTGAGAATGCTTGTTTAGAAATTTCCTTCGTAGATGAATTAATTAGAAATAGCTTATTTCGTAGGAAAGGAGACAGATGCCAATTAATCTTTTTTGAAATACAAAGAAAATAAGTTATATTTACACTTTAGCTTCCTCTTCATAACCCAGATACTGGATTTATAAATATGAATGCACTTGAAAGACATTATTACAATATTTCTCACAAATAGTATTTGGGTTTAAATATTTGTGCCTACACACTTCCCCCAAAATAAATAAAATCAACCCTCCCAAAGAACATTTTTTGCAAGCTGCTTCTCTAAAGTGCAAGTATATTTGATTTAAGCTTCTTCACCAGTCATTGTTAATGAATAATTATTCAGTATTTCAAACTGAAACAGATAGCTTCATTTAGTGTGATTAATGCTGATGTACAACCTCATTTGCATAATTGCAAAATATAATAAAATAAATTCCAAATACGAATCTTTGTTACTTGTGTTACCAAAGGCCTGAAAAAAGACATTATGTTTCAAAATTATCATAAGACACAGTTATAACACTCTGTGACTAAAATTGAAAGGTGAAATTATTTTTCACCACCATGCATTACAAGGCTTTGGCAAAATAAAAGTTATATCTCTGAGACAGATAGAATTAGTCTACTAAAAGGATGTATCTGCTGAAACAGATATTCTTTCCCTACTGTTAAATATTTGGAGCTGGTTTATGTGAAAATTAACTAAGATTCTTAATGGAAACAGCATTTGGCTTTTAGAATGTATGGAGTATTTTTTACTTCTTAAAAGCTTTAACAAGCCTTGTTTCTTTTGCAGGTTTTTGAGTGCTTTTTACTGCTCTGAGGAGAAGGCTCGCTTTCCATTCTGCATGACACTTATTTCAGTGGTCTAATGAAGGCACAGTAGACTTGAGAATACAGCCCTTATTATGGTTTGCATTTAATAGCCAGTTTCCTTTTTTTGAATTTATGGTTTTGATTTCAGCTAAACTGATGTGACATCAGAGTGATTACTACTGGAAGTAGCTTGCTGCATCTTGCATTGTAGGAGCTGCATTGAAAACAGGTGGTATTGCTCATACCCCCAAATAAATCAGAGGTAACAGTTAGGTTTCATCAGGGATGTCTTAGGAGAAAAAGGCTGAGGAAATACTGTCTGGAGAATCAGAGCATCAAGGAAATTCCATGTTCCTGAGGCTGCTTGTTTGATTTTTCACTTGGGGAGTTCCTGAAATCAATACAGTCATTTAGCCAGTAATTAGCCAATAATTTTTCTAAGGAAGTAGGAGAAAGAACCTCAAATGGGAGGGGCAACATAAGTAAGCAAATTAATTAATAGCCGTGCAATAGAGAACAAAAGCAAGCACAGTTCTGCGAAGGCTTGAAAATATGTAGATAGATAATAAATGTGAGCAGAATGCAGCTGATTTGTTCCTACCTTGAAAAATTAAGTGTCCTTGTACGCTTGCTCTTGGTGTAAGTCAATTAATAGGGGATCTGTTGTATCTCTTTCTGTAGATGAAGTGAGCTTTTTTCATCTCCAAGCTGTCAATTTGCACTTTCCAGTAGCATTTAAAGATATAACATTATTTTGATTTGCCAACATCTATAGCTCCATTGAGCCACTCTTCTGCAATAAGGAATGTTTGATTTTTCCAAGCTATTATGTCTGAATTAATTAGCTGAAATGTTTCGGTAGTTAACATATTGAAGAATTCACAGAGGCAAATTGTGTCAGTCCCTGCGTGTACATATGTGACCTTGCGTAGGGAGAGAGGGACTCTGCCTTTGTATTATACTATTTGGCAGGGCTTATACACAGTCCTAATCATTGCACCTAGAGAGTGAGAGATTATTCAAGGCTCGTTTAAACTGAAGCACTTGACAAAAAAACTAGGATCATGCACAGGCTGGTGGCTGTGGTTCCATATGCTATTTAGAAGAGAAGATATAGAAGGATATGTAAGATATAGCTAACTGAATTGCAATGGAAGGGGAGAGAATGAAAGTAAGTTGAACTGCATCTAAATCTGCCTCTCGGTTTTCTCTTATGAAAAGTGAAATAGCATTGTGGATGCCCACAATTGCTCAGGACAGTGGATTTATATCCTAGCAGAGTAAGTTCTTCCTAATACCTGTCTTTCATGAAGATAAATTATTAAGCAGGGACTCAATACGAATCCTGAATCTCCAGCAATTTTCCCTCCTTTGAAGTGGATACAACCAGCACCCAATATTCTAATGAGTCTTATTTGTAACATCTGATTAGCACTTTTATGGCTGGCTGATTGTGACAGGGTAGGTGCAAGCACTGTGAAGAGATTTGTATCAAGGCTTGCATTAAAAAGGTGAAACTTGCACAGACTTTTCGGTGTTGAGACAGATAAACGGGTACAGAGATGGGGTCCTACAAATGCCCTATGGGCTCAGAGCAGGTTACCAAGGGCCAATTAACCCTGTCTTGCTACAGGCATCAAGTCTAGCGAGAGTTTAGCTCAGCTGCCTGCTGAAAAGGAGGACAAAGAAATCTCCATGGTAGCTGGGGACTGGAAACAGCTGGATGGTTACATGAGCCTCCCATCAGATGGCTGAGCTCTGGGGAGATGATAGGCTAAATAACCATTAAATAGAAAATAGCCCTTGGGACTAGTCCTTTAACAATATTTGCTAGATGACTGTATTTTTTATTTGTTTGTTCATTTGTTTGTTTAGTCTTATTTTTGAACTCTGATTGCTCAGAAGTGGAACTGAAGAGTGTCTGAGGAGGAAGGCTAGGATAACCTTGTGCTGGACAGTGAGATCTGTGGTAGCCGGTCACTGGAGACCCTGAGGGAGGGGACTTCAGTGGGCTCCAGTGGGATGAAAACACAAAAGCACATTGTGTCACATAGCTCCTTTCATGTCAATCTTCCCATAAACATAGGGAGTAGAATAATATGGTACTAATGGTTTTCAAATTACAATGCCTTTTTTAAAAAAAGTACTGTTTAAAAACACCCCAACCTCCCCAAAATGGGAATCAGAGAAAATAATGTTCTTTGAATGGCTTAAAAGCTGACTAAGCTGAGCTTTGAAATTTCAGTTTTCCGTTCTTAAATGTATCTGTAACTGTTCAGTATGGGGGATGTACGAGATCTTGAACTGATTTAAAAAGTAACAGCTACAAAAAGCACCAAAGGAAAAGAACAGTATCTTTCTCTATACGGGGATATTTCACGCAGGTCTGTTGACATAAAGTTTGTAACCTGTTCACCAGTGATTATGAGATTAAAAACCATTACTAAAACCGGGCTGAAAAATAGTAGCTACCTATATACCTCGTCTTTGGTGGAAAAAAGAGTGTGATTGTGATGAATGTGTATGGATTTCTAAAACAAAATGACTTGGATATAATGATGATGCTAGGATGAAGCGATGAGTCACATGCCCTTTTATTCTATACTGATTGCTGCTAATAACTTGAATTCAGTGCTGACAAAAGGAGGGATGGGAAGAGATTATAACATGAAAAATGTGAATGAAAACAGGGAAAACAATTTAAAAAGCATTTTGAATCCACGTTGGTTTATTGTCAGATCTGACCTGTCCTTTACATCACCTACAAATGCCAGTATGTGCTGTGAGAGCTACAGCACGGCCCTTTCTGTGTTCTGGTAATGGAGTCCTAAGGACTTAGCTAGCTGACTCAGCAATTCTGTAATTGAGCTAGGGGTCTCACTGCATTCCTCGTTGGACTGATCCACCAGCTTCTGACCTGCAGTTACCGGCAGTAGTCCCATCCTGAATCCTGGTTCAATGGCTGCGTCTCTATGGAGAGAAAGTGTGGCGATTACTTGCATCAAGACCATGAGGCAGGAGGTAAGCGTTATTTCACCTTTCATTTGGTACTTCTTGTGTTGTGGGATTCCATTAAGTTTCCACTAATTGTCTTCCATGAAGTTATCACTTCTGTTGAAGCTGAGAGCCTGTCTGTGTAAAATCCTCTTTTGTGTTGTATACTTCATAAATATTAAATTTTCTTGAAAAAACTCCAGAAGATATAAGAAAGTCACTTATTTTCTCTTGTGCTTACAAAGCTTAATCATATGAATGCCAGTGCCCTGATATTTAAACTAAATTATTTTAAAGGAAAGTGTACAGCATAAGCAATTGGAAGTACAGAAACTCAGTTCATTATAGTTGAGATGATATTCTAAATCTTCTAAGTTCGAAGTGATCTGCAGACCTCACTGCACTACTATCATCCCAAAACCGTGAATGCAAGTACAGGGAGTTATTTCAGTGAAACCTATAATATAATTGCCAGAATATCACCTTTCAGAGGCAGAATGTCAAACACCATTTGGGTGTGAGGCCAATCCCCACTTCTTTTTTTTTTTTCCCAAGTGTGTTTATTTAGCATAGGTATTTTGAGCCTGAGCAGGCCCAAAAAGTATGGAGAGTTCCTAACTGGGCATTTGCCTATAAAAACGATTAACTATACTAAATGTGGATTGAGCCTTTGAGATTAAATTGCAAGTATGGAGATCAAATCTCCACAGGCAAGTTAAAATCTACCAATTATTTAAAGGGTTTAATTAAGTGCAGATCTTTCTGTAGGCTGATTTAAAAGGACATAACCTAACATTTGTAGCCAATAAAATGTAAGGCATAAAAGACTCCTTTTCCATTTATTTCTACCATAAAATGTATGCTGTAAACTATTGAGGAACATCTGAAGATATTTCACAAGTAGCACCATCTGTCTTCTTGGCAGACTACGCAGGCAGTGTGGGTGGCTTAGTTACTTGCTTATGAATCTGTAACATCACTTGCTTAGTCTGCTGGATGGGGCTGCCCCTCCCTTGTTTGGCATGATTTCAACATCTCTGTTTTGATTCCATAAAACAATTATCTTTTTTCAATGTGGCTGCTGTGTGCACCTGTATAAACTAGCTGGCAATTTGCTTAGAGAATGCTTACCTGTAAAGGTAAGTCTCTTGGGCCTTATAAAGAGAATACTTCTTGCATGTGTGTATTTTTCTATGTAAATCTCTGCAAGTTTTGAAAGTTTATTCACTTATGCCACTTTACAAGTGCTTCAGGTTTATAACCAACACCAATACAGAAAAGTGTTTCTTCTCCTTTCATCCTGTGGAGAAACTTCTCCTTGTAAATGTCTGCCTGTTTGGTATTAAGCTCTAATCCAGAACAGTTTTTTCATTATTAACTTAAGTTACCAAATATTTAATTGGTCCAAGAATTCAAGACAGGCTCAACACCACTGACTGCAGTAATGTATGTATATAGCTGAAAGATTGGGCGTGAGACATCATTCAGTGAGCTGGTAACAGCCTTTGAGGAATTAAAGCAAAGAAATACTGTATGTCTTAGCAAGAAATGAATGCTGTAAGAGATGTATTCTTATTAAATAAGTTCACTTATTAGTCAAACTACACAATTCTTAGTGTGCCTTCTTGCATGTTGTTTCTGTATAGTATTGTAGTCACTTGGTAACAAAGTTTTAAGCTATTTATCTTGGCTTTAAAAAACAGCCCAAAACAGAGAAGACAGCATTGTCTGTATAATGATGTACATATTAAGAAGAATATAAAAGACCTGATGGCACCATTTTACAGACAAAGAACAAATAAGTATTTTCAGGCTGGCTGCCTTTTTTTACCGAATACCAGAAAATAGTGAACAAGGTAGAGCAGAATTACAATGTTCCCTGAAAAGAGCTCCATTTCGGCTGGCTTCCATGTTATGCAGTGGCACACACTATACTCTCAAGGGTACAAAAAACCTAGCAGTTCCTCCACTGCAAGGATTAGAGATAGCGAGTTAAAGAAAATACATAAATTTATTTCTTGTAAGGACAACCAATAGCAGTCAGTAACAAGTAAACTGACAGGGGAGCGTAGCCTTCAATGTATTCCTAATTACCTCAAATTCTCATATTCTCTAACAATAGAAAATTCCTGCATTTATTAGGAAATTTCTGTTTTATTTCTTGCTCATAATGTGAAGTCACTTTCCTGACTTTTTTTTGAAGGAGAGGTAGTTTTTTGATAACTAGGTGACATTTTCATGTGGCTTAGTGAACTTGTGCACCATGTACATGTGCAAGAGTACTTTGTGTGCATTTTGGCATATTGGAGTTCAATCTCTGTCATGGCTGAGGAGATACCAAAGTTGAAAGTTTGTGTGTATTACTTCTAGTTTCAGGACAAAACACTCCTGAAGCTTCAGCACTTACCTGCAGAACGAAAGAGGGAAAACAGCTATTTGTTTCTGTATGTGTCAATATATTCATCTAGATAGAAATAGTGCTAAGACATGCTACTGCAGCAGACACTTCCTTTATGGCACATGCTGTCTTTCTCTATGTTAAGCTAACAAAGCAGAATGTGCTGGGTTTGGCTGGGATAGAGTTAATTTTCTTCATAGCAGCTAGTATGGGGCTGTGTTTTGGATTTGAGCTGAAACAGTGTTGATAATACAGGGATGTTTTAGTTACTGCTGAGCGGTGCTTACCCAGAGTCAAGGCCTTTTCTGCTCCTCACACCGCTCCACCAGTGGGTAGGCTGGGGGTGCACAAGAAGTTGGGAGGGGACACAGCCGGGACAGTTCACCCCAACTGTCCAGAGGGATATTCCATACCATATGACGTCATGCTCAGCATGTAAAGCTGGGGGAGGAAGGAGGAAGGGGGGGATATTCGGAGTGATGGCGTTTGTCTTCCCAAGTAACCATTACATGTGATGGAGCCCTGCTTCCCTGGGGATGGCTGAACACCTGCCTGCCGACGGGAAGTGGTGAATGAATTCCTTGTTTTGATTTGCTTGTGTGCATGGCTTTTGCTTTACCTATTAAACTGTCTTTATCTCAACCCATGAGCTTTCTCACTTTCACTCTTCCGATTCTCTCCCCCATCCCACCTGGGGGGAGTGAGCGAGCGGCTGTGTGGTGCTTAGTTGCCAGCTGGGCTTAAACCACGACACAGACCAAAGAGGTTTTATTCCTTGCCCACTTATTGTTGCTGAGTTTTTTTGTAGTGCTTTTTTTTAAATAGAAAAGAAGTTGAGTTTTGCAACAACAGCTGGTTGCCTTTACAAATAAATTACTCCTAAGCTAAGAACAGAATTTGTTCTTTTCTCAGGAGTGCTTTTCCGTCCTAGTAAATACTCATCAAGAATCTTCTCAACAACAAGAATGTCGTAACGATATCTCCCTGTCAAGTACAACCAGATCCAAGTTCCCAGCTGCACCCTAAGGGAAGGCAGATTGAATGAAATCCTCCTCAGATGTCTGGATTACCCACATTGATACAAAGATGATCATCTTGGTAGATAAATTATAATATTCTCCTAGTCATCCTAGGCAACAGCGCTATCATGTTATTGTCACTTCACCAAGATATGTAATTCTATCGAGATACAAATGGCAATTCAGATGGCAATGACATGCCCTCTATTATCACCTACTCTAGATATTATTCCTTTATTCAGTCAGGCAGAGTTTCTCCTCCACTGACTAATGCCTGCCCAATCTTGGATTCAGCAGTAGTGTAACGTTCAGACTCTGCTTTCCAGATACTTCCCCTTGTGAAGGAATTGGCAGAGAATGGGCATAGAATTGGCTCCACACCACTGCTTACTAATGATCGGAATAGTTGACCAGGCATGAAGAGGAATGTCAGCTGCAATCATTTATTTCTCTCCCTGGAGCGGGAGAGGAGCAGTGCAGGCCTGGAAGGAGTGTGGCTTGGAGACGAAATGTCTCCCTAGGCTTCTTGAAGGAGCAGAGCAGCTTCCTGAGCACCCCTTGCTTGGGGCTGTGCCTAAAGGCACAGTCTAGCGTTATCTGAATTGCAGACACTTTGAGTTGCTACTTTATATGCAACATTGACATTCCTTTCATTGCACATCCAGTGTTCATCAGGCATTTGAATCTGGATAATGAGAAGAATGCATAATCCAATTGCAGTTCTTTGTTTTATTTCCTCTTATGGCTGACACATTGCTCCAGTTTTCCCAGAGATTATCTGATTAGCACCACAGCTCTGCTTTTCAGGGGAGGAACCTAGCAGGAATGGGCAGTGGAAGGAATACCACTCTCTTTTTTTTAATCCTGCCTTTAACAGAAATGACTAAATATTTGTCATTTCAGAATAGGACAATACTGGTATGCCACTTACCTCACTAACCATTTCATTTGAAATTAAAATTATAATTAAAAAAAAAAAAGGAGGGGGTGTGTGCTAAACCAAGTTCCCACTACTCTAAGGATTGGTTTTAATTTACTGGAAACTTACCCTGACACCAGCATCTGCTGGGTCTTTTAAGTTTGTCCTGACAAAGTTAAGACACCAGCTTTCATTTCAAATTAACTTCATGCTTTCAGTGTAATTAAAAAAGGTTAATTATTCCATCTTGATGTTGCAGTCTTACTACCCCTCACTGAGGATATTTATATAGTAAGGGGCTTTTTGGTGTAAAGTATCAAAAACTGGCCAAGTGCTACATTCCCACCAAGGCAGGTTTTTATTGGCTACTGTAAATGGCTTGTAAAACATATGGAATTAATTGGGAATCATTTAGGGGAAGCTCACATCCCTCCTACTTAAGACTTTATGAAATTATAAGTGGGTACTTTCTCCATTCCTTCAATCAGAGCACATACTAAGATACACCTTTGATGAAAATATACATCATTAACCACACAGGCCATGTCAAGCTCAGTCAAACAAAATAGCTCCTGCATCTGTAAAAGAGTGAGTTTGAATTAAAAAATAAATCAAAAGAATACCTATTAGAACACATTCTAGTAAGTATCTCATCTTATTCTTCCTGCTGCTCCTTTGCCAGTTCGTTAACAATAATACAAAACCTGACCCAATCTGGATTTATTTTTCCCCCCAGAGTACTTTTTTTTATCTTTCTTGACTATCCATTGAATAGTCACTGTCTCTTTTTTAGTCCCTCTAACTTCTCTTGCTAGTGAAAAATGTATTCTGTGAACTATACTTCTTGAGAGTCCCAATTCTTTCTGAACACAGTGGAAGGCATTAGAAGAGGGAATTTGTCTTGAATACTTTAAACCCCCAGCCCTCCTCAAGGAATCCTTGAATTAGTGCTGGTTTGGGAAAAGACTGAGGGCTGATGAGAAGAAGCTGGATCTGACTGGTTTGTTTTTAATTATCTTATCTTAATTAGCTTTTACTCTATATTTGCTTTCTTGTGTGTGGAACCAAGGCCATTATAACTCATGGTTATTACAAATACCCATCATCAATGTGGTGTCTTGTACATGTACTCTAATTTCTTTAACAGATCTGTTTAAATTTATCATGCTTGTTCAGGGGTCTTACTTATCCCTGAGCCGCTGCTGTTATGTGTTTCCTCAGCAAACCATTATCCACTATGAGATGACTTCTGGGCACTGAACAAAGTCACTTATCTTTCAACTTTTGGGAAAAGTCATAGTTCTTAAACTTGTCAACAAGCATAAAAAGGAAGATGAATGGGAAGGGAGTTTTTAAGTGATTGAAAATTGGAGAACACTAAGAAATAGCAGTCCACAGCTCTTCCACCTCACAGTGGTGAAGCACTTTATTTACAACGAAGTATGGAAACCCTGGAATAAAGATTGAAGTGACTGTGGACCACCTCATTCCTTCAGTAGTTCCTTAAATCTTCCTGTGAGGACTTCACTGTCCAGCGTAGATTAAAAAGATGCTGTTAGCTTACAGAGTATAGGAAAAACTGCCTGATCTATTACAATAGGAAAGTTAATGACCTTTGACAACATATGTTTATGGCTGAAATGAAGCATTCACTGCTTAGAAGTGTTTGACACTTCAGTATTACACTGTTACTAACTTATCTGAATGCATGTATAGACAGCGAGACATTTCTTATATTCTCAAAAATTCATCAGATTCAGCAGAAACTTCAAACCCACTTAATGCGGTGAGTTCAGGAAGTTTTTGACAGAACCAAATGACATCTTTAGAAGCCATGAATTAAAAATCCTGGGGAAGATGAATGAGCTCATATAGCATAAAAGTCAGCTCTTCTCTCAAGACCAAGTGGAGTAGATTGATACTGTTTTCCAAAAGCTTAATAAGTAGGTATCTAGTTAAACAGATCAGTTCGCTAAGCTAGGGTTTTTTCCTGCCGATCTCACTGCAATCAGAGCTTAAACCCAGAACTTGCAAGACCTCGATCTTTGTTTAGCACAAGGATCAGAGAGCTACTGGGATGATTATGGCTGCTCTGATTCTTTTCACGTGTTCAGCTGAGGCTTAGCCTTAACTAGAAATTTAATGGGGATTTCTGTAAAATCTGAAGAAGGACAGACAAAAAAAAAAGCTATGATGATACACAGTCAAATAGTCTGTGTCCTTAGGCTGCTGAATTTTGAAGTATTTTCTGTTCAGATACGTATTTTTGACAGGATGTCACTACCCTGAATAGCCTGAGTTAGTAGCTAGGGCACCCTCCTAAGAGCAAGAGCTTTGAATGACCTCTCTCAGGTAAGCAGTATGTTTATCTCGTTGCTTTTGCAATTAAGGAAGTGTGTGGGAAGGCTCCTCCTGCTATTAGCTCTCTGGGGAGGGAGAAGGAATAGAGGGAAGGAAAGAGATACAGGTACCTTTATTCAGGACCAATCTTGGGGCTTTAGATCCTAGATAGATTAAGGCAACTCAGGGTTATCCTGTAGGTTTCTCTGGGTCTCTGAAGTTTGTTCTGACTGTCTTGCATAGTACCCTAAGTCTTCTGTCATCCTGTGTCCTATGTGAGGATACGCCTGTGAAATGAGGCATTTAAATCTGTACTCCAGTCCAGGGACTGGTAAGTGAAATGTGGATAGTGCAAGGCCTGCCTTTAAGGACCTTCAGTCCTCATTCAGATTTCAGTATATGTGGGCACTAATTTAAGAGACCTGATGTTGTAAAATCAATCAGTGATTTCTAGTGTGGTATTTTTCAATGTAATTTTTTTTTTTTTTTTTTTGAAGCTTCATGCTTGAGAGTTAGGAAGAAGGGTTGGAAGGAGGATTGTGAAGATGACTGTTAAGCTCAGAAGGTAGCTTTTCCTATAAAGAAACCTTCCTCCAGTAGCTTTTATTCATCAGAAGTTTGAAACACATATTAAAAAATAAAGGTGGAATAGAACATTAACCAAAAAAAAAATCAAACGGTGGAATTGTATACAGCTAGGATGGAAAACAAGATAAATGAGATGGAAGTAGTTCAACAAAGGGGTGAAAGCATTGGTATTCTTAAAATCTCCTAAAAATATTGATTGAGGTATACTGGAAATGCTAACATTGCTGATTTGATTTCTGCTCTAACATAAGACTATTAGTATATGGGTCTACCACAAAGTGAGTGAGTAATACTAGACTTAGGATTAAGTAATACATCAGGTATGATTGATGACAAGTGTGAAAGGAAAACTGAGAACCAGTAAATACATTTTTATTAGGTCAAATGTAAAGACAGAATGAAAATTAAAGGTAGAATCTGAGAACATCAGTCTTGAGAGAGTCAGACCCTACCATATATGAGTCTAGTCAAACTGGGATGAAATAGTGCAGGCAGCTAACTCAAAAGGAAATGAAAGGTGCTTAGAGTGAAATATCCCAAGCTGACAGGCCAAGGCAAGGCCTGATCCAACACTCCATGTTTGGAATGGGGACATTTAGATGATAAACAGAACCTGCTTTCCCTTGGGTCCATCTTTGAGACAAACACATTATTGCTCTTCATAAGCATCCAAAGACTGTGATGCTTATTGAACCCAATTAAACCTTTCTTTGGTTCAGCAACCACTAGATAGTGGAATTTACATTGCCTTGTCAAAACACCAAGGTATTGGCAAACAGCAGCAGAACTTTTGCTGAGCAGCTTCAGGGAAGGAATGGAAAGTGAATGACGCAGATGATTAATGAGCCTATTAAAGCTGAAAGTCTGACACTGTAAAGATAAGCTGGCAGTGAAAATGACTCCTCCCGTATATGTACCAAGGGCATCAGAAAGAATACCCTCCATATAATAGCTACCCACCATCATTAGTGGCAGGACATACATATCTAGCATGTGTTGCCTCATTGCTATTTAGTCTGCTCAAGTATTTTGAGGTGAAGGGCCTTGAGCAATAGTGTGAAGTCTCAGCCAAGTTGCATGAAGCATTGTAAGGTCTGATTAGAAAGGACACCCATGCATCATTCAGGAGGGACCAGATCAAGCAAAGCATGGCAGGTGACAAAGAAAATGAGACAAATAAACAAATGTGATCCTGTAACTATGCAGTGGCAGAGCAGGAGGCATAAGAATGATGAGGGAAAGGTCTGATGTAAGGGGGGGAAAAGATTAAATCCATGCTGACCTTGGGACTCATACTGCAATTGTGTTAGAAATTGTGTGTTTGTGTGGTGAGAGTGGTGGACTGAGACATGGACTTCATGCCTCTGCCTCTGACTTCCAGTAAAACTCATTACTTGTCTTAGATACTCAAAGTATCCTTCTGTACAGGATTTTCCTAGCAGAAATATGCCCTTGTGCTATACACGTGTATGCATATTGAGTCCAATGTTCCCGGAAAGTGTCAGATGTACTACTGTTGCACCACACAGATGGCCTGTGCATGCGCACTCAGTCTGATGCATTCAGAATCTATCAGATTTAGCAGAAACATGCAGAACATCTGTGCAGCATGTATACAAAAATACAGTGCTTGCTTTCAGCAGTTTCAGACTTGCTGCGTAAGTGCTGTGGAGTTGCGCTGTGGAGTTGTGTCACTGGAAATATGTCTGGGATTTCTAGACTGTTAGCAGCTAGGCCAAGGGCTCTGAAATCTTAGAAAACTGTGCACAATCTTCAAACTTCACCCAAACGATATTTCTAGATACAGAAAACCAGATATTCTAGAAGAAACAGGGTTTACTTTAGCTACAGTCTGTAGCAACTATTTTTTGTCAGCTTTCCTTAAAATGTTAACTTCATTTATCCATCTCTAAAGTATACATATTGTCATGCCTTCTACCTCTGTTGTGCCTGTTTAGACAGTCAATTATTTACAAAAGTGGATCTGGAAGTTTCATACTGGAGATGTGTAGAAGCAGTTCAAGACAAGCAATAAACATTGTATTTTGGTCTTGTACAGGCAGGTGGAACAAAAGGATTCTTAGCCTGCAAATTTGGCACTGGATATTGTCATATGAAAGCACACTCTTCTAGTGCAGTATTGCTAGAGTGTATTTGCCAGAGTTGCTGCTTGAATGCTTGATTTGTTCCTGCTAGTGTGTTAACTTTTATTGTCACAGTTTACAAATACATCCATCTTCTTCCAGCCTGCGAGTGTCGTTATTTCCTTTCACCCTCGGAAGAGAAAAACATCCTGTTTTTTCAGTGGATCTCTATGGTAATCTTGAGTTGGCAGTGCTGTCGTGTGCTTCTGCTCTTGGGGACTAAAACACATAAAGCACTGAAGTCCTCAAAAAGTATTTAATAAGTCCAGCAGATGCAGCCCAAATGGAGAGGAATTATTGTATCATAAACAGGTCCAATAGACTCATTCTAACCAGCGTACAATTTTAACAGGTATAACCTGAAGGTTGAATTTGGCTTCTTTTCTGCAGTAATGCCACAGCACTGTCAATGAGGTGATGATAAATCGCCAATAATATCCATGGTCTTTTGGGATACGTAGTACAATGAAAAGATAGTATAATTTGGTGTAGATAAGAGCAGGGATGTTTTTCAGTTTTAATATTGCTTTTTTTTAACCTTGCTTGTCAAAGATGCACAGTAAAAGATAATGTCCAACAAAGCAAACAACTCCAAAATGCTATACTCTGATACTTTTTTTTTTCCTCCCATGCCAATCAATCTTGTGGGCTAAAACCCACAAGCAACCTCCATATGAATGTTTTTTAACTTTACATTTCAGCCACATAATCACAAAAGTTAATGTTTGAAAAATTAAAGACACTGGGTAGGTGACACTCCTATTTGATTTAGGCCCTCTAAAAAGCTCATATTTCACACAAATAATAATTTTAGGACAAAATGAATCTTACAATCTGAAATTACTGTTGAAAAGTGTATTGATAGACATCAGCTGATTTATTTGTTTATTTTTCTTGACGGAACCATGCTAGTATTTTATAGCTTAATTGACTATATAAGAAGCAAAGAGCAACTACAGTTAGCTCTAACTGGTGAGACTAAAGGCTGAGCAGAAACATTCTGACTTCACACATAAGCCTCCTGGCATTTCATCCCCATGGTTTCCTTGGGAAGGAAATGTGGAACTCCAGACCAAAATAAAATGAGAGCAATTCAATCTGCTTGAATTGATTGATTGCCTACCATAGATGATCAGAAGACAAGAAAACTCAGCATGCACTTGTCATGCAGTTGAGACAGTGCTTACAATATTGCTCTGTCCTGGAAGCTGAAAGCAAAATTGATCTGATGATGTGGAATTTGGAGCCAGCAAAGGGTGAACTGATAACACAGTAACAAGTATTTTTATTAGATGATATAGTAAAATCTCCCATCACTTCATGTAGGTTTTCTGTCAGATTCTCTTCTCTTTATAAAGCTATGTCATTACACAGTGGAGTGAGTACAGAATTGCCGAAAGCCCCACCGACCTAAGTTAGTAAGTCAACATAGTGAGGAGCCATAAAACATTACTTTGGATCTAGAAACAGTAGGTAACCAGAACAAGTTCCAGCCTCTCTACTAGTTCTGAAAGTGCATGTCTTCCCATCTACCCTGGATTTATTACATATAAGCTAAAAATAGAAATATATGTAGTCCAGAGGTTTGGACTTCGTTGTTTTTTTTTTTTTTTTTTTAAGCAGTTTTCAGAAAAAAACCGTTCCAGTTCTCAGAAGCTCATAGGTTAAAAAGTGCTGCTACGAAAAGCCAGATAGATAAGTTGTCAGGGGTTTTGTTGCACTGGACTTTTCTGGAGAAAAGAAAAAAAAGACACAAAAACCCCCCACAATTTTTAACCAGGTCTCAATACTGCAGTATGCTTGAATACAGTATGATTGTATTTGCAGAATGAGAGACTTACTAGACCAGATCCTCAACTAGTAAAATCTTACATAGCTATGCTGTATTAATGGAATTAGATCAGATTACTTTATGCTGTTCAACAACTAAATCCAGCTAATATACTGATAACTCAGGTGTTGCTATAAACGAGGGAGTGCCACCCAGACCGCTTAATAAAATTTAGGTTTCAACTATGGGCTTGATTCTGTCTTACTAGCTCGTTTCAGCTAAAGAAAAGTTGGAAAGAACCGAAGGCCTCTACATAAGGAGTTTGGAAGAAGTGTCCCAAATCAATCCTTTGCTTATCTTCCACCACAACATACGCATTAAGGAAAGCAGTATGTCTTCACCATGTCCCGCTCAGGAGTTTTGTCCAGGGAGTGATGCTCGCTTGGTGCTATTCAGCAATACTGAAAGCACAGCACCAGTAAATTGGACATCCTTGCTTAGCAAGAATAAAATTAATAGATACATTATAACAGATTTTTTGTTTATTTCATGCCTTCAGATCAGAACACTGAAAAACTATGTTGCTGTGATAACAGTTTTCTGAAAGCAGTAAAAAAGTATTTTAATTGTTTTAATTTAATATGTGAGACTACAAAATGTTCAACCTCACACTGCCTCCATAAAAAAAGACACTGAATTTATATTAATTGGATCTAATCTAGGATTACTGACTATATAAAGACATATAAAACAAGTCATCCAGGATACAAATGTTCTAAAACACAAGATTAATAACGATATTTTGACTTTTATAATCCTTTGGTTTCTGTGCATAGTCTCAGTAATTCCTATATAAAAGAAATCTTGTTACAGAAAGTAGTAGCTATTTCACAGCAGTACTACAATATAACAATTCAGACTTAATGAAACATTTAAAATATGCTATTACTGATATTGTTCATTTAAATATGCTATTACTGATATTGTTTCATTATACGTTTTCTTCTACACTGTTTTCATGCTTAAGTGACCTCTAAATTGGACTATTGCAAATCACTGCTAATGGGTTTGCAATGAAATACTCGATACGGGTTTCTATTGGGACAAAATGTGGTTGAGAAGGTACCCTTGTCTCTATTACACTTTACAAAGCCTTTTGGAAATCAGTAGTATATGCAGTTTCTTAAATTAGGGACGCAGTTCCATTTCTGAGTAGCAAACTAAGAATGGTGACAAGGGAGGGAGAGGGGAATGGGTATATTCGTTTTATGAAGAGATTCAACTTGGCTTTCTGCTTATGGATAAAAGATGAAACAGGTTAGAGGGGAGAAAGCTGTTTCCATGGGAAATATTGTAGCTATTCTTAAAAGTTTAATGATGACTGTAATATGTATTACTAGCAGATTATATTTATAGCACTGAATGTATCCCATGATTTGCTATAAACATCATACTGTAATACTGGGGAGAAAAATTCCATTGTTTTCCACAAAGAAAAATATCACTTGCTAGTTACTGCAATTTAAACATTCAGTCACTGACAACTTGGAGGTACAATATAATGTTTTATTGTAATTGATTAGCCTCCCTCTTCAGAATTGTACTGAAACTCTGACTTGAATGCACTCTGGCGAGGCACAGAAATGTCTTGGCATGAGCTCTGAATTTCTGATAAATAGTGTAAAACAAATAGCACATGCAGCCATTAAAACTGTACAGCAGGATATCTCTTCAACTTTTCATTCCCAGAGAACAATTGGCCTTTCTGCATTTTCGTAAAAAAATGAGGCCTTAGAAGGAAGTTCTGGTTGCTTCCGTGCAGCTCCCTTGCCACAGAGCTGGAGATGGAAGGCAAAAGCTAGCCTTGCCTTTCTTAATATCTGACAGAAATGATTTTTCAACTATAATGAAAAAAAAAACAAGAAAAGTAAAGGCATGTTTAACAATCATGCAGAGGAAGTACCCTCCTCTCTTTCCTCTTGTCTGCTTCCCCCACCACCACTATCAGAGCAGCAAACCAGCATACTCTGCATCAGCTGAATCAGTGCCACTGACAGATGTATTTAGGTCAGGAGAAACTTCGGTGAAGTAATGCAAGGAATAATCACCACTTCTGATGATCACAATAGCAAATTTTAATTATCAGGATAGTCAAGTGCCCTGATAAACCTGGATTTACTAGCCCACGGGAACGTGTGCTGCCCAGAATAAGTAAGTAGTAATTTCTTGATCTAAGTGGAAATATACCACGAATTATCGTTGCTGTCACTGTAAGTTTATAAAGCATTTTACAAAGACATAGCAAGACATACTCCCTTACTCAAAGATCTTATAATCTGATATGAGATAAGAACAAGACAAGACAAGAAGCAACAGTTCAGGAGAGATCACTGATTATAAATAAAGGGTAGAAATAATTGTCTGAAGAAATGTTTCAGCAAGGAATTCAAAGGAAGAGAGAGGGTGCCTGCATACAAGATCAGAGGGATAGTTCCAGGCACATGCAGCTGAAAATCAAGAGAATGTGATTACAGGACTGGAAAGAGCAGAGGGACACGAGGCAGGAGGGAACATGATAGTGCCGAGCTACTAGAGGCAAAATTACACACAGCTCTGCAGTCACTCCTAAGCGTAGCTCTACTGGATGTTAGCAAAATATCCACAACATCAATTCCTAAAAGCAGGAATGAGGACAGTTTAATTTAGAAGAGTTTCCACAATGAGGTAAGTGATAGATGATTCAAACAGAGAAGAGGGCATAAGTGACTTTTTTTAATATTTTGCAGAAATAGATGTATGAAATAGGTGTAATTTCATGAACAGCTCTGGTAAGCCCACACATGCAGTGTCCTAGAAATAAAAACTGACATATATGTCAAACATTTTGCCAGTTTCATGTGCTGTACTGGAAAAAACATACACTAAACAGGAAAGCCACCTTTCTGTGTTCTGTCAGATCCATCTGTCTATCAGAACAAATAAGAAGAAACCCCTCCAGTGATTAGAAGCTGAAAGTCCACCAAGCCGATGATGGTAATCCTGTTGTGAGGACCTTTATTCTGTCCCCCAAGACAGTTAAATAAATCCAAAAGTGAACAGAAACTAGTATCTGCTGGTGCCAGATTAGCTTTAGAAATTTGACCAAATAGTTAACTGGTCTTTTACCACAGAAGCTACATAGGATAATATACAGTTTGTAGCCTACTGGAGATCTGATGCAAATGGAGCTGCTATTCAGCTTGCTTGACCAATACATAGAGAAAGGTCAGGACTGGTTTCTTATATGCCTGGAATGTCATAGGCTTTTTTCGTGCAGGCATTTTCTGTCAGATATTTCTAATGGTTTTGTGAGAATTTTTAAAAATTAATTTAGTATCTGATATGTTGTGTATGAATGTAACCATGTAAGTACAGAGCAGCATTTGTGGTAGGGTTGTATAGATATATGCAGAAAAATCTTACTACAAAGTCATATGTGAGCAGAGGTGGTTATTGAGTATATCTGGCTTATATAACACTGAACAAATTCTAACTACAGTAGACATAGACCTTCTGCTCTTCTTGAAATGGCTGAAGAGAAATCCTCTTTTCTGCCAACATGTAGTCATTCTTCAGTGATTATTTCAATCATCTACCTCAGTCCTCACCAAAAATTAAAAGGCAAACATGAACTCTGCCTGTGACTAGTAAATTTATTCTGTCAAGAGCTACTATTTACCTGAGGTGAGATTCACATTTTTTTTTTTTTCACATTAAGCATAAACATGAAATATTTTTCTTACATAGTATCTGGCCATACATAATTTAGAGCATTTGAAATCCCGTTCTTCACCTGAAGGAGAATGCAAAGTCCTCTGTCCTTGTGGATGTTTTACAAGGTTGAAGATTTGCATTCCTTAATATACTTACTGAATTGTTGTAGGGTGATGTACAATTTCTGAATTCTCATCAGTGCGGAAAGAAAAGTTTATCTCGAAGTGTCAAAATAACATGCTCCTTTATTTTTGATCAGCAGAGTTCCCTTACTTTTGATCACTGCAAACACTGAACATGGCATACACATAGAAAGGATTCTGAGAACTATTAGCAGCTACGCTTTTTTGGATTAACAGATTTCATAAAATTACCTCCTTATCTTTTGATCAGAAATGAAGAGTTGTTGAAAGGTAACAACTGTTACACTTACTCCTATTTAGCAAAGGAGTTGTCTTGTTTTGTGGCAAAGCAGCATGTTATAAAACAACTAGTCAAAACTGTTACATTGATTCAGGAGCTGACAGCATTTCTGTTCATTTCTCATCAATGACCTTGTCTGAAGAAAAAACATAGTATATTCCTGATAATGTTTACCCAAGAGGTAAGAAACATTTTCAGCAATTGAATGTAAATTGTATAAAATCTCAGCCTACACAGGCATTAAAATCCATACTCTCTGGCATTAACAAAAAGCAGAACCTGAAAGGAGCATATCTTTATTAGTGCTTACAATGCATGAAGAATAATTTTGATAATTTCTTAACCGCATTGACTCGATGACTGTAAAAATCTGAAATGAGAGTGGGTGTGTATGTGTATGAATGACAAGTAAGGCACAGGAAGGCTTTTACTGAAAGCACAAGTTGGCACAAAGGGTTTGCAAAGGCAGCTGGAAATCAGCTAAAAATTACTCCTGTGAGTGACAGGGGAGTAAGAACAGGCTGACAAACCCGCAGTGTTGCCACAGAAGCCCTGATGTGACTTCCAGTGACACAGAAAGTTTTAGCTAGATTGAGATTAGTGCTCAGGTCTCTCAAGTTTCAAACCAATTCTTTAATTTCTAGGACATCCTGTCTCCCCTCTCAGTTCCCTTAATGAGGAAACAAACAAGACCCACATTAAGTGTGAAAAATCACACTTGTGCAGACAGAACAATCAGACATACTTACGCACAAGTATCCGTCTCAGTCTTTATATGCAATTTAACCCAAGTGTACACTTTGAGATGCTTTTTAGGGGACAGCAAAACCAAATATGCAAGAGAAACACAAGTTTAGAGGAAGAGATTTATTTACTCAGTCTAGACTCTTCTCTCTCCCACATCTAGACTGATATGGTTACAATTAACTCTCAAAAATTAAGGAGAAGTGACAAAGAATGACTGCTGAGACGCGAATGGAACAGTCTCTTCAAATATTCTTCCTTCAGGGCGAGTTTGTATAAATAACCCAATTTTCATCCTGACTCTTCAGAGTGACTACAGAGAACACAAATAGTGTGATATAAGATTCAAAGGATGCACAGCTATCTCCTGCTTCACTGTTAAAATTGCCCACATTAATTATTGGTTAGTGCTTAGCTAGGCTGTCATACCAAAACACAAAGCCAAATGGAATTTTTCTCATGGAATTCTGTTGCAAACAGAAAATTCAGTGACAGGGTGGTGAAGGGGTATGAACTGCACAGATGTACTCTAGCGTGACTGGGCTTAGTTCATGTTCTGAGCAAGGCAGACTGTGACCCAGGGCGAATTTCTGGCTAGAGGTACAAAGGGGATGGAGCACTTCCAACTGAGTTGCCTCTTGAGCTTTTTGCATCCCTTTGCATCCAGAACTCAGACTGATAGTCAGGAGAATATGAATCCATTCCAGATAAAATAACAGCCTCTCCAAATGAAAACATCTACGCTTTCCTAATTTCTAGTAAGAAAGAAATAGAAGGTTAGTTTCCATTAGAGCATCTCTGAAATACCAAATACTGTTTTACAAAATCAGGCAAGTGGCTATTCATACTTCTATAAAAAAAATGCTGATCCTGGCAAAAAATGAAAATTCATTGTATTAATTGCTTACACCATGGGTTTGTTCTGTCCCATTATTCAGAAAACATACAGTAACTTTTCAAGTTATACCCACAGTTATGGAAGATGGACAGTGGAGGACAGTATAATAGAGAGGAACCTGGCTGATTTATCAAGTACTGTAAAATCTTTAATCATATCTCCCTATAAAACAGCAGATAAGTCTTTGGTTTAAAACTTCTTCAAGTATTTTCCAAATCTTTATTCATTCATTCTGTTTATTTCATGGTCCAGATGAGTCATGAAACACTGCTGACATCTTTTAACGTTACTCACCTGTTCTGAAAACCACTATAGCCCACAAATCTGCCTACCATCCAGTTATATAGCCTCCATTTAGTGCTCCTGATCAATGAATTCATCTTGACAATCCCCCAGTTAGTCGGGAAAGTACAGTAGCTAAGAATAGTTAAGCAACTTGTCCGTGATCATATAAAATCAAACCTACATTGCCTAGGCTGGAATTGTTACTAGGATAAACCAAAGCAATGTCATTCAAAAACAGGAGTAAATAGTTATTTAAGAAACTCTTTCTGCCAGATAGCATCTGGAATTATTGTTGTATTTCATATTTATGATTTTGCAATAATTATAGAAGTTTAAAAGTATATCAATATGAAAATTTCCCAAAATATAATCTTTGCGTCAAAATGCCTGGCTGGTCACCAGGAGGCAAACTACTCCTTTGCATCTTCTTTCATACCCACCTTATCACGCACAGACAGAAAAGCATGGAAAAAGAGGAGATTAGTGAAAGTAGATACCAAATGAGCACCACAGATGTTTGACTTACTTAGTCATCTGTGTCTCAGTAATAGTACTCATTAATGTTTCCTAAGCAGGTAGAGATCATTGCCTAGAGGTCTATTGCTCCTTATATTTCTTATTAATTACATTCTTAACTGAGTATAAATTAAACAAATACTGTGGTGATGCTATGTAGTCTCTCTGACCTACACATCTTTTCTGTTTTACTAGTGTAACTATAAACGTAGAAAAATAGTTTCTTTTGATTGACACAATCTCCACGAAAACTAGTCTAAAACTTTGCCTTAAAAAAATTAAGCAACTTGTCTTGGAATCCAACAGGACAAAAAACCTAAGAATGCCTGGTTTGCCTTCTATAATGGATTCTTTTCTTTCCAAAGAGATTTTCCCAGTTTACTGTCATTGTTGTTCTTTGTTATTGGTTTGGGGTTTCCTTCCCCTCTCCTGAATTATCTATATTTATTTTGCATGGGATATTTCCCAAGAAATTTTTTGTCATTTCTTCTATATAAAGTGAACTTCAAGGTCTTCTGATGAAAAATCAAATCACAGTAAAAATGTTCCTGTACAATACATCCATCATAAATAAGCATTGATATTGTAAGCTTAAGAGAGAATTCATTAAGAATCAAATAACAAAAGAGAAACTCAGAAAATAAAATATGAAAAATTAATGGGCTTATTGTACAGGAAAGGAGAGCAAAGAGAATAAAACAAGAGAGCTTACTGTAGGCAACTATGTTTAATATTTATTTAAGTAAAAACAAAATGTAAAAAAGTTAGATTAGTGGGTAGATGAAAAAGATATCCAATGAAGCTAAGAAATAAGAAAATAATAATGCTTATTGAATTTTCACAAAATTTCAGATGTCTCATTTCCCTTTGTCATTAGTTTTCTCATTTAGAAAAAAAAATAGAATTAGCAGTGATTAGAGGATCCACATTAGAGTCCCCTGTAAGAAAAGAAAAAAAAATAGTTTGATGACTTTTGAATGTGGGGGTCTTCATAGTCTTAACGCTTTCCAAGCAATATGCCTACGATGACATTAGCAATAGTGGCATCCATCATCAGAGTCATCTCAAGGGGCTTCCCTAGCATGGGAAAAGGTGGTGCAAACAAAGTCAATAGTTATTCTAATTAATTAAAGTAGCATGCAGAGGCTCAGTGAAGTCTGGGACATGATAGGCACAGACCTGGCAGGAGGAAAGGCTCCCCCACCGCAGGGTTCCCACATCCCTGACAGCATTTCGACAGACCAGAGACTGAATGCAAGTCTTTTGTGCTCCACTCCATTCTCTCCAAGACTATTGCGGCCCTGGGTCTTTGTGGCCCTTCCCCAGGCTGCTCTGTTTGGACATACATGATCGTAAAGTTTCCTGGTATAAGGGAAACTCACCATTGCCACATCCCCCATTGGCGCCATCCTGGGCTGCCCGTTACCACCACTATTCTTTGAGTTGGGCTGTGTCCCTTTAGGCCCGTTAGGTCCAATCTCCTAACTCAGTAGCTCTTGATCACTCAATCTTTCCCGCTGGGGAAAGACCCCACATTCAAAAGAATTCAAATATCTTTTTCATGAAAAATTAAGAGACTCTGTAGGAGAAAAGATCAGAAAAATAGTATTCTTTCTGTTACTATTTTCAGGATTTTCACAAAGTCACAAATATGCCTTTACTGCCAAAATATAGCATTTGCTTAGCATTACATCAAGATATTTCAGGTCTGCTAAATAACTGCCTCCTGAAACTTTAGCCACTCAGCTTTTTGGGCACAAAAATAAACACTGCTGTTTCATTTTGATGTGTACAAACGTATAAATCAAAGCAGTGCTGTTTTCCTAGAAGTTTTCTTGGACAAGAAAAAATATATTTGAAAGTGGACTCCTAACTTTCACACCTATACACTTCATTAAACTCTATAGGGCACTACAGGGTTGGTAGCATATGTCATTGATTGGGCAAAGTACAAATACTGAGCTAATGTGTCACATAACAGATTTTTTTTAAACACTGGTATTTGTTACAACCTAAGTTTCTCGATCTGTGTGAGGAAAACTACTTGCAGGTTACTTATTTGTACAATTAACATATCTGCACATGCAGTCATGCTAAATAAACCTAAGAAAGGGAGGTTTGATATGCCTGTCTTTCTTCCAAAATACATCCAAATGGTGGGAGTACAGGCTGTGGTTCAGTAAAGGAAGGGGCCTCATTTACCCTCTGCAGACTAAGCAGTGCCTCTCAGCCCTAGTGCTTCTTTTGGTTTTACTCTCAGGGTATCAAGAGACGAGAAAGGTGATCTTCAGACTATAACAGACCTAAAGACAAGGTCCACAAATTACATAGGTGTTTCACAGACACCTGGGAGTTACAAGACAATCTACAAATGACATGCCTAAGCCTTTGATTTTATAGCAGTCTTCACTGACAAAAATGCTTACCCCTTATGAGGGGACCTGGTAGTGGTCCCCTTCTCCTGTTGGTGTAAATGGGGAGGAAGTGGGTATCTATGGCGAATCTCGTTACAGATCTCCACTAAGATTCACAGCTTGTTTAAATGTCCAGGCTATCTCTACCGGACACTTCACTGGGGAAACCAACAAAACCTTTAGGTTATGAGTCTATACATAATATAAGTACTCTGAGTTTAGAGTGTCTTAACAAAAAATGCTGCTTTAGGAAAAGATTGCAATTAATACTGCTAACTTTGCATTGCTACAGTCTGAGGATGATGTTAATTGGTGCTATCAAAAGGGTAAAAAACAAGCAAATTTCAGCATTTCTATTGGATCCAAGTTCTTTTAGGAGTCCACGTCAGCTGGAGTATCAGTCAGGTATTGTATTGTCTAAGAGCAGCAGTCTTTCCCTAGCATGCACACAGAGCACTAGCTAATTTAAATCTAAATCATAAATAACCCTGCTAAACACACCCAAAGCACTAACATTTCTTTGATAATCAAGGCTTGAAAAAAATGTGTTTTGACTTTTTTGTAAAAACTAACTTTTTTTTTTTAATCTCCTGGATGAGGATATTTATTACTCATTTGTTTATAGACTAAATTGGTCACATCACTGTAAATAACTTCTGAAATGTTGTTCTCTCAACTGTGCTAAGCTTTAATATAGCATAGTAATGAGTGGGATGTGCAACTTCTGCTTATCTATTCTATTTTGCACAATGCCAGTGGCTCATGTTTATTACTAAAGTTGGCAACGAAATTGAATCTCTGGTTTCTCCCAGTAGATAAACTGTGCCTGAGCTAACGTTCATGAGGATCTTGGAAGACTCATTTAAATACAATGCCTAAGGCTACACATTTTTTCTTGGATTCCAGAACAGCACATAAAGCTTTTACTTTTCTGATGTTCTTTTGGAACTGATGCTTATATATTACAAAGTCTGGCTGGGATTTTATAGAAAGTACCAAAAGTCTATGTCTGAACTGAGTGTTCAGGTACTTTTGCATGTTGTTATCCCCACTGCAAGGAAGACACGTTTTTTTTTTTTGGAAGACTTAAAGGAAAAGATAAGTTCCATCTTGCCAGTATATTTGTATTTGTATTGTAAGATTCTTGGGAAACTGAGCAAGTATTTTTCCTCCTTTGATGGGGACCACGGATGTCAGCCATTCACAAATGCATAATGTCTCCTTCATGCCATACTAACATATGAAGTCTCTTCACTTAATCCAAACATTTATTTTAAATGTCAATTCCGCATGATTGTCCAAATAAGATTTTTTTTCAATCTAACAGCATAATCTGAACCTTTCCTGCAGTTAAAAGCAGTATCATGTTTGTCAGCTCTTTAGGCAGTGGCCTTTATTTCATATTATCTCTATGCTCTATTTCAGATGTGCTGAGAACATCTGAATACGTTTGGATAATTTAGAACAGAAAAAAGTTGAAAAATAAATTAATAAGGCAGGTATTTGCCTATTTATGGCATCAGTAGTTAATGGCATCAGTAGTTAATACTGCATGTGTTGCTATGCTTCTCTAACTGTCATCTAAGCATCACATAAATCAAAACAAAATAGCCCATGGAAAAGTGCCATTTTTCATCACTACAGTGAATTTTGAAAGGGTCAAAGCTTCCTGGAATATTCGTGAGGTAGAGTTGCTTTTCAGTAAACATACTGTGTCAGATTTTCTAAGAATAACTGTTGGTTCTGTCTAATTGGTGCCTATACCATTTTCTACATCTCTGGACAAACTGAGGTTTTTTATACAAAATTTTCTACGTCTTGTATATGCTGAACTACAGCAAATGAACACATCTGCTCTTTTGAAAACCTGGATCATATTATTTTAGGAAAGAAAAAGAAATTTACAATTATATTGCAAGGACTTTAAAAAAAAAAAAACAACACAAACCCAAAACCAAACAAAAATGCAGCAAGTCCCAACTCTGAAACATACTCGCATGGATATAAGAAGTGACAGTCCAGATGCCATGTGGAGTCTGAGGACTCGGTGCTGCAGTGGCTGTCCTCCAAGCTCCTGGTCTGCTGAGTGGAATCCAGAATCTTACCTTGTGGAAGAGGGCTCCTACCTCCTTCATCAGGTACTCTCTGCAGCCTAAGGGAGGGTTAACTCTTGCACACAGCGACTGGAGTAGCCAACAGGCTGAACAGGGATTCTCTTTTAGTCAGTCAACAGGCACCCAACAGCAAGTTAAACCACTAAATATTAATCTACTCAGGGTCTTCGTCCTCTCCGAGAACTTCAGATCTTTAGCAAGCACCCCTTGCTGAAAGCAGGGACCTAGTCCCTTTTAGCAGCATTTGTATTTTTCTTTTAAAAACACAGCTGAAGAAGGAGATGATACTCAGTCTTTCTTTTCCATACAATAGCCAAGTGGTAAGAATGCTTGCCCTGTAAAAGGCAAGCACAGATTCAATTCCCTCTTGTCTGAACTTCAAACCTAATCTTTTATCTTCCAGGTGAGTGCCCAAAACACAAGGCTTGCAAGACACAAGGCTACTCAGGAGGTGGGGAATGTCGTTCTTTTAGAGCAGTATCTTTGTGCAGAAAAAAGGCTCAAAATTCACTAGGTCAGAAAGGATGGATAACTCAGCAGTTCAGTGTTTAAGGTGCTCATTACATTTGGTCCCTGCTCCAAGGCCTGTTTCTCCTTTCTGGTTTTTAATGCAGTTTCTGTAGAATGTAGAATTCAGTTACATTTTCTGTAGAGAAGGAAGGTTAGTACAGACCTACTTCCAAATAAGTACTTTTAACTCCTAGGTGAAAGAACTCCCCAGCCCTCCACCCAGGGCTCATACCTATCTAAACAGGCTAATAATTAAACTAATTCATACCAAGAAAAGAAGCTAGTGGCTTGAACAATAGCAGCCAGGTTTTCAAGGGAAGTGGAAATAGCCATTAGTTAGAAGCAGTTTCCTCTTTGGGAGTCTTAGCAAGTTAAAAAATAAAATTTTCTCCTGAGGAAGGAAGATATATGGAGTAGCATCTAGACTCTGGATCTCAACTGAGCTGAGCTATCAGCTTTGTCAAGAGTGATGCAATTTGGGAGCTTATTCAGAGGTGACTATAAAGCTTCAAGGTCAAACAGTAAGATCCCCTGAAGTTCAGGTTTCTGTAGTTTGACAGCCCAGTGGAGATTTCTGGACAACTATTTTAGACCAAACTATTGTTTTGTATTTTATACCTAATGCTCTTCCTAGAAAAATCACAACTGATACGCAAGCACCTTAACCGTAAACCTGGTCAAACCCCTGAGTTTGAGTGCTAGCGAGATCTGAACTGAATATCTAATACTGCCCTCTGTATGAGCTTGACTAAATATTAGTCCAAGCAGTATAACCTTTCTTTTTAAAAGCTATGAAAAAAATCTCATGGACAATTTATGACCAGTTGCCTGATTGCCTGCTGGTTTTAGGTGCTGCAGCTCTTCTGAAGTCTGTGGAATTATGCCGGCTTGTATCCACAGCCAGTGTCACTCAGAATTCAGTTGCATCTTTTTTAAGTGCAAAATGTCATTAGTTGTACCAGAAGCTGACATGAAGTAGCATTTCCATCTAATTGTCCTATCCTTTTACTGACAGCTTGTTGTTGCCCTTCTGAAACCTTGTCAGTTGGAATTTTACTGAAAAAGTGCATTTGGTACCATTTTGAACCAGCATTTTCCTTGAAAAGTATTGTTTGAGGAATGAAGGAGGAAAGGGCGGTAGACCAGTTGTTCTGCCCTACAAATAACAAGAGTGAAAGGCTTTCCCATAAAATCATCTGATTCTTTGTCTCCCTCCATTGTATTTTCTTCCCCAAAAATATTAATATGCCTCCTTCCTAGAATCCTTGAAGATTTTGAGTATGGCAAACTCTCACACCGCCCGTTCAGCTGCTATCAATTTCTCTCATATGGAAAGCTGGCAGCTTAAAATATTTCACTCTATTTTTGTTCAATGAAAATATTATTTAAATAACCTTTATTCACAAACCCTGGTAAGTGTATTACTGTTAGTATATCCAGTATTGTATACCAAGATGACTATTAAAATAAATCAAGGACTAATTCCAGATAACTTAAAATAATTAGAGAAATAAACTTGTGCTGGCAACATCAGCCAAGATTATGATAATGATATTAATATTTGGTTTTCAAAAAACTGATGGAGGCTATAAAATTACTTCATACACAGTGAATAGGTCTCATGTGATGCCTTACCAGCCTGGAAGTGAAAAAAATGAAGAACATAAATGCAAGCCCATAGAATTATCTGATATGTATAATTAAGGATGTATAAATAAGCACATCTTTGGATATAGATTTTCTTTTAGACCTACTAAAATCCTACCCTCTCAAGGTCTTGTCTCCCCAAACCTGTGAGGACTAAGATCTTATACCAGGTCATTTTCACAGGTATCAATTTCATGTTCAAGTACAACCCAGAACTGTTTTTCTGGCCCATATTGCATAGTTATCTAACTACTATAGTACAGATGCCTTTCCCATTGCAATTTCTGCCAACAGACCAAGGGCTTTTCATAGGAGCAGTCAGAGGAATCAATTGATTTCTTTTCCTATGGGTCAGGTAATTAAACATTTCAAATTTGCTGCTCACCTGAGCCTTGTATCTGACTGAAGGATCTTTCTTTTTTAATTCCTTTCCAAGCTTCTGAGTTGAGCTGAACAGATGGTTTAAACCAAAGTGGGGAAAAGGCAAGAATTTATTCTTACATGCTGCAGTTTCCAAAACACTTCTCGGCTATGCCTGCCTTACTTCCCATTCAAACTGTGTGTAATGGAGATAAGCCAATTGACATTGCTGTGTTCTGACAATAGGACACTCACCCCGGGATTGTGAAGGCCTCAGATAGGAGCCTTGTATCCTAAAGCTGTAACTTTTACGTTATCAAAATAAGGAGTCTAGCTTATGTTGAGACACGTTTAGTATTCAACATAAAGTAGCTAGCCACAACTGGTCATACATACTTCTTCCTTAAAAAGGGACAGATGTCTTACCTTACTGAGAAATAGCAGTGCTATTTGAAAATCTGACATCTAACATTTGCAGGACACCACCTTTGAAAGTAAATAACTGCTATATTTAAAACCAACAAAACTTTAAATGGTTCAAAAAAATTCCAAAAGATAGACTCCTAGTCATAGTTGATGATTTTAAATATGCTCAAATCCAGACCCATTTGAAGTAGAAGAAAATATGTCTAAGTCTGTCTGTCTGTGTTGCATGGTAGAGGCCAAAGATACAAGGTCTGAACTCCTGAGAAGCAAATCTTGAAAGCCTGAATGTTAGGTATGATTAAATAAGGTTGTAGCAGCCTATAAAGGAAATTATTATTATTAAATGTCCATATCGCAAGTCCAGCGCACAGAGTATAGAGAAAAACTTTAAAGAACTATTTTTCAAAGTTTTGAAAAGGATGGGGGGGCAAACTTTAGTAGAAAAACAAAAACTCAGAAGATGGCCAAAAGAAAATTAGAAGGTAATTATCACTATGTTGGAAAAAGAACAAACTAATTAGAGCATCAATAACAAGGACATGTGATGAACCAACAGAGAGTGTAAAAGTGATGGATAAAGTAAGCAGGGCAACATTTTTGTAGATCAAGAACATTTTTTATGGCATAGGATACTGACAGAAGCTAGCAGACTAGAAAGAGATGCTGAAAATGCTAGAAGTAATAAACACAGAGAAGAAAAAACGTGAAAATGTTACTATTTAATGTAAAACAGCCTATATCAATACCTCTGTTAAATTAGGGGAGAGGAAAGGAGAACAAATAAAAGACTTGATAGGGAAAGGAACTCCTAGATTTAGTCCTGAAGGGACAGGGCCCTGAAAATGACACAGAAAACAAAGGCTCAGTCATTAGAGATATGGAAAGATTGCAAAGCAGGAGATTGAGACTTTACTGCATTGCAGTACAGGGTACACAATTGTGAAAAGAATAAAGAGATAGCTGGAGAAGAGTCACTTGATTCAGTGTCACAGCTGTTAAGAGGACATGAATTTAAACTGAAGAAAGGCTGTACCCTAAAGGAATTAACAGATAATTCTTTAAAAGAGAAAGAAAGAGAGAGTGGGGAAAAAGAAGGTAACGTTCCCCAATAAATAAAACAACATTAGCTAATTTGCGCTGGCCTTCTCCCATCCTGATGTCCTATGTCCTTATGACTGATGCAACAGTGCACCTTTAAATTAATGTGGTATTTGCATATAACTGCTTTTACAGTTTTCACAGTAGCATTTTTCAGCTACTAACATGCTTTAACTGCTGAGAGGATTTCTACTTTTACCTCTTTATATCAGCCTTGTGAATATTCCTTCTCTCAGCCCTTGAGTTTGAGGCCCTGTTGCAAACATGGGTGCCTATAATTCTGTGTGAATTTTTGCGAAGTCTCTTCCTAGATAGATGTTGACTGGAGAGAACAATACACAGCTGAGGTGAAATACTTGAGATTCTGCATACTCTTGTATGCAAACTGGAAGTTGTGGGTTCCTATTATTATTATGACAGAGTGTTTTCCTTCGTATTAGAATACTATCCAGTTATTTTAAAGACATGAAGAGTTTACATCAGTATTTTTCTCTGCATATGTTTATTCTTAATTGTATTTATGGTTTTAAAGCCTTGATAGCTTTATAATTGCGTATTCTCCTCTGTCAGATAAAGACTGTATCTCAGCTCCTCTAGGACTCTGTTGTTATTGTTGTTTTTATAGCTTTGCTCCAGTTAGGAGAATGATTTAATATTAAACATTAAAGTATTCCCTTTTTGTCTCTCAGAGATAGACATTTTAATCCTCTGCAAGAGGAATCATATGTCTGTATGGTGAAGCAGTGTCTTGCTCCTGCGTTAGCAGACCGGGTGGTGACAAGTTAGAATTTGCGACCAAAGGTGGCATTAGTCAAAGATGTATGTATAGAAAATGCTGTGTCTTCCCCCAGTGTTGGTTTGCAACAGAAAGCAAATCCTGCAGACAACAAGGAAATTTATAGAAAAAATGTACAGTTAGCACAGATAACATAAATCTGTACTCCAGTTTTTAAAAGCCTGGCCTGGGTTGAGAGGGCATAATTTGAGTCAGTTTACCCTAACCAGTAGTTCACAGGCAACATATCATTTGCCAGTCCCTTGGTACTTATTGTCAGTACAGCAAATTGTAAAGTTATGCCAAATGATGCTGGTAGTGATAGCAAAGGAATATACTGTCCATAGAGCACCACTTCCTTGTACTTGCACCCAAGGAATAGCAAAGCTTGGAAACTATTGGGGTGGGGACCTGATTCTCCCCAACTGGATGATGTCTCTTAAGGGAATTAGACTGCCACCTTCTGAGAAGATGGTAGCTATAAATGAGTGCAAAAAAAGAACAGGTTTCTGAAGATGTCCTGATGCTTGACGTTCATAAAATGTTAACTAATGCCTCTCTTGAACGTTTGAAGATCAGAGCTCTAGGGCACAATTTCTTATGTGCAATACATATATTTAAGGTTCTGTGTATATACATACCTTTCCTCCAAAAAATCCCAAGGCATCTAAGAGAAAAATTAAGAATATCCTCCGTATCACAATAATGTTGACAGCTGAATTTTAGGAAGTGCCCTTCTGAAGTCCTTCATAAGAACTGTGACTTCTGGGAAACAGTCAGACTGTACAGTACAGAAGCACTAGGCCTGACTGTGTCCTAATTTACGCAGGTTTGACACTCACTATATCTAGTGAATGATTAAGTCCATTTGTTTGATACTTGTATCAAAGAAGAAATACTTACATGAAGTCAAGTACTAGAAATCCTATTAAATCATTCAGTCCATATCTTTTCCACTGGTAAATGTCTACATAATATTATTACATGATTTGTTTACAACAAGTTTGTACTTCTGTGATCATTTTGAACAAGAAAGATTCTTCCATAGTGTCTGTAGCTATATACTTAGGTAATTCAATTTTTATTTCTTTAAGTAGCTTTGTCTGATTTGGCTACATTTTCTCCCAGAACCATCCTAAAGAACCAGGTTTAACAGAGATGCAATTCAAACTTTTGTAAAAGGCACCTTTAAGATAAGCCATACATATTTATTTATTTAAGTCTTTTCTCATTGATCAGCCTTTCCAAGGCCTCAGTCCTGAATGCCCTTTCAGCTTGTCAATATCTTTTTTTTTTAACTGAGACACCATAATAGGGCTTTTCAAACACTGAATAATTCCAGTGATTCTGTAAAAGTATTACCTTCTTGCTCTGCACTCTCTTAGTAAGATACATGCAGTTGAAAGCAGTAAAAATAAATCTTTATAAAATTCTGTAAGATACCGTACCTAAAACTTTACTATATTTTAATCTAATTTGCATCTTCAATGGATCTTATCTATTTCACCTAAGTATAATCTTAATATTTACCTGATATCTATAATCTTATTACCTTCCGGATATCTATAGGAGTAAAAATAAACTCTAAGGACAATATAGATTTTTAATTTGTGATAGAATTTTGCTAAAGAATGGCAAGAATATTTTTTCCACTTCTCTAAACAGTATCCATTCTTCTGTCGACACAGTGTGTGCTTCCCTCTCTCCCTCTACTTTAATTCTGATGCCATCAAAAATCAGAATCCTGTGACTGATGTTCAAAATGAGCTGAGGTGATATTGAGGTTTTGAACTTTATCTGAGCATGTCACTCACTTGAAGGCATTCCAGACCTCAAATGGCTCAGTGCCATTCTTCAGAAATGAGACAGGAACAAGTATTGATTTTTTTTTTCTTTTAAACTGAGTACCTAATGAGCAAATGAAGATATGGTTGGTCCTGGATTTATTAGGTAATCTAAAAAAGACTGCTCAGAGTTCAAATGTATGGAGAACAGTTTATTGCAATACTACTTCATTTTTCTTTTATTTCTGAAGGAGATTGTTTCTACAATGTTACTGAGATTTGAAGCATAGATTAGATCAATTATACCATATTGCATTTCCATAGCAAACTGAAAGCTCTTGCTTGGTAAAAATATATTCTTTGGATCTGACAAGAGACTGTTACAGTACTACACCATATTCTTCTTGGTACTTGAGCAAGTAAACAAAATTAAAAGCCACTGGGAAAAAAGAATACATTGCTCCCTGAAGGTTCGAGTGTTTCTTCAAGCTGAAAATTACAGATTTATACGAAAAGCCAAGAACTTTCTCAAAAAAGAGTGAGGTGTCTCAAATCTGCTGAAGTGAGATAAATATATTGAATAGACAACTGAATCCAGTGAACAGGTATGAGGTAAATGTATCCTATCTTAACAAAAAATTACTAGTGTACAGATGAATGGAAAAAATCTTCGGATCAACTAGAACTGTGAATCATCTAAAAACTTCAACAAATAAAATGGGAAGTCCTACAGCCACATGTATATAGTTATTTACGCATAAAAAGATGCAGGCTCACCACAAGTAGGGAAGTTTTAAAAGCTTTCAGCAGTTTATGATGCTATCACAGATGAAGGGACGGGGCCTGACCAGGTCTAGGTCTCACCTGCCACAGAAAGGAGAGGAAGTTATAGGAATCATGTAAGGGGCAGAGAAACAGAGACAAAAGCTCAGACCACCAGGCTTGCTGTTCCTGCTGTGACCAGCACAGATAGATGACAGAACAGTGCTTACACTGGGAGGGATCACACCTCCTCGCTCTCCTATTACTAGTTACCAACTGCTGCAGCCCCAAGAAGGCTGTAACAAGCCCAGCTTTCAGGGGTGAAAGTATAGGTAAAGTAGGCAGAAAGACAATGTCTGCTTTGCTGTCTGGGAAGTCTCACCACAGTCAACTGCCTATTCTGTCTGTCTGCCCACAGAACTGGTCCGGACCAGTTTCAGTTCAGGAAAACCTGAATTAGGTGTTTTAAGTCCATAGATTTTCATGAGGAAAATTTATCTGCAGATTTAACATAGAATTGTGTTAATAACTCATACAGTTTTCTGAGTTCAGTGAGAATTGAACCTACCTACATTTTTTGCTGCCTAATTACTCTTCTAAATCTGCCCTGGAATTTTATCTAGGATTAAATCCTTAAACAGTAATTCATAAATAAATAACTTCATGCTTTGAGAACATAAATGGTCTTGGGGCATCCTTCTTTGAATTGATCATTTTGTGTTTTCCTTCCTTTTCTGATCTACAAAGATTACCAATTTATTTTAAACATGTAGAAAAATGTTCACCAGTTGTATGTTTCCGGAGTTAATGTAATAGAACTCAGATTGCCTCTTTCAAACTTGTGGTACTAATGATAATTGATATTACTGATTCAGCTTATTAAATATGCTCATTCTTTAAAAAAAAGACATGCTTTACATATGATGTTTTAATGCATTATTGCTGAATGAGGGCAATATAGCTCTTGGTTTGAGAGACAGAGCACGCGATACAGAGAATACATTCCCATCTCAACACATTCCCTTCACTTGTGTTTCTGTCAGTTCCTGTGTTCCTTCTCAGACATGACTTCATTATGGTACAGAACAAACCCACCCCTCTTAGTAGGTGAAATTTACTCTGGAATGAAGAACTGCTATAAGAATCACAGCACTATCTAAATAAGCAGAGTTTGGGGCTAAGTTCTTATTAAAGAAAACCCCCACAACTGCTGTGTATGTTACTGGAAGGCTTCCCTGTGGGCTGCATGAGGACCTAGTTACAGTACAGCACTGAGGTAAAAGGCCTCACTTAGCGACTCTGCTGCCAGTGGTCCTTACTTATTAATATAGAAGTAGTATACCCTATCTGCCATTCCCATAATCCCAGTTCCTCCAGACAGTCCTCCTCATGAAGTCAGACTAATTTTTTCATGCTAAACTTTGTTAACATTGTTTAGAAAACCGAAGCAGTTTTACTATCAAGGTACACAGTGAGAGCTTGCAATTCACTACAGCATTTGGGCATGTGAAGACATAAAATAAGAAGTAGGAAAACCCAAGCCATTTATGTGAGTGGATTTTTTTATAATTTCAGAGGAAGGGTTTTTTCATACTTACAATTTTGAAAGTGACTTAAATGCTGTAAAAATACAGTGGCACCAGGTTATTTATCCTAATTGAAAGAACCAAAGCATCATTTCCATTCATCCTCAGAATGCAACATTATGTCAGGCTCTGACACTATGATGTAACAAATGATATATTGTACTGCAGCAGCATGGGAAGAAAATACAGTATTTGTATAGCATACACTGTACCAACACTGAAAGACCCATCTTTAGGAAAAATAAAATGGATATTAGCGTGAATAATCCACAATCATATTGCAGGTTCAATGATCTGTTTATGTCTGCCTCTCTGCAGCATTAATGATTAAATGTAGTAAATCAATGTGTAACAATTAGCTTGGGATTACAGAATCCATCTGCATGCCAAGCAATAAGTCTTTATGGTAAGATGGAAATTCTGCTGCCATCCATTTATGATAAAAGTCTCTCTGAGAATCTGATCTAATGTAGTATGTTGTCCAGAGTATGTGTAATAATCTAAATAGCATTGCTAAAATTAGATATGGTAGTTTTGATACGTTAAGTGCATTTCCAGCAACATATTTTTATGAAGATTGTTTATTACTAACATTGGCTTATATTCAGCTCTAAGTACTTGATAAAAATTCCTGGTGTAAAAAAAATGTGTAATCACTCATTCATCAGTAATTCTGTATTATCTCATTTTCTGTTGGGAAAGAAAATATGTTCTATGCATCAATCAGTTGATCAAATAATAATGTGAAAATCTTAATGGTAAATGCATTCTGAAAATATCAATTTAGGACCAGACCTATCAGTTTTTACTGACATGAGCTGGCCTTTAAAAGCCAGTGTGACAATTTACATAAATGAAGACTGTCCCTCATAGCAAGGGCTTTGATGGGCTGATCGTTCAAATGAGCACAGGGTAATTTTCTGATGCACCTGTCTAGTTAGCCTAATCTTGCAAGACTACAGTTAATTCAAGTCAAATTATAATGAAAATCCAGCTTTTGTGCTGGATTTTTGTTGGTATTTTTTTTTGCAATTTCCTCTTGGGCCTTTCTAGCAGCATAAACTAGATAGTTTGTCTGACTGAATACAGCAAGATCCACCCTGCCAGTAAAAAAGAAAACACAAGCAAACTTAGCTGAAGCAGGGAAACAAACATAGATCAGGAGAGCATTAACTAACTGTCCTCCAACTAAGCCCCAGCTTCACACTGTGTCTGCCCCATAGTCTGTCAGATCACGGCTTGGCAAAGCAATGCTGGGAGCTAATGCTCTTGTAACGCACATGTATCTCTAGCAGAATCTTTTCCTTGATGGGCTGATTTAAGGGTAGATGGCAGTACTAGTAAGTTGTGGAGAATGTTTGCTGCAAAGCCCCTGCAATGCCATCTTGGAAGGCAGACAACAAATGTAGTTTCAGACACAGCAGGGTATCACTGGATCCTTTCAAAGCATGGTATACAGATATGCAAACCTTTCCAATCTTCATAGCTTTTACCTTTCTAGAGGGAGCATCATACTTGTGAAACCTTTACAGTATTTTTAGGCCCTCCTTTCCCAGTAAAGTTTCCACAGTAGGGTATAAAAAGGCTATCAGTGCTCCAAATGTGTGTTTCTAAGCACACAAATCTGTTATTTCTCCTGGACCAACTATGCCTACTGAATCCTGCACGGATAATCCAAATGTAAAAATATACAAATATTGGCAGCCAATAGGGGGCTTTTCATCTCAAGCAAGAAAACAGAAGTAATTCTGATAGCTTTTCCAAGAGATGCCTGGTGGGGCTCATTTGCCAAAGTTTGAATCCATAATAAACAGCCTACTGCTGTTTCTATTTTGAAGTCTTTGTATTTAACATTCATTGATGGATTGCCACATACAGAATGTGTATAAACAAAGTGATGAGAAGAGGCTTACACATGAATGCCATGAAGGCAGACTGTTTATAAGTACTCTTCTTATTTAGAAATCTTCCTTTAGTTCTATGGTTTGTGAAATAACTCAGCCAATGAAATGCAATTTATCATTGGATGCTATATGTGGACAACACACCAGTGGGGAAGACGAAAACTGTTAAAACACCACCTGCTTTGTAGAAAGGAATAGAAGTTTTGGAATATCCCAGTGTTTTCGGTGAAATTCCAGGCAGAACCTTTCGTTCTAATTTTCCTCTCCTTGGAATTTTCATGTAGAGCTCTGCAAGCAGAAGTTCTTCCATTTTTTTTCTTCAGGTAGGAAGGACTTCGACACAATACTATAACATTTAGTTAAATATCACAGCTTTAGATTTTGGTTACAGCAGTCTTACATTCAAACCTTATTTAAGGTATCGTACATTTTCTTATATGTACAGATACAGACATGGTACATATGTAATGTATCGCTATATGGTAAACTGTGACAGTATGAGAAAACAAAGATTTCATGGTATGAATCTAGGACTACCTATGGGTAAATTGACACAAATATTCAAGGGGTTTGGGGAAGAAAGAACATTGGCAGTAGATTGGATTCAGATGATAATGTTGATGGTAATAAGGGGAAGAATTTGAAAGTATATGAAGAAAAATGTTTAACACTTCAAAAATTACTTTTAATGTTGAAAAATTTCTGCTTTGAGAAAATCTTTAGAAGTTCGTAAATGGATCAAATAACTTTTAAATTAGTTTGACCCAAGCCAAAACCATACATTTTCATTTCTGAATTTAAAAAAAAAAATTATCCATTTTGTTTTAAGTTTGACCTCTAAGTAGAAAGTTTAGTCTTTTCATATTTGTCACCTGTGATATGTTTCAGTATTTCCAAAAGAGCACCAGAATAACCATACTCACAATCAGGTAGTCAGTATACACAGTGTGACGTATTACATGTATTATAGGTTGATTTTCAAAACTGAGCTATCCTGGAAATATTGTAGAGCAGCAGTTCTTAAGTAGAGCATTTGCTAAGTTTTAGGAACATTATGGTACCTGCAACTTACTCTTCGTTTTTATTACACCTGCTAAACTATAATAAAAGCTAAAATACATTAAATGCCTTTTTAGTAATTTTTCTTGTGTGAGCAGAATGCACAACAGAGAATGACAGTTTGAACACATGCCAGTATAAGCATACGGGGTGTTAGTGGTGGGAACTTAAAATGCTTCAGGCAGCTTCATTTCTCCAAGAATGATGCACAGAAAATCAGTTTTCTCCTTGAGGATGAACTTTGAAAAGTAACAGATAGGCAGACATTTTCCAATGCAATACTTCTCTAACACTGTAGCTCCCCAAATTAATATTTGAGTCAGAATAATGGAACTCAATAAAATTAGCTCATACAACGTATACTTTCCTACCTCTGGGTAAAAATGATTGTTTCTTATTTGTATCTTCTTTCTAGTCCCTACTGCTAATACACCAATTTTTCTTCTGCAATCCTGTAATATACCAAACAGAATCTTCTAGTAACTTATTTAACAGAATAGGATCTTGTAGCTCTCTCAGCTTTCTAATGATTTTACTTTTTGTTAACACTTTAGTCCCTAAACCTCTTTTTTTCGACTTCTCAATTATACCAGCAATTTAATGAAGGCTTGCCTCTTAAAGCATAGTATGTGCCTATGTTCTAATATAACCTGGTGTGTGTGTGAGGAGGTAGATGGGAGGGTATTGATTCATGGGGATTTGTGAATCGGATATCTCAAGCAAAGCAGTTCAAGAGAAGATGCTCATCTCCTCTGCCAGTTCAAGGCTGATGATCCCCATGCCTGTTCCCAGTGAGTTCAATAGCAAAATTGTCACTGTCTTCAAATGCCGCAAAGATAGTGTACTCTTGCAAAAGCAATCGTAACCTTGCCAAGAAATGTCCATCTTTCTGTTCACTCTACTGTTGTACACAAGAAAGGTAATGAACCAATAAACACTGGCCTACCAGAAGTCACTGGCAAAATTCACTGGTGTTGCTTGGTCTGTTTTGTTGTTGTTGTTGTTTTTTTGTCAGCTCTCCTTAGTGTGTAAAGCTTAGTACAGTAATTTCTATAGAAAATCACACCATCTGCCTCAGCCTTATTAGTTACAGAATGCAGTATAACTGATTAATAGGATGTTTTTTTCTTTTTCTAAATAGTTTTTATCTAGTTACTTTCAAATACCAATACATATTGGCAATCTACCTGCTGCTCTTTGTGTTTCAGTGTCCATAAATAAGTTTTGACATGGTCTTGATCTTTTAAAAGTTGACTGCAACTGGTACCAGCCAGTTCTTGGAAGGAAATCAGCTATAATTTACCTTTACAAATCACTTTACATACTGTTTCAATGACAGCGGGTTAATGTGGTGGATGTACATGTTATTAATTATAAAACTGGAGAACATCCTCCAGCTGAAATTAATTAATTATGTTCTTTTGGGTGGGGGAAGTCTAGTGTGGCAGTTGAGATGTAGTGTCATGATTTCCTGCATCAGTTTTATAGTTGATTGTATTAGATGTGACAAGCTTTGCACTGAAGCTAGGGTTTTGTTCATACAATAATGATAATGCTTTTCTCCTATTTCTGCTGCAACTTACCAAAAACAGTCTTTTCAACCATTTTTCTCATTATTTATTAGTATGTCTAGACTTTCATTTTGTAATTATAGTGTACTTTTGAATCCTTTTCAGAGCAATTCTGCAACAAAACCCCCTATTAATGTTTTTTACTTTACTTGCAAATATTAACAGTTTGAACATTAAGTCAAATGTGTACTCCCAGGCCAATTACTGTTTTTTCATAGCTTCCAATGCATGCTGATCCTCGTTGCCAAACATTGGTACCTATATTGAGTTCTTTCACATTCCAGGATCCTGTTGATTGTAAATAGCCAAAATGTAATGTATCACTCAAAGTGATGAAGCTCTGTTAAGGCAGTAAGTAATGCTTAGCAGACTGGTTTAAAGCTTTAGGACTACAGGGTTGCAAACAGAAAATGAAGAAGATTAAGAGTAGGAAAAGCTGCTTTTCCCAAATGTCCCTCTAAAATAAACCAATCAAAACATGAAGATATAAAAGCATGGATTTTTTTTGTGGTGAAACAATTTGAGAAACAGTATCAGTTTGCTCACTTACTTTAAACAATTAAAAGCAGCATCTTAGGGCTTTTCTTCATGGGTTTTCCTTTTCTCTAATCCTGCTGATTTGAAGCCAACACAGCTAAAATACAGTAGGAAAAGACCTATAATTAGGATTTAAGAATGTAATGGTATGAAACCAAAGATAGTGCATTCTACTAAATTTAAAGGAATAAGTTGTATAACACCTTTACACTGGAGCTGTATGAGAGGTTGTTCTAGTGCAATTATCCTAGTATAAAATTGCACCTAATCAAAAAGCTAGGGCAAAAAGCAGTGTACAGACAAGGTTGGTATTTCAATGAGCCAGGCTATTTTTCTGTCAGCCAGTACACCCAAACATCAAACAAAACCTAAGCAATTATATACACTAATCCTTCCCAACGTGAAGTTGCAGCCCAATGTGAATTCAAAAGCACCAAGTTGCAAATCCTTCAAAAAGAGCATTTACAACTTATAATGGAAACTCCAACAGAGCTCTAACTGTAATAGTGTGACTACTGCAGCGATTATTCTTTATTGCCATGGCATTTACTGCTGAAATAGTGGTGGGAAGATCCTAACATTCTCAAAATTAATGTGCAGTAACATCCTCATTTGAGGTATTGCCCAAGGTATGGTGTTTTGAAATGTAATATATCAAAATGATGATACTTCTCCATTTAAGTTGTTCTGGTCACTCACTTCATACAATTGCCGCTTCAAAGGTACTTTTCATAATTTCAGAATAAATATATATGAAATAGGAGAATCTGAAAAGCATTTGGATTCTGACTAGTATTAATGAGGAATTGGAAAATGCCAACCTATCTCCAGTAGAGCCACTTTATAGCTGAAAGAACATTATGGTAGAGTGTTCTCTTGTAATGATTAATTTCCCCTTGTGAGCAATAGACTTATGGCTCAAATCAGCTACTCCATGTATAGAACTCATATTGTTTTCTGTCAAAATTCTGCCCGAAAAATAAAAATGTTGAGTCTGTCAGCAATGGCCTGATGGAAAGTAAACACCGGAGTATGAACAGCAATGAAAAGGGGGCATTGTACCTAAGAGAGAGTTCATAAACTCCATCCTGCTAGATTTCCTACTTTTTAATACAAGAGAAATCATATAGCTGTTAGTTCAGCTTCTCTTACGTGTTTATGCGTAGTTGGGCCGGTAATGATCCATAGCCTATAATTAAAAAAAATTGTTTCTATGTTTCAAAGTTCATTCAGATCATCATGCTGAAAATGCTGTAAAAATGCAGTGTTACGGCCAGAAATGCAGAGACACTGTATTATTCAGTTTTAATATTATAAGCATCTCATATCTAAGCTATATGCTTGTACTGTAATACATATTGGGGGGTGATAAGAATCTTGTTATGCTATAGTTACCCTAGTAGCAAACTTAAAAAAATCTGTCAAAACAAAAAGAAATCAGAAATTCTAAGAGATGATAGAGTAAGCTGAAAAAGGGTTGCTCATCTGCCTTCAGACTGAAACTCAGGAAGGAGGGACAAAGAGCAAACTAGCAAGTGGCAACAGCAAAAGGAAGCCCCCTAGCAGAGAAGTGAGGAAGAGAAACAGACTTCCCCTAACATATATGGAAGCAGTGTAAAACAGTGGTCACTATTTTACAACAAAGATGCAAAGTAAAAATAAATTTTGAATTATTTTTAAAGCCTTTGTGTAGGTCCCAGTGAGAATTCTTTCAGTGTTGCTACTCAACATGGTATTTATGTTGCAATCTCATTCTAACAGGAACTGCATTTCCTTTATCACAAGGGCAATATATAAAATATAAATGCAATATATATATATAGATTTGTAACATAAAGATTAAGGCGAGCTTTATCAGCAGGTCTCCTGGTTAGAACTGAGTACCTGATGTTCACTTATAAGAAAGAAAAGGAGCATACATTTTCTGAAGTTAATTGTAGGCTGTGCTGATAATTCTGACCTCTCTGATTTTTCATTTCAGTTTTTTAACTTCCTTTATCCACACTGGTATTTCCCTTCAGTCATAAACATAGTTGAGGCTCACACCACCTAACTTCAGGCTCTACCAGTCTCAGTGCCAGGGGTAGGAGGGCCAGATTCCTTCTGTTGCTAATAGACTTTCTAAGAGCTAATTGTTAGGTGACTTGAGGTGTCCTTCAGAAGAACCCATCTTTCTCCTCCGCTGACTTTGTACAGAGCCCCTCCTGACCTACATGCCTAAAGTTCATTTGTGTTTTGCCTTTTTATTTTCCTCAGAGGTGATTTTTAGCCTAAAATCTAAAATAAACAAGTATATTACTACCACCATCTTCAGTACTTTCAGTGACCCTTTCAGTACACATTATTGTACTCCCATACACTACAGGAATCGCTAAACCAGGATCTTGTTCAAATGAAATTCTAATGGCTTTACTGAGAAAAGCCTTTTACGCTGTGGGTTTCCTATATATATTTTTTATTTTGAAAATTTTTTTTTTTCAACCAGATGGTTTATGTTAATGAATTCTTATCACAGAGACATCTTTGTCATAAAGTACTTCTAGAACAGATGAGCACAATTATATAAGTGTTTTTGTTTACAGGATTACTAAAAGAATTACTATTTCACAGGGGAAGTGCTGTTGTGATTTTATCTTTAATTTTTCCAACATCCTTGACATTTAAAGATGGTTTTAATATTATTGAATTGTAAAAAAGAAGGGTGTTGAATTTGTATTGATTTTACATCTGTGCTTACACTCAGAAAGATGGCATTTCAAAACCTTTTCTAAATACAAGTTTTCTCTTTTATAGTAAACAATACAGAATACATTCTATCGATGCCAGTGTTTAACTATAGAAGGAAAAATGTTACCTTGCATCACAAAGTACTAAAGAATTTAAGAATGTATTTGCCTTCCATTTGTCTCTATGGACTACAAACTGTGATGCCATGTAGTAAGTTCAGAGAATTTGACTATACAAGCACCGAGTCTTTAACAACAAGAACAACCTTCATACTGAAGGTTATAATTTTCTTTTGCAATGCAAGGCATAAAAACATTGAAAAGATAACTCGAATTTGTAAGGTCAAAATCGTGCCAAGTTTTGATGGGCTTTGCAATTCTGAAGTTTCTTACTAAACGGAAATAATAATTCAAGGCAATCGCTGGGAAAAAAAAAAAAAACAACCAACCCAGAATGATAATGTGCAAAGGACTCTGGATATACATTTTTGGGTTTCATTACAACACAGTTATTTTTACTTCAGATACAGTCCTGCCCTGACCTACAGGTAGTTGAGACTTTCTTGATCTATAGATCAAAATCAAGATCTAAAATTCATTGATGCCTCATTAGGATTTTTTTTGATAAAAAAATGGCTAAAGCCATCAAAGGAATCTCTATCACTGTCATTTATTATGAGATACTGTACAACTTCAGTATTGGTTTTTTACTACTTACTTAATGGCTTGAATACATATTGTGAGTCCACAATTTTGTAAGCAAAATAAGCCACTATCTTCCAGAAGGAAAACTGCTAATGTACACTACTACTCCATGGTCTCTATATGCCAGCATGTATCAGCTTTACAAGAACATTTCCTGAAGCATCCAAATCAATTCACCTTATCCAAGATAATTCAGCAACAACCACCTAGCACTCCACCACATAACCAGAAGGTATTAGTTCATTTTGACATGTCAAATGTAAAAAATAGATACAGCTGATGTGATCTCACTTGGGATATGTAGTGTACATTACTGTAAATTGCTACCAGGCTTAATTGGTGAGAACAGGGAAAAAAAACCCACCTTACATTAGACTGCATGATGTTTCAAAGTACAATTACAGGACAGTTCACTGTAAAGACAAAAAATCACACGGCAACTCCGCTCCCCTTCCTGGGAGCCCGTCCTGAATGAGGCTGAAGCCTCCCTGTCCGCAGCCACCTGGGGAAGCTTTTGCTGAGGACAGGGCAGAGCTCGGACCAGGAAATGGCGTCCGAGGCTGCGGCGCGGTTCCGCTGACAGAAAAAGGCGGGAGCTGCGCGGCGGAGGTGTGGGGGCTGCTCCCGCAGAGAAGGGGGCACGCGCCGCATGGGGCACGTCGGGAAGGGCCCGGCGCGTGCGGGGCTGTGAGGAACGGCGGGACGGGCGCCTGAGGCGACGCGGACGAGGACGCAGCGAGACGGGGCTCAGGTCGGCTGTCAGCCCCAGGTGAGGCTCAGCAAGGGCAGCTCTCCTCGGGGGCTGGGGCGGCCTGCCAGGCGGGCGCGGGCCCGGGCCCGGGCCCGGGTCCGTGGCGAGCGGGGCAGTGTGCGTTGTACGGCCGGGCTGCGGCTGGCTGTGGTACCGAGCTGTGAGGAGAGCAGCTCCTGAGTTGCTGCTGCTTTGGTTTTGTTCTCTAGGAGGTTTGGTTTTGTTGTTTTTCTTAAAAAAAGAAAAGAAGTATAATTAATAAAAGCTAAATTGTGTGGGTTTTGCGGAATGAAGAGGTAGATGGCTGTGCAGGTTTTATTTGCAAAGTGATTTCGTCTTTTGAAAATGAGACAACGCTACTGAGCAAAATAGCGATCCTGTTATTAGGAGAATTTATTTCATTATTTGGCCCAGTGTTAGCTTATGTGGCATTGTGCATCAATTACTGGCGTTGGTGTCAAAGAGCGGTTGCGTGTCCTGGCATCACACGGAGCCTCCTGGCAAGTGTCACGTCGCTGTCACGTGTTGTGTCAGCACCAAAACCATTCCTAGAGGACGTGGCCTTGTCTCTCCTGCTTTCAACAGTGTTGTTCCACTGAGCCAAGGGCTGGCGTTTAGGGGAAGAGAAGCCTTTTTTTGTAGCCTGGTTGGATGGAGGGCTACAAGGAGTTGAAGTTAGCAGTCTTCATCTTGAACTGTCGCTATGCTGAATGGAAAACCGAAAACTGACTCTTTACTGGTGTGAACTGACAGTGAAGTAGGAGATTTAAGCAGTTAGAAGATGAAAATATTTCTGGCCTTATAGATGGCAGTGATTCCTAACAGCTTAGGTCTGCTGTATAAATGGTCTGTTAAAGTCACAGTCTGTCAAAGACTTTTTTTTTCTTGTTTTGGTCAAATTACTACATATTTATGTGAAATAAGGATAACAATCTGATTTAGTATGCATTGTTGGCAAGCACTAAAAACACAGTTTGTACACCTACTTTTTTTTAATGTTCTTCTGACTTTAAAGCTCTCAAGAGTCATGTAGAAGGAGGGCACTAGTGGGACATTTTTTAGACATGAGGAGAGTATTCTGATTGAGGTGGACCTGCTTTTCAAAGGAGATTCTACAAAATTTTCTAAGTCTGGAATCAAAAGCCATTGCTTGAAGGGCTGCTGACTAACAGGCTTCATATACATTGCTCTAATCAGTGAGACTGCAAGTGGTGATTAAAGCTCAGTGTTTCTGAGAATTATATTGCCATACTTTCTTAGGCAGACCAGTATGCTTGAACTGTGACCAGAAGAGCACGTTCACAGCCAATATCCATTGTTGCATAACATGGCAGATGCTGTCTGATCAAAATTTTAAAAGAGGTATAGTCAAGAGCAGGTCTGCTCTCGTTTCCAAAGTCCTAATGAGCAATTGTAACTGTTACAGTACATAAAATATTAGGCCCTTTCAGTGAAGCTAATGTCAAAACTAAATATTTAATAAAGTATTTGCTTTTTTGCATAGCTTAAAGATATTGCTGAATATAAATCTACAGAGATGAAAGTGCCAATAGTTAGTGTTTTTCAGAAAATAAAGGCTAGGTGTTATAGACCTGTCCTATTTTTTGTTGTCCTTAAAAATACAGCTGGTATAGATTGCACAAAATGGAGATCAGTATTCATCACCTGATCCAATTCCTTTTGAAGTCCTTTGCTTGCTGTCTGAGTTTAAGTGGCAATAGGACTTCAAAATCACTTATCACCTAGGTAAGTCCTCTTTGGAGCACTGATTTCCCCAAGACCAATTATTATTTTTTAAATTTTTTTTTAAATACCTGAGGACTCTTAATTTTTTTTCTTTTTCTTTTCCATCACCAAAGTGGGTATGTAATGAAAGTGAAAATGAGGATGAGGAAGCAGGCTTTAAAAGGAAGCATTTAGAAATGGTTTGTATGACATACAGAAGGGTTTTCAAAGTGTAGTAAGTATTTTGAAGGAATAAGCAACATAATTCTCAAGTGTGGCTGCACTGCAAAAAAGCTAAGAGATAAGTTAAATCTTTAATCATTCCCATGTCAATTTATTATTGCTCTCTCTGTGTTGAGGAGGCTTCTAAAATAGGACATCTGCAACAAATTCTCCTTGCAGAACTAGTTCATACACTAATCAATTTCTTCCTTCAGCACACATGTCCCTCTGAAAAATTTAGCCACAATATCAGTCAGATTCAGGTAGTCGAAGTAACAGGACCTTCTTTTGTGATTAATAATATAGATGATGGTTCAGTGAATAAATTGAAGTGTCCTGGAAATCAACGTAAATGAAAAAGAAAAGCCCTATTGTTCTATCAAATAAAGCTAGAGAAATTAGAGTCAGAAGAAGCAGGCACCTCACTAATGAAAAAATGTAAAAAGAAATATACAGCCCGACAGTCTCCTGTATGATATGTTTTTAATTCATTTCTTGTTCCTTGGACAAGGTGATAACAGTGTTCCAGTTTAATCCAATAACCTATCTCCAAAATGATCAGTGTTCTTATTTCAAGCCTTGGTTCCTTTCTGCTTTGATTCAGCTCATATGGTTCCTACCCTTTGATTCTGTGCTCACCTCTTCTCCATGCAACTTGACCTTTTGCAGCTTTTCTCCCCCCTCCTGTTTGCCACACTCCCTTTCTGCTCTCTCTTTCATCTTTCCATACATATTAACTCAGCAGGATTTTTGCTCTAACCTTAATTTTCCCGCATCCCAAAGCTTCACAGCTAAAAGGTTGCTGCTAATCCTCTTTCTATTTCTCTTTCTTTATAGTGTATTTTATTCATCCACTTTCATTTCCAGAAAGACTTTGTATACATAGACATTTACTCAGACTTGTGTATTCTCCAGAAGAAACCATTTTTCTAAGCCATTTTTAATGCATTTTGAGGATCACCAGAGGTGACAAATGTAGAACCATATCTATCTGAGGAAAATCCTTATTTTTAGTACAGCATTAAAATTGTACGATATTGAGGAAAAAATCGCATCCCAGCAATCAGGCAGAGGAAATCACTTCTGTTTACCATAGATGAGAAAGGAAGATCCTACTATCCTTCCAAATTGGTCACAAAATTAAGTGGACAGCATATGGATAAAAGTGTCAGGTTTTCAGTATGCTAAACTCTATTAGGTTAATTCTGCAGATCAGCTTGCCTGAATTTGGAGGTTGGTTAGAGGGCAAAGGTGCTTAAAACTATTCTAATGTGACACAGTCTAGGGCCAAGAAACACTACCCCTTCATGACAACTTTAAGGTAAAAGGCTTGCAGAAGTCTCCTTTGAACCCGCAGGCACTGTAGTTTCATTCACAGTTACAGATGGGCTAGACAGAATAGTCCTTGAGGAAGAACTCTAGGAAAAACCAAAGCTAGAGCAGAAGTTAGAGCTTTTTGCACAGATGGCCACCTCCATAGTAAAGAGAACAAGCCATGGGAGAGGATTAGCTTTGACCTTTTTCAGCGTGAAAGGTAATGCTGGAAGAAGGCTAGGAAAGATGTTTCCACAGTACCAAATAGCCTGAATGTTTGAATATTTTTTTTATAGTATTAATGAAGAAAATGTTGCAGAAAATGTTTTCTCTTCTATGGAAACTTACTCCCCTGGAATTCAAAGAATATTTATTGGCACTAACACTTTCTTTTTAGTTAGTTTTTATTTTTTTTTAGTTGAATTTATTAACCATTTTGAAAATGACAGACATTAATGATCTGCGTAAAATTCATACGCTTACTTCCATTAAAACAAACCATCCTGTTAGGATAAGGCTGTGTAAATTTTCTGAGCTCATAAAATTTAATGCAATAAAATAAATGCAGTATAAATTGTTTTTTAAAAGTGTTAGAACATGTTCTAAAGAAATGAATTGTGTGGAATCCTGAACCTACTGAAGTGAAAAAGCAAAATTCACATCGATGTCAATGAGATGACGGTTCCATCCCATTCAAAACAGGGATTTCAGCATACCCTTCAAGTGGGCTTTCTCACTAAATGTTTTGACCCTGTGGAAGACAAAAAATTACGGTCTTCTATTATCAGGAACTATTTACCTGCTGGTGAAGGTTTGGGTTCTTAGCTAATGAAATTCATTCACACCCATTAAGGTGGTCAGTGCATGCATAGTGCACTTTCCCCTGGGGCTGGAGGGGGGGTGGTGGTGGTGGGAAGGTTTTGTGAAGGACATTCTGTCAGTCCCATTTGATTGTAAGTGGGACAGACAGGGCATTGCTCTGTGAAGTCTGATGCAAAACACCTGCAGAGTACTTTGTCACAGAAGTCAATTTGCCTGCCAGTTTTCAAAGAAAAGCAATTTGAATTAAAACTATCAGGTTTTGTATCTTCTGATCTTTCCACTTTGCTTTTGCATTTAAGCATGTGCTTGTAAAATAAAAAGATGTCACATGGCAAATTTTAATGTTATCTTAGGAAATAATTCCCCTTTGCATTATTCTCTGTCTATTCTTTTTGCCAAGACTCATATCTAACACTTTTTTCAAAGGCTTTACTTCAGAAGAAATGCTAAATGTCTAATCCCCTGTGCCCCTCAAAAGTAGTGGTCCTAATATTAAAAAAAGAAACATTCCTTCTAATAAACTTGCATTTGGTAAATGCATACTACTGTCTGTACTTGTAGAATAAAAATAATACTGGCAGAAATAATAAAAATAACCCCAGATGACACATTCCCCTGCATAGGAGTACAAGGAATAATGACAAGAAAACACATTTGTTCTTTAGCCTTGTTCCATTAAGTAAAGGAGGTTATAGTCTCAGCTCTCATGCAAAGGCTGTTGAAATGTTGTGTTCAGGCTCTTTTTCAATTTTTTTCTAACATCTCATAAAGACTGTCTCATGATGGGAAATCCATCATGAAAGGATGGAGAAAAGTCTTTTGGGGGAGGGGAGAGGAAAAGTTTTAGAGTTTTTATTGAAAGTTTCCCTACATCATCTTTCTGAACTAAAGGGGAGAAGATTCTAGTACCTAAAATTTCAGTATCTTTTGGCCTGAAAAATTTTGATTCTCCAATAGATTTTTGTCAGGACCTCTTCAAGAATATATCTAAAGGTTTTCACATATACATATCTACGTGTTTTTCATGTTCTGAGACTAGCGTATATAAATGCATATATACTTTTTTCAGTAACCAAATGTTAAGCGAATGTTTGCCACATTTTTCCTATGGACTTTTTACAGGGTTTAAAACATTGGGGCCCTGAGAGAAATGTGTGTCTGATATGGCTTGAAAATAGCTTTATAAAACCAGGCAGCAGATCTGCATGAGCAGAAAGGAAAGAATCATAGATGTGTAATGCATTGTAAACACTGCTCTTCACTGAAATACTTAATATTAGCGTAGCACTTAGTCAAAGGCAATGTCTAGAGGTGTTCTAATATAAATAGAAATTAATTTAAACTGGAATATTTGACTAGAAACATTCTGAGATATAGAAGACTAGAATTTGGATCAGTACAGGGATGGCTGAGTTTATATCTAGAGATGTGAGCCAGGGTAGATGATGAAACACGAATGTTAGAGAGCTTGGGAGCTGATGGCCAGGTCTGTTCCTACTTTTTAAATTATCTCTTTTTTTCCCTTCAGGATACCTTGACCTGATAAATATAGTAACTTCTTCAGTATATCTGAGACAGAAATACTAACTTTGTAGATAATTCCTTCTCAATGAGGTTTGATTAAGAGATTTTTTTTCATTCTTTGTTTTTCTCAGGCTCTGGAAAGGAACTCAAAGCCCTTGTTTGACGGTGTTGGCATTAATTTTTAGTTTGTCTTTTTCTAATAAGCTATTGAATACTCAGTCTTAATGTACTATAGAATAAAAAACCTCTCTTTTCTTGCTATAAGCTTGGAAATGAAAAATAAGACTAATGGTATTCCAGCCAGGGTATGAAATGTTAGCCTATGCTGGGTTAGAGGTCAATACATAATCTGGCATGCAGCAGAACGTGTTATATTAGAATAGTATTTTCTTCCCCTTCCCAAAGGATTTCATTTCTTAAAGCTGTTGCTTTACCTGTTAAGTCTAGATCATTTAAATGTTATTGCTCTCACCAGCAGAAGGTGGAAAAAATGCTCATATTATTCTGCTGATACCCTCTGAACCTGTTGAAGCAAAATAAGGATGGCACTGATGATCTGTGGTGGTACTGAAAACCTGCAGAAATTTTTTTTCTTATTTATCCAGGTATCTGTTTTACATGAATCTATGTAAGGTCTGCACAAAATTACACATTAACCTAAGTATGTTCAGGAATCAAACTAATGGTGCTTGTGGGAGGGCAATTTTGTTCTTGTGTGGTGTTTTAGTATTTGAAAAGCTGATCCAGTACACACTGGGCCAGATCCTGATTTCCTGTCTACTATACAAAAGGCTGAAAGGAAGTCAGTTTTCCCCCTCGCAAGAATATGTGGTTGTCATGGGCTATTGATCTGAGGTAGTAAAGACAGTCTAAATGCTGGTGCTCAAAAGGCAGCATAAGATCATGGTGTTTCATGGTCTAAAAATTGGTACTTATTAGAAGAAGTCTTAGAGCATCTAAGAGCACCGAGCATCTGTGAGACTGCTGAAATTGGAACTGTCCCAGATGGCCCCGATAGCAGCTGTGGGTGAATGAAGTATATCAATGACACCTCAAACACATTGATCCAATTACAGACGAGCGAGTGAAGTTCAGGCGCAGCATAGTTTCTGTATCTGTTGTCACTTACAAACATTTGAAGAGTTATTTTTGCCCTCTTCCTTTTTGAGTCTACTTTTCTGGGGGGAAAAAATGAACATAAACATATGAGCCAGATAACCTGACAGGGCAGTGAAAGAAATCTTCTCTATTTGAGTACTCTAGTGTGGACTCCTTCCTTTTCAAGGGGTTTGTGTGAATCAACATATATCTGCCTGGAAAGAACAGGATTATGCTATTATATCAACTCTATTGAATGCACCATAACACCTGAGGATATTTCTATCAAGTTGGACAGAGACAATGTAAGTGCCCAGATCTATTGGGCAGTCTTACTTTGCCACCCAAGCCTCCGGGGCATTTCACAGCAGTTTTACAAAAAGAATGTTTCCATACCTAACATACTGACAATTATTTTAATTTGTTTAAATTGGCATAGCCTTGTGGACAGCTTATTTAAAAGCTACACACACTATTATGTGTTCATTCCCTAAAGGTATTTTTACTGCAGGCACATTTGGCATTGAATTAATTACATTCTAAAATGTACTTTTGGAGTCAGCCTAGTTTAGCTGGATGAAAAAGCTTTGTGTGGAAGAAATGGTGATTAGAATCTGGGGTCCATAATGGTTTACAAATGTCCGCTCAAGTAGTCACTTATAGAAAGTGGGCCCATTCTCCTGAAATCAACTGAACTGCATCTTTAAATGCTATTAATGGAAACTGCTTATAGTTGTCCTTAGCATCAGTGGAAGCTCTCAAGCTTCTCGAATAGATCTACATAGTCTTTCTGTTCATTGCAGAAGGGTTTTTTGGTTTTTTTGTTGTTGTTTGTTTGTTTTCTAAATTAATTATTCTTTGCTTTTTTAATTGAGCTTTACATTTTTTAAATTTAGCTCGTATCTTTTTCTTACTGAAATCTATCCTTTCCTAAGTTCCTATTAAAGTACGTGGTGACTCACAACCTTAAACAAGGGAGATAACACCAAAAATCTCTCATGTTGGAGAGGATTCAGTGTAAGCAGTGTGATTCAGAGAGACGTTTCCTAATCTGGTGGCCAGGTAGAGTCACATCATTGCTGTGGCTGAACTCAGATTCAGAAGGGAGTCACAGCCTGGGCAGCATGCCACCAGAAAGCAGTGTGAATTGGGAGGCACTCTGTATAGTTTATTTAGGACACACTGGCTGAGGGCTGGAGCAGTTCTCAGCACTATGTGCATTTTGGTCCTGTATAGAGAAGAAGTATCTCTGTCTGCAGTTTCAGTATATGGACCTGGAATGGTCAGACCCGAATTAGAGAAGGGGACGACAAGGCATCAAGTTGTATTGGCTTTAGCTGCCATGAACTGCACATCTATAGGAAATCCATGCTAACTAGTTTTTTCTGATTTTAGTTGAGAATTCCTGGTTTATAACTTTGTAATCTCTGAGTAATCGTCTTAAAAATTTCTTTTCATAGAGAGGAAAGGGCCTCAAGTTGCGCCAGGGGAGGTTCAGGCTGGGTCTTAGGAAAAATTTCTTTACTGAGCGAGTGGTGAGATGCTGGAATAAGCTGCCCAGGGAAGTGGTGGAGTCACCCTTACTGGAGGTGTTTGAGGAACGTGTGGACGAGGCATTGCAGGACATGGTTTAATGGGCATGGTGGTATTAGTTGATGGTTGGACTTGATGATCCTACAGGTCTTTTCCAACCTTAGTGATTCTGTGATTCTAAAGGTAATGCTGCATTGGTTCAATTCTCCTGTATGCAGTTTTGTGGTTGAAAATTTGACTTCGATTCTCCTGATCAGCTTCAGAATTTGTAAAGTGAAACAAGGTTAACAGTTAAAACTGAACGTAAACACATTGTAAAATAGCAGCCAAAGAAAGCTCTGTCTTTGGAAAATCTTGAGTTGGATTCCCATCATGCTCTAGTCATCTCTATCCTGTCCCACCATGGAAATGTCAGAGCTGCTGAGCTGCACAGTGTATCTTTTCAGAGTTGCTTAGCACAGGTGTTTCTGTAATTATGACACATTTAGAATAAATGTTTTGTTGAATGGTCCTCAAACTCGTACTTCCATCTGTGAGAATGGTACTGATATCACGGTGGTGAGCTGTAATGAAATGCCTTTAGAAAGGAGGGGTGCCAGAAGTAAGTCTAGAATGTCTTGCTTTCATTTGTGTCCCTTCTTACTTTATTTGTAAGAGAAAATACGTCTGGCTTTAATTTCAAGGACAAGATGAATCAATGGAACCTGTGAAAGGCAAGCTAAAAGGGAGCAAAAGAGTGAAAAATACAGAAGTTTTCCACATGGCAAGTTCCCAAATACTTGACTGTTAAAACAAATCAGATGAAAGAAACAAAATTCTCATGACAAATTGAGGTTATGCTAAATAGTACAATGAAAACATCAGCCTAGTGTTTGGCAGCAGTCAAAAAAGTAAAGCAAATGTTAAGGACTACTTAAAGCTTGCTCTAAGAATAAAACAGAACAGATCATGATTGGATAAATGCATGGGTCATCCATGTCTTGAGTGAGTGTGCAGGTATGGTTCCTCTCTTCAAAAAGGATTTATTAAAACTGAAAAGATTTCAGAGAAGGGAGTGTGATTGAAGATATGGAAAGGCTTCCATACATGGTACTGCTAAGCAAGCTGAGACTCTTCAACCTAAAGAAAAAATCCATGACTCAAGGGGCATGAAGGACTATAAAGTCATGGCTGAAATGGAGAACAGGGATAAAGGCCAACATTTGCTTTCTTTTCTAATATGATAACTAGGGGCTATCAAAGAAAGTTAAGGAAAGCCAGATTCCAAACAGACAAAATAAAATAGTTCTTCACACAACAGCTGGTAGATGTATGGAAATACTTATTGAATGTTGTGAGTGCAAAATGTTCATGTGGGCTCAAGAGACTAGATAGAAATTAAAAGGGATTTGTTGTGGGTTACTAAACGGGCAAACCACAACAGTCCCGGAAGACTTCCTGAGTCAAAGAAGGGTCAGAGGCTGAAAGGAAGAGGAATATTAAGGAAGGTGTCATATGATTGTTCTTACTTTTTCCTAGATATCCGCTTGTGGTCCCTGTTGGAGAAATAATATTGAGCCAGATGGATGCTCAGTCTGAATCAATACAGTCATTCTTATTTTCACAAACTATTTATTGGTTGAGGTTGTTTAGAGAGACTGATAGTGGTGAAGATCCATAGCAGTGGCCAAATGTTTTCACTCATGCTTGGAATACTTCAAAACAACACAGTATTTATGGTTTTTTTTTCAGTAGTCTAAATAACAGATGAGAAATATAAGAGTTTGGAGAAACTAAGTAAATGAAGAATGTATTTTCTGGGTGGGCTGTTAGACTGACAGAAATACTCTTTGCTTTTTGTGACACTGCATTTCAAATCTTAAGCACATCAGTATTTCTGAATTAGTAGTGATCAGAGTTGGTTGATATTTGTCATCAAATCAGATAACTTATTATGGAAAATAATGTGTGTAATTGTATATATGTAGTTTGAAAATGTGCATTGAATTGTAGATAAATTTCAACCCCAAGGACTTTACCAAAGACATCTTGAATACAAACTCCTAAAAATATACTTTTGTAAATGTTAAAAATTGCAAGTCACAAGGAACTGTTGTGGAAAAAACCTCGCTAGCTCAGTATAGCAGCATTTATTTGAATCGCCTATATCTGGGTCTGCATTATGTTTTTCTAATGTTTTTAAAAAAACCCAACAAAATAAACCCAAAAAACCTGAAAACTAACGGTATGTCTCATTTCTCCCTTACTCTCAGACTTTACATTTATCATAAAAAATAAAAATTCCAGGCAAGCAATTGATCACATAGTATACAACAATGAACATTGTTCCAGAATTATTTGCTGTCTTAAAAATTTCATTACAGGCAATGTACTGGAGACAAAGCATTCTAGGATGTAGCAATAAAATTGGGGAAAAGATATATTCTAGAAAAGGTTATCAAAACTACCTTTTTTCTAAATTAAAAAAACTTCCAGCTTTGCGAATAATGATTACAATACATTGTGCTCAGTGATTTTTTTTTTTTTTAATTTTTTTAAATAAATGAGGTTATGTCTTCAAACCTGAAAGATGTGTGCTGCCATGCAGCTCCACTCTTGTTGTATTAGTGGGGTGGTTGAGAATGTTACCAACCTTGCAACACCAAACACATACCACTTGGGGAATTCTCAAATGGCCTCTACTTTCATTGCGAAATACTACATTGTCAAACTCTTTATTAAATATATATATAGACACACACACATGTATATTTCTAGATGTGTGTCCCTATCTGTCAGTTTTGCCTGACATCGTGTATTCGGTGAAAACAAGAAAGACCTTGGCGCATAATAAGTAGCTGTAGTCTGAATGTTGGATCAGCAAAAGGAAGATGGAGCCTGGCCTCAGCTTCCTGCTGTATGTAAGACTGGATTTTATATGTTCTCAGACAGTGATATCTAGGCAACTGTATATCACTCACTTAAGCAAGAGTAGGGACAGTCAAGGTATTTATTTAATGATTTCTTCTCCTCCCTTGTTGGAAATTTTGTCCTGCAAACTGTCTTTCTATAAAAATACAGAAATGATCCATGCTACTATGTTGTGCATGAATCTGTAAAATGTCCAGTGCACCCACCTACAGCTAGAATGTGACCAGAATTTGGTATAGTAATTCTTCAGTGTCTGAGTTGGGCAGTATACATGTACTTTCATTATAAATTCTTCAGCAAACATTTCCCCCATCCTTTCTTGTCCCCAGTAGTTATCAGTTGTGCATGTAAATATGCAATTTATTCACTTTCCACATGGTAACTCCAGAGATAGATACTTGATTCTCTGAGAAGGTAGGGGGATACAATACAAAGATCTAACTTGCTAAGGCTGTGAATGAGGTATGATTCTGGGAGTGTTCTTCCAGTCCCTTGAAAGCAGAATACTTTTGTGATCAAGAATCACCTTTATTCTCTAAATGAGAGTCTGTAAGCTGCAACTCAAGATCTGGATTTATTGAAGAACTTAAACCTGGCTGTGATAAGAATCTAGAACCCTTTGTACGTATCTGTTTCCTTTCTCTGCAGTCAGCTGCATCAGAACTAAATTATAATTCACAGGAAATGGAATAATTTAATTATGTTCAATCCTGTGAACTCCAGCGTATCTCATAATTCACCCATTTCACAGAATCACTAAGGTTGGTAAAGACCTGTAGGATCACCAAGTCCAACCATCAACTAATACCACCATGCCCATTAAACCATGTCCCACAATGCCACGTCCACACATTCCTTGAACACCTCCAGTGAGGGTGACTCCACCACCTCCCTGGGCAGCCTGTTCCAATGCTTCACCACTCTCTCCGTGAAGAAATTTTTCCTAATATCCAGCCTAAACCTCCCCTGGTGCAACTTGAAGCCATTTCCTCTTGTCCTGTCGCTAGTCACTTGGGAGAAGAGACCAACACCCACCTCTCTGCAACCCCCTTTCAGGTAATTGCAGAGAGCGATAAGGTCTTCCCTCAGCCTCCTCTTCTCCAGACTGAACAACCCCAGCTCCCTCAGACGCTCCTCACAAGACTTGTGCTCCAGACCCCTCACCAGCTTCATCACCCTTCTCTGGACACGCTCCAGCAACTCAATCTCCTTCTTGTAGTGAGGAGCCCAAAACTGAACACAGGATTTGAGGTGCGGCCTCACCAGTGCCGAGTACAGGGGCACGGTCACCTCCCTACTCCTGCTGGCCACACTCTTTCTGATACAGGCCAGGATGCCGTTGGCTTTCTTGGCCACCTGGGCACACTGCTGGCTCATATTCAGCCGGCTGTCAATCAACACCCCCAGGTCCTTTTCTGCAGGGCAGCTTTCCAGCCACTCGTCCCCAAGACTGTAGCGTTGCATGGGGTTGTTGTGACCAAAGTGCAGGACCTGGCACTTAGCCTTGTTGAACCTCATACAGTTGGCCTCGACCCATCGATCCAGCCTGTCCAGATCCCTCTGTAGAGCCTTCCTACCCTGAAGCAGATCCACACTCCCATCCAACTTGGTGTCATCTGCAAACTTGCTGAGGGAGCACTCAATCCCCTCATCCAGATCATCGATAAATATATTAAACAAGACCATCCCCAAAACTGAGCCCGGGGGGACTCCGCTTGTGACCGGCTGCCAACTGGATTTGTCTCCATTCTCCACATATCTAACATTTCTAAGATTTTCATGCCATGATCAGGACTGGTGGTACTTCTACTACAGATTTGCAGCCTATTAGATGCTTTTGAAGATAGATACCTAGGAACATCCTCTTAGAAAGATGCTTGAATACGGGTGGTTGTGCTGATGAGCACATGCATCCAGGCAGTGGGATCCTGAGCTCGGTGCTTTCCACTTAAGGAAAATCAAGTCTGTAGACATCAAGACAGTAGCCAATCACCACATGACTGGGTAGGGGCTCTCAGCCCCTCTACAGAAGCTGCGTTGTTGTGAAGAAAAAAAATAGTTGCTGATATCTTGAGGTAGAATAAAAGTCAGAACCTTGAGGATACCATAGTTCAAAAGCCCTCTACCGCAGCTCCTGCTGCTCTATTATACAGTGGCAAGGGATATAATGGGTTACATGTAAACAGTGTCAAATGTATAAACATAACCCCAAGTTGTTTATCAGAAATCTCAAGATCATTGTTGTCAACTGTATTGGTGGTCCCAGGAAACCTGCATTTACCTTAAAAATCAGCCTTTCTGTTAATGTGCTAATAGTATCAAGGTTCATAAGATCAACAAGCAAAAATTCTGACTTACATAGCAAGAAGGGAGGGATTCAGCTGGGGTAATATAGCCTGATATTTCAGAGCCTTAAGTATTCGTTTCAAACTTGTGAGTGATACCATCCATTTGCTTTCTATGTCAAAACACTCAAATAATTTCCTATGCCTGTTACAGGTCATCAATTTTTCAGGGAGTGTTCTGTGCTTCTCAACCGGCTGTATTGTTAGTCATAAACTTCCCTTTTCACAGCTGGAGTTCTGTTTTGACCTACCAGTAGATGCAGGGTTTGTGGATTTTTTGGGTTTATTTTGTTATGTTTTATTTTGTTACCAGCCTCTATTGGCTCTTCTCAGTCTCAAGCGAGGAGAGCTGAAGTTACACTGTGTGTGCGTGTACTGTTACTAAACTGCCACATTACATTCTATTTCTGCTCCAAGATCAGCATATGAAGTGATTGAGACATTCCCAAGTGAAATCTGGAATAAACTATTTTGTGTTTTTGGCAAAACTTCAACAATGTGTCCTACAACAACATTACATTGATATGTAGACAGTCTAATAATGTATGATGAGGTTAAATGTAAGAAAACCCAACACCAAAACAAAACAAAAAAACGCCAAAGCCTCAGAAACCTTCTTAGCCGCTGAAATTTTGAAGCTGACTATGTTGACATTTTACACTGGCAGATCACTTGGGTCTTTTTGTTTGATGGAGACTTTACGGTCAGCTGAGTTTATTTGTCAGTATACAAAATGTATTCAAACACTACAGTCAGATGCTTTTACTTTATTTGAATGTGAATGATTTCTTCTCTTTAGCCGTTTGGTGGCTTTTCACTATTATGACTAGAAGTAAAAATAAAACTCTGTTTTCTTATCTGATGGCACAGACCTTTTCATCATACCTTAATTTGTCTCCCGAGTCTAAGCTTCATTCACAGCTAGCATGTTCAATTTAGCCGTGGGCTGAACCATCTACTTTTTTTTTTTTAATAACTGCTATCAATTTTACCTAAAATGCCCTCATATGTATCATTATGTTGTGACTTGGCTTTTCCCTTTCACTTGCTCTTGAAAGTTATCTTTTAGCTGAGGCTTGGGACCTCTGCCTGTCATTGCCCTCCTGAAAAGATCATCTTTGGTTCACTAGCAGGTGATGCCTTATCATGATAATTCAGTCATTTTCATACAGGTTTAAAAAAAACACAAACAACAAAAACCCAATTGAGAAAATTCTTTGGGTTTTTTGTTTGATTTTTTTTTTTTCCCCTCTGATTTTTCTCAAGGGAATAATGCAGATAATTACAGTCACTCTGGGTGATGTCAATGCAGACAGCTACTTGGCTTTATTTCCTCATTTTATTCAAAAATATTACATGTTATTATTAAGGCAGGAAAAAAAACCTGAAGAAAAAAACACTTAAAATGTAATTTAAATGAAGCAAAACTTTTGAGGGTTAGGAATTGTACTGAGCAACTCATTGTTCTGTAACTAGCCAAACTGAATTCAGTGATAAAACTTTAATGTAGTGTACAGTTTTAAGTAGCCTTATTTTGTAGCACAGCACCTTCAGAGCAAACTTTGGAAAATGAAGGTTTAAGGTGAAGTTTCATATAAATGTAATACTTCTGCCTCTCCTTAGCTATATCAGCAGTGGACAGCAGAAATGCAGCTGCAATTGTACTGCACTTGCAGCTTTAAGTGTAAGAATACTTACAATGAATTGGCTTTAGGAGAAAAGCTTTCGCACAGCCAAGACTGCAGTGTGCAGAGGCTGTGAGCTGAGGCAGTGCTTTCCTGAACTGATGTCCATGCAACACAGTGCAGCATCCACACAGTGTGGGAAAGCAGACTGAGGTGAGAACAGGGTGTGAAGTACACACACAGCAGATGGATTCCCTGTGTAAAGACTGGAGTTTTGCATTTTGATCTATGCTATGTTCTAGTTTCTGTTCCATGAGAGTCAAATTAGAAGTCTTCAGACTGAAGCATCTCAAGAAAGACAAAGGAAAAGAAAGGCTAGGCTCTCACAGCTTTCTTCAGGAAAACTTTTCTGTGATACATGGGGCTACTTGTCCTCATGGTTACCATTGCCCCAAAAGCTAACACTGTGCTGCACCTGCGTGGATCTAATTTTCCCCAAAGTTGTGTCTAAGTAGACAGTGGGGAAGCAACAGCTCTCCCAGATGCTGTCCGGCTCATTTTTAACAGTACTAACAGAATAGGGGGAGAAGTTTGCAGTGAGCACTAATTTTGCTAAATAAGTTTCCTCAAACAGGCTTCTAGGAGCTCTGCACAAATATCTTGATGAAAGATATCCCTTGAAAGAGGAAGAAAATAAATCCAGGGCTCCTATATTCATTCTCAAGTGTCTTTTCAAACAAACCAAAACTATATAGCAAACGCAAAATCCTATTAAGAGTAGAGATGACTGAAAAGATATGTTTTGATGTGTTTATTAAATGAACGCGCCCCCTCCCCCCGAATGTTACAAGTAGACATATGTTGCTATCTTTTAATCCTTGATTAGATGATCTCTTAGTCCTTGTACTTACTGACTTAAAAATGAATTACTATGTGGAGACTCTTGTATGCTTTTGTCAGCTGACTTCCGTCTTCTTCTGTCATCTGAATGCTTGTGGGAACAAAAAAACAGAGGGGTAAAACAGCAGCAGAGACAAATTTGTTGAGGCATCCAAATGCGAGTGCATGCAGAATCCGTCTCCATTTCCCTTGCATGCTGCTCAATGTCATCTTTAAATGCTGAAAGTCTCTCCTTAAGTATAGCGCTTCTGAATAACGACAGGTGGATTGTGTCTGTCATCTTTCTTGATAAGCACAGTGATGGAAAACAGTGTATGTATTGGGGGCAGGGAGTTAGGGTACTTGTGGCGCACTAAGAAAAACAATAGTTTTCTGGCATCTTGACAGAAAAAGATAACAAACCAATTTCATATTTGCCAGCTGAGAATTATAGGCTTGGCCAGGAGTAATATAAGTATCAACTTTTTAATTTGCTGTGTTTTCAGATTTTCTTTTTTTTTTTTGTCTCCCAAAAAAAGAAACTTCTAGCAAACACTTGAGGACATGCAAGAGAATTACACTTTTAATATTATAGTGCTCATTATTTTAATTAATGGCTGCAAGAAGTTGCTCTGAGACGATTTTTTAAACTTCCTGAAATGATCGTTAATATTTGATGAGAGGAAGAACACTATCTCCTCAAGTAATGAATTGGTGTGTTATGAAACCATGTATCTGGCATGCTTCTTGGGCAAAATGCATTCATTTCTTTAACTCACACTGCTCCCAAATGACTGTAACCTCCAGTTAAAGCTATGTTTTCTACCTGCACAATACTAAGCTATTGCCTACTATTTTATACCACTGCCACACCTTTTTGAAGTGGAAGCTGGCTGGTTTAAAACATCCCCTAATTTTGAAAAGTTGATGTTATTAGGCATGTAGTTGAAGGCATTTGTGTGTTCTAGAATAACTTGGGCAATGAGCCTAGGACATTGAGCCGTATACTGGAGGCACGAGCATATTGTAGCAGGCAGCTGTCTTCTGTGGATCAGATGGAGGCAGGATGAAGATCTGCTTGGCTGACTTAGTATGTAAGCACAAATGCCTTTGAAAATATTAGTCCTGTAGCTGCGCATGTTGAATCCTTGCAGTATATGCTAGCTATTGCATTCATAACCAAATAAGTCCAGGTAGAATTTCCAAAATATATGGACTCATTAAGGCTCTCAACTGCAAGTCATATGGGTTTGTTTGCTTTTGTGTTTTAGACTGGTTTGAGTGTGCTGCACAAAAAAAAAAAAAAAAGCAGTGACCAGATTCTGCTGCCTCTTTTCACCGTTCAGGTGTTTTTTCTGTCCTTTTCTGTCTTCTTTTTTTTTTTTAAACTTTTCATATTGCTCAGATGGTACTGTAGGGAGGTCTTCAGTCTCTCAGATCTCCAGTATCTGCTTCAGTGTTTCACCTTTGTCAGATAGTCCATTGTCTGCCTTATTGTCTATTCCCTTCTCTATATTCTTTGTTACCTGTTGAACCAGCTTTCTTAGCGCTCTTTCTCTGGTTTTCTTCCCTTTTCTATAATGCATAATTCATTTTCTGTTAAAAAAAACAAAAAAACCCAAAAGAAATCCATGAAATAAACAAGCATTTTGTTGGTGGATTAGGCAGTATAGCTGTCTTGCTCAAAACCTATAAAGAGAATAGCTGATTTCAGTGATCATATATGTGGTAGGAAATGCAGGCATGGACCCAGATCATAAAGTCTTCCTTCAACATTGGCAGCTGGATTTTGCCTTTAAGGGATGGTGAAAAAAAAGCATAAAGTATACATACTGTTAATGTGTTACGAGTTGACCAAGAGAAATATCCATGCCCCAATTTATCAGTCGAGAAAAGCAGCCAGGTTCTTTTCAGATTCAAGGTGGTATCTGGGTACCCAATATAGAGAACCTTGAAAAGGTATCCAGTTCAGAAGATTAATCAGTCCGGTTAACTTGGGCATCCAGATTCTGTGCTACCCAGAATCTGTAACTGTTTTCAAAAGTAATCTGGGTACACTTTGTTATTTTCAGTATTTCCTATTCATTCAGGTCTTTAAAAATAAACCTTCATTTTAAATTAATTAAATTAAGGTTCACAAGGCAAAAATAAAGAAAAATATTAATTTATTGTTGTCCTGTTTTAATAACAAGATTTCTTTGTTTGTATAAAACACGCAAGTAATGCCTGTACCAGATAAAAGGCATGAATTTCAGAATATCTGAAAATTAGTGTAAGAATGATCTTTGATAATTCTACAAGTTATTTTGAGCTAATAAGTTATGGTTGGCTTTTTGTTACTGCATCGGTCTCAGTGGACATAATTAATAGTGAAGTTGTTTTTCATTTTTAATAAGAATATTTTCTAGTGCCCCTGAAAGTGGGCATAATTTTTCTAATTAATAATTCTTTGTTTTAAAAAAAAAATCAAATATAATGGCCACACTCTGCATGACTGGAAGGCAGCTGCTAAGCATACTGTGAAGTCATATCTCAAAAACACTATTCTGAATGAAATTCTAAGCTGGTATAAACAGGCATAACTTCATTAAGTTCAGAGGAATTACATTTGCCTGCTGAAGTCTTGAAATGGCCTTTATTATCATTCAAGATATTAAGCATAGCAGTAAGTCACTGACTTCCGTGCTTTCAAAAAGCTTTTATAGCTTTTGAATGTACTGTAAACAAGAGTGGGTTAGATTGTCAATTTAAAATGATCTAATGGCACCATTTCAACAGAGGTGTGTTATTAAGCAACACAAAGAATCTTTGAGGCTATGCATCTAACTTTGGAGTCATCTGTGTCTTTTGTTGTGTGACACGATGCAACTAATATAGAGATTAATTTTGCTAATTACGTGAATAAAGGAAGTGTGGTGGGGGAGGCAAAAGAATATTTCTCTTTCATTTAAATCTATCACTAACAAATGTTCTTTTAGGACTGTAGTTTTCTCAGCACTTTAGGAAGAACTGTTTTTTCTCATTGGTGATTTGAAAAGCAGGGTAAGACAAAAAAATACCTTATCCATTAAGGAAGACATCATTCCCCTCCCCCTGCCCCATCTCAATCTAAGGGTGTAGATTTACGCTGTCTGTGTGTAAATCAGTAACTGGTTACCAAGTCATCCTTGCCTGATGTGGCTGGCTTTCCTTATCTTTTGGAATTCATTCTTTTTGCGGGGAAAAAAAAAAAGGCAGTTGGAACATTTCAGGGAGTAGAAATAAAATCTTTGTCTTGCCCCATTCCAATACCTGTTCAGAATGAAACATAATTTTTTTTTTCTCCTCTCAAATTTCTTGGTGTTGAATGTTTTCTGTTCTACATGCCTGAGGTGTTACAGGTGGTATTACCTGGTCTAATGACTGTCTTAAGTTCAGGCACCACACTGAGCTAGCAGAAATCTCATGGAAGGCGTGGACAGATGCACTCTCTGGTCTCTTGAGGCTGTATATTCACCGTGCTATGATCACAGATGGAAAAGTACTAAGTGTTCTGGAAAGCTGCTCTCTGTGATAGTGTCAGCTGATTCTAGAAACAGCAGCTTCAGTAGCCCTGAAAGAGGCCGTAATTGAGCAGTTTCCAGCCTAATGTGACAGGCTTGAGATATGAAAAGCCTGATGCATTTGGAACAAATCTTCCTGAGAACTATCAGACTGACTGGTTACTTGAACCTGACTGTATTCAAACCCCTGGCAGTTCTCCCAGCATCGGTATTCAACATACTATACAGGCAGTCTTCCCTCTTGTCTTTGTACCACTGCAGTAGGACATGATAAAGTTCATGTAGCTGTCATTGTAAACAGATGTGAATTACATGTAATTGTCCGTTTTACCAGTTTATAACATAATAGCCTGATACATAGCCCACTGATGTGAATCTCTCCATTGACTGTAATGGATTTTTGATCAGACCCAACAAAATAAAGAAAGTAGACAGAGAGATGAAAGAACAAAAGATGAAAAGCAAGTGAGTTTAAAGGTAGCAGAAGAGTCTCTGCTGATGTCTGAGTGTTGAACTATAGAAAACCCTCACTGAGTGTCCTGCATGGGTTCACAACTGTGCAATATTTACTGAGTACATTTAATCAAATGGATTTAAGTATACATAATCCATTTACAAAACATTTACAACTATTGGGTAAATTGAGCTCATTGTTTGTATGGTTGTCTCTGCAATCAAACTGTAATCATGTGTAAACTGTGAGCAACCATGTGCAGTTCATATGCAATTATTTACAAACTGGTTTTGTGAAATCCAATTGTATTACAAGTGATAATGAACTTCAGCGTGTAATAGGGTTTTTTAACATCTTTAAAATGCTTCAGTGCCTTTCTTCCTATTTTAAGCCCTTCTGAATTTAAAAATATATTAACATATACTACACATTTCAGGACTACCTTTCATTTAGTGATGAAGTTCATGCCACAAAATACAGTGCCTTGCCATAACCTGCTTTTTTCATGCATACTTAATCACTTCAACTCCAGCTCAAATCTGTAGTTTGTATTGTAATTCAGAGTAGCATCTCTGTGGGCTGACAATACAGCTAGAGCAGCTTTAAGCTATACTACTTTCTTTTCAAGGCTGCTAAAAGGTGTTTATTGTTTGCCTCCCTAACAATCCATAAGCTTTTGAACCTTGAACAGTAAGTCAGCATAGCTTTGCAGGTGGTGAGAAATGAAAAATAACATTAATGCTATTTCTTTTAAAATTCTTCTTTCTAGTTTCTCTGAGAAGCAAGTCACAAAAACTTCATGAAGTTGTGAAGCCATATGAAAGTTTCATTACTATACTGTTGAGAGGACCTCATTAGTCTCCACTTTACTGTTTGCACATAACTGCTTAAAACTTTTATGCCACATCACCACAGTAATGTGTCTCCAGCCCATAAACATATAACCATGCTCTGTGATGGGGCTTCTTTACCATATTTTCCCCATGCCTCATAAAAAAGAGCAAAATTCATGGCCTTAGCCTTATGTAACAATATCATAGTTTTCACTGACATTTTGTGTACTGTAGATCAGAATGTGGTAGGCAGGCGTCGGAGTCATAATTTTGGAAAGGATACTTCTACGGGCATAAATTCTGAGGTTCCTTGAGACTCTGTCTTCTGTAAGCTGCTGAAGCTAGGTTAATGAGCTAGCTTTTTCCTTCCTGCACAACCACCTCTGCTGTAGCAAACAGTCCAAAGATGTAAGAGAATAAGCAGCTTTTTTTCCCCGCAAGAGTCAATGAGCTGCAGAGTTCTACAAAGAACTGTTTTTCCTGTCCTGGGAATAATCACCTCCACTAAGAGAGAACTAACAGAAGAGATTGTGGGGACCAGGAGAGGAAGAGGGGAAAAAAATATGCTAAAGCAGGGTCGGAGAGAATACTGGTAAATGCTACATGAGAAAAGGGAGCCAAACCCATCCCGTTATTAAAATACTTAGAAGATAAAGCTATTCCTAGTCTGAACTTCCTCATTTAAATAGTAGGGTTTTTTCCCTTTCATGAGCATATAAGTTCATTCAGATTCTTCCTGAAAAAATTTTGTATGATCTGTCTTCAAAGAAAAGTGTCACAGGACAGTAGTCTGCTGCTAGGGAAAAGATGTCAAGGTGAAGACTGGTCATATATCATCTCTAATGCTGAGGCACAAGGATTTCAAGGGGGAAGGTATTTATCATGTGATATTGTTCTATTACAATGACTCTGTATTTCTGTTCTGCCAAGTGATTGATGCATGCTGTGTGTAATCATTCTTTTAGTGCACTAGTATGTCAATTGTTCACTGTAGCGTTGTTAAACAGCTGCATTCAGATTGACTGCAACGAAAGGCTCGTGTGGGTTTCAGCCAATCTGAAAACAGCACATCATGAAAATGCCAGCACACAGGTTCAGTATTTATTCATTAACAGACAGTACAAAAATACTAGATTATCAATCACACTACTGAACAGCTTCCCTAAAAGCTTGTAATAAAGATTATTTGACAACATGGATGGGCAGCTTGTGTGAAACATAGAAAACAATGTACATTAAGTAACTGCAATATATGTGTAGCTTGAGCTTCACTTGAGGAAGTATGTGGAGTGTTTTAGAGTGCAGTATCTGCCCGGGCCACTGTCAATAGCTGTATTCCAGCCCTGCCTCTTCTCTGAGCAGAACACAGGATAATTCTGGTCCCAAAGTCACATTAGTAGAGCAATATGACACATGTGACACAGCATTTGTTGTCACAGTCATGTGCTAATGTGTTTCACTGGTGGTTTGGGGTTTTTTTGAGGGAAACAGGCTTACATCCTGCTGATGAGACGCGAAGGTGGAGCTAGCACTGAACTATCTGCATCCCACAGATGCACCTGATAGCTAGAGGGTGTTACGGTGAACTCCTAGTCAGTCTATGTAAATTCTCAGTGATGTCAATAATGATGATCACGTAAGTAGCCCAAGAAGCTACTTATTTATGTAAGTTTTCCTTCATTATGAAGTAGAGAAAAATATATCGGAGAAGAACTTATCTAAACCTTGTTTATCTAAACCTTGTTTATCTAAACCTTGTTTATCTAAAAGATAGGCTATTTTTCTCATGAACAAACATGATGAAGTGATCCTGATTTCTGTGTGTGAGTACGTTTATTCATGTCTTTGAGTGTTTGTGGAAATACTTACTAGTCAAAGATTTATTTGCAACCTAGAGTTAGTACCGAACTTTTGTCATGTTTTTGCTAGTACCCATAACTTTGGAAACAAAATATATTTATTTCAAGTACTCATTGATATTAATGATTTAACATTAATATTAAATAACACCAAAATTTCATAATACACAGGTGTTTTTATGACTATATGAGAGACTATGTAAATATGATTAAGATCCTCCCAATTAGATTGGAATCAACTACATACACTTGTAGAAATACCTACACTTCATTGTTTTTATTCACTAAGCTATAACTGTACCTAATACTGTGGAACAGGGTTTTTTTACAGCTTTGCGTACATTGCTGTGGAAAATCTTGATTTGTGATTTTTACCTTCCCAAGATATGGTTGGTTGAGATTTGGGACTTTAGATAAAAATGCTGTCAGCACACTTTCGGGGGATGGTGGAAGAATCATTGAACAAAAATTGTGTATATAATACAGAGTATAGCTGAAAATGAATCTGAAGGGAAGTGAAGCAATTTTATTCCCTCCTCCTTGCATCAGCTTCACTGAGTTTTTACTTCAAGCCATATTGTAATTGTTAATTGTTACCCCATAGCGCAGACTTCACTGCTCCACTGCGCACATGAGACATTGCTCTGAAGGCATTGCCTGGACAAACAATCTGGCATGTAGTGGGAATGCATCCGTTGCATCCTTCTTTAAGAAAAGGAAGAATGCCTTCCTTTCTGTAAGTTAGTGACATTTTTTGGCTGGTCCTGGATATTAGTAGTTTAGCTACCACATACTTTTCTCCTAGCAAACAGTCATCAAAAAAAGAGGCTACAGAGAGAGGCTTTTTAGGGAACTGTACTGTGGTTTCCAAAACCCACTTAGCAGGGAGTAAAAGCTAGGGTGAAATGTTTCTTTGCCTTTACTGCCAAAGTAAGGACCAGCTACATTTTTGCCTTGTGTAAAAAATCGTGCACTGACTACCAGAAAACTGAAATGCGTGTATTTCATTCCATTTAGAAGTGACCTTGCTAGAGAGGGCTTGAAATCTAGCAAAATATGCATTTCTGTCATCCTTAAGAGATACTGCTCTTAAATAATTTGATTGTAATGGAGATAATAATAGGAAAATGATTTGAATCTTTGCTTTTGCAGAGGTATATTTGACTATTATTCTGCCTTTCTACATCAAGAACTCTTTCAAAAGTAATATGTAGAATGGATTGTTAGGGAAACAAGGTCAGTTTATTTTATTTCAACAGCATATTCAAACAGATAAGCTGATACAACTTCTGTAATATTGCTCCTTCTGTCCCATTACAAGGAAGGAGATAGTAAATTTAGGTTAGGTTTTTCTGTAGGTAGTGGCTTTTTTTGAAATGTAGTGCACTTCATTCCTTTATAAAGTTTGGAAAACATTTGAAAACACTTAATCCACCTTTTAATTACATAAATTAATTAGATACAGTAATTAAGATACAGCAAAAATGCATTTTGGACTTTCAGGCTAGATTGAAAATGCCATGACTCAAAAACTCAAAATCCTGTATATACTCACTTAGACCTCAGATTTCTTCCAAAAATTTTGGTATGTTCTCTTTTTACAAGTTAACTTTGTTCACAGTAAGAATCATCTGTCTATGAGACTCTTGCTTAATGTGGGATCAAGCGCCTTCTCTCCTGCTGTCACTGTAAAGCATAAACTCTAGATTACATGCAGCTTTGCATTACTGACCTAGCTGCAAGGTGCCACCAAAAAGGTGATTGTCTATTCCCCAGCCTTATCTTTAAACCACATTGTTGTAATTATGTGAATTCCTGGGCTGTGGAATCAGGTAAAAATATGCGCAACTGAAAAACTTTTGTTTTAAGACTTGTTGTCAGTTAGATGTGTGAATCATAGTTCTGGAAACTGGGACTGTCCTTTTGGCAGCAGGCCACATTTTTAGAAGATTAAGAAATAATGAAATATGTCACTTTATTCTGCCAGAATGTTTCAGAGCAGCTTTGGGTGCAAATTAACATCCTTCTTGTTTATTTCTACTTTGTTAGTGGAAGGTGTAAAGTGTCATAAAGTAAATGAGACTCAGGTCTTTGGGTCAAGCTGAAGATTTCGTTAGATACATTACATAGCTTCGTATTTTTCATCTTGCTTTTTCATTGTCTCATGCAGAGATGTTGAGCTTCTAACTTTCTGAAAGAAGGGTATTCTTGTACTATTGTTCACTTCCCTATATCTTTGCACAACAGATTTTCAGTCCCACTGGGCTGGCACCAATTGCAAGAATATGTTACTTACATTTATTTTTTGTTTTACCACATGCTCTCTCAGGAATTTTCAAGCTTGCAAGACTATGAAACTATAAAAATGAAAAAAGATTGGGAGTTTTAGGCTGCATCAAACATACTTTTCATGGCTTATGCTCTCTGAAAGTCATGCACAATCAGGTTTCAGACAGTGCTCAAATATATCTAGAGTCAGTATTATACCGTTGACTCCCTTATCAGCTGTTATAGTCCCAGGGCTGGGAGAAGAAGGCCACATCTTTTTGCTCATGCAGACATCTAAAAATGTTGGCTATTGTGGGATTTCATTTACATCACGCCGTGGAAGAACAGGCAGCCTAGAAAAATAGATTTGTTTTGTCCATTGGCAAATTACAGTTTTGTCAATTTCTCTGGGAACTTTTGACTTACTGTTTCTGTTGCTCTTTCAAAAAGAGGATGAGTGCTCTCGTGTTGGCATTTTCTAGACCATTACACCAGAAGTCAAAATAAATGCAGGGAGGAGTAAATCTTGCTTTCCCATTGGAATAGAGTTGATGATTCAGACCGGAGTTTTCGAACTCAAGAGTTCTTTGTAAGGGGCAGGACAGCATTCATATTGTTGCAGTGATAGGAGTGAGAATCTGCTTACTTTTAGAGGGATGTTTGCCAGAGTGAGGTCTAACCCTCAGCATCTGAACTGGCTACTTGGAAAGCATATTTAGATGCTCAAAGTCAAGCACTGGTTTTCTCCTGAGTCCTCATTTCCACTAGACTGTGTGATATGCTTGGAACGTAAATAAAACACGTTTTGTATATATTAAAGAACACTTCGGGGATGGGCTGTTCTAGAGAGTGTGGAAGATGTATGTAACATGGTGGTGCACGCTACTGAGATGAATCACTTGGGTGAAGCTCACCTCTGACCTGAGGACAAACACACAACCTGTGTCCACTGCTTAGGCTCTCTGTATTTATACAGAGAAGCATAGAGAGAGGCTGTATCTGGATTGGCTGCAGTATTTGAAGGAGAGCAAGTTAGAAACAAGACCTTGGATCACAGAATCATTGAATGGTTGAGGTAAGAAGGGACCTCTGGAGGTCATCTTGTCCAACTCCCCTGCTCAAGCAGGGTCACCTAGGACAGGCTGCCCAGGACCAGATAGCTTTTGAATATCTCGAAGGATAGAGACTCTACAATCTCCCTGGGCAACCTGTGCCTGTGCTCGGTCACCCTCACAGTGAAAAATCAGTTCCTGATGTTCAGGTAGAACTTCCTGTGTTTCAGTTTGTGCCCATTGCCTCTCGTCCTGTCACTGAGCACCACCGGGAAAAGCCTGGCTCCATCTTCTTTATGCCCTCCCTTTAGATATTTATATACATTGAAGAGATCCCCCCCTGAGCCTTCTATTCTATAGGCTGAACAGTCCCAGCTCTCTCAGCCTTTCCTCATGTGAGAGATGCTCCAGTCCCTTAATCACCTTAGTGGCTTTCTGCTGGACTCTCTCCAGTCGCTCTTTATCTCTCTTCTACTGGGGATCCCATTACTGGATACTGGATTCCCATGTTTAATTCCCATCTTTAAACCTGTTTTCATATATGTTATGAACACTTTTTTTTTTTTTCCTCAGACACACATATACGCATTGTTTTCAGGAAAAAATCTAAACATCCCCATGGAAAATGGTCAGTGAGCCCACAGCTTCCAAGAAAAACATACAGTTTTTGTTATGGTGGTTTGGAAACAAAAGCCCAAACTAATTCTAGCTTGAGCACTGGGTCTTCATAAATGAGAACAGTTTATATAATGGCAAACACCCCAATTTTTACAGAACCTGTACCCCTGCTACAATGGAATTCTGGACAATTTAATAAGCATTTGATGTTATAACAGATCAGTTTGAATCAATGAAAAAAACTTTAGCATTTTTCTAGACGTATAGATTGAGCAGCACTATTTATCTGTCTCTTTGGTCTGAGTACACTAATGCCTTTTCCATCTGATAGGAACGCTTTTAACAGTTGTTCTAACTTTGGGGGCAAAAAATCCTCTTAAGACTCTCCAGTGGTATCTTCAACAGCCAATAATTAACTTTTTTTTAGTGAAAATCATTGTAATGGAATTGACCTTTCCCTGTAGCAATATGTTCAATCACTTCCATCTGTCAAAATCTCTTTGCAGGATCTTAATTAATGGTGAAAAATGGTTGCTCCCCATGTCAATGAGTTATTGAGAATCCCAAATACCTGAGCGCTTCATAACATTCTGGCAGTACAAAAAACCCCCAAACCCTCCAAGATGAGGACAGATTTCCCGGGGCAAAATCTGGAAAGCAGTAGAACCTCTATCTTCTCCCAGTTGATCTTGAAGCCAGAAAATAATGTAACATCATCAGTCTTCCTCAGCAGGCTAGGAACTCATGAATCCAGCTTTCCAAAGAGAAGTTTTGCAGCAACATGGCCACATTCTTTCAGAGAGCTGTGTGAATTACATATATATGAAAAGGGCTTATTCTTTTTCTGCCACCCACATCCTAAAACCACTAGTGTTAGCAGGAGTAGTAACTGGACTGCTGCCACAGAATTGTAGTGGCATCTGTCTTCAATAGTCAGCTGCACAGATCCTCCCTATATCTTGTTGCCTTTTAAGCAACGTATGTTTTCTCTGGAGGGAAGGCACAAATTCAAGGATAACTCGCATCTTCCTCTTGAGCAGCCGACCGGCTGAGCATTAGCTTGGATATATCTTGGCCACAGAGAGTGAGCATTAAAATCATTGCTTAGACACCACACCTACAGGGCTAGATGGGCACCATAAAGCAGGAAGGATTTGTAGTGTACGAGGACTGCATGTTTTCACTGTCTCTTTGAAAACTCCAAGCAAGAAAATTTCTTCCTGAGTTCTTTGAATATGGCATGTCACTTCCATGGATGGTGAAGTGTAGATTCCACAGAGCTGTCTTCAGTGTTTTGCTTTTGCTTATCGACATTAAATGGTAAATCCAATATGTCCCTTGCTTACATTTCTCTTCCTGCAGAGCAGGTCATATGACTTACAGCTATTTTAATACCAGGTGCTGCTACCCAGCTTTCTGGTATTTCATTGTCCTTGTATTTAAGCTAAGACTACTTAGACTTTCACAGCTGCTTACAGACATTAGTCAAATAAGAGTTCTTATAGATGCCATCTACACAAGTAGAAATATATTTCCAAGTTCTAGTACTGGAATGATTCTGAACCTCCACAGTGGCTCTCGGCAATACTCAGATGCAGCTACTGCCATATGTACTGAACATTCTCACCATGTGAAAGCACAGCAGTTATAATGCACTCTGCTTTCAGGTGTGGTTGGTGGTTTCACTTCCTTCTCATTATCCCTGCTAATACCCTCTGTTCTCAACTTCAGGCACGTTACAGCAGGCTCAGCCATTGCTGCTAAAAGGTGGCTGTGCACTGCATTTGTATCTCAGTTCACAAAAGTCAAGCTGATAGTGTAACAAGACAGTGAGGAGGGTTTAGTTCAGACCCAATTTTAGTTATTGAGCAAATAGCAGCAATGCTGCCAGGCTTCATTACATTGCAGAGACAGATGGTCTGGACTGAGAAACCAGCAATTAATGTACAATGTGTTCTTTGTTGGCACTTACTACAAAGGAATTTTTTTGTATGTATAAACTGTCTTAAAGTTTATTTTGTTTTGTGACTCTAGTGTCTATATGAAGCTGGAGGGAAATAATTCCATGTAGGCATTAAGTGAAGAAGTCGTCCTCTTTCAGCTTTCATTCAACATTGTAATGACTGAACATAATTTTTAAATTTTGAAATACTCTTTGTTATCGTAGTCAAATCTCCCTAAAGTATCATCTGCATTAAAATGAGTTCTTTGCCCTCTAGTATTCCTGCTAAATTGTGAATTTTATAATTTCATCAGGAAAAAAAATTTCTCCTTCCTGCATGATAAGTAGAAATTTAAGACATCAGGGTGAATGTGTGCATTTGGTCCACATGCTTGCCTGGGTGAGTATCACTTAAGTTTTGTACTCCACTGACCAGCTGAGAACTTGGCTCATTATTTTTATTCTTCAGTTCTATTACCAGAACCCTGATTCATTCACTAAATAGAATCCAACATGAAATGAGCCAGATGTTTGAGTCAAAACCATGCCTGGTTCCTTGACTATGCCCCAACTATTTTATGTCTTGAATGCAAGTTCTTTTGGTTAGAGCTGTATAATTTCAGATATCATTCCCAAACCTGCAAATCAAAAGGCACCAACTTTTCAGGATTCCTGTTAAAGCCAGAATGCCTGTGGACGTGAGTCAATATATGTCTGTTGCTTTTTGCCAAATTCAGGCTATTTGAAGGAGAGGTGATGATCTGTGAAACGCGTTTCCTATTAATGCTCCTGCCTCATTTACTTGATAGTATCAATTCTTCCAATGAAGTTGGAAGATTTTTAACTCTGCCTTTGAGGTATTTGGGAACTTATTTGATCAGGATGGTAAGCCTCAGATACTGAGGACATAAATATGTGATCATGTAATCAGAGTCTGCATCATGAGCAAGAGATGAGATAATGTTCTAGGATTAATTTTCTGAGATCTCTCCCTTTCCCTCCAACCTTATTTTTTTTCTTTTTAAAATTGGGTTTTATATATGCAGTAGAGAAGGACATACAGATAAAAGGTTGGACCATAATTATAAGCTATTATAGATAAAAGTCCAGTTTTCCATTCAATAAGGCAAATTTCCTTGGGCAAATTCTTCAACAACACAGATGCCACCTCTTTTATACCACACTTACTTGCACTGGCTTTTGTATGAAAACCACTGTTAATACAAGTAGGAGTTACTCTTTTGTAAACATTTGTTTTGCAGTCCTCAGATTATGTTATATGGTATAGCACTGGAAATGTTCTTCCTAGTATCAAGCATTTTTCAGCTGAATTTCCTCACTATCAGTCTATGGCTATCTTTCTAAACTATAATGACTGTTGTATAATAAACAGAGAAATATATTTAAGTACTCATTGTTGGTAGATGCTGCTGATACGGTGGCTTTTCTGACATTGCTTGTATCATCTAAGATTTTGGGAGGGGTTTTTTTGTTTGGTTTTTTTTTCCAATTAACAGCTCAAGAAATTCTCAGCTTTTCTTCTTTTGTCTTTTGTGGAAAAAGAAATGTACCTGAGTGCCAGACATATGTTACTGTAGTGGTGTTCTTCAGCTCATGTCATGTTGTTCATTGTTTCATGGAAAAGATGCATTTTGTGTCTAGGAACTGTTTCTTGTATTATTTTTCTTTTTTTTCCCCCTCTAGCCCTTTCTCCAGAAAGGGGAATATACATACAGAACATACATAGTTCTGTATGTTCTTCATACAGAACTCCAACTCTTAAGCTTCTAAGAAAGCATTTAAACTTCTTTGAGTAATATAATTTTCCACTTACTTGCTCACTTGCTGTCCTGTTTTATAATAGCCTGAAATAAGAAATAAGAGCAACAGCATGAGAATTATCTGGGTTGAGATGCTCTATTTCAACCAGCAGTGTATTCCCTTCGTCCCTCCCCCATACACACAACGAACAATAATGACAGAGCAATAGCTAGTTCTTGGGATACTTCTGATGCTCAGAATACAGTTCTCTGTGAACACTAATGAATTAATCAGTCCTGTAATAATCTCACATATTGGACAAAATATATTTTCCACATTTTATACATGGAGAAAAAGGAGACAAAATAGGCATTGACGCGTAAATGAATCTAGCTAAGCTATCCTCACAGATACCTCACTGAAAGTAAATATTTGTCTTTACTTCTTTTCTACATTATGGAAGTATTTGTGGTTCTGTGCAGCCCCTGGCTTAAAACATAACTTCAGGATTGTGGGAATTTATGGTTGTCTGCAGTGAAGCCTTCTAGGACTGATACTATCTACGAGGTCTCAAAGACATCTATTCTGTTTCCTGCATATGGAATAGTAAATATCTGGCCTGGCACTAAACTACTTGGAGACATCCACATTTATGAGCAGTAGCTCTATTTTAAAGTATTTCCCTTAATTCCAGAATCCAAAGCCCATGAAAATATTAATTACACTGTACAATCCTCTTAAAACATTTGCTAAATGAAAAATTTCTTTTCTATGCAGAATGAGCCCTTAACTACCTTTACTGGGGCTAAATCCCTTGCACTTGAATGTTCAACAGAGCACAAGGCAGTAAGAAATCGAATAGTAAGTGCCTTTTTCTCTCTAATGACACTTCAGACATTAGTCTGTCTTTAATCTTTTGATCTTCAGCCCACACTACTCAGTGATTTTTATACTGAATCACAGATTGAATTCAGTGTTTAAAACATGTGGATTTACTTTGTATAAAGAAGTTGAAAATTGTCATTGGAGTGGTTTATTCACAAAAAGCAAAACAAGATGCCTAATGTAAAGAGTTTCCACTTCATTCTCTTGGTAGAATACGGCTATTTCCCACGTCTCGGATCTCTCTTAGATCAGCAGGAACATGCTAAGCCTGATTTGAGTGGATATGATGGGAGAAGCCAAACTGGGAATGGTAGTAAGCACCTAGTGATCTGTATATAATGTCAAACCACCTGGTTAATATGGAATAAAGACAATAGGGACTTGCAGGTTAAATGGCCCTTTTCCCCAGGTTTAGTGAGCTTTCTGTCTGCTTTCAGTGAACAATGAAATAAACTTAAAATGTGTGGATTCTGCTCAGTGGTACATGCTTGTCCTTTTCCCATCCTTTTGTAGGTTATTTGCAGTTACTATTTGTTATTACTCATATTAATTACTGATCAACTCTAGTTACCTGTTGTGTTCCCCCAGCACTATCTGACAAAAATCAAACCCAAACTGGCTTAATGATTTCGTATTGGGATTCAAACTCTCTTTTTATGCCTAGGGCAGTCAGCAAAGAACAAGATCTCTCTGGATTATCTGGATGACTGAGAATCACTTTCTCATTACAGACTAATTTACTATGCTGGAATCTCAATATACTCTGTTTTACTACCACTGCTTTATGTAGTGGTTGGCAGCAGCATTAACTCAGCTGTTGCCATTTGGAGTGTTTGCCTCATTGATAAAGGCAGTAATTCAGTGCTATGAGCAGAGCTCAACTCTGTGCTCTAACATACTGCAGCCCAAGCATGAGGAATAGGCTGTGAGAAAACTTTTGTGTTTTTGTACGTAATACAGAAGACGTCTGCTGAAGATCCTGCATGGAAGAGAGGAAGGGCAAACAGCTGAATGAAGAACCTAGAATTTCTTGTGGCACTTGTGAACCATCCCTGAAAAAACCTTACTTTAAAATTCCCAATATTTAGCATTAAATTTCTCTTTAGTTCAGGGTAACTAGCATTTTTTATAATCTTAGGAATTTCAATTGACTTTTAACATACAGTCTATTGTCAAAATAGTATTCTACCTTTTTAGAAGAAAAAAGGTTGTTGTGTAGCATGTTTAGTTTTATTCAGGTAAAAAATTCAAGGCCACTGTTTCTACTCTGTACTTTCACCATCCAAAGTCTTCATGTGAGACCCAAACTTGGACATCTGTAAGTTTGGAAAGAAAATAATGAATGAAAACAATATTGAGTCTTCCTGCAAACAAGGAAGGACAAATTTAGCATTGATTTAGAGCCCACTTCATAAATAAATAAAACTGGCTTTTTAACACGTTTTAGACCATCATAGTAACATCAGATAAGGGTTTGCAATTGGTGTAGGAAACAGCTTTTTCTTCAGCTTGGAAGTTATTGCCAACAGACATGTAGTTACCTTTAGGTTACTATATCTCTGCTTATTTGAAAAAGAACTATATTCCTAACAAATGTTGTGTAAAGCAAAGCTAAGTCTTCCAAACCACAGTTTAGCTGCATTTTATTTTGCATCAAAAATCTGGTGAGGCTGCCTTAGCCTACATGGAAGTGGGTAAGTGCAAACATGCTTTCAAGCTCCTGCTTCACTGTGGCTTTGTTTTCCCAGTGTGGGCAACGAGGAAAGCTTCCCCCGATCTCCTAGGTGTGGTGCTAACATACGTAGTAAGAAATTAAATTCCCATGAATCAGGAACAAAATAATTGCTTTGGTCTAAGCTGGTTTAGGGGGAGTACAGACAAAGATTACCGTATCCTTCCCTCACTTGTTTGGATAAAATCATAGAATCGTTTATGTTGGAAAAGACGTTTAAGATCATCAAGTCCAACTGTAAACCTAGCCCTGCTAAGTCCACCACTAAACAATGTCCCTAAGCACTTCATCCACACAAAGGGGATAAAGTATAGAAATTCTGTAATATGATCTGTGTTATTTTAAGATCATTCCAACCTGAATCTGTCTGAGAGGCATGCTTTCAAAGTTTTTTTTTCTGTGTCTCTTTTGCAGTTTAGCTTCACCAGGTTCCCTTTCCTAAAAGCAAAGCTGTGGCAGTTGCAAAAGAAGGAAAGATGAGGATGAAGGGGCCCTGCACAGGATGGGACAAGGTAGCTACAAGTATGAGAGCAATCCTGAGAGTCCTGATGTGAGGAAGAGGATTTGTTTGGCCAGCTATGATACCTACTTCTCTAAAAAAAAAAAGTAGGTGCTGAGGCGGAAATTCGGAGTGTGACTCCTGATTGTCTAATGTCTAGCAGCATGACACAGTGGCTGTGCTGTATTTTCAGATACCTTTTCAAATTCTCACTATTTGCAATACTTGTTTAGCTGTTTTAGAAAGCTGCTAGGCATTACAGCAGCAGCAAAAGCCATCTCATACACTTGTCTGTAGTAATTTCTACTGATTTGACCGCCAGTTATTTCAAATGACGACTTGGATGTGAGGTTTTTTTGTTGTTCTATTTTTTGTGTATTCTAAGAGGGGAAAAAAAAAAAGTAACGTAATGGCTGTGAGCAAAAATAATTTTTTTTGAGAGAGAAGTAATTCATATTTTTAGTAACAGTATACTGATGAATTCTGTAGGGTTACTAACGTTAGTGAATGTCTTCAAACCTGAAAGATTTTTACAAGCTTGGCCACTTAAAAGCAGTTGAAATTTTTAACAATGTCTTAAAATGCATGGTCATCAACAAGATAGAGGGTGTATCAGACATGATTTAATGCTTTTGAAATGTCAAATAATGCTGATGCCTTACAACAATACGAGTGTTTTAATTTCTGTGGCATTTTAAAGAAGTTAACTTTGCAATTTTATTGCAGGATGTAATGTGCAATTGTTAAAACATCATCAAACTGATTGCTTTATTTGATTTAAAATGTCATATTCAGTACGGTGATTTTCACTCATTAACATTAAACTCAGGGAACCATATGTTAAAACGATCTTGTCTATTGAATGAGTACACTCAGTTAAATAATATGAGCTGAAAAAATGTGAGACTTTCTACTAAGCATTTTTATCTCCATTTTTAAAATCCTCTCAAATTCATTAGGACAAACCTAATCCTGCAAATGGTAAATCATTCTATTTATAGATGGCATGGCATTTTGATATTAAAATGCATGAAATTTGCCAATAGTTTAGAAATGAGGCATCAGCAAAGAGGATTATTGGTCTACCTAAATAATAATACAACCATTAAGAGGATAACATTTTCCAATTGCAATTACATGCCTTAATTTTAAAGAAGCTATCATTTACAATAATTTGGCAGATTCAGTCCATATTTCTTTCACAAATTTATTTCTTCATTATGCCTCAAAACAAATTTATGGTGCATTTATGTTTGTGAATATAATTTGCTTAGTTTATTGTGAATGGAAATCAGTAATTACATACAATCTCATTTTCTACAGACATAAAGTTAATTCATGGTAGTAATTTTACACAGAATATTAGCCTGTGTTAGTTATGATGAAAATGTTACTGTGGCAAATGCTCTATTACAGTATAATTTCCTTGGACTTGATGAAAAGGAAATACTGACTTAGTAAATAACACAAGTCATTGATTTTGTGATAATTTGGGGTGATTCTAAAGATTTATTAATGATTATGGGAAAAATCCTTATCTGGCCCTAAAATCAGAACCTCTTTTGTGAGTGGTGAATGGAAGCTTATTAAAGGAAAAATAAACACTTCAAGAAATCTAGCAGCATATATGCCCAACCAGATGTTGGAAGTAAGTCTTTGATGCTGGGGATGAAAGCAATAGATCCACTTCTCTAAGGAATTTGAATGGAATCTCTTGCTTTAGAGATCTAAAAATGGACAAAGCTAAATAAGATGCCTGGAGGCAGCGATTCCATATTAACATTCAAGACAATTTTTTGTTATAACCAGTCTTTTCAATCACATGTTGTCTGAAGCTAAACCTTTAAAGGAAAATATATTTAAAAAAAAAAAAAGAAAAAGAAAAAGATATGTCTTATCCTGCTGCTAGATATTTGCCCAGAAGCATGTGTAGTAGTTCAACATACACCTAAATGTTTTGCCCTGGACATTTAGGTTTACAGTGCATTCCTATAGTTCTTTGATGGATATTCCACTTGAGAAGTATGAGAGAAAAACAAATTAGTCATTTTCTCCCCCACCCATCCCACCCCAATAAAAATTGTTGAAACACAAAGATTTTTTTCAGGGAAGGGGAAACAACAAAGGAATACTTGACATTTTATTTGACAGCGTTGTAGAGCTATATGCACTGATGGTCTGGCCTTTGAATGTCATTGTATCCAATGGCAAAACTTTGTTGTCCTATGGAGTGATACAGCTAAGCTGTCGTCTACACACTTTGTCCTGCTGTGCACTAAAGCAAATATTTCATTAAGCTTCTATGGGAATTATAATTTCCTTGGTTTTTATGAAAGAGTTAAATAAGGATAATTTGCCGTTTTGGAACTAACTTCTTCAGGGATTAGGTAATACTAAATAATCATAGTCTTCCAAATATGATGCTACAAGAAAGCTTGTGTACTTCCAGCTGAACAGAAGGAACACAAATCTGCCATTAGCCTTTATATCACAAAATGTATAAAAATTTTATACACTGTAAAATATTTGCCATCTCATTAAAAGTATATGAGGTTTGGCAAACTCTGAATCTTTAGAATAAAACTATTACCAGAGTGTTTATGCCACTAAGAATTAATTAGCTATGGCATTATTAAAGGAATCTTTGATCTCAAGGACTATTGTAAGTATTGCTTTATGTAATCCATAAACTGCTATCGCATAGGATTTATGGAAGTATTTAAACATTTAGACTGAACTTGCATCTAAAATGAAAGCATGTGGAGCTCTAGTGGCTTTTGAAAAAGTTGATTTTCAGGTACAGATACAGTTCACACACACAGGATCACACAGAATCACTAAGGTTAGAAAAGACCTGTAGGATCATCAAGTCCAACCATCAACCCAATACCACCATGCCCGTTAAACCATGTCCCACAATGCCTCATCCACACGTTCCTTGAACACCTCCAGTGATGGTGACTCCACCACCTCCCTGGGCAGCTTATTCCAGTGTCTCACCACTCTCTCAGTAAAGAAAATTTTCCTAATATCCAGTCTAAAGCTCCCCTGGCGTGACTTGGGGCCATTTCCTCTTGTCATGTCATAAAGTATTTCTGACCTAAAGTAATGCTATCAAAAATGACAAATTCCAAGGTCAGTAGTTTCCAAAGTGAGGAGTTATTTTTTTCTAATCTGCACTAGTTGTTAAATATTCACCTTAAGACTTGCACCTGATTTCAGTATGCCATGCTCCCCTCACAAAAGTTAGGTGGGAACCTAATGAAAGAAGCAGTCAGAATAGCATCATTGGCGATGCATGTCTGAAGGGGCTGAATTTCATAAATTTAAAATGAGAAGGTGGTTAGCTACCCTACTCTGTATTGTCTCAGTTAATCATTAAGACTCATTTTTTCCCTTATCCTTTCCCTTACCAAAAATGGGGAGGGCAGAGGGGTGTTTAGATGAAGTATGTGTTTATAACTGTTGAACAGCAGTTGAATTCCAGAGCAAATTCCAGATGTACACAACTGAGAGTTCACTACTGACATAAATTACTACCAGGCTGCAGCTGTACAGATCATTGTGTGGGAATTCCATACATATATGTCAAACATATGTAAAAACTATTCATATTCTGGAAGAGGATATACAGAAAATAATTTTTGTAGGTTCATATCTGAGCAGGTGTTAAAAGAAAAAAGCTTCTATTAAGGCTTGGCAAAACCCATGAAACATCAAAAAATATTGCTCCCTTTAAAGGAAATTTTAAAAATTGTATGCTTTGTTTTTTGGATCGATATGCAATGACTTCACTTTTGGAAGACCTAAGTTCTATTTTTAGCTTAAAACCTGATCTTTTTCACTTTGAGTTGACATAGTGGGTTTTCTTTTTTTTTTCTTTTCCCTTTCCTGGCCTTGCATTTTTTGTGTATCATACATTAGATGGTTTTATGGCAGAGGCAGTCCTGTAATAGGTTCATGCTGCTGCTGTCTGACTGACTCATTGATTTTGTTTGGAACTTCTAAGTGGTCCTGAAATACTAATTATTAAGAACAATATTTATATTCTGTATCTGTGCATTCTCTTCCAGTAAGTTCTTAAAACCTTTAAATAATATACAAATATGCATATCACCTAGCACAAAGAGGTTAAATTCTGCTTTAGCAGCAGAAATAAATAGTAACAGTACCCAGCTGCTTTATAACCTTGGATTTGGGCACAGCATAAAACTGAATAAGAAACTATACCTTTGGATCAGTTGTTGATTTATTTTACAAAATAATGAATTATCAGCAGCAACAAGTTTTCAGTGTGTTGTATTGCCTGTCCTCTTCTGAGTCTTCCCTTTCTGCGTAGAATTTGAGACTTTATACGGGAGGCTTGGAAGCTTAAGGGAAGTATCTTTAAATTAATTGTGCACCAGACCAATCACTGTGAAGTGTTAAACCTGACAATTAAAATAGTGAATATCTAGCTTGGTGGAATCAAACGGAAGTCTTAAAAAAAACTCCACAAAAACAAAAACAAAATATCCAACAACCCTATGCTAGAAAATTTGTCTTAAAAGAGTTTGTGTGTGTATGTATAAAAAAAGTACACTGAGATATTTTTCAGTTTCACATTCCTGATGAGTTCTATAGTTTGCCAGTAGGAATGAATTCCACAGTATACAATATTCTGCTTCATTTCTAGGGGAAATATTGAGGTGGCAGATGTCAGTCTGTTTCTTAAGTCTTCAGTCAGTGGCCTTTTTTTCATCCAGACTCCTATATTGCTGCATACTCAGAGCTCTTAAGATGTAAGGTTGTCTTTTGAAAGGAATTTCATGTATATAAGTTTATATACATTTAGTAAAAAGATAGTTAAAAGATTCTGTAAATCAGAATTTGTCAAGGGAAAGATGAAAGCAACTGGAGACAGCAACATGTCATTCTAGAATAACTTTTTGTTCGAAGAAATACTTTTATTATTTGTTCAAAATTAACTCAGAAGTGAATATTACTTTGAAGAAAGGCTACATGGACTTTAAAATGATACAGTAGAGCATCAAAACAGTTACTTTAACAGAGCTAGCTCCTGCTAACAAAGTAGATATTTCAAATACAATGATAATTTTTTTAACAATTACAGAATAGACTTCTTATAACTGAAAAATAGTTCAAGAGAAACAAAATGAGACTTATTGCATCTCTGCAGTGATCAAAAGGTTTAACATTCTGAAGTATTCATTTCACCTTCTGAAAAAAGTGAGGAAAAACTCTGTAGAAAGATTAAAGTTAAATTTTCAGGCTATTAACAAGTTTAAAAATGGAATCATGACATAAAACTCATTTCCTCTTGCTTCTCATTTACAAATAAAGGACTCTAATTTCTATTAAGGTAGGAGGGTTTTTTAGGAAATGGTTTGGAATGAGCAAACTGCCGTTTGGCTGGGAATCTAAATGAATGCAACTTCTTATATCCCTGTTTCTACTGTAAAACCAGCTGTTACCTTCTGATGCCACCCTAACTTCTCCAAACTAGAAGGAATTGGAAATACTCCACTGAGCCATTACTGGGTTGATTCCAAAGTTATTGAACTTGCTGGAGTTTTTTCATCTATTTAATTTCCGTGTTGTCTGTTGAGGTTAGTCTCATTTGTTAGCAAGCTGTGTTGTATTGCTGTAGTACCTAGTAACCTTAGTCATGGATCAATGTGCTGAACAATGAGCAATCAGGAATAAATGGATGGCCTCTGCCTAGAGAGTTTCAAATCCAAGTGCTTAAAATGCATAACTTAGCTGGTGTTAAATGTGTCCTACAGAAAATACTACATGACAAAGCTGGACAGATTAATGACAGAGAAATTCCTGTTGCACATTACTAAGTACACAGAAGCCACACCTGTGTACGGGAGTCCCATGAACTGCATCAATGGTTGCAGCTTGAGAGAAAGTCTGGGGAAAGCACCACATATTCTTGCCCTCTTCTTACGCTTCTTTGAGAGGCTCCAGCCTAACTGGATCTTTTGTTTGACCCGATACAGTTCTTGTGTTCTTATGTTGCTGTCCTTGAAAGGTATTCTGTAATGAAGTCATTCACAGAGGCAACGTTTTTTGATGTAGTGAATCAGAGAACTGCAGAAAAAGACAAAATCATTCCTGTTAGTTCAAAGTGTAGTTATGTGCCGAAAGAACAGCCTCAGCTTCAGGTACAGAGAAGTCTTGCTGCCTCACAGCCACTTCAACTTTCATTAGTTTATTGATTGCTTCCAACTGTTGCAGAAACAGTTTTAGACTGGAGGCTCAGGCACTGTGAAATGGTTGTTCGATTATTAAAAATTTGGGAATTCTGGTGGCTAGCAAAATGTGCAACCCTAACATTGACACTTTTTGCTGTATTATTCAGGGAGGAATGGGATCTAAGATGAATATATGTACAGACTTTGGCCACGGACACATTTAGCAGGGAGCCAGCATACTGAAACAGTGTAACTCTGTTGTTACTAGAGCCACTTATCTGCTGTGATACATAATTATTTAAAGGAAAGTAGAAAACTGGCACCAGGGGAGAACCTGACTCCCACGTACTTCATTAAGACCTAGAACATTTTTATGGGAGGTTGTGAACCAACAGTTCCCCCATTCAGAAGGTGGATGTACACTTGGATCTTCTGCAGCTAATAGTTTAGCTACTGTACCACTGCTTTTATTAGGCTTTATTAGCCTTCTTCGGTGAGGGGTTAAGTGTACACTCAGTTTACCAACTGATTGAAACCCATCGATGACAAGGCTGTGTATGTAGAGTGTTGGAAGGTCCTAGCAGCTGTGCAATGCCAAATTTAGCTTGTTATGCCTCTGCACATCAATAAAAACATTTCACTGTTCGCCAGTAGAAGCTTAAAATTTGTTTCTATGGCACAATGCGCTGTTGTGTCAATTCACATGCCAGCTGTAAAGGAACTGAGGCACCAGAGCCAGTATATCTGCACTAGTAAAATGCTTTGCCCAAGCAAAAATGAAGCAAGCAAAAGAACAAGCTCAGGTGTCTCTTCAAAGCAAGGCATTATACTGTGTCAACAAACTCTAGGGGACTTTATTACTGTCAGGATTAGAAAGGGAATTTGCAAATGATAAAGGGATATAAATGTTGAAGTTTGGAACTTAGGCACCCGAATCCTGTCTTCTTAATCTGGTCTGTTACTAAGAATGTGAGCCTGTCTGAGTGGCAGCTTCAGAACTACTGTTACGAACCTGTAATTGGTTTTCCTTCTCTTGCAGTGCCTGCAGACTTTCCCTGAACATGGACAGGTTTCCTGCAGGTCACCGGCAGATTTTAAAATTAGTAAAATGGAAAATATTTTTTCTTTTTCTGTTGCTTGCTTGGATTTTTTTTTTTTCTATTTAAGGCTATTCTATAGGCCAAAATTTTGCCAAAGGTCGTAAACTCTCCAACTTGCAAATTTCAGGTTAGACATTAGTTGAGAGTAAACTCTTACAGCCCATGTTACAAGTGGGTAGAAGATACTGTCTGGCTCTGTGCCAGGATTCGCTGTAGGAGTTTGTGAAAAACCTGGAACAATAACCCTAGTCTGATTTGAAAGGGTTTCTAAATACTGTTATAATAAAAATACTCATCAACTGGTTAGCGCTACTAGTTTCTAAAATTAGTAGGTGATAATCCATACTTTACTATTTTCCTGCCTCCTGTTATTATAGTTTACTTTAAGTTAGTTAAGTGTTATTCATGGATCTCTTCCAATCCACATGCTTCCCTTTCCCTTACATGTACATATGCAGGAGCTCGTATCATAGGTTAGGGATATTCCCTTTCCACATCATGCAAATGATGTGTAATATCTTTGTGCCAGCCTGAGAATTACAGGCAGCCTTGTCATGAATACTTTAAACTTCGCTACACCAGTTAGGTGTTTCAGTGAGACTAAAGTAAGTCTCTAATGGCTGATACAACCCTTATTATGTGATTCTGATTTCTCCACAGAATATAAACATGTTTCCTAATTAGGACTAAGATTGTGAATAGGCCATTATGCTTCAGGTTTCCACCAGTCTATTCTGCTGGAGAATAATAAAGGGGCACTGGAAAACAGGTATCGACAAATGAATATAGAACAGTATATTAAATAGCCCACAGCAAAGTGCTAAGTAAATATGAGCAGATAAATCCTAGGTTATGCTGAAAACTGTAGCGTTTGGTGTTCATGGCAATGCATCAAGACGGTTTTGGGAGCTGCTAGGCTGGCGAGTGGTGGAAGGACCAGTCTTGAGTCAGCCTGTCATACAGCCAGTATTCTTGCCGACCGATGCTGTGATCCTAGGCAAATCCTCTGTGATCCTCCCTGTTTGGATTCTAAATTCTTGAAAGTGGGGATTGCCTCTCAGGATATACTTAGACGCTGTATAAGCTTAGTCTCTACTGGATAAATCCTATCCGCAGTGCATGTGATAATTTAATGGTGATCTTGGCTACATGTGGCTTCTGCCCTAGAGAAACTGTCTGTCCGTTGTACCCCCAGGGCAGAATTAACATGTAGTGTGATGCATCAGAGGAGTCCAGAAGACCTGAAGAGACACATTCTGACAGCACCAGTATGTGAAGTGTGAAGCTCTACCTATGTTTTTCTTTTTAGGTTTCTAAATACTTAAATATTGGGGGGAAAAATGAAGAAAACCAAAGCAACAGCATGTCACTCGTTGCAACTTGCCCTTTGCTCTGTCTGGATATAAAGAAACAGTAGAAGGATACCAGGTATTTCAATTTATGTAGTGCGATGTGTGAATACTCATCTGATCTTTATTTGTGCTGCTGGAAACTTTTTAAAGACTATTCCTTGCTGCTTCACATGTACAGACATAGATCTTTGTCTGGGAGCTTCAATCTTGGCACAGAGTCTATAAACCTTCTGCCTGAGGATCGGGAGCCTTCAATCTCCAGCAAGCTGCACTAATGTTGCTATTTACTGTGATACACAGGGAGCCAAAAGACTCCTGTCTCATAATAGTAAAATGTACTGTCTCTGTAACACAGTATTGATGCAAAATACACAATAAATACCTTCATCCTCTCCCCTCCGTTTTGAAGATGTCTCTGGCAAAGAAAAAGGCAAGCTTTTAAATATTTTCCCCTCTCGTTTTGGAATCACATCATTGATGCCAAGATCTTTCTGCAGTATCAGAGATATGTTTGTGTTTAGTGGGGATGGAGTAAGTACAAATGTTCAGAGGAATTCACACTCATGTTTCATCACTGAAGCACTTGCACCTCTCAGGTCTTTTAATAGAGTTTGGCCCACTTACATACCAGCAACAAAAATCTTTATAAAGCTCTGAAAAGGTTTTTAAATTTATTTATTTTAGCCATCTTTATTATTTCTTTTAGCAGAATAATGTTTTTATAAGGGGATAGCCTGCTTGACAGTCTTTCACAGACTGTAACTATTCTCTTGGAAATAGCAGAATAATAACTGTGTTTGAGATTTTGGCATGTAAATTCAATGCCATCTACTTAAAGGCAAATCAAGATAAACAAAGATAAATGTCTCAGGCAAAAGCTACCCTTTCTCTCTCTGGCTTTAGTAGAAAAACACAGGCTCAGCTCATACGCTGAGACCAAACTTCTGTTGTCATTGTTGTTAATATTGGTGGCACTTGGTTAGTCCCTGGTCTGCAGTAAAAGCTAAGCAAGATTGCATCTAAGCTGGCATTACTAAGTGGAAGGAAAACCAAGCTAGACTGTAAAAAGAAGAAAGAATCAAGGAAAAGGACATGAAGGAGAGGCTGACAGGAGTTAATATCTTACATTTCAAATTTTGAGGCATAACCAAATCTGGCAACATCAGGTGAGTTCAGAATACATTGAGGATTGGAAACAAGACTACAGTGTCAGGGCTTCATGCTATAATGCTTGCTAAAGTTTACTTTTTGTATTTCTTTCTGTTGTGTATTGTGCTTTTCAGATAAATGATTCCTCCCAAAAGCTGGAAATTTTTCCACAGATGGCCAATCAGAATTTATTTTGGTGCTTTTATTATGAGCCTCTCTCCCAAGTTAGAAAAATCTTTCAGCCCCTTTGCATTGCAGTGTCTGATTTTACAAAGTGTCTTTCATTCATCCTACTTTTCCAAACATACAACTGAATTTGGCTCAGTCTGAATGTGTCTAATTTGTGTTGACTCTGATAACAGTTTGTGCAATAGTGCAAATTAGATAATAGAACTATTTTGAAGTGTAGGCATCTACTCAACAGCTTTGAATGCTGGGCTACATCCTACCTCCCTGAATTCAGTGAGGTTGTGTATGACTTATGCTACTTCCTGGCGATTTCTGAAACAGAGAGCATGATGCAACTTGGAGGTATCAAACTCCATTATATATGAAACTCCCTACATGAGCAGGATAATTCCCTGAATGGAGAGGTATTGACAGTACAGAGAATAGTAACAGACCCAAAATTCCTAGTGAAATTACTGAGATGAAACTGTTTATGAACTTTGTAGAAGTTCTGATTTGTTTGTTCTGAGGCTTATTAGCAAAGTGAAATCTTGAATGTCTGTGCATACAAAACCATTACAACTCAGAAAGCAATGGATTATTGTGTGTGGAAAGCAGCTTGCTTTAAAAAAAAAAAAAAAGGAGTTTCTTTAACTTCTTTCACATGGGAATAATGTAAATTCCCAAACCATTCTCCTTTCTTCCAAGAAATTTCTAGTAAAAGCTTAGATTTTTGAACTGACATTACAAGAGGAAACGAGAAATTGGGAGGGAGGTTGACTTCATAATGCATGAATTCAAAATTCGAACTTTTAGTTTTATTTAGATTCCTTCACCAGCATAAGAAGTAGACATACGTAAAATATTTTTCTCCCAACTGCAAGCAGAAATCTAGCTTATATGATGGTACTTTATTTACTGACAACGTATACAGGTATATGGATGAAAAGCCATGGTCTCTTTTCCTCCAGGGGAGAAATTTCAGTGCCATGTTATCCCCTAATTGAAGTGAATTTTGCTGGTCTCAGCTCACTTCCTAGTAACTTTATTCCATATTAGATTAAAAAAAAAAAAAGAGACAAATTGACAGCATCTGATAATGAAAGTCCTTGGAATTGAATTAGCTCCTCAGTCAGGATTGAGGTCATCGCTGGGACAGTGTAGCAAAATCATTTTATTCAGTGGCCTTTCACAGTAGCTGTATCTGAAAGCCAAAAAGTCTCTGTGCTTCTTATTCTGCACGTCAGAGAATGTCAGAGCAGAGATGCGCAATACATTAGAATGAAGTAAAGTTATCCATAATGAGTATTAATGTTTGTTTTCAGAATGATAGGGGTTTGACCTAATTGGAGGAAGATGGTTTTTGTGTTTTGCAATTTTGTAATTGGAAATGAGACACTGATGACATCAGAATTCCTCTGATTTATTCTTCACCCACATAAATTATCCTGGAGCTTTAGTTCTGTCACTCTGCCTTCTGTTTTCCATTGGTTTTAGAATCAGAATTAAGTAAGAAGATACTCTTAGAGTAATGTACCTTACAAGACAAGGCAGATACCTTGTCTGCTTTAAGAATTAGAAGTTTAAATGGACAAGCACGCTTAAATATATTAACCAGCCAGCTCTGATTCTCACCGAAGGTCCACATTCACCTTTCATCTTGTTGCGGTTCGTTGTTGTCTTTTTTTTTTGGCTTTAAACCTAGTCACATTTGTTAACAGTGGAACAGGCTATTATGTTGTACAGGACTTTACAAGCTGTTTTAGCTAAATAGCCCCCAGTGATTTGTAGCTGAAGAGGATTTTTTATCTTTCAGCAGTCTCGATTTAGGCCTTCCTGCCCTCATTTACTCATCCATAGTCCAAAGATTATGATTCAGGATTTTAAAATACTAGATGTTATATTTCTTCTTATTTTTCTTCCTTCTTGATCTAACTTGTAAAACAAAAAAAACAAACAAAAAAACCCCCAAACCTGCAAATATGGGACTAATCTACTGTGCTTAGGTATTTAGACATGTTATATACAGTTATTAAACTATTCTTTCCATAGCTAATACTTTACTCCTCATATGTGTAACTTTTATCATCTATTTGATATACTTGGAATAAAATTTTATGTAATATTATCTATATGGCAGAAATATTTGCGTGTTTTTGCATACTATCTAAAAGTGAAACAGAGCCAGCTAAAAGTGTACCAAAGAACTAAATTAGCGAGTAACCTGTTGACATTTTGAAATTAGGTTTTTCTTTGAGCCTGATAAGAAACAGACAATTACTAGTGTGAAGTTCATAACATAACATTGAATGTTTTTCTGATCTGTGGTATGCTATCAAAATGGAAGTGTCAAAATGAGAGATCTTGTGAAATATTTGCCTCACAAAGAAAATACTCTTCCGGGAGATAATTAATTTAGAAAAATCTTGCTGGTGGTGAAACACAAATCAGGCAATACTGATCTAGCATTTCAGTCACTTGGATGCTATAGTGACACTGCTCTTGTGTCATTTCTTGCTCAGTTGATTTCAGACAAGTATTTTTGACACAAACCTAAAAATTCTTACTGCTCTCAAAACATGCAAAATCCCAGTCTCCACTGATACTCGAATTCCCTTCTGTCCATTTATACCTTATATCAAGGCAATAACGCAACCCTGAATTTAGTTCCAAGCCTTGTTCTTTTAATCTCCTTTCCAAGTGTATTGAGAAAAAAGCAATAGCCAGTGTTTAATTATCTTCTGCACCAGTAGTTCTGCCCTTGGCTTGTAGAGGATTATTTGCCTCACGTCAGCAATCCAGTGGATTCTCTGTGCGCTCTCTGACCCACTTGCTGAGAATCTGTAATGACCATACAAGCAGACGGCCAGGAAAGTACTCTGCAAAAGAAAGGTGACAGCATCGCTAGTACTAGCATGAAAAGAGGGAGTGCTACTTTCTCACTTTTTTTTTTGTTTGTTTCTTACGCTTTGGAGGCCTGCAGAATTACAAGAACTAGGGGAGAAACTTCATAGCATCCACTCAGTTTAACTGAAACTCTCTTGACCTGGAGGGCTTTTCTGCTGTGTCTGACCTTTGTTAAACTGGTCTCAGCTAATCTCTTTGGGATATTGTCAAGCGAAGTCTGCATGCTGCACTGTGTATTTTTAATATTTAAAAGTAAGTACTTTTGCACTGAGAAACACTAGTCCCCTGGCTGTTACTGTGCTAGTAGTAATATTAATTTAGTTCAAGACAAAATGTGTGCTGTTAATTTGTTCAGCATTAGCCTTCTTCCAGTTTAGTTACTGGTGGGAGCCAGCTTTCTCTCAATTCATGTATGTTACAAAAAGGCGAAAGCTAGCTAGCTATTTGTGGCAGTGGGAAAAATTCCATATAATTTAAATCATCTTAATGAAAGAGAAAAGGGAGCTGAGAGTCTCATTTTGGCTTTAAAGTTAGAGCTATAAGGCAGAGGTTGAAATGCTAAGAAGAAGTTTCAGATGAGAAGAATAGTTATGAACTTGATGAATTAATTAGGGTCAAAAATTAAAATATGACTGTGATGCTGTACCTCTGAGTCATTTGAATATACTTGGAATGGCAATGAATAAAAATGCTCAGGCTTACTCAAGCTAAAAATGCCATCATTTTTGGCTGACATAGGAAATATAGCTTAAAATGTGTATGTCATTTAAATGCCAGAAATGTCTGATAATTCAGAGGAAAATTAAGGCACTTGTAATGACAGAGCTGTTTTATCAGTGTGATGAGAACTGAACCCAAGCCCAGGCATCAAAGCAATTCAGCAGGTTCACAGCTTCATTTGTATTTGTTGTTCCGGTTTTCCTAATCATAGTTGCTCAGGGACTCTGGTATGGGACACATCATTGTCACTTTTAGAGCAAATCCAGACATTCTTTAGCAGCTTCTCTGTAGGTAAGAGTTGCGCTGTGTTGTTTTGGTTTTTTCCTCCCTTGGCAGATACATGTGACAAGTTAGCACCGATTTTTTGACTACATACTCCATTTTCACTGCATGCCGAGGCAATTTGCTATCAGTGCACTTTGTTATATCCTCTGCTTTGTCTTTCTGACCTGCGAGGTGCTTCTCGGCAGTAACTGTTCTTTGAATACAAACATTCTGAAAGCTCTCCAGGCTGCATGCTGTCGCTGTGAGTTTGTAGAAGAGTTTTAATCTGTAAGACCTAGATTTCTGTTTAAGTACCCATTTTTTGGCTGCAGGCCAAGTTATTGTTTAACAGTCAAGTTACACTGAGTAGGTAATATCACTGTTTAGCCTCCAGATGATTAGGGCTGGATGAGCTCAAGAGACACTGGGCATTTCTGCACCTGATTGTTCCTCCTGCAGCCTTACGGATTCTGAAATGCGTGCGTACCTAGAGAACACCCCAGTGTTCACCTCATCTGTTGGCCTCCCAACCTTTAAAAATGGACAGGAGAGTCTCACTTGAAAACACATGGTATTTTCAGTTGCTAAAGTTTTTTTGTTGCTTTTTGGTTTTTACAGAAGTCACTTATTTAGGAGCACTAATGTACTGTTAAGGTAAGAGGAGAGAAAGCAACTGTAATGATTGCTCTGTTTCCTACAGGAACTCAGGGAAAACAACCAAAATTAAGATATAACTCTCCTAATGTTGCTAATAATACACTTGAAAATGTTTTCCTTCAGTCTATCTTTTTTTCTTCTACTGACTATAAAGCTGAGTGAATAGGTTTGTTCACTTAGGACATATGTATGGGCTTTTTACACATTCTGGTTGTTTCTTCCATCATTTTGTCCATGATACACTGATCTGGTCTGAGGGCTCTGCTTGCATTGTTTTTTCCTTGGTGGTGGTTTCTCTTTTTTCAAGCTGCTCTTTCAAATTATGAGTGGCCAGGATTGGCTCCTGATAAACTCTCTAGGGGACTCAGTGATATGGTGGGAATGGGTTTATATGGGGAGATTCTAAGCAGCCTGTTGACTTTATAAATGGACACTCACAGAATCACTAAGGTTGGAAAAGAACTGTAAGATCAAGTCCAACCATCAACTAACACCACCATGCTCATTAAACCATGTCCCACAATGCCACATCCACATGTTCCTTGAACACCTCCAGTGATGGTGACTCCACCACCTCCCTGGGCAGCCTGTTCCAGTGTCTCACCACTCTCTCAGTAAAGAAATTTTTCCTAATATCCAGCCTAAACCTCCCCTGGTGCAACTTGAAGCCATTTCCTCTTGTCCTGTCACTTGTCACTTGGGAGAAGAGACCAACACCCACCTCTCTGCAACCCCCTTTCAGGTAATTGTAGAGAGTGATAAGGTCTCCCCTCAGCCTCCTCTTCTCCAGACTGAACAACCCCAGCTCCCTCAGCCGCTCCTCATAAGACTTGTGCTCCAGACCCCTCACCAGCTTCATCACCCTTCTCTGGACACGCTCCAGCACCTCAATGTCTTTCTTGTAGTGAGGGGCCCAAAACTGAACACAGTATTCGAGGTGCAGCCTCACCAGTGCCGAGTACAGGGGCACGGTCACCTCCCTACTCCTGCTGGCCACCCTGTTTCTGATACAGGCCAGGATGCCGTTGGCTTTCTTGGCCACCTGGGCACACTGCTGGCTCATATTCAGCCGGCTGTCAATCAACACCCCCAGGTCCTTTTCTGCAGGGCAGCTTTCCAGCCATGACACTCATATAAAAGTGAAAAATAGCTAACCAAGATTCTGTACATCTAGAAATTGAAGTCAGCCGATTTTAATCCCCTATGTAATACACACACCCTTGTATCCAATTAAAGTGGCATCTAACATGTTTAAATATAATTACTAAGTAGCTAGTACCTTAGGACATGGTATTCCTAGGAAGACCTGACTCATGTGTGGAACTCTAGAGCCTTTACACTGTAGTTCTATATTAAATTCTCATTTATTGGATATTGTCATTTATTAAGTAACAAAGTTCTTATACTCATGTCAGTAGCAGAGCTGGAATCTAAACCTACACATCCTGATTTCATAACCCCTATTCTAGCTGGTAGCTCTCACTGCTTTCTTCTGGTTTTAGTAGTCAATGATTCTTTGCTCTAAAATATGTATGTATTTCAATAAATGCATGTATATTACAAAAGAAATGTATAGGCATCTACAGACATACACATGGAAATACAGACTAAGCAATGCAAATCTGCAGTCTAATAAAGTAAAGCCATTTAACACCGTTTTGATTTGCTAAGCAATGCCTAAGCTGAACAGTATTATCAGATTCAGCAGCTGCTCTTTTGTTCAGCCACAGGCTGAAATACAGGAGGTAAACAAAAATGGAGCTAAAAACCCACAGTGACAAAGGCTTGAAAAGCTTGATGAGGGCTTTATTTTGCCTCTAAACCTACATCTACTCCACCTGTCAAGCCTTTATTGCTTCAGTGTCTATTAAGGCAATAGCCACATGCTTTTGTTCAGGAGTCAGTATGTATCTACTTTTTAACCAGAGGATGAGTTATTTGCTTAGTGTGTATTTTCAGAAGCTTTTGCTTACTGTATTTCTGTTCATCAGATACACAGACTTTAAGGGTGGAAATGATCAAACCAATCACATAGTCCTGCACTGCATTAGACCTACGTCTTTTGACTTTGTCCATGTGGCACAATTCAGTGTGCAGTAGGGAAAGCCAAGTTAGCTCAGAGCAAATTAGCTTTCAGGACCTGGGCTATATAGCTGCCTAGGTGCCCAGAGATCACCCTGCCTGTCCAGCACAGGGAGAAGGATGTAGAGCAAATGCATTAGTACTGCTTGTTACACTCAGACTAGCTTGATCAGAGTATTGTGTTGCATGGCACTGTGTTCTATAGAACAGATATAGCCTTACTTCTTTTGGCATATTTATTCAACTGTTTCCCTCTTGATTTTAGCTTTTGTTGTACAGTAATGGTGATTATCAATATTATTCATACTTTGTGATAGCTGGTAGTTCCTGTCCTATGGAAAGACAACACATAGCATTTTCAGTTTTATTTGGAGTAAAAGATCCTATGAACCCACTACCTAATGAAGAAAGCTCTCTTTCAGGAAAAAAGGGGATGGGAGTGAGACTGTGTGTATTTTAAATCATATCCATAATATAAATGTTTGCTTTCTTTGTGTGTAAAAAGTATATTCTGTCCAGGACTTAAATTTACCTAGATAGCTGTACATTCAGGTACAAACAACTGATTTTTTTTCAATAACTGATGTTTTTTAAATAAAATCTCAGTAACAATGAAAGAGTTTCCTGACTAAAACATTTTTTGGGATCCGTTAAGTGAACCAATTCAATAATTTGCTGGAGGGCTCATGTTTATAATGTAATGCTTATGGCCAGACAGATTTATTATTGGCTTAGTTTTTATTAAAAACAACAGAGAAGGTATCAGGAGCTTGCTTGCTGTTAGCCAGTTATTTGAGGAAGGCATCCAACCCTTATATCAAGAAAGGCCTGAATTCTGAACAAGAAAATTGATTGATTCTTAAATGAAATACTTTTAATATTTCATGGGAGCAATTTTTTGTGGCAAAGTAGTGTATACAACAATAACTGTCTCCTGGGCAGACAGCAAACTTGTTAGCTAAACCTTGGGGTTTTTTCTTGAATTCAGACTATTTCTACTATGGCTCTGATCTGTAGCAAACATTTATTTCATTTGCAGCCAACATTACCATAGCAGAAAGTGGTACTGCACTAGAGAAACATTGTTTGTATCAGGTTTTGCTACTGGTTTCCAAGAACAGCTACCTGTGCAGCTGTTGAAGGTCTCTTGTACAGGTCTGAAAGTAACCCATGTGTTAATTTAGAATAATAAAACTGAAAATTGAAAAAAGCAAGAAGCAAGTGATCTCATTACAATAACCTGAAAGCTAGGTAGGAAATGCTAAATTGGATGTTGCATATTACAGGAATTAAGTTGCTGTTGCAAGTGAAATTCTTTTAGTCCACACTAGCTGCTAGCTCCTCTTTAACTTTTGACTTGTTTCCAGTATTGACTGTAAACTTGTATTACAAGTATATATTACCAGTCTTCCTCACACTTCTGTAGTTTCAGTGATGGGAAGGGTGATGTGTAGGAATTTCATAGGCTTAGCAGGAATGTAAGCATATAAAAAAAGACCTTGAATAGGAAAAAATCTTTTTGCACAGAGTAGATAATACAATGACAGCAAATATGATTGCAGTAGACTTTTTTACAGTCCATTACAGACCCATGAGAGTCTCATGGCTGTTTCCATACAGATTTAAGAAGCTAAAATTTCTTCACAAACTTCCCTCCCCCTACCATTTATAAAACTTCTCCAGAGTGTGGGAGTATATCCTGATAGAAACTAATTGCTATGGATTAAAGGAACAAGCGTGCAGCCTCCACATATTATATCAGCATTCAGAACAGACACCAAAGTTTTTTATGAGAAGGAAATTACATTTGAAGTACTCTCAATATTCATAATCTCTTAGGCTCTCTCAAAACCTGGGTGCTGTGTTATTTTATTGGTGCACAGTGATTGGATGTGTGGAGGAGGTGAAATTGGTTTGTCACAGATCCAGAAGTGATAGAGCTGATTTTGAAATGGAGATTAAGGCCTTGTCGGGGGGGAATGACAGTTTTCTTTAATAGAAGAAATATTTAACACAGTAATGCTCATTCATTTTCATTTTTATGTGCTTGTTCTGTTCCAGCCAGGTACATCAGAGGTCAAATGCTCTGAGACATAGTTTCTGAAGGATTTTTTTTTCATGCTTAAGTTATCTCAGAACAGAAAGTCCCTCTGTAGGTATGAATAAAATTCACAGATTCATGGATCTCTATAGTCAGCTTCAAGCTTCCAATAACCTATTATCTTGAACCGCTTGCAAAGTGCGAATGATTAGCCTCAAACCTAGGGAAGGAACAGGAACAGATGTGAACTTCACAAATGGTTTCTGTAAATAATGGCCTAAAGCACAGAGTTGGACCTGTGCATGTAAATATATTATTCCTTTTTGGTTTGTTTTTACCTCACTTACTGTCAAACAAAACATATCTGTGTAAAGGTTATTTGGACATTTCTGACCATTTACAATCTGAATGAAAATTCTCAATGCAGTTAAAAGGAGGTATGTTGGCTGTTAATTAAGAGAAATTAATCCACTAATTTCATACTATTTTTAAAATTAAGCGTTAAAATTTCACTAGGTTTAGAGGAAAAAATAGGCAAATATTTTCCCAATGGAGTGAGGCCACAAAAAAGTCATCTGGTCAGTTACTAGAACTTTTTTTAATTTTTTTGCCATTCCATCAGGCAAAGTGATATGAGGCGATTAAAAAAAATTTAGAATAAACAAAGACAATCCCACAGGATGAAAAGGAAGCGTTCTCTAAAGGCACACACATGCAAAGACAGAGGAAAACGGAACTTCAGTTTTATCAGCCATATCAATATTTTACTGCAGCTACAAATTCACACAGATGCCAAGATATTTTATGTTGCCAAATGGTGCTTTTATTTTGCAGCACATGTTGTGCATTCTTTTTTAGAAGTGAACACATCTGCTGTGACTTCTTCCAATATCCATTTTTCCTTCCCAGCAATTTGGGCTATGAAGATTACAAAGCCATAAATCAGAATCATAGCAAACACAGGGGATCTGATTTACAAATGCAGTTAATCTTCCCCATTGCAAATACTACAAGCGGTGCTAGGAAGCTAGGGAACCCTTGGCTTTGTAGGGTGGCATTTCCTAACCTTTGCAGGAGGGGCTTCCACAGAGGGAAATGGGAAGAATCTAAGCCAAATGTTTTTGGTGGTTAGATGAGGACAAAGTCTAAGAGCAACTGCTGAACTCTAGATTCTGCTTAGAAGAGAGATGAGCAGGTGATCTGATGGATGTGGTTTTTGTTGGTATCTAGCTGGTCTTCATCTTCGTTTCTCATGAAGACTAATTCCTAACTTGTCACTGGTAGAATGTGAACAGAATAACTTTATATAGAACCCTCTATATTGCAAAATACCCAAGCATTGCTTGATTCAAAATACCTTCTGTTATTTCTTTCCTGTACCTTCAGCCAAAGTTTATTTCATACTGTTGAATCTTTGCTACCGGAGCACTTTTGAGGGACACAGAGAGAAGATCCCTCTTGAAGGGGAGTGAGCATGCTGATGAAAAGGTGTAAGAAATTCGCTGTGGCTTTTAGGAGTTTGCAGATAACTATTGGAAAAATTGACAACATTTATTTTTTCACTAAGTTAATGTGTAAGATGAATTAGAGTACTTGGTAACTTCAGAATGTTTTTGAAGATCTAAATTTAATTATAAGACAACTAATCCAGAATTAAATGCTACAGTGACATGCAAAAGATGATTTAGTTTGTTTAGTATCATTTATATAATGATATCTCCATCTTAATGGTAGGTCCACTTCTTCTGTGAGTTTAAGTTGAGATTCTCATCTTTACGTATTTCCTGGTCCGTAAAATAAAGATATCCCACGTCACTCTCTGGTACATGATAGAGACTGGCTTGAACTGTAACATTTAGATTTGGGTTTCTAAAGACCCATTCTGTTTTCTTCTAGCACCTTAGCCTGTCTGCACGTTCTCCTGGCTTCCAGGAGAGGGGGAGTTGTGGCTTTCAGGAGTTTGAATAAATAGGAAGGGCAAATGTTTTTTTATCTTGTCATTGTCAGCCCTTCCCACGCCCCCTTCCAATATTTGTATTCTTACAAAAAAATGTTTTCTCCTGTGGTGTAGAAAGCTATTTAAGCTACATTGCTTCCTTCCGCTCTGTCTACTGTCTTGTGAAGTTTCAAAAAAGGGGCATGGTATTGTCCCAGCTAGTCCAAATGTGGAGGTGAAGCAGCTAATAAAAGTAAAATATTAACATCAAGTCTTTAGATTTTCAGAAAATAATAACATGTATATAAAGGGCTAGAACAGCTACTCACTGCTAAATACTGATGACCAGTAGCCACTGGCTATTTTTATTTTAGCTGGTTGTTTACATTTGGCTCTTCATTGGTGAAATGCATTAGGAACTGGAGGGTTTTTTCCCCCATAATGCCCCAAGTTAGAATTAAGTTGCAGCAGTATGAGCAGGAGTAAATTCATTATGCTATTAAGCCTTCAGTTACACTGAGGCTTTATCATTCGCTGCTAATAAGTGGTATTTATAGTTGGCATATACCTCCTGTAGCAACAACAACAAATGTGTTGCCTGAGATAACCTACTTTATATAGCTGTTAAAAGGCACTTTTCATTCAAGTTTCACAATTTTAAAAATTCATTATAAACCTCTTGAATCCTCCAAGGACTGAAACAACGCGTGATGCTGGATGTTTAAAGTGCAGACCACATTTTGAAAAGGACTCAGAAGAGCCCACAATAGAGATCTGATACTTAAGTATGCTAAGCACACAGCAGCTCCTAATGCGATACTTAGATCTAGATTCTCAAAAGAGTTCAGAAGAACCTTGTGTGCTGAGAGCTTTTGAAACACTGGCCATGTCACAACAAGCACTGCTGGGGACTTTACACTCCTCAAAATCTGCTAAGTCTGGCTTTGATTTTTCTGGGTCTTAAGCACTTTCGAATGTCTGGACTTAAAGATCTATGCTTTATGTGGGATTATTTCCTTTTATCTAAGAATATCATTACTCCATCCTTTCCTATCATTGCATTAAAAAAATACATGGCATGATGTAAGATGCCTATAAGCTTATGAGAACTGGTTAATATTCTTTTGACCGCTGTGTATCTCACTTGCCTTGGAAGCCAACCAGAAAAGGGTTGTCAACTTTGCCATGTAAGCACAGCTGAGAATCCTGTTTGAGCAAAATAGAAGTTGGTAACTCCTGCCTGCCTTCTGCAAGTTTCAGTCTCTGTAGCACTCAATGCAGCTGTGGGTCAAAATAAGTGTGTGCTGTGGCTCGGTAATGAGATGGGGGAAATTTCTCTTCCAAAGGTGTCTGATACACTTTAAGTAGTTCTTACACCCTTCCATGTTGCCAGGTCTCGAGTCAGCTGTCTGTGTGGGTGTTATCCAGCTGAGAAGACACAGACCTTTTGGGCCAATCAGGGAAGTGAGCAAATAGGATGGAAACTTCTGAAAACACACAAAAAATGCAGAAAACCCACCAAAAAGTTAAATCCCTGACTATTCTCTGTGGGACCAAAACTTGATTAGTTAGCTACTCTTTTTTACAGGTCTAGGCCAGAAAAGCAGCAAGTGTAGGTAGGTGAGCCTTGCACGTTGTGTGTCATTGTTAGAATTGTACTGTATGTGTCAGATAAAAAGCAGACAGAAGTGTGGTAAAGAGAAAGAGCTCGAGTCCTCGTCTTTGCCCTGACAGTGAGGATTTCATTTGGACAATTCAGTTTACCACTTCCTACATTTGCTGTGAATCAGTATTGAAGTGTCATGTTGTAGGAGCTGCCTATTGATGGAAACTTAAATTAGCATTAAGGAGCAGCCACAGACTTTGCAAGATAATCCGGCTTTATTTGTGCCTTCCCTTCCTGGCTTCTATGTGTATATATCTTATTACTAGGGAAAATTACTTTTCTTTGTGCTGCCCTTTAGAATTGTGAACAAATTACACCAGTCCAATGAATGAACAGTAGCACAGAGATTAAACATGAGGGGTGTCAAACTGCTAAAAGTTAGTGTGCTAAACAACCAGAAAAAGCTTTGAAAGGGGTGGCAGGGAGGAAGATACTGAATGAATCTTAGTATTGTATGTGACAGTGCAAGGACTTTAATCTGTGGGAGATGTGTTCTGTCAGACCAGGGAAAGGGAAGTTTTGTACCCTTTGGAAGTGGTGCTGGAGAGTCACTTACTGGTGTGCAGAAGGAGACTCCTCTTAATGGTGGTGCTGATTCCCAATTCAAAGAAGCAGAACAAGTATCCTGGTAGGAGTGATGAAATTGTCTGTGGGAGTATGGATAACTAAGCTCTAAAAATCCTGTTTGATTAAATGCAACATATAGTGGTGCCAAGGATTTAGTCCATATTTGCTGCTGCAGGATTGTGGTTTGCTTGTTATCTTTCTGTTTTTCAAATCCCTTAAATATCTAGGGCCAGGTTAGCCTGTGGTGTAAACTGGGAAATTTCATTTAAGTTGAGAGCTACCTTGAGGTGGGGTGAGATAAGGTTCTGATCTCAGAGTAATTTTCAGCTGGAACAATAAGATGGCTAACGTTTTTTTTTTATTTTTGCCCTGGCACTTTTGGAAAATAACACGTATGGTTCCTAAATGCTTCTGGACCCTTTGGGGTTTGGGAGTGAAGTCCTAATAGTATGTGGTTCCCTTTATACAACAGTCCTTTTTTCACAGGGGCTGAGGCTGATGCTTTATGACTGCTGTGCTTGTAATTAGCAAAGCACCACAGACGTTTTATACCAGTGTCCTGTAAACAGATGCTTTGTCATAAACGGTATGCATTTGCAGCTGGCTCAACACAGTGACCGGTGTTTGGCTTCAAACTCCAGATTTCAAGCCTTGATGTATGAGACAAAGCGTTAGGGAAGTTTGATTGACTTGCTAGTCATTACTGAGATCAAAGGGTGGGTTGGTTGGTTCGTTTGTTTGTTTGATTTTTACATCAGACTTCTTTATTCTACCACCTGGGCTGGGTTATTTATTGAAAGAACTGCATGCAGAGATGTTAAATTCCAGGGAAAACTCAGTGATCCAACATCATTCTCTATTAGGTAACAGTTGAATGCACTGCCATTACAGGAACTTATGCACAAGTTTATCTATTTTTCCTGGGCAAAAGATTCAGCTTTCTAGGTCATCCTTGTATGCAGGCAAATTGTGTTGCTCTCCTTTGCAGTGGAACACTAAAGCTTTCTGAAGTGTGGGTGGGAAGTCCTACCAGTTTTAATAACATTGTTCCAATCCTGATTCGGAGTGAGCAGGCAGTACCTTAATACGGTAATAGTTGTCAGTAGTTCGCGTGCTGATGAGTCCTTCGGGGTCCTGATGAATGTGTATGTATTTTTAACACACACACACACACACACACACACACACACAATCTCTTCAGAGGCTTACATCTCAGCCATTCCATTGAGATGGAATAGATTTTTTGTTTTCAAAACTATTTTGAATTTATAAAGCAAAAGACAATCTGTTAATTTATATTTGCTGAATATATTCTGTGTCTGAAGTCGGTACCTCTCCAAAATACATGATGGCTTATGGAGCTTCTTAGTATGTGATGGTAATGGTAATAATAGCTTATATTTAACTAGGCCGTATCTGTCAGATGGCTTCTTTTCTGAAACTGTGAGGATACCTGAGCTTTGCAGCATACTGCAAAAAGGGCTGGGATCCAGTGTGATTAGCAGGTCTCAGAGTCTGAGAACTCCAACACTTGCATTTGGCTCTGCTAATAATAATTGTTCCCTAGTATTATGTTTCCATACCATAAAAACACAGTAATTCTTACTCTACAGATGGGTATTTCCAACATTACCTGAAATCAGTAATAGTTTAGTAGTGCATAATCTTTGAGTTAGTATTGGAGCTAGGAAACCATTTACAATTTTTTAAATGAAACATAGTCCTTTGGAAAAGCAAAAACCCTGTTGTCTGATGTCGCATATTGTTTCAATTGGTCTGTAAATTCTTCTTTTATTTAAAAAAAAAATATTTCTGAACTAAATTTAGCTGTACTTATATTGCAAGTGTGAAACCTAATCTGAATTAGCTAAATTTCAAGCAACTGAAATTTATTTCAGGTAAAATAAAATAGTGTATCCAAAAGCTATTACTGCATTTTTTTATTAAGAAAAGTTATGGGATTTTATGTGAATTGGCTTCTGGCCCAACACTTCACATTTTCTCAGCTATCCAAAATAAACTATAATGAGATAGTTGAGAGATGTTCTCCTGAATGTATCACGATATCTTCAAACAGAAGCTAATTGAAGAAGCCCATTCAGAACATTTACATGGATTCAGGAACCTTCAGATGAGGTGTCAATACAGAGTATGTTACATATCCTAGCATTTGGCTGTTGCTAAGTGACTTTCAAACTCGTTTGAAATGTAGACTTTCACAACAAAATGTCCTGAATCTTTTAGCTGATGAATAAGCAATAGTGAACTCCAGTATTTGTTTTCTTTGTGCTGTTGCTCCACAATGTACCAGTAATGCACTTTTTTTGGCTGAAAGATTTCATCTTCATTCCAGGAGAGGTAGAAGGCAACTCAGACTGCAGTTTCAGGTTTCTAAATTGCTTAAATGAAGTGTCCTTTTGAATAAGGGTCTATCAGAATGCTTGGAAGCTGTATTTAATCTACTTTTGTATTGCGTGCTTACATCTTTGCCTCTTTGGTTTATGCTTCTTGTCCTTCTACATGGAGTTTGTTTGTCCTTATTTACTTCAGGCACATGCATTTGATTTTCAGATAATCATTCTGTTGAAAAACATGAACCTGTGCCATTATAAGAGGATAAAAAGAATAACGTCTATGGCAATTTGTTAGGAGGTTGTAATCTACCTTTTAATCCCACTACAGGTTTCTTTACTTCAAAGTATTTGCTCTTCCTTTCCCCTGACTTTATGGTGTGTTCCCAAGACCTTTAATATCACCATGATTAATTTTTATCCAGAATCCAAATCTATTACTTTTGCAATTATGAGGATTTGTGTATCTTAATTAGACCAAAAATAAAGCATTTTTATTCTTCAGATCACAAAATACAGGCTATCAGAGGTAAAGAGGCAAAACACGAGAAAAGCTACTAAGGACAAAATTATGCCTAACAGTACGTGATCATAGGTAGACAGATGTTAGCAGCAAGGTGGCAGATGTCCTACTAGACAGCAATAAACACACTGGAGGCAAGTACACATTTCATAACATGGGATTAGAAAATAAGTTGAATATGCAAAAGATATTCCTCCTCTTCAGTTTAGCAAAAAACCAAACTTTATCTCTTATGTGAGGATCACGTATGATGCAGGTTTTCTAATGCTATTCAGAAAATGAATGAGATCGAAGCATTTTCTTCAGATGTGAATTTTGTTAGTTTATGATTTTATTTTATGCTTTATGGTTAACGTTTAAGTTTTAATGGTCCCCATTGCAGATCAAATTCTACCTTGCTATAGGGTCAACAAACAAATAAAGTGAATAGGTCTAGAAGACCAGCAATGCCAATAATGTTGTCATAGTAGATGGTCATTACACTAAGCCTCCTTTCATTACCCTAGAGATATTTCACCTTCGTGGGTGCTGTTCCTTCCCCTGGGAGAAGGGAGCAAGGAGAGTTACCAATTTCAGTAGGTTTTGGATGAAATTAAGAAAATTAAAATATTGAAAAGAGGGAAAAACAGGAGAAAAAATTTGGTGTCTACAATATAATCAGTATCCAAAAAAGGAAACCTTTTTTTGGTAACATACTGCTAACCAACAATTTTGAACAAAGAAGTAAAAATATTCTTTAAGTTTCAAGTGATTAATTATTGGGGGCTTTTAGGCCTACATAATAGATCTGAATAAAAAACTGTTCAGCTTGCTTCCTGAGCAAAACCGTAACAGAATTCAGGTACTGCAGATCAGCACAGCTGAAATCCAGTTCTGTTATAGCCTGTAGTAGGCAAACAGACTGTCCAAAATCTGCCTGAGTAACACATATGTCTCACAGGCACTGTTACATCAAACAAACATCAGTTGTCACTTGTTAGGACCATTAACTAGACAAGTCCAAACTAAAACACAGACCAGAAAAGATACATCTTATGTTCTATAAATTGTGTGGTCGGAGAATCTATTAAAGCTGACAGAGAAGAGGGCTCTGAATTCGTGAGCAGGCTGATTACACCTCGTTCTTTATTCCCTATTGACTTTGGGTATGCCATACCTTTCCATTTCCTAGAGAAATAAATTAAAAGTCAGAAGTAATTTGCCTGATGGAGGGTGCAGGTGGAATTTTGTTCAGACGACCATTTGCACATTGTGAAATCCAATTTAACCCCTTGATGGGGTATAGCTTATTTTCTTTTGTTGACAGCTTTGTGGCAGCTAAAATAGGAACCTGATTAAATAGAGACAGTGAGAGATTGAGGTCTTGTTCTAACAGCAGGAGGATCAAGGCCTCTAATCTTATCTCCCCGAACACTGAGATGAGCTGAGGATGCTGGCAGTGAGATAAGCTTGGCTATTTTGAGCTATAAAAAGACCCCAAGAAAAGAGAAGAGGTGTGAGGTGGGGGGAGAGATTTTTCACATAGAAAAATAATGCTGTGTTGTTTAAATACATTTGAGTCAAGTGCTTGGAATATATAGGGTATTATAAAAGCAGTGATTTCATTTTACTGTATGGGCGTACATCAAAGTACAAATAATAAGAGCTCGCTCCCTCTTTGCAAAGAAAATACACGTCTGCAAATTTCTAAATACAATTCATAATTTATAATCTACCAGGAGCACAGTAATAACAGTAGAGGCCAAGTAGGAGGATACCACTTCTGGCAGAAGTGGAATTGCTTCTTCTTGCAGTCAGACTTTAAAAATATTTTGAATGGAGCAATAACATCAAATTACTGAGGAAAGCCTTTTATCAGGTTTAATGTAGAGATACCTGTGACGTACTGTTTGTTTATTTTTTGCTCATTTGTTTGGAAGTAACCAAAGAAATTATAAAAGCCCTGTTCCCTTCTTGTTCTACATATGGTGTGGGGTTTTTACATTTTCTTGTCCCATATCACATTTCAGGACGGTCGATAAAAATGGGAAAGAATGAAGAAAGGAAAGGAATGAGGCAGCACTGAGCTTATAATTAGTTCTCCTTTGTTTACTGGAAGAATAAAATGGAAAGGAAAGGCTAGACACAAACATACAAAATACATAAGTAAGATATTACACCAAAGTTACTTTTTTAAAATGTAAGTCAAAAGCTTCCGCTTTTGCAATTGTCTTTAATTGACAAAAGTTTAAAATGACAGTTAAGTCGATTTAATTCAGCCATGGTCATGTTTGCTCGTCTGTGGAGCTATGCGGATTCATGCTAGCTGAAGATCTACTGAGTACCTAACATCTAGAGTTTGATTGTATGCTTTCCTGAGCACGTTTTTGAAACTCCATTGCCCTACATAGTTAAGGATTAGTCTTCAGTGTTAGCTGGCTAAATGGGCTCCTGTTGTCACAAAATAAAGTACAGCCCACACATTATGTTCTACCTGGTAGAAACGTTCTTCTCTGATCAGAATACCACTGATTCAGTTCTGCTCTCAACCAGAATGGATTTTGAACATCAATTTTTCTTTTTTTTTTCTTGTGTGTGTAACATCCTTTTTTAACCATAATACATAGTCAAAGCTCTCCACCACAATATGCATTTTTATTCCTAGCATGTATTGCATAGGAGCTTGGTGTATTCAAAGAGATCTGTAAACAATACTTTTTTAAGGGGTTTAAACCCTTGTTTATTGCCAAGCTGTGCTCTCAGATCCTTGTGATGATTATTAACATTGATTTACATTTTAATATGCCTTGATTCTGGTCATCCAAACTCAGGGAGTACATCATTGCACAGTTAAACCGGACCAGTTGCAATGATGCACTGATATCCAAAATTTATAATTTTCTTACGGGGTTTGTTGCAACAACAGAAGAGAAGATTCTACACAAGAACCACTATGTGCATGTGAGGTCAGAATTTTTCTTGAGTTCCTATCTTTCTTCTTAAGTGTCTTGAAAAAACACTGTCAAAAAAACACTTGCAAACTGTTTTCCTACAAGGCTTTTCGAAAAAAGGAGAAAAATTGTTTAGCATTAACAACAGCATCATATTTCATAAGAGACTTAAGATTTTGTTGCTTCTTCTGATAACTTCAGAGTGGTGCAGTAATAAATTACTAGTGGCTTTACTAGATAGGTACTAGTAGCTAAGTGCTTACCATATATTAAAATTCAGCTTGTCACTTAACTCTGTATTACTACACTCGTATTTGAAGTTTGATACTTAAAGTCAGATTTCTTTTAATTGGATGATATTGAGATTGAGAGACATCTATCGATTTGTTTGGAAAAAAAAAAGTAAAAACATTTTTCAGAAAAAAGGGAAGATTTGGAAGCAGAAACTGGTATCATTCCTAGAATGGCATACAGTAGAGAGGACGTCATTAAAAAATGCTGTAAAGATCTATTAGCTACAGCAGAATCACTCTTTGTACGTTGATGTTTTCCCCATTCCACTCGGAGTGCCTTGCCTCAGAGGAATTTCAATCAAAAGAGCAACATATTTAAAAAACTGAGGCAGATATAATGGAACCAGGCTGAAATGCATATACCCTGCTTTGCTTATGGATTATCATGGGTGATTCAGAGGCTCAGTTTATGCTACACATTAGAATTCAGATCCAGTGGGTATGCTGAAGCCCAGGCTGAGCTGAAGGTTAGAATGGAAGGCAGGAGTTACTCTACCTAAGCTGTGCTTCCCGGAGTCGATATATCAAGATACTACGCTATAGAAAAGTTTGCACATGCCTGCTGGTTAGCAATTTAGCTATAAGAACAGATGCAGAAAAAGAAGAGTATCGGGAACTTCCATTTTCACTAAATCAATTTTCTTGAGGCTAGAGGTTATTCTGGTTCTCACCCTGATGATACATTGTGCTTAAGGGAATTGAAGGGCTTTGGCTGACTTTTTATAGGGATAAATAGACAGAAAACACATTTTTCCTCCCCTTTAAGTATTTTTCACATATGCTGACATTAATTTGACCCTTAGTTTGAAAGGCCAGGTATTAGGAAAGGTAGAAAGTAATATATGATTTGATAAGTGCCATTTAGTTTTAATTACTAGTGGAATTGCTACATAGTAATCTTATGACAGTTAAATATTATTAGGAGTTTGCTCATTAGTATTGGAGTTTTGCCCCAATCTTTAATGGAAAAAGGACTAAATCTATTACTTTTCATAAGAAAATGTATGCATCAGGCCCTTGATATTAATTCTGTTCTAGTTCTGAAAAGAGATTGCACCATTTGAGCAATAATTATGGGGTATGTGAATTAGTAAATCATCTTTGATGACTGAAGTTGCAATATTGTAGTATCTTTGAAAAAGAACCCATTTTAATATGTGCTGAGAATGTACTTGAAGCAAAGACTGAGCTTTATTTTGTTTCTATTGAAACAAAAGTCAAAAGCAAAATGCTTGATCATTTTTGTTCAGAAAGGTTTTAATCTACTCTTTAAAGGATGTTACTGGTAATTTGTCTTAAATTATGGACATCAATACCCTATTTCTTTTGGGGGTTTCCTTTATTTTAGATTGTGTAAATGACAGTTAACAGGCTTCGGATAGGATGCTCAAATACCAAGCAAAGTTGCTAGATTGGCTGTAATGCCCTGTGGACAATCATCCTTGTGCCTGAACTACAGCAAGTGACTAGCATTTTCTTTACACAACCACCACTGACTACAGGAAGGTTGTTTTTTGGTTTTTGTTATTAAATTGTCTTTGATACACAAGCTGCTTTTTTACAGAGCATAGGAGTTCCACTATTATCACAATCAGTAGTGTATTATTACCTAGGAGGGGTCAACACTTTTCTGACAGACTGCTCTTCATTCACATGGAAATGGCATTATGGAAATGGCAGCCGTAATCGAAGATGATAACATCTATGCAATATCCATTCAAATCATAATTACTTATACAATGCAAACCTGCTTACAGGTGCTGTGAGAAACTGCGCTGCTCTATTTCATGCTTTATTCTGAACGGTCTGCCTTGCTCTGTGAAGTTAATAATTTCCCCTAAAAGGGAAGAGAGTGTTTAAAGCAGGTGTGATTATGCCAGCTGATTAGCATTCATTTCTCATTGTCACATCCTGAGAGAGAGGAATTTTTACATTCCCTTTTTTCCCAACTTTTGATTGCTTGATGTAGCAATGCTAGCAACACTCTTTCAGCATCATCTCTTTTTCTGTCTCTCTTTTTTTTGAATTAATATATATTCATAATATATATCTAAACATATCCCATCAGATTTTTTGTGTTGGTATATTTATTTAGCTGTGTATATGCCTATAGCCAAATACTTGCATGGATGTAGACACACATGTACAAGTATGAAGATGAGCAAGAAGTGTGATTGCCCTTAGAAGTATTGTAAGGGGACTCTGAAGTGGCACCTAACTCATTGAAATACCTAGTGACTGTTGACAGTTCTAGGTAAAGACTGATGCAGGACATTTAAAGAAGTTAATCAAAAGAAAAAGGAGAAACAAACTAGTTAGAGGTGTGATCTCTAACTGCGTGATAGATGCATGAGATCTGTGGAAGAGGATCCTTACTGGCCTTACTGCACCTCATTGCACTTTTATGTCGTCTTCTGTGAGTGTGAAGGACACACTGATGGTTGCTAGCATTCCTATATTCATTCATCAATAACTGTTTAAATAATTCTTCCTTAATTATGAAACTGCAGAGCACTGTATTCCTATTGATACTTTGCAAAGAGTGCCATTTTTATTCTGATTAAATTTTAATCTATGCAGTACATACAGAAGGACCTTTTCCCCTTACAAGTAAACAAATATGTTACTTTAGAGAGATCCTAAACCCTCAGTGCAAGAGTCAGACTTGGAAGCAGATTTACAGCATAATAACAGATTGCCATTGTTTGTTTGCATTATAGCATCTTTTACCCATAGTGTCCTACAAAATAAAGTGTTCACTTGATAACAATAAAACTTCCAACAAATTAATTGGTAGAAGCCTTTGAAAGATAAAGAACATACAAATGATGGCAGATGACTCTTTAGCCCTCTCTTTAATTTGTTTTGAGCATTGATTATAGTGTTTGTAATCAGTGGAAGCACTGTTGAGAGTTGAATGGGCTGTGGGCAGGCGCTGTGGAAGAGTGATTTAACTGAATTCTGTTGTGCAGGAGCCCAGATAGCCTGGTGTGGAGCTTTTACAAGAATAATTGAAAACTTGCAACAGATCACTTCATAATGTGGTTTTGAAATTAATTCACCTCAATGTTGAGTTGACCCTGAGCTCCAGTCCCTCTTTTCCAGATGTACTTCATGCTACATTTAAACTGGGATCTCTCCAAGTAAAATTGCTGTGCTGTAGTAAACGTCATTATAAACTATGCAATTTTCCATATCGAACCATTGGTGGAGTGTGTATAATAGTCTGACAATTGAATAGGAATTCTCAAGTTTATGACTAGCTAAAAAGCTTGAAGAAAATGAACAGGGCTCTAGAGCTTGAATGTATTTGCACACCGCAGACATTTATTTTGAAATTGGTTTGATTTGCTCTCAGTGTTCATTGTTCATGAATGGAGGATGCCCTTTACACACTCCTCATCAAAATGATGAAACCACTGGAGTCAAGGATGATAAATGCAATTGGAGATGTACAAGTGAAACTTTAGGACTGTTATGATAAAGGCCAGCCTGTGTATGATATGAACCTTCCTTTTGCATGATTCACAGCACCGCTCAGCACATGAGCTGGCCTGTTGCTTCTCCTGTTGACTTCATGAACAACTTCATGAACTTGTTCACTGACTGTGGCTTCCAAGTTTATTTGCAAACAATTATCTTGTGAAGTTATAGAAAAAAATTATCTTTGAACAGCCTGGACCCTGTAGCTCTTTGTAAATGTGATAATTATGATCAGAGGGAGCACACTGAAATATTAGGCCTGTACTAGGATTTAATTACCTGCAGTTTCAAACCAAAGGACAGTTAAAAATGTTCCATGTGTATTTTAGCTATACAGGAAAAAAGAATTCTAGGTTCACTCATTTAGTTTTAGTGATGGGGTTAAAGCTGTAATGTATACAAGGTTTGTGTGTAGCTTGCTGCGTGCCACAGCACGCTAAGTGTAACCATTGGGGTGGCTTCAGGCAGCTCCCCTGGCCTTCTAACTGAGCCACTGCACCAGCTGGCTTACCTTTATGTATGTACACCAGTGTCCGCTCTACCCTGTTCCTGTCCCTGAAATGCCTATCTCAATACACAAGCTCCCCAGGTAAAAAACAGTCACAGGCTTGATTTAAATTATATGTGAACAGCTACAGTTCAAACAGGAGCTATTTCTGGAGACAATACTCTTGAAGCTACATGGAACTTTCCAAATGGGTTTAAACTGTCTAGTAAAGCAATTACAACTGGGGAATTGCTACTAAGTCAAATCTTCTTGGAGCCTTGAAAGTATAGATTCTGGATTCTACTTTACCTTTTTTTTTTTTTTTTTTTTTTTTTAGTTATCAATTTGGAAATGCATAAAATCTGTAGTGAAGAAGTTTGGACATGTTGAAAAAGATGAGTGAATAAGATGGGCATGTTTCCAAAGCAACCCAGGTCACTTGGCAAAGTAGGTGAAAACAGTTTGGTTTTCACTTCTGACCAGAAGCTTTTCAATATGCTTTCAGTATGAGAGACTTCCAACTTAGAAAAAGTGGCTCTGAAAGTGTAGAAGATCGTGCTATAAAATCACTGCAACGTGTGCTCCCACTGTAATGCTGTGTGCAAAAGGGAGGTAAAATGACCAGGGGATTCTTGATCAGGATAAATGATGCAGTAACAATGTTAGGTCTATCAGACAACACTGAAATATAAAACATGATATAACCTAAGTTCTTAACACCTCATTTTCTAGTAGAATCTTCTGTTCTAAGCTTGATGCTTATTTCCTCCAGCGTGCAGGTGGGTTGCTCTTTCAGAAAGAGATTCACATCATCCAAGCACTAAGTGGAGAGCTGTCTAATCTAGTCACTAGGAAATCATGAGGATGAAGTAGGTTTTATGTCTTTTTCCTTGGTGGTAAGATTTAAGTTTAAACTTGCTGTATATGTTTTGTAGAAGGTGGAAATGTGGTTTTGAAATCACTTAGGCAGACAAGGGGAACCTACATCTGCTGCTTGTTGGGTGTGTGTTCTGACAAATGAAGGGCAAACAGGAGCACCACTCTCCCTGCCTTTCTCTGCTCAACCTGTTATTTTAAAAGAATGGCAGCCGTCACTGCATTCTCTGTGGGATTTATCCTGTTTTTTTGGTAAGGAATGTTTTACAATCCCTTCCAAAGCAAGGCCCACTGGCAATGTAAGTGAAGGAGTGCCTCACTTTTGTGCCCAGATCAGGCTTATGAGTTAGCTAGGAATCAAATTGTTTAATTCTAGAAATACACAAAGGTACACTCTGGGCATCAGTGAAAGTAAATAGTTAAGGTTTCTGTGGAGTAAGGGACTTCTGTATTACCAGTAAGATGTTTCCAGTATTTAGGTGCTTAAATTTTATTTCATTCTCACTTTAGCAGCTCTAAGTCCTTTCAAATTTTGGCCCTCTTATTTCTGTAATTGACTGTACATTACTGGAATTCCTTGTTCTTCTCTGAGGTCTGAATTCTTTTCGTTTAATTAAATCAAGATATTAAGGGACTTGGTCAGAGTCTATAAGTATCTAGAAGGGGTAGTTGGCTCCTTAGTCTAGGAGACAAAGATACAACAAGATACAATGGCTGTACGTCGAAGCTCAGTAAGTTTAAATGAGAAACAAGGTGATTTCTTTTTTTCAGTGAAGGTAACTAACAATTGGAACAATTTGCCAATGGTTTATTGCATTCTCTGTCAGCTGGGTTTTTGGTTGTTTATTTTTTTTAGCTAAAATTGAACTTGTTTTAAGGATTTTCATAATCTAAATTTAGACAGGGATTAATTGAACGAATCCTATGGTCTGTCAATCAGATGTTACCACACCATGTCTGGGCTTTGTCATTCCTAAATTTGTAAGTGCCATTCATTTTAATGGCTGAAGAACTGAGGTTTAAGGTCCCAGCCTTTTAAAGTATGTAGGTAAATGAATTGAGAGGGACCTCAAAGCCTGGGATTAAGTTGTTTAGCTGTATGTATTTGTAACAATTAATACTGTTGAGATGAAACTTGGTGTGTGTTACAAGAGTGTCAGTATCAAGTTGGTGTAAATTAACTTGTAGCTGTTTATTAAAATGTTTTCCCTGAAGCATTATACTGGTTGCTTTTGGAGGCAGAAGTCTGGACCAGATGGACTTTGGTCTGAGTATGACAGTACAGCGTTCAGTTCAGCTTTGCAGCATTCTGTCCAAAACATCTGTCAGGGAACAGTGTCAAAAGAGGGCTTGCATTATATGATTTATTTTTTGGTTTTGTATCTATGAATTTTGCTTTGTTAGTAACCCTTTTCCTTGTTAGGAAAAAGATCTTACTTGTTTAAGAAATTGTTACGTTAAAATAGTATTTATAAAACAGCACTGCAATAGTCTGTTCCACGCTCTTGGGAATGACTGGAATAATGGAAATCTTAATTTTGGTTTAGGACATAACTGGGCAAATACTATTCCTCTAAGCTGTGTCACAGGTGTAGCTGAATAGATACTGGTGCATTTTGGAAGTAACTTCAACTCTCAAATGCAAACTGACCAGCCTTCCTTTCTGGAAAAGGGATATTGAACATTCTGCACTGGTTCCGTCTGCTAATATGGAAACCTGTTTTTTCTTAATTTCATTTCTAGTAAACCCTTTTTATGAAACTCAAAAATTGACATTCAAACCAAACAATTCCCAGTGAATGCAGATTTCTTTTTCAATGTTATCTCCTCCACTAGCCAGAAATGTTGCCAATAATAATTCTGGATCTCTTCTACAACACTTACGTGTAATTAGGCTTAAAGGTATGTGAAAAATATAGAGTCAGTTTTGTTTTCTACATATAAATCAAGCACTTTTGTCTCTGCAACATTTCAGAATTCGTAAAACAATTTACAAATTAGCTCCTACCTAGCTGAATTGCATTACTGGGCATCCTCCTTTACCCCACTCCATCATGTCTTCTTCCAGGAGCGCAGCCACCACAGGAAAAACAGCACCACAAGCTTCGTATTAACACTGCCACCACAGATTCCCAAGTGACCATTCAGCTGAATGGTGGTTGATAACTAAGCTGGCAACAAGCTCAGTGGTTGGAATAAAAACAGCATCAGCTTTTCAGATCATACCCTTCTCTAATGTAATTAAATTCTGAGTCATAGACCTGGAGTGAGGCATGCTTCCACTGATGCTGCATTTCCTGAAGGTCAGCTGGAGAGCAGTATATTTCATCAAGTGCAATCTATAGAGTTGCAAGTTTCCTGATTAGGTTTGCATTTGAAGAGCTTCCCAAGGCCTAACTTAGTTGGGAAATTGCCCATTTAAGCAATAAAACATAATAACATATGACACTGCTGCTTAATGTTATCACATATGGGAGAGTGCATATGAAATAGAAAGACAAAGTGATTCGGGTTCCCCTTTTGCCAAGTTTTGTTAAGTAGTAGCATCAGTTCTCTGGATTGTCCTACTGCTCTTCTAAGATAATGAGTTTGATGAATAGCATTCAAAATATGCTTGATTCACCTCCCCATACTTGTAGTTGTGCATTTATTATTAGATCTCAACAGCTTTTTGTTTTTAGGCTTCCTGAACATCATATTCCTGCTTTTGTTATATCACTTACTCTTGTCTAACACAGATGAGGTAATTCCCATCTCCTTGACTGGGTGAGATAACCCAACTGTTCATCAGAAGATGAAGAAAGCAAAAGTCTGCTAGTCATTCAAAGGAAACGCCGTCTCACGTCCTCATTTGCTGCCCCAGGATTATACATTGTATGGCATGCTAGTTTGGAAAAAGGCTGACAGGAAAGGAAATGAAGATGGCATAAATTTGTAGTTAACTTATCTGATCTTCCTGACTAACCAGTTCAAATTGCTTCCTGTTACTGAATATTTCGGGCATTTCCCTTTGAAAACGTACTTTCATGATGAAATGAAAGAAAGTCAACGTTGTCATCCTTATTTGTGCTTGAGTACCAGAGAAAAGACCATACTTAAACTTAACCAGATATCTCAATAATAATCATAGAAATAGTCTGCTGTCTCTAATAGGAGGGCAGGGAAGAGTAATGCTGTCTACAGATGGAGAATTGAGATGTTGTGAATTCTGAAATGTGCTCCCCTTGTCTCTTTGTGGTGCTGTGAAAAAAGCCCCCACCTTGATAGAAGCTCCTTCTTCTAAGTAACACTTATAATAGACTACTGACAACATCTTTCATGATCTTTTTTTTTTTTTCCTTGGTGAAACTTACTGACTAAGTCTTTAATTTCCCTTCCTGAAATGCAGTCAACTTTTCTCTCTCCCTTTTAGAGAGAAAACTCCCTAAAATTCTCCATCCAACTGGATGGAGAATTTTGTCATTAGCATTATGAAGACAGAAGCCCTGAAGCATAGTGGAATGTCAGTGGGAAAACTCTTGTATCAGTCATGATCCATCATATCTTCATACAGTATCTTATTCTTTTCCATAAATATCAGGCCCTTCAAAATAGGCTTATCCCTGCAAGCTAGTTCCCATCTTTGACGTGTGCTCAAAATAATGAGAGTACAACCTGCATCAAAATATGTCTCTATTCATTCAGTGTCCCTAGGAAAAAAGTTTTGGGGTCTTCTGGAGGTATTTAACCATGTGCAGAAAAGATTTAAGACTGACAGTTCTCGGTACCAGGAGAAACAGTTGTTTAAAAATAGGGGCTACTCTTTTATATATGTATTGGCAGGGGCAGGGGGGAGAAGCTTCTCAGTTGCAACAACAGTTTCATTCTGGACAGTGAGTAGTTAAAGAAGATATTGCTAGATACATAATGAAGAAAGATACCAGTTCCTTGTTTGGACATAAATATTCCATGCAGTTAGCCGTTTTCTTTTCCTGTAATACAAGATGGAAACACTTCTGCTAATATTGTTACAGACACAGTTCAGAACTGCCATTTTGGACCCCTTAATACAGGTTCCCTAAAACCTAATAGATCCTAGTGCAATTTCGAAGTTATCAACATTCAGGTTTGCCCTGAAATAGAAAGAGAAATTGATATTTTCTGAGGTAGAAATATTCTGAAAGATACAGTAATAAATGTTATTTTGACACTTCTATTTAAATTCAAACATTTTGGGATCACTGAAGTAGAAATAATTTCTTTTTATTGAAATAGCATGGATTTTTAAAAATCGGTTCAATACTATACTGATGTCCTGAAGTGAAAAAATGGAGTTCATCAAAACAGCTGATTTCAGTGAGTCTTCCACTCCAGGAAACTGCAGAAGAGATTAAAACAACCCTTTACACAGTGTATTACCAGAAAAAGAAAAATATTTCTGGAGTGCTGTGGAAGTGTTGAGAGGACAATCACATCAGAGAAGGGTAGGCAGAGATAGAAGGAAAACACTGAAAAGAATTGGGTACAGAGAGACATATACCTTGTACTTAGAGAGAAAATACTTACGGAAAAATAGGCAAAATGGTTTGAGTCTTCAGTGCTAGAATCAACAGTGGCGTATCCTGAAAATTAGTAGAAATTTTGGAAGCCTGACCTTAAATCTACTTAAAACTAAGCTGACAGATGTTTATTTTGAAGACAGTAAATGCTCTGAAACACCTTCAAGAGTGTCAAGTGGCTACTCCTCAATACCCATGGGCACATGGGTTTGGTGTGCCTGGAAAGTTCAAATGGAGATAAACCTCATATTAAGATAAGTGTTAATGAAGATTTCCTTTTTTTATAATTTAAGTACATTATCACTTTGAAGCAGGAGAATTTTTTGCAAGTAGTTCTCGAACTTGGGAGAACAGCATGCATTGGTCAGAAAAAGAAAACTAAATTTTCTAAAGTCCTACTTGTGTGCTCCTCACACACCTTCACTCCATCCCATTGAAAAGAATGAAAACAACTAGGAAATCATGTTCAGAATTCACAGTTGGATTGGAGGAGACATTTCAAAGGACGCACTTGGAGATATTTATCTAATATACCTCAAGAATAATCACATACAAAATCCACATAGGGCTAAAACTAAGCAGTGTATTTTCCAGTGGAGGAGTAACTTTCCTCTGCCCCCACTACAGAAATGTTTACTGTCTTACTATATTTTAAAAACCAACACGATTATCTTAAAAGCCAATATGAGGAATTTTAGAATTTTCATTCAACTTCACAGACTCCTTTATTTTAGTCAAGGGAAGGAATCACTAGACTGGGGAAAGAGAGTATTTTCCAGTAATAGGCAGTGAACCTCCTGCTTGTGTTATTTTGGGTAATATGATGATTGGAAGATACTTCCTTACTGGTATTAAGTACTTTCAAGACTCAGAATGTAAAGGACAATCTCCATCACTTTAAGGAAATGAGTAGTTAACATAATGTTTTTGAAATTACTTAGCTTTACAGCTACAAAATATTTAAATAATGAAGGGATATAGACTTAGAAACTTGCTTGAAGTACAAGGCACTTAGATGTATCTGTTCTGGAGTTAATATACAAAGTCAATTAGAAAAAATAAGATGTTAAATTTACACTCTCTGTAACATTTGCCAGGAAGACCTGATGTGGCAGGAAAGCTGGGAAGGCCGTGAACTCTCCTGGCCTCCATAGTCAGCGATGACCATGAGGAGTAGCAGTCCTCCCTTGAAGGTTTCTAATAAAAGTGCAAGTGATTTTTAAAAAATCTAAGGCTAAGCATGTCAAAGGCACATAGATAAGTGGAGATATTTTCAACAGTATTATTGAACATAATTTAGGTGTCCAGGCCCTATTGAACTTTCATGATGTTTAGGAATCATTTGATATTTATGAAAACGTTATTTGGTTTCTAAATAAATGTGCTGTTTTTTCATAAGTGTTGAGTAATTGATAGCTCTTTGGATAAGTCTTTAACAATGTGTATCATAACTCAGCTATCGTAAAAGTAGTAACTTCAGTATATGGATCATGGGGATTTCTGTAAAGTTCGATGGTCTGAGGGAACATTCATGAACAACTTTAACAAAAGTATCTTGGACGTGACTGTCTCTGAGTAACAGATAAGACTGATACTTGTGTCACTTGCAGGATGTGATTTATAGGTTAAAGAGAAAAAAATTGTAACGATGTCTGAGGAAGTTGTGGTCAGTCATTAAGAGCTATTTAGAAACCTGATGGTGAAGACTTACTGTAATTTTTCAGAACTGCCTAACTCCTGTATAAATAATCTGGTTACCTCTGACAATTGCCTGTTGTATTCTCAGGTAAGATATTTTAAATTAAATTAGACCTAGATCCTCATACAGTTATCCGTTTTGCAAAGTTCACCTCAGCTTCCGTGGATGTTGGGCCTTTATAGATGTCATGGGCCATGAAAATACAATTTTTCATGCATAGCTCCAGTGCAAAGCTTTGAAAATCTCTGCCAGAACTTTCAATGTGCTTACAGTCATTCTGTAGTATCTTTGTTCATGATAAAGTGGTAGTTTTTTTTCCCCAGTTAACATCTCTAAGGAAGAGTTCACCAAATAACTTGTTTAGCATAGACTAACCAGCATGGTAGAAGTCTGCTGAGTACTTTAATTGATGTCCATTAAAAGTGCAAAGCTGTTCCGCTATGATCAGACACCCTGAGATGCACCTACAAAGGATCTTGATTCCATTAATTCAGTGGATGCTGCTTCATAGGTAATGAAAAATTAAGCAAGCTTTGACCAAACCTTGGGAACATAACTCAGCAGTTAGCAATGGAAACCCAATTAAAATACTTTCCATGTACTTGTTTTTAAATATTCATGCTATTGAACCAGTCCCACTTAATGCATAAATGACAACATAATATCTAACTGTAACAGTTGGTGGAAGCCATTTTAAGTAGCAGTTTAACAAACAGAGATGGATTTTAATTTGCAATGACAGTTGAGCTGTAATAAAAACCAGTATTCCAGCTGTGAAAAAAAAAAACAAACACAGCTTGGTTTAGAGTTATTTAAAGATGTGTAGGGCTTTTTTTTTTTTTTTTTCCCCTAAGCCATACAAGAACCATTTGGTCATTATTCCTTCCCAGAAACATTTGTATCAGATGCCCTTCCTACCCCTAATTTCTGGAATCAAACTCCTAAGAAAATACACATTAAAATATTATAGCAATTCTTAAATGTTCATTGATTACAGAATTCAATTTCCTGTTGCAAATGTTACTGTTCAGTGTTAATATAGCTGTTTACTTGTTTTTATGGACTGTGATGAGCTTCTGTTGACTAAGATAAATCCTATACTGCTTTCTTTGAAGGATTTCCACATGTTGGCATTGTTGCTGTCTCCTGGAGTGTTATTAGAATTCTTGCCACTTTGATTTCTGTTTGTTTATCCTTCTGAAAATATCAGCTGCTGGAATCATGGTATTTTGTGAAAGTTTTAGCGCTTTTTCTTTAATAATGAAATTTCCAGTTGCATAAGGGAAAAGTCTGCAAATAAGGGCCAACACATCCTTGAAATCTCTTCAGAAAATGCAAAACAAAAAAAATCCAAGCTTTTTTTTTCTTAATATTAGGTTAGGGCAAGAAGAAGATAGGATCACATATTCTAAAGCAAACCTGGGTGGAACGGTTCTTGGTACATTCCGCTGAGTGGAAGATGTTGTCACTAACTAGCACAGTGACCTTTCTGCCCTACTTCACAGCTTTATTTAATACATATGACATTATGATCCCCAAAGATTCATCTGTAGCTAAACATGGACAAAATGTTGATTGCCCTAGGAAGGGTTAGAGAAAATACTTTTATTGTTTGGGTGAAGGAATTTGGCCAGTGAAAGTTTTCTTGCTTTTTCATTTATTTTTTTTCTTTGTTTGTATCAGTATAGTCTTATTAGAGACCAAACAATGGTAAAATGGACTATATCGTAAGCTAAGCACTCGGGGACCTGAAAGTCTGCAAGCAATAAGCATAGCAGCAAAGTTCCTAGAGAGGACAATTTGTAGAACTCATAAGCCTGAAGTGCTTTAACTGAAGCAGTAAAGTTCAGAAAAGAAACGGGGACAGCTTCAAAGACACTAAGAAGTTGTGATTAGAAGTTTGCAATACACAGGAAAACAAGGGGGAGGAAAAAACTGGGTATGGTGCACTCACACAGCAGGGCTGGAAATCAGGCTTTGTTAGAGGATAGGAAAACGATGCATGTTAAGAAGAGGAAATAGCTCTTCTGACCTTGTGTAGGAAATCACGCTAATTGTGTCTACCTGAGATTCCAGCTTTCTTATTTTAACTACAATTTTTAGAGCAGTCACAGGTTTCACTCTAAATAGCTCAAGTAACATGCAGGACTGCGGAAAATATTTCAGTGACAAATGGAGAAGCTGCAAGTAAATGTCTGAATTATAACCTCCTTAATTAGCAATGACATCAGGAGAGTTTAACATGAGCTACTGTCATCTGAACTGTGTGTGCGTTAAACAGATGAAGAGCACAACAGTAACTTGGCGTACTCATTAATTCTTTGGGAGGAATGAAGAATATGGGGAAAGGTTGAATTGCAGTACAGTGTATGTAAAAACCAGAAATACTCTTGAACACTTCAGCCTACTGCAGTAAAAATGATCATGTGTCTTGAGGTGGAGGAAAAGGTTAAAAAAATCCCCTGAGAAAACAGTTTTGAAGAATGTAACTTTTATAAAGTGTGAAGGCTTTAAGTTCCACCCCACAAGCAACTGTAAAAAGTAATTTGTTTTCTCAAGGGTTTTTTCTTGTATTTCAATTTAAATGCCTTTCAAACAAATGGGTAACAAAGCATTTTGCGTTAGTGCACATCAGGAAAGCAGACTCCTGAAATGCACCAAAACATGTCAGTGTGTCCTGGTGTACCATGCAAGCTTGAAGCCCATGTGACTTTATCTGACAAGCAGGAAGCAGGGTCAACTGGTCCTTTCAGTCACCAGGCCCTGAACTGGTGGGAGAGTTGTAGGCTGGCACTGGATCTGAGGACTGATCGGAAGGTGGGTCACCATTCCTTATGCGTATGCTGAAAGGTCTGCTCTCCTGACACTCTCTATTTGAAGTGCATCTAAAGAATGATTCACCGGAAAGGCTAAAGAGTAATGGCTACTGTCTGCAGCCAGGATGAGAACTTTTTTGCCTCAGTTTCCTTTTCTTTTGAACCAATAACTGTCAGTTCCAGAGACAGGAAAGATGAAGAAAACATGAGGCCTAATTCCCTTCCATCTTTCTTCAAGACTGAAACTCTGATTAGCCATCTTCTGGGAAAGTACGTGCTCATGTACATTCACTGAAAATACTAACTTACCATCCATCACTATCACCTCTCTCGTTTCTGGCTTACACCTTTTGAGATTCCAGAAGAAACTTTATAGAATTTAAGCTGTTCGCTTTGCTGCCTTCAGGGCTGTATTTCTGTCATTCTTAGTTAAAAGCTGGTGGCATGGCATTTTTGCAGAGGGCAACAGTATTAGTGCTGTGCAGATCACTTAATTATTCCAAGTGTTATGAGTGCAAGTCTCTGAAGATGACAATGTAATGTAGGGAAGCTGAAATGAGAGGTAATGAAAGGTAATGTAAAAGTCAGAGGTAGACAAGATGATCCTGTGATGCGAGGTCAAACAAAACAAAACACTTAATAAAGGACTGTGGAGCTGGAATTAGCCAGTATTGCTGAATGGGCCACCAGTGTCACAAAAGCAATATACTCACTGGGAGTGGGGGAATGTAGAATGTCAATGCAGTATAGAGCTAACTCCTCGCACTCCCTGGAGGCTGCTTAAAAGCTAACATTGCACCTACTGAAAAAAGATTTATCCTGTATTCAACTGCTATGTGTAAAAGAAAAGATGAAGCTTCTTGAGGGAAGTGGCAAAGCAAGCAAACGCAAAATGACACTCACCCCCCAAAAAGAGCTGTCTCAAAATTATAGGCTTTCCTGAATGAAGGATGCAACCAGAGGCATGGACATCTCTAGGACATCTTTTGCCCCAAATGAAATTGTTATTAGAATCTAGGAAAAAAACTTTCACAGAAAATAAATAAAATTTACCTGATCATTCAGAGCTAGGACCAAACTATTCATTATCAAAATTTCACTTAATGCCTCAGAGTAGAATATTGAGTTTACAGAGAAGGGACTATAGGAAACTCTGCCACACTGCCTTCATTCTGCACCTCCCTGCCAGGGAACTTGTTGGTGTAGGTTGTTGTATTTATCATTTGAATTGAGAAGAAACTGCAATGTCTTTCTGGCTTGGACCATGACACTCCTGTGCTAGGTATTTTACAAACAAAATTTAACAAGACACTCCCTGTCCTAAATCACTTTTAATCTTAAAAAAGATAACAGATGGATACAGGCAGATGGCAGAGAAAAAAATTGTGACTAGGTCTGATCAAGAATGTTTTCTCATCAAAACCATGGTGATTGATAAGCTCTCCTTTAAAAAATTTGGATTTGACAATCTTGAAAAACTTCTGATGAAAAGAAAAGGACAGAATTTCCAGCCAAGGTAAGGGGACCAGCAGAGAATAATGATGAGGTTGTCACTTAAGTGGGCTGTAGCAGATCAAAGTTCAAGTGTTCTGTCTGAATTAGATATGATTTAAATCAGGCTTTCGTACTTTCTGTGTGATTACTACCCCTTCTTCTGGAGGAAGGCACTGCTTGTTTCAAATATACACACACATACATATATATATGCATATGTATATATACACGGACACAAATGCACACACACATACACTAATGAAAAAGTCTCAGATTTGTCTCAGTGTAGAACAAGACTCAAGTTTCCTTGAGGAAACCACTTTGATTTTATATGTAACCAAATCTAGTACATGAAGAAGAAAGATGCAGACAGAGAAAGTATAGGAATAAATTACCTGAAAGGCAAATATTTACATTTCAATCACTGATTTGGCTTCAGTACTAGTCTTAAACTGGTGTAAATTGTTGTAGCTCATCCAGCTACAATGGAGATGTTCCTATTTAAATCCTCAGACATATATATGGTCTTGGGGTCCACACTTAACTTTGTTTTAAAACAGTGGACAAGAAGGTAGACTTGCAGTGAACCCTTACAGAGGATTGAACTGTAGACTGTGTAAGGGACTTTCTTATGGATTGCTGTTATCAGAAGGGCAGAACACTTCTGAATTCTCTTCCTTCAGTTCTTCATCTCAAAAGAACGATACATTTCCTCTTCTGTAAAGGGGTCTTCAGCAGTTTCCAACAGCGCCTCCTGAGTGTCCTCCATTCACAGCATTACAGTGGAAATACACCGAGGAGTTTAAACCGAGATGGTGAGAGGATGGCTTAGAAATGGGAAAAATCTTGTTTCCCTTAGAAAAAATTATCTTTCTATTTAAAATTGTGTAAGAAAGCTGTTTCTGTAACCTTCAGAGGGTGAAATCTCTGATGAACCAATATCAGGCACCCAGTAAAAATGTTTAGCTTAATATGAAATAAATGCTCAAATAATAATTAAAAAACCTTTATTTTTAGGATGTGTGCCATACTCTGCTAAGCATAGGAAAAACGAACAGGGATCTGCCTGTCTCCCTGTCTCATTCCCTACAATTACCCAAAAGTAAATTTATTTTAAGGCAAATTTTAAGAAGGAAATTTCAATTTACATATAAATGTACATCTTATTCAGCACTAAACTGGCAATATCAAAGCTAATTGAGGGTAAGTACTAATTGGAAGTCTGATTTGCATAGCTTAACAGTGGAATAGTGTAAATACATGTTGAGATGCAAAATATAATGTGAATCTTAATTCAGTACTAGTATCCCTTTCATGGGTATATGGTTACAATCAATGAATATATTGATGCCCCTTCTGTTTTGACATATTGCAGTATTTTGTGTAAAATTATTTCTAATACATTGAAGCTCCTGTAAAAGTTTGATTGCTCCTCATTGTGATTTTTTTTTTAATGTAATCAAACATTTCATGGCTTAGATTATCTACAGTTCTTACATATCTACCATGTTCAACATTTTATCGACTTAAAAATGTTGCCTGAATTTACTTCATGACCTAACAGGTCATTTCACCATGAACAATCATGCACAAGCTTGTGGACATTTAATCCAAGCTTTGAATGACATTGTATTGAACAAGAATGTTTTCTTGCAAACCAGATCTACTTCTGTAATGTAGAATAGAAATGGAAGTAGAAACAAGACTGAATCTTTTTTTTTCGTTTGGTTTATTTTGTTTTTGTCTTAACCACAATGGAACAATCACTAGTAGACAGTGAAGCTTTCTCCCTTAGCAGACTACAAATTATTCATTAAGATGTCATAGTTGGGGTTTTTTTGATAAATCCATTTTTTATGTTTTTCAGTCTAAGCATCGGTCAGAAAAATGGGATTTGCCTCATCATACCTCTGTTTTTATTCAGTCTTTAAAGGGTTGTGGTTTGACAAACTTTTCTTAGTTCTTAAAAATTTATGATTCTGTTTTAAATATTATAAAAAAAAATTCTTGTTGCAATTAAAAAAACCCATTTCGGTCTTTATCTGAATTTAATTATCCCAGTAAGTAAAGCTTTAATTTTAACATTTCCTTTTAAGGATGGAAGTCTGCTTCTGTAATTTAGAAGTATGTCTTGTAAGTAAATTAAAAACACTGTTAGTGTACAGAAAGAGGCACATAATGGGGAATGTAGGCATTTTTCCTATAAATTTATTCTGTGAATTTTGAATCGGTACTAATTTCCTCCCTATAAGATTGGAAATGGGAATAATACAGTATCATCTTTTCTCCAGGGCAGCCATTTAAATGTTGTTAGCAGGCTAAGTACTTAACAGAAAGTGGAAGGAAAACATTGTGCTGACTGGAAGTAAAGATATTTAGTGATAGCATGAGAAAACACTTGAAAAGAAAAGTTTAACTCCTGAAAAATAGAGGCTTTGGATTTTTGGAAGGAGCTAATCATGGGAACTTAACTAAGAAGTGACCTGAGTTTATAAAGGACGTCTTGATTGTCCTGCTCCCACTCTGCTTCGTGGAGTCTGTCTTGCTTTCCCTCTTTGTCCATTCAGTTTCCTTTTGGCTCTAAAGCATGCCTCTCTCTTTATGTGTCCTGCCTATGTTTTTTTGAGACTTTAGATCCCTGTAAGTTATCCCAGGTAACATTTAACTTACTTACAGATAATGGGCAAAATCAGACAATATTGATAAAATTAATTCTTACTAAATAATATTTATTCTGCCTCTGGAGAAACTGCTTCACAAGCTCTTCTTGCAGACAAATGGGTCTGGACTGGTTTCCTTAGTGTTCAGCCATTTTTCTCCGCTAATGTCATCATCACTGAGAGCCATGAAGTTTAATGATCCTCCATTGTCTTTGGCCTGGGACTTATACATACTCAGTACTACATACGGTAGCATATTTTGTGATACAGCAATTTATGACTTGCACATAAGAAAATGCCCTGAACTGTCACAGAAGCAATCCCTTTTCTATCACAGTTAAAAAGAAAAATAACAAAAATTCATTTCTATTAAAGCTGAAGGCTTAGCTAGTATATTTGGAATAAAACCAAAATTGCTATGATAGTTTTCCTTTGACTTTATGGCAGTATAAGAAGGATTAATAAACTGTGTGAGCATACTGGATGATAATAAAATAGAATAATTAAAATCACTTCAACACATTGTAGATAAACCTTTGAAAATAAGTAAAAATTCAGTCTTAAGTATCAGAATAATTGGAATGTATGAGTTACTTTTCCTAAGAAAAGCTACTTTTTAAAATGCTCATTATCAGGGTGTAACAGGAGCAAGTATTGCATTGCTAGAGATAACATGTACAGAGGAACAAGAAATTGAAAAGGTGGAGAAGTCTACAGAAGGTTAAGGCGGGGGGGGGGGGGGGGGGAGACGATCCATCTATCATTTCTGCCACAATAAATCTTCCTTTTTTGAGAAAATAGTGTGATCCCAGAACAATGAGAACAAAATTCCTCTGCTACACTATTTCCAGTGTCTTAGTATCACTATGGAAGTCCTACTGATCATGAACAGATCATGTTTTCTAAGTGTTCATTGTCACAGGAAACATGATTCCTGTGTTTTAGTACAGGGTGCAAAACATTTTTTTTTTCTGGCAAATAGTAAATTTCTAAAAAAAGGATTGTATTTAATACAAAATTAAATAATATTTAAAAAAAAAATGCAGGATCATCTCTTTATCCAGTAGGTTTCTATTATTCATCACATCAGAAGGTAAGTCTTCTGTGTCATTTTTTCAAATAGCAACAACAGAAACTAACAACGAAGAAACACCCAGGCACTTCAGTAGATGTAACCATGAAGATGGCAGTGCACTTTGAAAAATAGCATGCCATCTCAGTCTGGAGGTGACAGACTTTGAATGTGGAGTGAATGAAAGAAAATGTGTTATGGTGATAGTACAGATGTGGGTAAATGGCATGTATGGGTTTGTGTTTCTCTGAAGAATGGTATAGAAATTAAAGCATGATTTCTTTTAAAAAAATTGTTTTCATAGAAAATCTGAGAAACTCAGCGGCATCTTGTTTTGATAGGGAAAATATGTATACCTGGCACATAGTATATTAAAAGTCATAAATACTATCACTGCTGATCATAATTAATATTAAAAGACACAAACATTAACTTGCATTAATTTCCTTTTCTAAATGCTGGAAGTTGCTCTGTGCTTAATTAAGGGGTAGGATAATCTTGTCTTTATGGCTAGGCTGGAACTGAGTAGGTATTCGAGTCCTGATTCTGCCACATGCTTCCTTTATGATGTTAATCAGAATGCTTTTATCTCTAGTTTTTATCTGAAAATTGGACATAACATTCCTTTCCTCACAAGAGCAGATATTATATCTTACTCTAATTTTATAGTGAGCATTGATGGAGTAAAGCAAATTTATATGGAACTGAGGAGACAATGATTTTTGAATATTGGCCAATCTTAAAAAAAAAAAAAGGTTAGAAAGATGAAATGAAAAAGTGTAAAAGCTCAGCAAAGAGTTGAAGGAGAAGCCTGTTCATAAACCTGATAAAAAAGATCATAGCAGGGAAGGCAAGAAAAAGCCAAATTGTTTAACTTTTGAAAAAAGGAGACTTTATTTTTACCTTGTCTTGATGTCCAAGATATTTCTGATTGCTCTTTAGTTCGTAAAAAAGGGATAAGCCGATACAGTGAGTGAAAGCCAAAAATGGACCAATTCAGAGTGGAAATAAAGGGACTGTTTTTAAAAGGCCAGAAAAGTAATCGTTACAGACAGATTAGAATTTCTATCAACTGTAATCTTTTAATGAAGGCTAAACAATTTTCTGAAAGATATTTTATAGCTCAGCAGAAGTGACAGATTTGATGCAAAAATTATTGGTCTGCATCATGAAGGTCAGTCTAGACTGTCCCAATAGTTCATTCTGGCCTTACAATCCATAATTCTATAAATTAATGTTTGTGAGTCATTCTGATAGCATAATGATGGAGGCCATAGAAGCATGTAAGTTATGCTAACTTACTACAGGTCTTGGAAACAGAAAGGAAGAGAGACTGCTTCCAGAAAGCTATCTATGAACAGATCATTGCAATATTTTTCACAAGTTAATTCTGTGAAGGGCATCTTATGTTCTGTAATGACAAGTTCTTGTACATGACTGTGAATCCATCTGCTTTCTTCTGTGGGTTAGCTGATGAGAGAAAATTGGATTTGTTGGTACAGGAGGTTATGTCTTAGATGAGTGGTACAAAAATAGGTCACAAAACTGAGAACTAAGCTTGATTTTTATTTTTTTTTTAATCCCCCCAGATAATTTATTTGCAAAGAATGCACTACATAGGTTGCCTCCTCACAAATTTGGTCATGTTTACTAAATAATTTCAAAGGAAAGGAAAAATTATTCTCAGGGCTAGATGTCCTGGATGGAGACGTGGGAGAATGGCCTTTTTCCTAGTGTCCAGGAGCTCAGCTATTACAGAATTCACCTGGAATATGGCAAGTCTGAGATCCTCCTTCCTGGAAGAATTTCAGTTCAAGTTTCTAACCTTCCAGGGAAATGACCTAACCAGCAGGTACCAGGATATTCTGGTAGTGCAGAGACGGAATCAGCTCCAGGTGAGCTTTCTGGTTATCTGGTTCTCACTGTCTTGTTTTTGGGATATTTAGGAAGAAGAACTGAAAGTCTTTGCTTAAGTATAGCTTTTGAGTTGGGGGCATTAGGAGGTAGGAGAAATTAATACCATTTTCTTCTAGCAGTAGAGATAGCAATGGGTTTCCTGTGCTCCTGTGTGCTTTAGTCATGCACTATAATAGGATAAGTAGCTTCCCTGGAAATATTGGGAATCTTAGCCTCCTTTTTCTTTTTTAAGGTTTTCTTAAGCTATTACGCCAACACTTTGTTTTAGGAACGGAATGTTGCATGTAGGATTAAAATGATTTGTTGTATTATTTTGCTGTCTCAGTGAAGAATAAGCAAATGATTTAAAATCTGTTTGATCCAAAAGAATGTATTGTTTCTTTTTTTCGGGTCAGCAAATGAAGCAAAAAATTAAAATATTTTTACAGTTCTGTGGTTTCCAGGCATGGTGAGGATGGAAATAGTGAAATAGTTGCTGTTAAAATTCAAGAATGTGAATAGTCCTCATATCTATACAGACACTGACTTTACTGGGATTATTTGCATGCTTAAGTATCTCACTAAATCAGAACAGAATAGGCTAGAGTTGATTTTGGTATTGTATTAGGCTGAGCTAACCACTGATTTGGGTGAAAATAGTGTATCAGTGTAACGAAACATATCCATAATACTTTTAAATAGATTTTTTTTTTTTTAAGAAAGTCCATGGCAGAATTGGACATTTATTCAGGAAAACGGCTCTTCATCTTACCCCTATAAGAAGCAACAGTTTAGCATACAAATAGGGGAAAAAAATCAATGCCTTTTTCTGACTTTCTCCTTGTTTCAAGCCCTTGCACAATGAAGGTCATATGCATCTTCATTCATTCCTTATCTTCTGACATTTTTCAAGGTATACCTTGTGTTCAGTGTTAATGCCTGGAGCATTATATGTCCTTAGCACATCCTTCAGGACAATATACAACTCTCTTATCCTCCTCGATTCAGAGACATCCACTGCCGTTGGAGAGGAGGCTGAAAGCCCAGTAAAACAAATCGTCATATAAGGTTAGATGCCTTTCGCATTGGTCTTTTCTCTTGACCTGGGCTGCACATTTTCTTTTCTTGTTTCCCATCTGTGTATTACACACTTGGAATTATTTTAAATCTTACTGTTTCTAGAAGTGAAAAGCACAAAACATAACACCAACATGTAAGCTAGAATGCACTTTGCAAAAAGTTTGGATGACTAATATTCATCTGTAGAGTAGTACACGTAACTGACTGTTGTTTGCAGTCTAAAAAGGAAAAAAAAAATCAGGTCAAGCACAACGTTTGCTCCACTCTGAGTACTTGGTAACATTAACATCAATAATTGAAGTACAGTTTTAAACAAAACCTGATTTAAGACAAAACATTGAAATAAGTAAAATTGTTGAAAATATGTAAAATATTTTCAGAGAACGATATATTTTCTTGAACATATTTCACATAAGTTCAAGAAACGTTTTTGTTGATTTGGATCTGTATTTGCTTGGGTGGGCTGGCTTTGGTGTGGATGGAAGGAAGATTGCATGCATGTGTTGCAGCAGGTCAACAAGAACTGAAGGTGTCAAATAAATTTATACCAAAAGTCACTTCAATTACTTTAAATAATGTATCTCAATCTATGACAATTGGAGACCCTACTATTTTTAGGAAACAAATTTTCCCTGCAACTCTTATGTATTTTTTTATATACATTTTCTAACATACCCTCACTAACACGCACACAGAGATTGTTAATGTCCTTCTATACTTCAGAATATGTTACTTTAAGCAGCCTATAACAGATGTAAAATCTAGGCAAGATACTGCATTATTCATTCCAGTCAGTTTGAGTTACTGATTATGGCATTTGAGATATTCCTGCACTTGCTTTTTTTTCCGTCTTCCTCCTAGACTGATAATCTAGAAAATGAAAATGGATAGGGAAAAATAAGAGCATAGTCTTGGTTCCATTTTCATTTCTTTGTTAAGTTCAGTAGCACATTAATGAGGCCTTTGTTTTTCTTCATAGCATCACTACTTCCTTATCTTGCATGGTCATCCCTCAGAGAAGCCTGGCTGCATACATCGTGTCAACCCTTGGCTTTCTACAAAAGTGCAGAATTTTCATTTATGGACGTACAGCTTATTTTTCCTTTATAAATGCCAACCTGAATGAAAAACACTCCTTAGAGAATTAGAAAATAATGAATGATTGGCATTTGGTGTACAATTTCTTACTCTAGTGAGATTTTGGCATGCCATTCACTGAGAAATTCAGAGTATTGAATGACATCCACATTTACCAGATGAGCTGTCAAGGCATGCTATGTGTCAACACCTTTGCAGAACATCCCTTGAAGCCTAATTCCTCTTATTCATGGGCATCCAATTTGGTGTTTCTGAATAAGGTACTGTATATATTTTTTCCCCACTCTAAAGCTGTTCCATGTTACTAAAGCTTCACCTCCCTTGTGGGGACAGGGGTTAGGGGAAATACATGGGAGCACACATGCACTGAGCAAGTGATAGAGTATGTTTAATTCTATGAGGTTCTTTTGTGCTCTCTCACATGTTGGTACCTTAAAGCAGTATGGATCCTATGGCATCCAATAACTAACAGGAACTGGTTTGAAGTCCAGCTGGTGGCCAGTTAAAAGCTGTGTTCCTCAGGAGTCAATACTAATAAAGAGCTACTGTTGTTTAAGTATTCAGTAATGACCTGTTTGTTGGGATGAAATCCTCAGCAAGTTGGTGGATGACACCAAATGGGGTGGAATAGTTGATCTGCTTCATGGCAGAACAGGGCTGCCACTCAAAAAGATATGAACAGGATGAAGAAATGGGCTGACAAAAACTTCCATGAGGTTCAGTAAAGACAGAAGCACCGCTCTGCACCTGAGATGTAACAACCCTAAGACGTGGTACAGGAAGGGGATCGTCTAGCTAGAGCACAGCTTTGCATGGATGCTTTGATAACATAGTCCCAAGTGTGTGTGTGAGAGAGAAATGTGTATTGATTTTCTAGTATTTATTACTTGTGAATATCAGTGTCCACCAAGAGGTGATACTATGTACAGGTTGGTGTACATAAATGGCGATTAAGGTTTCATCATACCAATAATTTCCAGCACATTGCAGTTCTGGAAAGAACCACAAAATCAAGTGCAACTATGTTATTCCAGATATGCAGTGTCTTCTGTGTTCATTACAACAGGATAGATCGCAAATGAACCAGTTTCAACCCTCTACTGTTATGCTTTCTGTAAGTTTTCTTTGCTGTCTAAGCAATACTGTATTTGTTGTGATGTAATCCTGCTTGTTGCCCTCTTCATCACAGCCTGGAAAGCAGATTGAATTCTCCATTTGATTTTTTTTTTTCTTGTCAGCTGTGTTTCTCAGTCTGTGATCTTTTTTTTTTCTCACTTCTGGATTCTCTCAAATTGGTTCATGTCTGTCCAAGTGTGTTGCCCAAAAGTGGACTTAAATTAACTGAGGACTTGTGAGTGTTGAGCTGAGCTGAGAAATTCCTTTCTGTATCCTGCACGTCATAGTTTTGCTTATAATCTCAGTATGGTGTTTCCCTTTGTGCAACACCTAAGTGTTGATTCATGGTCAGCTTGCAATCCGCTACAACTCCCAAATCCCTTCATATGAAACTGCTATCCAATCACTTCATTATGTGGTGATTAATCTAGATTTCTGAATAACAGAGTAGTAGAGTGGTGAACACAGCTGCCTGGAATAGGTTTCATTCTTGGCCACTGACCATCTAAATAAATATCTTTAGAAGGTTGTACCAGCTGCTTGTTAAAGCAAATAGCCAAGAGACAGGAAAATTCCGAGATCAAATCCTAATTAAACTGCTGACTTGCTGCATGACCTTGGGTGGCTACACTCTTTGTGTAGCCATGAGCCCCAAATCAAAACCTCTCAGCTGAACTTATCTCTGAAGACAGATTAAAAAAAATGTACAAAACAGAACCTATGTACATCACCGACAGCAACATTCTGTTTGTATTGAACTCTAACCTGACCCCTGACACTTAATGCAAAATACATCTTTGCCTTCCTATATTCTTCTTGTTCTTATTTGGTTTTATGGATTTGTAGCTGCATTATGATTAACATAGATACAACTGTACATGATTATTGAAAGCAGGTTTTTGCAGATCTGATTACCTATTTTATCATACGGACATGTGGAATTTTTTTTTGGTGCAGCTTGAATAAGATTATGCATTTTTATAAGACAGTGTATTGGCTATAGTGCTCTGTGTATGAGCTTCGACACAGAAGTTTACTGCTAGGCACTACACTAATAAACACTAAGTTGTTAAGTCATGCTGGACTTAGGCTGTATGCAGAAGGCTAATAATTTCAGCGACAGCAGGGAAGAAAATGGGGATGAATGACCAATGTACTAGCTGCCTGTGAAACTTGAGCTGTAGTAGAAAAACAAGGGGGAGGATATGCGGTTACAAATGTGAAAAATCAAAGCACATGTCTTTGCATATAGTTTGCCAGGGATCTTGTCTGGAATGTGTTTTAAATGCTAACCATTCATCCAAACAAAATTGTAATATGCCAGTTTGCACAAGCACCAGCTGATATATCTGGCAGCTGATCAGATGGGAGATCTGTGTGAAGTTTGCAGGATTCCCAATCACAAGGGAGTACCAAACGGAGGCACATCTGCCTTACTGTAACTTTGTCCAGCTGAAGCCCTGCAGTGTGACCCAGCTGATCAATGTATCTGGCTTGGTAGCACTGGACTTCCCAAGCTTGAGGGAGATATTTGCTGTCATATGGTTAGAGAGCTCACAGAGGTGCCCCAAATGGTAACCAGCCAATGTAGTTTTAAAGGTCAGACCATTCTCAAGAGCCAGATCCTACCGTGCTGGCTTCACAGCACTGTTGCATGAGTGGTACCCTCTCATAGAGTGTAATGCAGATAACTACGGAAACAGGCGTGCACCACTGAAAGAGCACAAGTTCAAATTTAGCACACTAGGGATTAAGAAGTAAATAAGCTGTGCTATCTTAACAAGATTCCTCAAATTATATAGCAACACAGAGAAGGGAGATGAGAAGAATAGAAGATGGTCAGAGGAGAAGGATGGGTGAGAAGGCATGTGCTGTTCTTTTCTTAGCTTTGCAGTTGCCTGAGGCGGTTGGTTGGCTGGATAGTTTTTGGCACGGGGAGCATTTTTTTTTTCATGTGTTGAATGGTACCTAGTGGTTATTGTCATGATGCGGATTAAAAGCTATGGGAAATCCAAGTAAGGTTTGGTATATCTTAACTACATACTGCAAGGAAGACTGGAAATACTCAAGTTAGCTGTAAACAGTCTGGTTTTTTTAGTGATGACCAAGGGTTTACTGGGCTAATTTATCCTCCAATTTCAATATATTTACAGCTACTTGGGGAAATCTATATACTGGGGGATTCTGTGCTGTATAGATATTTCCCAGACTAGGTGGTTCAACAGCAGAGTTATACAGGGGTTTTTTGAGTGGTAAATGTAAAAAGGAATCTGCTGATCTTATTAGTAATTCTGCTATGGATTTAATGTTGTACAAGTTCTTCTTCTAAGGTAGAAAGGAAGAATTGAACTTTGAACTACACCTACGTATCCTGCTGATCATGAGCTAGGAAAGCATAAGCATAGGCAAAGTTTGTACAAGAGCAGGACTTCTGCTCAGGTGCTGATAGGAACACTGTTATTCTGAAACTTCACAATTAAAGTATAGTTCAGTTACAAACGTGAACACAAGTTGCATACTACCTAGAGTGTTGCATATGAGAGTTAAGTATTTGGAGATGAGGTTTTCAAACAGAAGAAATAAAAATGTAAGTGCTTATATTTTTTAATACTAGGCATGGCAGCGTTTGATCTGATTTCTCAGCTTATGAATCCTTAGGAACTGCAGATGAGTTTCTCATCACCTCTACAGGACCTTCACTAGCATATTTGTTCTCTGGTACCTGAAACTCTGCTACTTCCATCAGTCACAGTCATGATCTAATCATGATCTCTCTTCCTGTTTCCCTACAGTTGTAAGAAGTTCTCTTGTGTGCTGGGGAAAGGTGCCCCAGTCTGAGGATGCTCAGCCAATCTTCTGTACAGGAGGTACTGCTGAGAGATGGAAGTGGCTCTTTGAACAGCAAAGTTTGTATAATGCTAAGTGTTGCTTTGTATGCTGGTTGTATAATGTAGTTCAGCAATAGCACTAGAAAATTATTAATTGCCCCTTGTTCAACAGTGGCTGCTTTTACTAGTGTTTCTATGATTGTTCTCTAAAGCGATAGCTCCTAAGGTGTGGGCTAAAGCGAGCAGATTCATACCTGCTTTGCTGATTAACTCAGAAATGTGGACTATAGCTTAGCTTTAATGTGGAAGAGTAATGTGGAATTCACAGAGCTTATTTTTTTACATGTAATCACTCTTTTTCAACATTGTATCTCTCTCTTCCAACATTCTATCTCTCTCTTCCAACATTCCATAAACATACATACCTACATGGGGAGGGGTTATGTATCTATATCTCCCAAGTATAGACATTCTTGGTTTTGAACAAAATCTTTGACTGATTCAGTGACCATTTTTATTAGCAAGCAAAAGTCACAGTGACACTAGCTACTTTAGGACAAATTTACAACAAACAAAAAATAACTGAGCACAGGCACCTAACAAAGGAGTTACTGAATGGGGAAAGGTCAGTAAACAGTTTGCTAAGCTGACTGATTCCAAAATAATCTAATTTATCCATTTGAGTAAGGAGGTCTTACAGAAGTCTACGGAAGCATGTGCTATAGCTGATTTCAGCATAATTTTTATGCCAGCAGTTAAAGCTTGAAGTTAAAACATATTTTTAATGCTTATGACACAAACTTGTACGACTGTGCTAACAAAAAGTGATGTTTTTTCTTTGCATTGTATGAAATTTGTGAAAAATGAAAATTTCCCCTGAAAATATTTAGCACCATCTTACAGTGCTGATACTGTAGTAGTAACTATTTCTCATCCAGTTCAAGAATCTAATGCTGAATCTTCCATGCTATTAAGCTGAAAACACTTCTTAATCAAAATGTTTCTGTCATTGAATTTAATACTCAATTTAATTTATGGCAGTAAAATCTGAGACAGTTGCTAACACTTCTGCCATTCTTGGAGGATATTATCTTATCTCTTAAAAAAACTATGGCAAATCTCAAGAATATCTAGTGGCATTATTTATAACTATAATCCTTTCCAGTATGCACCATTGTACAGTTTTCACTAACAGAGTCAGTTACTTTACCAAGGCAGGATTAAGGCCTCAGGAAGCCTGTTGGCAAAACCAAAACTTCTAAGGGTAAATATAGTATGAATCAACATAAGAGCACATGATAATATATCTCTAAGAGCCGGTATCATGCAAAATACTTTAATGACAGCTGAAGAGTGTAGAGATACTATGCAAATGATGCTGAGATTCTAGCTAGTCATGCACAGGTATGAAATTATCCATGGTAAACCCTCAAAGACAGCCTATCTGCAAATAATAGAGAATTTCTGGGCAAAATATGAACAAGACAGAATGTTCTCCCTCAGTACTTCATGCAGTATAAACAAGAATGGAAGAATACTGAGGAATAAGCCCATTTCATCAGGAAAGCTGACTCTCCAAAAGAAGTTGCTAATGCACACCCTTGTAGAGTCCACTCTTTTCACGTAGTTTGCTTGCCGCTCTGTCCAACTATTTACATCACTAGTTACATCAAATCAATCAGAATAAAAACATAGACTGCAGAGTCAGCTTACATAGATTCAAACGTCTAAACTGATTGAAGGATATGAAATGTCAAGGAAGTTGGTGTTCAGCATTTTATGCTTTCTGAATCCCTAGTTTTATGAATAACTTACAGGCAATTCTAAAATCTCATAGTTATTTGAAACCCCAGGAATAACTGCGGGTCCTGGCTTTTGGCTCTGTCTTCTATTTCACTTAGTAATTTTTTAGAACAAAAGTTCTGGATTTTCATCTCTGTCTGAAAAAGAACCAACCTCCTCAAGTCTGTTTTCTGTGCTAGACACACAAGACTTAGTAGGTAAAAATATATTAACTGATTGTAGACAAATTCTTTTGCAGTATAAAGGAAGCAGAATGGTTTCCAACTTATGTACACAGTAGGAAATAATATGTTATTCAAGACAATTGCCTTTCCTTTGTTTCAATAAACTGGCAACGAGGTTGATGTAAACAGTATGTAAAGACAACTGAATCTTACTCGGAGGCAGGTTTTCTGGAACGCCTATTTAAGCCAGTATGCATAGCAATCACTCATCATCTCTCAGGATTTGACCCCTTATACGAACTGTAAAACTATAAAATGTACAATACACACACACAAAGAGAAAACAGGAGGCTTTGTACAATATGGAAAAAGAACTGTACTTCGCTAATAGGGATGTAAAGAAGAATATGCTTTCACTCCAGCTTATCTGTCTGAAATAGCAGCATACCCAATGTTTTCACCGATTCATCTGAATAATATTAAATTCTGAACTCCAGTGAATGCTCATTGCTCATTGTTTTCCCAAATAGCCACATATCATTCTGTTTCATCCAGCCCAAATGATCACAGACGTATTTTAGTTGAGATTTTCAGAACTGTTTATGTTAGCAGCAGCTGATAACTCTGAATAAAATGTGTCAAATTGCTTTCAGGACCAACCACTTCACTCAAACACAAAGGCAAACATTTGAGTCTATTTACAGCTTGAAAATTTCCCCATAGAGCACAGCTGTCCTAAGTGCAATTATTTGTATGTAGATTTAGTGGCACTGAGGAGTACCCCTCTTTCCCTAGCTCAAAAAGCTTGAAAGCTGATGACCTAATTTTCTAGTCTTTACCCAGGTATTTTATGTGCATTAGACGAAAGTCTGGCCCATTAAAGTAAACAGGGCATTGCCCTTTAACAGAATCAAGATTACTTGAAAATCCTGTTGAAAACCATTGAGAGTAGCAGTTACTAACCATCTCTCAGCTTTTGAATGAATAAGAATTGGAAGAATATCAAATGGATCTATTTAGAGAATAAGTAGAGCCTAAGCCACACTTAAATGCTATTCTATCTCTAGTCCGGGATACATAAATAGGACTTGTGTCCCTTTAATTCAGAATTCCTTCTTCAAGGCATCTTTTGAAGTAGGGTTCATGCTGCCTTGAGAGTTGAGTCCAGTGAGATTAAATTGGGAATGGAGCTAAGAAAGAAACTTCGCTTTAAACAGGGTCAAAAGGTAGATAGGCATTTTATTTTATTCTCCTGAAGTGCATGGCTCAGCTCCAAAGACTTGGAGATGCTTAGAACTAGGCAGATGTGGCAGCTGTTTGGGTTTGGGTTTTTTTGATTTTTGTATTATTAAAGGAAGCTCAATTGAAGTCAGATTTTTTCTTTTTTAATAATTAAACTTGTAATAAGTTTTGTATCAGTAGAAGTATTAAAGCCCCATATGTTCCTTAGAAAACGGTAAAGAATGTACTTTCTTGGATCTTTCGAACACAAATGGTTGATTTGCACATGTTCAGAGTATATGAACTACTATTCTGTCTCTGAGTCTCAGCCTAAACAGCAAGAGCAGCAGATCAGGAGGGAAGATGTATATACAATAACTTTTGCTTACATTCAGCCATGATGACACTCTGGAACCACAAAGAACAGGCACTAATCATGACTGGTGCATTCAGAATTATTCTCGTCTGAAGGACAGCCAATAAAAAGCAAACATACACCTCAAAGACTGGCTTCGGATCATAAAATTAGCATAAAAAAGTATTTCAGAGGTGTCTTGTGTGCTCCTGTAGCTGAGGTTAAAAAGGATTTAGCAATATAAACTCCATTTTCCATGGGGTTTACAAGAGAGACAACTTAAGTTGTTCTGGGTGGAAGAGTAATCTGCTAGGTCCTAGTCCAGACTGCTGTACATATTTCCCATTTTAAAAAAAGGAGGAATTAGTATGTAACATGCATATGCAATGTGAAGGATCAGACCTTCCACTGCTTGCTAAAAGCATAGGTGTATGTTAGAATGTATCATTTGCCCTCATGGTCTCATGCGTGTAGTGGCAAAGCCAACTGGAAATGGGCATTAGGTTCCTTCTGGGGGGACTGTGTACATTTAATAGCCCCCACCCTGACTCCCCCTTTTATTGCAGGTCAAAAAAACATGTATAGCCTTTTCATCTACTAATAGAGCTGTGCATACATTCAGGTTTCTGTCCTGCTATTCTGATGGGTGCTGAGTATTTGCTACAAGATGTTGAGTGCTTTCAAATCAAAGTGAATGGAAAGTAATAATTTTGAGCAAAGACTCTGGCGCATTTCAGACCAAGTCCAGGGCATGTTACTTGTCTTTTCCCAAATGGTGGTTTTTTGTGTGTGTGCCTGTTTAATATAAATGTTATACATCTTAAATATGTATTTGCATAAGAGCCTGGAACCATTCCACAAGAACCATTACACATTGGTGGTCTATAATATGGATTTTAAAGCATTTATATATAGGTATTTAGCTATCAGACTAGAACAGTTCCTTCAGAGACAGTCTACACATAATACACATTTGTAGAACTTCTATTTAAATACATTATTTACCAGGGAGAGACGGGAAATTGTTTCTTCATACAAATTCCAGTCTCTCAGGCAGATATTACACACTCTGAAAAATGTGCAAACATATCATTTACCTTAAAAGGACCGCTGAAGTATTACTCAATTCTGCCTGAGACATTTTACTCCTGCGATTAAACCTCAGTCATGTTCTCATCTCAATTATCTCCTGTGTTGAAATGTAAGTGTGGCATCAACACTATCAGTGTATTTTCTTTGAAAGAGAATGAGCACATAATGAAAGATACAGTAAAAAAAAATTAAATGAATGCTCACAAATGACCAGTTTTAAGTTACCCATGACACCGTTTTTCTTAGCTGTAAATTTCTAGCCAAATATGAAAGCAAAATCTTCCACGATATTAATATACTTCAACATTTTACAATCAACAATTTAAAATGTTTTGCACATTTTGATGTGACTGCTGGTATACCCACGTTGTATGAATTGCTGAGTCCAGCCATTCTGTAACAAGCAGGAAATTTGATAATCTTTTTCATACAGTTAAGATGCTCTCTTTTAAAACCACTGAAGTCTTGTTTTTTTTAGGAGATAGGAAGTTTTCACCATTACTGTAATACTGTATATTGTTTGTGAGTGACTGTTTTTCTGAATATATCATGTATGCAGAGATATTCTATATCAGAAATTTTTGACAAATGGTTTTTCATCAGAAAATATCGGCTTGTCAAAAACAGAGCTTTGCTGGAACACACAAGATTTGAAAGAAGCTTTTTTGGATTGGAAAAGCATTTTCCAGATTTGAATTGCTGTGTGAAAATCAGAGCAGGGATTTGAACCGATCTCTTTCACATTCCAGAGCAGTGCTGTGATAAGCAGACTACAAGTGGATAGTTTTCATGAGGTTTCCCGGTTTTGTTCCTTTTTAATGGTTTCCTGCTCTTGGTTTCCTAAGATTACTGTTTCAGTGCAGAACGGAAGGATTTTGAAATATCAGCGCTCTGTGGGACACTAAAATATATTTTCCCTTTAAATCTGTTTCTAGTAATATTACTTCACTTGAATCATCCTCTGAGATGCCTCAAATGTAAAACATTACAGTTCAGCTGAAGTGAAGATGTGGCTCAAGTCTTCTGTGGGATTTTTAAAATGCCCACCATGGTTAGTGAGAGGTAAATTCCCTGGGATGGGGATAAAAAAAAAAAAAAGAAAGAAAGCCTTTTGACTTGTGGAATTATCCCTATCTCCTAGTAAAAACCTAGCAAATTACTTTCAGCCAATTTGTACTAATTAGCGCTTAATTAATTATCTTCCTATGTGCAGCATCTCTTACTTCAGCTTGCATCTATGTAGTTTTCTGTTAGCTACTGTTCTGTATTCACTGTGAAATTTAGAAGTGTCCAATCTGAGTATCACATTATCTTGCAAACTACTGAATTTTCCTTCTCCTCTGCCTGGTGGCACCACTGCAACTGAGTTGCTGAATTGGGCAATTTTTAAACTAAAAATAACTAGCTTTTTAGTTACTGCATGAGGTACCCACGATGGTTTCCTTTAGGTAGCTCACTTTTGTCCCCACATAGGAATTCTGGGACAGTGGCTGCAACCCTAGGGCTAGGATGCTTGTCTTCAAAGGCAAGAGCTGGTGGTTTCACTATAAAACACTGCCTCCCACTAAAATCACTGCTAAATGTACATATACTGCATAAAAGTTGTATATAACATCTAGTTCTTGCATATTCTTTTTCCCACTTCCACTGTGTTCACTATCCTTAAACTGCTTTCCAGTCCTGACATATTTCAAACCCCCCACCTTGCCCTTTTTCTAGATCTTTTTTTAATGAACCACAGCCTACTGTACTTGGCTTATTGGGCCTCTTAACCTGCTTTCAGCTTTCTCCAACTTCTCCCCTCACCCTCCTCTGCCTGGTCTTTGTTCCTTTTTTTACCTGCTCTGTTTGTCTGTTATTCCCATCCACATCTTTGTCTCTTTTTTTCACTTAAGCTGTTGCTGTATGTATGTCTGTTTATGAACCAGTCTTCCTTCTCCTCCGCGTTTGGACACCATACAGCAATTCCTAGAACGATAACTCTGTCTCACTGTAGTTGCTATCTAGGAAAAGAAATGCATCTAATTCTAAATGCAGGTGGACAGTTTGTTTTGACAGCAGTAATTATCTGTAGTATTAATGTATAGTAATTATTTGGTATTACTGAAATTAGGAATGAAAACAGTTCATAGTAGTTCAGAGGTGACTGTCACATAGAAGTACTGCTGTTAAATAGGGTTTTTTACATATTCCAGGAAAAAGGGGGAGTTTGGGATTTTATTTTATACTAACAGTTCCTCTTTTTCAATGACTGTTAGATTCTCTGCAGATTCTGTTTTATTCCTGGATTGTTTGGGATTAAAAGACCTTGAAAAATGCCAACAACCTTTATTCTCTCGCATAACTGAATTGAGTGTATTTCAGCAGAGGGTTATAGTATATGTGGACAATAATTGTATATAACCCATTTGTTGCTAAAGAAAGTACCCCATCAAGAGATAGAAGTGTCACTAACTCATTGGGATTTTTGAAAGCATATGAAGCAGGATACTATCTTTACATAAGATTCATCCAGCTGAGACAGATTTCAGTATATTCATTAGCTATAATCTTTGCCCAAATTGTCTTTCTTTGCAATTTAAATTTAGTATTTTATACTCAGAAAGAGTCACGTTTCATGAGCATCTAAAGGTGCATTACCAATGTGAAAAAGTGTTTTGTACATTAATAAAGGATTGTTTTACAACTCATTTCTACAGTATGGGTATTACATGTTGTGTGAGTACACCATGAAGAAACTTTTTAATGTATTCCTATTAATAAGCCTTTTTTTCACCTAACAATCTATCAAAAAGAGAAGATCCTATCAGCATCACTAAATCCTTCTTTAAGGTTTCATTGATCTTAGCCTTAGAACAAGATTATAAAAACAGTCCTACACTGAGATAATGTCTAGAGGATTTTGGCTAATCTCAGCACTCATTTTAGATTAGATCTAGTCATATTCAGACACATAGCTATTCTTGTAGATAACATATGCCTACCAGTGTTTACCCTTAATTAAGATGCAATAATTGCTTTTGTTTCCTTTGGTCATAACAAGAGTAATGCCAAATATATTCATAGACCTTTGATGATAAATGTCTTGTACTCAATGTATAGCATTCCAGGCTCAGGATCAATTTTCCCTGATGAGGAATTCTTTCTAACAGTGAAAACTTGTGCAGTGAATAACGTAATCTTCATGCATCCTGATGTTTCAGACCATACTTAGGTATTCAGCTCACTTCTTTATTCTTTAGTTTCCATTCTGCAGAAACTTGTATATATAAAGATTATTCAAATAGCTTTTTGTCAGTGAGTGAATTATTTTGGGAAGGACATCACATAAGAGAAATGTGGAAATTACCATAAAAGTTGAGGAAAAGATTTAATTTTCACTGTATCGGTTTTCTGATGTGTCAGGCTGTAAATAGAGTCTTACAAAGACTAAGTTAGCAATACAAAGAAACCAGAATTTAGACTGGAGTGTTAAAGTAATAATATGGATAATATTCTATATGTCAAATCTGTCATTCGGTTGCATAACTCTTAATGGATTTTCAAGTTCAGCAAATCATCAGCTTTCAGGGTGCCTTCTTTATCACATATGTACGCACATTTATCAGAACATCTAAATCTTCTTTTCCTTCTTAATAAAGTCGTATGCAGTGATATTTTGGGGTATCTTTTATTACAAATATGTAACATTATCCAATGCATTGTTTTTCATAAGGGAAAACATAGGCCTGCAAGGGTGTAACATTTGTTTACAGCTGGCTTTTTTTCTCTGCGAGAACATTTTGCTTTGCATTATTAGTTAATAGCAAGGGAAAATGGAGACCAAAATAACTGCTGCATAAACAAACCAGTTACACAAATGCCTTCGATATTCAAAATGATGATGTTAGAGATTGTACGGTTTCTTTTTTTGCAGGGTCATTTTTGGATAACACAACAGTTGAGCTTACACAGTTTACCAGCCATGGTAATGGCATAATTATTTAGGGCTCAGTTCTTAAACACACTAAAGTTGATGATTAAAATCCCCTCTGCTTAAACATTTGCACAGTCAGTCCTAGACTGTCAAAGAGATCTGTTTGTTGTGTAGCTAAAAAGCTGCTTTTTTTCAGCAACAAAAGAAGTGGTGTCTTCCAGTAACAATTTCTGGTAGGAGACTGACAAAATATCTTCTGAAAATGCTCTCAAGTGTATGTTTCTAGTATGTCCTAACTTGCAGTAGAGCTCAAGGACATTATATACATCCTTCTTACACAGATAACATGGTATAATTAACATGATATGCAGTAGCAACTGAAGCAGTTGCCCTCTTTCCGTGTAAATGTTATAATTAAGTATTGTTCTAATGAACCAGCTAAAGTCATATCTTTATATGTTTCTGCTTAAATTATACAAACTTCAGTATAGTGGTTGTTGTTATTATTTCATATAATTACTTCATCTCCAAAGTCATTAATGCCCTATTTTAAAGCACCTGTTTAAGTAACGGGGTGTGATGTTAGAAGACAGAAGACAAAAGACAGGATGGGGTTTCTTGTGCTTATATTACACAATACACTGAAAATAGCACTGAGCCAAATAACTATTTGTATTATGCTGTACTTAAATCTCAAATCACTGAGGTTTTCTTGCCTTTGCTTGATACCTTAGCTACTCTCTTCCCTTTTATTCTTATTCAGTGAAGCATATCAATGCATTTAACTTTTTGCATCTGCTTCAGACTCAGTGCCCAAGGATATCATTATAATTAAGCCTGTACTATATTCCTGTTTTGCATAAGCATGGCTGTGCATCAGTGGGTTTTCTATTTTTTGTTTTTCTTGTTTTTTCATCTGATATTATGTTTGGTATTGTCTCCAAGAAAGTTACCTGTTCATGTCTTACAAAAGATCGCTCATCTTCAGACTAAGTTGAGATAGTGGGCCTTATTCCATTCCTGTAATAATTAATGGTAAAACTCCTAGTGAGTTCAGACAAGTTGCTACTTCCATATCCATTTTTTTCCATTTCACATCCCTATCCATTTATTTGAGATATTTGAGTAACTTAATCACATTATCCTTTGGTGGGAATGGCTATACTTCATTTTAACATTGTTCATCTGAGTAATATAAAGATATTAATATTAAATAATCTGCTGTGTTTAGCAGATCATCAATTTTATAGTCAACGTATTGCTTACTTAGCCATGAAATATCCGATGTGTATTCTCTTAATCAGGCTTGTTATACTCACTGAATTGTAGGGGAAGTTTGCAATGTACTTAGGACATAGTGGTTATTGGTTTTAAAAAGTCTGAGCCAAAGGACCTTTCTGGTTTTTATACCTGGCTCTGCCATGTATGTGCTGTATAAGCTTGCACAAGTCATGTAACCAGCACTAAAACTTAGTAACTGAAGTCAGGAACCTGAATAAATGGTCTTGGTATTGTGGAAAGTCTAAGAACCCAGCAGCCACAGCTAGCCAAGCCGTCAAGTGTTTTGTCTTTATCTCTCCATCAATTAATTCCATTTAACAATCAATGGTTAAGCCTGAACATGTTGGCACAAACTTCAGTTTCCCCTTTGCCATCTCTGGAATGGGGACAATATCTAAACCTAGCACTTGGCTGTAAAATGAGAAAAAAAAAAAAGTCACTACATGATTAATATCTGGGTTTTGTTTTGGTTTGTGTTGGAGTTTTCTAAAGAGATTTTTTTAAATACATTTTTTAATACTGCAGCATATCTGCAAGGCACTGATGATGATTTCCTGCTCTGAAAGATGTGTTGTGTATTACACATGCAGTAAGACCAAAGCTTTTGAGAAGTATGTGACTTTGTGTACATACTGTACAGCTGCTTTCTACCTGCACTGACTGATGCCTTTGGGACACAGTGGATTTATTATACACCGCATATGGTATAGCTTCTATGGCTGTTTCAACTTCTTGGAATTACTGGCATAACTGTTCATATAGAAGCCAGCCAGAAGCACTGGGCTTGCTTCACAGGCATACATCAGTTATGCAAGATATGGACAATTTCCTCCTGGAAGTGAAGGGGATCAGAGACTGAAATACTTTATATTTAGAAATTCACTTGTTTTCACTTTGTTTCTGGCATCTCTGGCCATAGCACAGCAGGTCAAAGACATTAATCTCTTAGGTCTATAATAAATTCAGAAATAGTATTAAGGTTTTCAGAATGTAACCAGTCCATATTTTCAAGCAAATATATGAATGTGTAGGAGCCCTCTTCAGAGTGCAGATGTAGCATGTGCCTTGTAATTTCTGTTGTAGCATGTAAAATATAAAATAAGATTGGACACAGGAGTGGTTAGAAAATAATGTTGCAATTGTGGAGGAAGCTAAAAATCTAGGCTTTTCTGCACTCCTAAATTGCAAAATCAAGTTTAGATGCAGAAACATTTCAATTAAATAATTAAGTACCAAATACTGGGCTGGTTAACATATTCCATTTTTCATCCTAAGATTTCTGTGCATACCCATTTGTGCATGCATTTGGATGCACAAACGCCTAAATACACAGACTACACAATATTGGCACACAACTCTCCCCCCCAGTGGCTTTTTATTTGACGTTCTGTTCTCTATATAGCTGTGAGCTGGTGTATTCATGCCAGACACCACACAAAGGGGATTAAAATCAGGACATAAGTGTTAGCCTTGTTGTTTCCAGCAATACAGCCCAGCTACTGAAATAACCATGTGGAGTGGCTCTTCAGGAAAAGGTATCCAGGGCCTATCAGTGCTTATTGTGTTTGGAAAACTTCAGGGGCTTGAGTAGCATAATGCTTAGTGATGTCTGCTACACTCTAAACATTTTATGTTTTTAGTACAAACTTAATTTATTGTTGACAGAGACAGTCTCTCTGTTTATTTCACTGTGTAATCCTTGTCTGATTTCAAGTATGTCTGTAAATACTCATGCCATTTTGGCAAACAAGTTATTAGCTCTTTTAAAGGTAAAGACATGAGAGCTCTTTGAAAGGTTAAGTCTTCTGGAGAGCAAAGTGCCTCTTGAAGGCGGAGGCCATTTTTTCTTTCCTTTGAAGATAATCAAAATATGGAGAGCAGCTGGTCATGAACAAAATGATCAGGGTGGCATAACTAAAGCTTGTTGAATTTGTGCTGAGGATCCAAAAAATGGCAGTGCCATTTGTTCCACACAGATTTATCCTCTAATTCCTAATCACAATGCTGTCTTATTGTGCACAATGAAAAGACTAATTTGACTAAATCCATTCATAAATGCCAAAATCAATAGTTCTCCTTTTGAAAGTCACTCAGCATACAGAATATGAGAATTTATGGTTAGTTTACTGCTGTCATGGATGGGTCTCTCTCTCTCTCTGGTAGTAACTGATAAAGCAGCTTTTGAAGTCAGACTGTCTCAATAAAGTACTTAAATCCATCTTAATGTACCGCAGGGAAGCTAGTCTGAATTAACCTAGTACCTTAGTTTTGCAACAATAATAAGGTGAAAGGGAGTATGCAGCAGAAACTGATTATAATAAGTGATACAAAAGCAGACAGCAACAATGAGGCAGAAGTAGAATAGGAACTGGGATTAAGGGATCTCTCACCCAGCCATGTGCAAAAATGTTGAAAACTAATGTTGTATTGTTTAGCTAACAGCTGTCAAGTCATTCAAGTCATTGTAATGTGTGGTATGCTTGCTTTCCTCTTCGTCTTACCAAGAGAATATTAGAAATCATATTCTCTTTCTTCTGAAGAATGACAAAGTTAATCCTTCCTTGGGTTGCTTTTAAGACAAACTCATAGTAAAGGCTGTCTCTTAAATTTGTCAGTTACGATATTAACACAGAGTGAAACTTTGATGTTAAACTGGCACTTGATGAATGGGGTTAAAAATCACTTAGGGCCATATTCTTCCTAGCTGTTGCATTTATGCATAGTAGAAGATGCGAAAGATGCAAATATGCCCTCATACATTTGTGGTGCTGCTGTAATCAGAGAGAATCCCGTATTCCTGACATCAGCTAAATACTAAGATACATTCATCTGAGAATATAATGACACCCAAAGGAGAGCAAGGAGGAATCCTAGGTTCTTTCTGTTTCACTAAAATAATATTTTCTTTATAATCATAATACAAGAAAATTGAAAAAATAATAAGAAAAATGTCTTTATTAAACAGACTTGAAAACCATTATTACCAGACATTCTTAAAATCTAGTACTAGGCAATGCCCATATCACTCTATTCTGACATCTGTTATTATTTCTCCAATTCTAGTTACCCTGTTTCATCGCTCTCTTTTTATACACAATTCATAGTATTAATAAGCTATACTTGGGATTGAAAGGATTTAGTAAATTTGCTAAAATTCACTAAAAAGCAATGTTTAAAACTAATATTAAAAATTAAAATTAATTTTTTTTGTGATACCTCAGTATTCCTAAAATTTTGCCCATGGTAGAAGAGAATCAGAAATTAAAATAGGTTGGTTGGAACATTTTTGTTTCTTGTAGATTGAAACTTTGTCTTTAATAAGCAGAAGTTACACATGATGTCTTCAGCCCTTGTTGTTCCATGAAATGGGACGATAATGACCCATGTTTGGAGTGTTTGCTTAAGCTAGGGAGCAGTTGGTTTCATTCTTACATGTGTTCCTTTTGCTCTGATCCTCCCATTTGTGAGATGGGGTAGCTGACTCAAATGCTATGTAAACAACAGGCGCATTTTTAGGACATGCAACAAAGCTTTGCATACGTTTCTTTGATGTTTATAATCTCTTAGGCAGTGTTAAGGCTTAGATGTCAGTTGATTCTTATGAAAAAGCAAACTGAATATATTCTTTTAACTGTTGTGTTGTTCTGGAGCTGATTAGCCAGGAAAACCACTGTGTTGGAACCACTCTGGGGAAGGGGTTTCATCCTTTACTAACAGCATCCTTTAAAAAAAATCAAAATACATCCATTATTAGATTGTGGTAGTTTTAATGTAGATGGAAAAAGAAGTGTAATTTCTTTCAAATCAGAGTAATCTTAATTTTCAGCATGTAAGTGACTTATGCCAGAAGTAAGGGGCACATGGAGCTTACAACAAGTGAGGATGCACTTGCGCATAACAGTCTTGACAATTGTTAGCAAATATACTTCTGCAAGTAGATGCACTGTTGTCCCAGAGAAACTTGTATTCTCTGAGAACACTGTGCAGCAATACATGCATAATGAAATACTACCCTGCATCGGCACTTGATTTTCAAAGCATGCTTCCTGCATTTTGAGTGACTCCACTGAAAAAATGCTGCAAATGCATTAACTGTTTGAAGTCTTCACCATTCCAGACTTCCAGCAATTAGGGAAAACTCACAACTGTGTAGCAACCATTTTTTTAAATAATGATCAAAACTTTCAGAAAGAATTTTCTTAGTAATTTGTTGTTACTCTGGATAAAAGTATAATGCAAGATGGTACTTAGGAAAGCAAATTGAGTGTTTTGTTTCTGAAGTGAATCAGACAGCATCCCTTTACAACTTTGAGCAGCCTTCGAGTCATGTGGTAGCTCAGCCCCAGCATTTGCTTCTTGGTGACGTAAGGATGTTTCCGTGGTGGTTTGCATTTTCTGTTTACCCCAATGCTCAGCTTGGTATGACTAGCAATACTTGAGTGGTCTGAAATTAACCTCTTCAAAATTGTAATCTCTTAATATTCTCACCACTACCACTCTTCTCTGCACTGTCATTTCAAATCCTCTCTGCTTTGCACAATATTCTTCTAAAAATTTCTTTTTTATGATTCACCCTACAAATGAGCACTACTTTGTTACACATCACTTAGTTACGCTCTCCTTGTACTCATTATGTCACCCCTTGTGGATAGTATTGCAAAATATCCAAGATACTTGAAACAAGACCCTTGGGAACATAAAAATTCAATGAAAAAAGTAAAATGAAGTGAAAGAAAATGTTTTCATACCCAAGTATGATTGGCTTTTTATTGTTTTTTTTTCCCATCCAGGAAAGTTATTTTTAAAGCCCCCTGTTTATCATCATTTATCAGTTCAGTTAAAAAACTACCAAGCTGAGTTATATAGTTACTGCTGTGGGTATATTGCCTCTGAGCAGCAGGAACCATTTCATCACTTCATGCTGTGAGCTCTGTCTACTGAGCCTCTGCAGTACTGCTCCAGGAGGCTCACTACGAGCAGTAGTCTTGCTTTTCTTGGAGTCTTGTTACTCTACAATGTACTTACAGTGAATCACTTCTCAATCCTAGCAGAAAGGACACAGGACTGTTCAGTTATTCCTTTTGCTTTCATACTTCTCTAAATTAAGAACGTTCCTAGACCTTTATACTCCAAAAAACAAAACACCCAATGCATGATGAGGTTGGACAAGCAATCATCACTAAGCCATAAATATTCACCTGCACCGATACTGGTCCCAGTCTTCGTGTCAGCTGCCAGCTGGTCAAAGGCTAATCCGCTGCAGTCTAGATATGTTCCATTAAAATATTCTTTCTTCAGCCAATCTGTCATAACTCTAGAACAGCTTATGTTAGGCTGTTTCCATTAGTTTATAAACTGAAACTAACCTTGACCCAGGCTTTCCATTCATTCCACAACTCTTCTTTTCTACGCTTTTGGCCTGCTAAAAAAGTGTTTTTGTAATGATTACAAGGGAAAGATCAACTACAAGCAAATTGAAACAGTGCATAAGGTGCAGATTCTGTAAACAAACACTATTTTTCTCTAACAAGTGATTTTCTCATCAATCTGTATTTTGTTCTTTTGGCAGAACTGGGGTCACTCACTTCTGTTGTATTGCTAGCTGTGATTTTTTAAGATTGTCATCATTACATAGCAATAATATGTGCAACATTGTTTTCTACAGGGCGCTTTCACCTTTATCAGTCGCAATTTTCTTTCCTTAACAATTTCTCCCAAATAATATGCATGCAGCTGTATTTTGGTGCAACTGCAGCCATTTGGTGCGAAGCTGGTAGTTGAAGAGCTGAACACTGAAGTCTGCACACTCCACATTTGTTTTTACAGGAGCAAATGTGCGAGTCTTCATTTTGTGGATACAAATTCTGACCCTTTTTTTTGTGGTTACAAATTGTGACCCTTTTTTGGTTTTGTTTTTGTCTTCCTTGTCTGAACACTTCAGCTGGCAGTTTAGGTTGACAGATTTGTTAGCAGACGGCGGAACACGAGAAAGCCAGGCTAATGATGGGCCTGGAAGGTGAGCACAAAAAGCCTAAAAAGCTGGTACAGTCAGTGAATGAGAAGTGAATGCCACTGATAATAAGATAAGCATCGTTGCCAGAGAGGCATTTTTTTTAGCAACTGTTCCTTAGAAGGACTGAAAATTATCAGTACCAGCTACTGGAGGCATTTTAAAGGAATCATGATATACCAAAAGTCCACATCAATTGTTTTAACATTCAAGATAAAGGGGCAGAAAGATGCTATTTAGACAATGACCTGGATACAGAAAGAAAATCCGAGAAGGAAAGTAAATAGCACAGAGACAAGTACAAGCACTGAAGATATGCAGGATTTTCCAGTTATGATAAAAGGGAAAAAGCTTCTAACAGCGTAGCTGCAAGAGCTCAGTTTTCGTTATCCAAGATTTTAAAAAATGAATAAACTTTTCCTCATGCCTCAGATTTAAAATCCACAGGAAGTAAGATGGATAGATGCTGGAGGGTGGATATACATTGATTTCTCAACTAGCTTTTTGTATTTGAAAGCCTGTTAAATAAATGCATTTCAAAATGTGGATACTCTTTCTAAAACTTTCAGCAAATGCTGGTTTTATGACACCATCTCTATGAGATGTAAATTATTACAGTAGTGCAGAATGTTTTTATTATCACAGACCGCTCAGAATCAGGACCTATTGAACAGGATTATTTACAAATACAGAAACAACAAAACCACTTACTATTTAAGAGCATGGAAAAACTATGAGAGATATGAATATGAAGGCTGACTGGGCCAGCTTAGATAAGAGAGCTGGAAGGAGGTTTATGTTCTCAGAATAGAAAATAATATATATTTGTATATAATCTGTGGGGTTCTGCAGTCTGAAATAGAGGTATGTGCTAAGTCTAATCGCCTTTGCCTTCTAGAGCTTCAGTTAACAGGGCATCAACCTCCACCCACAACACATTAGACATAAGTGTTCTATTTCTAAGGCCAAATTCATTCACCTTACAGATTTCCACTTGTGTTTAAAATTCAATTTTACATACATATATCATTTTGTGAGAAATAGCATCAGTATAAAAGCTAGCTCAACCAAAAAGTAAATAATATACATTTTCCTTACTGTTTTCACCATGAAATAATGTTTAAATAGTGGAGCAAGTAATTTTAAAAGCTTCCTGAGATTATTTTTTGAAAAAGTGTGCTGTTTTAATTTATTATTTTAAATGTGCTGACAATAAGCACATTTTAAAACCTTATGACACAATGCATCAGGTTACCTAATATTAATTTACTTTTTATAGTTTATTTAATATAGTATTGATTGAATTACCATTTGGATTAATGAGCTTTTAAATGTGCACAGACTAAAGCAGTTGTCTAGTAAGATGAGAAAACAGTCATGAGGCTGAAATAGTTGGCCAATCAGCTTTTTTAAAATAATTAAAGATTGTGTAAACCAAAGCAATGTTGAGAATTAGGGCTTTCTAATGAGATCATCAGTTCTAAATCAATACCAACAGGGTACACACTTCTGTTTGATGTTCACTATGTACTTGAGAGAATTTCAGTAATCAATCACTGGCATTCTGACTTGCAGATGCAAAGAAGTCCACCTCAGTGAAATGTTTAAGACTGCAAAGTAGAACTACGTGCAAGTACGAGGAATGTAAATTGGACTGTTTCCAAAAAGGAATAGCTGAACTTTCATAATCGTATGTTAAACTCACTGAAAATCATACAGTGGATTGAAATTCAAGCTGATCCTTTGTAAAAATAAGGGGATGCATAATTTGTCTATCTAAACCTACTCATGAGAAGAAGCTCAGCTGCCATTTTCTCTGCTGAGCTCAATATAATTTAAGGGGATAAAAATGCAGTCATGATGATGGCAGGGAATTCAGGAGAGAACGAACGGTAAAACGTTTTCCACTTGTAAGTATGGAATCTGACTCCAGTACTGTCATATTCAGTTGCTTTTGCCATATCTGCATATCCATTTCTTCTCATGGTTATTTCTCTGTCTTTGTTTCTGTTTTCTTTCCCTTCCACTCCCTGTCACTATGAAGACTTTCATGTACTGACTTACAAAAACCTGTGAGCAATTAAGAATATAAAATCAACAATGGGATAATCACTGCCCTTTATTATTTTACTCTTTATTTTCCAGTATGTTAAATAACTGTTTGCAGCTGTGCTCCTTAGAAATACATTACTACTTTTTTTTTTTTAACATACACCAGTTGAAGTACATAGTGAATCTCTTGAATACTTTCTAACTTTATCAGTGAGAAAGTCCAGTTGTGACTACTGGATTCTCGGATTGTACGAGACTGATGCATTTGCAGTCCATCCATAAAAGAGAAACAGTAAGGAATCAGGCTATTGTGGCTCTGTGCCTCATGTAAATCCAGTTAGTGTGATCTGTGGGGTTTTCCTTTAGTTTTCTTGAAACAAGACTCATTATTCTTCTGTTCTCTGCTGGATATCCCAAATAGGTTATTTAGTGGAGTTACTGTTATCCACAGACAAAACTGAAACCGTAATTTGTCCAAAGCACAAGAATTTGTAGAAAGTTATTTCCTATTCTCTTAAGCACTGTGAGCAGAAGGGAATTATGTGCTGTACCTCCAGCTGGCAGCATACTGCACAGAGGACAAGGTAGCTTTAAGCCACCTTTGCACTGTCTGGTCTGTGTGTGCAATCCTATATAGCTTAAACAACTGTAGGGATTTTTACCAAATGCACCAAATGTAGAAAGGGCACAGATAAATGCTGTCTTCAGCTGATTAACCATTCCCTTATGAAGTTTCTGCTGTATTTGTGAAATTATAGAAACAGTCTTTTGCTAAAACATCATTAATTTTTAAGTATGGTTTCCAATATGAAATATTTTTATTTTGGCTATTAATTTTTAATGACTGCATAATGCAACTCAGCAAAGTATACAAAGCAAACCAAGAAAAAAAAGAAGATATTCACATCAAATATTTGCATAAAAGCCATGAAATACTGAAGCAAAGACTTTATAGGTAACTGGCAGTTCATGCAATGAAAACAAAATGTACAGAAACTGCCATTAAAACATCAATTTATCAGAACAAGCTTACGGTGCTACATGTACTGTGTATCGCCTTCTGGCAGAAAAGTTATTCTTACTTTTAGTTTGGGAATATAATAATGGAGGTTATTACTAATTTATTGTGTCTTGGAGCCATGTTCATCAGTGTCCCTGTTGTGAAATCAGTGGATGATCATACCTGGTATCCTGTAGCACAGTTTTGCCAGCTATGGATGATAGCATTCAGTATGAGTTGGCTGTCCTACCAAGCCCATCAGCTTTAAGATACTGAAAGCAAATCTCTCACATGCTTTATCTTAGCCAGGAAATCTCTGCCTTCAAAATTCAGATTTGTGCTTTTGCCTATCCATAAAACATACAAATGACCAATTTAACTTTATAACTTCTAAGTTGTCAGTTAGTAAACACCATGAAAACTTAAAATAAGGTGTTTTACTTGTACTGTTTGTACATCAAGGCGAATGCATGATCTTATGGAATATCTTTTCAGATGGTCTAAATATATGGTCAGAAATGAGCCACACTTGCATCTATGGGATTATTTGAAGAGTAGAAGTGTTATACGGATAGATTCCAAAAATTGGTGAAAGAGCAGAACATCTGTAGCCAAAGTATGAAAGCAAGTTAGTAATCAATATAAACATGTTTTACTGCCTTGTTTTAGGATACAGTTCAACATTTGGGGGATTCAATATTTTAAATTATTTTTCAAATATCTTTGAGTTTTTGACAGTTTCCTTTTCACCTTCACCCAGGGTAACAGGACTCAGTAACGAGAAGAGAACATAACACAGAATTACATTAGAAAGGACTCACAATTGTTAACCCAACTCGTCAGGGAAGTCAAGAAACTTATTTATGTATGTGCATTATATACATATACACATAACAGTGAAGTGGCATTTGAAGATGTTTTCATAGAAGAACACATTTAACCATATAAATGTGAAATATGCAAATTGTTATTTTCCTTTACTGAGGTGCTCCAGTTGGCAGTTGTTCAGGGTGCCCTGAAGACCCTTAAAACCTAAGTGAAAGCAATGGTACAATGGTACAAGTCAACTCCTAAGCTGCAAAACGAGGGATGTAGCTATAAATTAGTTTTGTATGTCTCAGACCTCTGAGTGAACTTTACAAGTGTTGTATTATTTAATGATATTACTGGAAATCAGCTTGATACTTCACATAAACTCTACCATGAGAATAGATTCATTCCAGCACCACAGTTGATTACGTTCATATTCCTTTGATCCTTGCATTTAACTAACGTAGAAAGTTTAATATAAGAATTCTGTTTTCCAGTTGTTTGATAAAAAGAGAAAGAGTTGGAGGCAGAAGGTGTATGTACACTGATAGAAATAATAATAATAATGTGTATATGTGTCTATGGATATGTGTGCATAAATATATGTGTATGTAGATAGTGGATATTTATTGTCATCAGCTATTTAAGGGTCCATGGATAATGGTCAGACTTAAGTACTAATCTTTGATCTGGTTTTTCCCTCATTGACACGAAGTGCACAGCCCTCATTGCCTTCAGGGGGACCTGTGTTAGGCTAATCCTAAAGGCTTGTGAAATACAGACTTCCTAATGGTTCAAATGGGACTCTGTGCACTAATTAACATTTTATTTTATGGCAGCCCTTTCTTCTGTCCTATGCCTGTATGCTCCCTTAGTGGAGTGAACAGATGTAGTCACACATCTCTTATGCTTGGCAGAAGATGGATGTCACTCTTTAGAATAAATGTGCTTAGTCAACATCAACATCTGTCTGTATGGCTGCCTTCCATGAATGGGGTATGATAATGTCATCTGCAGAGATTTCTGAATTGCAGGACTTGACTTACTTCTGTGTTGTCCAGGCAACAACTTCTTCCTACCTTTTCTTTGATCTTTATATTCTTCATTTAAGTTTGATATGTGTGAAAAAAATACAGCTTCTAGCTGCTAAAACATTTTTTCAGAAAGTATAATGCAGGATCATTCTGTGAGGGAATAGTACCAGAAACTAAAATTTGTCCTATTGTAATAACTGAATTTTCTGATTTATAAAACTCAGTTACTTGAAAAAAGACTCAATATTTTGCCTTCAACATCTCAACCTTTGATGGTGTTATCTTCCTTAAGTATAGTACACCAGAGTCACCACATTCACTTTTAAGTGACCAGAGAAGGTGTTACACACTTCTCATGAAAACTAATTGTTGAGTTTTGTCACTATAGATGCATATTCAGGAAAATAATGTGGGGTTTTTGTGTGACTGGAGGCCATCACTCCATTTCCCTCCAAATGCTTCAGATATATTTACAGAAGCTTTTGCATGAGTATTTCAAAATACTATCGTATGTGTTAATAATGGGTCTACATCATGAACAGGCTTTCTTTTTTTCCTAACATTTAAAAAAGGGATAGGCATTGGAGGAAACACTTCTCATGGCCCTGTGCCCTGGGGCACACAATTTTTCCTGTTGTGCATTTAACTTCTTCCAGCAGTTTTGTGCACACTCAAACATCTAATCTGTGCTGCATTCTGTCAAAGTTCTCTTTTATTTTGTGTGTTATGTACACATATATGTGCATGCCAGCATGTCTCTCTCCTCAGACAACCACATCCCCACACACTTCTAATTCTCATCTTAACCTTTCTAGTGAACCAAGGAGGCTTTTTCACTGAAAACTTTGCAGAATGCACGTGGAATAAATGGGGAGAAAATAACAAGAAAGGAGACTAAGATCAGCTGGTTTCTCCACAGAACAAGTCTACTAGGTGATACTGCAAATTAGAATTCTCACGTAATGTTTCCAGTGTGTGCTTCAGGGAGCAGTCTCCATAGGGTCAAGAGCTGCATTCAGTTTCCGTGCCCATTAAATCTTTGTTATCTGATAAACCTGTCAACATATATGTCAAAGAGTGACAGATCTGACAGTGTCCTTGTGATGTTGGCACCTGAACACTGCGAAGTAGAGTGAGACCATCAACTTCATGTAGGCCACAAAGTAACTTTCGGAAGAGTAGGATTTTAACTAACAGTCATGCAAAAGAAAGACAGTAATGAGATTTCACATGAGATCAGGGCCTATACCTGCCTATGTTAGATCGTTAAATTGCCTTTTCCACCTGCTTTTTGAAAAGAAACTAATTAATGACCTTTTCTTACATGGCTTCAGTCTGATATTAAGAAACTCAACATTCCCATTGATGACTAAAATTAAATAATCAGTCTCTCATAAAAAAAGATATGATTAATTAATAAACTATGAGGAAAATAATTCATTTTCACTTTTAGAAAGCATTTTACTGGTAGATATTATGAAAGCAAAGGACACAATGGTACATGCAATAAAATGCTGTTAAATTCCACTTCCTCATTTATCTTTTTCCCTCTCTTTTGTTCTCTTTGTAGTAAATTCCTCAAAGATCATTTAATTTAATTAAAGTTCAGAAAAGTACCTAAGTCAAATAGGTAGGCTAGAGGTGCCTCCTTCTCCACTGTGAAATACCAGTGTGAAACCGGTGTCAGTTGCCCCCTTTCACTTTCAGAAAAAGTAGGACTGGCTTCTACCTGGAAGTGGCAAACCCTGCATTTCTATTTCTGTGTAACCAGGGTTTATGTGTTATACTTCACACAAATGTGTGTGTATGTACACACATATGCGTAGATTATATAGATCATTTGTACCATATATGGTCCTTTCCTTATGTGAAAAACACACCCATGGTGTTTGACCTGTTATGCTTGTTGGCAATCCTAGCAAAAGAAATTGGCTTGTCTCTGTTAGGAAAAAAATATCTTGTTTCCTCCCACGCTAGAAATGGTCCCCTTGACTTTAAAATTGATGCAGTAGGTAGTGCTGCAGTATATTTTGTACCAATTCTGTCACTCAGTAACATTTAGGCCTGTCGGTTGAGTACCAGGTAGAAATGCTAGATATGATGGATTTGTTTTCAAAACTTTTTTAAAAATGAGGAAAAGGTGGAGTGTGCTCTTCACAGAAGCTTCCCTGTGAACTTTAACACACAATGATGGAAACGTAATAAGCTTCTATGCCAAGAGGCTAAATAGAAACTAATATCCTCAGTATAGGTTATTTGCACTAAACAGTCAAATTTTAGAATTCACTAAAACGAAAAAGATAGATAGAAAAATGTGAATTATGTCTGTATTTAATACATTTCACTATTCAACTTGTGGCTTAGGAATCACTACAGGACTTTTTTTGAGTTGATCTGTTTCCACATGGCATCAGTAGGTCCAATACTCCACAGTTTTTATCAGACATTTTTCTTACAACATCTCTAACATTGGAAATAATTAAATTTTTTTGCTCTAAATCATGTGACCATTTCAATCACAATTTTAAGGATAGAAAATCACTGGATAAGTTGCAGAAAGATACTAGCAGATGCAAAGGATTGCAACACATTTGAACTGCTGCTTATAATATGTTTGCAACTTCTGGAACTGCTCTGATGTTCAGTGTATACGCAATTACTTCTGACACTGAAGGGAGAAAGTGCCCTTCTTGAATTTTAATCCAATAGCCTTTTGGATTCTCCTCAGCAGCTTTTTCCTGTCTGCTGTTGTTAAAGCAATGCAGACACATTTGAGAAGTGTTTTTTCACAATACATTTTAAAAGAATGTAGTGCTTGAAAAGTTTACTGAAAATTTAATTTAGATTTTAAAAGCTAAGCAAAGAACAGTTAAAAAATTACTGTTGTAAATTTACATGACATGAAAACATCTCACTTTTGGTGGTAAGACACATTGATCCACCATTGATTAATTTAAGTGAAACTATTGTAATAATGCTAGTAAAAATTAACAATAAACCAGATTTTCAACATGTTTTATGCCAGTGGCTGAAGTCCTGGCTAGTAGAAAAGGACTCAGTGCTGTGGGTAAGATACTGTGGCTTATGTGACTGCTCTTGTAGTCAAGCAAACAATACGTCCAACACTCCACCACTAATTTCACCAGCTGAAAGCAGCAATGTCTAAGATTTGAGGTTTTATCTCATTGTTCAGATCAAAAAGGGTTACCGAGAAATCCTCTAATCACCTGTGAAGGTAAATAGCTGCTATGAGAAAAGCACTATGATCAGTGTGTTGTGCAAAAAATAAGTGATCAGATAACCAAGACAATCAAAAATACTTTTCAGTAAACAGGGAAGAAAACTTTCAACTATGTACTCTGAAGTGTTCAGCAGTCCAGAAGACATCTTTTATTTATTGATATATATGTATGTTTTGCTGCATCACAATGAAGCTCACAATGTAAAATAAAAACCTTTGATCTATTTGTTAATGTAAAGGTGGTTGTGGGTAGTTCACTGAGCTTACTCATCGGAAAATATTTTCCTGGGAATTAGCACTGTACATTTCATTTTCTGCAGAGTACCTCGTAGTGCTGTTTCCGGTCACTGCAGGCAGGAGTACACAGGTCATGGCTGCTCTCACAACTTCTCCCCTACCTCATCCTGCCAACGAGGTATGTTGCTCATTGCTGGAAATTCATAGTGATGTCTCTTAGGCCTCGCTCACTGTAATCCCTCCATCTCTCCTTGGTTAGCACTGGTGGAGAATACCATAAAGTTGTTTACAGCCCATGTGTAACAGGGCTGTCTTCCACTGTTTCAGCACACAATTTAAATGACACGTTTTGGAATAGTCTCTGTTACATCTTTGTAGGCTACAGCTGTATTTCATCATCTGTTTCTTCAGTGAGAGCACAGATACTGTAAGGCTGACATATATGTGAGTGTATTTAAAATGCTGTAAAACACCTGGCCACCACCATCTTGACATTCTTGACAGAAACCTCAGGTTTTTCAGGCAAATCTTCAAGCTTTTAGTGTAAAACTCATGCTAAAAAGAAAAAACATCATGTTCAGTAAAGATGTTACGGTCAGTCTCCTAAAAGCATAAGCTTCATCAAGAAGATTCCTATTCCTTTTTTTCCTGGATTTTTGTAACCCCTTTGGTAGTAGTGGTCAGTTGAATAGATTAGTATAATTTCAAATTCTAAATAGACTGTTGCGATCACCTAATGTCTGGTGCGTCATTTGAAGGTATGGCCTAAATGTCATCACACATTTGAGCCCTAGTCTGATTCTTTATGTAACAAAGATGAAGGTTGAATACCATAAAGTTTATTAAACCAGTCTATAAGAAGTTTAGCAGGCATAATCCTCTTTTTTTGCAAGTTTTAACAAGCATGTTTTTCCTGCACATAGGAACAAGCATTTAACTCCCCCTGGTTTCAAAGCCATGGGTATTAAGCAGGTGCTTAAAGTTAATGAGGTACTTAATTGCTTTGTAGAACCAAGATGGACTGTTGCATTGCAGGTACAATGAGAAATTCTCACTGATTTCCTTTCTGAGTGAGGAGCTTTTTAAGGATCCAGATCTCAGTTGCAGTCCATCTTTTCACCATTTATGCATAATTTGATGGTTGAAAATTGTAATGTTCTGTTGCAATCTGGGTGGATTCAGTTACAGCATCATTAAAACCATTCAAGCTTGATCAAAAGATTTTATAAATTTTCTAAATAGTATGACTGAAACCATGAAGGGCTGAGTAATGCCTAAGCATTTTATGCCACCACTGTTTTAGCAAAATACAGTCCATACCAAATCATACGGACCAAAAAGGTCTACAGCAGTGAGGTGAGCGGATCAAAAGAACAGACTTTCATCTTGACAGATGGGGCTTATTGTCTTGGGGGAGTGGACCAGGGAGAAAGAAAAACACTGATGGCTAGAAACATGAGTATGTTTTTATTGGAAGGAGGCAGTTTTATCACAGAGGGTGACTTTACATCTGGAAATGTTATGCCAGATTTTAGCTCTCAATTGTGTTGGTGGAAATCCATTGTTGGTACCCTGTGGCATACAGAGTTGTACACAGGCTGGCCATTGTCACGCCGGGTGAGAGAGGATTCAAGCAACCCTACCAGCTATTTTGTTAGAGCCAAGTACAATCAGATACAAAGCAGGGGGAGTGTTTATTTCTGTCAGAAAACTACGTGGCTGTAGCTGTGGTTGGTCACTGTGTAAACAGCATAGCACTGAGTAGTATGAAAATTCACCTTGAATCATTAATATTGCATTTATGCACTAAATCTTGCCCTAATGGAAATAATTTACTATACACATACGCACTTTAATTAGCATGGCCAACATCTGTTACATTTTCCCCATCTTTTAAAGCATGGAGTAGTATTTTACTCTTGCATGCTAATGTTTGTTACGGCAGCAAAGAATCCACTTCAAGAGGAAGAGCAATTTTTACATTTGTGCTCAGAGTAACTTTAAACCGTTTATGGTATTTCTATTTAGAATAATTCTAGAGGTGTGTCTATTTATCTTCTGCATTAAAATTCAAGAAAAAGGTTTAGCTTTTGGCTTGCCTTCGGGGCTAAGCTGTGCAGCAGACATGCTTCTCTGAGATAATTTGTTTTCTAATTGCCATTCGTTTGCTGAAATACAATTAAAGTTATTGCTCTAATATTAACATCAACATCTTGATTGCCTTATCAGAATATGAATATGTATTTTTCTTACTCTGCTTAGAGACATCTTTCACTAACTTTCTCTGAATATGTAGCTCTTAATTAAGGAGTATTTTTAATTCATCTGTAACAGCACTTTTCCAGCAACTGTTGCCAGTTTCTTGGAGGGTCATGCCTTACATTCGTGTCCAGACTGACATCACATACTGTCATTACACCAGGGCACGTGTTAACTTTGAATACCTGTGCCCTTGATCAGCTCATACAAATCATTTGATCTTTGTGTAATTGCCAAAATTAAGTTTGAAAGCAGGCAAATCTAAGTCAAACACAGATTTCATTAAGAACTGGAATATGGTAAGCAGCTGTGTGAAAGCACTGACCAGCCCGTTTATCTAAAGTGCACCAGATGAAAAGGGGCACTCAGGCCGCATGATGAGAAAGATATTGCTCAGTTTACTTAAAAATAATGAGGGACTGTTACTTAGCAGTACAGCTGTGTGCTCCCCTTAGTTTGTTCGTGGTTTAGAAAACCATCTATTTACTGTAGTCGAAACAGAATTACAAAAGAAAATGAGCACGGTTTTATTTTTAAAATAGTCTTTATAAACTTCTTTACTTCGGCTTTTACAAAGATGTTTAATGAACAGGATTCTTTCAATCAGTAAAAGCAGGAGAATGTTCCAAAATAGTTACATAAATGAACAGGCCACTTGGGATGGCAAAAAACAGAGATATAGTGAAGAAGCAGTCCCATTTGGTGATGAAATTGTTCTTTTTCCTCTAACAGATCCTTTTAAAATCTTTTTTCTCATTTAGTAATTTTCCTTTTATGATAGTGTATCTATTTCCCATACCTCATTAGTTTCTGAGCACATATGAATATCCCGCTGAGTTACATAGAAAATTATTTTTTTAATATGATAGAAATGCAAAATTGAATCCTAGTTTTAAAAAAATAATAATGAAATTGACATTTATGCTCTAGTGAGTTGTTCTCTAAAATGAATTCAGTGTATAACAATCAGCAAAAATTAATTTGTAATTTATATCATGTAGGGGGTAATTGTTCCATGTTATAGAACTTCGTATTTTAAAACTGAAATAGCAGCTTTTGTTGACCTTTCAACAGACCTCAGGTAGCAGGGATCAAGTGTGTGTTTATTTTCTCTGGGGGAAAACATTTTTACGTATTATTACAGGTTTTTGAGAACTACTAAGATCTTTGCTTTTGAGTCCTTTTGTTAGCCTAAGTAAAATTCATAGGTGTTCTCCATTGCCTCTTTTATGTCATGATGGAAGAGCATCTGGCTTTTTAGCCCTGATCATTCAAATTTTCTTCAGTTTTTGAGCATATTGCTATGAACTATCCAGTAGCTATTATTTGGACAGTCATTCATGTCAGAACTAAAGATAATTATATAGCTGTGGTTGCACAACACATAATAAATGCAAATGTGAGAAGCCTGCCATGGATTAGGGGGGGGGGGGGGGGGGGCATCTGTAAATGTCTGAGGAAAGGAAAAAATAAAGAAAAAAAGAGATTGCTGGAGTTCATTATACTAAATGTGTGTCTGCAAAGGAGGATGAACAGTTGACTAGGACCAGCTATTTGTTTTTCCGCAGACAGGAATTTACATGTTGATTTCAAACCTACATGCAGGTTTGAATTTAGTTTCACACTGTATTTTATACCTTCATGAGACATTCATTCAGACCAGACCAGATTTGTTCTGCAGATTAGAGTGTCCAGAAATTCTTAATCTGTCTGTTAAATATGCTAACACACTTCTATGTGGTGTTTTATTCCCTGAATAGATAATCATCAGAATTAATACAAGTTCAGTAACTGTATCAGTGATTCTGCTTTTTGGTGAAGAGTGGCTTCAAGTGACAGGGAAGAAACAACCTACAGATAAAAATACGATGTTTAAAAGATGCACTTCCAGACCACACATTAATAGTGTGTCTGGATTTGGATTTCTAAGCTCTAAATTTTGAGACTTAAGATCAATAATATTAGCTTATCATAGCAGGCTTCAGCTGTGCTTTTATAAAAACAAGTCCATTTAGCAGTAGTTGTTGGCTTCAAAAAAACCTATGCTGATAGTCCTTGGAGAGATTTTTCAATGAAAAAAAAAATCAAAACTGCTAGAAGTACTCTGCTGTGATGAAACTCTTAGGATCACTACATCCCCTTATTAGTGCAGCAGTCGTGGAAGTTTTTTATATGAGTCCTGCTATGATAAAATGTATAATACTTGTTTAGAAGTTTACACAGAAGTAACTACAAGCCTTGTAGAGCATACAAGCTCTTTCATGTTTCAAGAAACCAGTGTTTCCTATTGCTATGCTATCTCATGTTTGGAATTGCCTAAAGTGCCTTTTTAGTGCATAGATGCTGCATAAAAACCAACTTGCCTCATTGATTTCAATGAGCAGTTCCAAGGTCAAATGTTATTCAGCTGTAAAATTATCTATTAAATTTTTTTACCAAGGGAAACCATCTGAGTATTGAAGGACAAGATAATAGTCCATTTACAGAATACAAAAGAATGCATTTTGTTTGTTCAGCACATTGTAACTTTGCTTCTCAACTTTTATTTATAGCATTACAAACCTTAGGATGATCACCAGTTGTGAACAACATATAGTTAGAAACGGAGAACTGTAGAAATGTAGTTCTAGATGTATCACAAGTGTATGCAGAATAATTAGACCTGGGAAAAGGGAGGAGAGCTTAAGATTTCTTGAAAATTGCCTAAAACAAGAAATAAAATCAACCAACAAAAAAAAAAGCCATTAAAAATAATGTGTGACCAGAAGATAATTTTGGAAGTTGTTTTTTAGAGCATTGGATATGTATGTGGGGGAGAGAAAGTAAACTAAACTCTTTTCATTCTACCTAGAGATAACTGACGTTTTCCAACATACTTTCTTTTTCAGGGGGATGTCTGAACTGTTGCATTTTTATTTTTGAAATTATTTTTCAAAATAGCTTTTGTATTTTACTTGGGAGGAAAGAGAACATGAAATTACTTTTTTCGAAATGTTTTAGCAAAAAGCCATTTTTGTTTTAATTTTTTAGTTTTATATTAGAAATTTTTTGCTAGGAAAATTCAATCAGTCCTACAAATAAAGCTGTGATCCTCCGTGTATATAAGTTCAGGCAGTAAAACCTTAGGCAGAGCATGATACCTCTTGAAGCCAAGCACTAAAAGCCTGTAAGCATGTTACGTTAGCATGTAAGAAAAGAGTAAGTTAAGTCCTTCTCCTACTTCATAGCTGGGAGCCATAAGAAGACTGTTCAGTCTAGAGAGTGAGACTGAGAGAGCAAAACCCTCCCAGGCAGATCAGCAGGTGGTGGAGAAAGCTCCTCAAAGTCTAAAAAGTGTTTGCCTGTATTGTACTATTCACTTTCTCCAAAACCATGAATGATATCTTGCTTTTGACAGGAAAAACTCCTCTCCAGGTTCCTCTACACTTGCCTTCTCTCATTAAGGGACTCTTGGCTTCTCTCAATCTCTCTTATTAAATCCCAGTCTTCATCAGAAGATTATGGTAATTTAGATTACAACCTTGAGAAATCTTGTGGAATTTGAGGAGCCCTGATTCTGCAGTTAGTGTAGTCAGACTCGCAGAGCCCAGCTGATCCAAGGTTAAGCATAAATCACTTCTGCCTCCCCTGTGTACAAGGCCCTGGTCAACATCAGGTAATTGAACTAAGTATCTCAGAATCAGCTGCTCACAATGTCATTTCCTAGTGAAAACTTACCAGCTTACCTCAAATATGCACACTCCCCTTTCTATTACTTATTTCTTTCACCTAGTTATTTAGCTAGATTTGCCAAAGAAATTCAATAGCGGTTACTGATATTCTGCGCACACACAGTAATCTCCATCTCTGAGATAATGCGTTGAGATAACCATTTTCATGTGAGCAATTACTTGCTCACCTGGTGATTGTAAAAATGTTTCCAAACAAATTGTAACATATTCCCTTCTATTGCACGAATATTTCCTGTGGGACTGTGCCGATAACACAGATGTGTCAGGATAACTGGCATTCTTTTATAATATAGTAAAATAAATTGTGTTTTTATAGGATGGCCTTAATGTACAGTAACACAAAACTCTTTAGAGAGGCATCAACAGTAAAGTGAAGTTAAAAGGAAAATTTTACAGACAAGTTGCAAAGAGGTTGTTGAGTTTTCAGGGAATGATGAGGTATGTGACTGAACTACTAATATGAGTTAGGACAAATGAAAGAGTAACTGATAATTATGAGGCATCTTAGCTAGACTGAATGATTTTCATGCCCTTATTTCTATGATTAAGATTTTATCCATTAGCATACAATTTGTCAGCCTAGACAGACCTAATAGAATAATAGTTACAGCTCTGTATGTTCAGTAAGATGTGGAGAATGGATCGTATCATTTATCTAGTTCGTTCTTGACAACAGCTTAACATTTATTACAGTGGTGTGCACTGCAATATTTCTATCTGACATTAAAATTATTACTTCCGTAATTTTATCATAATTGTTCTTAACTCTTTTTCTGAGAAGTAATCAGCAGTATCCAATCAGAGGAGAAGTGAGGTAGGGAGATAGAACTTTTATTAGCTTATCTGATTACTAGCAATAATAAACTATTACTTTTTTCCTCTGACTTTATCGTGCTTATATCCTTTGAACAACATGGCTACAACTGACTGCAATTAGTAGTACAGCAGTCTCTAGGACAGAGAGTCCCTATTAGGTAGTTTTAATCATTTGTGTACTTTTGTCAGTGTGTTGGCTGAATGTCATTATAACACTGTCTGAAAATTGGAGTTTTAAAATAGCGTGATCTAATATCTGTGTTCCCTGTTGCTGTTGCAGAGCATTGTTGCTCTGTCTCTAAATTTGAGGCTTTTATGTGTACAAAATCTTTGGTAATTAAAAAGCAAAGTTCTTTACAGAATTCTGGTGTAATGAAGAACTTAACTAGGCTTTTAATGTAGCTGTGTTATCTACTATATTACGTGCAGTGTGTCACCTTAACTAGAGGAAGACATTCTCAAACAGTCTGTGTACTGAAAAGCTGATCAGTAATTTTGCTCAGACTGCTAACCCAAAAGATTGTCGAATTATAATTTCACAAAGGGAGTATTTCATAGGCTTCAGTGGAAACTTGGGAATTCTGTTTATGTTTACTTGCATATTTTCTTACCTGCTTCTCATAGTGCCTCTTTGTTGACATTAGAGCTCTGGAGTTCCCCATTTGTCTACAAGGTAATTATTATCAATGCCATTATCAGGGGCATATTCTTATCATTCATACCATTTTCCCAGCATAGCACAATAAGGAACAGGTAAGATATTCCCAAGTAGGTAATACCCAGTTTGAAACAGACTTGTAGGAGAGAGAATGTGATTTACATAGTTGCTTACAAGTGCCAAAATAAGAAAACCAGTCTCAAAACTCAATGTAGTCCTTTTAAGGCTAAGGAGATAGGAATAACCTTTAGATGAAGAGCTGTCCTTCATAACTTTCAGTTAATATCTTTACTATTGTTATTTGAAGAAAGCAATAGAGAGGAACACATTATCCACAGAAGCTTATGGGCAGTGGCCTAAGTACAGTGGTGAAAAGACCAGCTTCAGGGCCTCAGATGGAGACAAATGCTGTGGCTGCTTCTGACCATGTGCCTCTCGCTCCAGTCTCAGAAGATGGCTGTTGATGAAGGCATTTAATTTGGTGAATTTCAGGGGGGAGCAGTCCAGAATTTGGAGCCCTAGATGATGATTTCCTTCTCTCTGTCTTGGTTTTTGCTACTGGCAAGTTTTACACGGCCAGGGATCCTGTGTGGATTCCAGCCAGGGAACAGAATTAGCTCAACTAAAATTTTCTTGTAATTTCTTTGCAGCCTACCAGTTTCATAGTCTTACTGGGCAGCAGTAACTGCATTTCAGCAATAAGTGTAGAATTTATGCTTAAATTACTCTTCTTTCTTCAGAGACCTTCTGGGGTTTGGTTAGTTATTTTTGAAACCTTTGCAAGTAGTTTAGGCCTTTAGATGAAGAGTTGTCCTTCATAACTTTCAGTTAATATCTTTACTATTATTATTTGAAGAAAGGAATGTTTTTACAGTTAAATCAATATGCCAGTAAGATCAGAACATAGTGAGGACTCTAATGGCTGCAAAGATTTGGAAGTGGTTTTAATGAACACTCAGCAGGCAAGAAAATATGCTTTTATGTTCACTCCAAACAAAAATATACAAGCTGAGGAGAAAAAAGACAGGCTGTAGCCAACCTTATTAAATGAGAAGTGGCTGTGAAATTATTTATTTCATCTAAACTAAATAAGGCCAATTATTGGCTCTCCATATGAAACACAGGAGAAGTTTTCAGTGTGCTTATGAAACAAGGACCTAGTTTGATAAAGAATTACATAGAGCCAGCTTACAATTAAGTCATGCTTTAAAAAGAAAAAAGCTATTATTTTCCTCATAGGTAGATTAATTGCAAGCTATACCCATAACCTTAGGGACTGAGATCCTGATTTATTTATATTTTAGTATTTATATTTCTATAATGCTATATAATATGTATTATTTCTAACATGATTTAATACTATATTAATTATATTGTATTATATTTATTAATATTTGCCCAAGTGTAGAACATTAGTAAGTGTCTTTACACTGAAAAAAATTTCTCCAGCTTGCATTGTGAATCAGGTCTCCTGGTTCCAGGAGTCACAGCTGAAAACGTCCACCATGTTCCCAGGAATACATTGTTTAACTCTGCGAAGAGTCCAAAAAGAGTGGAAGAACGTCTCTGTGACACTTCTGAAATCCATTTCTGGAATTTCAGTTTTTTCTTTCTAGTCCACTTTCCATGGACCCTCTAAGAGGCTGATATGTCAGGAATGCATAATGTGCCTTCTTACATTTAACTTTCTGTGAAGTCCCAGGTGATTTAAATGATTTGCTTGGCCTCATGCCCAGAAGGAAATGAGATGGAGTACATGATGGAGTGGAATCTGTGGTGGCGGGCAGGTGGCTGTGGAAAGGGGGCACAGGGATGGCCAAGTAAGAGAAAGGACTCTGTAGTACCTCAGGCAGAAGTTCAAGCCCTGTAATTTGAAAGGCGATATCAAGTCCCTGTTCTGCTATACACTGTGTATGAACTTCAACAAATCACTTAGTCCCTATGTGCTTCAGCTCTCTGTAAAATGGATATAATAGCGTTTACCTACCCATGGGGTTACTGTGAGGACAGCTTCATTAAAAGGTGCGAGCAACTTGCAAACTATTACAATAGATGTACCTAAGAACAGCAGCACAAAGCTGGGGTCACCTCTGGACTCAGCAAAACAAGCACACGAGCATTTTAGGTCTGGGTTCGTGGTGGTTTTTTTTACCCTAGGAAAAAAATGTGAACCTTTTGAACAAAAATAAACACATGAACATGGAAAAGCAGTTCTTAAACTATAGTCAGAAAAATAATTTCCAGTCCAGTTCGGAAAGCCTAAACAAACACCGTAACATCTGTTTCCTGAGTTATTGGAGGCCGTCATCAGGCTCATGTCTTCCAAAACTGGTTTCAGAAGTCAAAAAAAACCTGGCTGGTTGTCATTCTGGAAAAAAGTATGTCTTTTAACATGAAGTTTGTATGTGGCATAACTATAAAGCAAATAATAAGGAACTTGTATTATGCTGTTCAAATGCTGCTAACCAAGTGGTAAAATTACTTGTCTTATTTATTAGCACTAGCAATAGCCTTTCCATACCTCCATTTTATTAGAGCAGAAGAAAAATTTCAAAGTACTGTTATTTTAATGACAGAGACTGAAACTAAGCATTTTACAATGGAGAGATGTTCATTGCTGTCAGTATTATTGCCTATAAGTAAGCAGGCACCAAGACTTACTGCTTGGGGTCTGGTATAAGCACATTAACTAACTAATCTATGCTTCTCACTAAGAGTTATTTTATTTACAGTGATCTTTATATCAGCCTATCACTTCCTAAAGCATTACTATCTCTGAGGTTGTCAGCAGCAGCCTGACTGCTAACATCTTACCTATAATATTAATTATCTGGAAGTATTGCTGCACCATTGCTGAAGCCAGACACAGAGTTCCTTGAAGAGCAAAAAGGAAAAATGTAACCCTCATCTTTCTTTCTCTCCATAATCTGAGGAATGTGGGGTAGGGGAAGGGGATCAAGTGCTACTTTCCCCTCTGAAAACAGAGTCTGGTAGTTTTAGAGTTGCTATAACTGGGCAGTTCTGATAAAAATTCATTTAAACTGGGTGGTAAAATCAAATTGATAGCTGGAAAAAGAAGCTGGAGCTTGCAGAGATGTGGGTTCTAAGTCTCTGTTCTGTTCTAGCCGTTCTGTAGGAATCCAGACAAATCAGTCAGGGCTAAAGCCTAAGTCTGGAAGCACCTAACATCCAGTGTGTCAAAGTTTCTAGCAGTGATGTTCCCTAGGGACCTTTAGATTTTTAAAATGCTTAGTAGAAAGGAGATGGCTGATACATTCTCTTGGTATTCACAAACAAGCCAGTCTTTGTGAAATGAAAGCCAAAGCTCAGATCTTTCCTACCAGCTTAGGTCCCAGGCAAAATATACCAGGAGGAGGAATAGAAGGGTTGTTTTTTCAATAAGGCTTATATCTAGCATTATAGACATTATTCAACTGACATAACAGGAAAAAAATTCTCCTCTGCTTCAGTAGATTTGACTCTTTCATCTTCCATCCCTTACACTCACCTTAGGAGAAGTTCTGGTTTCTCTTTATTGAAGCTGCCTCACTTCATATTCTTAATCAAATACTAATGCATGGGTAAGGAGGAGGGTGCATCCCCTGATTCACTGGTCATACAAAGGCAAGAATTGAACCCTTTGAAACCTGCTTGCTTTTTTTTTTTTTTTTTTTTTTTTTTTAACAAACACAGTTAACAATCTGGAAAGACTTACAAAAGGCCAATTTTGATATGGACCAAAGTCCTGAAAAAGCTGTGAAACACTGCTTTTTACCCCACAATAAAAGATGTAATTTCAAAATATGTTCTAGTGTTTCTGTGTGTCTCTTAGGGGCTCCTTGTGTCAGATACACAACCCAATCTGATTATATTGAATACTACTAATGTTAGCTGTCAGCTGCTTTATACCTTCTGAGTGCACTGAGCTTGGTGACAGGATAAAAAGATTTTCCTATAATGGCAAAAGAGAGAATTGCAATCATTTGGGAGCTGCAGACTGTTCTTTCAGCAAAAGACTAGATGCTCAATTTAATTGGTTGTGCTTCACTAGAAAAGATAGTGCACTCATTAAAACGTCAAAACGCTAAGTTCCAAGATATCTGCTTCGTTTTTGAATTACAGCATGTGTAGAATATAAGATCTGATAATATTTCACCCTGATTATACTTCTGTAACCACCATTTATAATTTTCAGACAATCTGTGGGGGACAGGGAAGCTCTGGGTATTACTGATTTACACTGTTGAGATCAATGTTATAAGCATATTCACATTTGTAAAATAGATGGAATAGCTTTATTCTTCTCCCTGAAGTCCTAAATCAATGTGAAGCTTGTTTTCTTCTTTGCTTCTTTTTTGCTGTTTATTACAAAAGCTGAAAAACTCAAAATGAAATATTAAGATATGCATATAGCCTAGTGTGCCACTGTCTGAGCTGTACTGTGAGTAAGGAACACCACACAGGTATTTCATGTCAGCAATATATTTATAATCACATCCTCTGTAGGACAATATCCCAGAGTGTTATATGACAAATCATAAAATATTACAAAGACAATGACTGCATTGGGGGAGGGAGGATTATTTAGAGAAGCAAAGACTTCATTTTGTTTTCCAAAGCATTCTGTTGTGCATTAAATCAAGTATCAGATGCAAAAGTTTCATATGGCAATCACAATACCCTCCAGTGCCCTCACACAGCACAGAAGGTGAAGACAAGTGCTCATACAGCATGGACAAAAGCCAAGGAGCCATCACTGTAGTAATCATATAGAGCTTTTTCACCATTAATTCTTCCTTTTCCAAATACAACCATTTTAATATTATGGATATCTTCAGTTTGCTCTTCCTTCTTACATATTACAGCAACAACAACAGGCATTGTTTGTGTGCAGCACTGTGTTCAACTTTAACAAAGAGCTTTGTTTTGTCTTCCAAGGGCCCCACTCAGGCAGCTGTGAGGGTACAGATGTTTACACCCAAGCTGCGTTTGGATAATCATGTTTTCAGTACACTCTGCTGATGAACATTGTTCCCATGTCAGATTTCTTGACTTCGAAGTACCTTGCCTTCTAATAGGTTTTGAGCTTTAATTGGAAGGTCTGTTGTGTAATTACACATCTAGTTTCATGGTGTAGCATTCTGGTAGTTGTGTCCTCACTGCTTTTTGTGCTTCTTATGAAGTAGTTCCTCACATTTGAGGGACTCTGAAGGCTATTTGTAATGTTTAGAGAATGAAGAATAAGAAACCAGTGAAATGGCTTATCTGTCCAGATTTTTGGATTTTGTTCCTCACCTTTTCCTCTACCCTTTTTCCCTGCTTTCTATCATGCAACTGGATACAAAATTGATCTGACCATGTCATATTAGTCTCCTTACAAAATAATTTTTAAGAAAGGCTGGCAAAAATTGCAAATACATGCACATACCTGACTACATATCTTGACAGCTCTTTGGTCTCTCTTAACGTGCAGCAATTTGGAGAGATTGTATAATCGTTCTTCTCTCTCCTTTTTACTAAGGTTCCATTGAACAGTCCAAAGATTCATGAGATTCTTTTTCCCCTTTATTATAAGAAGTTCATTTAGAACTTAGCAATGAATAACAGATGCTTAAATAATTCTTTCCAGTACTGTGTCATTGAACTTTGTCTTGTGTGATGTGCCTTCATTCAGCTTTGCGTAATCATCCTCCCTGAAATTTGTCTTCTTGCTTTGTACATCCTAAGAAATTGTGTTATCTGCAAATTTTATCTCCTCACTGTTCATCTTATTTACCAGTTGTTCTGAGTTCTATTATGACAGTTTGGGAACTCTAATTGTTAAACTTGAAATCTTAAATACTGCAAGGAACTTGCAAAGATCCTCCATACAGGAGTGAATTTCACCAGACTCTCTTAGAATACAGATGTTGGGTTCCTTATAATTATTTCCTAAAGCAGTTTCATCTGTGCATGTCTCTGAGAGGCTTACCTGACCAACTGTCATTTTATTTGGAATTCTGGGGCCGCTCTCAGCTCACTCTAAAGCTGTGTCAATCTTCAGGTACTGTTATTTCTTGATCCTCTTTTATATGAAACTGATTCCCTTTGATACCTATCTGGCATTTTTTTTTATATAGTTTTATTTTCTCTTGGTGTCATTCCCTGGTAAAAAGTATTTTATGTTCTATATCTCTTTACCCCACTATAGTACTCCTTTCAGCCCTTACAAACCTTTTTTCTTTTCTTATGCATATTATATTACTTTTTGCAGTTAGTCATTTTATTATGGTATTTGCTGCTGGATATCATGCTATATACTACCCTCTAGGACATAACGATAATGTCCAGAAACAAGTTTTCTTCTGTAATTTCTTCCTTCATTTCTTTATCACATTTCTTTTTACCCAACACTTACATGACTTTTCTAAAGCTTCAGTTCAATGTCCTCACTTAGAACTCTTCCACTTTTAAGATAAAAAATGAAAATGATGGGGCTATATTTCAACTAGCGACTTCATCACATCTGGCTTTCTGCCAAATTTCATTGATTCTCTTTTAGTTTTTCTTTTTTATTACATTGAGTGCAACTTCTAATTATAATACTATGCCATACTTGAGTGATTCCTTCCTCTTCAGAATTTGTATCAAGTGCACTGAAAACTGTGATCTCTAACTGTACTTTCACATCTATGTTGTTTGGTTTTAATTAATATTTGGTCAAATGTCTCTTTCAAATCGTTGGTGCTCCTGCCAAATTTTTCCTTCATTACCTTTAATTCTCTATTATAGTTGTATCTCCATAATGCACATAATGCTAGACATTACCTGGTGTACATTTCAAATGTAAACCTTTTTCTTTGCATCTTATAGTATTCTCATTTAACATCTTAAGATTTGTACAACACTGCTATCTTCAGAACACAGCACCGATGTCTTTATTCCAGGTATGAAGACAACACTACATCAGGTACATTTTTAGCTGAGTCACAGCAAGTAATAAGATTTCTTAAGGTCAGGAAAAGAAAAAAATGCTGAAAAAAATTTGCCCCGTATCTTGAAAACTTACTGATACAAGTGTCATTCAACTAATGCACATGCATTAAGTACATAGTTAAATGTCCAGTCACATAGGGTTGAAATCATGAATGTTATCTCTATGTTTTTGTTTTGGTAACTTAAAACTTTCAAGTGGTGATGTCCAGATTAAACTGGATTTCTTCTGCGTTACATAAGAAATGTTTTATTAGTTCTGACTGCTGAATCTTGCCTTAAGGTCTTTGATCAATGTGAATTAAAAAATCTAGGAAGGATTCCCTTGAAAAAGATTTTTCACAAACAGTAAATTTGTATGTGTGTTAACAGAGAGTCTTTGATGGCAGTTCAGCAATCTGGAAGTTAAGATCTTCTAACAAGCACTTCTAAGTAGGCACCATATTTTGCATCTGTCAAGGGACTGGCTGACATCTCTTCTTGTATACTGTTGTTCTTCTAGTATGTTTTTGCCACAGCTTTAAAAAACAAGCAGACCAAAAGGATAAGCAACATTTGCAGAGACTTTTAAGAGATCATATAAGGTGTAGGTATGTATCTGCATGTTTCGCCCATTGACTCCTAGGGAACTGGAAGTTTACTTAACATCGTGCCTTATATCAAGCTTTCCAAACACAGCTAAGAAAAACAGCAGGTTACTGTGTGAAAGAAACCTCTATTTCATTATTATAAAGTCTGTTCAGGAGATTACAAATTCTGAAACAAAACTTCTTCATTTAAAAAATTCTCTGTGGGAAACTAATAGGGAATAAAGAACACAGTGTGAGAAAGGAAAGTAGAGGCAAATTTAAATTTGTCTGTCGACCTAATTAAAAGCAGGTTGTGAAACATTTATCATTAAAAATAAAATATACTTGAAAAGCAAAATTATGTTAATAGGCTGCTGATATATTAAAAAGAAAATATTATACATCTGCCTGCATTTTGTGTTTAGGTGAAATGATGTCCCATTAAGACCATAAGCAAAGCAGGCATTCATTTCAAATTCTCAAGGTTAATAAATATTTTAGCAGTATAATATTCCTGCTGACTTAGAATGTCAAAATTTACCTTTTATACATTAACTACTCTCAATTTAATTGACAAATTGATACAACTTTTCGATGCAGTCATAGTTACAGGAATTATGATTCAAAAAGTCAACATTAGCAAGGTATGACAGTCATTTACTAGTTAAATCCTACATTAAGTACAATAAAAAACCACCTACTTTGTTTCTTAGACTTACATGCTTTGGAGTTATTGGAACATGAGCATTTTAGGGGATGCTAATTACTACTGCATACAGAAGACATCTTCCAGTACCCTGCATCTTGTAGAAGACTGCAAGAAAGCATAATCGGCATTTTGCTGATAATTGCAGAGGACGTAAGATGAGCTATTGTCTGGGGGAATCATCTTTTTCAGGTGATCACTGACATAAAGATGAATTACATCAGGATCCACCATTCTGTGTCCTGGACTGAACCCATGTTCATATCTTTGTGAAAGGTCTTACTAAGGCAGCAATGGAATGACTCCTGTAAATTTTAATAGGGTCAACCCAAAGGGCTTTTTTTAGTTTTGCTTTTTTTTGGTTTGTTTTCTTCCTTAGGATCCCTTGGATGGTAGAATGGAGGCCCAAGACAGTCAGGGACTAAAACTGCCACTGAAGAGTGACCAAATAGTCACTCTTGTGACACTTGTCTTGTCCCAGAAAGGTTTAGTTTTTATAGCTATGAGGTTTTGAGGTTTTTTGCTCTTAATTTCAAGCTTGTTCACAGCATGCCTGGCATGCAAACTTTACTTTCATGGTAGCATATGGGAATTTTACCTTGTCATAAGCGCACGCAATTACCAACAGGTATCAGTTTCAGGTGATAATCTTGGTCTAGCAGTTAAGAGGCAGCTTCTTAAATTGCCGGTGTGTTCATCTTGGGCAATCCTCAGAGCCTCATGAGACTCGTGCACGGTCAAAGCCGTGGTCTTGTTCTGCTCCCTCCAGTTTGCTGCTTTATAGGTGTTGTGTTTCAAACAAGATGTGCATTGAAGTGATTTCCATGCAGATGTCATGTTTATCAGAATGAGAGCAAACCATCTATGCATGCTGTCTTCACCCTAATTGTTCTCAGAAGCACCAGGTGCTTTGGCTTTTTTATGAGACTGAGTGCTGATGGCAGAGTGCCAGCAAATGGAGAAGAGGCAAACAGCCATCCACTTCATTATCTCATGGCAGTGGACTCTACCCCCTCCTTATCCGTTTTGTTCATTATCAAATATACCAGGAAAGGAGGATCTGGTTAATCAAAGGAGAAATAGCTGCTCAGGCTACAGCCAATTCAGAGTGATCACTTCTCTTTGTTATTTACAGCATGGGGAGTCCCTGCTTGTCCTGCCCATGTTCTCATTTCATTTGAAATTAGTTTCAAACAGCCACTGCAAGTATCAGGGTATAAAAAAGAGGGGGAGAGAGGAAAAAAAGAACAGCAATCTTAACAGTGACAGAGGAGGTTGAGGAATGGAAAGACAATAGGTTCTAGGGAGCCAAGCATTCACAATGGAGGTGGGGAAGTTGTAGGATAAGAGGTCCATTGGCCTTGCAGAGAAGGTAGCACAACACTGGAGCATTCTTTTGGCTTGCTGTTGAAAACAGAAAGAAACAGCAGCCCCAGTGATGTCGAATACCAGTGATTCAAGTGTTGTTGCTATAGTAATGTGCTGGAGGAAGCAACCTGATATGCATATTTGAGATTTGCTGTAGGATACAGTCTGTCAGTGTTGACCCATGAAAAGAAACAAACTGGGTGAAAATCCAGTCTTGCCTAAATCTGTGAATCCACACGGAACTATTGTTTCTTGTATGATTGTGTATAGCTTACCATTTATCCACGTGACCAGAGAGGTAAGAAAGTAGGAGGGACACAGTCACGGGCCTTGGGGAAACTCACTCCTCTTGCATTTATAGCACTAGTAACAGACATTGTTTTCACTTTGTTCCTCTCTTGTCATCCTCTTCATTGTGCATTCTCACTGCTGTCAGCCCGTTATTCTCCAGCCTACCTTCTAACCCTCATTGAGTGGTTTTACCTTTGATAGTAGTGATGTCCCTCTTTGCTATGGAGCCACTTTTATTGCACCTTATATACTAATCAACTCCTCCTTTTTTCGCAGTCTTTCTCACATTTTCTAAATTTCATTTTTCCTACTGATTGAATCCCTCTTTCTCCTCCAACTAATCATTTCATTTTTTTCCTTTGCTGTGAAGAAGACATTGCCAAAATGTCACGTCTAATCTTGTTTCCCGTTTCTAGCATGTAATTTATTAATCCTCTCTCTCCCTTTTTTCCCTTTTATTGAGCAGCCTACATGCTAATACAGCTCAAGTTTTATTTTCAGATTGTCAAATAAATAATTTCACAAGTCTTAAGAGTAGGGGAGAAATAAAAAAGAGCTTTGAAATAATGATAACCCTTGTCCTTCTGCCGATGTCTTTGCTTTTAGATCTACACAGATCACTTTATTCAGAGATGATATAGCTGTCCCATATCAGTTAAATTAATTACTGGATAGGGTATTTAAGAAGCAGAGGTGAAAAGCCAGCCTTTGTCTGATTGATAAAGAACAACTACGTAAAACCTTCACATTACTATAACTCTGGTCTCTTAAAAATAATATTCCTCCTCCCACCCCTTAAATCGGTATTGTTGATGGGTGGGCTTTTTTTTCCCCCCTCTTTTTACTTTGGTTTTAATGAGTTTTGATTGGCATCTTGCATTGGAAAGCTGATAGCCTTTTTCTAGCTCGTGTGAACACTTTCACTGGATCCCTCAGTCAAAAGGAAAGAGAAACCCATCCGTTCTTTTTGAGCAGAGCTGAATGACCATAAAATACAAGCACAGTTTGGTCTTGGTGCCAGGCCTGCTTTAAAGCGTAATATTATTTACTGATAGATTTTTTACCATTGCTGTTTTCAATGGGAAAAGAATCATTGCTCCCCAATTTAACAACTACACTGTCCTCACAGAGCCTAAGACACTGCACATGCCCTTCTCATTTTTTGGTATGTTTCTTGTGACTCTAAGTGTTTTATCAGAGGCGCTAACTTTGCTATAGGACATCAAGAACTATGTGGAGAATATACACTACGACCTTTTTGAAATTAAATATCTAGTGTATCCTCTGTCACTGCACCAATCTGGTAGCATAAAAGCAAGCATTTAGTCAAATATTTAATGTCATTTTCAATAATGAATGTAGGTCCATGCTAAGATCTTCTAAGCATTACCCATCCCTAAATCTGGTTCCTTGCCTCAGAGCACAATTTTCACCTCCCAAGATAGGTATCCATGTTCCCAAAAATTGTATGGACTCATAATGCACAGGGAAGGCCTGTTCAGGAGATTCTGCAGTTTCTATGCTACCCTAGCGTGTAATAAGGAGACAGGCAGGTAGAACTGCAGCTCTGTGGTCAGAGATGGATGTCATCTTGTGCCCTAGGATTGTCAGTGCTAAACCTTGCCACGGGGTTTGACAGTCAGGATTAGCTGCTTTTGTAACCCAGGTTGTGTTAGTTTCCATGGAATAAATGGGTGTAGAAAGCAAATGGTGTAAATATGACTCTATCACTGGGACAGTTAAGCAGCTACACACATTTAGTATCTGTTACTGTACAGCTTTTGCGGAAGTATTGATATCACTGATGGGTAGCTGAGTATCTGCAAGTGCAATAGCCATAGATACAGGAAAATACCATGCCAGGCAGGTAAGTCCAGTATTTAAGTACCTTTGAGACTGTAAAGATCTTTCTTGGTTGCTGATTAACTCTGTAGGTACTTAAATTCTTGAATTGTTTGTACACGATCCTCTGCACACAGACTCGAACTTATTCTGCCTTCATTCAGGACAGCCTGTGTAGCTTCAGTTAGACAGCGCCAGGCTGAGAAAGGTACTAGGCTTGAGAAAGGGTTTACTGGCTCAGGTTCAATGCTGCACTAGTGTGACTACATTACATCTGGTAGCCTTCGAGTAAGGGCAGAGCAGGCTTGTCTCTGCAAGGAAGTAACTGTATAGATACAGATTCTCTCTCCACCTGTTACACTCTCCAGATAGCCATTTCTGCTTCTGGGCACATGCAAAGATACTTCATTTTTGACAGTGCTAAATTTCTGGGTATTTTGCTCTTGTTTAATCCTGTTAACAGCTTATACTGCCTGACTTACCTCACTTGCATGGGCCTCACTGGACAGTGAGTCGCGGAAGGAACCTTCAACGTCATTGCATTGGTCTGACACAAAAGAGGCAGGCTGGCTGATCGGTGGGAGAAGCAGCTTTAGCCACCCAGCCTAGAACATCTGTTGTTTTGGAGACTTGAGTTTCTAGGACTGGGATTAGAGGGGGAGTAGGTCAGCTTTGTGTCACCTACGAGAGTGCCTGAGACATCAGGTATAGCATATTTTGGGGCAGGACTTCCTCAGCCCAAGCTGTTTAAGCTATATTACATTTACTGTCTTTACCTTATTACATTTACATAAGCCGTAAAGCATTTATAAATTAACTGGTGAAGCAAATGTGAGCTAACATTTCCCTTACTCATGTTAGTGCTCTGCTTATTAGAGCCAGTCACTCGCTTGTGCTCTTTCCACTGATTCAGTGATCAGGTAAGTACTTCCTACAAAATGAAACAACTTCAACGGAAGCCACAGAGATGCAGTTTCGTGCTCTAGTCAGTGCACAGGAAAAGAGGAAGGGAAGCAGGGGAAGCTTCATGTTTTATGTACAACCCGACATAGCAGACATGGTCTTAGAATGATGCCTCCCTTGGTCCTGCATGTGAGAGATGAAATACCCAACTTGTACATGCCAGCACGCTGAGATGTGAGCTGTCTGCCTAATTACTTGATATTTACAATATTTAGGAAAACATTCTCAAAAACAGTCAGTTTGTTAAAGAGTTGGTGAAAACCCAAAGGATTTAGATTCTTCCTGGTGAATACAGGTTTTAGTTTACAATTTTGTGGCTAAAATGCCAAGGTCTCTGTAGCTCTGCTGCGGGTGTTTAACAAGGGTATAGTTCAGGCCACTTTTCACTCCTTGGGATTTCCAAGTGACAGTGCCAGTTCGCGCCCAAGTCTGGTGGCTTAGATACGTCATACCTTTTTCATTCCAGTGGGCTGGAAGCCTGAATGCCCTACTCAGAACTGTAGTTTGTGCTAGACAGCAGGTCACTTGGGAATTTGGTACTAATTATTAAGTCTTTCTGCCTTCCTAAAGTAATTTGTTTTTTCATCCCACATGTGGGTGGAGATGCAGTGTGAAATTTTTCAGACTGAACAGATTCTAAAGTAATCCCTTCTGGATCACATGGAGCTGGGAAATGACTGCAGATCACAGACATACGACATATTTAAATATGAGCAATCAGAAATTCATGGATGCTGCTATAGATGTTCTGCTTTTGGGAACAACAACAGTAAGGAAGACTGCTACTTAAAGGAAACACAAGTATTCTCCAGTGCCAGAAAAGTAAGAATCAACAAACATCACAACCTGGTATATCTATCTGGTGCATTACTGACATCTACAAATAACGAAGAGCTCAAATGCTCTCTACCAAGATCTGTTACCTCCATGCAAATGTGACAGTGTTCTCTGCCAGCATTTGTCAAGCTACCATGGGTTGCATTCATATTCCATATGGAATCGTATTTTTTCTTTGTTTTCCTTTGACGTTAAAGCTCTGGCAGAGCTTTCTAAGTAGTAAAGCAAGGAAATTAACTTACATTTGCTGGCTTGCTAAAGTAAATTAGCTACACTTTTGACTTTCTGTGGTTTTACTCTGAATGGGAGAAGCAATAAAAATGAAATAAGGCTAATCACTGTTGTTCTATGGTTTTCTCAGTGGTGTGTTAAGAGGAGAAGAACCCATAACGAAAACCCATGAGTTCATATCTGCTTAAAACAGGTCTCTAATTAGCTTCTATAATCAATCTCCCTGCTCTAGCAGGTGAACCAGGTAATTATCTTGTTTATACTGTAGGTGAGTCACAAAAGGCTAGATAGCTTTCTCTGTATCTTTAAAAGATAATGCATTGTAACAAGTGTTCCCAATATGAATGAACCACTGTCATAACCCATACCATCTGTTTCACATGCAGTGATGTGAGATCTCATTTTATTCTTTGTTACAAAGGGCTCCAGACATCAAAGAACTGTCCCTTTGACCACTGTCTCAATCAAAGGATTTCACCTAGACAAATCTTTCCTTCCCATTACAATTTCAGTGCTGCAGAATATCAGGTGTTTCCTGGTATGAAGAGGAGGAATCCAGTCACCAGTGCTTTTTTTAAGGGCCAAATCTTGTCACTGTTCACTTCCCATGGGCCTTTTGAGTAGCACAGAAACTCCAAACTCAGCAGTTAATTAGAGGTTAGTTACTTAGAGCGTGAGGCTTTGCAGACAGACTGTGGTGCACTATACAATGCAAGTCTTTTATTCAATATGATGTGTCTATCTGCCACCTTCCAGAAGGTGAAGTAGAGATACGTTGGCTAAATGCATGGTTAGGATTAAGTTGATGTATACAGAGCACTATCTCAGTACGTTTAATTGCTCATAGAAAAATCCCTAAATCTGACACATTTTTGAGTCTCCTCTATTCTCATGTTATTCAATCTGTGCTTTATTTACATAATACAGATATTTCTCTTTCTTGCTTGTCATCTCATAGTAAGCTCTACAAAGGAATAATCCCTTTTGACAGCCTTTAAAGGGTCACAGATGTATTTGAAGCCTATGACCAGTAGCATTAATAATGGTGTATTTGCAAAGAGAGGACATACAGTGCAGTTCTTCCTAGTATAATGTGGAAGTGTTTCATCTCTTTTGTACTAGAGAAGAGGCTTCTTGCTTGTGGTGAATGGCTGAAATATGAGACTACACGTTTTCCATATTCATTAAAACAATAGTGTACCAGCTTCTCCCCAAGCTAAAAATAATCCTGTCGTGGGCATGTCCCTTTTCCTCTTCTCCTTGATAACTGAATTCAAAATTGCCATAAATAAGGTCTTTTTTTTTTTTTTTTTCCATTTTTCATAGACTTGTCCCTAGCAAATTTAGTTTCAAGGTCTTTTATTTCTGTTTCTAAAGTAATTATCCTCTGGGCCTCTTCCTTTCTTCCTGGTATGATGCTAGACTAATTATTCTTCTCCTAATGAATGCCTGAAATGGATCCCATATGGTGGCATATGTGCCTTCAGATGGAAGCTTCCTTTGAATAAAATAAGAAAATTCTTCTCTTGGGGCTTTCTTAAATTTTTCATTCTGTAACAATGATGAGTGAAATCTCTGTCTTGGGGATAGATGCAGCCAACTTGCTTTCTATTACACTTCGAGCTTTCTCTGAACTGGAGATTTCCATGTCTCTCTCTCTTGCTATGGCCATCTCCACATTGTCACAAAGACTACTTGAATGAGTCAAAGCATCATTACATTTGATCTGAAAGCCATTTTGTTTCCTTGAAAAATACTATGTATACCGTTATTTCTCTTACAGTTCTTTGTCGCCTTTGTCTCGACCTACTCCACAATATGCAATGCCTTTTTTTATTGCCTTTAGGGCTCAATCCACACAGTGCCTTTTTTATACTATTACCTAAGAAATAAGAGACTAATCCCAGTTTATTTCTTTGCATGCGATGACTTGAACCCACAGGTCCCAAAAGAATGTTTTATCTACCAGGTTACTGAGTATTCCGTGGTGCATGTCAGTTTTTGTATCTATATAAGAACAAGTACATTCAATGCAAAAATGTAAGATTAAGGTCTTTGGGTCTCAGCATTGTAAGCACTGCACTGGCAGTGATAGCACCAGAAGGAATGGCTGCTCCCTATTTTTGGAAATGCAGGATAAATTTATGCTGCACTTGGTTCCTGATCACCTTTAAGAAGTATTGGTAAAACATCCAATGAAACCTAGTGCTGCCTCTTTACCTTTGTCTAACATGATAGAAAAGTTGTAATTACAAATTATTATTTATATTGTGGTAGACTATGGAAGTCCTGGTCATGGATATGTACAGCCTTGTGTTGAGAGCTGTGCAATGGAGAGTATTTTCACCAACTTTAAAATCAGGTAAAAATAGGGTCATTGATACTATGTTTTGCAAGCATATGTAGGTAAAACAAGTCACACTGATACATTAAGCTTACATCAAACAAATTAAAATATGTGAGACATTTCAACTCTGCCATCCAAACTGTTAACAAATTCAGTTTTTTTATTGCTTAAGAGCCATAATTTTTCTATACATTTAACTTTAATTCTCTTCTGTTTTCTGCATGACTTAGTGTTTTATTTATGGAAATCTCTGATATGTCATTTTGTTTTTAAACACAAAACATTTTGCTACATACTAATCACTGAAGTAGGCATGGGGAAATTTGTGTTCTGAACTTCCAGCTACCACAACACATTGTGCCTGAGTCTACTAAGCAATACTGTAGTGAATGAGTAAGATTGCATGTTCTAATTATGGAGGTGATGCTAATGGCCTGGATCAATCTGAAGTAGGGTTGTGATATGATACTGCTGCATAAAAAATATGCCAAGATGAAAATATTTGTAGACAAATGGAAGAGAAAGTGAAATGCTGTTTTAAAAAACACTGATTCTGCATAAAGTTATTTTAGTAGCGTATCACTTGAATCATGCTAATCGCTTGCGAAAACATAATCATTTTATCTGATGCATGTATTTGTGCTTGCTTTCAGAGACACAATGGGGAAATACTCTATTGATTTTCATTAGAACATTTGATCGCAAGTTGATAAAGAAAAGGACAGTAACTAACTGTGCCGCTATTAATATCGAGCTCTACTTGTATTTAAAAAAGACCTTCAGCAATGTGTGAATCTGCAATCAGGGAGAATGTTAGAAAACAAAAAAAATGCCTGATTTTAAGAAGTACTATGAGGCCTTAGATTCTGTTTAAATGGAAAGAGTGTTTGCCTCTGGGTGGTCTCAGCCTGAGCATATCAAGCCAACAGCTTTGCAAAATACATACTGTACTTTTGTGAATAAGCTTATTTTTTACTTGCTGGCAGTTTCTTGTTTTGTTTTCTCTTCTATGAATGAGTAATTGTTAGCATTCCAATAACCCAGCTCAGGCTTTAAAACAACAAACCACCGAACAGATTTTAGCTTCTTTAACAATCTTCAAGTTGCACATTCTTGTAAGGCATAATCCTTGATTTGGGTTTGTTCTATTTTGCTTCATTTTGTCCTATTCTGTATAGAATTTTGATATATTTGTGAAGATTTTTAACAGACCAAACCTGGAAGAGTCCTCAGTGATCTGTTCAATAGCTTATGTCCTCTACCTGACTTTCAATCACTTGCTACAAATAACCAAGGGAACATAAACCATTTTAGGGGATAATAATTTATCTTTTGCAGAACAGTTGGTTTCTTTTCTTTCACTGACTCAATGCAGTGACCATACAGAATACTTAATTCATAGTTCAGACAGCAGTTTCTTGTTCAGCTTTCTTAGTAAAGTCACAGTGTCATTTTCTGACAGGGCAGTATTTGCATATATAAGCTTGATGAAAGGCTGGTAACCAACAGGGTTAGGGGAAGGGGTCATTTCTTATCCGTATCTCAATACTGGTTGTTCTTCCTGCTGGAAGTTGGTTCCAAACACTCTCTTTAACAAGATATGCTGCTGAAGGTAATAATTAACTCGGAGAATCTAGGCAGCAGTAGCTTTTCTTAGAAAACCAAAGCTTTCAGTGTTGGCTGCTTAAAGTTAGGCCCCTAAATTCATTGTTAAGTACTCAAAACAAATTGCTATGATGATGAAAAATTCCACTTAGCCACAAATCTAATTTTGACAATGTGAGCTATGAGTACTCAGAGCTTTGTAGAAGCAGACCACTTTGATCTATGTAATCAGATTTGGCGTTTTGTCTCTACTTAGATCTATCTAGGAGCAATGTTTCAGGAATATTGTTCAGGCAATATCAAGTACAGGACACTGTCATTTTCTTGACAAGGTTAGAAACTTTCTCTTCTCTTCCCAAGTCAGAGGTTTTTTCACTCATTGAGCCCTTGAGCCAGGAATTTCGATAGTTTTCTGTATCAAGAGGACAGGTGCAAACTCAGCAGTACTCACATGCTTCATGGTACCAGATCTGACCCAACATTTTGGGGCCAGAATTAGGGAACTATGATGGCAAAGTGCACATAGATATCTGGTGTGATCTATGGAATTACTTGAGCAGAATGTAAACTGGGGAGTGGGATTCCACTGCCTTTCAGCAGGAGTGAATTGCCTGGACTGCTCTATTAATTTTGAAAATGCTGTGGGGGCAAGAATCAGAAGAGAATCTGATATTCATACCTTTGATACATCTGATATTGCAGGAGTAATTTTCAAAAACCAATCAAGTTCTCTTGAAAACTAGGTACCAGTTTTACCCACTCTGCTGTCAGGAACCCATATTAGTTACTTAAATAAATTTCTTCCTGTGGAATTGGCATAACATTGCTGCTGGATAGAAACTTTCTACCATCCAGCCTAAATTTATTTCTTAGCACTTGAGCAGGGTCTCTCTGAACATTATGTACCTAAATCCCTTTAGGAATCTTAACTTTTGTGCTTTTTATCATTAAAAAACCAACAGACTACACACCGGAGTTGCTTTGCACACTACAGGTGTGGCAGGTCACCGAGGAACAACGTAATCACCGGTATCAAATAAAACTCCAACATGATATGATAAAGAAGAAAAGAAAAACTGTTCATGTGCTGAGTGTTACAAGCCCAGGGAGAGAATGAAATGGAGAGGGTCCTACTGTTTACCAATCCCACTCCATTTAATAGAAATCTAATGTAGTGACACAATTATACCATACTAAGAAGTCTGCAAGGTCATGAGCTCTTTCACAGCTCTGTAGCTACAATGTAGTCTTCTAAATTTTACTGTTTCTTTCCCGTAACTGGTCATCTGCTGTGTGTCGTCCGCTGGTAAGAAGCATAACTAGACAATAAATACAAAGAAGCAAAGAAATTTTAAAATCTCCAAGCAATACTCTCAAGCACCCTTGCACATTTTCTTTGACACTTTATATTTAAAAATTAATCCAGAGTACCCCCACAAAAAATCTATTTTACTTGTTTAACAAAATGGAGTATTGATTTGCCAAAGCCGAAACAAAGCAGCCTGCATGATTCATTGATCAAGAATTTGGGCTCAGTCCATGTGATCATTAACTTCTTTGTCAGATGCATTCATTTATTCATAAGCTTTGTTTATGGCAGGCCCTTTTCACTGACTCATTTCAAAATAACAAAAACCAAATGCCTTCTCTACCTTCCATTTCACTGACTACAGAAGACAAAACAGAAGGTGCTATCAACTTCAAAGATTTTATGAGCCTTTTGAAGAATCCAGGAACTCTGGAGGCTTTCATATAAGTCCAGGCTTCAGTATTATTTTGGAACTGTGCATCATGAGTATAAAATTCTCCAAAGAAAGCAACTCCTTGTGCTGCCACGTGGGGAACCTAACCAAATTTGAGAAAGTCAGTAGTTAAACTATTAGGAGCTCCATATACCTTTATACCATTGTTCAGGAAACCCTGGTTGCATGATGTAAAGCCATTCTTTTGATGGACTGTTGTTGCAATAAAATACATTTTTTTGGAAACTTCTGATACACAGGTTAAAGGATTATAAACCAGGATCTGGTTAAAATCACAAATCAAAACCTTTTAGCTTTTCCTCAGTACATTCTCTGTGGTTTAAAGTAAGCAAAGCAACAAGAAGCAAAAGAGTTCTGAATTCTGTTCTCTTGAACACGGCACCGTTTTGAATTCCAGCCTTTACTGTGCTGTGTAGCATAATAGTAGGCAGGAGATACTAACAATGAAAAATGAGTCCTTATAATCAATATCTGAGTATTTGCTGCACTCCATTAATCCTGTATCAAAAAGTAACATCGCAGTCATGAAGAAATTATTATAGGGTAAAGTGGGGTATGATCTTACATTGAGTTAAACAGCCTGTGATAACAGACAGGGTTCAGCATCTTCGCTGAAACACAGGCAGGTTAGGTAAGCCCTCAGCGGAAGCTGGATAAGCTCTACTGCCTTTCCCTTGTGGTGCGGTGGGTTAAAGGCATACTCAGAGACAGCTACCTCAAAAGAGCTGGCATGTTCACTCACCTACGTTGTCATAATTCCAATGTAAGCCTATCTCCTTAGCGTGCAGCTGTCAACCTTTTAACATCAAAAATTAAAATAGTGGGAAAGAAGATGAAACAGTTTATGATTTTTTTGGTCTTGTTTAAAGAAGGAATAAAGTAGTCTCACTCTCAGTAAGTTATACAACTGAAGTCTAATTTGCATGCTGGATGGGCTACGATGCAAACTACGGAGTACAGTTTGACTTTGGGAGCTTTGGTATCTCTGAGGATGTGGAATTATGTCTTTCTGTGTAAGCTACTAATTCTTGCAAAGAAAGATGGTAGTGGAAATCCCTCTATATGAATCGGGACATTACCGAATAAAATAGCATGAAGTGCTACTGCAGTAGGAAATATAGGCCTCATCCAGAACTGTGAGGAAGATGGAAGTTTTTCCACAAATTGTATGCAGTGGGTTTTGGATTAGACACCAAGTCTGTAGTTGGTACATACTTGTGGTGATGTGGACAGAGAATTTACTAGCTCCATTTTTATATACTTGGGTGGGAGAAATGAACTTTATCCTGACCAAACTTAGTGTGGATAACTTGGTCAAAATTCCGGAATAGTAAGTAGTGAGTCGAGTGTACCTCCCTGCTGGGTGGCCATTTGAAACCCCAGTGACAGGTTCGCTCTCAGAAAATTTTGGGGCCCACTCTTAAAAATGGTGAACTTGTAAACACCTCATGCTGAACTCAAGCATTCTTTATCAGAGATAGGCTGATTTTAGACTTAACTCTGGTGTAACTGCTGATTTTGTGCCAACAATGGAACAGAAAACAGAATCACACTTTGCCCAAGGCAAAATTCTTGCACTGTCTGTTCTATTATCAATACAAGGAACAAGACTTTTCCGCAGTGAGATCTCATTACAAATATTTTTATGCTCTGCAACATTCATTTGATTTCACTTTTCTTCTTAAATTTAAACAATTCACATTTGGACAGAGACAGTCGTGTATTGTAAGCAGTAAAAAATAAGACATCAGCAATATGTACAGTGTATTCTCTGCGTATACAAAATGTATACACACACCATATATGTATTAACTGCTCAAGCAGGCTCAGAGAGCAGAAAAAAGAAATTAAAACATTTGCTTAATACTAATGCTATGTATGTATATATACATTTTTCTGTTAGCAACATATTTGCACTATGCTTTCTTTCAGATAAAGATTGAATATGTGCCGCAAGAAATAGGCTTTAAATGGATGCACAATAGCTGGCTACAATGGGTAATTTCATTTAGGCACAGAATTACAAAGTAGCCATTTTTAACTTCAACTAGATTACACATTTACTAAACCTTCCATAAATTCATCATTTGGCTGAGTCACATTGAGAACTGTTTTAAATAAATCTATGTGAAAATTAAATTTAAGTTGAAAAGCAGCAGGAAAAAGATGTATAGTAAGTACTTCATTTGTTGTAATAGGACTATTTGGAAGGAATACAAATGCACTTCAGATTGTAAAGAGCATAATTATTTTTCTCCAGAAGCTGAATGAAATAGAGCAGCTTCTGCCTATATAATATTTTATATGAATTATCCTCATAAAATTCAAGTTGTATTTTTAAAATTAAGTGTTTTCTTGGTGTATAGGAAATTTCCAAATGAGTTCTCCATTTCTTTATTAAAATGGCCAAAAATAACATAGAAATTGTCTTAGCTGGTTGGACCTTTAGTTCAGCTTCTGCATTATACTACCTTTGGCAGTGGGCACTAACAGATGCTTCACAGAAATTTCAAAAATCCATTTATTATAGAAACTGGGGGAGGGAGGGGGCGACAACAATGGGACGTGAAGCATGGGCAAAACCCTAAACCTGAAAGGACTGTAAGGAGGTCACCTAGTCCATCACCCTGCCCCAATGATCCACTGAGAGGGGAAGTTTCATTCTAACCCCTGACAGTGAATCTTGGTTTCAGGGTCTTTTTGCCTTTCTCTCATATCTAACAAAACTGAAAATGTGCGTATTATCCATACAATGTCTAATCCTTTTCAAATGCTATACAGGGTTAGTGTATCATAGATGACTGCAAAAGATCTGGAGTGCCGTGTAATAATTTATTGCTAATAGATGATTGCTGGGATTCTGAGACATTTTTATCGCTTGGGTTTGGTCAGGAATATCAGCAGGAAGGAGGATATCGTTTCAGACAGCCATCCATCAAGTGACACTTAGGAGCTGTTATGAAACAATGTCAGAACTGTTAGATTTAATGACTCTACCTCCTTTTCCAGACAGCCTACAAAACTTGTTCTGACAAGAAATGATTAAGGACTCCCCCGCAAAAAAACAACAACCAAAAAAAAAAACCAAACCAAAAATCCAAAAGAAGTGGCAAGATTTAAAGTAGAAGTTTTTTAACATGAGAGAGAGCCAGTCTTTGCTGCACAGTGGAGCACGGAGCAACTATGCAGGAGCTGCTTCCAGAACTTAAAGCAGTATGTTTACATCAACATGGTGCTGGGCTGCCTAGTGTGTGCCGCTGAGAGGCAGATGGTCTTAGCTCAGAGCTAGCTCTGTGCTACCACAGCAATAAGCTGTTTGGAGTTTGAACTAGTATCCTGCACAGTGCAACACAGTGCTGTATGGAAGTACCAGCTCAGGTTTATGTTTCTTCATTTGCCTGTTGGCTGTCCTTGTGAAGTCTGCCGCAGGGGAACCAGGATAATGAACTTAGAGTATCTGAAAAAGCTACCCCTACTTAGTCTACCTACTCCCTACCGATGCTTAAGCCAGTGTTTAAAAATCTCCCTTCCAATTTTCTGTCCTTTTTTTTTCCTTTTTGACTTTAAAGATTTATGCCCACAGCCAAATGCCAAATAAAGAACACTTTTCTTCTAAAAATGTTATTCTGGCACTGACCCTCCTCCATGCTTAGACTTCTTTGTGAATTTTAACCTCCAGGGTAAGAACAATTGATATCCTGCATATCATAGCCCAGGGCCTGGTCTAAAAATTAAAAAATGGTAAATTCCCCTCGAAGGAGCCCTACAAGACAGGGATATGCATTGGACAAGGGAGACACAAATGTAGCTAACTGTTAACCAAGACACTATATCATGAATGACAATGGACAGTTACACTGTATGTTCATAAACTATTAGCTTTTGCGGGTTTGAAGTGCACTGCCTTTGTCACCATTAGAAGGTTTAAACAAGAATTTTTGGTTTACAATGACTGTATCACCCATAGTATTGTATACTTCCATCATCTTCACTTTCCTTTATCACAGTTATGTTATTTACCCTTTTTGAGACAGTTCTGATCTTTACTGTGTGCGTGGATGATGTCATTTCTCTGGTTTGATACAGTATTAATTAAATACTATTTGGGTTCTTTTCTTAAGAGAGACAACACTAAACTCTTTAGAGACTTTGGCTTAAAAATAAAATCGTGCCAAAGAAACTGCATGCGTTAAATGCCTACTTTATAAAATAAGTAGCTGCCTCTGGAAAAGAAACAAATGCAAATTCTAGTTACTGTGCTTGAAAGAGGTGACAAGAAGTGCCAGCTTCTTGGCTCCTGTTGCTGCTTTATCGTCACAAATTGTTAGTTACATTTGAAAATTATGGATCTCTCTCATTGTGCAAGTTGTGTCTGCCAGTTGGTGCCTGTACACTAGAGTGGATTTACCCAATTAGCAGAATTTCCCATGCAGGACCCAGAATAGCTGTGCATGCATCCTAAACGTTACCACAGCTGAGGCTCGTCCTGGGACTCTGGTGGGCTGAAAACAACTGATTTACCAGGTGAGCTCAATGCAGAAGAAGCTGTACAAAGCATGTCTCAGTGGAAGTCAGCCTTGGCACAACTAATCTAGCTATATTTCTCTATAGTTGTCTCTCTCTGACAGATACAGTCTGCCCCAATCACAAACACACTGTGCAGCAGACAGAACAGTATTTTTAACCCCAGTGCACTCATGAAATGAAACAGGTCATGGAAACAATGACATTTAAATGCTACTTGTAATCTTCATCATGGGCCATCTCAAGCTATTTGCATCTCTCTTCTGGCACTCAACCAAGTGCAACTCACCCTCTGCAGAGCTGTGTTCTATTCAAGCCACATCTAAGGCTCATAGTAAGATGATGGGAGTGCCATCATGTAACTGCTTTATGGGAAAAACATCTGAGGGACTTAAGAGATTGGTTTTATGTAAGAGTTCAAAGTAAAAGAGGAGACGTGAGTGGAGAAATAGCAGTCCTGAGAAAGCACGAGCTTAACTGCAATTCTTCATCTGCCAGTGGACTGAATTGTATGTTCCCTATTTTGGGTTTCATTAAACGGTGGAAACCTAGTATTGCAAAGTATCCCATCAATAATGCAGGGCCATGGACCTTTCCCTGTCGTTTTGCCTTGTTGCTGTATATAGCATGCCACATTTCCAATTGAGTCAAAACCTAGAGATTACACTGGACTTCAGCTAAAAGCTATTATGATAGAACACATTAAAAAATATTATGTAATGATGGACTATAACAAAACCATGAAGTATCTGCCACTTTTATAAGTAGATGGACAGGATGTAATTATTAAAAAGAAAAAAGAAAAAAAAAGAAAAAAAAAGAAAAAAAGAACTTCCCCTTAACTATAGTTAGCAATTCACATCTTTTCCCTTCCTTTACATAGTAGGTAAGGTTTGCAGGTAAATTTTTGTTTCTCTAGTAGGCAGTGGAAATGATCACTTCTTTGTACAGAGAAACAAAGTCGCTATAGCCCTCCTAAGCAGTGTTTTGATGATCTACAGATCATGGCAGACACTGCTTTATTAACTGGCCCATTCCAATAATAAGTGCTGGGAAAATGCTAAACTTATCAATAGCCATCACTCTTATTTTAATGGCTTGAGGAGCCCCCAAATATATCTAGAGAACTTTGAAAAAATGTCATGAATTTTATTTTAGTTGATCTTAACCACTATAAGGCAGTTATGTTTTAAATATTTAATAACTTTTTTAATATTTTGTGTTTTATTAAAATTAATTTCTGATTTATCAATGGATATAGCATGATGTAAGTTCTGTCCTGTAATGATAATAATAATAACAACCTGTAGTGCTAAGCAGTATAAAATGTTAACATAGTCTACTTAGAAATAATGTATTTTGTATTGTGCATGTTTCTTCAAAATTCTTTTTTTTTCTTCTTTAAAAATATATCTAGCTCATTCTGACATTTGGGTTCCTAAAAACTGTGAAGTATAATTTTTCCTTTAAAAATAGACACAAGAGAAAAACTGTTTTAATGCGGATAAACATAAAATGGATATAAACCATTTTGATTGAACAATATGATATATAATGTAATTATTAAGTAATTTATTAGGCTATTCTGGGAGGAGGGGAGGTTCTTCTGCTCAAAATATTTCTCTTTCATACTTCCTTAAACTGTGTTTTAATTTTTCTCTTGACTGTTTTTGTGATTAAGATACCAAACCCAGCCATTCATTATTCATCCACGTCTAGATATAGATGCTCTGGATGCAACCTGGGACCCCCTATTTAAACAGATCTTAGTTGTTCTATACTTGTCATCATCAATCAGTTGCATTTCTGTGTTTTGAAGAGTCACTGTTAACTTTTACATGCCCCACATCTCATTTTCTGTAGTTAAATGTGGGCTCTAAATGAGCACTTCCATTTGTGGCATCTGTTGTGTTTCCCTCTCCAGCCACCCTTTATGTCCCTCCTGCTGGGAGAACCTGAGCTGACACAGTTGCTGCTGGCAGTGTCACTGTCTGCTTTTCATCCAGAAAAATGAGTTCTGTGTCTTAACACCCTAAAGGAGGCTGAATTGGATGCCTTATGTCATTCTGCATTTTACTCAAGCAGCAAAGGTTACTCCTCTATTCCCTTCGTACTAGCGAGTGTGTTACTCAATAGCAGTATTTCAGAAAGGCTCTCATGGGAAATGGGGTGAATGGGATCAATGCAAAATTGCAAAACCCTGGCATCCAGCATTCTAGAAGCATTGATTTTAGTAGGAAAAATGTAAGCTGAGTTACATGTCATTTTCAGCATCAAGGATCCTCTTTCCTGTTGTAAATTTTCTCATTTTCAAGGATGTAAGATAGAAAGGGCTTCTGGGTGCATTTCATTTGGCTATATAAGAAAACAAGGCATATTTACGCATAGATCTCAGCAAAACAATGATTGTCTGCATTTCTTGGAGACATGAAAACCTTTATTGTGGTCAGACACTAATGACAAAAAACAGAATATCCGAGATTTTATGCTGTGCTCCTTCACGCACAGCATGAATCTGAGGCTCCGTGGATCCACTTGAATTTTAAAAGCATTTTTGCTTTATGTAAGAAATCAGTGAGCTGTCTGACCATGATTTGTTTAGCAGTATGTGCTCCGGTTGGGTATACTACCCACCTTCTTTGAGTCTGTGGAAGGATAGCAGTGATCAGTGTATTAACCACTTGGTAATAGAAGCTTAATAAATTACTTCCCATCAGCTGAGCTGCCATAATAGAACAGTTCATGTGTGTACTCTAGCTTGCCCCCCTACCCACGTAAAATGCAATAGCCTGTTACTCAGAGCTTTTCCCTAAGTTGTATTAGCTCACAAGCAGGGAAGGCTATTAGTGAGCACACGAGCCGTTACTAACAGCTACGAGATTCCGTTGGTGCACAGTACCTTCTGAGACCAATGTAGTTCAGTTAAATGTCTGAGCCCCATGTCTCGTTTTGGAAATCTATGTCTTACTTATTTTGGAAACCTGCTCTCCCCTCAACAAAAAAAGAACAACAAAACTAACAACCCAAAACGGATTAAAGAAACTTTCAAGTTTCTCAAACCTATTAAATGCTGTTGTTCTCAGTTTATTCAAATTAATGTGAGGCAGCTTGGCACATTTAAAGGGAATAAAATGAGGTTGGAGGTTTGAGCTCTGATACACTTGACATATTTTGCTATGATAGGGAGGTTTTGCTTCACAGAAGTTTAATTGCCCCTCATGCAACAGTGGGGATTGACTTTCTAGGTCAAGGTCAAATTCATAGGTGGCAAATAAAAGAGCCTTTCTCTGAATTAGTTCTTGCCCTAAAGACAATAAAATATATTTCTGGAGCCCACATGGGAATGCTACTTGCTAAGACCAGATTCTATTTTCTCCATTACTACTTAAGAACAAAACTGTTCCAGCACAAAATGGTTGTTTCTGATTTCATGAGAACTTTAAAATTTCATGGGAACTTTAAAATGTGGTATTAGAAGAATACAAGAGTGATAATCGGTGGTAACTCTTTATATTCAGTTCTCAGAACACAGCGGAGTGCAGGAGGTCTGTTTTGAATTACTTCCCGTGTTTTAGGGAATTTGAACCTACATTTCTCCTCCCTCCCAGGGAAGTGTCCTAACCATAAGATTAGACTGTAAAGGAGTGCATCTGCTCCCTAATGAGTATGTCATGCAAAATAAACTGTGTCCCTAAAAAAAACCTGAGAAAAACGCTATTTCACATACTTACAGATATGCACATGATGCAACATACAGTGGTGATGAAGCACTCTCCAGAAAGACAGATAAGGATTTAAATTTGAATTTCAATTCCCTGGATAGAAAAAGCTGTGAACTGAAGTACCCTACCTCTTCAGTGAGTAGTTTAGCTACTGAGATAAATGAGGGTAGAAGAGGAAACATCTACTTTTTAGCCATCTGTCTAAAAGAAGGAAATTTTCCTTATTTTTTCAAAAGACCCTGAACGAAGGTTAGCATCTCCCCCTACCTTAAGTCCACAGGAGGAGGTGCTGTTTAAGACATACCTGATCCTTCAGGTTTCCAATGAGTACTTTAAATGGCCCTCTGTCCATGCTTGCTTTTGGAATCTGGTTCTTTATTCCCACCGGAAAAGCTAGACTGAAAAGCAAAAAGCAAAACAAAAAAGAATCGAAGATATCTTTGTTCAAATTCTTCATGCAAAAAGTTTGGTTTTGACCAATACTAATATGGAATATGGTTAGGTGTCTCGAAAGAAGGCGGCTCACAGTCCTTTGGACATTATGTACTAGCTACTGCCAATGAAAGTACAGACATGCTGGCTGATTCAGGAGGAAAGTTCATTTTCCGTATTGGGGTCTAAATACTAAAATTGAATAAATTTTGATGTTGCCCTGCACCTGCACAGACCCCCAGTTCCAGGGTCACTATGCATATGGGATTACCCACATAAGACTATGTAGTATATTTATTTGTTGTATTTCCTCTAGCACAGCAAATTTGTATGACATTTAAGAGCAAATAAAATTTTTAAAGTTCCTTAAAATATAATCATTCACAATATTCATAATTTAATATATTTGTGTAAAATATTGTATCATTATTGTCACAGAACAAAAATACGAACTAAAGTAATTGCGTAACCTTTGAATAAACACAAGGCTTGCTGTTTTCTTATACCACTTAGTAATACTAACTGTTCATTCTTCTTAGCTAGAAGCAGAAGGTAAATGCTTATGAAGCCCTCATACAATCTTACTGAAAAAACCCACATCCTCTCAGGTTGATACAGTGTTAATTTTCCCTTAAAAGGTCTTGTAAGTATATAAAAAAACCTTGTATTTTGGCTGGATTCGCCAAAAGTGCTTTACTGAAAAGTCTAAGAGAATGTCTTCTTTCTAAGTACCCTTAGTGCTCATGAAAAGGTAGTGGGATGTACAGAGCTGGAGCTAGAAGTCATCTGTTACGTCTGGAAGGTCACTGCGTTCCTACTGACCTCAGCACTTGTGACTCTCAGCTCCAAACTGAAACCTAAAGGATAAGAGACAAATGCATTCTCTCACTGTTAGTTGAACTAGTTACTTGCTGGAAAAACCACCCCCACCCTCAAACAAATCGCACTACTTTGGGGTTTTTTTCAAAGCACCATATAAATGCCATTTAGAAATATTACTAACACTAACCTTATTCCTTTGTTACAGCTGGAGAATCTTAGGCATTTTATGGAAGTAGCACAGCTGTGACTTGCCATCAGTTCAGCCATCAGTCAAGCAAGGAATGGAGCTCAGTTCTTCAACGTTTATCCAGTAATGTATCTGCTAGATTGCTTTACCTCTGAATGAGAAGCCTGTCTTGATTTTCTTACTAATATTTGGACTGAGACCAACTAACAACTGCAACAGTTTCCAGCAGGTAATTTTTTGACCAGATTAGAGTCAATGACTTACAAATGAGAACTTTTCTATTCCATAGTAGAGCAAAAGGCATTATTTCCTGGGAACTGCAATCTGCCCATTTATCTAGTGTGTTTACTTGGATTTTGTATTTAGGTAGAAGAGGCCTTTCAATTTTATGGCATATCTGCGGCATTTATATGTTGAACTCTCAAAAATTTTTTAATCATTTACTAGTCATGCTTTGTGTCTGGTTAAAGATTACAAGTTTTAATAGGTTATTATTAAAGGACAAAAATTGAGTTAATATTGATAGTTTCTTGGCACCGTAAGGTCTCTACCTATTGAAGACACATTTTGAATATTCAGTGAAATCTCAATAACTTGCCCTAATGGTTGGAAGATTCACAGAAAATTTGAGTTCTAAGTATTACTGAGAAAAAGCTGTTTACTTGGGAAGAAATTTTCAAAGATACAAATTGGGAGACTGGTATCTCTTTCTTCTTCTCTTTCCCATTGTCTTCATGGACAGATAATCTCAAATGGACTTTGTATGATAGTGCTTCAACTATAGTGATTATTACTTGACATATGCCATGAAAGTAACTAAGTCTGTACTGGGCTTTTTTATTTTTCTGAGAAGTAGGTAAGCACAGACTTTCTGTGTGCATGTTCACAGGGATTATGCAAAAATAATATTAGCAGGCTTCGTGTTTCAGTAAATGCTGTACAGCAGCTACTGGAATACTCAAATTAGACCAGATGTCATAATGCCAAACTCTCATCCCAGCAGAATACAACATTTAAAACATTGTTACTTTTGTTTTTAATTTACCACTCTATGGATGAGAGAAGTCCCATCTGCTTACTTTATTTTTAAATGAAAACATAAATGTTGTCCTGTGGTGACATTAGGCTAGATATTACATAGAGACAGAGACCCCAAGCAGCTAAAATTTACATCTAACAAATATGTTTTCTTACATACAACCATCTGCATGATAAAAGCAATGAATAAGTTTGTGAAGCTAGTGTAAACAGGATTTTTGTGCCACTGTGGAAATGAGAATTACAGAATTTTAGGAAAGACGGAACCAAAATTTCTCCTATGGGAGAAGTCTGGTCACACAGGATAAAGGGAAAATCAACTGCTGGAAAGATTAGATCTGAAGACAGTAGCAATTCAGCACAGCTAAAAGCGTACAACTTTTGAAGGATTTCTCAGGACTTCAGAACCACCTCTAAAATCTTAAGGCTGTCTCTGATCCGATGTCAGTGGGAGTTCTGGTTTCACAACCCACTGTTGTAAAAGAGTAGCTGAACACAACAGAGAAATGAAGAGATGTACTCTTTTCAGTTTGAAAGGAAAGGGGAAAAGATGATGGGGATATTAGAATGTTCTTTCCCTCACAAGCACAGTTCTTTGCCAATGGAAGAAAATAAAAACGAGCATGTCAGAATGGTTTTCTGGGATTACTATTAATGAAAGCATCCAATTTTTTTCTGTGGGGAGGTAGTCCAGCATGGACTGTTTTGATAACTTGCTAATCACTTGTTTAACTTTTCAGAAGAATGTGTTCCTGACTCAGAGTAAAATTTCAGACAACAATTTGATTTTTGCTTTTTTTTCCTACTGGAGCTACCTTTCTAATACTGAAATGTATGGCTTCAAGCCTACAACTTCCTTCAAATCGGGCCTGATGAGGTTTGATGTAAGAACTAGCACTAGTGGCAAATTCTGCCTGAGTAGGAGTTTCAGGAGTTGAATTGCTCTGTCTCCCCTTACAGAAACATGGAGAGTGTTTCAGTGTTTTATTTGCCAGTGATACTCAATACACTTGCCAGGATGAACAGTGGCTTTTTTATGGTCTAAGATTTTTGGATGGTGGTGTTTTCTTCTATTTAGATTAACTGCCACTCAGCTGAAGGTGTTCAATAATATTCTTTCTTTTCCAACATAGAATATAACTAAAATCAACTCACGCTTTCTAAGTGTGTTGTGTCATAGAATCATAGAATCATTTAGGTTGGAAAAGACCTTTAAGATCATTGAGTCCGAACACCTAACACTGCCAAGTCCACCACTAAACCATGTCCCTAAGCACCAAGTCTACATGTCTTTTAAATACCTGCAGGGATGGTGTCAGGTCTGTAGAGACCCTGCGTGTCAAATGCATCTGGTTTTGCATCCATATACAAAATTAATCATGCGTGTACGTCAAGAGCCTTGTTTCATATTCCTCATTGGTTCCAAATTTTCTATCCCAACTGCATTGGAGCTGTCTGCATTCCAAGCACTCGGCTCTGGGTAGGCGCTTTCAGAAGTTGTGTGTGAGGCCTGAGTTATGGGAACTGTGGCAGTTACCTGAACCGGGCTCAGCAGAAGCCATCCTGCCTCTGTCAGTCTGCTGTACAGCTGCCCAGCCAGGGAGACCGATGAAGAGCAGAGTAAGATTCATCCCCTGCTGAACTGATGCTTGGCTATCATGGAAATGTTTAAAAGTAGAAAAAAAAAGGCTATAGTATAAACTATTGGATTAAGCATGGCATGGAAGTCTGGTTAACTCAAGTGGCTTCTGACACATTTCATTCAGGAGCGCAGACAATTCAGGTATAAAACCCCCTTTTAATTTGCCTTTGGAACCCAGTATTGAATGAATGACTTGAGAAGGGACTGACTGCTGCCCTATTTGAAGTTACCACACATTTGGGCTGAAAACTAACATCTGATACATTGAACTATTTTGTAAAATCCTGTATTTAATATGTAAAATGGAAAACAAGGGCAAGACCAACAATCAGATCCCAGCAAGGGGAAGGAACTGTTGAAAAGGGAGGATGATGCCCTGAAAGTAGAGCTCTTTAATTATATTCTACTGCTCAGGCATTGTGGCCAGGCTAGAACAAGCCGTATAGGAAGACTTGGGAATTCAGGAGAAATAGTGCAATTCCAAAGCATTCAAATGATATCTCACTAAGGAATAAATGAACAAGTCACTTCTTCAACCTCCATCAGTACTTTTACAAGCTTCCCCCCCGTGTATGAAACAGCCACTTACATAAAGAAGCACAGAAAAGCAAAAAAAACATAGCTAATAAACTTACTACTTCTACAGTTGGGGGGGGGGGAGAAAAAGAGAATTATTCTCTTTCTTCACATAGTTAAAAAGGAATGGGCTGATGCCTTTGCAAGATTAAGATAAATGTAATTTAAAATAGAAAGTGCTTGATGGGTCCTAGGTTTCAGCGCTTGGTGAGTGACTGTACTCTCTAAAGCACTTCTGAAATGCGTGTTTCATGTTTGAAAAGGTTCTTCAAGGTTCCTACTCTAGAGAAAAATAAGAAAAGATAATTATTGACTTCCACACTGTATTATTTTTAAAGCATTGTGACTTTTCAGAGTGTGAGAGCACAACTGCCAGTCACACTATTTTTATCAGACCCAATCTGAATGGAAGCCTTTTTGTCTTCAGTGAGCTTTTAGCACATGCCCAGAAATTAGGAATCAGGAATTTGCAACATATAATCTGGCTGTGACTAGTTCCAGCTGTGGCTTTAGCAGGTCTTCTCGATTTTCTGATTCAGTAAAATTAATAGGGATTCTGTGATTTACCTCTGGGCATATTGTAAAAATGAATTCTTTGATGCCCCTTGTAGATGGACAGAACTGTAACTGATGATTATTAATATCCTTATATTCAGCAAATATTAAAAGACTCCCTTTCATAGAGCTATAGATTTCAAGTCCAGGAGGGCCTTGGTCTTGTCTCTGATTAGCTCAATTAGTCTGCTTCCTTTTATATCATTTTCAGATGGTTTAATTGCAGTTTTAAATTATTATGAAACACAACAGTTAGAGGTGCTTACTGAAACATTATAAAATAAGGTACATTAGCGTACATGCATACGTTTTCATATATACACGTGTATATATATGGGTAAATGAGTGAAAGCAGTAGTTCAGTGATTTAGCAATAAATTAGTGAAATCACTAGTATTTTTTGTGTTTGGTAGTCTGCATTGCAAAACAAAGATTAAAGGACTTGGCAGAAGCCTTGCTCTCGCATACCTTTTCACTTTCCATTTCCTTTGTCCTTGGAGATTGTCATAATGCAGCTCTGTGCATTTTCAGCTAGACTTTGCCAGATGTCTACTTCTTGCATACATTTGGAAGAAGTTAAGCTTAATTTAATTGTGCCCCAATTCAAGAGTATCCCTATGCTGGCAAGTTGATTAAGCATGGTGGTAATTTTAATTATCTTCTCATCTCTCACTGGAGTGCAGTTAGTGGAGCTGATGAAGTTAACCCCATAGATAAATACCCTTTTTAAACTGGGGCCTCAGACAAGAAGGATAAAGCTTTCTTTCAACAGCAAAAATTAGACTTCACCTGTCTGAAGCCATTTCTTCTCCACTTCTCTATCCATCTGCAGATCACTTCCTCAAGAGAGACTGACATTACAGTTGAATCACCTTTATTACTGGCTTTTTTTCCCCTGATAGTTTTGCACTTGCCTATGATTCATTGCTGTCTTTTACTTGTGACAATGCTAAGTTGGCTGCTCATGCCTTTTTTTTTTTTTTGCCAGCTGTTCCCCTCTCCACATGACTAATTCCATTGTGTGGGTTCAACAGAAATGGCACAAGGCCAGCATTTAAAGGATGCAAGTTAGTGCATTGAAAATTTGAGGAGATGTAGTGTCAGTTTTACATGGCACATTCATGGTAAAATCAAAGATACACAGGGCTAACATTTAATTTAAGAATCAAACATATTAAGATATGATTTTCAAGTGTTGCATTTAGGTGCCTTGTAACTCATTTCATTTTCTTTCCAAAAATACCCTGTCAGAAGCCTGTAGGAGAAACAGCAGCATAATTTAAATGTCACTTTGCTTCCCAATAATGAATTTCATGTTCATTCATTCTACTCCAGTGGCAAAGCTCGCATCTCTGCTAGCATGTTTCTGGTCATCTGGCCCTGTTTTCAGCTGGGTGTGCACAGAAGCTTGAGTGCACGTTTGTATACTTAGTCGTCTGGGTTTTAATTAACACAAAAGAACAATAGCTTGGAGAAAAGAAAGAAGAGGGACTCCATAAATGAGGTCATTCACAAAACAAAGGCAAAAGGTCCTTACTGTAACAGCATTGTAACATCCCAGTATGCAGCATATGAACTTTTCTTAGTTTTATGAACATCAAGCCATTTACAGACTTTCTGTGCATCTCTGATTATTAATACATACAACAGGATTCCTGCTTGCCTTATAAATGCACACACTTGGCATTCGGCTGCAGAGACATTCAGCTTGCCCTGTATCTCCAACCTGGCAAAGCATCTGAGAACAGTTCAATTTCAGGTGGTACAAAAAATAGTCCCTGAGGTGTATATATATATGTGTGTGTGTGTGTATATACATATGCATATATTTATATAGTCCCTTATGCCCTGGGAGACAGAAAGTTGGCTGTGGTGGTCCAGCAGCATAATCCTGACTCATTTTCTTATAAAGCTATCAAACGGACACGAAAGCTCAGCTTGTTCACATCCGAGAACAGTGGGGGAGAGAGCAAAATACTCTGCATACATTTGTAGGACTTGAAACTGCTCATTTCACCCCTGTATAAAAATGATTCACTTAAATCCAAACTATAACTCAGGCACACCTAGAGTGACACACAGCCTCTGCTGAAAGAGTAAAAGGAAACAACATATACCAGCTAAGAGGGGTGAGTAAAGGAGAGTATTTCCTCCAATGGCAATTTAGGCAGGAAGAGTATCATTACTGACAGCACAATCACACCTCTGGGATCAAACCTACAGTCTTGCCCAGCTCTGAAACTGCCACAAGAAGTTCCTGAATTCCTCCATTTTGCATCTCATTTGCAGAAAGCTACCTCCAGTTGTACAAAGACACAGACTTTCTCTGAGAGGCTGCATCAGGCCTGTGAGAGATTTGTTCTAGTTATTGATTCCTCATCACAATCTCTGCAGCCCCTGAGATACCCTTCGAGATCTAACATTAGAGCACTGGCCAGGCCAAATCTTGCTTCACTTACAAGAGCTGATGCATTTACATCTTAAAGGAATATTGATCTACTGCAAATAATCTTTTTTTGTTTCAAGCAAGCTGAAACTCCAGAGGAGAGAGACAGGACAGCAAAACCCTTTGCCAGTGCTTACAAAAAACATCAAAATAGAATAAAGTTGCTTTGAAAACTTGCAAAGTGAATACAAAACTTGATAGCAAATGTAATACTGAGAGGAAGCTCACACATGAAGAATGCAATTTGTATATGGCATGCCTGCTTAAGTGAGCTTGAGCAATATCTGGCACAACTAACCCTTTAAAATGTCATTGCTGTTTATTTGTTTACAAAGGACTTAAGATGCTGGAAAAGAAAGGGGAGATGCTAAAGGATAAACCCACTGAAAAGTATCTTCCCCTCTTGCTGGTAAAGATTTCAGAACAGGTGTTGTCAGCCTGTTACTGTTGCTGTCAGCCAATATCAAAAGCAGTTGGCAATGCTCTCATCATGCAAAAATTCCAATGAGTTTCCTCACTATATTCTAATTACTGTGGTGACACTTGTTGAGGGCCTAAATGACTACCTTATCGCGGCAGACAGGTCTGCCTTCTATTTAGGGTTTATTGGCTCTTAAATTCCTGCTTCCTCTAATTGCACATCTATTTTACCAAACAAATTTAGAAGTCCACATTTATTCTTTGCCGCCTCATGTTTTAATCCTCTGCACGTTAAAGGTTATGCTGTCATCGCTCACCTACACTGTGATTATGTCCACCCCAGCTTCACCCCAAGAAAGCAAACTTGCTTTTCCTTTCTGCACACATTAGCACTTTGCCAGGGGATTTATCCGAATAATGGCTTGTTCTGCTGGCTGTGCTGGTGGTACCCATATACCAGTACTTATCAGGAACTCTAGCACAGAAATGTCACTTCTAGAAACCTGTTTCTTTGCTATTGTGCCCCATATGAAAAAGAAGTTTTTTCATATAAAACAGCTAAGGTTTGTACATGCTTTTCTTCCCTGAAGGTCTTAATTTCATTCATACCTGTCAAAAGCAACTGGCAATCACTTTGCAAAGATGCCGCCAAGAACTAACTGTGGCACAGTTAATTGACAGATGTTACTTCACTCAGAAACATTGAACATACCGCTTATTTTCCTGATCTGGACCTGTTTCAAATAAGCTGGAGAGCAATACAAACTTCTCTTTTGATTTCAGCAGGTATTGGATCATATCCTAAAATGCATATTATTACTACTGAGAAACAAGCATGTATGTACAGCAAGGTACGCATAAAAGCAAACTACATTTTGCTTTCACAAGCACAGTGGTCGAGTAAATGAATAAATTTAGGAAGCTATAAGAAGTGGGAGTATATTGCTGGAATTTCCGTTCCTCATTTTGCTGTGCCCCAGTTGAATTTTACTCCATATATTTTAATCTTTTGCTGATCAGGCCATGGATTACCTTTCAAATTAATCCCCATGTACCTCTTTACTCACATGGTCCAATCGATGCAGAACTGCTCTCTGCAACAGTACCTAACTTAGCACATCCTTTTCTTACTATGAACCTGAAATCTGGAAGTTTTTCCCATTGCATGGTCATGACAGAAATCTGATGCTCTGGTAGACATTGTATCTCAAGCTTTAGCTAATCTCAGTTTCATGAAGTTATCCATGTATACTGATGTTGGTAAGTACAAATTCAGTTAAATTCTGTTAGTGTGAAACTGAGTTTCAGGATGCCTTGAAAGTTACCATAAGAACACTATGAAATTATAGGAGTTCCAGAACTGCAGTTGTGCATCAAGAAAAAAGACACACAAAAAAACTTTACAAAAGATCTGAGAGCAACAGCATCACTGATTTTTGTCCTCCATAAATAGAGTGCTCTTCCAGAGTATAAAATCTCTAGTTGTAAATTCCAGTAACTTAAACATGAGATTGACTATAAGCAAACATAAAGGTTGAATCATTGTAATCATCCAAGCTGAGAAAACTGCAAAAACTAAGAGAACAAACAGTATGAGGGGTTTATAAATTCACCTCACAAATATAATCTACATTATTATTATGCTTATAGGGAAAAAAAAAGTTTGCTCCCACTCTGATTTTAAAGTTTTCCTTAACACCTTCAGTCAATTTTCTGTTATATAATTAAACATATATAATATTTTAAAAAGAAACTGTTAAGTTGCACATCCTTCCTTGTTCCTAGAGATAAAAGTAAATCTACAGTCATAATGCATGATCACTTCTGAAGGAGAACAACTTATGTTTTGGACCACAGATGGAGAAAGCATTAATTGCTTAATGATAATTTACACAGTTAGAAGATTGTGTCCCTTTTCTCTCTCTTTATTCTCAAAACAAACTGTTCTGTCACAATGTTTATTTAAAATACTTTCTGCTCATGATACCCATTTGTGCCATTGAGTGAAGTCTCTTTGTATGAAAGCTTTTCTATATGCTCAGCTACTCTCTTTCATCTCATGCTGACTTAATGACAGCCCCAACATTAATATTGCAGCTGAGCTCATTGACCAATGATTTTACTATGAATTATAAGTTGAAACAAGTAGATGATGCAGGCCGCATCCCATGTACCACTAGATCTGCACAATAAAATGATATAGAAATATATGAGGTATCACGTAGCTTCTGTGCTCTGGAATCATGTAACCATGAGTTCAAAAGGGAGTAGTAATTCATATAATTACTACGACTATTTGAAATAGGAAAGCAGAGGAAAAGAAACTGAAAATTCTTTAAAACCTATATTGTAAGTTGCAGTTGAGTCACTAAATTTAGGCTTGAGACTTCTTGGTTAGTAATAATATCAGTGCTGATCATCACTCAAGTTGCTATTTTATTTTGGAATGTTATGGTTTTTCTCTCATTTCAATTTTTAGTTTGTTGGGATGGCCAAGCAACTACAGTTCTAGTTGTGGAAAGTGCTATGCATACACTTAAACTGGGGGACCTAAGACTGCTTTCCAGAACAAAGTTAACCAGCCCTGGCTGCATCCTGACTGTGTTGAAATCAGGCCCAGGGCACATCACTCTGCCCTAGCTGCCCCTGGCAAGAAAACCTCCGGCAGGTGAGGAGGAGCTCCAGCAGAGCCCTTGGTTTGGGTGACTGATAGCCAGAACCATAACATGCATGTTGGAGCACACTGTCCTGCAATTTAGGCACAAATACTAAACACCAAATAGAATTTTGCGTCAATCCTCTGCCAATTAAGAATAAGATTAACTTCAAAAATGAGTATGATCAAACATAATACTATTTGGAAGAAAGACAATTTTCCATAGCAGAAGTACAACTACAATTCTGTCTATTATCAACTTTATTTTTAGATGTCCAGACTGTATTTTATTGAAGCTATCTAAGCTCTCAAAGTAAAGAATTCAGAGAAGGTTTTTTATAGATTCATACACAAAAGTACAGTTACTCCCCTGGAGCAGGATATATTTTTTTTTCCCTATATCTTTAGGCTTACCCAGCTCTTTAAATCATTCCAGGCTGGTTTCTTTTCGATTGTTACTCATTTTGACGTTGCCTCTGAATTGAACACTGGATTCTGGTGATCATCAGCATGGCGTGCTATTGTTATACGCTGGGACAGAGGCTGGACTTCCTGCTGAAAGGATGGCCATGGCAGTTACACATGCTGATCCAAAACATTTTCAGATGCACATACAACACACAATAGCCCAAGAAAAAAAAAAAGACCTCTTTAGGCACATAAAGAAATTATGTCTATAAAATTGCCATGTTACAAAAGAGGCCAGCTGTTTAAATGACTGCATTACACAAGGAACAAATAAGGGTGTATCTTCTGCATATAAGCACTTTTCATTTGCAGCTTTAGCAATATTTCTTTTTTGCTGCTTTGGCCAGTTAAACAGCTGCTTCTTCCCTTTTTTTAAAAAGGTGGACTACGTTTTATACATGCCACAGCTTTTATATTATTCTATAGTGCCTTTCTTTCTAATTTATTTTGTTACCTATGATGTGGGTAAAATTAATAGTGAATGCTGACTTATTTCATAAACTTTATTAAGTCTTTGGGGAAACTTCAATGTGCTTATATGGAGAGGCAATATATAATGTATCCACTGTATCATGACACAGAAATTACAATTCTAAGCTAGAAATAAATGACATTCCAGAAAAAGCTGAAGGAACAACATTTAAGGAGTTAATAATGAACCACTTGTCTTCATTTTCAGATCCTTTAATCCTGCTATTGTGCGATTTTCACACAGTGCTAAATTGAATTACTGCATCATTTTTTACAATTTCTTCGTGCAGTTGACCCAGTTTATAGCAGGTTTCAAAGCATTATCATTGCTTAAGGTTCAAAGATGCTGCAGTGTATTGCATTACAAGTCAATCAGTGCAGAAGTATTTTGATGTAATTTTGCTCTTGGATATAGAAGAACAGATACCCAAATGAAGGATGGTATTTCATTTTGTCATAACAATGTCACATAATACAGCATGCCTTTTTTATACAACGTATAGTCTCGTTTTTATTATATTTCTTTCTCTATGTTTCTGGTCCTAATAAAGTGAATCCTCAGTTTATGCCTTCCAATGCTTTTATTAACTTGTGCGGGAAGAAAATTGAAAAAAGTTCTATGTATAGCTTTTTACTATTGTGTAGCAGATATATTTAGTTGGATACCACTAAAAAGCCTAAAAATGAATGCAGTGTTTCTAAACATTATGCCACTTCTAAAATGCTCCAAGTGAGACATTCTCTTTATCTGAAATTTTCCTGTTCTGAAGGGCAGTGCTTTCTACAGCCTTTTTAGCCCATAAACATGGTGCTCAGTTTAAATACTTTTTAAGCAGTGTGTTTTAGGTAAAGCATTTCATTCTCTCAAGGTCATTCTTTATGCTTCAGGTGTTAGTTTGTGTTGTTCTTGAAGTATTCTTATTATTGATAGTAGAGTCCTTGGTGTATGTTATATTGAAATATTGCTAATGTATGAACTGTAACATTAAATTTTTAATCTAATCAATCAAATGGCATGCATATGCAGTAGATGCTTGGCTTTTACTAAGATTAATTACCATGTGCTGTGAAAATGAACTTTGTAAGGTGAAATATTGCATGCACACAGACCCACACAATGAGAAGAAAAGAAAAGAAAGCAAATTGTGCAAAGGGATGAGCACTGTAATAAGTTAATGACTACTTCTGTCATTCAAAACATATGCATAGCCTTTAAGACAACACAAAACAAAGATTAAACGCATGTTAAATCAACTATCTATTAAAGCATTTAGAGCTTTTCTCCAGATTCTACATGAAAATTATGCAATCTGTTGCAAAACTAAACACTTGTCTCCCAGATGGTGCTCAGAGTCTGTCTGAGCAAACATCCCTTCCATGTTCTGTGTAACAAATTGTGCATATTTCTTGGGTTCATTATTTCTGTGCTTCATTTTATGCATTTGAGGACATTTACACTGAACACACTACGTAAAGATGACTGAATTTGCATTGTAAAACCCAGTGATGTTGTATTTATATACCTGATGGCAGTCATGAAGTGGAAGATACTTCATCATGGACAATGGCAGTATCTCCCTTTTCACTAGCTGGAAGTTACAAACCTATTATGCATACTGCTGATACTGATCGGGGTTGTAATTCTCACAGGTCATTGATAGTTGTCCATTAAATAATAAGTAGCTAATTGCTTTTTTTGAACTGTACTGCAAAGTTAAGCTTCTGTGACAGTGTTTTGAGGGAGTGTTTTACCATGCCAAAAAATAGTTATGATTGAAATGGAAATAAGATTAAAGCTGCACTAATACTTTTATAATGTTATTAAAAGGTACCTTATTCCTGCACTAGAAATATAGGGATTACCCTTCTGGCTGAGACTATGGTCTAGCTAAAAACGTATGAAAAGATACTCAAGCATGAGAAAGTCAAGTGCAATTGATGAGGCTACTATTCAGGTTTTTTGTGCTTGCCACATTTTTTTTTAATATTTCCTCTGCCTTGGTTTCTACTTGTAAAATGGAGATAATAGTAGTTCCCTGTTTCACAATAGTGAAGTGAAGATTAGTATGCTGCTGTTAGTGAGTTACTCAAATATGTGGTAGCAGACTAAATATGTACCTGAGAGTAGCAGACATTCCTTTTCTGGAGAAGCCCAGTTTGATTATAATTTCGAAACAGTTTCTCCAACCTTACCCTGCAGACACAGCAAAGTAGTTTTCCTTTTGAGATTTAGTTAGCTATCTCGTTTACAAAAAAACAAAAATATAAGAATATTCGTTTAGTCTTAGTATCATTAGATGTCACGTGCAAGTCTCCATGTTTGAAAAGGCAAAGCTATGCAATTGCATAAGCTGAATGTAAAGCTTAAGCAATGAGGGAACTTGAAATATGTTTCCCTGATGAAGTTCTCTGCAATATGTCTTTCTTTTGCCTTGTTCATTGTTTTAGCTCCTGTCATAGAAGAAGCATGTGTATTAAGTGAAAGGAGAACTAAAAAATTGAAGTAAAATAATATCTTTTTAGTTTATTTCTGTAACTTTTTAATAGAGAAGTAATTGTCTCCATTAATCAGTATAACTTTTGTTAAATCCATGGGGCTTTAGAGGCACTTTAATATAACTTCCATATTTTGGAAGGATGAAAATAATAAAGTTCAAAAGTTGTATGCATGGAAATTAGATATATAATGCAGCAAAACTGCAGGGGAAGAATTTAGCTGGCAAGTCCTCCAAAGCATAATTTTCTGCGTCTTCAAAATGCCAAGGGAGACAACCAGCATGCCAGCTAGTAAAACTCCATATGATTCATCAGAGCAGGGTCAACTTGAATATTAGATTAGGGCTTTGTCCAGTCAGATCCGAGTGTCATCAGGGACAGATATTCCACAATCTCTCTGGACAATCTGGTCTACTGCTTTAACCATCAGCACTGTGGGGAAACTTTCCTTGTATCTGTGGAATTTCTCTTGCTACATCTGGTATCTGTTGCTTCTTGCCCTTTTGCTGTACATTTTGAGAAGAATATGGATCCATCATCTCTATAGCCCCCCTTTAGGTAGTTGAAGACAGCAGTTAGAACGACCCTCAGCCGTCTCTTCTCCACAATGAACAAACTACTTCCCTTTAGCTTGTTCTCAAATGTCAGGTGCCCCAGTTCCCAAATCATGTTGTAGCTTTCTCCTAGACTTGCTGCAGTGGTCTCTCTCTTGTCCACGGGGTGCAAGGGTGGACACAGTTCTCCCAGTGATGCTTCATCAGTTCTGAGTAGAGAAGCGTAACCACTTCCCTGGCTATATTCTGAGCAGCAGCACTGTGCTCCTAATGGCAGCCCCATACGCAGTCAGCTGTTGCTGCCACAACGATGCAGTGCTGAACTCACGGTCACCCTTTTGTCCACCAGGACTGCAATTCCTTTTCTGCAGAGCTTTCTAGCTAGTCAGCCTCTTGCCTCTATCACTGATTGTTCTGTTCCAAGCTCAGAATTACGCTTTTGCTCACTTGTTTTTTTGTCAACTCTCCAGCCCGGTAACATCTCTCTGAATGACAGCTCTGCTCCCCTGGGTAGCATATAAACTGGTCCATCCAATTTGGTATTACCTATGAACTTGCGAGAACGTATTCCATGCCATGGCCCAGGTTGCTCATAAAAACAGTAAAAGAGTATCAGCCCCAGTATCAACTTCCAGCATACATCACTTATAACTGGTTGGTATTTGGACTTGGAACCACTGACACACCCACTTAGAACCACTGTCTCTTTGAATCCAGCAGTGCAGTCAGATTTCAGCCTTGTAGCTGTCCTATCCAGTTCATACCTTCTCAGTTTGGCTACAAAGATGCTAAAGGACACTTCTGAAAACCTGGCTGAAGTTTAGGTTAAGAGACATCCGCTGCTCCTCCCTGAGCCACAAAGCCAGTCATTTCATTATAGGAAGCAATCAGGTTGGCCATGCGCAGTTTGGCCCGGGTAGATCCTTACTGGCTGATACCAATCACCTTCTTGTCCTTCATGTGCCTGGAAATGCTTTCCGGGAGGCCTTGCTCAGGACTGAATTGAGGCTTTATAGCCAGCAGTTCCTAAGATGCTCCTCATCTTTTTTGAAGATGGGCATAGCATTTGCTTTTCTAGTCCTTGATTGTCATGACTTTTCAAAGATGACAGCAACCTTCCAACGACATCGGCATCTTTGGATGCATCTTGTCCAGCACCATGGACTTGGAGGCTTTCAAAACGAGGCTGGACAAGGCCCTGAGCAACCCGCTTTTGTTGACCCTGCTTTGAGGGGGGGGAGGCCAGACTGGGGGCTCCAGAGGCTCCCTTTAACCTCAACTATTCTATGATTCTGTGTATATGTCTAGCTTATTTAAGTAGTCCCTAACTTTCTGTTAAATCCACACAGCGCTTGTATAAGTACATTTTGCATTGCAAAGCAGATTGTCTACTTTCCTGAATAGAGCAGTCTTCATCATAATCTGTGCAATATGATATGCCTGTTTTAAATTTATGAAGCTGTAAACCAATTTCCTGTACTAATAAACACCTCTTTTTTCATTCCTATTTATCCTCCTTTTAAAATTACTGCACTGCCTTGCTCTCTTTCTCTTGTCCTTGTCTTGTAAGATGGAAAAAGAGATGGGGGTGGCGGGGAGGAGAAAAAAAACCCAGCAAAAAACGGTAGCTCATAGAAAAAAATGTTACTTGGGGAGAATCCAAGATCAACAGACCAGCAAGCCCACTCATTGTTCTTTATCGTTTTGGCTCTCTTCCAGCCCCTCTAGGTTTCTCTCTCTTTCCAAACTGCTTTCTGCATTCTCACATATGTTATAGAAAGTACTATGATTTCAGAGAAGTGCTTTAATTTTATAACAGCTTGATCTGCAAAAGAAGTTGTCCAGTTTTTAAAGAAGGAGATGAGGAGAGCTTGTTGCTCTGTCTCTCCTTAATGTATGTGTGTAAACTTGATTATTCTTAGCAGAAGATCCATATGTGTATAGTATCACTGAAGGAGAAATGGATGCCTTTTGCATATAATCAGTGGGCATAATTATCTGTAAAACTGTTTGATTTTGGATTGCTCTGGCAGTACAATAAATATTTCAAATCCAGCACACATCAGACCTGCCAACATCTTTACAGTGAGAAGCAGAATAGTTCAGCTTTGCATTTTGTCACAAAAATGATCCATTTTTCTAATGCAGCAGAAAGATGGTAGGGTGATGGTTTAAAAGCATTGATGAGAATGATTTTATCTGTATTTTTAATAGATCTTTTCCAAATGTAATGAATTTTGAAAATTACTGGTAGCGTCTGCATAGTTACTAGAATACTTCAACCCTTCTTGATCTGTGGGGCTACAGGTTGGAAACAAGTTCATAACTTAAGAGCTTAAGCCATAAAAGCTTAATTAATGTAATCATTATTGGAATAATTCTCCAAGTTTAAAACAAAAAGGCCAAACTCTATCTTTGACACTTTAGCTATCCAAGCATCTACCTAATGTACCCCTTTGCACAGCACTGCTTGCTGTGTGTCCGGTAGAAACAAGAAGCTACATAGCTTGGCACAGACTGTGCTCTGCCAGGGCTTCCTTTCATGCCACTGGATGTGGCATGAATGTACAAGGACATTTTCAAGGGGAAGTTGCAGTCAGTCTGCAACTACTCCGGTCCACTAGGCAAGCTGGAGTGATAGGGACATCACAGGAAACATGAGCACAGTTGTGCGAACAGCATGAGAGCATCCTCATCCCATTTAGAGGGAGCCTGAAAAGGACCAGCTCTTGCTGCTGCTGCTTTACCTGATCCTGACCGATTCCTACAGAATTTCCAGAATTTCAGCAAGGTTTTGTGGAAATCACATTTCAGAGCTGGAAAAGGGCCTGGGCATCGCAGACTTACACCTGGGTGTCTCTCATTATCAGAGAACTGCAAGCAACCGACGAATGCAGGTCAGGACCTCCGGGGAACTGGGTACTGTTCCATACATGTTTTTTTCTTACAAAGTACGAGAATGACAGCAAACGTGGTGGTGATGGTGGAGCTGGGGGAGCAGCCTTACAGCAATGTTGCCTGGGAAAGCCTGTTATGTTTGGATTATTCATGGATATTTATTGAACTTTCAGTCTGGGATCAGGCTTTGGGAGAATGCAGACATATACTATGGCATGAATATATAGAATCATGGATTTTTTTTTCCTTTCCGCTTTCATAGTTAAGCTGAAGGAAATGGGTCATTCAAATGAAAACTGCATAGACCAAGAGATTACTTAAGTGATTATAGATAGATGGAAATGTGTATGTTCAAAAATATTTCAAAAATCTGAATCTTCAAACTTTTCTGGATATTGTACTTCAAATTAGTAAACATTTTTTTTTTCTTATTGATAACATTGTTCACACATGTGAATGTGAGAGATAAGCCCTGGTTATTCTTAAAAGTGTTGCAAGACGTGCATCTTCAAGTGAAGAGGGAAGGTTGTTACCAAACCCTGACTGTGGTCTGCAAATCCAGCACTGTATTCCAGGAACTGTGAATGGGGAAAAAAAATTCATACTGATTTTGAGACAGGCTGATTTAGACCACCTCCAAGCAGAGACGAACCAGTCCAGCTGAGCCTATCACTACGACAGCTAAATAAATAAGTAATGATGTTTAAAGCTCCTGTATATCCCAGCTACCCCCATGCTTACTCTTTTAGGAGTTTTCTGTCTGTAGACGCAAGAAGCTTTCATAGAGACATAGATTTAAATTCTCATTTTGACTCCTACTTTTCATTGCTCCTACTGCATCCCTAATACCAACAACAATCAGATGAAGTTGTTCATTTGCCTTTGAGAGTCAGTGCTCAGTGGGGCTGGAAGTGTGCAGGTTTTGGATGCAGTCTGCTTTTCAGTGGAAGAAAGTGCCTGTCACTATTATAAATTAAAAGTACGACACTGACTCTCTTCATTGGTTCTAACCATGCCCACCATGATCTCTGTGGCATAGAGATATTGCCATTTATAGATGGGTGAAGAACAGATTTACAGTTGTAAGATTGATGTTGGTTGCAGTTGCTCAGAAAAAATTCTGGCTTTTGGGGGTTGTATTTTGGGGTTGCTTATCTGTTCTGTGAAAACCTGCCCACTGACCAGCTCCGATATACAGTTACAGGGCTGTGCAAGTAAGTCTAGCAAAAGTGAGACTCAGTTGACCTGGCACATTCTATAAGCTCTGGTCAGGTGTTTCTGTGGCAGGTGACTGAAGAAAGTTTCCTGTGTTGTGAGTCTTTGTTTCTTACTAATGCTGTAATAATTTGGTTACACAAATCTATAAACTCATATACATACATATATAAAATACGGTAGAAGGAAAAGATATTTGTAAAAGTAAAGCAGCAATATGTTGTCTTGCTAATTAGCCAAGTGGATCATAATTTGCCATGCCTTTGAATGGTGTGAATTACAAAGAGGCCACAGTGTGCTTGGAATTCTGCTGGCAGTTCAGTAGCTGAAGTCAAAGAGAAAATAAAATGTGAAGCAAGTAGCTTAAGGGACTTTCAAAAGGGAGGGATTTGTAAAGCCTGATTGCTAGTACAGATAGCTACATGTGATAAGCCTAGTTTTATGTCTCTATTTACATATTAATTGTAATTCATCTGTGGCATAATTAAAGAGGCTCAATACAGGGTTTTATCCGAACATCAGTTGCATCAACAATAAGCTGAAGACTTTTGAGGATTGGCACTGGGTTCACTTAAAATGCTGTGATGGCACTGATTGCTTGGGTTTTGTGACAGGTAACTTTCTTGTTTAAGGACTCTCACTACAGCTTTTCAGAGATTCATTTACAGAGATTTATTAAATAGAAATGCCAATTTAAATGAGCATAAAATGAACAACCTGGAATACCACATTATTACTACTGTTCTTACTACTTCTGCAATTACTATCAAGCATATGTAATGCAACAAATACGTCTCCTGAAGAGCTGACTGTGTAAAAGAAGACAAGCATATAATGAAAGGAAAGGGTGGCAAAGAGAGACAGACCGTCACTCGTAAAAGCTGTTAGGTATACCTTGTATTTCAGGCATGTAAGTAATTTAATTGGCTTCAGTCAGATTTTTGGAGTAGATCCACAGAGCAAAACTATATAAATACTGTTTCTTACCCAGTCATTAATAGTCACAGAAGAAGTGGCTAAGATTTGAAGGAGAACAAAAGGAAACTATGTAAATAGGACACCAGAGAAGGCAAAAAAGGCATTTAAGGGAGAGGTGAATGGCATGGGCAGTGGGGCAGGCAATGTGATATGAGTCAGGCAGAAAGGGCACACTAAGACACCAAAGAGGACAAAGAAAGATTGATCTCTACTATAGCAACACCATGCAAATCACAAACGATGGCAATCAGGTCCATGATACAAGGAACCTGTCAGGACCTGACGGTGCTGATCCCACACACATTTGCACATGCCCATGCCCTTTTACATTTCATATGGAATTTACTCTGGCTATTTCTAATTTGACCCTTAAAAAAAGTATGGGTTTGCTCTTAGTCAAATGTCTTTCTGTAGTCCATCTGCTTCAGAGGTTTATCTTAGAATAGAATAGAATAGAATAGAATAGAATAGAATAGAATAGAATAGAATAGAATAGAATAGAATGATCATTCTGTGATCTATGGTCTATTTATCTTAGCAATAGATGAAGGCATCTTTTCTTTCCATTGATTTAAGAGACTACTATGGTTTATGATAGTATGAATTCCCTTAATTAGTATTCCAAAAGTATATTTAGAATCAGTTCCACATGCAAAATGAAACCTGAATGCTCTGGGGAGGGGTGAGGTTAGCAGAAATAGAGCATCCATGCCCTTTTCCCATTCTCAACTCACTCCATGTTTCAAGAGTATACTCTGGGATACTACACTTCAGAATTTTTTTCCCTCCTGCTCTCATGTCATTATCTTTCTCTAGATGTACACATTCTGATCTCTTTCTTGGTCCTTCAGTCAGTGAGACATTAAGTGTTTCTAAACATCAGTCTCTTTCTCACACTCAGACACTGTCACACACTAATCATCCAAATTTTGTTGTCAGCTCCTGGTTCAGCAGTAATAAATATAATTTAGAGATTTTGTTATTATTTACAAAATCAGCAGTATGTGTACGAGACTCTCTGTGTATGAACAGATGGATGCATGTTATATCCAGAATTGGTATAAATTCAAAGCTTCCTTATCTGTGGGGTCTGGGGAGGTTTTTTTAGTGAAAAAGATTGAACTACATATAATAAAATACTGGTACAGTAACAAAGGTTAAATAATTAATATAAAAAACCTATTCAGAAGCATACAATGATTTACATTCAAACCCTGAATATTTAAAAATTAATAGAAAATATTAGCATGTTAATAATTGAAATCACAGGAATGTATAATGAGATTGCACTTACTACAGTATATTAACCATTATCTGCAGCTTGATAGGAAAATGTTTAACCTCAGAATAAATAGGATGTGCATTCTATAAGCCCTTAAGGCTTTGTTACTATTAAGCCAATGTGATCCTTGAAAACACATACATGTGTACATCTTGTGGAATCAGAAGTACAACATGTACTCTCACAGCATTTTTCTTTGTCTGAGAATAGTCCTTTTATCCGTAAATCTGGGAGGGAAAAATGAAAGCACTGAAGAGTGACTTCACTACAAAAGAATGCAATAAAATTAGCACTACATGAATGCAGTTTTTCTGAATTTTTCACTGTTTCACATACAGTTTCCTTTATCTTCCAAGAAATTTTGGTGTATCAGCTCAGCAAGCTGGCAGCAGAAACAACATAATGATTTTTTTTGGTCAAATGGTTTATGACTTCACACCTATGCTGAGAGTTTTAACCTCCATCCATATTTATATTTGTCCTCTATTTCTTCAATTCAGATGTCCTTTCAGAGAAGATTGGTTTCATGCAGAGAGAAGATAAAAATCAGAACCCTTACCTCACATGCAATAAATTCATCATATTTATTCGTCCCCAACACTGGTGAGTTAGAGAAAAAAAATCTGACTGTAGTACCTAGCATTTAGTTCATATTCTTCCTAGAGCTAAAACTGTAAGAAGGAGCTGGGGGGAAGAAGGGGATTTTTATTTTCTTCCAGTCTGAATGTTATTCAGAGCTACAAACATTGAAATATTCATATTAGGAAGGTTACTAAATTGCTGTGGCCCAGAATCATGAAAAAATGTCTGACAGCATGATTATAAAGGATCTGTTGCGACTGTGCAGCAGACAATTGGTGCTACTATTGTTTAAACAGGGAATCTAGCAAAAAAATCAAGTAACCCACGTTCTTAGGTGTAGACGCTGTCCAGTCATGAACACAATTGGTTTGGAGCTTCTGTTTATTGCTGCAAACTGAAATGAGGCAAGATGGACGGCAGCAAAGCCTTTTGAACAATTGGTAAAGATGCATAAATGACTGAAATGCAAGTCAAAAGAAATTGGCATTCAGGAAGGCCAGACAGCACAGACAGTCCATTATCCCTTTAACCACATAACTGACTCAGACACAACTGCTTGATCAATCTGGAGGCAGATGCTATAGCTAGAAAACTATTTTAACAGCTTGGCATCTGGGTGCTGTGATTGCTCAAAGAAATACAACTGGTGCAATCTGATGAGGTGAGCTGCAGCCTGCTGTGGACTTCAGATTATAATTAAATATGCATTCTTCATAGGAAAAAGCAGGTAAAGGAACAAATGTGATTGGAAAATGCAACTTATGTTTTTCAATTAAAAATAAGCTGTGTGGCATAGAAAGCTAATAGTGTAGTGAGTTTTGCCCGTTAACCCCTCGTAGACATTTTAATAGAAAGGCTGCACTAATAATGCTTTACAAAAGCATTTAGCAAAGGCATTTTGCCCTGATTCAACCAAGAATTTCTCAAGCATGTGAGCTCAAAGAAGTCCTACAGCCAAAGGCCGCATTCCTATGCCTTCTTGAATCAGACTGTAACTGTACCTCACATTAAGAATATTAAGTAATAATAATGTCATGTTATCTGGCTTATTTTAATAATTTGTTCTTATCTTTCCCATGCATAGCGATGTCTGCACATGTTTTTCAAGTTCTGAGCAAACTACACATGGGAAAATATGGGGCAAAATTGGTCTATAGATATACCACAAGTGATATAAATCCTTCATGGGTTCTGTATGGATTTATTCTAGTTGAAGGTCTGACCCTGTTATGAAAGATTTACATGGAGAAGTAAGTCAGGTATAATAATTTTCAATGATTTGGAATTACACAGCCTACGTAAAATACTTGTTTATTGTTTTGTTGATGTTTATGTAAGAAAATAATAGATTCTTCTTGAAATATTAGTGTGGTACAACAGAAAGGGGCAGAAATATACCTGTTTCATGCTGTTATATGTTAAAATTAAATCCTGCAATAAATGCCAGTGTCTTTTGTCAGTGCTGGAAACGAAATACCTCTGTCCTTTATTCCTGCCCACACCCTCCCATCTCAAGAGCACTGTAGGTTTTGGAGTAACATAAAGTCACTGTTGTATGCAGCTCAGTATCTTGGCTTCTGAAAGTACTGAGGAATTCTTGGTGTTGTAGAGAATCTGATTGCTCCTATACGTGCATCCCACTTAATTTCTGATAAACATTGCTAAAATTAACATACTCTTCTAAATTATGTTGACTGCTGTATTTCTCTGTTGTGCCAAACTCATTTTTCTGCTTTTAGATGAAAGCAGACTAGATTTTGCTGTCATTAGACATCAATGGCATTACTTAAGACTTAGAGACTTTTCTTTCATCCTGTTACACCTAATGTGCTTCAGCATGTATGTGACCAGAGGAAGAACGCAAGTTGAAGCTGTCTAAAGAACCTGTCAGTGTAAGAAAAAGAGTAATTGATATTCTTCAGTCCCTGCACTTCAGTAAAAGTGTAATGCTGTTAAATCATGAAATGGCTGAGCTGGGCCATTTAGTTTACTAAAGGTGCATATTCTCTCTTCCTTTTCCTCTGTCAATTGACTAATGCTATCTACTAGTTGTAAGTACTTTTTCTGATACTAATATCTGGACTTCCTCTTTTCAATGTTTTTTATTTGTCGAGGTGGTTTTTCTGCACTGTCTGATGATATATACTTCCTAGAACCCCTATTCCCTCAAAAGAAGGACTCATTAGCCTAAAAGGGTTGAAAATAAACCCTTAAAGTAAAAGGGTAAAATTAAACCAGTTAGAGGTCAAGATGTAAGGAAAAAAATAGAGAGGAAATGCCCAATATCCCCTGCACCTACATGAAGGACCAAGCAGTCATATGAGATGGCTGGAAACCCCCCAGAAGGGTGTGGGGGAACAGGGAAGGTGATGTGAATACTTAGGGTAGTTGAATGTGGAAACAGGATGCTACACAGGTCACTGAAGGCAAGTAGTAAAGGTTCTCTTAGCTATACGCTGACCAAAGTGAGGACTGACGAGAACTGGATGTGTATGACTGTAGTTAATCTGATACATTCAGATCAGAGATGTATCTGAAGTATTTTCAAATGGCACAGTGCAAGCACAAGGACAATTACAATTACCTGAAAGGGGGTTGTGGTGAAGTGGGTGTTGGTCTCTTCTCCCATGTAACTAGCAATAGAACGAGAAGAAAGGGCCTCAAGTTGCACCAGGGGAGGTTTAGGCTGGATATTAGGAAAAATGTCTTTACTGAGAGAGTAAACAGGCTGCCCAGGGAGGTGGTGGGCTTACCATCACTGGAGGTGTTCAAAAAACATGTAGACATGGCACTTCGGGATGTGGTTTAGTGGGCATGGTGGTGTTGGGTTGATGGTTGGACTTGATGATCTTACAGGTCTTTTCCAACGTTAGTGATTCCATGATTCTGTGATTCTGTGACATTAGATTCTTAAAAAGCCAAACGTTCAAGGGATTAGAACTTAAAGACAATTGACTGGAATCAGCTATTATGCAGGAAAACTGTTGTGGAGAAGTAAATTATATTTAAAGGGCAGGTGGTAAAGAAATATCATGAAAGTGAAATCTGAATTCCAGTAATAAACCTGAAACTAGTGTGATTATTAATAATCAGAAAAATAAGAAAGAACAGGTATATGAACACCTGGAAAGATAGGTTGGTGGCGATGTGATTTTTTGTAAAGTTAAATCATGTAGAAAAAAATATTAGGGAGAATAGCATCAGATAGCCAAGCTGCATCGTACATCCATAGCAAGAGTAAAAGAGTTGTATAAAATATTTGCACAGAGTAGGGCAATACAATGGGAAAAAAGGTCAAGGAAAATTAGTCATGATTCTATAATACAAGGGCTAAGTTTTATTGTAAGAGCTGGTCTTGAAATTGAAACGCAGATTACATCGCTACCTGAACTTTAAAGCAAAGATGGTTGTTCAGGTTTTTAGGACAGGGACTGTCATTACAAACACACATGGGCATGATTATGATGTTTTTTTCTTTTACTGAATATGGAAGGCTAAATAAATTAAATGCCAACTCAGATCTAATTCTGAGGTTTGCAAGAAAACAAAAATGGGAGATGTAATGGTCCAAGTGGTGGTGTTCAAATCTGGGGTCCAAATGCTGCTGCATTTATTTACTGGTAAGTAATGGAAAAGGGGTTGGTGTACACCAGTCAATTTATATATACTTGTATTTTCAAAACCACAAAATGGGCCTACCCATTTAATTACACTGTTTTAATTAAAAACAGCATATAAATATGTACTTCTGTGCAAATCCCTATAAAAACACCCTCAGATTTAATTGCTTATCTTACATCAGATTATTGCCAGGTTTTGCGAAGTTGGTATAAATGGATCTAGGAGCATTTACAGAGAGATTACAGTGATTCAGTTAATGCAGCCAAGCCAGTGTACACTTAAATACTTATATGTGTATTTATCAGTGTATGTGTGTATATATCAATGTGTAGCGACCTTACTGTATGAGACACTTCATAGTGTTAGTTATGATTTTACTATGAATAATCCTTGTCATATTTTTTCAGTGTTTAGAAATTTCTTGTTTGTGAAAAACAGCCAAAAAAGAGACAAAGATTTTTGTCAAAAATTCATTGTGGTTTTCTATTAGCTATTAAATCATTTTGATCTTCAACCATTTCATCACATTTCTAAATTAGAAAAAGAAACGTTGAAATATTCCTTTGCATTTTTCTTATTTTGTTTCTTTCAAGCAGAACTTAACTCCAGGTTTTCAAGGCCAAGATAGCTCACATTTGAGAGAATAACTATTCCAGATGTTTCAGATAGGAACATGACCACCTTGCAGTCTTGTGATTCAGAATCTTTGATTTTATTCCAATCTCATTGTTTCAATTATGTTGAATTATGGACATAACGTCCTCAATGCAGATATGCTCCAAGTACCTTGATCCTCCACCCCTTCTCATCTGGAAAATAACTATTAATTATAAGAAGCCATGGGCTTAGTTTTAGTCCCTTACCTAGATCAATGAAGACCTGAATTATGGAAAATTCCAAACCTTGGTGCTCCAAAAATTAACTTTTCTTCAGGTGCCTACATCAAAATTACAGAAACTGAAGCATCCATGAGAATTAGTTACTTTTGAAATGGCAGCCTTCCTCTTGTTTCTGAAAAGCTGTGAGTATTTCTACTGATAATCACAGACATTAGCCAACCAGCACATATGCCAGCAATAACAGTTCAGTATTAATGAAGTGTCTTTTTTTCTGCTGATAATGAAATTCATTCTTGGCATTAGAACTCTGCCTTACATTGTGAAAGTAAATAGAAGATGAACAGAAATGGCATTTATTCATTAAAATTGCAAAATAGCAATTAAATCTTCTCCTCCTCTCTGAATAATCTGTTCCAAAGTATCTAAATAACAGGTAGTGGGAAACAGTTGTGGGTAAGGCTGATCAGATGATAACAACTCCACTTTTCGTCAGCCTCTGAGTTTTTGAAACTTGTTTATATTTAAGCATGTTCATTTTCAAAAAACAAAACCCTTCAAACAAATCCATACTGAAGAATAATCTGGAGAAGGCAGGAAGTCACACCATGGACAGATGAAGCCTCTGCATCTTAGGAGCCAAACTGGGACCCGACAGCATTCGACACAAGTTTAAGTGGTTATTCTGTCAGAGAGGAAGGGACTTTTCATCTCAGTCATTACTAATCAAGACAGATACTGAGCTAGTCATCTACCTACCTATACAATGGATCTCTGTTCCAAACCCAAACTATTCCTCAATAGCAACTTTAAGGAAACCAGGATGTCTCCACGAAACATTTCAGCCACCCAGAAGTCAGCATGTGCTCTGAGCAACCATGGGCTGATAAAGTAGAATAGTTTGCTAACAGTCCTCATCCACATAATATTTAATGTTGCTATAACACTTCAGTTGAAAGTACTTGTCAATGGGAGTTAAATATCATCATTGTCATAACACAATACATAAGTGCAAAAAAGTAAAGGCATTTTTGAGATCACTCAGCTCCTATAAAGCTTTGCCACGACACAGACTTGGAGTGAATGTTTCTTAAGAAACATCTGTTCTTTTTGACGTACTATTTTCTACACTTCCTTCCACTTTTCTCGTAGTGACATGGCTCTGGCACAACCACTTTGGTCTGCACTTTAAACCTTCCTTGTACAAAGGAATGTCTCTTTTATTCCCTAATAGATGCTCAGATGGTAAAAGGGGCATACAGGACAACAACAAATTGATTCCCATAAGTAACTTCTGGTATCCTGCAGTGATTCTCTGTAAGCTGGATGAATTAAAAAGCCCAAGGTGATATTCATCTATCTCTTCCCTCACCATCATTTGCTATCATTCCATATGTTCCATCCTCTTCAGAAAAGGTAAATGTCAGCCTAAAATAATTAAGAATTTATCTCCTTTCTGGAAAAGACAAATACACCCGAAGAAGATCAGGAGCTCATAATGTGGCAAGGATTATTTATCTCATTACTCATGTATCAATCATACAACAGGTTAAAGAAAAGGCATGAATGACAGATCACAGGTGAGGAGTTAAGCGGGATACTGACAGAATTAAATATATTACCTATTAATACAAAGCCAGCTTCCAGTGCAGTTGCATGGGCAACAACATAAAAAAAAAACCAAAAACCAGCAGAATTGAATGATATTACTGTTGCCCAGTAAATCATTATAAGCTACACTAGACATAACATCCTGAAGTCTTTCTGTCATGTGTTATTTTACCCAAGTAATAACTCTGAGATTGGTTTAATAGTTTATTGCTGAAACAGTAATTTAATTAAAATACTCTAGGAGCTCTACTGCAGTAATGCAGTGTGGATTTATATCTACATTCTGCCTGGGGTCTCAGTGAAATTGCATCAGGCTTACTATGTGTGTGGCAATCTAAATCTACAAATTTAAATGCTGGGTAAGACATGCTGAAGCTACTTGCCTCACCAATTTTTCATCACATCAATCAAAATATTGCATGATAGCATTAGCCTTTTGAAACGGGAGATCTGAAAACTTCAATTTGTTTTTTTAAGCAAGAAATTTGTTAAGAGCCACTGCTCCTCAGATAATGCTTTGATTTTGATTGATTTTGATTTCTTCCTTTTGTTTCTCTCTTTTTCTAGTTAAATGAATTTTACTGAGAAATTCCCAATCAGGGATAGACCAATGTCTGCTGCCTCTAATGTCCATTTTCTCAGTGTTGATGCATACAGAAAAGCACTGCAGATATGTATTGAAGGTATATGAAGTCAGGGAGCTAGCAGTTTCAATGAAGAGCACTGCAACATCAGAGGAAGCCATTCTAATGCTTAAATGGGAGCCGAGGCACTGTTTTTCTAAAGACACAGATGCATGCTGAACATCATAGAATTCAGAAGACATGCCTATGAGCAGCTACCTGAAAACCCTGACTTTGTGTCATATTTATTAGTGCGTGTTAATGGTGGTGAGGCAAGGAAGAGCTATCTTTGCCTTTCTTGGCACCCATAAAGGCTCAGCGGCAACACTCAGTATTGGCCAATACAAAACCCACTGAATTGCACAGAGGCTTTGGATCAGGCCCTGGTATTAAAAGTGCTTTATATTTTTGAAATCGCTAGTTAATAAATAAGGGGCCAGCAGATGCTACAAGAAAACAAGGCAGTATAGTTCCTGGGATTTATTGGCCAATAAAGCTTGTTGTTATTGTGAACTGCAAATGGTTTCCTCTGTGCAGCTCTTTACATCAGTTTTTAACAGCTCCTATAGAGAAGAAATCCTTTTTCATTACATTATTAGTGTACCTGGGCCCAGATAAATGGACAGAGAAATGTGGTACAATCAGGGAACATTTAAAACAATAAGCCCCAGAGAGCAAAAGAAAGAGCGCACGAGGAAGTGCAAACAAACAAAAGACAGTCAACAGTCTGATCAGAATAGAAAATTTGGCACTTGTTACAGAAACAAATCTCAAAAGCTTTTTCAGCCTTATATTTGGCTGCTAGAGAATAAGATAAACAGGCTGGTGGGAGGTGAGCTGAGGGAATACAATGTGAATCAAAGCAGGCGGTGTTATTGCTTTGCAAGGCAATGGTTAGACTTCACGTAGAGTAGTATATCTAGCATTTGTCATTCTTTCTTAGGTAAGATATAATTTCTCTTGAAGGAATGTAGAGCTGAGTATCTTAAATGATGCCAAACTTCAAAGATTTAAAATGTGAAGAAGGATTGAGAAAAGTTATGTATAGCCAGCCTGATAAAAATAAAGATGATAAATTTCTCTTCAGATTGCAAGAAGGAATTAGAATTACGCCTCTCAGTCATATTTCCTACTTTGCTTTTCTCATCCCTCTTATTATCACATTAAATAATCCCACTCTGGGCGATGGCAAAAGTTCTGGAGGGGTGATCTTGAGTAGTAAAATTGTATACAAAACAGTCATCACACATTCACGGGCACTTTTGATGTGTAAAATAGTCTTACCCGAAATCGGGATTAAAAGGCAAAATTAGGTTCCCAAAAATCTGAAAAAAAAAAAAAAAAACAGATGAGGAAAACTAAAACATTGTTTCAATTATTTCAAGAGTGTATTGGGTTGTTTTGTCTTCTAAATATTTCACCTGAATGTTATTTATATTTCAAAACGAAGTGCATTTTGTTTTCATTTTAAAAAGTTGACACATCAGCAGCTTGAAACCATTTTTTTCAGTATTTTTCCTGAAGCAAGAAGTTCACAAATGCTGTTTTTTCCTAAGCGTTAACATTTTCCAAGGGGGAAAAAAATTCTCAAAAGGTCTATTTCAGAGCCATCCTATGCAGCCTGACACAGCTTGATCCAAAGGCCACTGAAGTTAATGAAATGACTTTTGTTGTTTTCAGTAGGCTTTGGGTCAAAACACTTCATGACCAGAAAAGGACTGAAGTCCTAATGTAGTACCCCACACTGAAAACTGACTACTAGCAAAAAAGGAGTAGAGATGCTCCATAACTCAGAACATCACTGATCTGTTAGCACAGTGAAAAAGCAGGTTTGCAACATTAAAGCATGGATGATAGGATCAATGGCTTCTGAGCTACATGTTCCAACCTAACAAAACCCATATAAGAAGAGAATCATTGCAATTCTGCTGATGTGCAGGGGCAGAGGTTCATAGCCTCTAGGCAGAATATTACTGTGCTGCTGAATGGTACCCAAGCATAAAAAAGCACGGGGGGGGGGGGGTGGGGGGGGGGTGCAGAGAGAGGAGGGAGAAAGGGAGGGGGAGAGAGGGCCTAAAGGCTGAGGGTTATGATTAGAATATATGTGAATGAGCAGACCTAGAAATCTTGACTAATCAAGCACTTAGCATCTCTCAAGTGCCACTTTTAAATTATGGCATGGAAATGTTTTGAGCTAGTAACTTATTAACCCGTTCTTGCTGTGACCACCCCTTCTGAAAGAAATTCCTTTTGCACAGACTGTCACTACCTGCCATGTAGGCAGCAATATCACTATTTTGCCCGGACAAAAAGCACAAAGTCATTTACAAAGCGGGAAAAGAAAACTATTCTCCCTCCCTTCCTGAAACGGCAGTCAAAGCTGCCCCTCTGAAGCCTGCAGAACATCACAAAACAATGAGCCTTCTGTCCCTGGTGGGTCTGCCTTTGTGTAAAGTTCATTTTGCCAAGGAGACAATTTGTCTCCTCATACCTCAAAACATGGGGAATGCTCAAAGTAAGTAGCAGCTAAACATCTGGTTTCACGTCCCTGCATGTCCTGAGAGAAAAATCGCACTGAATAAGCTCAGCAAATACAAAACTCCTAGGCAATTAGCCTAGAACTACAGCTGTGTGAAAATTCACTAGTAAAAATTCAGTATTTGGTGAAAATGGCCTGGTTTCTAATTTTGTCACAAGTCTGACGCTTAAGCCAGGCCTGTCAATGAAGCTTAGATTGATTTTCAACTTTGCATGGAAACCAAATAAAATCAGGAAAAATTATTGTGGTGATTTTTGGGGCTTTGTGTTTTCCAATTCCATGTGTTAGATTGTCAGCTTGTAGAAAACCATATAGCTTCATTGAGCTTGGTGAAATGACACTAATTTACACCAAGTGAAAACCAGGCCTGGAATGTATAAGCCTACATGAGCAAAACCAAAAGGGTTTTATAATCCAGAGTTTGCAAAACAAACAGAAGACCTGCCCTGCACAAAGAACTTTAGATTTGAATTATCACATGCAAAGTAAATATAGTTGGCTGCACAGCAACTGAAGCCTGTAATTTTGGCTTGCCAAGCTCAGAAGGCTTAAAGGCCTGTGAAAGGAATCACTCCTAATAATTCTTAGAACAGGTCCAACTCATATTTAGAATAAAATCAGCACTGGGAGAAAGGCAAGCAAAAATCGGCTGTGGCTCATTCACTACTTGTATTCATAGAATTATTAAAGCATAAAAAAGGGAAAAAAACATTCAGCCATCAACAGACCAATGGGGAATTGTTATCATCTTACTAGAGGCCAATACCTCAAGAATAGCAGGATTTAGGGAATAATGAGGGCTTTTTAAAATTGAAAATTGCGTGTCTGGTAAGCAGGCGGTTTTCAAGACAATGAATAAAGGCAGCTGGAGGATGTTACAAGACTGTACAATCTATGCTACAGTGCACAGATTGAGCAAAGCAAAAAATAATAAAACAAAAGATGATAGCCAAATTAGCATATGTGAGGGCCAGTTACTTCTAGCTGGTGCCTATACACAGGGTCAGAAAAAGGCACAGAGATGTTTCAGCCTTTTTATTCCCTGCATCTTCCAAATCCAATTGATTTCAGAATGCTTTACTACCAGTTTTGTTTGACATGCCATTTTCCAAAGAGAGAGAGAAGGATCTTTCCAGTCACAAAACCAAGAGCCCAGCTATGTCATCCTCAGTGGAAAATTGTAACGCCCACTTTCTCCCCACATGCTCAGGAAGAGGAGACCTCCTGCCTCACTCAGAGCATCCCTCTGGCTGCTGCTGCTCCACATTGTCCCTGGCACAAACTTCACTTCTCATGGCACGGTATGACATAAACTGAGAATTTCAGAAGGTATGATGGAAATTGGTTCTGCTGACATATAAGTTTCCATGTTAGCAAAATTCATGCACAAAACTGTTTTGTATTAGACCCACAGTCACAGACTGCACAAGATGATTTTCATGCATGTGCCTGCATGGGGAAATGCTTGTATTATGAAAATCAAAGCCCCAGGTGGCAGATTCTCAAAGGCCTGTGCAATGAGTGAAATGCATAAAAAATACATGTAATAGAGACTATGTATATTGGAGCGATATGCCAAATATATAGGCCTTTTGAAAACTTGGTTTCATGTGTCAAAATTCAATCCCTTTTAATCTACCTTTAAAAAATGGTTGGATTCCTAAAATTGGGCTTAGAAGCCTGTGATTTCTGGCTGGAGAGGCAGCAGTATTATACCAGCAATTGAGTCAATTCTCGTTAAGAGTCATGACTGTTTGCATAAACAGAAATGACAGTTTATAGGTAAATCCTACCCAGTGTGGAGTCCATTCATTTTAAATGTTATGCTCAAAAAGCCACAGCAGCATAATAATGCCAAGGCAGGCATGAAGCCTCCAATAAAACTGCACCCACTGGGTCAGTGCCATTGCATAGCATGCTCTGGATATTTACAGAATGATTATACACTGGGTGGTCAATCAAAGCTCAGCCTGCCCGTCATAAATATTAGACCTAAAGGCCACAGGTGTGGATTTTACAGAACTGTTTCTTGTCTCCACTCTCACAGGATATAATACCTATGTACCTTTATAAAGAATTTGCTCTCATTCATTCGAGCCTTTCTTAAAGTGACTCTTCTGCACACTGCATCTAGTATGTTAGTTTATTAAGGATACTCCCCTGATGCTCATACCTCCTGGCAGAACTGTACTGTCATTTTTTTCATCTCTCCTGTGGTCATGCAGACAATGAACTAGGAAGTCTGTCGCTTACCTTTTTCCACTTACACCGTCTTATCAGTTGATGGCAGATGGTTTGGGGGAATCTTAGGAAGAAAAGAGCCACTGCTAATGTCACCACCATATCTTGAACTTTAGTCTTTCCCACGGCATGTTATTTGTTAGCAAAACATGGACACCAGAGCAACAGAGCAGCCTGTCTGAACAGCGAGAGCAGCTTTTCTCACCAAGAGAATCAAACCACAAATAACTCTGTTCTGTATATCAGATTGGGGGGGGGGGGGGGGGGAAGAATAACCACCCAACAACACATAAACACTCCATTCGAGTAGTTCTGCAAATGTCAGGTGTTAAATGCTTTGTGGTACACAGATCTCAGTAACAGAATTTCAATATAAAATAATGGTTTTACAGAAAGGGGTCAAAAAACAAGAAGGAAGAAGAGCAGAAAAGTTGTGGGATAAGGAAACAAGGGGAGCAGAGCATGCACAGGATCTCCACAGAACAGGCAGAATTCCTAGGGGTAAAACAACACCAAGAGGCGTAACTGTGACTATAACACAGCATGGCTGCAAAGATGGCCAGTACAGAGAATCATAAGGAAGCACCTACCTGTGCTGGTCCAGCTCCATTTTGCCTCTGCAGTAGAACAGTGCACTGAGTCTATCCTGAGCTTTGGAAACCACTCAGCTGTGTTAGTGCAGAGCTCTCCCAGATCGATTAAGAATTAAGCATCAGATATATTGAACAACACAGGTATGGTATCAGATGGATGCTGCTGTAGGCTTCCAGGGCATGAGCGGTACCACCCACATATGATGAAGCCCACTGCCATACAGGCATACCAGTTCAGCTCTAGGTAGGGGATTATGGTAATGCAGCTTTGCAGTTTATGGACAAGTCTAGGTTTTTTTCTTTGTGGGTAGCTTTTTTTTTTGGTTGGTTGGGTTTTTGACACACAGCAACATCTTAAGGAAAACACATTAATGGCAAGGAACTGCCTCAAACAATATATCTCATCTATGCTACAAAAACTTCTGAACTTAATTACAATATTTTTGTGTTCCCCTGTGATTTAAATACCATCTTAATGGTTTAAGAATGATGCTGAAGGCTTCACAAACCTAGGGTTTTTGCACAATTCTTGAGCATATTTAGACCACATCTCTACAGCAAGCAAAGTCATACTTAAATATGTAGGAGTACAACTGAATTGCACTGGTTCTCCCAGCAGAGAACTTGAAAGAGACACAAGCAACATTACCATTAAGCTATAGAACTCTGCTATGTATTCAGTCCAATTTTATAAACTCAGACTGCTCCTCTCAGAATTATTTTAGCCCAGACAAAATCAACACTTTTCCCAATAACAACTCATGGTTTCATATGTACAGAGGACATGCTACTTTTGGCATTACTCTACTTTATGTAGGGCTTCGAATTCTGTCCTCTGGATCTTGGGGGAATTTGTTCTGACTGGAGTTAAATGAACTGCATTAGCCTCTGTCCTAAGCAGAAAGCAGTTGTATGGGAAAATAATGAATTTTAGTTGGTCAGTTCTCTTGGCCCAGCCACTGCCAAAAACCTGTAGTTTGTGTTTTAGGCAGGAATGGATTTAGCAAGGTTTGGACTCGCTGAACAGTCTGCCCACAAAACATGTCCAGGCAATCCAAACCATTTTCTACGTATTGCTGCAGGGCTGCAGGGATTCTTTGCAGCGTTGTGGCAGGACACCAGCACAAATCCTATATGCTCATTTTCCTGTTTGAGGACTGCAGCTGAGTTTTCCCTGTGACATTCAGGAAGCAAATCATAGCCTGTGCGGTTTTGTACTGGAACAAAAGACTATTTTCATATAGAATTAGCCAATTGTCAAATTTTAGCTACAAGCTCAGAGGAGATTTTTTAGATGACCAGGAGATTATTATTGCAGTCAATTTTCTCACGAAATTGTGAAATATGCATCATCAATATTTAACATGAATAAAAATACAACTGGTTTATACTAAAATTCACATATACAAACTAGCACTAAAGGAGACTTCTGCCTCCTGAAGGATTTTAAAAAAGCAGTATCAGAGTACTAGTCACTTCTGCTAAGGTTTTTAAAATTGGAAGTAAATATTTATTGCAGAATACTAATAATCTGTTTACATATAGTGAACATTTCAAAGAAGTGTCAGATACTTCTCATTCTCTCCAGAAAAGAAGGCATTTTCAATCCATAAATAAAGATGCAAAATATATTGCCAAAAATTGGGTGTGCATTGCTACAACTTAAGATGATGCATATTACTGTTAAAAATGGGACAAATCTTGCATTCCTTACCAAAGGAAAAAATCTCACAGAAGTGAATGCATGCCCATTTACCAGGTCTTAAGTATTATCCAGGATACAAGAGGCACTGGAAACGGTACTGGAGACAGCATAAGCATACAGTACTCACTGACAAACAGCTGGGCAGGACACTGACATCTTCATGAAAGACTGCTAAAGCCAGAGATGATACGAGACTAATTCAGAGTGTTTGGGATTTTATAGATTCAGAAAATTCACTGTCGGTCAAAACCACAAGGGGTCAACTATTTCATTCCAGAGCAGGAAAGAAAGAATGGCATTCTGAAATTTTTGCTTCTGTGACAGGACCAGTGTATGCTGTTCTCTTCCTGCTGCTGCTTTTCCATTAGCTCAGGAGATAGTGAGGGAGCTAAAACAAGGTTGGAGCAAAAATGATTTTAATTTTTCTGGTGCAGCCGAGACAACATGGTACAAAGCCCTGCTTCAACTGTCAAAGACAGTGCATAGGATGCTACCACTGTTACTAGATCTTTTGCCTCAGCAGCAAGGAAAGGTCCTTTATCCAGCTACGACCTGACTTCACCTGAAAGCATGGATTACAGATTTTTGATAGAAATGGAAAGATCCCATCATGGCCATTCTCCTGGGGAATCTGCCCTAAGAATCTCTAGTTTTTACTATAAACTTGTGTGCATTGTCATTTATATCACAGTGACAAAAAGCACATATGCAAAACCAGCTTTCTTCTTTTTCATGATATATTTTGTAGCCTCTTTCAGTTACCCCCCAAATTAAAAGAATAGCCCCAAAATTAAAAGAGTAGTCCACCTTGTGCTATTGATATTTAGCAGCTATTGATACATTTGCGCAGGAAAAATTTTACCAGAAAATGCTACTCTCTCACCTGGCTGACACTGATGATGAAACTTAGAGCTCAGAAAAGGTTTTTGTCAATGTATTTGTGAACGCATAGATAGGCAGAGGATTGCTCTAATACTTTACAATGCATTCACTTAATGGCAATTTTAGCTTTTATTAGTTAACCTTTAATGGAGTTATTCTTACAACCTATACACAGGAGCAAGGTAAGAATCAGATCCTAAACATTGAACAAATACATTTCAAAATATGACTCAGTCTTGGCTGGCGACAAGGCTCATAACTGAAGTTTTGCAACTTAGTATTTGCCATAGTTTGATGATGATGAATTACAGGTTGAGGGAGGTGATTATTCCCCTCTCTGTTCAGCACTAGTGAGACCACATATGGAGTGCTACATCCAGTGCTGGGCTCCCTAGTAAAAGAACGACACAGCAAGTCCAGCGAAGGCACGCAAACATGATTAAGGGCTTGGAGCATCTGACATACAAGGAGAGGCTGGCAGGGCTGGGATTGCTTAGCTTGGAGAAGAGACAGTTCAGGGCGGATCTTACCAATGTGTATCAATTTCTGATGGGAGGAAGTAAGGAAGATGGAACCAGACTCTTCCCAGCAGTGCCCAGTGACAGGACAAGACGCAATGGGCACAAGCTGAAACACAAGAAATGCCATTTCAACGTATGAAAATAGTTTCCTGTACAGATGGTCAAACACTGCAACAGGTTGCCCAGGGAGGCTCTAGTGTCTTGGAGCTGTTCAGAATCCAACTGGACATGGCCTGAGAAACCTGCTTTGAGCAGAATTGGGCAAATGATCTCCAGAGCTACCTTCCAACTTCAACTGTTCTGTGATTTTGTGATTATGAGGAAAAGAGACTCTTTTCTGTACTGTCAGGAAACCCAAGATATTAATTCTAGTCCACATGCTCATAATGTTTGTGTTTTCTTCATCATCTCAAACCAGAATAAAAACAAAGTTATGAAATACTTCATTTTGATCATCAAAATGTTTCAGACTGACAAAATATGCTGCATTGTACTCTTGCAGAACACGATATATTGATTTTACTAAATATTTCAATACATTCTCACTGAGAACTCCAATGAAAGTTGCATGCCCATGCAACATTTTTATTTATCTTCCTACATAAACTTTTCAGTTGGAAATTGTTCAGTCTGTTCTTAAAGCCTGGATCAGGCCAATCATTTTCAAACCCTAGACTCATGGCATGTCACAGATATTACTGAATATTTTTGCCTATAAATGTCTTATAACTAATGACACTTATCACTAATATACCAAATACATACAATATATGCAAAAGGCTTGATCTGAAGCATAGGAAGATTGCTACACACAGCAATGCATTAAAGCTTTAAAACTTCTCCACCGTTTGCAAGTAGTTTTTCTCTTTTTGCTGTTGCTTTGTTTTTTTGTGGAGTTTTATGTTTCTTTTTTTTTTATCTTGGAGATACTTACATACTTCCTTTTTCAAAAAAGAAACAATAAAAGAGAGGAGAAATTGCTAGCAGAAGCAAAATAAAATGGGTAGCAGAGCACGTAGCATGGGTCTCCTAGGTAAGTATGCTTTCTTAACTAAATCTTTTTTCTCTGCAGCTCTCCGTACCAAGGGAGAGAACGCTGGGCCAGTTTTGCAACAGCATTTCTGAGTATTGTCTGACTGCAGCATGATGACGGAAAGGTTTGTTGCAAGCTGCCAAATTAGGGACCATGATAATTACCTGAACCAAAGACTCTGAAGAATAGCTTCTGGGTAATGGAATTTGGTAACACATGCTGTTCCTTTCATGCTGTGTGATACAGTATTATCCTAGAACTGTTGGAACAGTGGTAGTGACTCCATGAAGCCTTCCTTCCATGTGCAGATCAGCCATGTCGACATGCAGAGCAATGCCCATTCAGTGCATACTTTCCTTTTCTGTTACAGAATTTCTTGCTTCAAATAGCCTGCAGTAAAGCTTGGTTTTATTTCTCTTTCTCAGTTATCATAGACCAATGCATGCAATAATCCTTTTATACATTCTTTTAATTAGGTTCTAAAATGTGACCGGTTCCTTTCTGAAATGTGTATTTATCCAATTAAGAAATATATAACTACTAGCATTTATCATTAATTACTATTTCACAGATAGAAGGTAGGCATTTGCATTTTGTTACATGCCATCAATAAGTCAAGAAAATGCAGAGTCAGGTTCATCTCCCAGCAATTACTAAAGTTGCACCTAGCCTACAATTTGACTCACGCTAGGCACCCACAATTAGATAAATGTATGTTAAATGATACTAGGTGAGTGCGTGACAAATTCTTCAGCATGTTTAGGTTGCCAGATGGTTACAGGAAAATACCATCAAATACATCATACATAATGTTATTGTGACACTGGTAACCACGTACAGTAGTGCTCATTTCCCACTTCAATCTGTATCTAAAGTGCGATGTCATATTTCTAAGATCCTAGTTAGACTAAAGCTAGATACACACGCTTTCCATTGAACAATGACAGCTAGGAGTATTTTTGTAGTAGCAAAAGCCCTGGGGTGGACAGAGTCACACTGAGAAAAAACACAGCTTATTTCATTCAGGGAAATGGCATAAGCAATTCTGACAAAAGCACTCTTTTACTGTTGTAAGTTGCACCCAGACCAGGAGGATTTTCAAGTAGAGTAGCCTGTCTCTTTGGTGAATGCCTGAATGACTGGGATTCAGTGAATTCTGTCTGCTGGTTTAATCATAAATTTTCCCAGCAAAGACCAGGTACTGACAGGGGACATGATAAGAACACTGATTTATTGCTCCCCTCTACAGCTCTACCAATATATATAGCAGCAAACCTTTCCTATAAGGACTAGCTAAAAGGACTGAATAAACCCAGTGTTACTAAGTTAAGGCCTTGTCTACACAAAATAGTTCAATTTCTTTAATTATATCGTAAACTATTGATAAAAATGTTCCTTTCCTGCTATAATATACTCTCAAATTTTTAATATGTTCGGCTGGTCTGAGGCGCCTTCATAGTAGTATAACTAAAAACATACTAAATGAAAAATTATATGATTACATTATCTAAGCAGACCACACTAAATTAAAGTCTTGCAGTGAAAGTTTACCAGTTAAAACAAACAGCGAATAGAAATTCTTCTGCAGAAGATATTGCAAATAAACAGAAATTAATTTTTGATATCCAAGAGGGAGAGAGAGGTAGGAAACCAGGTACTACAACACACCGAGACTAACCTAGTTTTTACTTCCTAAACAACAGAGCACTATGTGCAAAACATTTTCTTGTTTGGAAGACAGACAAACCCACAAAAGCACTGGGAGATTTGCATCTTGGTCCTTGAAAAGCAAAGAAACCATCCAGCAGTATGCTTTTTAGGCTCACATCCTAGGCAGTGACAGTCAGAGCTGTCTTAAATTCAGCTTCTTAACAGACAAGAAGAGAAAAAGAGGATTGGCAGGGTAAACTATGGCTGCTGTAGGTTGCAAGATAACATAGTAAAAGATGGAATATGTACCATAACTCTGTTCTCTCACTGTAATTTAGCAAAACAGGCTATGCAGCTTGCTTGAGAACTCAGTCAAGTGCCAGATGATAATAGTAAATTTATAACACAGTCATTCGAAGTATTTTTTGTCTTTTCAAATTGTTAATTAAAAGTACTTCATTTTAAGAACATGGTTTATCAACCTCTTTAAGAAAAAATACGGTCAAGACCATAGAGCAAACAGACTGTTATGAAACGTGAGGGCGTATATACCAGTCCTGACACAGTCCTATTGTTAAGTCAAAGAATCACATGACTTCCCTCCAGGACTCAGTATTTGGGATGCATGGATTCAGGAGAATCAGAAATGGGACCAAACACTGACCCTTCCTCCCTAATTATGACATTTGTCATATCATAAATCAAAATTAAATTAATAGAAACAATGGTTGATATCATGTCTACTTACCACAAACATTAATCACAGACAACAGGAGCTCTAAAGAGAAGGAATTTAGTTGATGTGTCCTGATTTATACTGGGTAAGAGTCTACACTCATCAGATATTTGCTCTTTCAGTGATATTAACAGTGCTCTTGCAAAATAAAGCAATACACAAGTAAGACTGTATTTGATAATGTGCTCTTAGAGAATATAACATGATAAAATTCTTGGATAGCTCCTCAGCTGGCAGAACCCCATTGGATTCCTGCCATTTACACCAACTGAGGATATGGCTGATTACCAAATTTTTACCCTAGGCAATGAAAAGTGTGTTTTGCAATGTGTCAGCTACACTTCATATGCAAGCTGAGATCCATAATCATTAATGAATGGCAGTTAATTCTTCCTGTACATAGTGGCAGAAATAATTAGTGGCTAAACTAATGAATGGAGCTCTATACCAGTAGTTAGACAAGTGTGGTGGGATCTCATTTGTTAGTCAACTTCAGTGAACTTCTGACTTCAGTGGCAGTTTAGCAATGCTCGTATTAGTAACAACTCCCTGAGTCACCACACAATCCCTTTGCACTAGTGAGCAATATTTATAGACTATTCAGTATCATGATACTTTCAAATAAATTATTGGACACTTCATTTTTATTATTTACCCAGTGCTAATAACATCACCATGACTTGACACTAGATCTAATGTTTAACAACAGAGATTCAATAAAAGAATTGTATCCAATTTGGACTCCTAAGTTGACAGGTTAAATCAATGTAGTTCTAAGAAAATATGTCCCATTGACAATGCAATAAACATACCGAAAAAATTTGGGAAGGAAAATGAATCTTAAAAGGCCACTAAACTAACAGAAGTGAATGACAGGATTTGGTTAGAGATAGGAAATAGAACAAATATTTGAAAAATGCCCCAACAAAAAAAAAAAAATAAATATATATATATATAGTCTTAAAACTTTGGAAAATGTGGTTTAGCAGCTAATGATGATAAATGCAGAATATAAGGGTAAAAAGGAGACATTTCCTGTGCTGGCTTATACGAACAATAACATCAGTAGTTGTAATTTACATTTAAAAGGTGTTTTCCACTTTCCACTTAAGCCAGAGTTTCTCCTTTCGTGCAACTTAGACCAAGTTTTAGCCTCTTCTCAAAAATTCTAATTCTCTACTTTAGGTTCATTTCTTATTAAAAGAAACTAAAAACCACACAACTCTTTCTGAGGGCATATTTGGGGAAAATAAATATTGCCATGACTACACCTCCATACACCTTTCCCCCTCCCGTGAATCTTGAAAACAAAATACATGTTTCAGGAAAGCAAAGGGGATTGATCCCTTCCTCTTTCCTCCCTGAACAGTAAGGAAGTTACTCTCTCCTAAGAGACAGCATCAGACTTTAGGCTGTGTTTGAGGTTCAGACTCCTACCTTGACTCCTACAATGGGAGATAAGCAGAATTTAGGCACCTGTCTTAAAAAAGAATCAGCAGAATTAGCAACAGCCACCTGAACCTACAGGGTATCTAAACCACAGTAGATATTTTAGTTTAGATATACAGTTTAGATACAGGGTATCTAAACCACTCTCTGGCCCAAAACCTTTGAGCTGGAACATGTACAGACCAAAATGTCCTGATAGGGGAAAGAGAGTGCCTAACTCAGCCTAAGCAACTTTGCGAATTAGACATTAATTTCTGCTGGTGTTTTTGGAAACACCAATTAATTAAGCATAGCATATGTACACTTAACATGCAGAGACTGTGCTTCCTGAAGAAGGGAGCCACCAAGCAGCCAGAACTGAAAAACACAAGGACTCATTAAAAGCATTACTATGCTGTTTATTGGCCAAGGTACTGAAAAATGTTGGTATTCTGTCTTTATTCATTATAATAGATTGTTTTATTCATTCTAATAGATTCAAATACTCCATACTACTGACTAGCTTAATACCCTTTGACTTTCTGCCTGCACAGTGGTCCAGTTTCAAAAAGAATATTTTAGATTCTGATAGTTAGTGTCTCCTAGGTATCTGTTACTTCCTTTATTCTTTCACTCCCTCCTTCCCCCATCTCCCTAGCCTAACCTTTCCCCAGTGCTCCTAAGCGCACAACCGAGTCTCAGGACCCGTAGCTTAGAGTTAGATCTTCAAAGAGTAGCAGCAAGGGTTAGAAAGAGTGCACAAGAAGAGCAAGATGAGAGTAACACCCCTGTCCTCAGCTGTTTCAGCTAATATTCAGAGCTTTCCCTTGTCTCAGTGTGCAGCATGTCTGAAACACATTCTCAGACATCAAACCTTAATCTCCTGATACAGAATTTAATCTCCTAAATTATAGGTGATCTAGCCTGTGCATCACAGTGAAGTCTCTTTTTTTGGTCAGACCACTGGTGCCTCAAACATAAGCCTTACGGTGCGTAAGTTGTGGGGTTTATCTTTCACTAGATTCATGCAGTGGTGTTTTGGCGTATGGTTGATAATGTTCCTAATGCTAACAAAATAAAAAACAAATAGCAATAAAGGCCTCTAAAGATTTGGACCTTGGACTAGTCAATGGTGAATGGAGCCTATCAAAACCCATTAACTTAAGTAATGTCAGTCTCAGTGCCACGTTCCACCACATGTAACACTGCCTACCTCATCAGCTATCAGACATGTGCAAAAAGAAATGGTGAAAGACTGTAAAGTGCTTGGGTACATCTCAAAGCAAACTGTAAGCATATATGCTCTATAGAGAGATTTATTTTCTCTTTCTCCACTATTTTAAGAAGAAGAATACACCTGATAAAACTTGTCTCTTTTCTGTATATCTGAAGTAAAAAGTTAGCAGTGGCTTTCTACCTTTCATTAAATTTTCAATATTTTTTTTTAACTGTTATAGCTGTAGTTAGTGACAAAGTTTCCATGAAGAAATGATGCTGCAGACTGAGATACTGGCACGTCTCTGATGAGACTAGCGATGCCAAACTTACTGTGTAACCGAAATACTTGCAGGGTTTTCTATTCTCAAGTTTATCCCATAACCACTGCTGTGTATTTCACCATTCACACTGAATGTACTTCTATTCCACTTTGAGCTAAGACTTTTCTTTAAGTTTTAATCAGTACTTATTATCAATGAAGTAAAAATCTTCAAGAAGAGTGCGCACAACAATAAGAATTACACAGAGGAAAGCATGCTAAAACCTATCAATCAAGATTATTCCTGTATACAATCATCCAGGAACTGAGGAGTATGACCCTACTTGTCAAATAAACAACATCTTAGGTCTGTTTGTACTTAGATGAGAAATCTCTGATATCTCTGATAACACAATCTGAGGTTCTGACAAGAATAGTGTTGCTGGTACACAAAATGGTGCTCTTCCTTTTCATTCATATCTAAATCAGTCTTACATGGGTCTTAACACAGGTGTCAGAAGCAAAGTGGTTTAGTGAAGTGGTCCTTTGGCTGAGAGCCAAAAACTTCTAAGTGCTATTCTTAGAAATGCATCATATCAATGTGTGCTCTTAGGCAAATCGCTAATCCCAACCACATCACTCTCCTTATTTGCAAAACTGGGAAATAAAGACACTTTCATATTTTTGCAGAGTTCTTTGAAACCCATGCCTTGAAAGGTTCATAAAAGCATTTGATAGTAATGATTACTATTGTTACTTAAGTCATAGGAAAACTGAGAAAAGCCACTAGTTAATATTTAAAAGGCAGCATGAATTGTGTTTACCTCGAGGGCGTGAGTTGAAGGGTGTCTTTGACCTCCTCACATCACTTGTTACAGAGGAGAATATTTCAAATAAAATGGGGCAGATAATAGTTGTGTCTTGGCTATTTTCCAGTTTAAACACTTGCATTTTGCTTACTTAAAATTCAGTGAATTGCGTATGTTATTCTTCAGTACGTGCTCCATATTATTGCGGGATGTTGCACAGTCAAATTCTGCTCTCAGTGCCCGTGCAAATCCAGGAATGACATGCAAGCACAGGAAAATCAGTGGAGTTTCCTGGTTGTAATCAAAGTCACAATTTGCTACATTAAAATTGAATTCTATGATCTTCCCAGATGAAAAAAAGGTATAAAAGGGGAAGGGAGCACAGTCTTGAAGAGTTACTAATAACACATACTGAAGGCTAAGCTAACAGCCCCTTTGGCATGCCCCTGGAGCAACACTGCAAAACTGAAATGCTTCTGAAAACTTCAGCCGGGCTTTTATCACAAGCTGATACTGGATGTAGCTATGGACAGACAGAGCTTAAAGGAGAAATTCACCAAGTGACCATAAGGTAGCCTTAGGTTTATGACAATAGTCATACATCTAGCATACAAATTCCTGAGTGCACCACATAGGGGATGGGTGCTAGTTATGGAGCTGCCACAGAGATATGCTTTTTGTTCTGGCTCATTGTGACTGGCTTACAGACATTTGTAGTTAAGTACTGGACCAGCCTTACTACAGCCTAAGAATCAGCCTTATTAAACTAGCATGCAGCATGCTGACAGTTTAGCTTACATTGACAGGGACAACAGGAAATCATTGTGTGCATATCATTTTATAATGACTTTTCTTAAAAAAATAAGTATGGTCTGAACATCTTTGAAAACTATGATTTTAGTAATATCATATACTGCCTTTAAAAGGGAATGTTCAGAGATAAGCAGGATTTACCTACTTATTTTGCCTTTGCAGTGTGGAGGATGCAATGGAAGCAATATAAGCTGCAGAGAGATGTGTTTTATCAGACGGGAAACCATCAAGAAACTCTTCTAGAAGAAGAGACCATATGCAGACTACGACAGCATGATCTATGAGTCACATTGCTGAAATCAACTCTTGGATTCAACAGTGCCATTTGAAGGGACAAAACCATTATTTTCTTTAGCCATTCAAGCAAGGGAAACATACTAACTCAATTGCCAGCACAGCTACCAGAAGGAAATTGTGTATTCCTTTCAGTATTCAAGACATTGCTCTATTGCCTTATTCATATGAAATTCAGCATCTCTTTTGAAAACAGCAACACAATGACTTTGTCTCCATTTTAATTTGGAAGGAGTCCAAATTAAGCTATTATGAGAGATAAATGATATAATGAGAGCTGCATGCAATTTACTGTAAAAAATGAACAAGCAAAATGACCTCTCAAATGTTTGCATTTTTCTTTTTTGAACTTACTGAAATTTTAATGTTCTAGGTAGTGAAGTCAAGTTTCATATTCAGCTTCCCTGTTAACGTCAACATGCACATGACAGGTTCCAACTAAGCAGAAAAATAGGACATTAGGATGCCAACCTAGCATTCCGCTATTATCAGGAATGAATGAACTCAACTTACACAGAGGTTCTATATTAACTGTTACCAGAATACACTTCTATGTACAATACTGTCTCATAGGAATTTGTCTGACTGGCAAATATTAGATGTTCTGGCAGTGAAAAGAAACTCTGAGAGATTTTATTATTCTGAGCTATAATTGTGAACAAAAATGTACTGGAAGCACTGGTGCGAACACAGGCTCCTGGACCCTATGATTGCAAACCTTTTGAGTAAAGTCTGCCAGCTCATAGCAAAGGTCATCTTCAGTTTTGCAGCTTCAGGCTTGTAATCCTAAGTAAGCCAATCATATCCATATTAAGTTATGAACATATTATGTTAATGAGCATAATTATGCTAATGAACATTCCTTCAAGGAATCTTCATCCTTGATTCATTAGTTAGATATTATCATTTGAAACCAATGGAAAATGTTTTGAAAAACTCAATTAACCCCTTTGGAGCAATCACAGACCTCAACAGATTGGCTTTCAATACTACCTCTCCTATTTATTCCCAGACTTACACCTGTCTATGGTCATCATTTCACTGGGATTTCTCTGCCTTTTTCAAATTCTTAATTTTCTTTCTGACAGGGACTTCAACCCTGCCTGGAAAAAAACCCCAAACCAACTACCCACGGAAAAACCCTATAATCATGTTTTATTTCTGAAGCCCTCTGTATTTCTTTGCAAGACCTTATATCTTGATTCAGTGGCTGGTGGTGTTGGTTCTGCAGACTATCCCAGTGGTATCATCTCCTGAACAAGAATCGGAAAACTCTAAAACAGCAGAAAAGTTGTCAGAGTCTGCCTGCACAGGACTGAAGTAGTGTGACTAGCCAGGGACTAGCCTAGGACGGGCACTATCCTGGCCAGTATATATGCTGTGTTCTGTAGTAAAAGGAGTACTTGCTACAGATGGTACTTGCTGTTTTCTGTCATACAGCTCCTGTTTCACATTCCTGATCCAACATGATTACATGCATTTCTAAGGTTATGCTTACACTCCAGTGCATTAAGGCACACCCAGTATCATGCACAAAACACAAGTTTTTGAAGGACAGCAAGCTATTTGGCCAGATGCATTTGAGGCATTTAAATATTATTCCATCCATGTGCTGGTATTAATAGCATCTACATGTGTAAAATTTGTATCAGTGGATATAAAACATCATCACTCCAGTAAATTCAAGGCCACATAATTTCAGCTCAGCAGCTGGCACTACAGGATTTAAAAAGATACCTTAAGATACACTTTCGTAATGATGAAATAGAGGAATATGTCTGTTGATGGTTATATGTTCTCCACAATAAGCCTCTCTGTGCTATAAGGTTAGGCTAGTTTACATTCCATAATCAGAAGTGCCCCACCAGTGAGTTTTTAATATGCTTTATTAGCTTAATATGCCTGAACATTGCACGTGCTTGTAGAAAGGCCAGGGGATTGTCAACCCTGGATTCAGCTGCAGTGAGAACAGAGCTTTGCAGCCCTGAAGCCCCACCTGTATGAGGGAGTGCACGGATGGCATCTGACTGGGCTAACAGGCCTGAGAAGTTACAGGTCTTGTAACTCTCCTCTTGCCATTGTATCATTACTTCACTCCATCAAAACTGAAAAATAAAACACATGAAGCACTCTGCAGTAACCTGCGTAATCTCACAGAGGTCACAGCAGAGGCTGATTTATGATGATTGACAGCTGCCTCTGACTATGAAAATTGCTCGCCAGTATAGCATATATTACTCATGCCTGCAGAACAGGGCACAGAGAAATAATTTTCCTTTTTAGTATTCCTAAAGGTTTACTGTTCTTAGCTTCATTCAAAGAAACTTAAGGCCCCGGGAAAACAATGCAGCATATATAAACAGGGCAAACATTATGTCAAGCTATTTTAAAAATGTCAGTCTGTTAGGTGATGTAAGGTTCTGACTTAATATGTAAGAGAAAACGAATGAGTCTGAAAATCTCTGTTTACTAGTTTAGAAAATGGGATCTGAGATTGCTTTAAACAAGGTCATAAAGACCTCTCAACCTTTCCTTTTATTTATCTTTTTGCAAATATATTGACTGGCTTGATGGTGCACCACAGACAAATATCTACATGCTTCACATAATGAAACAGTGTCATTACTTTATCTGGATAAACTCCCAGTGTAATTGCAATTGAAGGAAAACATCTCTGAGACTGCGAAGAAGTGTCAAAACAAGAAATAGAATAGCATAGACCTGAGATGTTTTCCATTTGCAGACCTTCATATAGGTGTCTTTTTTCATACTTTTAGCTGTATATTGCAAAGCATAATTTGATGATAGACGTGAAACTGTGTATTAGTTTTTATTTTGACAAATTCATTAAACATCACATAGCTTGAAAAATGAACTAGGAGGCACTAAGCCAGCCTGGGAACATTGTACTTCATAAACTGAATTGCTCACATGGGCAACATTTTGGTGGAAGTTATAGATTTTCTAGCATATCCCTGATAGATAGCACTAATATAACTTCAATAAAAACTCCGGATATGTCAATATAAAGTTTTTTCTGGCATCAAAAGATGTAAGATACTTCAGCTAATAAATTGGAAGATTCCCTATTCCTCACGGTACGCTAGCTTACACATTGGATTATAACATGTATTGAAACCATCTAAGGTACAGCAGGCAGCTGTAGATTTGCTGCTTATAAAAGTTGCACTAAATTAAGTTATCAATGTACTATAGGCAATAATTGGAATTTAAGATCTAGAACAAACATTTCTGTAAAATGTTAGCATTCTTCTATTTTTAACTGTTAGATAACATAAGATTTTTCAAAATTGACAGATGAATGAAAAAGATAAACAGTATTTGCTGCATACAATTGATGTTCTTTCTCTTTGTTCCCAACATAGAACCTTCCACTTGCCTGCCTAAGATTTACTGACTTTTTTTAAATTGCTGCCACTTCCAAATTAATTTGGTACGAGGAGTGCAAACAGGTATCTTGTTCTGAAAGGAACTCAGATAAAGGACTTAGAAGGTTGCCAGTGCATGAGGACAGTATAGCGTGTATATATACACACACATATATACACATGTATGTGCATATGTGTACGCACACAAACATACAACATCAGCATTAGATTTTGTCCAAGTTTAAGTTATACAGCTATTTCTGCAACCTACAAACAATGACCTACCACCATCGGATGCACACTCACAAAATGTGACTGGAAATAGCTGCCTGGTGTTTTTACACATTCAGTTAGCAGTGACTGTAAATAGAAAGAAAACAGGCAAATGCACAAATGTTTGAATAATGACAGTTTTTAAAACTGAAAAAAGATACCATAGAAGAAGGTTACCAAGTTTGAAGTAGGATGCTGCCAAGAATTCAAGACACTACTTGGACTTGGCTAAGAAAATTCTTCAACTTTTGATACAAAAACTTATTGTGGACAGGATGAAATCGGTAGCATGTACCATACTTCGATGGCCATGGATGGCCTCCTCAGGCATACTAACCATTCCATACTTTTGCAAGGTTCAGGACAGACTTCCTAGCCCACGTTACAACTAGATTGTACAGACTTCATGATTATACAGTACTTTCAAAATAATTACTCTATTATAAACTAAAAACTATGTTAAAATGTGTGTAAATGTTATGTTAATGCACTTCTAATACTACAGAGGTAAGTATTCAAAAGTCAGTGCATCTGAACAAGGCATGAGCAGTGTGATGCAGTTCCTTAATTGTATGATCTCAGGTTACTAAAAAGCACTTTAAAGGCCCAAAACACTGCAATGCATCTAACTGAGAGAAAACAGTGTTCATTTCTAGCTTTCATGTTCTTGACTCACAGATTCCTATATTTAAATATTAGCATCAACACAACATAGGGTATTTTTTTTTTTTCTATCACAGGCACCTTTTTGTACTTCTACCAGGTATTTGCCTCTACTCCAGCACAGTAACATGATAATATATCATGAAAGATTTTTTCATTTAAGTTAAAAACAACTGGGGAAATCACCAATTTTTCAGTCATCTGCAGACAGGTGTTCTGCGTTCAGTAAAGGTGGATGCTCTATATTGATATGAGAAATGTTTCTCAGAATACTGTTTATGCTTACCCAGGAGCCTTAATATTCAGGTTTCTGAATACTAATGGATAACATTAAACTCGTCAATAGGATCTGAAGACGTATCAACACCTAATATGGATATACAGTTCTGCCATACTTGTATGCAACTTCTGGCATAAAATGCTGTTCTCTAAGAAAGACGTACTATCAGCAGCGTTCAGCTGCAGCTAAGTACTTCCAAGTACACAGCACTAGGAAGAAAGAGATGCAGCTTCTGCGCGGGTTGACTGCTGTGAAAGCAAGACACATCTTCAGTACCATTTCTTTAGAAGAATGCACTGTGACTCCCTGTAGACTCACACTGCAGCACAAAGGGTTGAAGCTTTCTTTACCTATGTCTTTGGGCCCCTGGCAAAGAAATTGCTTTCCTTCTTCCTCAATTTATGCAGGCCATGCTGTTTCCAGAGTACCAAAGTGATCCATTACATAATCCACAGTAGTCTTCCCTAATATCTAATTCCTGTCTAACTAGCAAAAAAAAACCAAACAAAAAAACAAAAAGAAAATCAAGACAACAAATTTGGATGTATTGCCATATACCTTCATTGTTTCCAAATAACCAAATATTGACATGACTCAGAATTCAATTTCTTGACTCTCAAAACCTCCACCGGATAATTCGGAAAACACTGTTTATTCTTTCAGTTAAGAAAATGGATGATTTTATTCTTCCTAAAAAAATACCCACAAACTGCCTCTCTTTTTGCTGTCTAAGCCAAAGAAATGAACAGATGTAGAAAACCTTTTGGTTTTGTTGTTGGTCAAGTACAACAGAAGGAGTAGAGGGTATTATATTCACAAGATGGTTGAATACAGTACTGGTAAATACTTGAGTAAGATTATATCTTCTGTGAACAAATGCAATAATTTCCATAATTTATTCATTATACAGGGCATAAATTCCTTTATGTTGTTTCTCTTAACAAATACGTAAGTGATTAATCTAATACCCATACTGCATATTCTTCCAGAATGATTATTTCACTTCTGAAAAGTGATGAACTCAGAAGATAAAAAACAGCGTATGATACTATCACTACACTGGTTTCCAGACAAATACCTGTGGTTAGAGCAGAATTCCCACACTGTGGATCAAAAGCAGAATTTAAACTGAATTACTGAAGTACCTACAGAAATTTTCTCTGTAAGAAGGTTAAACTGGAGGAAATGCCATCCTGTACAGAAATACTAACTTGCACACTAAATTAGTGCTACAGAGTTCTCACCAGAAGTTGGAAAATCGAAACCATTTTAGCCCTAAAATCTTTACTCCATAAAACACGTTTTTACATTCTCTGCATGTTTCTTGTTTGTTTTCAAGAAGACATCATTCTAAAGCTATAGGCTCTTTTGAAGGTGAAGTATTTGTCAAAATCAGGGGGCTGCAGTCAGGAATGTTTAGAAGAAAATTCTGGTAGCAAATCTGCTAAGGACACACAACAGTTTGCCTTGGTTTGTCCTCCTGATAGAAAAGAAAGCCAGATGCCTCTTTTCTTACATCAGTCTTGCATCTAACAGCAAAGCCATTTATTGATGGTCCACCCACATTGCTTGCAAGCCATAATGCCTGGGAATATTAAATCAGATAATAATAGAGGTTAATAAAATTTGAAATGCTTAGAGATTTGACTAGGCAGAGAAAAGCTTTTCAAGTCCTTGAATCTCCCTACATTACTGTTACATTCCAGCAGACCATTCCCCACCTGTTAAAAGGAAGCAATTACGGTAGCTGCAGACTACATGGATGACCTGAACCTTGTTGACAACAGATGAGAAAATATGACATATTGCTCAAATGTCTGAAAGATCTTTAAAGCTGGTGGAGAGGAAATCTCAATGAAAGTGGGGAGATTGAAGGCTGGGCTGCGGGTAAGTCTATGAAACCATAAAAGCACTAAGAGTAGGACTTACTGTATAGACATATACTTGAAATGGCATTCCATAAGAGCAGCAACTTAAAATGAGATATATGTTTTATAGTGTGTGTGTTTATATATATAAAATACACATATATATCTCATATCACCAGTGATGACAAAAAAGTAGGTACCCATGTATGTGAGCATATGCATGCTGGCAAAGCTGTATCTGACAAAATAGGCACAAGTTTTCTTGTAACGTGAAGCAAGTTGGCATCAATTTAAAATTTAATTTCAAATTTATTCAAAAATAGTCCAATTCAGACTTTAAGGGCAGTACTCAGAAATTAAATTTATTGGACTGGCTGGCAAACCGATATTATGATTTAACATATTTCCTAGCTTTAAAACTTATACAAATTATTTTTGACACCGGAACTGTTAAAAATTCATGCAGACATAGAAAAGGAATAATGTTGCTGAATGTTTAATGCTATTCATTTCCCAGCACTGCCTAGGAGTAAACAGGAATAACACGTTCCTTTCTGATTATGGGCTGTGAGTAAGATCAGCTGGCTTCTTCATGCTGATTTCTCTGTTCCGTGTGCTTCTCTCATAAACCTTCACATCTGCCTTAGTCTTGCTGCCCACTAGCATATGGTGCACTTGTGTGTGAATGTACTTGCGCAAAACAAGAATAAAGTGGTTTTTTATTTGATACATTTGTTTTACCAGAAGTGGAAGCTATTCCTTTCATATTGTACTAGACATATAATGATCTCTAAACACATTAATTGCCTTAAAGTTTTTCCTTCTTGATTTTAGCTATTCTGTGATTTCTTTCTTATCATATCTCCTATTCTCATCACAATAAAAATATCGTAAGAACAATACATAAAAAAGGGAGATTTCAATTTTCATCTATACAGAAATATATTTTTTGGGCTGTGTGAATCAGTCTTGTGAATATCATCCTAGGATTGCTTTACCGGTGTATCTTTACTTACACAGTTAAGTAGTTGTTATGCAATTGTCAAATCCAATGCAAAATAGGTATGTATCTTAAACTTAATCATATTATTATCTATTTTAGATTTATAGAAAACCAAGGCTGAATATATGAATAGGGCCTTACTGATGTGTTTTAATGCCCACTCAGGCATTCCTCAAAATGATGGTCAACATGTTGATTCTGACTAAATGAAGCTGAAAATGAGATTTTCTCAATATATCACATCAGAATACACATCTGCTGATCAGTCTTAATTAGTCCTATATTTTCCAATTTGTAATCTGTGTATGTTTTATGGGGATGTAAGTAGTAACACATTAGCATACTTAATCTCTCTTTGGAAAGCTTCTGCTGAGCAAGTGACCAATAAATTGCTGTTAATGTAAACATTAATCAAATTGAATACCAGTATGGAAAAGTCTCAAGTTTAGAGGGAAAATCACCTTTCTACCATGTATCTTACTGTTGAACTGTAATTAAGTAAGACCATGATCTTTTCTGAATATTCAATGACAAATAAATATATATGGTTTAGCATCTTTTATGCCACCTTGAAGAGCTAATCACTTTCCCATTAGTGTGAATGCATGCCAGTCAGTCCTCAATGGTGAATTAAATTTCCATCCATTGGATGAAGTAATGAAAAAAAGAGAGAGGAGAAAAGATTGCATAAATTAGCATAAAATTACTTAATATCAGAAAGAAGAGGTCAGCATATAATGCCACAAAGTGATGAATACTTCACAGAAATGTAATGACCTATATTTGGTCTAAACAAGCTATTGTATGACCATAAATGTACCATTACTGTGAACAAATGAGGATTGCAGTTATAATATGTAAAAGGTAATAAATATATAAAATACAATCTCTTGCCATGAACAGAGAAAGCATTTAAATTACAGTGCTACTGTGCACTGTAATAACATTCTTTATGTTATTCACCCTTCAAAATTTCTCTTGTTCTTACAGGACTTGCCTTTCCTCAAAAAACCCCAGCCACTGGAAGAAGTGAAGCTAAACCAGAGTCTTTTTATGAATTTCCCAAGGTGTGACTATACACATATACAAACTGGGCTGAACATTTCTACAGAAGGAATTTTTAAGTTTGGCCAAGAAAAGGAAAAATTTGTGAATAATTCACAGAGAGGCCAATTGAAACACTGGAACTTCTCATTTCCAGTTCAGTTTGGCAACTGAAGAAGAAAACAAGGCTCTCATTAGGTCATGCAGAGAGGGAATTAGAAAGGCAAAAGCCCAGCTAGAGCTCAATCTGACCACGGTCATAAGAGATAACAAAAAATGTTTTTTCAAATACATTAACAACAAAAAGAAAGCCAAGGAGCATCTCCATCCTTTACTGGATACAGGAGGGAACATTGTCATCAAGGATGAGGAAAAGGCTGAGGTACTTAATGCCTTCTTTGCCTCAGTCTTTAATAGCCAGACCAGGTATCCTCAGGGTATCCAGCTCCCTGAGCTGGAAGACAAGGATGGAGAGCAAAATAAACTCCCCATAATCCAGGAGGAAGCAGTTAATGACCTGCTGTGCCACCTGGACACTCACAAACCTATGGGGCCTGATGGCATCCACCCAAGGGTACTGAGGGAGCTGGAGGAGGAGCTTGCCAAGCCACTCTCCATCATTTATCAGCAGTCCTGGTTAACCGGGGAGGTCCCAGACGACTGGAGGCTTGCCAATGTGATGCCCATCTACAAGAAGGGTCAGAAGGATGCGGGGAACTGCAGGCCTGTCAGCCTGACCTTGGTGCCGGGGAAGATTATGGAGAGGTTCATCTTGAGGGCGCTCACAGGGCACGTGCAGGACAACCAAGGGATCAGGCCCAGCCAGCACGGGTTCACGAAAGGCAGGTCCTGCTTGACCAACCTGATCTCCTTCTATGACCAGGTGACCCGCATGGTGGATGAGGGAAAAGCTGTTGATGTTGCCTACCTGGACTTTAGTAAAGCCTTCGACACTGTCTCCCACAGTATTCTCCTGGAGAAACTGGCGGCTTGTGGCTTAGACAGGTGTAGCCTTCACTGGGTAAAAAACTGGCTGGATGGCCGAGCCCAGAGACTTGCGGTGAATGGAGTGAAATCCAGTTGGTGGCCGTTTCCAAACGGAGCTGGTCTTGTTTAATATCTTTATCGATGATCTGGATGAGGGGATTGAGTGCTCCCTCAGTAAGTTTACAGATGACACCAAGTTGAGTGGGAGTGTTGATCTGCTCAAGGGTAGGAAGTCTCTACAGAGGGATCTGGACAGGCTGGATCGATGGGTCGAGGCCAACTGTATGAGGTTCAACAAGGCCAAGTGCCAGGTCCTGCACTTTGGTCACAACAACCCCATGCAATGCTACAGGCTGGCAGAAGACTGGCTGGAAAGCTGCCTGGGGGTGTTGATTGACAGACGGCTGAATATGAGCCAGCAGTGTGCCCAGGTGGCCAAGAAAGCCAACGGCATCCTGGCCTGTATCAGAAACAGGGTGGCCAGCAGGAGTAGGGAAGTGACCGTGCCCCTGTACTCGGCACTGGTGAGGCTGCACCTCGAATACTGTGTTCAGTTTTGGGCCCCTCACTACGAGAAGGACATTGAGGTGCTGGAGTGTGTCCAGAGAAGGGCGACGAAGCTGGTGAGGGGTCTGGAGCACAAGTCTTGTGAGGAGCGTCTGAGGGAGCTGGGGTTGTTCAGTCTGGAGAAGAGGAGGCTGAGGGGAGACCTTATCGCTCTCTACAATTACCTGAAAGGGGGTTGCAGAGAGGTGGGTGCTGGTCTCTTTCAAGTTTCCAACCTTAATGAGGCTGTGTGATTCTGTGTGTGAAATACAGATAAAATAAGTTATCTAAAATAAGAAAAAGCATTAAGTCAAAGAAGGCCAAACAAGTGAGATGAATTAAACCTTAGTTATATATGAATCTTACATTTATTCTTTTTTTGAACTACAACAAGGTGTATACAGAAATCTACTCATTCAAAAACATTCTCCTCCTAAAGCTAACTGAAATAGAAATACCTTCATTTGCATGCTTCTACATAATAATTAGAGGGACACAGACCACAAAATAGAAGTGATCATCCTAAGGAAACCTAGAGGACAGTGATGATGTGCCAAAGGAGATAGGAAGCTAATTGATGAAATGAAGAAAGGCAGGAGGGATTTCTAGACAAGACAAGGGAGTGCATTAGTTGTTGAGGGGACAAACCCTGGCACTCTGCCGCGAAGTGCTGACAACCATCAAGACTCACTCATCTCAACAGAAACTGAAAAGGCACAATGTTTCATAGCAACGTGACTTCAGAGAACAAGACTGAGAACGTAAAAAAGGACGGAAATAGCGTGTGAATTTATGTAAACTTCAAACTGAAAGCAAAACAGCAGAGCTAAGGTCTTAAAAAACCCCAGTAGATTATTTGTCAGAGCCTGAAAGTCTCGGAGTACCAGGCCTAAATAGTCAACTAGAGGAATGTAAAAGAGGACGTCTGGAGTTTGGTTTTCTTCCTTTTCCTTTCTTGTTTGCTTTCTAGATATGGACAGCTGGGGAGACTGGTTAGTGAGAATTATTTTGCGGTGTTACATTTCTTTATTAAAAAGTACCGTTGTTCAAGCAGATCCTACAGTACAAAAAAACATGCAAAGTTTTTGCAAGAATATGCAAAGGTACGTGGCAGTTTTTCTCACTGCTAATGATTGAGGGAAGTACTTCAGGAGGGAGATGCATGCTAATAAAGAAGCTAACAAAGAATGGCTGCCTTTTGTAAGAAAAGAGGTGCTTCATTTCCTGACTGGATGTCTAAGTCGGTTGGTCTCCTGATCAGAATAGCCATTTGTTTTTATACTATTTCTTACTATTTCCTTTTAACCTTTTTTGTGAAGTTTGTTTTGGCTGATATTGGTATAATTGCAGTAATAACCACCAAAAAAACCCTAAAATACAGTGATCTTTTAAATTAGTATTATTCATTGTAAAGAAAGAGGAAATATTATTTCTCTCCACAGTAAAAACAGTAAAAGCTCAGGAGGTTTTGGTACTGTTTTTAGTACAATTGCAAAGATTTTATGGAAAGGTAACTATAATTACCATCAAGTACAGCTTTGACCTTAACACATACCTCAAAGGACAATTAGGTTCAGATCTGAAGGGTTTTATCTTTATGCCTCTTGCTGAATAAAACCACTTTCTTTCTAAAGTCCAGACTTCATTACATGCCAAACATAGTATTTGTGGCTGCAGTAGAGCACCAGATATTTAATATTCTGGCTGTTATAGCATATGCATAATAATCTACAGATCATGCAATCTTCTTAAGTTTTCCTCTGCTGACTCCCTTCTAATATATCTTTAAAGATATTTGTGGACTCATTCTTTATTTCTTTTACATAGTGCTTACACCCATTGTGGATAAACATGAATAAAACTTTTGGAGGTTATCAGAATAGTTATCTGTATGGAGATTTGGTTAGCTTTCAGTAATATACACAATACACATACTGCCAAACATGCAAGTCATGGAGCTCTGATGAGGTAAAATTATGCCTGAGTAAGGTAAAATTAGGCCTGAGCAGCAAATTTATTTTCTTTCTTTTTTTTAAAGGAACTATTTGATCAAGCTGTGAATTTACATACAACTTGTGATAAAAAGAATAATAAAAGAAAAAATGTGCGAACTGCAAAGACCATGCTCGCAAAAGGAGAAAAGGATGAAATGAAAATTGCCCTCTATTCCCTGTCAACAAATTTCTCTCCAGAATATCTTAAGTAAACTAGCCTGAGGTATGTCCTGTGGACATAGCATCAAATACACGCACGCTGCATGTGTTCATGAATAGTAAGCAGGTATGAAATTCTGTGATTAGTAAAGAGGAATCAAATTGCCCCATACAAGTAGGCCTGAAAAAAAATGAAGAGATCATTGCAATGTGTCCAAGGACCTGTGAGCCCAAGCCAGATAACAAGGACAAGGTACCGATGAGGTACATCTTTCCGAAACAGATGATTGTTTTGGGATTTCTTTTTTTCAAAAGACATTTTCCCAGTACTTTTTTCCCCTCTAAACCTTGCCCTCCACCAATGAATAAAACATTTCTTGTGAAGCATTTATTTTCATTCTTTCCATATTTTCTGTGACTATTATTGTCTACAAAAGACAGTAAGATGGCAGCTATTTTCTCAAAAAAAAAAAAAAATTTTTGCTCATTGCACTGTGAATCAAGTACTTGACCCACATAACTTTCTTCATGCCTATGAAAAGCTCCAACTCTCCTTACACACAAAATGCACTGGTTTCCTTGTGACATCTTTTGAATCTGCCACAATGTAAGTCTTCATTATTAGTTGTGTTCTCACCCTTGATCCATTTGGAAGTTTTTGTAGCTAGAGAAACTTGGGATCTGCCAAAAAAAAAGACAAGAATGAACCTGAAATCTTGATAGAAAGACTTTTCTCAATGGATTTTGCAAAAAATTTGTTGTTTCAGGAAGGTAAAGCAGTACTTTGTTAACCAAAAGTCAAGGCATATAGGTACTTAATTCTCTTACGAAGCAATGAGATCTAAGTGTCTAAATATTTCTACAAACCTAGGCCTTGGACAAAGATGAATGATCACATAATGTGAATTGAGGTCTGTTTTTTCCCTTATCATTTAATTTTTCCCTTGTTATTCCTTATTCTCTCCTCCCCCCATTTCTGTCACTAATTTTATAATTCCTTCGCTAGTAAAGAAACAGTTCACTCTTCTAATTCCTTGACTTCAGCATGCTACAAATAAGTCTAAGGACTATATAGTTTTACAGATGTAAGAGAGAATAAACAGCAGAATAGGTGGCATAAACAAGACGAGGCAAGTATCTCCTGACTAGGTCGTGGCTTCAGGAAGCTAACTGCCACTGTCTGCATGAGTCAACTCAAAAGACACACATGCACTATGCAGAGAGTAGTGTGAATGACACACTATCGCTTAATCTATGTTAGGTGACAGTAGAGGATGGGGCGACAGAACCAGCTGTTACTGAGGACTTAATGCCCATCTGACACAAGTTTAGGAGGATTTATTCTGGACTAACTTTAGGCAGGTTCATTAGGGTTTGGAAGAGATCTGCTGGTTTGAGTTAAACTGAATGGCATCCAGTTCATGTCCTCTGACATTACACATGATGCAAAACAAAGCACAGCAACTGAAAATGATCAGATGAGATTTAAAGTGCTCTCCTGCTCCAAACCTGAACACTGATGTAAGTGCATCTTACGTCATTTAAAATTCTCTTGATTTCACAAGCATCGTATGTAATTTTCCCAATAAATTTTGGGGAAGTGGACCTAAATGGAAATTGACTTTTAAATAGGAAGTGATATTGTCCTGATCAGAGAAAAAAGGAATTTGCATTGTAATAGGAAGTTGATATGTCTTGGTCCAGACTGTCTGGATGGACAGGAAGAATATGTATGGAAGAGATGTTACAGTCTAGGTTACTAGATTATATACTACCAATAAATGTAAAGGTTAAAAAAGTCTACAAAAAAAGTACCTCTTGAAATTTAAAATGTTGTTTATGAAAGAAATGTTTCTAAACTTTTAAAGCAACCACTAGTGACATTTTATCCTTTAAGGATGAGGAAAAATAGTCTGAAACACAAAAATAATGAGATTTTTTTTCCCTCCAAATGTGGAGCACACTCAGGTGAAGCTGAAACTGAATTCCTAGCTAGAACTCTGCTGCAGCTTGCAAAGCTACCTAAATCAAAGTGACAGTCCAACCAGGAACTGAGAAATATGTCACAACAAATTCCTTTAAAATATAAAATAATTTCACATGCTCTCCAGACCATTACCATTTTGTAATTGTAAAGTGAGATGAAGATTGCACAAGGATATTTCAGGTGTTCTTTACTCTTATCCATATCCACATTTTTAGTGATTGCAACTCTTTTATTCTATTGCTATATTTATTAAGAGTGCTTTATGTAGAGAACATCTTCTAGGCCTATAATCTTAAGGAAATCTTTCTTTACGTTGTGTCATTTGCATTTTTTTGTTATTTTTTACCATGAGTAACCTGTGTAATTCATTCCATGAAAAGATTTTTTTTCTTTAAAGACATTAGACCTATTTTTTGGATCATTAAGTTGTGCATGATCTTCAAATGGGACATTAAAAACTATAATCAGTGACATCACTATGACAACCGATTAAGAAATGTCTAGAGAAGCTTCTGAAAATGTAATTTTTTAATATAATACATTTAAATGAGTTCATCAGAACAAAGCAGCCTAAGTAGATTTATTGTGAACTGAATATCTAGAAATAATTTGGCTATGTAACTAACACTAAAAATCTTTTCAATATGACTTCAATAGATTGGGGGGGGGATCAAAATTCTTTCTGTGACTTCAATAGATTTAGCAAGCTCACATCAAAAGAAAAATCCAGTTTTCTTACACTAACAGACAAACCTTCACTTCAGTACATGAGTTATGGTAGTATGGGTGCTGATCTTGCCACCATTTTGCACAACAGCACTGCTTTTATTCAGACGGCATCTCTAGCAGAGAAAGGTACTATCTCTGAGCACAGATCTGATCTTTATGACAAATGTCACCAAAGACATTATCTGATTCCTGTTTTAAGTATGTAAAGGCTCAAAAGCTAATTCTTCAGAACCCCTGCGTAGAAGCTACCTGACTTTAAAAAGCTCTGAAGTTCTTCAGTACATAGGTTTGTATCCTTAAGGATGAATGTACTTCAGTTGGAGGCATTGAACAAATTAGCTCCTTAAATACCAATGGGATTTACAGACCAGGCCTCAGCCCATCTTTTCTAAGTCTTTTGGTCTTCTTACATCACACATTGCATTTCATTAATTGTTTTTTGGTGCGTATGTCTTCCTATATCATTCACAAAGTCTACTAACTTGTAGCTACAGATTACACCAGGTGAGGGCCTCTAAGAATTAGGCATTGCTGAAATCCCTGTTGTGCTTTAGCCTCTAGTTATTACAAGATGCTTTGGCCATTGTCCTGCCTGCTCTAATGAGTGAAATTGGAAACAGCAGAAACATTGTTATGGCACACAATAACAGTAGAATATAAATAAAACTTGTCATAAAATGTCTACCTGCAATATATTGTGTTACAAGGGTATATAAATTATATACTCAGTAGTTGAGGAAAAAGCACTCCTGAGAGTAAAAACCAATCAAAATAATGTATTTAAATGTATCAACAAAAGCTTAAAAAGAAAAAAAAAAAGTACTTTTACAGATAATCTGTTTGAAGAGATTAGTTATACTTCACAAGAGTAAACTACCCAGCACGCTTGCTGTAGAACTCCTGGCTCATCCTCAAAATAGCTAAAAAAATATTGGAATTCCTTCCTCACATCTTCCATTTTCCAATCTGTCCAAGTTACGGCTTGTTCTTGTCTTTTATGGCTATGTCTCCCGCTTCTGCCAGCTGTGTTTATTATGCCCTTTTCTAGATTAGATCTTGTGTTAGTTACCTCTGGTGCAAGCAGAATGCATGTTTAAAATAAAGCATTTCCAAAATACTGTATTGTGGTAAGTGTCGTGGTTGCATGATTGGGGGGTGGAGGCGTGGGGGTTAGCTTTCCACATAACATACAGCTTTCCCTTAGAACAGTATATCCTTTTCCTGCTGCAAGGAGTTCATGGTAGGGGCAGTATCTCAACTACTGTAAACTGGCACTGCTCTGTCTGCGTTGTCTGTGTCTGTGCTATTTTATATCAGCTGCAAGTGCTCTTAAAACATGCTGTTCCCTCCTAAAATATTGTGAATCCAGGTGTTTTGTAGTCAAGAATTTTGTCTAAGACTGATAAAACAGTCTACTAACTTTGGGATGCTCACCTTCAAAACGCTTTAAAGGAGTTGTAGGGAAAGGTTTTAAACGCCTTCTGAAAATTCGGTGTTCTGAATTGGTATCAAAACTATAGGTATTCCCAAAACACCAATCCCTTTTGAAAACCCAGGCCATTATACTTACAAAACACTGACTCTCTATTAAACTCCTTGTTATTCTTTTACTAATGAGACACTTTACCAGCTTGTCATCACCCGCTGTGATTAATTCTCTACTTGTAAAATTTTAGCTCTCTTTCTGCTGCTGCTGTTAATGTGCTTTGTACCAAATAAAAATGAAGTTGATGTTTACAAATCCTGTCTGGAGGTTGCTTTAAAAAAAGCTCTTTGGCTTACATTAATGAGGCTAAGTGTACTGATTTTTGTTCAAAATTGTTCTGGATAATTAAACACTGTAACAGACCACGGAAGGTGTGAAACTCACCATTGCTTAAAGAGCTTTATAATACAGTATCTTTTAAAATATATGCTTTGTTATTACCTGCCTAAGGTTCACATACACAGGAATTTAGATTTGAAGATCATATGCATTCTGTTAATCTTAGTAGCATTTGTGAATCTAGGAAGAAGCATGAGAAAACATTTCTAAAAACCAGGATCTATGTAGTCATATAGTCATCTTGAATAAAAGCTGATATGAAAAAACTACAGCACAGAATCTTGCACTGTGGAGTGCACATCACATTACTAAGAACAGCGTGAAATTTATCTCAAGCAGATCAGGAAAAAAGAACTATAAGGAACCTGCAATTCTGTGCTGTGTCACCCTTTCTCCTTAAGCTGCACAGCTCTCCAGGAAAGGACTTTCCCTAGGGTGTTATCTAGAAATTTAAGTCAACACGCAGTTGTTTACTTGTATAATGATGAGCATACCCCCTCTCCCAGTTCTGCATATTCTGAACCCAATCCAACTCACAGTCCAAGATTGTGCAATACTTTCTATAATGCATGTGAAATGAAGGAGATGTTACTACTGTTAAGTAGATCCTTGCTGAAGATTTTTTTTTAATTGCAAAGTAGATCTTCAGGATGGTCTAGGACCTTAATAGACAACAAGAGTGAAAAATAATTCTGAACTACACTTTCACTGTTACATAGTAATGTACTTGCAATTCAAGACTGGATGCCTGAGCATCCTCCTGTATTAAAAGAACTTCAGAAGCTAGTCTGCCTATTTATAAGGCATGAAGGAAGACAATGTCTAATTCATCTAAAAAGCACAGTGGCAGTGTTCAGATTGCAGGCCTCTCAGGAACTAATGTATTTAAAGAGCTTTTATGCTGGAGACAGTTAGCTTTCTCCCTTTTTCATACTAAATAAATTTCATTAAATTAAATAGGATGAAGCCATCTGCTTTTAGTCTTCTAATCTTACAATCTTCTAATGCCTTGCAAATCTCAAATGTCCAAACTTCATACAGTAGATGGGTCTTGCAAGAATGCAGATTTTTAATCATATTCATTCTCCAGCTTACTCAGATACACATATCTACCAAAAAATGCACACAATTTTGTATTTTAGTGCTGTGATTTTATATGCTTGTGTCTAGTGTTTTCCCAGAGCCAGAGGAGGATTCCTACTGCCATCATGCTTCACTTTCAGAAATTTAAAATACAGTAAAAAGGAAGAAATAAATGAAACTACACATTTATTATAGAACTAGAGAAAATGTGGCAGAAAAAAACTCTAGCATACAATAAACAGAAGTGTATAAATTACAGTCACTTCACTGAAAGAGACAGTGGAAGCCAGATTATAATGAAATCCAAACACACAAAAATTGGAAGCCATCATAAAAGAAAAACTGACTATTGAATCTCAAGGCCTGAATTTTTCTTCCCTAAAATATGGAATGAAAGCCAGCAAAATCTCAAACTATCTCCTTCCACTTGAAATCTGAAGCAATCCTCAAAACTAGAGAACTGCAAAACAGCATTTTAAGCTATGTTGTTAGACCATTTATTAATCAGAACCATAATGAGAGTTAATGGAAAGATATGCACTTTTTTTCTTCTCTAACAGAGGAGAATGATCTCTTCTGAAAACATTATGGCAACCACAATTTTAAGTTTTTTTCAGGATAGGTTTTTTCATATAGTCTGAAATGTCAGATGAGATTTATATATGGCAGTGAGATACACACTTTAAAAAGAGGATATGTATCGTATTTACTTCATTTTACTGCTGTGTCAGTTTGGATACAAGATGTGACAGTTCTGGCACTGGTGAACACCTACCCATGGGAAATTAAACTGAGTTCAGCAGAGTATTTCACAGGAACCCATGAATAGTGGGATCCTTCCTTTATTTCTTTCCTATCTAATCTGAAAACCTAGGGTATGTCTACATGGGTGGGTACAGACAAACACGAGTTCTCTCTGCCAGCTCACAGTTGTATGAATTCAAATAATTTCCACTCAAAATGTCATGTAGGTTTGTTAGTGCTTAGTCAAGCTAATAACATCCTACCGTGTGGCACAATACAGATAAACCTTTACAAGTGCAAACCCCTGAGTCCCACTATGCCACCTTGCCACTCATACTTAGTTTACCATTTTATGATTGCATCATTTGGAGACATATATGGAAAGCATTTAGAAGTGAATCTTTATGTATTATACCTGTTACAAACTACAGCCCAAATCTGAAATGAGTACAGAGAAGCATCATTATGCACCATCGCTGAATCCAGTACTGCAAGTCTAGAATACTACTCAGTATCAGCCATTGCTGCATGGTATTTGCAATTGTACAGAGTACATCAGTAGAAAGCAGTTATCGGACTGACCACATTCCTCATGAAGTCAGTTTAAAAGCGCCCATTAACTTGCATGAGAAAAGCCAGCCATTAAAATACCAATTGTTCAATCCTGTTTGCTTATTTTTCTGTCACTGAATTTTCATTAAAATTATTTATCTTTCCTTACTAGGAACCTGCCACATTGATACTAATGAATAATCGATGGGAATACTCTACCAGTAGCTTTTTAACTTGCATTTAAAAAAGGAAGACAAATGCATCTGTGTTATTTTGATACTTACCAAAACCAAAATTATTATTTACTACAAGGGCATAGCTTAAATAATTTGGTGTAGTCAGACTGTTACAAACCTACAACAAGTAAGCAAATACTCTGAGAAAGCTTTGAACTCTGAGATTTTACTCCTTTTAATGCATTTAGAGCCATGCATTTTGTGACCAAAAAAGAGAAAGGAGCATGGCAATCAGGTTCATAAACCAGAGTTCATTTGTGTTCACTGTGAAATGCTAAAAGTTAAGCTTTGTATTTGAGTCCCTATTGGATTAGTTACATCTTTTCAGTTCTCTACAGGCCAACCTCCAGCAGTGCAATCAGACCCTGAGTGTCTTTCACATCTGTGCACTCCCACTGAACTTGGTGGGAGTCCATATGGGTGCAGGGAGTCCTTCCTACTGTCTGCACTGCAGGATTAGGTCAGAGCCGCTTAGAATTTTTTAAGTCTCTTTCTCTATTACACTGGTCCAGACAGTGATGCAGTAAACAGCATTAATGTTTTAGAAAGGTAAATAGCAAATATCAGTATCACTATAAACTAAGATGACAATTTTGGACAAATGGGTAACAAGTCTAGGCATTGCTTTCTTACGTGAAATTATTGCAAGCAGGTCCACTGTATAACATATGAGAGAGACATGTATAAATAATATTAAAATACACTACTACAGGATGCTATCCATTATTTCGTAGCACTTATACATTATAATGTGCATTAGTTCTTACTATCCTACTCAACACTGCCCTAAATAACTAAGGGGGAAAATGCGTATTAATCATTTACTGATTACTAATATATTATTTACAAGTGGCCATAAATTAAAAGTGGAATTTTTCCAATAAAAATGTGTTCCTTAAGGCACAGACACGATGAACTCAATGAATATTCTATATATTTATAAGTTTAACAAAATTTATATACAGTTTAAGGTTAAGAATGTGGGAGAACCTTGTAAGAGTGAAAATGATGTATACTAATGAAGTGCTACTGCCCTAAAAAGACTATACAACATATTGTGGTATGCAATACTAGAGGTCAAGTTTTATTTTCCTCCCATAGTTTACTCATCTTCAAACTACAGATCCCATTAAAGTCAATGGAAAAAAGTTTCAAATTACTTAAGCCACAGTTGATTGGGCCATTTGATACATTTGAAACTATATTCAGTGTAGAAATGTCCTCTCCCTTCTTGCTGAAGATATATGCAGGAATAAAATATGTCAGCAAAAAATATAAATGTCAGGAATGTTGATAGGATTTAGAGATAGATTATACATGCTTCAATTTTCAAGATATCCAAAGTGGTTTTGGACCATCTTTAATGACAGGCAAGATGCAGAGCTTATCTGAGGATTGACAGGGGCATTGGCTCACCTGCGATTTACCTGCATGGTATAAGATGAAAGTTGTATTTCTGCTACTGCAGAATTGAATCAGAAACCTGGTTAAGAGTTGCCCCATAGTCTCCCTGTACTCCTGGTATGGAAGAAATAATCTAAGCACTTTACTTGGGGCACTCTGCCAATTCTAACTTTTCTTACTAACTCACCTGCACTGAGGGGCGCAGTGTGTCAGAGACTCATCCATTGCGTGGCTACCTGGACAGGAAAGGAAGCACTCAGGCCTATCACCTACCCCACTAATTCCAACAGTCAGCCCACAGGAAATAATTGAAATCTTGCCTTCTATCTATGAAACAGACTGTCCATTTGTAATAGGATGCTGACATAAAATAAGTTTGAATACTGTAAACTTGTAATTTTTGAAAAAACTTCTGTGTTTACTATAGCAATTTGGAGGAAGATGATGCAACCTGCACCAAAATACCATCAGCAGTATTTTTATCAACTGCAGAACCAGATATTAAATTCTCCCCATACCCCCTGCATGCCACTTGATACTATGGGTAGCCTGTCTGACATGCATGTGGAGCTACCTTCTAAAATAAATGAAGGACCAAAGTATTTCTTCTACAGCCATTTTAGTCACACAAGTTTGGGCTGTGGGTGTTGATTGAGAATTTTCTTATTCTATTGTTTACACAACGCTTTTCCAGTGAGAAGACTGTGCATACCATTAATACCCATCTTGGACATGGAACTCCTGGGATGCCAGGAAAAAAGTCTTGTTTTTTAGGCCAAATACAGGTTTCTTTTTCACAGGTAAGTTTTCTACATTTTTTTCTTCATTTTCTTTATGCTCAAAATGATTTTTAGACAAAAGCACCCTTTGGTGAGCAGCATCTGTTCAGCATACTAGTTGAGTTAAACATTGTCTGATAACTAATGAAGATCATATATTTTCTACAGGTTTTTCTTGAAGCAAACTTGCTGTTACTTGTATGTGAATTTTCTAAGAGTATTTCTCTTCCAGGGAAGCATTCTGAAACAAAAAAGACGACAGCAAATACCTACACTACATGTCAGTGGCCTGAAAGTCTTATTACAACCATAAATCTAGAAGATACCCTTTTATTTTTCAACTACTAATAGATAGCTTAACTAGGAGAAAATAATAATTAGCATTTTACATGCCAGATAAAATTCTCAAATATAAACTAATCAGTTTTAAAAATCCTATCTCACTAAGCATTGCTATCCCCAGTTTCTAGTTAGGGAAACTGAGGCAGGAAGCAAGATGACTTTGCTACCCAATTACACTTTGCTCTCCCTACAGTCCTTTATGCTTTTGCAACCCCCTTTGGTGACATAAGCAGGGCCAGAACTCAGATTAAAGACAGGTACCTACAGCTTGTTTACAGCATAAAACAAATACATGCAGCAGTACCAGAGGGTATGCAGTTTTTTACATTCAAGTAAATCTTTAAGTATTCTTATTCACATGTCCCACAGATCCTAGAAGCTATTTCCTACTGATAGAAAGCTACTGAAAACAATAAAGACCTCATACATGAAAATGAACCTGTTAAAAAACATGAACAAGTTTCTCAAGTAAGTGAAGGGACTGTGTGGCTCAGGGGAATGGTTATTGAAATTTAGAAAGCTTTAAATCTAAGACACCTTTTGAATCCATCCTAGATTCACTGTGAATGAAAACCATTACCATCGTATATGCACTGAGGTATGTGAGATGAATTTGGTGTCTCAATCTAGTGTCTTTTGAGCAGTCATTTGGATCACAAAGTCGCTATGACATCTTTCAGTAACTGGCATTCTTATTGATGGAATCAACAGGATTTAATGGCCATGGAGACTGAACTACCTTCGCTCACACTTCAGGCATATTGATGAGGCAGTGGGGATGTTTGTGCTGTCATTGGCTATACTATTGCAGCCTGAAGATAAACAGAGGGATTTCACTTTTCAAGGCTGTCAATCTGGCATTTTCCACAAGAAGGAGAGACACTAAAAACAAAGCGGGGAGAAGTCCAGCTCCAAACGACACTAATAATGATGAATAGCTTGGAAGACCATACCTAATATCTTTCATGTTTGTTTAAAATAAAAGGCACATGCCAAGTTTTCAGTGTCCTGATTCTCAGTCCTTTTTAAAAGGACCAGCTCTGTGTGGAGAGAGAAGGAAAAGATAGCACAAGTCTATACTGTAGCACTGTATTGCAATGATACCATACCGAAATGATAGAAACTCTTTGCATATAGCAGTTGGAAACCCAAATGTAACATATTTCTGTATTTCAAGCAGCTCAGGCACAACAAGCATTTAACCAGAATGCATGAGGAGTAAAAGTACTTCCACAGAGTGATAGCTTCAGTAAAATTAGTCATTACGGATGGGAAACACATTAATTTTTTATTTTTTCTTGACAACGAGATTCCTAACTGTTGACAAGTTTATCGGGAAACTTGGTGAGATTTATTATGACATTTCATAGTAACTCCAATTTATAGGAAAAATCCAAATGGCTGTCAACATTTTGTGGAGAAAAAAAAAAAAAAAGATAAGTACTTTTAAAGTTACAACTCCTGGGTGAATCTCAAAATTTGGAGACTTGTATTCTTCTATTGAGTAAGCATCTGAAAGTGAGGGCATCCTTTGAAAGGATAAGAACTTAAGCAGACTGCTTTAAAAATTGAAATGGAAATGGAAGATCATTCTTTAAGTGCTTGCTTTTCAGCAAGAAAATACTTAAAATTTTCTCTTGAAACAAACAGGAGATTAGCCAATGAAAAAAAGTCTTTGTTAAAAACTTGCAAGAAATTCTCAACAGCCCCAGCTATTGAGTTGAGATACATGCCAGGAATTTCATAGGAAGTTGAGATGGAAGGGGAAAGAACTACCAACCACTTCATTTTCTTCTCAGCTCACTGGGACAGTCAGCCTCAAAATATTTTTCTTTGCAATGCTGCTACAACCATTGAGAACAATCATGCAGAAATTTTCTAAGGGAATCTTTTCTTCCGATTATTACTGGCTTACTTAGAAAACAACACACCAGAAATATCAAAGGGGATATTTTTCAAGGTTAATAGTACAACCCTATTTTTCAAACCCAGGAAGTTTATCTCATTTGTATGAGTTTCAAGTAGGCTATACAATTTTGTATGCTCAATTGAATGAATTGTTGAACCTTTTGGTATGTTCCCAACATTTCAAACAAAGTCTTACTTCATTCAGACATTTCATCTCTGGGCTCGCAACACTACAGATAACCATATATGTCACCTATACCTGACGAATCTATAGCCTGAAGTAAGTAAGAAGACATAGGTTTTCTATCACAGCTAATATGTATTTCAGCAGTCAATCAATATGTTACATATCTGTAAAGATACATGGGATAGTTTGTCAGTAAGATGACCTTTCTGTCACCCACTTACTGAGCTGCTGAATTTATCAGTCTGGAGGCTACAAACTAGAGACTGCAATAATTCTTTTGTTGCATGAAGGTAGCCTAAGAGAAGAAGTTGCCTTTCATGAGCTAAGCAATAAAACACCATTGTAACAGAAGCATATGTGAACACATTTGCTTGCCAGTCTCATTTTTTCAGTTCTTTTTTGCTTTTCTTTGAGTTGATTTTTTGCGTTCTTTTAACCTGCAACACTAATTTCAGACACTAGTTCTAGCTTCTCTATAGGAAACACTAATTAATTATAAAACAGAATCTTCTAAAGTTTATCACATTTTAATCAAAGAGTCAATACAATTAACAAAATGTACTCCCCCTCTGCATTTCTGATGGTTCAACAATAACCAGCATAGTTTCTGAGTAAGGAAAGACTGAAGTTTTGCCCTTATTAAGGAGGAATTATTAGCACACCTGTGTGAGTTACAGGATTAAATTCCACAGAATTTTCATGGTGCTCTAAAGGATAAAAAGACATTAGTAGAAATTAATGGGTAGTACAGCACCAAATGATGCACTTTCAAAAAGGTCATTTTATGGTAGGGCGTAAAACCTGGATTTCATTACTTAGTTATCCTCTGATATATGTCCCCCTTCTGGAGGAGCTAAGATACGCAGGCCTCTTATCAGAGGAAAACAAACAGAAACAAGCTCATAGTTGTCAGTAACAGTGAGAAACAGCACAGGTCAACAGTTCAGATTTTGGTTCAAGTTCACCCCCTAAAATCAAACAAAGTCAAAATGTCCACTGTAACTGTGGCCTTGGGTTTTGATCCACACTAGTGAGGAAACTTTCCCTTTGCTGGAATTTACTTTACAAGGCATTATGTTTATCTGTAGCAAATGTATATGTTAGGAATACATACATACATATATATATATTCTCCCTGCTCCCTTGCTGCTCGCTGGTCATTGCTATGGGACAACATTCATCAGAAATCTGTATTTTTAAATATTGCATTATACCAATTTATCTTCTCTCTAATAAACATCACCTCTCAAATGTTCCTTGAATCCAGTATACGGATTGAAACTGGACTGACCTGTGCACGTTTGATAATGTACAACTAAAATACCGACAAAGAGCCCTACAAGTAATCCTTTTTTATTCTTCAATGACAAATTAGTCATATCTGAAGGAACAATGCAAAACCTGTATTTCAGTTGGCTGCTGTCGTGGTTTAAGCCCAGCTGGCAACTAAGCACCACACAGCCGCTCACTCACTCCCCCCAGGTGGGGTGGGGGAGAGAATCAGAAGAGTAAAAGTGAGAAAACTCGTGGGCTGAGATAAGAACAGTTTAATAGGTAGAGCAAAAAACACCGCGCGGAGAAGCAAAGCAAAGGAAGGAATTCATTCACCGCTTCCCGTCGGCAGGCAGGTGTTCAGCTATCTGCAGGGAAGCAGGGCTCTATCACGCGTAGCGGTTGCTCGGGAAGACAAACGCCATTACTCCGAATGTCCCCACCTTCCTTCTTCCTCCCCCAGCTTTATATACTGAGCATGATGTCCTATGGTATGGAATATCCCTCTGGACAGTTGGGGTGAGCTGTCCCGGCTGTGTCCCCTCCCAACTTCCCGTGCACCCCCAGCCTACCCACTGGTGGGGTGGGGTGAGGAGCAGAAAAGGCCTTGGTGCTGTGTGAGCCCTGCTCAGCAGTAACTAAAACATCCCTGCTTTATCAACACTGTTTCCAGCCCAAATCCAAAACACAGCCCCATACAATCCAAAACACAGCCCCATACTAGCTGCTATGAAGAAAGTTAACCCTATCCCAGCCAAAACCAGCACAGCTGCCTTCAGAAACTGCTACAGTAATTGCACATAAGTAAATTAGGGCTTCTAATGTAAACATTAATAAAGTCTATACCATATTTGTGCTGACAAAGTGCAGTAACAGAGCACAATATCTACCTTTCCAGATTGCCAGTATTAAAAAACTGCTACCAATATGTTTCCCTGGTTGGTGGTTCTCTAGAGATAAAGTTAAGAACTTATTCTTGTAACACTGCAGAGGGTAGAAAATATTTCTGTTTAATGATAAATATCTATACATTCCTGTCTAAATAAAGTAAAACAACCCAAACCAGTGTACATGCATGTACAAAATCCATGAAAATGAAGCATAGTTGTATATTTAATCAGAAGGACCACTTTCTAGATCACGATGAGTCACTGAGGATGTAAATAAAATTTCAGAAGCACTGCTAGGCTTTAAATGGGTATGTAGTTAGGAATCACATTATTTAACAGAGGGCTGGCAACATGGACATGCGGAGCAAGATCCAAAGTCTTTGGCCTGTACTCCAAGATGACAAAACACAACACAAAGCAGCCTTGTGTCAAATAAATAAGCCAAATATGCACTAGGTAGCTGAAAAGCAAGGCATAGTCTTTGGGCAGAACACTACATGAAACCAGATACAAAGTTTCTTTCTTACAGCTATCTTACATACACTACATTGGAAAAAGGGCAAAGCACTAAAATCTTTTGCACCCATCTTTGTGACTACCAGGACTGTAATCTATCATAACACAGTAACTGAGCACAACATTCCCACACAAAACATTGCACTCACAGAAAAAACTCTTCAAAAGGATCATATTGAGAAAAAGAATGGGGCAAAAAAAAAAAGAAAAGCAGGCAGACTTATCTGTTCGATGAAATTTAGCAGGGCTGAAAACCCCACAACTTGCATCCCTTAATTTACTATACCCTATTAGCTTAACTCTAGTTCTTACTTCAACTCTGTATGAATAAATATACGTTTGTGCCGAATCAAGAAAACTGTGTATATAACAATCCAGAAACATTTGCTGTGCCTTGGTAATCTCTGTTCCATGTTACCTATTAAAGGTTCATGGAATTAAGGGCTGTTATCTTAAGTTTACTGGCTCTTTGGTTTAGCATTTTACCTTATTGTATTATACTTGTATAACATTTCTACTAAGGCACTATGAGGCTATTAGATATGTGATGCCAAGAAATGGAAGTCACTCACCAACATTAAGAAATGCCACATCGTTTGGATTTCCTTTTTGCCTAATTTTAGAACACATTATGTGTTAAATCTATGCTCAATATACAGAACGTATTTCTTCAGTATTTATCTGCCACTGCAGATAAATACACCAGTTTTCATCCCCAGAACAATAAATAGCTCTTAATCCTGTCTTTTGCCTCTGTCTTAGGGAAGCCACACCTTTGCCTGAGCTTTCAAGCTAGTTCAAAAATATTCGAGCACAGTGCAAAAAAAGAAAAAAAAAAAGCAGTCTGTAGCATATAGTCTCACTGATATTCTTTACTTCAGTATTTACTCTATATTTTCCTGTAAGGACATTTGTTCACATACATTCTCTGTCCGTAGCTCTACATGCTCACTTGTAAACTGCACAGCTAAAACCAGTGTTGTGAAAGGTCTGGGAGTGTTCTCTATTTTGATGCATATTATTAGTGCATTCTGTGTAGCCAGGAAACCTTAGGCAATGAATTGTACCCATGCTGGATTCAATGCTGAATTCTGAATTTAAATGATGAAAAAACACTATAGGGTGTAGTTTTGTATCTATGCTTCCTATGTGGGAATCACAAAGAATATTCTATCTAAAAATATCCAGCAGAAATCTGTATTGAAATGAGTGTGATCCTTATTGGTACAAGCATTCCAGCCTTGTACTTGTACGTCCTTGCCTTCATACTTCAGCTCATGGATGTGATCAATTAAGCACACAACATGGCAGAATACTGTCCTAATATAGTTATTCTTTTTTATATAGAGTCCACTAAATACACACATCAAGAATTAGGACCTTCATTAAACTACCTGCTTTGTCATAGACAGTATTGGATCTCTGAGAAAAATCCATTGCAAAGTATTCGATGCAGGCAAATGTAACCCAAGGAGTGAAAGGATGACATTGTAGCTGGTTCATTACTATCGTGACCATTGCTTCAGATGTCTTCATTCACAGACCGACCTTCACCTTAAAAACAAATCAATTTCCTGAGTACATAAAGGAACTTCATTAGTCCACTGTCTGCAGTATTATACAATAACAATCTTTTACATCTTCCCCACAAAAAAAATTTAAATATCACTTACTTATATAACCTGGTTTAAGCTTCCATTCATCCCATAGCTTTTAACCTGACCACTCCCATCTGTGCACAGGACAGTTACACAGCCTGAGGAGTAATTGCTTCTTTCTCACTATATATAATTTTACATATACATATGTATACACAATACATACATACAGAGCATATGGGAGAAAGCTCAGTGGTATGCTGCAAGTTTTAGGTTCATCATCTATGGAACACTGAAGGATAACAGGTAGGGAATAAAAACCTACAGTTTTGGAAGGAAAAATAATTGCACAATGACCCTATTGTGTACGAGACTAGATACCCTTTCTTTTTTTTTTTTAAATCGCTTATTTCTGTTGTACCAACTGAGAATGTGAGTGATATCAATCAGCAAGAAAAAGGGGAAACTTTGAAGGTACTAATGTTTCACTCACCACAGAAGAGGCATAACATATATAGGTAATGAGACACACAGTGGAACCGTTATTTGGCTTGCTGAACACAGTGACACAATCACTCTGCTGGATTCCATAGCTCCCACTTAGCCACTACTCCTCAATGTTCTCAAATCAGAAATCAGCTTGGCAGAAGGTCGAAATCAACACAACAAAACCATCCTAAATGGATGTGAAATAATATGTAACACCTGAGATCCAACACTGAATTTGGACTGAATTTAACCGCTTGGGAGGACTTACAGATGGCAGTGTCATGCAAAGCCAAGCCCAATGATATTTTGCAAGATTGTACCTGTTGCCCAGAGTTTGGTGTTAAACACACATTGCAGTAAATGCATCCATTTTTGTTTGCCTCTTTTGATGCAATAAAGCACTGAAAATTGGAATCTTGGGCAAAAGAAAAAAAAAATTGCAAGCCTTTCATTTACATAAATTGGAAAATGATCTGAATTAAGCAGATATGGTTTTCCTTTATAGTTGCTAACATTCTACATGTCTGAAAACTTTATGCTTGAAGTGGTTTATCATAGACATTTCTGAAGGTCCCTCAAGGCAGACAAGCGCACTTCTAGAGAATTAGACACAGCTTTGTTTGAAAGCGTCCTAAATTTCTTTAATTTCACTGAGAGAAAAACTGTCAGGTAATATGTAACATCAATTTTGCACTGATCATCTGTGATGGAGTCTGTCAGTAATATCCATTCTTAATTCAAAGTAAACTAATTTTATTTTACATGTTCTAAAACAGAATATCCATCTCAATTTTACTGCTTACAGAGATTATAAAATAACTACCAAAGAAAACAGGTAGACTCTGTTTATCCATAGGCAATCACATAGCCTTGCAAAATCATTTTGGTAGGTGTCTCTGTAGACAGCTGTCTCCAATATGAACAAAAATTACAATCTCTAAGGTTAAAGGTTAGAAGATTTCTTCACCTACAAGTCCATCTCCTCTGACGTGGTCCTTCGCTTTTTCTCTCAGAGTGCAAGTGCCACATTTAAAGCCTGTGTTTAATTAATTACCATTGCAATGAAACGGATTTAAAGTTTTTAATCTGTTTACATAGATACTTGAAGGCAGCTCCCAGTGAAAATTCTGCTCTCACACTAGTATGTAATGGAGTAGCTGTACTGACATCAGTGCAGATACTCTAGAAATTCATCATTGTAGCATAGGTCAGATGGTGGTCCCTGGGCTCTGTAAGATGTTGACCTATTCAGAGAAAGGTCAGTTTGCTGTAGAACACAGTTTATAAGTGGAAAAGAACCTAACATATACTGATGCTAAATGCTTTTGATCTGACCAGGAATATTTTGCACACACATGAACTAACAGAAACACAGGTATCTTGAAGTATGGGAAAGCTGATCTTGTGTTGTGTGAGATTTTGCAACCTCAGACACGTATCATTAAAAGAATTTAATTTAGCCTCCTCTTCATGACACTTGAGCAAAAATTTTACCAGTCTTTTAAAGCAGAAAATTCCACTCCATAACATGTGGATAGTTTTACATACTTACCTCATTCAGTGGCTTACAGAGCTTCAGTGAATTTTGCAAGCATGTAAATGGGCTCTTAATATATATATGATTATAAAAAAAACCCCACAACACCCAAGCAGAAAAGAACTGTGATGAGAAACAAGGAAAACTGTAACGCTTATTAACGTGGCTACACAACCCCCTGTCCGCGCAGACCTGTCCAAGGTCCTGAGCTCAGTTGTTCTCCGCTTTTCATCAATTGCGTATGCAAAATTAGTCGCTGAGATTCTTTCTGCTTCGGATAAACCACTGTGAAATTTGGACATTTATTTCACATTTTTATGAAGCTGAAATGAACAAGCTGCCAGCATAACTCACGCTATATTGATTCAATGCCAGTGCTAGTTAATGGGGAAGCCAATTCTCACTAAATGTATGACCTACTGATATCCCAAGGCAGTTTTTGTTTCAAATACCTCCAAACACACTGAATTATTTAGAGTGCAAAAACGTTACAAATGCTTGGTACATCTGCAGTATCTATACCTATGTATATATCAACACCTTTGTAAACACACATATGCACTGAAATGTGGCTGAATGCACCACCACCACCACATTGCTTTAATAAATTTATAAATTGCAGCTAGAAATAACTATGTAAGAATGCAGAAATATTGACATAGTTTAGGTATTTAGCAATGTGCAATCTTTAAGGAAGATACAGATATGTAAGCACATCATAAATTTCTGCTGTGCAAGGTCCATTTGGTTTCACACAATATAGATTTGAACTCAGAAACTTGTCACAGAACATCACTGTTAAAATACACAGTGACCATGTGTCCTTCAGTCTCTCGGAAGACATTACTTGCAGATTCATTGGGCCAAATCATTTCACCTGTAATTTGATTAACTGCAATGGAGTTACACTAGGAACAAATTTGGTCATTGTTAGTTTATTGCCCTAAGGTTGAAATCTACTGACCCTTTTTATGTCATTAACCACTATTCTTGGAGGAGCATACTATGGTATAGAGTATTTGTCTGTGGAAATGTGGTCTACTTTTTTCTGTAAAGTATGAAAACTAAGTCTTCCTTAGATATTCAAATAAAGCTTTAAAAGCATCAGCCATGACATTTTTTAGAAATATTTTCCAACTGCCCCATGCATATTGGCACGTATGTGTTCCAACATTAAAAATGATAAGAGACTTAAGAACAGATATACTGTGAGAAGATATCTTCTTAAATTCTTTATTCAATCAGGTGTGAAACAGTATAATATCTTAAAAGGACACATTTGGTAGCATGAAAGACAAGTGCAGTGAGGCTTGAGCTTGCTAAATTCATTGCATTCTTCAACCTTAGAGCTGCAAATAGATTATTTTTTAACCTATCAAGAGGATGGCAGGTATTCTGCAAGCAACTGGCATTGTGAAGCAATTTAAAGTCTCTATTTGTTAGCTGGTTTAGTGATTGTTAAACTGTATGGGTTAAGTTTCCTATAGGCTTTTTGCTTTTTTTTATTTCACTCAGTAACTTCTAGGCTAAAAGCTTGCATTTCCAAGTCTGACAGACAATGCATCCACTGCTCAAAATGGATCTGAAGGCACAGCTTTAGGAAAGCTGGAAGCTTGACTCTTGAAGCAGAGTTTGCAGGGTAGGTTAAAAAGTGTCTATGGTAAAATACAGACATAACTTTTGCTTTGTGAATTGCAGACCTGCCAAACTACTCTGAAATTTTTTGCTTAGTCTCTGGGAAATTACTGCAGTTATCTAACCAAAAGTCCATCCTAGACTATTATGACAACAAAATATCTTTTGCCTATCTCTTGTGTTTTCCTGATCTCTTGGAACAAGGAGAGCTAGAAGCATTATTCATCCTCACAGGTTTTTATCAATTACATTTATGAAATGGATTCCATTTCTTTTGAAAACTGTATAAACTTGTTTATCATTTCAATCTGGCAACACCTTACTATTAAAAAGTTATTGAAATTTGCTGAAGTCCTAAACTTCACCTGCATTTTTAATTGATGTATATCACTTATCTTCCTTTGAAACTTGCACTTAGTACACAGACAGATGGATGCACTGGAGCATGATATTAATCAAAAAGAAATCCAAAAATATGCCATAGCATACAGGCTTCTTAGGCCATCCACATACTTGAGTGCACATTTCCAATCTGGGCAGAGAGTTAGGAATCCCCTTGGTTTTGCATAGAAAACTACACACATTTTCATGCAGATAGAACACTTTACATGATATTTATCAACAAGGAAGCATCCTTCATCTAGTCTAGTAATGTGGTTTGTTCTGATCCTGCAGCTTCTGATGCCCAAAAGGCTGTTGCCTCCATATGCTCACTTGTAACTGTCCTGACAAAATCTCTGCTGTAGAAAGGGAGCACAATCTCAAGCTTCACACGTGAAGAGGAACAAAGTTGTCACTGCGTCAAGAATGGAAAGACTGGTTCAGAAGGTCTCTATTTGACACTGGCAACCAATCTTTGGCCCTGGTATATATAACGGGAATTCTAAAAATGCAAATAATACAGATACTGGGACACGTTCAGTGGCATGCTATTCTATACATATTTTCCAAAAATATTAGGAAGTCCTTTGCATTGCTTAGAGTGTAATTCTCCTTGTGGTTTCTTTCTTCATTATTTCAGAAAGAAAATACAAAATGTACTGAATGTATATATATGTGCTTTAGGATTCACACATATTTATAACAATTTAATTGCACAGATTTCTATACATTTTTATACACTTACAGTTAATACAAATGCAAGCTACCTGGGCCAATCAATATGGTATAAAACCACAATTATTAACATAGCCTATTTGTGAGCACAGTGCATCTTAAATGCTACTGCCTCCTGCATGGTTCTATGACCCAACTCATGCGTGACTATACTTTCCTTTTAGTGCTCCTTAGTTTGACAGCAGATCCAGCCAATAACTTCTTGGTTGCTAGTAATAAAGGGAATTGTTACTGTGTGTGGTTTTCACCTCACAGAGAAGGTAAATAATTTAATTATGATCCCTCTGACACTTTATGACATGAAAAATTCAAGCAAGCTGTATTATAGCAGGAATATTTTACTACAAAGGAAGTAATGGACAGGTGGGTATGAAACTGTCCTAACAGAGACCAGAAGAATCAAGAGACATGCAGATTAGTGGGAGGGTAAGACTGCTTCTTTCCTTGTTCAATGTCTTCAAGAGCTCAACCCCATGAGAAACAGACAAAAAAGAAATTATATTCCCTGTGAAATCAGGTGTTCCTGATCAGTCAGATTTTTCTGGGTGAGATGCAAAAAGTTCAGTTCTTTGCTTTTCTTAGACCCGTCTTATATGACTGTTCACTATGTCTGCTTTTGGTTTGAACCCATCTTTTCAAAGGATTTCTAAAGCTGTCTTTCTTTTCCCATAGATATTTTAGGAGGCTCTTTTTCTGATGATGAAGAGGGTATGCACACGTAAACAACTGCGTTTGGATGTATCTGTTTAAAAACACCTCGCTTTAGCCTGGAACTGGTTAGCCCACCTCCCTGTGCATACTGGGAGAAGTAGGTTCTGTATTCTGAATGTTTGTGTAAGGAACAGATTATGAAACTGAACTTACTCCAAAGCCTGTTGAAAACCACAGCATCATCTCCATTCCCTCTCTACTGGGCTCTGGAACCAGCTCAGGGAGCAAAATGTCTGCAGTGTGGGCAGGGACTAATAGGAGGGCAGGACAGTGCCAAACATCATCATAAACCAAAACACTTGTGCATCACCCTTACCCCATGGCAAGAGGCCACATCTACATTTTTGTAACCAGATGGTTACCCAGAAGCTTATCATAGAAAGTGAAATCCTTTCTTACTATTGTTCGTCACACAGAGACAGAATAAAGATAATGGGCCTGGTAGTGCCACACTGAAAACTTAACATCAGTATGAGTTCCTTCACACATTGTACTTTAAGGACTGTTTTCAAGTTCTTCTCAGACAAAAGTGTTTTTAAAGTTTTATGATTGAGCATGCTATTTGTGTTTCAGTCTGTTATTATACATGACCAAGGGTTTTTAAATGTGTATTTCTCTGACAGTATGAATTGTGATAGATTTTAGCATTCACATCTTACAGTCTAGCTTCAAGCTTTTCTCAGACTTGATTTGTATCTTGTGTCTTAGTGGATAACAAAAAAAGCTCTTGTATATGAACTATGATTTTTATGCAGATTCTTTTTACACTGAAGCCCATATTCAAAATCAAAATTACGTATAAACAGTATTTGCTGAGCAGTCAAATCAATGTCCAAATAATAACTAAAAAAATTATATTTTCAGAATATAAGACAAATTAATGTAAAGAGCATTACGAATCCTTTGAAGCACAACAAAAGGAGCCATGGTTAAAATTTTAACAAGTTAGAATCATTAGCTAAACAAATTCTGACAGCCTAGCTTTGCACTTCCAGTCACACATGCTCAGAACAAAGGCTTGATATGTGAGGCAACTTTGATAGGTCCCTCTGCATATGACTAATTTTTCCTCAAACAGTCATTTTTTATTTCCTATTTTACTCTGGATCCAGAAATGCCACATTTTATTAATCTGTGTCACTCATATGGATTGTTAAAAGAACAGACTAGCATTGAAGGAAGTGTATCTCATCACTACCATACATATCTGGGATGACAACGAAATGTGCTAAAATTTAGAAGAGTAACAATTATTAAAAGTAGAACAAGCTAGAATAGAATAGACTATAACCTGTTTTTCTCTAGACTACGTTCCAAACTGCACATAGACAGACAAATGGCAAGAATTGTCCAGAAAAGTCCTATTTTGCATTTGCACCCTCAGTAAACAATAAAATGGGGACACAGTCACTGACATTTGCACCAGCTATTGTACAGTGAAGTTGATCTCACTGAAGAACCAAAGACGATAAAACTGGGCATTTACCTTTATCCCTTTTAGATAACCCTCTCTGTGTGAAACAGTACCATCGTGTTGAAAACATTTTCATGTATTCAGTAGAACTGGGCAAAAGCAGAAACAATACATTTGGAATAAACTGACTCTCCCCTTGGATAATACTGACTGAGGTAACCCAAGACTCAAAATACCAACACAGATTTCAACATAACGGCATTGTATCTTAATGAAAGTATAGTATGCACTTGGGACAGAAAGGGAGTTGAGAAAGATGTTAAGGCTTATCTGAGCACAGAAGTCTGTTCTAAAGTTCATACACATACATTGAGATTCTTGTTACATAGACTATCCCTAGGAGGAAATAAAACCAAACAAACTACTGAAGTAATTATCACAGCTCAGTTGTTTACCAAGCTGCTCAAATCAAAACAAAATATTATCATAAAAATAAAATAGCCACACGGCACTGGCAAAACCAATGGGTGGCAGGGGGAGGGTATCCAAGGTAATAGAAGAATACTTAACTGTTTACATTCACTAGATGTAAATATATATATACTTATTTGATACTGCAAAAGACCTTACTGGGTAATGATCTCAGCTAACAACCCACGTTTATACTGCAGCTTTCCTGTTGGTGCTTTGCAGAATTATCTGTTCCTAATTCCCAGCTTGCTTACTCTGTCCAATCTGTGGTCAAGAAAGGTCTACCCTGTTATCCATGGACTACTACAGAACCAGGAAAAACTTGGACCGTCTGTTCTTTTTTCTTCTGTCTAGAGAAACAGATCTAAAAGCCACTGCAAGAATCCAGTGGAGGCTATCCTACCTTTACGACAGGTGACATCAGGCAATGTAGCTTTTGTGCCTAACACACAACCACAACTCTTACTAAGAATTATTCACACCTGCATGTTTAAAATTATAATATATAGACTTGTACAGCTATTGGATAGCAAAGACTTTGCTAAGTATTGCAAAACAGTTAGCATATAACATAAAATGGCATTTGACCCTAACTCTATTATACTTGCTCCCCAAACTACGTGTCTGGGAATCTGCCTAAAGAGGAAACATGACAACAGATGGATACAGAGAGAGATGGAGATCTAAAAAAAAATAAGCAGACAGTGTTTGTTCTGGTATCACTACACCATGATGAAACAACTAGGCTTAAAAGATGAAAACATAATTTCAATAGCATGCGTATTTTGCTGGCCATCATATCAGACACAAAAGAGTAAATGCTATATAGATGTCAGCGTAATATATTAGGATCCAAAAACCTGTTCTCACCTTTCTCTGAAGACAACAGAAAGGAAAAAAATGGAAGACTTTTAAGTCAACCTGATACTTGATATTTTTTTTCTGCCAAAAAAACTAATTGCAGAAATTGAAATGCATTCAAAACAAAGTAATTGTATCCACCTAGGTTTAGTGGGGTGGAGGAAGAGAAAAGAGCCTGAAGTTAAATTGAAGGCTATATAAAACAGGCAAAATCAGAACAATTTCTAGCCTTGGCTGAATATGTGCAGAGCAATTTGGCAATTATTCAGCTACATCTGCATTTGTGTCACACCCTGGAATACCGTAGGTGTTTACCAGGTTCTGATTAGGGATCTATTGTTTCAAACCTCCTTGTAAGCAGTCTTCTGAGGAAAGTTGTGTTTTCCCTTAGAGACAGATGGTTAGACAGACAGGAATTAAAAAAAAGTCTTTCTTACCTTTCTCTGGTTCTCCACATGGCAAGTAAGACTTCCTAGAAAAGAGGAGCAAAGAAAATCATTAGACACTCCTAAATGAATATAGTGATTTCTGTCGCCACAGATTGGATGATAAAAGCAAAGAAGAAAAGTGGTCCCTAAATTTTGAAACACTTTTACTGACAAAATTTGCACAAATCAAACAGTGCAATTAAACTTAAGTGACCCTTACAAATGGTCCATTACCCCCCCAATCTGATATGGGAAGAATGATTTCCCAGACCCAAATTTGGCAAACAGTATAATCCTGAGATTGTGAGTAGAACGTACAAGCCAAGCCTCTCAGAAATGGGATATTATGACAAGTATAAAGGCTATTAAGTCAATCAACATCAAATCCCTTGAAGCCTATGACTTCTAAACTAGAATTAGAAATGAACAATTATTTTAAGTTCAAGCTGTGTTTGGATCTTGCAGACATTTAGTTTTGGCCCACTTAATGTTTATTCCTTTGGCAGGCCTGAAGATGGGAGAATTAGTTTTGAACCAGACTCTATTGCTTGCATAACAATCTTCCATTTATTAAGAAATATAGATCTTAAATTACATTTTCTGCAAAAAGTTAGATTTTAAATTAAAGTTCAGTCTTCCTGCCCTCACCTTGGAGGCTCTACATAACTCTGCTCCTCCCTTCTCATTCGATTTAGTCTCTTCTCTCATCACCCTTCACCTATATCACTCCAACAGCAATTTAACATAATCAGGTGTCCACCTTTCCCAAAGCCACTTCCACATTCTTACCTTCCCCTTCTTCAAAAGAATACATTTCATGAACTAGTTTACTAGTACTATTGTCCCCTCCACATTCTACCTGAAGGCTCGGTATTTTGCATTCACTCTTCAGAGTTACCATACAATGTGTTTGGAATCCTCCATTTCATCTATTGATCTAATTTATTTTAAATTTCATTAAGCTAGGCACGGTTTTCACTCATGCACAGTCAGGTTGCTTTGATCGCAGTAAAATTTCCTCAGGGAAACAATTCCTATTTTCACTTAATATTATATCTTACCTTTAAAAACAATAAGAAGATAGATTGGGGCTTAAGATAAATGACAGAGTTGCTCATATTTTATAAAAGCTAGTTTACTTAATACTAATAGTGAAGAGGTGTTGACAATTCAGGCAACAATTTATAAGAGTAAGAGTGCAATTAAATCACTATGATTTATTCAAAAGCTGTTCTGTGTCTATATTTCTGGACGTTACAGGTAAGAAGTCTGTACCAGAGAAATGGAAAACACAACCTGAATGTGTTAGCATTTCCAGGACTAAAATATTGTTTGAAGATCTACTGTTATCTGGAGAGAACAGTGCACTACTGTGATTGAAAGAGAGTCCCACAGATACTGCTAAATGTATGTCAGCATAGCTTCCCTACCCAGGGCTCAGTGAGTAATCCCAATCTGAAATAACTTCGTCTTCACAGGAGTACTTGAAATATCTCTAGTTGGAGTCTCTTTAAGGAACTCCATAGTATAGATTCTAGACGTTTTAATCAAAACCTGATGTTTACCATTTTACTCCAAAGGTACCACTGCTCCTCCACTGTTTGATGAAAAATCTTTTCAAGTTGTAGCTGACAGTAATTACATTTACACCATTTGCTTTATCCCATTTTCTCACTGTAGGCATCTGTGTGCCATGCAGATTCAAGAGGCAAACAGAAAAAAGCTCTGCAACCTCTTTGACAAAGAGTATTTGTGGCAAACACACTGCGCTAACATGAAGTGTCAGGATATCAGAGACTCCCTGAGGAGTTCAGCAAACATATCTAAAGAAATCCAAATGAGTGATTATGAGTCCTTTTCAAGACTGCTAGACCCTTCTTTAAAATACTGCAGTCTGAATAGAGTCAGTTGCTTATCCCAAAAGACATTCCTGATAAGGTAAAAAAGGGTAATGAGGAATAAAAGATGCTGAAGTTAAAAATAATTCTGTCCAATCTGTGATACTATTTCTATGTGTAATTAGTATTTAAATATATAGCAGCTTGTTAAGCTGCTTAACTATTTCATATATACGTTTAAGAAATATAAATGCTCCTTCATCCCCCAGGCATATGCATAGTAGTGAAATGTAAATCAAACGAGTACCCTGATATTAAGATTTCTCAACCAAAATAAATCTGAATGTTTTTAAATTCATATAATTACATGGAGTTCCTAAACCATCACTAATCTGAATATCTCTAAAAGGTATAGATGACCTATTCAAAAACTGTCTGATTCTGCCTTTTGTTAAGTAGCACCTGAATTGGTTTTGCTTAACTACTATTAATGAGCACAACATGGAGATACACCAAAAACATTTTCATATTTATACCGAGTGCTATCACCTGATACTTTTTTGATGCTTTCTACTCAAACTGAAATTGAGTTACCACTGCACATCAACAGGCTGTGGAACCTGCCTACACACTGAATGACAACTACTCTGTTCCATTGGGCAGTTACTACACAAGAAAGTGAGCAAAATCTACTGATCTTGGCCAGTATCTTGACTTGTCCCTCCACATTCAGCATATCCTGCTTTCTGCAAACACTTTCTTCTCAGAAACCCCTCCTCATTGCCAAAATCTAATAGCTTGCAAGTTTTGGTGGCCCCTTTTTTATCTTTCATTCCCTGTGATGGTTACGTCCCAGCTGAGACTTTTCCCAAGAAGCTTAACATCTTTTAAGACCTTCTTAAAAAAAGTTTGGTGGATTGTTTCCAATTTATCTGAAGAGTGCAGATTTTCAGAAAGGCTAATTTTAGGAAAAGGAGTTAATCCAAATTCACTCCCTAGAGAACTGAGAATGTATATCTACAATGAATGTAACTTCAGAAAGCAAAATGCTATCATTCACTCCACTCTGATGCTGCTGTTGGAATTATTCCTGGAATTTCACCAGCATTCCTGATCCTTCAGCCCTTTGCATCACTGGACAGTGCAAGCCAGTCACAGATATGATGTAACCTTATGAGGACTCATCCCTTTTTCCACATGAGCTGACAAAGCCATTTTCCTCTACTTTTCATTAACTAAAACTGTATTCAAACAACTACAATATAGAAAGTAAGCCTACCCACTTAGCAGGGACTGGAACAGTACAAAAGATTCAGAAAAAGAAAATTATTAAACTCAGGAAAAAATCTCCTTTAAATTTGACCAATTACCAGTTGGTGATAGGAAAAAAAACCTCCCAGTACTTTAACTATTAAAGAATGTGCCAACTAAATATAAACAAAAAAGACCTCATCAGTATATTCAGAGAGGAAAAGAACTGCTACCGTCTCATTTAGCAAGCACAAGGGCACATCCTCAGCTTTTTATAATTACACGTCACTCACTGAGACTGTGCACATCCCATCTTGTTCTTCTGTGACAGCAGTAAACACAGTTTGATGAAAACTGCTAATTTAGAAATTAGGCACCAAAAATAGAACCTTAATCTGCTACTCCAGCAAGTATGACAACATAAGGGATAGATTAATCTGAACTTTCCTACAGCAGACAATCTGGTCTCAACAAGGGGTGTGCGACAGGCAGGTTATGGATGATGATCTTAATGAACCACTACTTCACCATGTAGTTCTAGTAACAGCCTTCACTTTATTCTGTTTCAACTAAGTTAAGTAAAAGTAACAAAAATTTCCATTCAATCTGATGCGTTTAAGTTGAACATTTCTTCTCTTTTAGTGCAAATATTTGCTGTCTGTCCTGTAAATCAGTGATAGATACTTCCATCATTAGCAGTAGAAATGTAGCTTTGTATGGCACTTTGAACAGCCCTATGTAAGCAACAGGAAGAAAAAAAACAACACTGTCCCTTCATTACCAAATATTTAATACTGAAAAAGATCTGTAATTTTGGATTTCTGCATTGTAATAATTTTGACAGGAGTGGGCTCCAACCCATGGACAGGGCCACACAAAGAATTGCCTTTCCACTGTAGCAAAGCCTTATTGCAGTAATCCCACACGATAAATTCACGGAATACTAAGAATGAATAACCCTGAAATGTATGCATTCTCTTACTTAAACACGTCTTTCTTTGGTGAGTTGATGCTGTATTTTAGTGTCAGTGAATGCTTACTTCAGGAAAAAAATAAGCACACATCCTCTTTTGGTAAAACTGAGAGCACCACCTAAAGTAAGCTATCACTAACACATAAACTATATTAATTTTATTGTTAAATTAATATTAAGCTAATTAATGTTGAAGGCACTGGTCAATAAAAGTAAGCATTTCCTTTGCTGTTATTAACAGTGTATATAGTCCATATAAAAAAAAAAAGTGTGTACATAGCTGTGTGTATAAATATGTTGTATACAACATTAAAAATACATAACAGTGAAGCGTATTTCAAAGTGATGACTGTATTTTATTGCTTCCTGGGTTTCTGAGGAAGCATGAAGAAGCAGTCTTCTTCCTCACTTGGGGATGAATAATTCTTCTCTTATTCATCCACAGTTTCATATTGTTTCTCCTCTATAGCATGAAAAACTTGCACAGAAATCATTCTTTGTGATATCTGAGAGTTACAGATTCCTGAGACACACAGAAAATTGATTCACAAGAAGATACATTCACACAACATAAGTGACAATATCTCATTCCTGTATACCTTGAGCCACAAAATATGACTACTGCAGATATCCAAAATGGGGATGGAACCCCACCCACTTTGAACCCTCTAGCACAGCCACACAGGCTTATAAATGTTAGAACAGAGTTAATTGCAACCCAACACTATACATAGTATTTTTCTTCTATCTCTCTGCAAGTTTAGCCTAAATTCAATATGTTTCTACTGTAGGCTATATTTACTGAAATAAAGCTACATTCAACTATGGGCAACCTGTCTTTGAACATATGCTGTAGGCAGCAATCTAGCAGAGAAATGGGCAGCAAGCTGTGAGACTAAACTTTTATCATCGTCTCTATAAATCAAGATGAAAGCTATAGACTTCCTCCTGTGGACCTCATACAGCCTTGAGAAAAAAGTTGAAATATTTAGATTGAAAGAACAAAATAATATAAAGAGAAAAAGAACTCAAAATTAAAATCAGTTGAAGCATTTGTCCAGTACTAAGTGCAGGTCCAGTTCCCAAGAACATATATTCTTATTTATGTTTTAAAGATATACTTGGTATCAATGACTAATTAGTAAGATTAATGATGGCTGTCCCATCCAGAAGTGTTCTTTCTTCGGTTCCAGTCATGTCGCTAGCACAGACTACAACTAAGAATGAATTCCCACTAAACCAACTGTACAGCAAGTTATAACAGCACAGCTTTAGTGCAGCAAGTGAGAGAACACCTGGTAATTCTCATCTGTCAGCTAATTAAGTGATTTACAGTATGCCATATAGGCAGGTAAGATCACCTGATGTTCCTGAAATATGAAAACCATATAGATTCCATTAAGTTTCCAACATATATAAAATTATTCTAGCGAATGGGTTTTACAGTGATGTTTTTATAATAGTAATGAATTACAAAAACACTGCCCTTTGTGCTTTCTTTGGAGGATCTCAAAATTCTTCAATATATAGTTAAAAGAGACTGCAATTCTATTGCGGTCATGCTTGTATTTATAGTGGAAATATTAAGGTACAAAGATGCTTACCAACTCACCAAAAGTCAGAATTAATCTGAACTAGAAGCCACACCTAGTGATCTGTATCTGTATGAAACACTTCACCCCTTGCTTTCCGTAGAGAAAGAAAAACTGAATTAACAGCTACTACCCTTCAGCTGTCACCTGCCTTTGTGCCATAGGTTGTCACCCCTGCAACACAGTCAACAGAAAACAACATTGCCTTTGTCTTAGCTCAGTTTACAATCAGACAGATTAGCTTAACTCCCCAATAAAGAGGAACTGGAGTAATGGGGGTTTGCCCTGTTCTACTGACCCTCTCATACGGATAGAAACCTCTTGCAGAAATATAATGAGAGATAGCCAGGGGCTGTTAACAGCTTAAAGACCTGTTTCCTTAGCGAATGCAAATTAAACTGTACTGTAGGCTGCAGAATATCAAGAATACACTCCCTTCTTTTATATTTACACTCTTGTGATACAAAAATACAGAAAATCATCACAGTCACACAAGAATTTAGTGTACTTTTCTGCACTCATTCTTTTCCACTTTTCCTCCCTCATTCTGGAAACCACTCGGTTTTGCATCTACATTAAAGGATAGCCACCACTTTTACACATTATTATATTTATCAGGAATACTGTACTCCATAGCTAAATGTGGTGATTGGTCTGACACAGGAGAAAGAATGTGGCACAAATAAGGTTGTGCAATTATCTTTTAGGAACTGCTCTCTAAGATTGCTCTTGCATTGCTTCTCTCCAGTCTGTTTGGCTGGATTCGAGCTCTACACATAGGCACTGACAGCTCACTTCTGCCTTCCTGCACTGGATTCATACTTAGTCACTTGCTTGCTTTGGAGGGGTAAGAGGAATTTGCCTATAAAAGTTGGGTTGACTAAAACTGAGCAAACTTTTCTGCCTTACTCACAGCATCAAAGATAGGGCTAAAAAATGTGGATTTATTTGTCATGGGCTTGTCACAACTGGAGTATGGTCAGTACAATCAACTACCACTACTTCAATAGCAAAATTTCCGTCCAAGTCAAACAAGTAGGAGGCAGAGATGCAAAGATTTTGACAGACCTGGGTCTCTTGCTTTATTCCCCTTAGCATTCTCTATTCACATCAATGCCCATGTGTCTACAAAATGGACTGTGTCTAGATGCATTCAACAATTTGCATAAGTTTTTGGCCTGCTGTTTAAGCTATACCTTCCTACGTTGGCGTCACTTTTTTGTTATCAGAGTGCTAAAAGAAATAACCTTACACCATGCACTAGCATCAAATGTAGAAGCTGCATGTAAAGATATGGTCTAACCTTTAAAAAAAAAATTAAAAAATCATACTTAGGACAGAGATATCCTCTGAGATGTACAGAGCAAAGCTCACCTCTAATACACTGTTCTTACCCTGCATGCAAAAGTCCCGTTGATCTCACTGGTTGATCCACTCACAGTGAGACCTGCTTATTAGAGTTGAGCTTCAATGTGCAGATCTAAGAGGGAAATTTTGTACTTCAGACAGAACTAAGATCAAGACATAAATTTAGGCAAAAAGGAAACTGTTTCAGGACAACTGAACAGAACAACTGCTGTACTTGCACAAGCAAAGTGGGTAGAAAGATAGCCAATGTGAATGCCTTGAAATGACCTTTACATCGCTGCATAGGCAAAACTGTGTAGAAGTGTTATTCAAGGGAAAAATGTATTCCTTTTGTACAAAATGCATATACCAAATTATGAAGTTCATTACAACAAGCAGTAGAAAGAGAAATTACTACAATAGTTTTGCCCTTGTTTTTTTATCTGCTAGTTGTCATGTCCTCGTCTACTGTCTCTCTAGTATTCTAACACATTCCAGCCTCTTGTTTAATCCTCTGTCATGGAAATAATGGACCACAAAAATTCAACAGTAACCTTCATACTTATCACATTGTCTTATAATGGCAACAAATAAAAAAAAGAGCTGTAGTATCTTTCTGACTTACATTCCTGTTAACATGGCTCTGATAGAACATACATTTCATAGACCTCCTATATATTTGTTTGTTCTTTGAGCTTTCCTATTCAAAGCTATTTATCATAATCATTTCAGACTAATAGAAATATGCTGAAGACCTCAGTATGAAATATCTTAATATTAATCTTTCTGCCTTTTCGGAGCATAGTGCAAGATTTTTTATCTCCTGATTTGACATGGGAAATGACCGGTACATGCCAAAAATGTTCCTATTATATAAAAAGGCAAATTATCCTTATTTCATTTCAAGACAAGATATTTTTCAAATCAAAATTAATATGCCTGCATATTATATCTTCTCTTACACAAATCTATGCAAGATGCTATTTAGGATGTGCCTTTTTTCTTAACCAGGAATTCTTCTGACATCGGATAAAAGAGATTTATTTTCATATTCCCATTTTATCATCTAAATTTGCCTAGTGGGAAAGCATAAAGGAGATAGGTGACCCCCTGTTTGGGGGTTTGGATCAGTGACTACTAATTCCCTGAGGCAAAGCCTACTGAAGAAGGAAAATTCTTGTTTCTGTTTTTGTTAGACTTAAATATTTGACACCACGTTTAGAACTACAGAAGGTCAACTTACCTATCAAAAATTTTAGAAGAAAGCAATAATTTCCAAAACACACTCTATATATTTGGGTTTTAATTTAAAAATCTCTGTATTAAAATAAAATATATAGATGTCTTGCTAATTCTAATGTGTCAGTGCACAGTATGTTGCGAGACCAAGAATGCAGAGATTCCAAGTGATGGGCATTTGTGAGAACAAGGATATCTAAAACCAGAATATTTAACGCTAAAAAAAGCATTAGCAGACACAGAACTTCGAACTTACATCTTCAAATAGTCAGACTCTAAATATTGGAAATTCAGTGACAGGATGCTCTATTCGATGGCCCTGTGTTACCCCACACCGTGATGTTTCTGTTTCTGTTACATGGTGACTGTGACCATTGTAACAATTTAACAGGTTTTGAGATCAAATGCCAGTGCCTGGGTGTGTTCCAAAACACTCTCCGATTTATTACTACAGATACAGCCTCTACCTTACCTTATCTGAGAAGGACTTTTGAGAAAACTTCATCAGAAATCAAAGGACATCAAGAATATGTGCAGGAGTGAGGTCACAAAGCTCTGGAGGAGGTTCTGCTGTTTTTCCTTTCATCACCGTAAAACTAATATCCTTGGCAAGTACAGCTCTAGACTGTCTTTGCCAGCTGACATTTAAAAAAAAAAAAAAAATAGACCTTAGCTCCTATTGATGTTTCCCAGCTGTCATGCAGCTGGAAAAATCCTGCCTTCTCAAAATAAATTCAGTAAAGCACTCTTTTTGGTGGCCTTGATAAAATGCCCGTGCTGGCTCTGCTTCTGTTTAGGCCACTGCCACTGGGAGATGGAAATGCAGGACTCTCTGACAGCCTTGTAGTTACAGAATGGCTCCACATCTATTATTTCAGTGGACAACAGAATCTAAGGAGAGGACCAAATTGTGGCCATGGACCGAATGGATGACACTGTTTCAGGGTGTGTGTGAGAGTGTTATTGGAGCAAGCATGAGAATAGTGAAGATACATAGTGAAGTCTGAAGTTGTTTATTTACCTTGAATCATCCAGGCTGAAGCAGTCCAAATCCTACAACAGATTTGAGAATCTCTGTTTTTTAAAGCAAATCTCAGTAAATCTCTGATATACCACCATACATACAAACAGCAAATCACTGTTATAGCTACATAGTAAAATGTAAATAGTAAATGACATAGTAAAATGTCATCATGAATCATTTTTGTGAAGACAAGTATTTTTAGCCTGTAGTTTTGGAAATTATAAACTTCAGCCCTTTGTGTTCTAAGGAATAGAAATAAAACCAAATTTAACTGCAGATAAAGCAAACATAACATCTGCTGTTAGATCTCCAATTTCTTGAGAGAAAGATGATGCCTACATTAGAGACAAAGAAACATTGACTATGCAGTCTTGTAACTGCTACAAATGCACAAGAATTACATAGCACAATTACAGCAGCAGGAGAAAAAAACCCTGTTATTTGATTTAATAAATAATGTATTATTTATTAAAATAAGTATCTTTATTATTTTACTAAATAACATATTATTTATTATTTTCTTTCTTTCAAATTGTTTTCTTCCTAGACTTAGAGTTTTACATTTCTCTAGCACTTTTGAAATGGATGATTTATGAAACAAGGAGTCCCAGATGGAGGAAAAGAAAGTAAAACAACAGAAAACAGTTTCGGACAGAACAAGAGATACAAAACCTGAAAACAATAACGTTATTCATCTGAACCAAGTTCTCATATCCACCATTCTGGTTGATGAATCTGGATACTGGATTGAACTCCTGGACTCCACATTTGTCTGCTTTGGCTCCTACCCGTTTATGTAATTATTTTGCTTGTGATTATATTAAAAGTGAAAGTTTGAATATTTTCCAGCTTGGATGAGAAACATTCTTAAAGTTACATAGTGCATTTAACAAATCATATTACTTTGTTGGAATTATGTTACTCTGGTGGATATTGATTAAAGCATGGGCCACACTGAAGTAGTTTCATCAACACCATAAAACATCTTTTTTTCTTTACCCTTTATCTCCATCATGTGCAGTTATGCACACCTGCACCACCCACTGATAAGATATTCTCTCTACTTTAGTCTTGACTCTCTCACCCCACCTGAAATGCATATTATCACATATGCATTCTTTCACAAGAATTTCTACTATAAAAGACAGGGTTTTGGTTGCTACTGTAATTCTGAATAATTATAGTAATTATTGTATATTATGATACAGTAAGCTATTAGATACCATGTTGTTCTTGGTCTGACTTTTTATTCTGGCTTCTATCCCAGCTTTTTTTGAATTGCAATCCATGTGGAAGATGAAGGGTATGGCTTATTCATGCCATAACAACTTCACCAGAGATCTGCATCACCTGGGCCTGTGAGGAAGATGGTGTGGTGGAAGTAGGTATTAAAACCTGCTTCCAACAACTCTTCCTACTCGCCACTGCCACTGCACTCTCTTTTCTCATGGACTCAGTTGCTGGCAGTCTGCATGTTAGCATTGTCCTGCTGGGAAGATGTCAACCATGCTTTCCAGTACCTCTGGTGTGATCTGTCCTCTCCTGAGACAACCCAGAAACTGAGTTTACTTCTCTTGCTGTTTTAACGACATTTGAAACTTTACTTTGGCAGCCATTAAATACAGTAAGCAGCAGTAAGTATATTTATAAAATATGCTCCTGGTATACACAAAAGCACCAAGACAAAGGCAACCTCTCCTTCTGAACAAGTGACAAATCTCTTTAAAAATTAACCTCTTCTCTCCACACAAATCACGCAGAAAACCCAGATCAACAAGAAATACTTTAAAAACAAATGTAGAGCCAACATGAATAATCCAGTATGCACTGCAAAAATGAACACAGGATAGCAAGTAACAATAGTCCTTTCAATTACCACAAAGAGGAAAAGCTTTTTTTTTTTTTAATAATAGAAAAATACATAGGTTAACAACATTCCATAGGGATGTTAAGGAAAGACTAGTAAGGTGTCTCCTATTAGCAATATGATTAAAGAAGTATAGGTATAAAATCTCTTGAGGAGTAGATACATGACAAGGAGGCTACTAGAAAATAGGAGACAATAGCATGACAACTAATATCCATAGTATATGTGACAGTTTAAAGACAGTGGGCACTGTTGCTTTTCACAGCCAACTTCTTGCAGCACAGAATTCAGCACAGAATATATTATGCTGCTGAAAAGCAGACATGTGCCTGCACTGTGAGTATACCCGGGGTTAATTCTTCTTTAAGACTGTTGCTGAAGAATAAGGATCAAAGTAATGAACACAACTATCATCCACCCTAGTGGGTAACATACCAGCTTGTAGTCTTCTGCCCTGTATTTCAGGGGAATAAAGCAATACACTTAAGCATGCATGCAATTTCATTCACTCTGAGTAGACTGCTAAAACGTGCAAAAGATCTTTCCAACACAAACACATTCTTCCCCACAAACTACCAAATCACAGGCTGTGGAGAATAGTTTCGGCTGTATTCTATATTGCTCTTCTTTTCATGCACAAATAGCTTCCCATGAAAACACACTGCAGCTACTGTATCTTGTCTCAGAAAAAAAGCCAACTTATCTACAGGCGCACCTATGTGGGTTATTTTATTATATTCATATTTATGCATTTTAAAACTACATGCAGTGCATAGGTCAGGCTCAGTAATGTCTTGGCTGCAGAGTAACAACAGCAGGACCCTCACTGGGACTCTAATTGCTAGCAGAACTCCTCAGCTCTCTTTCATATCTGTAATGTGTATATATTTTCTTGGTTAAATGCTGTCTTGCCTTTTGATCCTGTTCCTGCTGATGTTGCTGAGTGATAATGATCTACCCGTCTGGCCTATTGATATATATATGTAAAAATTAATAGTACAGTTAAAGCCAGTTGGGAACTCTTACTTATTATGACCTGAATTAATAGAACAATTGAAATTTCAATGTGACTAAAAGGCAAGAAATGTAAAGCCAGTTTTAAAAACTACCTAGAATTAATTTTTGAAGCCTCAAAATCTATTGAAACAAGCAGACTGGTAAGATTTAAAATAACACCAGGCATACAGTTCACCTCCGATAAGAGCTTTTCCAATTATACCCATTATGGTACTAGTACAAATTTTTTATGTCATGACATGACTGTCTCTCCCCTTGTGTAAGGCAAATACTTGTATTTTGCTGAATTGGTCTTAGACCGCTAATAAAACCAACACAGAAAAAGTACTGCACGGGCCATTATTTTTCTGCAATTAATTCTCCCTATTCCCTCCTACTCAGACCTTCACTAAATGCTGGAAGTTAAATAAAACACTGGATTTGAGCCACTGTAGAAGACACAGCCCCTGAGACACACAAGTTAGACATAAGGATAAGAAAAGATGAGTCAGGAAAAAGTGGCAGAAAGGTCACTTTCATATTTGATTATGTATTTTATTATATTCTGTATGCAACTAGTAAGTTTTACCATCAAGATTCAATTCTGCCACTCCCAGCCCTGCCCTCGCACCAGCCCCCCAAGATAAATGCAGGCTTAGGAAGGACTGAGATTATATTAGAGGACATACTAGATCATCGCATGACTTTTTATCTGCAAATCAATTACATTAAACTCAATAAATATAATTACAGCAAAGCCTACAAATATCTAACTCTTCACAGCGCAGTATTATTTTGCAATCAAAAAAGTCCTGATTAAATCAGGTTTGTACAGGTATAGTCTATACTGACAAAATTGTAGAAATTGTCCAAGCATAAAATCCTTGGGAAAAATTAATGCAAACCTGGAGAATTTAATGTTGGCAAAAGGAAGGAGGTCCTAATATAAGAAGAATTTTAGAAACCCCAAAGTGGGCAAGTAACAGATAACAATCTGGTTACTTCAGTTTCACACTTAGAAACTACTGGAAACTGGAAAGACTATGATTCTATTCCAAGACGCCTTGATTTAAACACAAATCAATGAAAACAGAGACATTATTTAAAATGCATATAATCATATCACTTTATTAAGTGAAATATTCCATTGGTTTAAAATTTGATGGTATTATCTACCAAGATTGATATTATTACAACAGATTATCCTTTCCAGTGAGACTGCAGACAGAAAAGTGATGCTGTAGAAGTATAATATCACATTTAATCAAAGTTCTTAGAAATAATAGTTCCATTATATTAGCATTTGAAGAGCTTTTCAATGAGCCAACAGGCAGTGTGTCTTCACCTTTTATTTCTAATCAGCTAATAAATCTACAAGTTGCCAAAACCATGCCGAAATGTTGGCGTGCATTCTCATTCATCATAATTTGACTTCAGTAATGTGCAGTCCACTTTATGACTTCTGCACACAATGTCTAGAGGAAATAAAAAGCACATTTTTACAATTACCTTTCTGTAGCTGGTCCATCAAGCTGCCACCCTAGTATTATGTTTATTGACTGAACATTGTAGTTTAGAGCCTCTTATAGAATAAATCACAATGGGTGAATAAGAAATGAAAGCACAGTGGCATGTTGGGATTTCCTAGGGGCAGAAATGGCAGGGGGGAAAGGCATAGCTCCTAAAGTCTAGAACAAAAAAATATAGGAAGAGTGCAAACAGTTTAAATCTAAAAAAAAAAAAAAAACACCAAAAAAAAAGAAAAGTTGTTACTGGGCAAAGTAAAGAAAAGGTCAGTTTTAAGACTAATTGTTTGCGAGTACTTTAGAGACAAATAGAGAAGTGAAGAAATGGAGAATGGGGAATAATAAACTGATGCACCAGGAAAAAAATAAATGTTCTTAGGAACCTAGGAAAAGTTTATCAGGTCAAACCAAAGATTCCTCCAGCCTGATTCCTCTGTTTTTGACAGCAAGCACTATCTAGAGGAATGTAACAGAAAGACAAGCATATAACGATACCTCCTCAGAATGCTCTCCCCTCCCCTAACGATCTATAGCTCTAGGACTCTACAAGCCTGAGAGATTCATCTGTATTTCAAAACCTTTCATCACAAGCGGTGTTCCCCAGGGCTCAGTGTTGGGGCCAGTTCTGTTTAATATCTTCATCAATGATCTGGACGAGGGGATGGAGTGCACCCTCAGTAAGTTTGCAGACAAGACCAAGTTGAGTGGGACTGTTGATCTGCTTGAGGGTAGGAAGGCTCCGCAGGGGGATCCGGACAGGCTGGAGCGATGGGCCAAGGCCAATTGTATGAGATTCAAATACTCTAAATTCCCACAACAAACTGTTGAACATTTACTCTGGCAAGAGTTAAGCAGGGGCTTAATTACAAAGCTTTGAATATGAGGTTTTGTTTGTTTGGTTTTTTGGGTTTGGGGTTCTTTTTGTTGTTGGGGTTCTTTTTGTGGGGTTTTTTTTGGTTTGTTTTGGTTCCTCCCCCCACCTACTGGTTTAATTTAGCTCTGTACTGGAAAAGACAGAAAATAAACATTCCAGCTTCACCTTCTACATGCCACTCACAATTGAACAGTTCTCTACTACATCCCCATAAAGTCATCTCTTTTCGAGACTGAAAAGTCCTATTCGATTTCATGTTCCACATAAAGAATCTGTCCCATATTTGATTATCCCTGGTGCGCTTCTTGGGAAAACTGAAATGCTTTTGACACACACACTCACAGACACACACAAGTTACTGCATAAAATCCTTGGGATAGTACTATATCTGTCAACTGAATATATCTTAAATTTAGACCTAAGCTATTTTAAGCCAAATGACTTGGATGTGGATAGCAGTGTAGTCACAACAGCCTAGATAGAACAAATGGAAATGCAGGCAGAGTAGCCTAGCCTGACTTCCCTCAAGTTTTTCAGAACACAATGCAGGCTCTCTAGTCCACCCTGAATGCCAAGCCGCTGCTATTACAAACTGTGTAGTAGATAAATCCTACCAGCTAAGCACAGAAAAAATGACATATCAGAATTGTTAAGCTCCACAGCTGCGAGAACGGCGCTTTAAAAATGAAGTACATAAACTATACTAGAGAGGTGCTTGATAATGATCCCACAGTTACAGTCCAAAGGCTGCCTGCTCAACAGAACCTTTCAGGGACTTGCATAATGCTTTCTCTAGCTTTAGGGTCCTAGTTAGGCACAGGATTATAGCTGCTCAGGCCAAGACAATTCTGGCTATGCAGACAAAGCAGAATGGCAGGCACTCAAAAAAACTTTATGTTAAAAATTAAGGCTGTTGGCAATAGACAACTTTTAAAGTAAAAACTAACCTTCAAATTGCAATTTCAGATTTAAGCATCTGAACCCTGCTTGTGTCTTGTGAAAAGCCATATGCACTGGTTTCTAATCATTGTTCAGCACTGCTCTATTGGTCTGACCTGATGGTTCAAGTAATGTGAAGATTAATCTGTTTGGAAGGATGATTGGTATCAGTCTTTTAAACAGACCCATCATCTGCATAGGAATTGAAATAAAAACAAATAAAAGCCTGATGGTGAGCTGCCTATTCAGCTACCTATACTTATTTTTCCTGAAAGGTCAGATAATGGAAAAGTGCAATTTACTTTGCTTGGAAAAAGACATAAGAAAGCAAAATCTGTAACACAGACTTCCTAATAGCATAGTCAAGACACGTAGTTACACTTTGCTTACCTCATCTGCATTGTTTTCATTTACTTAATTTCAATTAGATTGCAAATTATACAGGGATTAAGGTGTTTCTACTGTGTGACCTATTCAATTTTGCAGTCAATTGATTTCTACCTATGTAGTAAGTGTTTGGACATTAGCGCCCTTAGCAGTTAGATTTACACTTGAAGTCAGCTCTCGAACATGGCAAAATGCTCACAGCTTGAGTTCCTCATGAACATGACAAAGTAAATAGTAAGTCGCAGGAAAGGAACTGGATGAAGATCACATGTAACAGGATTTAAGTCACCAATGGCATTAGACAAAAGCAAACACTATAGTAGGACGTGCTAACAGAAGCAGTTTGTAAAACACTTGCAGTCATCCTTCCACGCCACCAAGGTCTTCAGCTGAAGATGTGTCTTCAGTTTCAGAACTTTTCTTCACGAAATACTGATGGGAAAACGCTAATGAGGCAGAGTTTCAAAGAGAACAATGCAAATTGTTAGCTACCCAAACAAAGAAGGGGAGGAGAAAGGGAGAAGGCTGAATCAGAGTTGTTCAAGCTAGAGAAGGAAATGCTAGGGGGAGGGGAGATAGGATGGACATAACAACAGTCTTCAAAATACAGTATGCTGCTGCGTACAAGAACAGTGTTTATTTATGTCTCTGGTTGATACGACAGCAACAGGATTAAGTTGCAGCAAGGAAGATTTGGGTTAGACATGAAGAAAAACGTTCAAACTACTGAAGTACTGAAGAACTTAACTGAAATAGTTTAGTCTGTCAGCAGAGATCTTTAGAAGTCAGACATGCAACTGTCAGAAATGACAGAGAGTTCATCTTGATTTTCACAAGGGACAGAAATGATGACCTTTTGAAGTTCTTTCTAATCATATGAGAACCTACACAATATTAATCGTCTCTGCCATACTAATAAATTCCTGAAAACACTTAGGGCAATTTCTTTCTTAGGCAAAGGGATTTTAAGAAAGGAATCTGGAAAGATTCTAACATTTTAAAAACTAGTTTTAGTGAAAACAGACTCCCTGCTGGCAAGCTGGCCACCTTAATGTATTAACTGCACAGATGTCATAAGTTAACAGGGTGACACTGAGACAGATGCAATCATTAAGTGCTCACCTTCTCTTTGCATGTTATCACATTGGCAGGCCAAGTTCCTTCTGACTCTTCACTACATCAAAGATTAAAAGCTGATAATGGCATTAGGAGAACTAATAGGGCAGTTAAAGAGGGATTCTGGATATCCTGATGAAAGTTTTAGAGCTTTCAGTGGAACACCGCTGTCTAGTAAGTAACATGTGTTTACAGATGTGTGAAGGGAGAAGGTGTTTCAAGATCTGCTGTGAGGCTTAGTGCTATGCTGAAGGAGTATACCTAAAGGAAGTACAGCTATACCATTACTGAAGAGCGATTACACCTGAGTCTCACAGAGAAAGCAAGATCGGCTTTTACTTCAACTGCTTGCATGTTTTTCATAAGAATAGCTGTGCTTGACTTCTAACATTCAAAGGGAAAGGAAACCTGACAGTCCATCCCCTCCTGTGCTTCTGCAATCGTAGCTTTCAATGTATTTCCTCCAGGAATTTTGGTAACAGCAACTGTATTCCTTGTGTCCTCCCCTCAGAGCAGAGTGACCACACAGAATGAGCATTTAGCACGTGATGCACTATCTACAGTAAGTCCAGTACATAGAAGCACAGGGGAATACTACTGACACTAACTCAACAATTTAAAATGCAATATAGCTAGAACTTGCCAGATCTTTCCCAAAAGTGTATTACAAAGTTAAATTTTTCTTTTGTCCAAGTAGAAATTTTTCTGTTTTGTATGGAGTTCAAACCTTCTTTTACCCAGTCCAACTGTCCAACTCAGAACTATTGTGTTACCCTTTGCTAAAAGCCTATCAGGAAGGCACTTGCTGGCAACTATGAGAGCCATTTTTTAAGTTAACATTTTTGCTTGCTGATCATGTTTTATGTTAACTCAATTTGCATTGCTCTTGTTTAGCCTTGCTGTTTAGGGGGTTGTTCTAACCTGCTTTGTGGATTGAGTGGATGTGTTTGCCACAAATTATTCCAAGAAAAATTGCTCCAGATTAGTATTCTGGGCCACAGCTTTAGCTGTATTTATTTTTTTTCTTACTGTATTTGCAAAGCATAGAAATAGCAATCCTCCACCATTTCCATCACGTTTATTTTCTCATCACTTGTGTTTGCTCTGTTTTAGTTTTTTTCTTTAGAAGCTTGTTTTATTTTTAAGAGCCAGAGCAGAGTTTCTTAAGAGAAAAGCAATCAAACACGGGCACAGATGTTGCTCTGTAGATTAACAGATAATGAATAGTATGTTTGTATGAAAAACATATATATTCATGTGCCTCATCCTAAAAAAACCTGATGTCAATAAGAATACATTCAGCTTGTAGATGGGAATCGGTACTTAACAGGAAAGGGATCTGAAAGAGAACAGTATTTGTTAAGTGCCTTAAAAGTGATCTAAAGGAATTATGAGAAATTTACTCATGAAATACCAGAATGCAGTAATACTATTGTTAAGTGAGTATTTATGAAAAACAAAAAGGAGAACGGTTTAACACAAAGGTCTTTGCAAAGAGCATTGAAATAAAAAGCATAATTAAATCAAGTAGCTACCATGTAACAAGCAGCAGAGAAGAAAGAAAGGAAGGCAGTGAAGAACCTAAACCAAAAATATTCAAAAATAGTCGATACTCTCTTCTCCCTCAAGCCTTGTTCTACGATGTATATCCCCACCATCCTTCCAACTAGAAAATCACTCTTTGGATGCAGACCAGGAAGTGCAATGAGTCAAACAGAAATGGTCAGGAAGGAGAAAAAACACTGAAAAATACAGTGGTTTTGCATAAAGCATATACATAGTCAGCAATGTGGTCTCCCATTACATTGATTTCTAAACCAAAAGGTAAATATAAATAAATAAAAATCAAAAATAGTTTCTCTTACTCAAAGACAAGTTATAAATAAAAAGAATAAATATACTATTACTACTATTCTGACTTTGAGTAACCAGAAATAATAAAGGAACTTAAATGATTTTTTTTCCCCATTATAAATAGAACATGAAACATAGCAATGGATCCACAAAACAATAGATCTACTGGGCCTCTGCCCAGTAGTGCCAGCAATACTTATTACTGGACAGTGATCCAGGCTGTTTGGGTTGTGAGGCACGTTATCCAGGCTGGATTCCCAAGCACTTCCCACATCTATGTTGCCTCTCCACACAACACATCCCTTTGCAGCTATACGGGAGAAGAGGCACAGGGGTCGTATGCCAAGACAAAACACACTTTCAGGGGTTTATCCTTTATAAGGCTACACTTTCTAATTCTAAAGCCCTGGGGTGGAAGCAAGTGCTTCAACCTACTAAAGCCACGTGAAGATTCTCACAGTCATTGAAAGGCAAGCACCTTGCTTAAATACTTTGCTCACCAGCAATCAGAAAATTCCATGCAAGACTGGGCTCTTAGAAACTAACTGTGGTTTTGTGCCTTCTAATGCGCACTGGCTTTGTGCATTGAATAGACACTGTTCTTGTAGGAAGACTGATTGCCTCTCCAATGCAACTGGAGTCTTACCTGCAGCATTAGAACACATGCTCAAGTCACCTCCAATCCTGTAAACTTAGATACGAGTAGCTAAGAACAGAACAGTGAAAGACTTCAGCAGAAGTAAACAAGTTCCTGGCAGTGGTTCATGCAGCTTGTATCAATATGCAGGTGTGTCACAGCACCTATGCATAGCTCATCTGTTTGGAAATCAGAACTATGACGGGAACATGGACAGGCATATTAAATCTAGCTTTCATCTAGTGAACGCATATACCAGCAACAGTGTGACTGGAGACACAGGCTTCAGCTAGAGCAGCTGTCTTGAAACCTATGTGGTTCTGGACTTCACCTGTATTAGTGGCTCAGACCACCTATATCAAAGCCAACACACATACGCCTGTATCTGCTGTGATCATACTCACAGTGCAATGGAGACATTATTGTTTCACCCGCTGTTTGAAGACCATTTTTCAGAGTACACAGAACAGACAGACTGTTGCTAGCACACTCCTATTTCTTTGTTATCTAACGTTTCAATAAAAATTAGTTTACCTGTTAGACACAAGTTTTCTACAACTTAATAAAAACAGGGCAGCTTGCAAGGAAGGCAGGGTAATTCCTTACCATATGGCCCCACAACTGGAAGAAACACACCCCGATGAAAGCAAACAGTTAAATGGTTCACGGAGAATTCTAAGCACTTCAAAAGACATGAACACTGGCGTCTGCATCACAAATTCACTGTATGCCATTCAGTCCTAAGCTAATCATAGCAAGATAGTCCCAGAACGTAGTCAATGAGTATCTTTTGGTTCAAATGACACACAAATTTTACACAACATGAATTCTAAGAATTTCACACAATTTCCATTTATCAGCTTTGTTCATGCTGTTATATATGTGTGTTTTTACTATTAATACTATCCTGCTTGTCATTATGTGTGGTTTTGTTTGCAACATGTTTTCTTATAAGCCAAGTAAAAAAAAACACAATAAAAAATTACCTCTTTTCACATTCTACTCTCATTTCATAATTTATATTAATGAAACTGTACAAATATAACTCATCTCACACAGCACCAAGACTACTGGTAGCCTCCCATTAGGAAAAAAAAAAAATCAAAATCAGAGGAATGTTTCAAAGAATAAAGAACAGTGTGGTTAATTAAAAAAATGCATTAATTATATACAAAACAGATAACAAATAAGATGCTCAGAGCTGAAGATACATATCTAATCTAAAATAACATGTCTAATGCATGAAAAAAATCAACACATCATCCTATTTTGCACATATGAACATTTCATAAATAAAGCTGGTTTGATAAATATTAATATTCAATTTCCTTTCAAAAACCCACAAAATAGCAATTTTGTGTAAAGTGCATTTACTCCATAAGACGACAATATTCCCTCATACAGAGAAATCTGAAAATTATATTGTGTAATGCTTCTTTAAATGAAAAGATAGATTTAAAGTACAGTAACTACTGGCTTATTTCTGATTTTTATACAGAAAGCATTAATAAATCTTCTAAAAACTTAAGACATGTAAGTATGATTTCAAGTTAAAAACCAAAGAAATAGTTTTAATAATTCCTATGCTTTGGGTAAGAAAAGGACTTTTCTTTCCATGTAGTAGCTCTATCACTTTTACCTGGAAAATCCCATGTTAAAAAGATAATTTTCTATCTGTGGATCCTGCCTCTCATTTTTTTGAAAAACCAGCTAAAAGGAATGCAGAATGATAGGTTTTAAGTGAAGCCACAGCAATTTGACTTGCATCACTGGATCTTTTTTTTTTTTCACATGACTCTAGTCTTCACACACTGCTGTTGAAAGGAAGCAGCAAAAAGCTGCTAATACTATTTTTCAAAGTAAAGATCTGTGTAAATGCCAATTGTTGACCCTTAGGGTCTCCTACCCACCAACACACGTTTTTTCTCACAGCCATTATTTGATTTGTTGATGTCGACTTGAGCCTGTCTGACAAGCCTACAAGTCAGCTTGCAGTTTTAAGCCATGTAAAGCTATCGTGTTCTTCAGGAGAGACTGCAGAATACACAGATGGGCTTAAACTCTACAGCCAGGTAAATGATCTAGCACTTAACAGTTTTATTTTTCTTGTTTAACAAAAATGATTCCTGACTAGTGTAGCATGAATAACCTTCCTTGGGATACTTTAAAAACATACTGTAATAAAGTATGCATCCTACTGCAATGATTACAATGTCATCTATTCAATTTCTGCATGAGCAGCCTAAATTGTAAGTTATTACAGTATTGCTTGCAATTTACTATTTTTTTAAACTATGAAAACTCATATGCTCAAGGGGTAGACACTGTAAAAGACTGCAGTGTAGAGGTCAGTTAGGACAAAACCATGCTGCAACTGCATTTTTAGCATTTCAGCATGGCCATCTTTGTGCACCATCTAGTTCTCCAGAAGGCTTGAAAACACCTTTCCATCAATCAACCTTTTTTTTTTAAAAAAAATATTCTAACTCATTCACATTTTAAAGTTTAAATGTACTTTTAATGTGTAATGTTACAAATTCACTACAAAAAGTAATCTCAAATTAAAAATCCAGTGCTTCATTCAAAAATCTTTTAAAATGGGGTGCTATGAAGTACTGAAATAGTTTTCTTCTTTTCTTCTGGAAGATGTTCTTTCAAAAATTCTTGATCAGCACCCATTGTAATGTTGTCATTGTCATCTCCAGAAAGGAACTGAGAAGCCAGAGAGTTTGTAGAACTCCAAAGGGAATTCTATGAGAGAGCAGAGAATTGAGCCAACTGCTCTCAGCACAGTCTAATATATATTCACACAGATTTGTCCTCCCCTTGCTTCATTCTACCTGCATCCTCTAACATGTCAGTCCTATTCACTAAATGTCCAAGAATTACATGGTTCCCCACTGTGCAACCTTTTAAAGGTTAAATGCCTAATAGCAGTGGATTTTTTCACCGTTTATGTTCACAGTATTCTGTGATGTGCAAACAGTCATGGAAGTGGGAAGAAGCACTTGATGTACAATTCTATTGGTCTGGCACACATATTACATGTATCTAAACTGCATGTTTATTATGAAATGCACCATTATATGTATCCCAAAGTATGTTTACATTATTTAACATTTGGTAACTTCTGATTTTCCTATTAAACTGCCAGGACAGTATCTCTGAAGACTGCACCTTCCATAATAAGGCCATGACAACACTCACAGTTCAGTGTCAATGTATTAAATATATGAAATGTCTTCTGACAAGAATACTTCGGGGAATGATCACATCACATTTTTCTACACTAGTATTTTCACAAGTGGCAGGTGATCCACATATTCCCTCAAAGTCCCTACTGAATGTTGAGTACAAAGGAAGCATTAAAATTATATTTCTGAGATAACTGGGATACAGCACTCAGATGCAGAATATCTATTATTCCATGCTGTTCTAGGCCAATTGCTTTCTGAAGGACTCCAAGGTGAAAGGACCACAATGGCATAATGGCATTCACTTTATAGTGCTTTAAACAATTCAGCTGGACAATTTCTATGTTGTTGTGTTTTTCAGCAATGATAAAAAAAATTAATACAAAATTATTGAATTCTAGATAAGTGTTTATTTCTTGGAAAGTGTGAATAATTTTAAGATATTAAAACACTTAAAATACAACATTTGCTCTATTTAAATTTGGTTTTGATGTTCAGTCACATTATCATGAAAGAGGTGAAACAATCTTGAATTGACCAAGGGTCATTTCTAAATGGCTTCTCACAGATGATACAGTGAGATGATCACTGGCTGTGGCATAGCTATATCTCTATTAAATGTGGGCATGTGACACACATGTAAGTAAGTCAGCCTTCACTTTGCAGTGGTTTTCCCTAAGTTTTCCATGGAAATTACCTGATGAGAGACCATGTTATTAACACTCAGGCAAGCGTAAATGATCAAAAAGGTATAAAAAAAAATAAATCCCAGAGCATGCCAAGATGACAATATAGAAACTGTAAGACAAAGCTCTGATTAGAAAGATCTCTTTACAAGGAAGCATTTTAGCTGTTTTCTCAAGCTAAATCACAGTTTGTCTGAATTAGGACCATATATTAAGAAGGAAAGGTTAAATCCAGAAGGCAAATATGAATACAATTGCCTAAATAGGAACATCAAGCCTAGCTAGTCCAGAGTTTATGGGAGAACTAATTTTTAGCTTCCCTTTACTATGAAAAGTGAAAAATTAGCTGAGAAGAAAGAGTGTGAAACAAAATAAAGCAGTGGTTCAGTGCCATGTGATTTATTTCTAGGCAGCCTCAAGCTTGACCCCCAAAATCTCTTAACCAAAATGTTTATTCCTCATGGGGGCATAGTGGGAATCTTTCTAAACCATTTTAGAAAGTGTGCCCTTCCCCAGCCAGTATACCCTCATGAAGAGGAGAAACCAGGCAAAAGTAATTTTTGAGAAGTGTGCACTGACTGAAAAGTGTGTGCTGGTAGAATGATGAATTTCAAAACTGCCTCAACCTTACTAAAGCGGCAGTTACTGTCAAGAGACAGTATGGACTCAGAACACTGCGAATGACTTCTATAGTGGGGACCACGCTACGGACATCAGCAAGTACTTAATGTAGAGCGGTTAAAGAAGGTATTCTAGAGAAAAAGAGAAAACACCATTTCAGGATCCTGTATCTGTCTCAAATCCAACCTGACTCATAGCCCTTAGCAGAACTAATTTGAATACTAATTTTGTGGCCTTTAGGGCAAAGGTAATTTCTTTATGTACAGTTTCTAAAAAATAGTAAATGAACTATACACTCACCTGAGAGCTAATATCTGTCTATTATTTCAAATGAGAGGCCTTATCTAGACAAGCTCTTTCTTAAACATTTACTAATCTTAAGACTAAAGACTTCAGAACTGAAAAAAAAAACGAAGAAATCATTCTATACGTGACAGGAGCACAGGAGCTAGTTCAGCGTGCCAACAAAGGAGAAGAGAAAGCAGAGATTTTTGAGCTGTTAAGAATAGAAAATATCATGTTGCCAAAACTGCTGGTAACTCTCCCATAAGGGTGTGCTTATGATGCACTTTCCCAGGCATATACACTCCGGTCTAAACCTTCACAGACATTGAAGTAGTAAGCCAGGCACTAAGTGCCACTCAAGAGGCAGGGAATCCGGAATCTATGGGGAGGTTTCACATGGCAGTGAGATTTGACTGTACGTTATGTCCAAGTCACTAGGAAGCATACAGACAAAGCAAAGATTAAAAAGCTTCAGAATATGAAGTATCACTTTGGTTCAAAAAGGAAACAGTTGTTCTGTAAGAAAGAGACTAGATCCTTATCATGTTAAACTCAATCTCGTGAGTCTAAGCAGATGGATGAATGGGAGAGGTGAATGAAAAGCTGTAGAAACACTGATGGCAAAAGAAAATAAGATACGGTTATACAAAGGAGAATTGGTGAAGATATTCTTTAGAGAATTAAAAATCAAAAGGAAATTTACAATGGCAATATTAAGGCATATGACTGAGATTGTATATAAAGGAATAGTGCAAGCAAATTTCAGTACAACACTACGTAGAACTAATAAAGAATATAGAAGCCAAAAAGGACTACAAATGTTGTACAGATTTACTTCCCATCCAAAAAGTAAAAAGGAGAGAATTACAATTATCAGCCAGCTCAACCTCAATTGTTCAACAGAGTCTGGAAAAAATGATTAAATAATCAATTAATAATCACCTACAGGATAATAAAGTGATCAAAATAGCCAGCACAGATTTGTCGAAAGCAACCTGTGACAAACCAATTAAATTTCCTTCCTTTACAGGTAACTGGTTTAATTGATAAGGTAGAAGCAGTAGATGTAATACAGCCTCACTTTAATAGAGCTTTAAACACTGCTAGACATAGAATCTCCATAGGCAAGCTAGGGAAATATTACCTGGATGAAAAAATCCTTGAGGTAAATCCTTAATTAATTTAAAAGATATGTTCAAGGAGCAATTATCAATATTCTGATTTTGAACTGAAAGAAGGCGTTAAGATGGAAATTCACAGGGGTCCACCTAGGCAATATCTAAATTATCCTCCAGTGAAGAGGGTCAGGGGAAAAAGCACAGGTGAAAGAAAGCAGGAGGACATGCAAGCACTCTGGATTTTTGTGATCCAAAATGATCTTTACAAATTGGAAACAAAGTCAATAAACACCTCTAGGATGAAATTTGGTAAAGGCAGATTCAAAACATTGCATGTGGGAATAAGTCATGAAAGGCACCAAGACAAAATAAGGAGTAAGGGGCCAGACAGCAAAAGTGAAGAAGAGAATAGACGGCCTAGAACATAAACAGCATTAAAAAAACCCAGACAAACGCACTCTTTGGGTACTAGCAGGACGGTAAAATATAGAAAGACAATTATTCTTGACACTGATAGTATGAGCCAGGTTCTGAGACCTCAAAATAGATGCTGTCAAATTGCAGACTCTACATGAGAAAAACAATAAAGACAATAGATTTTAGAACACGACATATAAAGAAGAGCTGAAGGAACTTGATGTATTTGATTTACAAAAGAAAACATTAAAGCGATTCATGAGAGACTTACAATGGAAAAATCTGCAAAATGACAGTCATCCTATGCAGGGCAGGAAAAAACAAAAGACAGGCATTATAATTTGGTTCAAAGATTTACTTTAGACATTAGGAAAAGTCTTATGTCTAAAAGAGGTACTAAGCCTTCAGAGATTTCTAGAAAGGCTGTAGAAACCCTTTTGATTTGTTGGTGCTATAAACACATTAGACAAACAGCTATTTTAGTGCAAATGGATGCATAAGATGATTTCTTACAGACCCCCTAGCCTTAAATTCCTGTAGTTGATGGATTATCTTGTTACAGCTGAGCAACTCCTGACCAACAAAAGTCTAAGCAAACTTAAGAAATTGCTTCTAATTGCATAAGGAAAGTTAATCTTAGCAATTTTTAGTGAAAGTCACTAAAATACATACAAAAAAATGGATATTCAATTCTAAATGTGATTGAAACTCATTAGAGGTGGGAAACGCTAAGATGTTGTATATTTTTATTGACTTTATTTAGAGAAAACTTTTTTCCCAATAATTTGTTACTACAGATCAGGTTACTTAATGGCAAGGACAGCTGAGCTTACATTGTTCACTGGGGTTCAAACCTTGCATTCAAAGACTAATTGCAATTAAGAAAAATGTGAGAACTTAGTACTTCTGGCAAAATACTTCTAAAAACAGCTCCTTCAGATGGAAAAGATGAGCCCCTTTGACATTCAGAACAAGAACTTAATGAACTGTAAACCATCACATATGGTGACAGCATCCCTGCTGTAGGAAGAGAGGGACAGAAAAATGAATGGAAGAAACCCACCTATTCTCAGTCACTTTATCAAATGACTCTAATTAAAAATCTGAATACAATCAAAGTGCCAGCCTCAGAAATAAAATTTTTCTCCTTATGGGTACAGTTGACCATTTACATCTGTTTTGATCAACAAAGAAAGATCTCTAGTGATTGTTTTGTACAAATGACTTACCACCCAATCCAAATCCTGTATTTTTCTAAACACTAATGAGTTGGATTAGGCACGGCCTCAAGAGTGAGATTTTCAGCCCTTCAGAGAGGATGCTTAGAACATATCTCATACAGTAAACCCATCTGTTTCCCCAGTACAACCCTACGGGCTGATTTATTAGTGGTTGCCAAGAAATCACACTGCTCATTTATTTTCAATGTTTGGGGTTTTTGCCTGTTGGGTTTTAATATGGGTGTTTAATTAATACCTTTTGTTTATTAAGAGAGTTGGTGCTTTTGTAAATATGAACAAACCATGAAGTAGTCAATGTGAAGTTCCAAGTAGTATGAAAGGTGGAACATTGGCATGAGAATAGAAATAACCTGAAGATCTGTGTAACAGAGAATTGACCATTATTTAAAACTGGCACTTTTTTTCCCTCTTTTGCAGTCTATCAACAGAAATTTCTAGGCTTTAGGAAATGTTTTCAAACACACAAGCACTGGAATTTGCACTCGAAAATTGCTCCAGTGTTATTATTACCTGACAATATGCTGACCAATTTTTGTGCTGCTGTGATATCCTGTTGATAAAGCTGAATGCATTCATACAAAACCAGAAACAAAACAAATTCTATTGCTTTTCTGGCTAATAGACTAGCAGGCACATAACAAATAAGTAATGTAATGAACATACTATGTGGTAGTCCTATTTATTGATAATTATCTTTTACATATCTGAGTAAGTTTATGTTCCTGAAGGTGTAGGGATGCCCTGGAGGAATAAAAGCAAGAATTAACACTCTAGTGCACATGCTAATTAGGATTTAATTAGGGAATTTAAAAAATGCAGAGTGCATGTTTTCAGCAAGTGCATAATTACCAACTTACTGCTTGTAGGGTTTCTTCCCCTGTATTTTTTCATTGTATATATTATAATCATTGTTTTAGGTAAAATTCAAAAAATTCAAATTCTATTTTGGTTTTCAGGAAGAAATATTTTTCCTCTGGCACATTTTGATCCATTTTAGCATTCCATCCTGATTTATAATATTTTCCTACATCACTAATTCAGCATGAAAGTTATTAAATTGCTTTCCTTTATGATTTTACAATGTACACAGGACGTTCCCTACAAATTACACCATAACATTTTCCTTTAGCCTCTGCTGCTAATCTGAATAAGAGTTATGACCTATGGGTCACTATAACTAGTTCCTCCAAACAAGGTGCAGGCCTTTCTAGAATTACTTTTTTTCCAAGAAAGAGAATATCATGAAAATGCCAAGCTCTATTTCAACATAACAGTACTCACCCCACACCTTCTTCCTGCTCCCACCTTTCTCTACCAACTAGAAGTCCCACTTCATTTAGAGGCTGATGGGACCCTGACATCAATAGTCCATTAATTTTGAACCTGATCTAAAACAGCACAACGCTAACAGGAATTCTTCTGATCATTTCTGTGCATTTGGGAATTCTCTAAGTCTGCTCACTGGAAAATCCACATAAGAGAGAAATAAACATGCAATAAAGGCAAATTTTAAAGATCTCTCTAGCTGGGCTTTGAAAGGAACTTTTGACTAGGGACTTTCTAATGAAACAGAATTAACAAGATGATTAAAGCTTTAAGAAAATTTGATTTGCATCAGTGTTTTAATTCTTTCAAAACAGACTCTTTAAGCATAAGGTAATCTTGTCAAATGCCTTTTCTCCTTAATTATTAATGCTAATTACTGTTGTTCATTGTTTCATTTTCAAAATCAAAACTTTTTCAATGAGCTTCCTTTGCTATTTCTTGATTTCTATTTTTACAGCCACAGTGCTCAATAAACCCTTAGACTATGCACAGCATATAATTTGCTTCACTGGAAGACCATGACAATAATATCCCCCGAGACTTCCCACATTAATCCTTGGACATCTTTAGAACCTACTATCAGACTCTAGCATGGCTAACATCCTTGTGAGTACCTATACCCTTTCATTCACTCAGAATACGACTGTATAGAGAGAAAGGAAGTAAAATGGTTGACTTTATAAGAACTTCTTGGATAGAATACCAGTAAGAGCTTTGACAGCATAGCCTGTCAGACCCTTCAGAAAGCCATGGCAGGATTTTATATGGCACAGAAAACATATATGAACCAAGAGTACAATACTTTTTTGGGTTAGCAGTCACTACTGCTAACACTGTGGAGTGGTGGTAAATCGGCTTGTGAGTTTAAGGATTTGAATGTCCGCACTTACTTTGTTTGTTTTCATACACTGCATTTTTATTAATTTGCTGAATCAAGATATGAAAGAATGAAAATTAAATTAAAACCAAGGAAAAAAACCACCCACCAAACAAACAAGTGAAAGATTCTCTAGTAAGATGGAGTCCTGATACTATGTTTAGTTGCATGAGTGATTTTATAATAGGAATGCTGTTATAGCAGGAATGCTGTTATTTAAGCAGGCAGTTTGGGTTCTGCTTCAGTGAAGCCACCAGGGTATTACTGTTGGGGGTGGGGGAGAGAGCAACTCTTTGAACACAGAAGCACTCAACACAATTGGATTAGCCAGAAAGTAAACGATACCTAGGATGTTAAGTGAGAAATGTTGGTGATATGCATTTATGTTAAAAATTAATTCATCTAACTTCAGACACAAATACTTCATCTTAAAAAGAAAATAAAGATCTGAACTCCTCCCTTGTTGTAAAAATTGTTGAATCACTTTAAAGTGATCTAGAGTTGTACTTCATTTCCTTTAATGCTAGTACTGAAGCTTTTTAGGAGCAACCAAAATATTCCAGAAAACAAATTAGGAGGAAAGATTTCTGACATTTAGTAGTCACCAGTTCCAAGTTAAGAACAAAATTCATTGTTTCCAAAGATCACGCCCCATCTGACAAACAAGAGAAGTATATTCTTAAACACACGTGCATTTGATTGTTTCAGTGAAGTTACAGTTTTAAAAAAATAATAAAAGCTTAAGCAACTTTATTGCAGTATGTCTATATTGTTAGAATATACACCAGAAAAAGTCAAGACTTCAGACTTTATTTAGTCTCTTCTTTGCTTTCATTCAGCATGTAGGTTCACCCACACTCAAACAGACTAGATTATAACATAATACTAGGCAATAGCTAATAAGTTTGTGCTCTCAGTATATCACTCAACTGCCTTTGATATCACAATATTTAAATGATCAATCACAGCATGAAACATTTCAGCTAAGCCTTTGTAACAATTACAAATTAAATCCTTTAAAAACATTTTTATAACCCATTTTGTTTGAGACACTTTTTCTTTCCCGTAGCTGTACTGAATTTCAAGACATCATATCGGATTACGTTAAAAACAGCACAAAAATGCAAAGCTTTTATTAAAACATATTTACATGAAAGATTTCAGGCCAGATGAAAATTAGCAGGCGTTTTGTAGATAATTACTAGGTCACTTAAAGAAATACTTACTTTTTGACTACTTACCATGTGTACAATAAAACGGGTGTTTTCCTGCTAGCACTGTTTAAAGAAAGATCCTGGATAGATTTTATTTTGTAGAAATTAAGTTTGTCCTACTGAAATACCAAATGTTCTCAACTGAAATACTTCATACATTTTTCCAAGATGTAAGTTTTTACAGAAATACTGAAAACATTTGAAAACATCAGACCAAGAAATTAAACACCTGATAATACACTGCTCTTTTTTCTCCACACCTACAAGATTTCAGTAACATCAACATCTAGCACACCACTCTAGAGCTGAATGTATTACAGAGTTTCAGTCACCTCTGTACATCTGCAACAGAACAAAGGGAGACAAACAATTTCAGAAAAGAAGTATGCTCTCAATCACTTTCTGGAAAAACTCATCTCACCCTAGTAACCACTGCAGGAAGCCTGACAAGACTAGGTTTATGTTTAAATTTGGAGGCTGTGCAAAAAAGATGACAATTCTTGTCAGGACTAGAGGCACAGTCTCTCCACCTCCAAGGAAGAAAGTCAAGCATTTTGTCAGGGGAGAAGTGCATTCCAGCCAGAGCCCCAATCTGAATGACCAAGAGACAATCAGTAAAACTTGCTTTATTTACAGATCTCCAACCAGCACTGGAAAATATGAGATAGGAGCTTCTGGGCTGGCAGGAAGAGGAGACACCACAGTGAAACTAAGTTTAACTTCTGCGGAGGAAGAAGCAACAGCTAAGATCACAATTTAAGAGTTTTTCCTTTCTCTGCACTACAGGAGACTACAGATAATGCTTTATATAAAAAGTAATTCACTGTTAGCAGTAATACTTTTCTCCCTCTAATCTTTACTTTCCCCATCCTATTTTCTTGAAATAAGCTCAATAAACATCAGGTTGTACTCCTATCACATTTTTAAACAAGAAATTTCACTTTAACCAGACTGCTAACATTCAGCTGTTTTTCTTAAACCAAGTATGTGAAACTTTTAACTAAAAATATCTGAATAATTCTAGCTCTTTCCAGATAATAGATCCATTCTATTTAATGTTATTAAAAGAACAAAATATAAGATACAGCATTTAAAATCGGAGTTTGTAAAGCTGGAAAGATGTAGTATTTATGCTGTTTCTCATACCTAATTGACTACTTTATCATTCTAACAGTGCACATAACGAAGAAAGAATGATGAAGAAAACTCTCTAAGAACTGAGATTTTTTTTTTTTTTATCTTACCTCTCAGTGTCTCTATAGCTGTTTTATTGTTTTCCAAGACTACTTGTTACTTTACTTTCTCAAGGCCAACTATTTACTGTGTTGGAACTATAAATCCACATTTAGTTGGAAAAATCTTACATAGATCCTCCCTCATACACATTCACAGCTCTGCACTTCCAGACTTTGCTTGCATCACAAGATGCTCCATGGAACCCAAATCTACACTGTGCTTCTAGCTCAAGACTTCTGGACCAAGAAGGCAAAAGGAGTTTGCATACTGACGCGGGTCCAGCTGGACTTCTTTGAAGAAGACAAAAGATTGTTCACATCTTACTGTAGAAGTTCTCAGAGCCTTTTGGGGAGGCCCGTTTCTAGGGCAGTTTGCTGCAAACAAAATTGTGCTGTATTCTAGTCCACTAGCACAGAAGCTTATTAGAACAAGATAGGGAACCATCTCTGAGACTTCAGTATTCACCTGAATAGCTTTTGTTTACAGTTCTGCCCCAGTTAGAGGGAAGAGGACAGATGATCTGTCATGACTAAGAAATATTTCTGCTTAGGTAATGGAAGATCTGAGATGCTATTCACAAAGAGTTCACCTATTCCAGTTTTAGTACAGAGGGGGAAATGAGAACAGTTACTATTTTAGTCATGTGTCTCATACTTAACATAGCAAAGATGTGAGTCCCAGTAAAGATAAGGCAAACTCCTTATTCACAGTGCATCCTAATGAGAACTTACATCAATTTCCAATAATTTATTCAGTAGGCCTTTTAAATCAATCCTTTTCCTCATCACTGCCTCCTCCATCTCTTCTTTCTTCCTTCCTGACTCTGCAATTAAGTCATAATGCTGAACTTGGGATATCAACATCCTGGCTTTCCAAAACATAAAGCCCACTGAAAGGATCAGTTCCCCACTTAAGCAGCTTTAATGTATAATGTGGCTTTGGCCAAAGGTGGAGGGAGCAACACGTGCTTCCCTTCATGGGTTTTGACGCATTATTATAACGAAGTCAATGAGCACACTGATGGGCAGCTTTAAACAGGATTTCAGTTTGCCTGCAGATTCAAAAAGAAGAGCCTGTCAACACTGTTGGGAGCTCACAGATGAACAAAATAGAGCTCTACTACTAGATATGTAGCAGAGGAGTTTCTGAAAAATATTCCGATTCTCATTTGGTTGAAACTCTTCTGCACTTGATTATGATATGTCTACAGTGTTGCATACAACACAAACAACCTGCCTTACAGCTACAAGCTGTGGCCTTATTTAGTATGCATTAAATATATACACCCCATTAACGTAATACAACTCCTTTGGTATTGATTAAACATAAAAATATACATTGTGACAACCAATCTGCCATAAAATATCATACCTTGGTACTTCAGATAACAATACCTTTTGGCTTTAACTTCCTTCTAGTTACATATATTTAACTTCTAGTTACATCTATTCTATTCTCTATTCTAACATCACCATCATAAGCTCAATGCTTACTCTCATTATAATAATTCAATTATTATTATTTTTAAAACCAGCAATAATAGCAAAAAATTCAAACCTAAATTCATCATATCTCTGTAAGTGACATGTAGCTTAACTATTCCATGCTTGTAACTTTTCAAATAAAATTAGGAAAAACTAGTTAGTGTTCCTTCCTGTGATTACTTTTTTCTTCTTTCTTTCTTTCTTTCTTTTTTTTTTTTTTTTTGGTAAGTTAACTTAGAAAAAAGAGACAGTTTCATTTGATTGCTTATCAGGTGGTCATGCATATGAGTGGCTGACTGCACAACACCAATACTGACTGACAAATAACAAAACTGAACAGTACGGGGTAAAAGCTTTCAGGAACTGCAAGTTAAACATGTAACACTTGTAATATTTAATATTAGTACTATTAATAATGAACAACAGGAACAATAAAAAATATCATTGTTTCTGCTAAAAAAACCCAAGTCTGGTTCCTAAACAAGGCATCTTTATTTTAAAGAGCTGTATATGCAAGAAATATTATGCCTGCAACAAATTAGGTGTGATGCTTTCACACCCACAGAGGATCTAGGTCTTTAATTCTTTATTCTTTAATTCTGCCTCTTCTTTAATTCTTCCTCTTTTAGGTTATTTTCTTAGTTCCCTAAAACATACCAGTTCTTTCTAAGAGGTTGTAACGCTTTAACAGGCCCTAAGGGTAACATATTCGCAATATACTATGTAACCACTAGGATGGGCTAGCACAAGGGGTTTTAACCTTTAACTGTGAAAACTGGCACTACTCTCTTCCGCTTACTCACTTCTGACTAGCCACCACTGTAAACTCACGTGATAAAAGCTTCATATTGTGCCTAACCATCAGGCACACTTTCTATGTAATTAGAATCAAAACAATAATGCTTTTAACTGCTTTGATAGTCTCTCCAGAGATCCGAAATAACCTAAAACTGAAAACAAGAAATCAGCCAAGATGCTGCAAATTTTATACTGTGCAGACATTTCTCAAAGGACTCATGCTGCTCACAGCTGTACCAGAGGTACAGTGGCATGCAGGGAGATTCAGGGAAAGGCAACAATTCTGAAAACACTACTAGACCTCATGATTTGAGAAAGTATTTGAGCCTTCACTGTAAGAACAGAAGATTAGGAAGGGCACTCGCTGGAACCTTTTCATACCAACACTTGCATGCAATGAGGCAGTTACCTTTGAGCTCATTCTGACCAGAGATTTCATGCATTTGCCAGAACAAATGATGATATGCATAATAGAGTTTCTGGTGAGGATTAGCCACTGCACAGCTGATTTGTACTGACGAGAATCTGTTTAAGATGACAGGTAATTATCTTTGATTCAAGCTTGACTGCAGTTTACTTGAAGAAAAGATATTGTATGAGCTTTTCCAGTATGGAACACCTCAAGGTCCTCACGACATGTATGAAGCTGGGATGGTATTGACTCACCTTTGACAGAGAGATGAATTCTCTTGCTCCCAAGAGATTTTACTTCCAGTTTTTATTCGCTGTAAATATGGCACTTGGGACTTTAGACCTTTACTGCAGTCCAAATTCATATTCCTCTTACCTAGTTTAAATGCCATAACATACACCTTTCAAATATATTCATAATTTATACATCATTGAAATATCATTTTGTCTGTAGTTTAGACATGCTTCTGAGCTCTCTTGCTCATGATCACACATTACAAACATTCTTTACACCATCACTGTTTCCAGCTTTTTGAGGTTTCCTACCTACATAGAACTACAGAGTTTCATGGGGCCTACAGAGCCTTTCCATACACAGTCATGCTGCCAGTACTCTGAGCTGGCTGGAAGCAAGGCAGAAACCTCAGTGTGTACCTGAACCCACCTCAGAAGCAGCTGACAGCCTTCCTGAAGACCTATGTCTAGAGTATGTCTTCTATACACACCTGATGAAGAGTTTTGAATGAAGACAGACATTTTCTGGGAATAATAAATATCTCAATAGTTCTGCAATGACAAGAAATAACTAATATGTTCCTGTAGGTCTTTTACTCCCGCCCATCTGTCTCAGTTGCACAAGCGCCTGCTAGCACTTGTGAAACATTCCCTCACATTTTTTGAGCCTATTTATATTAAGCCTGAATGTGGAAGAACCGTTTCCTCGGGTCCATTGCACACAGAATAATATATAAACAAGTACAAAATTCTCCCTTCTATTGTAACATACCTCTGTGCAAAAGTATGTTTTTTCCCTTATTGCCCATCATTTCATCCCTTTTGAAGACATCTAGTGAGCAACCAAGCCGAATGTGTTTTCGCACTGGCATACTAACATGGTTTTATGTAAGTGGAGGCAGATTTCTTGCAGTTCAAACAGGTTTGTATCCCCATGAACTTACTTATTCTTTCAAAATGAATGAAACTAAAGATTCTATAAAAGAAAAAGAAGGTGAGGTGCAGCTGACAAGCTATTAGGTCAGGAGAAAGGTGAAAGTTTTGAAAGACTCTTAAAAAAATAAAAAGTCTTTGCATGCTTCTAGCGGTATTTCTGGGTGAGATGGGGAGAATTTCTGTTGTAGGAGGAAGTAAAAAAGGCAGTCAATTCCTGCAAGTTCACCTCAGAAATCCACAGTGCTGTTGTGCAAGAATTTTTGTGAATGTTGGAGAAGATTAAGAATGGATCAGGGCATATAGAATTCTGCTCATAAAGAAGATTACAGGTATCAAACTAAAATGCAGCTTCTTACTCTATTCAAAATTGAAATCTACAGACTGGGTGATTCTTGATCTAAAAGGTTATGGTCCAGGGGTTGGATCTGGCCATCCAGCATCCTTTCATCTTAGCTTGTGCCCTTTCCCGGAGAAGCTGAGAAACACAGAAGTGAATACCTATCCCAGTGCCCATAATTTTTTTTGGCATTATGTTGGCCATGAAAAACTGCTGTTGCTCTGCCACCTAAGAAGAGCAGATAAGCCTGTAGGCATATATTTCACTGCACAGTGTGGTTCAATGTAGAATCAGCAGTAGCTATTATTGCAACTGCAATTCAAAGCTTTGGTTCAAACCTCCACAGCTTCTGAAATGTTATTGTTGCCCAAAAGAAATTATATTATTTCCTCCAGACATACTTCTTGACCACAGTTCCATGATCAGCTACTACTGTGTTGATTTGGCAAGTGGCAGAATGCATACCAACATAACAGAGGGAGCACAGGCTAATTAAAGTGGCTTTGTATTGTCTGAAGTATTTGTTGAATCAGGTGTGTATGGGGGACAGGAATAAACGGCTTTCTCAAAAAAGCTCAGGTTATGTAAGTATAAAGTAATATTACATCATCTCTTTAATTTGCATCACATTCTTCCTTCAGCTTGCTATTTTCTGCTGTAGCAAGTCTGTCCTCTGCCAGTGAATTGTATTAATTGTCAGGCCAACAAAGGACTTCAACAAAGCTTCCCAGTCAAAGCTCTCCAAAGTCTATGGTAGTGATCAAATTTGGCTCTGGAAAAGTCAGGCAAATCCCAGTAAAATTTTTTTTTTTCATTAAAATTTATTTGTTGCGCTTGAATTATATTTAATGCTACCAGCCAAAAGTGCCATACACAAACCTGTTCATCTGTTCCTTCCAGACTCTTTAGTAGTTTTCAGAATTCGGTTAGATTACACAGAGATTTAAAAGGGATAAGTCATTTCAGTTAGTAGTATCTCAAATTTGTTTCTGCTTTTAGTTGCATGCATATTTAACTGAGCTGTACTTGTAAGATTTAGCTCTACTTCTTATGAAATAATATGCGAGTTTCAACATGGATCTACTGCAGATTAAGGCCTACTCAATCTGCAAACTAAGAATTAACACAGTTTTCTTTAACACTATAAAATTTTGAAAACAAACAGATCATGGGAAGTACCAACTTATCTAATTTTAACTGACACATTCACACCTTTGCTGATAGCATCTTTCAGCTACAGAGAGCTTTCTGCAAGGTTGGGTTAACAATGCACCAGAGTTTATGTTTACATAGTGATAGTTGTATCCTAGAAACTGAAAAAGAGTTTCTTGAGCAATTCAAGAATATAATGTAGTATTGTATATTCTAGGGGTTTTTTCAGCTTTTTTTTCCTCCCGAGGGTTTTTTGGTTTGTTTTTGTTTTTTTAAATGACTAATGCTGCTTCTGATACTAAACCAGCGAGAATTGGAAAAGTTTCTGGAAATTCCATTGAATTAACTGCGGCATAAGCCAAACAGAAGTAGTCCGACAAAAGTTCTACCTATAGCCAGGCAGTGAAAAAAAGTTACAGAAATTCTACTGGTTTCCTTAGTAAACAAGATCAGGCTTATCCTGCAACAGCCTAAATTTTATTCAAATCCATTTCAAATTCAGGGACATTTGAGCATTCCCCAACAAAAACCACACTTAGAGGTTCTAAGAATGACCACTATAATCATAAATACATATATGCTACAACAAAAGTGAAGAGAGCAGTTATTATATACTGGGTTTTTCATTAAGCTTTACTATAAGGTCATTAGTATCCTCAAAAGCAAATTGAAAAATCAGTGATGTATTTTCCTTCAAATTTGCTGAGAAACACGTTAGTACAACTACCCACATACATAGTTCTATATTTTTAAGTACAGAAATTATTCCTCCCCCCTTCAGCCTCCCAATTTTAATTTAAGGCTACCTATAAGCCATAGCAACAAGTATTTCCTACTTAGCCTGTTCAGATAAAGTCCAGTTATTTTTAGCAAGGCTGGAGATCTTTGGTTCATACCCTCACAACCCAATGGGCAGCATTTTTTTTTCTAGTGAATATTACAGAAAATTCCTAATGGTGAAGTTGTACAAAGAGAAAAGCCATTGTGTCTCCATCTTGGGTCATACAAATAGCTTCACAAAAGGATCTACTTGCAGAAAAGAAATATCCAGAAATGTCTTGCCTTGTTTCAGTTCATTTAATTTGTTTTCCTTTTTTTTTGACCTTCAAGTGCCATCACAGGGAACAAGCACAAAACACAGAACACTAATTAGGACACTCCAACCACTCTTAATAACTCTTAATAAGCAATCTTCCTGTACTATGTGAAAAAATCCTTCAGTTTTCAGGCAGTATTCCATCACATTATGCACATTTCTCACAATGCCCTTGCCAACAAAGAACTTACCATCACCTCTGCCGAAACTCACCACACCGTTAGGGTTACTTTTAGTTACTTAAAATAAGATTAATGAGGTACTCACTTTAGTTTATTTTTTACTCATTAGCAGTTTATACAACTTTAATGTAGCCTAAATCAACAACTATGGGATCTCTACTGTTGTTTGCTTTTAATGCTTTAGGCACTATCAGGATTTACTGTTCACATTTGAAAAAAACCCACAAAGGTGCTCTGGATAATTTTTCCTCTGGAAATGTACATTTACAATGAAAATTAATTGCAATGATTAAACACCAGCACTTTGCCTCGATTATCTGAGCACTCACATTAGAAAAGAGAAACAGTAAAATATTTATTTGCAAGAATTAGAGAACATTACTTTTGGCCTTAGTGAAGTCTAAAATGCTCATTAAAGGTCTGAGTGAGCTTTGGAATACTCAGTTTCCCATTAAAGCTAAAATATTGACCACAGCACACACATTTCTCCTTCTGAGCTCACCTACAAGTCTAAATCAATTTCTCAATTGTCTGATATTTTGAAGCAAGTGGCTTTTTGAAAATATCAGTATACAAGGAAACTATGAGCATCAATTCCTTGAATGAAAGTATTTCTCTCTTTTGCCCTTTCTTGATTCATAACATTTTTTAAAGAGGAAAAAAGAAGAAAAAATCCCCAAAACATCCTTACCATTTAAAGTTCTATGCAGCACACATAGGTGTAACATCTCACTACTTTGTAAAAGTTATTTTTTATATGAGGGTCCAATATTGTGAAATTCAGTGACATTTCTCAAGTACTTGCATAAGTATTCTGCATGACATACATGGAACACATTAAAATGCAACTTCAACACATTTTTACATGCTAGTCATTTGCAAACCCATAAATTGGTTCTAACTTTGTATTTTGACATTTCCTGGCTAAAAGATCTTGAAATATTGATGATAGCTTCCCAAAACTGGCCATCCCTCATTTTAAACAGGATCAGTAGTAGCTACTTGAACTGTACAAAGTGAATCTGCTAGAACTAAACAGAAAACTCCGAGGTATTTAATAGCATGGTTTTGGATTCATGCGTGTCATGGGACCTCTCTAGATGATCCATTCTTGCTTTTCAGAGACACAGTAAGATTCCAAGATCATCTAGGGCATAAATAGTGAGTTCAGAATTTTATCACAAGCTTAGATCTTTTGCAGTTTAAAATGCCAAAACAAGGCATTGAAATTTCCCTGGCTCTCCTGTCTCCAAAGTTGAATCTAGTCTGGCTGATACTAACTCCCTTTTTTCTTTGGGTTATATTAATATTCCAGTGTTCATATTACCTGTACTTTCACTTATATCAGTGATAAAAATGCACTCTCCACAGAAGTAAACATAAGTAAATAATAAAGTAACTTTGCAGCCTAAGACAATTTCTTAATTTTGGCCGTGCTCATTTCTGCTGTCTCAAATGGGATATAGAATACAATTAATCTACGGAGTTTTCAAGAAACAAATTAAAGCAAGAAATATCTCTATTTTGCATTCCTGGCAATATTTTATTTAATTGTAATGAGCTTGAATTAATTCAGACTTTTCCCAACAAAAGATTATGTTGTATTGACCAAACACAAACAACAAACCTAAATATGTAGGTCTACTGATTTCACATCTCCTGATGAATGTAACTTATTTTCTCTACTGCATTAATGCCAAATAAGCAAACATCTTTTTGCATTGTAATAATTAGATCTATACAGCACTGCTATACAACAAACAGGACCACCGCTATTACTTTGAGGTTTCAAAACAGTCAAACTGGATCATTAGACAAGGTTGGTGTGGAATTAATTGAAAAAATGCTACAACTCACCTCAAAACTATTTGGTCATGATGAGAGAAAAGGCTAAATAGTATATAAAATCATATACTTAAATAAGCATGAATCAACCTAGCAGTCAGGGTGTTAACAGTTTCATCCTCTTGGTTGACAGACTTGGGAAACATTATATATCATTAATATGGCTGGCTAATTTCTAATTAGGAACCCATTAGCAGTTCTAACAACCATAGATTTTGATGGATTTGCAGTCAATTTGGCAAAAAAACCCCCCAAACTAGGTGACCTCTTGCATAGGATTCCTCCGTCTGTCCATTACCATTTCATGCCACTCAAATCCAGATTAAAAATGAAAAAAATGCATTTTTGTTCTGACCTAATTTCCTAGGTGCACAATGACCTCTTACCTTCTTCTGGGGACTTCCTGTTAGAAGATCGTGTTAGTTTCTCTTCATCCAAACTGTTTTTTCTTAATTAAGAAGAAAAAAGCTAGGTATTTCCTGGCTTACTAGAGTTCACTCGTACATCTAGGTTTGAATGTGTACCCTAAGAGAAAAGCATGTATTAAATCATGTATATATGGTCTATTTGTAAAATGGAAGAATAATAATTTACATTAGTGGGGTCTGAGTTCAGATAAGAAGAAAAGACAGTTTCATTGAATATGCAATGAAGCTCACAGAAAACATGCATTTCACATAAAGTGATGTGAGGCTACAAGAAGGCAGACAAACTGACATGAAATACGAAGAAGCTGCTCAAGGCCTTCTTCACTGAGATATATAATAATAGCATCACTCTTCCAGAGAAACGGATTATTGAGTTAAACAGTATTTAGTTTTTTTCTTTTTGTTACTTAGGCTCATTAAAGCCAAATGAGTCTGGCATAGTCTTGAATAAGTCTTACTGCATTTATTCATACCACCAAGTCAGCATGCAAATTCAACACAGTTGGTAGTTTCTTTTCTGAAAAAAGGTATAACATAAGAATAACAGTGCAGCATTTGCAAAAGAAAGATTGCAAATATTTATAAAGTTCAGTTTGCCCTGTGCTGAAGAGACAACAGAACTTTAAGTAAAAGAAGATGCAGCAACTTAGAAAACACCCAAATGCGTTTCATGTAATGAATGGAAAGTCCAAATGGAATGTCTCCAGAATCAATAAGACTGAGGAGATGCTTTGACATATCCATGTATTGCTAAAGAAGACAGTCTCAAGTATTTAGGTACATGTTTCTAAAGAAGATTTGAAGGCCTTTAAAAACACCACTGTTCATCAATGAACTGCTGCTTCTTTATAACAAGCCTGATTTCAGATACTCTAGCTCCCAAGTACACTGAGGTGCCATTTTCATCATTTTACTGTTGTCACTTTTGTGGGTTGGTATGAAGTTCATTTTTGTTGTAGAATTAAGTAAGTCCAGGAAGAAGTTCCAAACTTCCATGGAACAGGATGCAACAGACTGATCATAATCTTGTGTCCCAAAATGAATAAAGCATACATCAAATACACAAAGAAGATATACTGGGAAGAATAATGCAACCTGGCAGAGAACAACTACCTACAAAAATTGATCTAGTGTTTTTTGTCTCAAGCCTGTGGATATTTCTGGAATAAAATGGACTGAGTGGCAGCAGAGCTTTCAGCTAGGTCAAAGATGGCTCTTTGTAGATAATAATTGGATGCCAAGTCACTGAAAAAAGGCATGTTTTAATCAAAGAAGAAAATTTCTCATGAGATTCTACTTCTGAAATTAAGCAAGAAGCTCATGTATTCTCCTGTGTTTGCAAGCCATACTTTGTGAACCTGTAATCCCACTCGAAGTAGCAAAGCAAAGGTCTCTCATTGCTTTTTATCCCCCACCCCCTCTGGTATACACAAATCCCCTTTTCTTCCCTTCCTCTTCCAAAATACCAAAACCAGGGGGTATTTTTGGTCTTGGGTTTTTTGAGAGTGTTGAAACCTGAACCAGATTTAAAAATAAAACAAAAAAAACCTACCTTCAAACCCCAAACTAAAAAAAACAAAAACAAAAACCCAAACCAAACCAAAAAACCCCCAAGAACTACAAGAACTAGTATTAATTTATGTAGTAATTATTGGAAAAGCTCATTGCACTAATATTAACTAATCAGAGAATCTGTCTTTATTCTATATTTCATTAATAGAAAGAATTAGTTCAGGTTTTATCCCCTATCCTATAATGAAGCTTTCAAGTAAGCTTACGTTATAAGCACAGATGCTTATAGAAGATGGCTACATCGGCTTAGCCAGCAAATGAGCTATTCCTAAGATTCTCTTCCACTAAAACAAAAGTGAGACTGTAGACAGCCCTGCTTCTACAACATACTATAAGATACTATATTTTATCACTGATTCCTTTAAAGATCTCAGACTCACAATGAAAAACACAGTAGTCATTTATGATTAAGTTCAAAAACCCTATAAAAGTATACATTATATGCAAATTTATAACTCATGTATACAGTTGGATCTTCTTCGGAAAAGATGAGAAAATGTTAAATGTTTGGAAAAAAGAGGCACAATTGAATATTAAGAGCCAGGGCAGGATTGTCAATCAAATTTCTCAGTGTTTTACTGTCTGGCTGTCTTGAGACATTTCCCTGTCATTTAAAAACTTGACTTCTATGTTACTACTGCAGTTTAATTTTTACAGCCAGACTGTCTAGATTTCAGGAGCAATCGCAGTGTTTGGTATCCACTATCATTCCCATTCAGTCACTGGCATTTGAAAATTTGGTCAGTAGCTTGTTCAAACACAAGAGAGTTGCAATTAAATTACTATAGCCCTCCTACCAGTTTTACTATATTTTCTATAAAATGAATACACTAAGTAATTTGACAAATTATTATTAATATCTAATCAATAGACATCAATTACCATGGATAGATTTATATACAGCTCTAGCCTATAATGTACATGAAATACCCTCCTTCCCTTTCTCATGAAATAAAACTTTCTTCTGCTGCAACTTTAATCAGAAGTTGATTTTAAATATACCCTTTCATATTTAATTAGTTTGATATGTTTATTTTTAATTCCAAGCACTGCCTCCCATATATCATTAATTATTGCTCAGTGCAGTTGTAATATAATTTTTTTTTTAAAAAACATATGAACAATGTCAGTTTCCCATCTGATTCCATTCTCTAATGACTTGGACACTTGATTTCTCTTCCCAGACCTCCCTTTTATCTCTTGCATGAATATAGGCAACATCTCCATACCTTTGTTTTTCTAGTTCAGAGGATAAGCTGATACACTTCAGTCTCAAGGGAGGGTCCTGTATTGAGGAAATAGTAATAAATTACACCTTCCTTCCTTTAAGGAGACTGAGTGCTATGGTAATCACTACTTTAGAAGGTATTTTACCTTCAGTCAAGGTATACAAACACAGGAGTGGTATGAGCTCATATGTGAAAACTTCCTTTTCCACTATCTTTGCTGAATCATTGCCAGGAAGAACAACATGCTCTTAAACATTGCTGAAGAATATACACTTCAGAAAAAGAAATAACAAAAAAACAGCCACTGTTAACTTTCTGTCTTAAGAAACCATTGTGGAAGAGCCTAGGTAAAAACAGTGATAGAAGAAAAAAAGACCTTAAAGTTGACAAGCTGAGAAGTATGAATTTTGTTCCTGTAGAAAAATCAATTGCTAGAAAGCCAAGAAAGCTGAAAAGATAGCAGACTGATCACAGAAAGGAAAATTAGGATCTCATTGCTAGGCAATAGTGTTCTCACTGACAGCTCTTTGCTAAAGATGATAAAGATGGGGTAGATAATACATATTTTGAAAATACATTTTCCCCTTTTACCTCAGATTGCCTAAATTCACATAATTCACTCTGATTTACAAATCTATATTGTACTTCAAATTTAAGGATGAAGGAGGTACTGTCTAGAAATCCACTACTGCCACTTACAAACCAATTCGTTCCTCTCCCTCTGAAACTGAAGTTACAATATTGAGTTGCAAGTCCCATAAGCATTCAAGAGATGTATTCAGTATGGAGACTAGTGGCTTTACAGAATCTCCAACATCCTGAATGCCACTATAAAAGCTAAGTACGTAAGTAAGATATATATATTCATATGTAGGTATGCATAGCTTTTCAAAAGCAAGGCATGCAAAATTAGTAATACATCATAATTCAAAGTTTGACAGAACTTCAAGATTAAAAGAAAAAGCAGTGTTGTTATTGTACGGGTCACCAAACAAGTAAGACAACAACACCTTAAATATTTGTCTAATTTTATTTCACCTCAAAAGAGCTAACAACAGAACGCACCACCAAGAAATACCAGATAGTGTTGCAACTCCCACTTACAAATATTAGCCTTTGCCTCAGATTTCTGAGGGAACATCTCCCTGCCTCTAAAATCATCATTACAGCTTACATAAGAAAGGTTTCCCCATATTCTTGGCCTCATCACTAAACAATCTTCTGCTTTCTCTGATGGGTGTTAGCAACAAAATGCATTTATGGTCCCAAGGTCACATGCACATAAAGGAGGAAAGAAATTGAACTATCTCTACCTTCATTTTGCTCAAATTACAGTTTGGTTACAAGAGAGGTTTGTGGAAAGTTAGGGTCAAGTGTTAGTTTTATTTCACTTACTATATGCTGTAGGATTTACCATGTATAGGGAGAAATCAAGTTTAAACCTTCCTTACAATATGGGGAGCAAACACGTAGAGGTAGACATGAATAATATGATCTTAACCTTCAGTTCACCACTTAGGCTTCTGTCTGGTTCTCACTTGCCCCTTTGCATTTTTATACACACATATGTATGTCTAAACTAAATACATAAATATATATACATATAGTTTTTATATGTATATATACTACCTTATATGAATATGATAGCTTCATATAAAGGAGATGGAAAGATTGCTGCTAACACTATTACTAACCACTTCACCATAAAGTGAAAAAGCTAGAAGCAATGAAGGTGAACTGGTGGATTACTCTGCCCCTGTTTATAGAAAGATTATTTAGAGTTATGGCTGAATACCAAGATCAAAAAGAAGATTAGCTCTTCACTTTCTAGGGTTTGGTTTCTCTCCCCTGCTGCCCCTCCCTACAGCAGAGCTTTCATTCTCAGCACGTCAGTCAATATTCACAACAAGGGTCATGACACAAATCACCACCTGGAATATGAAACATTTTAAAGACCCTGCCACAAGATCCCCTCTGGGCCACATAGTGTCTTCATGGCCCTAAAACATTAGTAAATTGTGTGTTTTATTCAATGCAAAGAATCTGAAATAATGTGATGGATATATTCACAGAATTCCTAAGGTTGGAAAAGACCTGAAAGATCATCAAGTCCAACCATCAACCCAACACCACCATGCCCACTAAACCATGTCCCGCAATGCCACATCCACATGTTCCTTGAACACCTCCAGTGAGGGTGACTCCACCACCTCCCTGGGCAGCCTGTTCCAATGTTTCACCCCTCCCTCAGTAAAGAAATTTTTCCTACTATCCAGCCTAAACCTCCCCTGGAGCAACTTGAGGCCATTTCCTCTTGTCCGGTCACTAGTCACTTGGGAGAAGAGACCAACACCCACCTCTCTGCAACCCCCTTTCAGGTAATTGTAGAGAGCAATAAGGTCTCCCCTCAGCCTCCTCTTCTCCAGACTGAACAACCCCAGTTCCCTCAGCCGCTCCTCATAAGACTTGTGCTCCAGACCCCTCACCAGCTTCGTCGCCCACCTCTGGACACGCTCCAGCACCTCAATGTCCTTCTCGTAGTGAGGGGCCCAAAACTGAACACAGGATTCGAAATGCGGCCTCACCAGTGCCGAGTACAGGGGCACGGTCACTTCCCTACTCCTGCTGGCCACACTGTTTCTGATACAGGCCAGGATGCTGTTGGCTTTCTTGGCCACCTGGGCACACTGCTGGCTCATATTCAGCCGGCTGTCAATCAACACCCCCAGGTCCTTTTCTGTGGAGCAGCTTTCCAGCTCCTCATCCCCAAGCCTGTAGCATTGCATGGGGTTGTTCTGACCCAAGTGCAGGACCCGTCAACTTGGCCTTGTTGAACCTCATACAATTGGCCTCGGCCCATCGATCCAGCCTGTCCAGATCCCTCTGCAGAGCCTTCCTACCATCGAGCAGATCAACACTCCCACCCAGCTTGGTGTCGTCTGCAAACTTACTGAGGGAGCACTCAATCCCTTCATCCAGATCATCAATAAAGATATTAAACAAGATCATCCGAAATACTGAGCCCCAGGAGACTCCGCTTGTGACCAGCCACCAACTGGATTTATCTCCATTCACCACAACTCATTACAGCCCACAAGAATTATATTGTTACCAAGGTAAGTGTTGTATACATCCATCTATGGGTATCTGGGAGTGCACAGCCTGATGGGACAGTGTTAGAGGACTGCTTGCAGAGGAAGAGGCCAAAGCTGAGTATCCCAGGAGTAAACTATTCCTAAGCTGAAGCTTCTAACTGAAAAGACAGACACAGCAGTCCAAAAAAGACCTAACAATCAAGCAGTGCCAGGCTGACTTCCTGGCTGTCTTTCTTTTGATGTTTATAGATGGGGACTGTGTCTCTCGCTGTGAGGTAGGCTGCACATGAAGTCCAACAGCAACCGGTCTTAAAACAGATACTTCAAGGGCTACTGTATTTCATCACAAGTCCCTAAAGAGCTAATGACCCTGACAGTCTGTAAGAGGAGGAGATGCGAAATTACTTTCAGACAAGATTATTTACTTTTCTTTCTTACGTTTGCCTTTTTCTCCTACCACAGTTTGCAGATTTGCAAAAATATCAGAAAGGATCACTTGGGGCGGGGGCCAGAAACTTGTTTCTTTTCATTTACAGGGTTCTTCTCAGTCTTCCGTCTCTGAAAAAACAAAGATATGATGGAAGTCTAGAGTGATGGAGTATCTATAAAACTTGGGAAAAATCTTTTCTACAACTGAAGATTGTGTTTATTCCTTTCATGACACACTTAGTCACAATGGCTTTTCAGACATGTACGAAACCTAAACCAATAATAAGTATTTAAAAAGATGCACTAGTTTTAAAGGCTGAGCACACACAGCTCTAGAGCTAAATATCCAATCACTTGTTTGGGGTATGAGGACTTTCAAATAACTCTACTTTTTGCTGGGTTTTGTTCTCATTAACACTGAGGAATATCAGGTCCATGGCATAAGAGGGAGTTAGTGAAAAAAGATAAATACAGCTTTAGAGAGGAAAAGTAAAACGGTGATACCAGGTCTGGTATTGCACATACAAATATGAGATATAGTCATACAAATGCCATCATTTTGTTGTGAGGTTACACAGGTTCTTGAATAGAATAACGGAATTATGCCTTATCAGTAGTTTGATTTTTTTTTTCTTTAGTGCTTCCCACTTTCTCCTGTGCTTGATTTTTCTGCACTAACTATATTGGTTTAACAGATCCTAGACCAAAAGCACGTTTAGTTAGTTGCATGTAAAATACCCTCCCATGCATCAGCATTTCACTATCACCTCAAACCTAAATAAAACTAGAAAATCTTGAGCACTCTGGAGAAGAACAGGATGACTCAAACAGATGAAGCAGTCCAATGCGGGGATCCAGCTAAAACAAACAAATCCCCCCCCAGGTCCACTGGAATTTTGTTTGCAAACAAGATCTGCAGAGAATATGAAAAAGTATAGTCTCTCTTCTGTCCCACACATCTATACAACTTTTTTTTTTTGCTTTTTATTTTTTTACTGTTTCATTGTTTTCTTATTTTTTACACAGTGTATCAGATGCTCAGATCATGTAGTCCAAGTTTACAACAATTGTATATCTGATTCCAATGCTGACATCACCAATAAAGTCTGTTCAGGTTGGTATAATTTGCGTATCTTGTCAGGAGATTATATTCTAAAATCATTCATATAGAAATTTGAAAAAAGGTGCAAGAAAACTCTTCCCATGCTCAACATCTCATATCAGCCTAGAACAAAGACAGTCTAGAACAAAGTCTGTTTGAACTACTATCTTCACTCATGAGCAAAACTGAGTTTCTATTAAAAATACTATAAAAAGTATGGTTTCAAAGCTAAGCCCACACAGTACATTTTTGTGCCTTTTGGGAAAGGACCCTCTTGATACAGAACTTTTAAACACACTATAGTCCTAGTGGCTGCTCTAATGATAGCACCTTCAAAGAGGTCAGTACTTTATCAATCTGGCAGAATTACCTAATCAACTCCCTAGGAGTTATTAGCTAAAAAAAAATGAAAATATCATACAATCTCTTACCCATCCCTCCCCAAAAAGTAAGTTTTTTACTGTCTAGACCAAAAAGAACACAGTTTTCTGATTTTAAAATCCTGTGTCTTTGAGAAAGAAAATGTTTATAAAAATATTTCTCACTTGTTTTTAAAAATCATTACAAATGAGGAACAGATATGGGACAGACTGGTAAGGGAAAAGAAAGCAGAATGGACCTTTATATATTTGTCACTTTAAATTACAGCCTTATGACACAAGCTCTCAAGCACTAAGTTACAGTGGTCATAGTTTAATGGTAAAGTGTATAACCTGATTTTTTTGCGTGTGTGCATGCTCTGCACACAAGGAAAGGTACTTTTTAACAGGAATATTCCCACAAGAACTACTTCCCTCGCATGAAGACAGATTATTGAAGAAAGCAGTGCTTTTTTTCTGCAACACACAGAAGTGGGAATTTTAATATTAGTCTATGTACATGACTGTGTGCACAAATAAACACAATTCATAGATCTAGTAGATGTACTAAACGACTCTGTGGTTAAAATGCCTTTGTTGACTTACTTCATGCTGTTATCGCTGAAGCAAAAAGTGTGACAAAATGTAATCAGGGTCAGACTAAATCCTGTGTTCTTAACTGGTTATCTTAAGCAAAATGTGACACAACCTTTTAATCTTTGATCTGTCTTGGACACAAAGTCTATATTCAGGTTCACAGAAGAGTTTCTGCTGTTCCTGCAGACATAAATTCATCCTATAAACACACTTATATTCAAAAGAGACTAAATAATACTCATAACCTACAAGACAGAGAATAGCCAAATCTAATTTAATGAGTAAGATGCATTTCTTAAGCCCTATAATTTGTGGTTTGCAATGATTTCTGCTAATGGAATCACTGTAACATTAATTATTCAGAGAAAGCTGGGTTGAGGACCTTTTTTGCAGGATAGGATTCACAATATGTAACATGTAGTATTAGGAGATTCAAAATTAATTCAGATACATAAAATGAAGGTTTACATGAACAAAGTATTAACATCCTATGTGCCTCAAGCTTTCAGTACAAAATAAGATTAAACTGGTACGTTACTACAATGCAAAGCGTTAATGCTGAACCTGGTCTATGAGAAGCCAAAATTCTAGTGAAGCTTATGGGCATGCAAACTATCATTTTGTCTGCTATATATAATAAATTTCTTTAAGATTGAAGGCAATTGAAATAATTAGTTACTGCCAAAACACTAGGATGGCCAACAGTAACTGCAAAGTGTTCCCAAAAAGTGAAAAGGAAGAACCAGGTTGGGAACGGATACACAATCCCAAGGCACTTAGATGATTTTGGCCTCAGCAGCCCATTATGCCCAACTAAATTCATAAGTCATGAATATAGACTGCAGTCTTCATGCCAGTGCAACATGATGGCTCAGGGACAACACTCTGATCATTTACACACTATTATTAGACAATATCTGGTCTAAACAAACCAGAACTGAATGTGAATTCTGCCATCCCTCCCAAGTCCGAGTGATATGCTAATGAAAGAACACGCATGGATATAATTTGCAGAAGTAGCAAGAAGCAAGCTTTCCAGAGGAAAGGGAGGATACAAAGTCTCATTTGGGAAGAGATGCATTATAATTGCTTATGATCCATAAGAACAATTGCCTACCTAGAAGTTACAGAAGTTGTTACCAAATTTTACGTTCTAGCCCCATGTGTAAGCTTCCTCAGGGTGTGTCTTCCAACAATAGAAACTGCAGCCACAGCCTTGAGATTTCCATGTTTATTATCCCTTTTCTCCTGCACATCATGGATCTGTTGAGACCTATAGCAGCCACAGTACTAGCAGTTTCCCCATTTCTGGATGGCCCCAAAACCTGCATTCATTAACACAGTTTGAGTACTGTAAAGCCTTTTAATATTCTGAGAAGCTGGGAAACATGATTCTCACAATCTTTGCAAACTGCTTCCCTCCTTTGCTCTGCATAAAGCCAGAAAAAATTCTTCACTGTGCCAAAGGAAAGAAGAGGAGCAACAGACAAAAAGGGAATGTCCGTCTTCCCTTCCCTCCATCTTTCTTGCTGTTCTGTTGCTATTACTCAGATCTGGGATCAGTATAATTACAGCAGTTTCACACTTGTAATTTTGTCTAATAATGATGAAGATAGCATTAATGCTACAAAACTACTGCTCTCATGCTAGGCTGACCTCTGTACCTCTCTGGAGGAAGGAACTTTAATGTACTTCTTCCCCTTAAGCCACAACTCATCTTTGAACTTCTTACACTGCATTAGTTTACAGCACATTGTGCACATTCCAACCAATATTCAATACCACTTCTTCATGAGGATTAGTATTTACACATGACTTCACAAATAAATTCAGTTGCAAACAGAACTGAGATAAAGAAGTACTCTGCTTGGACAGTAAATACATAAAATTCAGTCACTCTGGATCAACACACGCTAGCACGTAGGATGCAACCAGAGCCAACAAATCACCTGAAATCCCATGTACTGTTTAAAGATTTATGACAAAGCAATCCACACTGGCTGCCTCATACTAAATGTCATCAAGTAGAATGCAGTCTCCAGTACGTAGCATGCAATTTACAAAGATAATTGAATTATACCAAGTCCAACATAAAGAAACATCAACTTTGACAAAATACAAGTCTTTAAAGTACACTGAGCCTATTTTCAGTTTTTGTTTCTTAAAAAGCTACCACTGTCCTATTACTAAAACAAAATTCCTACCAGATTCTGAAAAACTGAGCAGAATTTTAAGGAAAATAAAACCTCTTTATTGCACATTAGTGTTCAGGTGCTCTGAACATCAAACATGCATCACTTTCTCAACAGTTCAAATGTGAACATTTGTAGTTTTATATACTTTCAGACTACGTGGATCTTCCTTGTTTAATTGCCTTAGAACACACATCAAACATGATTGAATGAGAAAGATAAGCCTTTCTTTTTTGAGGAAAGATTTGTTCTAAATGCTATTGAACAGGAAACTAAACCAATATGAAATGTTTCACTTCACATCCTGATCAAGGTATCAACAACACTGAGCAAACAGATTGTGGTTTATCACCTGTTTTATTGTCTTTTTATGTACAAGCACCATTGTTATCAACTGGGCACATTCCTCGAGTCTCTGCAACATCACAGCCCCACAACCATTGGATCTACAGGAATAATTATCACAAAATATGAGAAGGTTGATATATTTGTCAGGCACAGAGGAAATGTGAAAAAACCCCCACCTGGAACATGATAAAATATCACTGAGTATCTTCTATATTTATCTTTATGCTTTAATCCTACCAAGCGAATAACTTTATTATATTCCATTTTACTGAAAGTAGAATTGCACTTTGTACGCATACATGGCAACATCTAATATAAAATAGGATTTTATTATCACTTGAAATTGAGATAGAGATATTTTGGATTTTACTCTAAACGAGCACCACAAGATACATTTAATGTATCTGAGCTGAACTATATTAATTGCCACGAATACTAAAAATTATTTTTTTCACTCCGAAAAATGTCAGGTAAATGATTTGTTAACAGACAAGAAATGAAGAAAGTCTGTCTTACGCCTATATGACAAAAGCAAGAGACATTTCTTCATACATTTTCCCAAACTAATACATGCCCAAACAAAATAATTTAGAGAAGGAAAATTTACAAGTTACTTTCTTTTAAGAGGCTACATCTATAATCCACTAAACAGAATGAGAATTTCTCCACTGAGATCAGAGAACTCTACACCTAGCACAATACATTAAAAAACCCTAATGTATTTAACATTGGTTCTCTGCAAGAAGTGTACGGAAAAATGTCTTTCAATTTTTAGAAGCGGATATGCTTACCTCTAGTTACTACCATGCCAATAATACATTCTTTTATTTTGAACAGACTGGACTTGAATAAGATTGAGCCAGAAAGCAGTATAGTCACTTTTCTTAATTACTACATAAGTGTACAGAATATCAGATATAGCAAATATTTCATAACTATCACATGTACTTGTATTAATGACAAAGATGAAAATGCATCAAACAGAATCTGAGCTCAGTCAGGGAGTCAATCAAAAAAAGCTTATGCTAGGACTAAAAAAAAAATTGCAAAAGGAATCTGCAATAAAATAAAGGATTTTATTTGTTTTTGGGCTTCAACACAATATTGTTCTCCCTTCTTACTAATAATAATGAATTCCAATATAGACTTTTTTTGAAAAGTACATGTGTCCCTTCTATCTTCCATTGCTGTGAGCTTTGTTGCACATGGCCATGATGCCTTTAATTCTTAAGAGAAATTCTTCCTGAATAAAATTAATGAGAATGGGATCCTCTGCACAGAAACTATTTTACACTTATACTGACAGTTACACAGAATCACAGAATGACAGGGGTTGGAAGGGACCTCTGGAGATCATCTAGTCCAACCCATCTCTCCCCAGAGCAGGATCACCTAGAGCAGATTGCACAGGAATGCATCCAGTTGAGTTTTGAATACCTCCAGAGAGGGAGACTCCACAACCTCTCTGGGCAGCTTGTTCCAGTGCTCTGCCACCCTCAAAGTAAAGAAGTTCCTCCTCATGTTTAGATGGAACTTCCTATGACCAAGTTTGTTCCCGTTACCTCTCGTCCTGTCACTGGGCACCTCTGAAAAAAGACTGGCCCCATCCTCCTGGCACCCACCCCTTAAGTATTTATAGCATTAATAAGATCCCCCCTCAGTCTTCTCTTCTCCAGACTAAAAAGACCCAAGTCCCTCAGCCCTTCCCCATAAGAAAGATGTTCTAGTCCCCTAAGCATCTTCGTAGCCCTTTGCTGTACCCTCTCCAGCAGCTCCCTGTTCTTCTTGAACCGGGGAGCCCAGAACTGGACACAGTACTCCAGATGTGGCCTCACCAGGGGGAAAAAAAAAAAAACCCACCTTTATTTTATTGCAGATTCCTTTTGCAATTTTTTTTTTTAGTCCTAGCATAAGGACATATTTGCTATATCTGATATACTGTACACTTATGTAGTAATTCAGAAAAGTGACTATACTGCTTTCTGCCTCAATCCCCAAAGACACAAAGTACTGCAGTTACAGTTGTTACATAATTTCATCATTCTTTGACCTCTTCTCAAACTAATAAATGGAGATGAGGAGTAGCCCATAGAACATCAGCTCTTTAGCTTCCACTTTCTTTCAAAAGGACAAAGACATTCCTACAGTTTCAGCTGCCTATCACAGTCACGTTAATCACTCAAGTGTGGAGAGTTACCCTTGTGACCAGACAACAATCAGAGCCCAAATATGAATCACAAGCATGCTCTTGACTCCTTGAACCTGAAATTTTATAGTGTACTCTTTGTCTTGAGAATAAGAATCATAAAATGACTTACTGGATAATTATGGCTTGAGAAGAAATGTGTTAAAAGCACAAGCTGTTTGAAGACAAAAACCCTACTTGAATTCACAAATAACTTATTTACTGTAAATGTTTCTGCTCTAATCCGTAAGCATATTAGAAATCAATGTTGGAACATTGAAAATATTTTACTCAAGAGATGGAAATTTCCTGGGAAGGCTCAACACTGCAGAATAAATCTTCCAGCTAACTAAAGGACCATGATAAATCTTTGCACATTTCACTTAGTTGTTCAAGAAACATCTGTTGATACTGCCACAAGCAGCAAGTATGGGACTGTGCAAGCATATGTGCTTCTTGTAAACCCTCTTTTAAAGCAGAACTGTGTCTATGGAGTTATGCTGATTATTTTTTTACCAGTAAGTTTGTGTATATTTGTTTTTCCACAAACACATCCCATATGAAACAACAATTCAAAACAAAGTAATTTGCCATAACATGTTTCTCCCCTAAAGAACAAACTCCATGGCAGTTGTTAATGGTATTACTTGACGTACCTGTAAAGCAAAAGACAGGGAGATACTACGCTAAGAATCTGAAAACTGACAGTGACCTGATCACAGTCCTTTCAAAACAAAACAGGAGCTTAACCCTGCTGAGGCAGTTCGAAGCAAGTGCTACATTACTGGTACCTGTAATACAATGAATCTTGTCTAAATAGAAGATATTAGGCAACAGAGCTGAAGATGCAGCATTTTTCTTAAGCACCAGTTTTACTGTGCCATTTGGAATATATAGCTTAGCAAACAGACAGATATTATAACAAACAATAATGGAAGAAAAAATATTGTATAGGTAGGATGCTAACAGTTTTATACACTGTTTTTAACATGTTAAGTAATGTGTAATGCACTTATTCATATTAATTTTAGGATATTCAAATACAGAACACTAAAACTTGTCAGTCAGAGAATACATGATTTTTCTTCACTACATGGAGTTTTTAATGAGAAACTTTCACTGCATTTTTAGGGACAGTCTTCAAGACCAAACTATTTCTTCCTCTAAAATTCAGATATTCTTGTTGTAGATTTGTAAAACTAAAAGTCTTTATTCAGTATGAGACCTTAAAAAAATTGGTTAAAATTTTGATGAGAATTAAGTGTATGTGTGGAAAAACAATTGTATTTCTAAAGAACACTGCCAAAACTTCCCCTGCATCTCCCCTCCACAGAAAATTAGTTTGGGAATAAACCAGCTTTTGCTTTCATGAATAGCAACAGAAATGTTAAGTAAATTTATTGAAGTGCCTCCATTATAAAGCATATACCTGAGTTGATGGAAACTGTTCAATACTTTTACTCAAAAATATGAATGCTTTTGCATTTCATTTGCTACGTTTTTTGTGTTACACCCTACAGTTCAGAATCCATGCATTAGCAAGATCAATAATCATACACTGCCTTATTTACAACAGTTTTAACTGTGGATATAGCTCTCAGTACAGCTAAACAAGGTTTTCCTTTCTGAACAAATGTATCACTTCAAACTCCCTATCACAGATACAAAATGAACTGAACAGAAAAACTTAATACACTTTACCAACACACCTCTAAGTTTAGCAGCTTAATGGAAATTTTCATTAAACTTCTACTCATTTAGTAAATTTAGTGGGAGTATTCAAAACATATTCACACATGCTTTTGAAAATATGAGTGTGACAGATCATAAAAAGGAACAAAAAATTTATTTTACTTATTGGGTTATATATTGCTTGTATGTCTACATCCTCTGCTGCACAATGCATATGAGATCTTTTGGATAAATATCTATGTATTTTGTAAGCACAACAAATTTACTGCATGCAGTAATAAAATAGGTACCTGGGGAGGTACCTAGCAGGACTCCATTTTTTAGAGCTGTCCTGAAATTAAACTTCTAGCTTTTACATCAATAACGGTACTGAATATTGAACTAGATACCCATGCAATAATTAGGTTTATAAAAGAACTAATGTTTCTAAATGTCTGCTAGCTTGGATGATGTGAAATCCTGGGTGATATTATTTAGAATATATACTTACCTCATACATAGTTTGGGGTTTGTTTTCCCCTCCAGTGACTGAAGTCCATGAAACTGCTGTTGTCAAAATGATTGCTGGTAACTCCCTCCTCAATTAGTAAAATGGGTTTTTCAGCTCTATTTGGAGTAGCCAGGATTCTGGCAGTGAATGATGACTAGTACAGATGTTTTATGCATCTGTCTTAATAAACAGCCAAGACAGGGAGATTACAACTTCTAAGAAGGATGCCAAATAGCAATTTGTTTATACACTTCCTACATGATTCTAGTGCTTTTACTTATAATGGGGCAGCTTTTCCATTTTTTGTGCAATACATTGCAGAAGCAAACATTGGAAGTGGATTGAAAGATGTACAGCAATACCAAAGGGATAAAGTGAAATAAGACAACAGCTTTAACACTTCCAGAGAACAAAGCGTTGAAGCATTGACTTGATAAGTTACAGGGAGATGTCATTGTCCAAGTTAATTACGTTTTGCACATCAACTTTGCAGCTGGATAACAAAGTCTTGGTTATGTTTATGTATCATGACTCCAAGATTTGAAACAAGTAAAAGGATGAAGGAAATCGCCAGCGCTGTCATTTTTTTCCCTGCCACTAATGCAAGAGAAAAAGAGATGATGTTTATATGGTGTGACTGACATAAGACTTAAGCTGTACAGGAGCATAACCACTTATCCTTATTTACAGCAAAAGAGAAGGATAAGGAACTGTTTTGTGATAGCAGAGGCAGAGCTTTCATTATCAAACACAGTTTTCCCTGAAACTGAAGCATGTGTATTTTAGAAACAAACAAACAAATGAAAAAAGATTGGGTAAGATATTTCACGAAACTAAGACAGTAGATACACAATTACTCAGATCCAAAAGAGCTAAAATGTAACAGTAACTCTAATTATGCCACGCACATATGGAGGACACACAAGTTGTTTCAGAAACAGTATTTGAATCAGTGGTTGCACACTTTGTATTCTGAATAGATCCTGAGAAAAAGATATGGTAATCTGCTTCTTGACGCTTCTATGAAAGTCAAGAAACTGACTCTTTATGATAAGTAAAGGCCCCATCACAATTCACCAATCCAAATCCAATTTCAGAAAGTCATGACAATTTGTCTTCCCAGAAAGACCTAATTTTGCATTTCCAGTTTTGTCTTAAGCCTTTATTGTAGCGGGTTTGCTTTCTAACAGCTGCTGCATTTCTCTGCAGAAGTGCCTCTATTGATTAGGACACGAGCACAAATGAATTAAGAAGAGAAGAGTTGATTTAAAGTGGGAGGCTGTAACTTTATTAACTTTTATCACAAGCGGAGATATTACACCAAAATGTTTTTATTTGGTTCAATATGTTGCTAACAGTGTTCCAAGCCAAATAAACATTATACAACCTAGGCATTCTGATAGTCTTTCACTAAAAAAGGAGGAAGGCAAGTACAGAAGAGTTATCTTAATCAGAGAGGATTTTAAATACCTTTTTTTTATTTTAATAAACAGATATTGCTTATTATCGCCTTAATCTCCTGCATTACACTGCAAGTAATCTACCTGTGTTATCTGAAAACTGTGACAAAAATACAAATCCAGTCTAAATATGAAATTTACCGCTCCCTGCTCCCCAGTAGGCTGGCTTTAAACATTCAGGCTGCTATGAAGAAGATACCATGGTAATTTAGGTTCCCTAGAAAAATTTGTTCCTGATTCTGTATCTTAGCCGTTGGACAGATGCACAGTATCTTGGGAATATGATACCCTCACTTTAATGCAGGATAGGCGAGGTGGTCTCAGTCAGAATGGTTCGACTGCCCTGTTTCCACACATACACAAAGAGAAGATTACAGAGATGAGGAGCTTTGCTCTCCTGTGCCAGTTTCTGTCCAGCAATGGGCAGGTACATATGGTCAAGGTGAAATAAAGTGGGAAAGGACCTCAGCCTTGACTCCAGGGTTCACTGCCAAGGGTCAGCCTTCTCCCTGCCTATGTGATCACAGGTGCTCTCTGTCTGGACAGGCAGGAAGATTAAAACTGCAACAGAACCTACACACTTGCACTGAGAAGGGTCCAAACTCTGCCACACACTGTTCAAATACACAAAGAAAGGCAGCTTCAAACATTCCAAGAATACATACCATGAGTTTTTAAATATTACAGCATTTATAACAATATTACTAATTGTTCTCTGACAGTTGAACACGTAATTTAAAAATACACATATTACTTCATCCTCTATGCTTCAAATACAACCAGTGAACTGTGTTTCGACCAGAAAGCAGAATTTTCTGCAGCAAGACACCACTGCTGTGGTATGAGTTATTTATATTTGCATGACAAACAGTTACTGGCTCTTTGCCTAACGCGTTGGTGTTGGAACATTTGGTCCAAACAGCACGTCTGCCAGCTAAGAACTGCGCTGAATCTGTCAGAAAGCGCTAGATAAATGTGTCACCCTTGACAGCCTGCATGTGTATAATTTGAACTACAATAAGTGCAAGTTATTGACCACAATGCAGTCTGTACTAGGATTGCACACACCTCCCACACAGACATAAATAGCAATTGCAGCTATGGACCCATTTCTATTTTCTGATTGAGGGTGTTGTACTGTTGCCCACCACTTCAGATACCATTTCAATTTCGTGCAAGCAACAGAAGTGGGCCAAACCAGCCTCTACAGTCAAAAAAATCACAAAAAAAAATAAAAAGGAAAAAAAAATACACACTCCTATCCCTGGGACTCAAAATCTGTTGCATACATTAGGATATTAAATACTACAAGCAAGTTCTCAAACCACCTTCCTCTTAGGTTCTACCATGTTTACAATGTGTCACTAAAGAATACCTATTCCCCTAGTCAATACATGCAAAGTGAGCAGCTCGGGCAATCAAATCCTACAATCAACCAAATGAGCCACCACAACTCTCACCAGTCACTCTTTTGCATATCTTTTGCTATATGATGCCGGATGTACTCAAATTCACTTGTTTAGCCTGTGCTGAGATTGCAGTAATAACTCAGAGGCAGAGCTTAGCATAACAGTACTGGCTGTTCTGTGAAGGCTATTCTCTGTTGCACTGACGCTCTGACCCCACTCACTTTGAACTCAGTAGGGGCTGGCTTTCAAAGAAAAGACGAGTAAACCCAAAGGTACCCACAGTACAGGCAGTATCAGACAAATACTCTTGCAGTGGGATTCCACTGATTTTAAGGAAAACTTATTTTTGGTGCCTCACTCAAACACAGAAAAGCATTCTTTACAAAGCAAATAGAATGAATTGTAATAATTGAAAACAGCATGAGCCCTCACTGTTAATTTGGGGAAAGGGATCTTGAAAACTGAACGGTTACCATCTGAAGCAATGATAAAGAACTTACCAGCAATTTATATAAATACCAACCAAATGTAATAGGAATTTAACTGAACAGCAGATGGAAAGGAAAAAAGTTGTCTATGCTTTTGCAGAACTGCTTACCGTAAATGAAGCCAGCAGGTTATCTACTGAGTGACATCATACTTAGATAATAAATAGAGCTTCCCTGGCAAAATTATGACCCAAAAATGTAACACACGTTTTGAAAGCTTAAAAAAATAGATATACAGTATATAATTTTTATTTGTCCTGTTCTCTGGAGTACTAAGAAGTGACTGACAAAATCCTATCTTTGTAGCTTTATACTACATTATGGACACTCATTCTGTAACACTTTGTTCCTCTACTTTAAACATGAATTAACTATATTGTGCTCTTTTGTTGTTATTTTGTTTCCTTTTGGGATGCTGAGCATTTAAGTCAATAAAAACAAGTGATTGTCCTTATCAAAACAGAAGACTTAACCTTGCTTTGAGGTTTCCGAAGCATGATTTCTGCTTTCGATATGCTCATGATTACTGCAGTCATCGATATACCTCACCTCACTGCAGTCAATTACGGCAAAAATATGTCTGCATATATTTTACCCTAATCTTCAACATAAATGTGCTTAAGCACGGGAATTAACCTACTGAACCATACTTAATTATATCCATTGGAAGAAAGGGACAGTTCGGAGACTGTCCTCAACATCAGATTCACACCTCATGCAAACGGCAGTCCTGCGTGAGAATTCTGGTGTGGCCTGAGCAAATTCTAGATAGGTTAGTACAATCACACAACCAAGTGACCGCAAAGACAGAGCTCCCCAGGTCGTTAGCCACAACAGAGACTGTTCTGTCAAACAGATGAGGACACAAGTTTTCTTCCAGACCCAGATGTGCCAGACAGAAAGCTGTTGCCAAGTTTCTTGCAACTGTTCCTACTTTCTCCTCCCAAAGCTACTTTTGTGAATGCCATTCTCACTTGCTTTCAGTCAGAATGAGCAAGATGGCTTTAGCCAATTTCTAGAGCAAGTCTCTCTGAATCCAGCTTTCTGACTGAAATGGGTCAGGGAGCTTTCAAAAGAGCAATTGTGCTGGCAGGGGATAAGACCCTACAGGGGAGAACAGCAGGGAAGAAGGCATCACTTCCAGATGATAATTGCTTCCATAGGCAAAACTAGATGCAGAAGAGGACATCTGTCGCTAGCCTGTGACTGTTTATGAGCTCCCATTTAAGCACATGCACAGCTGACTGAAGACTGCAATTACCACAATCCCTCAATGTACCTAACACAGCTACACAGGAGTGTGACATGTTTTCTTTCCTCTCCCACACCAACCTAAACCTCAATTTATTTTTCACTGAGTCTGCCCGTGTGGAAAACAAACTGCAATAAACCCAAGTCAAAGAATTGTTAAATATTTTACTGATCTTTTCACCCATATTTTAATGATTTTACTTTCCATACAATTTTAAAGTACTTTTTTGAGAATCCTTTGAATTATTTATCTATCATAGAGTAAGGCCAATGTAGAACACCAATAAATATTATGTAGATACTGAATGTGGAAGTGCTTTGTCTATTTGCCATTGTATTATTTGTACAGAATTCTTGAATAACAAGAGAATGTGACTACCAGCAATAAAACTCATCTTTTTTGATATTTGAGGGTTCACAGACTGTTTGAAAATGCACCATACTCAGCGTTATGCTAGTAAAATTACACTTTGCCTCTCAAACTAACAAGCATTTCCATTAAACATAGCACTCTCAGCAAGATGTTTTCTCAATAGTGAATACTTTGATTGACAAAGGATTAAATTACTGCTGAGCCATTTGTTATTTATGGCTCTTAACACCTGTTAGGTGTTAAATTTACCTTTTCACATCTCTACTGTGCAAGATATCTGCTCCCACCTCATTAAGATCCTGTGTTTTACACCAGTGATGACATTTCAACATACAATGGAATACAGTACTAAGGTTTTTTTCAAATTTATATTTAATGATTTCACAGACTATTTTTTTCTCCCAGAATGGATTCAAAGAAAGAATTTCGGAAGAAAAGCAATGCTGAATTTGGTGTTTTTCTTGTTGCCCCCTGCAATTTAACATGATAAAATAAAGATTTTTTTTGTACTGTCTAACAAAGTGTCTGTAGACACTGCTGTTTCTTTGAATAGCAATGACAAACAGTAATGGACATTACACATAAATGCCTTGAGACTGTCAAGAAAGGATTCCCTTAAGCACTATGATTAATAAACTAAAAGGGGCTCAGTATATCTGTGCAATCAAATATAATTAAACAGAAAATGTATAATTATCACCTGAATTTTCTCTTAAACTAAAGAAAATCATTATGCTGTTGCAGTAGTACAGTTAAAAACCATTGAGAATATCAGAGCATCACAGTGTATTTGTACAGGCAAGAAGTGTTCAAATGTTTTAATAAGGTGCTGTGCAGTAATAACTTCAGTGTGTTCCCAAATCACAGAATTAATTTACAGTCCTTTTATAAAACTAAATGGATTTAATAAAGTCTGATCATAAATTAACACTAGCAATTGATGTAAATTGCACTGTTAGTTAGATTTACTTCAGTTCTGTCACTGTTTATGGTATTATAACACAGACTTTTAACATATTACAGGCTGAAGGGCAATCTGTTTAATATGGGAAACAGATTCAAAGGCAGGGAGGTGACCAGTTTGCAGAATTCTCCTAAATCCCAGGACAATTATTAGAGAAGCACTTATATATAATCTTGACGAAAGCAGTGGAATGTGGCACTGTAGCAATGTGCTTTCTTGCGAGATCTTTTGATTAAACACACGCAAAGGAAAAGGTTAAGTGAAAAATAAACAGTTCCTAAACAGGCATGATGATCAGCGCTTAACCCACATAAAAGTGGCAGAAGATGGTTGCAGTATTAAATAAGACCTTAGGAGCTAGGCTAGCCAGAAGAAACCGCAGAGTCTTTTACGAAGTGTGCATCTGTATGATTCAGTCTCTTCACGTTCGCATCAAACATATTCAAATACTCAATAAAATATGTATGCAAGTATTCAACTTCGTATTACATCACAGCAACTTGCTTTACTATTTCCTCCTTTTGAAAATTTTTTCCATCAGAACATTTTTAAGCCAACTCCAATCCACTGCTTCAAGTTTCAGGACTACCACTCTTGTAACAGGAAGAACTGCATAAAAACTACAGAAAGCCCAGACAAAACTCAGATTAGTCGGTTCATTTTTGTGCATGAATTTTCAGTTCTCTTTTGATGATATTTCATTTACTGAGTTAGTTGAAGTGGGTTCTATTTTTCAGATGTTAAACAAAGAGAATGGGCAATGGATCAAAAAGGATCAACTTACCTGAACAGCACATAATTCTCTTTGCTTTTGAGGAGGGGGAGCTCTCCACAAGCTACAAATGAAGCTGGTGTGCATACTTTCCCAGGATGAAAACTGGTACTTCACTAAGGCCTTTGGAAAATTACTCAAAAGATAACAGGAGAGTCTATTCTTCCAAATGTACTTATAAGATAACACACAAAACTACTAAAATGTAGTGAAGAACAAGAATCCTTGGGAAGACAATTTCTCAGAAAATTGAGAGCCTCATGTTCATGTTAGAGCCAGGGGACTTAGAGGAGTCCAGAGAGGATATGCATCTGCAGTCATTATTCCCTGCTATTTCAACCAGTTCTAAGTGGCTTGTCCACCACTGTGTACAATGTAGTGCCTCATCTTCCTAAGATCCATACCACCACTTCTTTAAATCCTACTGGGAACACACTCTGAATTTTCAAATGTGCAAAACCTTAACTGGAAACACCAAATGTGCCTTTCTAAATCTCATCCCACTAGACAAGAGACTACGTGGATTCAAAATCAGACCTATGCACCAGAAGTAAGATTGAACTGGAATTTAAGTACTTTAATCCACAAAAGCAATGCTCAAAATTCTCATCTACTCCCTACAAACACACACATTTTCATCACTATTATTTCAAGTGTTACAGACATGCTTTTCTGCACATGCCCAGAAGGATCACAGTCTTATCAGAGCTGAGCAGGTTAGTATCACCTCACACAGACTCCCTGCAGAATCTTCAGAGTAGATGCTCTCCTGCTATGTTCCCCAAAGGGAACATTTGGGAAGATATGACAGCATAAAACACAGCACCAGATACTACTTTCATTCAAAAACACAGCTTGGAGTGGAAAGAGGCAGTGTTCCACATTTATCCATGAACTGGTGAGACCAGCCCTAAGCTAGAATAGGCATGCCCTTCTGTTTGGTCACTACCTCAGCAGCATTTGTCTTCAGCACTAAACTAGAGAAAGGGGTTCTTTCTCCCCTTCTGGCCCAATCAATTTGTCTCATATTCTTCTTCAGGTCCAATTATATGGACCTAAATTTATTAACAATTTACATGCAGCTATGGAGATCATCTTCTGCTCCCTCTTCTATCTACCAAATCTTTTCTTCCCATTCAGCCTTGCTCCTGGCCACAACCTTCAAGTGGACAAGCTGCAGCTTGTCTGATCCCTTGATGAGGTAATTCAACATGCTAATACAGAATAACCATTTTTCTGGAGGAGATGGGCTTGGGCTTGTTTTTTTGGGATCAGCTAGTTGAATCAGCTCAATAAATGGTCAGCAAAGCACCAGACTCCAGCCTGGCACAAGCGACTGTGCAGCTGGAAGCAGAACTCTATGCAAGTGGGGGTTACACCACTATCTTTTCTTTTGGAAGATGCAGTGTTACAGAAAAGAGAGAGCATATCTGTTTTTGAGCAAAATGTTTAGGACCTATCACAAACAGGGTTTCTGGGATGTGAATCTCAGTACGAAAACAGGTGCTTTCTGCCCCAAAGCCAAGCAATAAACACCTCAGAGAGCTATGACATAACCTGAAAGGGAGTATTTTGATATTTCTGTTAATGATTGTATCAAATGTGCAATATTAAGTTCTTCTCTATTAATTCCTTAAGCTTTTGATACCAGCTTTCCAGTTTTCTTCTTTATCTGAGTACCCCATGGATATTCCAGTTCCAAACTCAACTAATCAATTCAGCATTTATGAATAATGCTGACTATATTTATAATGTACGGACTCTTCAATACAAAATCAGATAAAAGATATTAAAAGGAACAATAATTAGTTTTTTCACCTGTTTTTCTGTGAGGAAAGACTTTATCAAGCTAAGATAAAAAACAGTCCTCTTTAAAAAAAATCTAAATACTATTCTTTAAAAAATATTGGTTTGGCATATTTTCAAACAGTATGAAAATAGGAAATAATATTGTTAATGTAAACATCTAAACAGCCTAAGGTATTCGACCTTTCACAAAGCTCACTATAAATAGCTTCCAATACTGTGACTTACACTCTGCAACTGCAACAGATTGATAAGGAACAATGGCAATGCTAAGGGAAGAAAACAGATTATGAAATGCTACCGACTATTTCAGATACTATGATGTAAAACATTCCTTTTAATTCACTGTGAATGCCAAGGTTATGTGGTTGAATTCAGTCATGTGATGAACTACTGAAAAGGATATCAGAAATGCACCAGGATAAACAAGGAGGAAAAATTACTCTTCTTTCTGTAAGAGCAAGTTCCATTTGTTTTGAAACAACCTGTTTCTTTTAATAATTCCCTAAATAACCTGTGACTCTGCGTTATGTGACTTTAGGCAGCATCTTAAGTAATGCAACTCTCAGCCTAATCAGAGACAAGGCGATTTGGCAAGGAGAAATAAAATAAAAGAAGATAGTGTGGAATAATGTTTTAAGAAGAGTTGCACTCTCTCAAAACACTCTATTCCATATTACTATGAAGCAATCTTTTCCGTATTAAATCCACCTTCAGAATGAATTTATTTCCACTGCTTGGAAAAAAACCACATAATTAATAATTCCACATCAAGTCTAGTATAGGGAGGGCTTTTATTTGTTAAAGGCAACTATTTTCTCTCTGTTGGGTGTAAAAATAATGCAAAAAGCATGCTATAAACACAGGTAAACAGTATTGTTAGCTACGTTCAGCCCTTCCACAGCACTTCAGCATTCATAATACTGCCCCAAAAATTAATACCTCAAAATTAAACAAGTAGGACCTTTTTTAATATTTACCTAGTCACCAATGTTTTTCTTTTCCAGAATTCATTGGACACTGACAAGACTCATTTAGCAACCAAAACACCAGATCTATTTAATATCCTATAAACATTCACTGCAAGCCTTGGGGTGCACAATTTTTAGCCCCATAATTTCATCACAAAGTATTTCCTGTACAGTTGAAATTTCTTTGCATATGAAGATCAGCATCTTAAACACACAATAGTATCTGAATACTAATTTCTAGTGAGAGTCACCACTAGTGTAAGAATCATCAATCCCTGCTGAAGCATTAAATGTGTTAGAGTCAGAATTATTCCTTTACACATTTATAAATGCCAATAAACTACCTTAGTCCCCACAAGTCTGTCATAATTCATGCATGAGATTATCCCGTTTTACTACTCTGGAGTACATTAGGAATACAATTCTTGTTACACTTCTTTTGGGAAAAGGGAGAGGTTACTACTTCAAACTGCTTCATCTGAAATATTTCATAATTAACTCAATGTTAATTCTGTGCTACAACACAAACACAATCATGTTATTAAATTAATGTTTAATTATAAAATAATCACTGTGCAATATAAAGGGTAAAAATGAATTACATTATTATTATACGATAATTAAGTATTTATAATTGAAACATATGAGTGACAATTTGTGACCATAATGTGCTGAGAAGAATTTTGTCCATAGCAAATAGCTGTGAACCACAGTAAACCTGTTTCCTTATCTTTTACACTTAGATTAGTATGTCAAGCTTTATCATCTTTTTGTAAGAGTAACCATGGGATTTTACTCAGATACATTGTCCCACATTGGTAAATACACAATTATTAATACAAAATGATATTATTTGCTCAATAGGAGTAATTGAGTTACTTTTTTAAACTGTTCATTAAGAATTCTATGATTCACAAATGTTTTCTTTTCCTCATATAGATTTGTAAAAATAGAGGAAAGCTAGAGGCCTGAAAATTTCTGAGGCATTTAAGGGAGTGAGACAAGAACTCATCCATAGTCAGGTAATACCTCACCTAAAAACCCTTGGGTTCTGCCTAACCCACTTTTTATATTCTAAATTTACAGTGAAAAACAGCACTGCAGAAATACTCATAGCTGCACTGACAGACTAATTCTCTCTCCCTTAGCCAGATACCAGCCTCAGGTACAAACATTTCCATATGCAGAATACTTCTTTTGACCTAAAAATCTGGGCTCAGAGATCAGCAGTGTTGGAACACTCTGCACCGCATGATGGGAAAGAACATTAAAGTTTTCACAAGGAAGTTTTCTCCCAGAAGCTACTTCTTTCGGAAACAGAGACAAAAGCAGACAGTGAGAAAGCAAGTATGATACTTCACTGATAAAAACAGCTTCCCTTGAAACTTTCACTGTATGATCACCTAAAGGAAAGTGATGATCCTTAGAGTATGACACCCAAATGTTAACCATGAGCAGTATCCTCACTCTATGTATGGTAGGAAAATAAAAATGCTTCAGAAAAAAAGATGCTAAATTTACCATAGTTCTAATACATTATCCAAGGCATAAAGCTAAAAGCATTTACTGCCACTGCTATACACCTGTCAGCTTATTCTCTGTCTGATGATTGTTTTTTTCCTGCAACAACAGATTGCATTGGTGGTGGCACAGAGGAGAAAAGATGTCACTAGTCTGCTTTAATCTCTGTATACACTGAAACCTAGTGGCGAAGGTAGATATTCCCAGTGAATTTCTGCTGTGAAGCTTGCCAATAGATGCAGAAGACCTGTGCAAACCTTTGCTTTGCCTATTCTCCCCTTCCTTTTATCAGCACCAAATCTAATTTACTTGGGAAATTGTGGAAAATTATCAAAATAGCTCTGATTTCATCCCTACAGAATGGCAAAAAGCTAATTCTCTTCGAGCGTTTAAGTTTCCAAATTGAGAATTTTTGCATTCCTATAAGGTATTTTACTGTAAGGAGTGTAAATGAGCACAAGAAAGCTTAGGAGAAAGAAAAATCACACTTGGGAAAGGTAAATGTCAAAGAATTCTCCCCAGTAGGTTATTATCAACGGGATCGAATGCAACTTCCTAGGAAGATCAGTTGCTAAGTGAATTGCTGAAGGAACTAATTACTGAACAGTAAAAATACAGCACATAGTGATGAAGAGATCTGAAGTTCTCAATACAGTTGGCCTGCTTGTTACTTAAATGATCAAACTACATAGGAAACTTCAAGACAATACGGAGGACAAAGAGGTGAAAAAGTATTTTCTTGAAATGAAATGGAAGAGAACAATGTAAGTCAGGAAATGAAAATAAAGTCTGGGCTAACTGCAAATCATAGACACTGTCAAAGGGATAATTTGATTTGATTGTGCTAGAACAGTTCCTCCACACATGGATATTGAAAAGTTTCATGTGAATGAAATTCTGAACTGAAATAATTAAACTACACAAAAGTTTTATGTGGAGATTATTAGAAAGAAATAAAACACCCCTAGCTTAGTTAAGTTTAAACATTGTTAGCAATAAGCTTAAGACAGCTAACTCCTCCACTGTAAATTCATACCTTATCATTAATACTGTTAGTAGGACTAACAAAACAAATAAATCAAGTAACAGGTTGCAAATATACATTTGAAATAACTTCAATATCAAAAGTAAGTAAAACTTCCCTGGCACAATCTCTGCTTAGTCATTTAAGAAATTAGTTGAGCTAAGGAAGAAATACCTGATACAGAGTAAGGAAACTTTAAAAAGTTTGCAATCTGAAAAATAACAGATGGACAAAAAAACAGGCCCCCATTTGGTAAGCTAACCATGTATAGCATTTTATTAAAAGTGTGTCCTACTCAACCAGAAATCTTATTTTTTATCCTGAGAGCTTTAATGCTATTGTGGTATCTGTAGGGAGATGTCAGGAAACAGAAAAAAGAAAATAAGGTCTGTATACACTTATTACTGTCCCTGGTGGCACAAAATCGATCACAAAGTCCAATACTTACAGTCTTTTTACTGTTCATTATATATACCCACCTATATGATGGCCCCGAATTATCAGTAATTTTTTTTTTTTTTGCATTTATTTTTGGGGTGCATTTTGGGGTGGTTTTGGTTTGTTTGTTTGTTTATTTATTTATTAAATCTATTCACCCCAATTTCATTCTCACAAATGCACTACATGCCCAGAGAGAAGGTAAACATAGGGCCCGATGATGAAATGCAAAAATTTTCTTGCTATTTCCATCATTAACAAGATCACTTTCACTGACACTGCAAAGAAAATAGTGATTAATGAGTTTGAAGGCTTGTAGGGAGAGGTTGCATATTTTATTTGAGAAATAGACAGAAAAAGCGGACAAGTTATCAGTTGCAAAAAGTCCTTCTTAGGGTCTGAAATAGAACTTTCCTCCGCCTGTCATTTGTAACAGCTTTAAAAACTTCTCTATAAAATATGTATTTTTGGGGAATCATTCCACTAAGAATTTGAATTTAAAAGACTCCATTTAAAAGATTTTGCTATTGAGAAGGAAAAATTTAAGGACAATGTCACACCAACAGAAGACGAATGATAAATGATCTCATTCCCAAAGGACTTATTGAAAGATTTCTGAAAAAAAGAAAAAAAGAGAAAAAAAAAGGAAGTAACAGCTACTACATGAAAACTGTTTGTATGTTATATGAACACAGTGAAACAGGCATATGAAAAAAGCAGCACCACTGTGGTCATTAAAACAGCTAAAACTAGAAGTCATGTTTAACAAGCATTTAACTTCAGAGACGTTTTTTGTTATGGTGATTGTGTTTAACTAGGGAAAAGTAGAGGGATGTTATCTTTGTACAATATGGGATTTCAGTAGACGGTACAATCTCATTGACAATCTCAGTCTCACTGTCATGGCCTCACTCTGTCCATATGGAAGCCCTTACAGACTTGTATTTAAATACATGATTAACTACAAACTCACATGTTACCTGGTTGACTTGAACAGGATTAGTCATTTATTCAGACACACTTGCATGCTGATGCACCAATAGGGCACTAAACATCTTTTACTTATGCCAGCACGAATTCTTACAGAAATTTTGCTTCACATCTGCATGAGACAGGAAAGCAGAATTTAACACCTGGCTCTTCCTTTAGCTATTGCCAAATAACAAGGTATTATTTGTTGCTTCCTAGGTATCTTGGTGATTAACGAAGTTTAAGAAGGGCACCTTCACTAATAATATGTGCCTCACATTGATCATGTTTCCAGCAATCATTAGTATTCATTAGCAGCAGTCAACTTCTTAATTCCTTTTTGCTTAAGTCCAAATTATTGTAAGTTATTTACAACACCCTGTAGGAAAGAACAAGGCTTTCACAAATCTTAATGGTTTATTCCCAGATCTTCATATACCAGCACTTCTGGGAAAGACATGCACACTGCAAAAATATCCTAGCTGCTAGTCCACAGAATTAACTGCACATAAAACTCTCCATACAGAGTAAGCAGAAGATCAGCTTGCATCAGGCACATGGCAGAAATACGAGATACAGGAAGGCAAAATAAATTCCTCCTTCACATCTCACCCTCTTCTGTAAATTCAGTCAGTAGCCTTCTCCTTCTCCAGGCTGTCTGATGCAGTCTCTTTGGACTGTAGGTGTTTTCTTACAGGATCATTTTATCATACCATTTGTCAATGTAATTTCATTGGTAAGTTCCCAAGCCAGTCTCCCACTAGGAGCTTGTCCAACATGCCTGTCAATTTAAAATACACAAAACCACCTCTTCTTTTTTTTTCTGCTCCCCTAAATCACTCCTACCTATGCTGACTTTCCTTCTACCCCTGTGTTGGCTTTACCTGAGGAGGTGTTGGCTGCGGGGGGAGCTGCAGAGTGACCTCTGTGAGGAGAGACTGGGGCTGCCCTGTGCAGGACACAGCCGGTTCCAGCCAGCTCTGCAATGGCCACACCACAGGGCACAGCTGAGCTCTTCAGAGATGCTGGTGGAGCCTCTGTGAGAACGTATTTAAGAAAGGGCAGAGGAGGAAGGAGGAAAAAAATACTGAAAACCCGTAGTGTGAAAACCAGAGTGAGAGAAAGAGGAGGGTGAGGAGGTGCTCCAGGCACAGGAGCAGAGATTCCCCTGCAGCCCACGGGACGGACCACGGGGGCACCAGGGGAAAAGTGAGGGATGGAAGGAGCAGCAGAGAGAAACCGCTGTATACTGGCCATACCTGCCACTCCCAGAGCTGCTCGGGGAGGGGAGAGGAGTCTGGAGGGAAGGAGTGAGGTTAAGCATGGGAAAAGGGGGGAGGAAGTGTGGTGTTTTAATTTTTGTCTTTTTGTTTCTTACTTCCTGAATCTATTTTAATTGGGAATAAAAATTATTTTTCCCAAGTTGAGTCTCTCTTGCCTGTAACAGTAATTGGTAAGGAATTTCCCTCTCTTTATCTCAACCCAAAAGCTTTCTCATCCTATTTTCTCCCCCTGCCCTGCTGAGGAGGGGGAGTGAGCACACAGCTGGGTGGGCATTTGGCTGTTAGCCAAGGTTAAGCCACCACAACCACAGAAACAGGGCAAAGGATATACCACAATATCTGCCTATACGTCTACACAAACAAATATGAGAAGTGGTGAAATTATTTCCCCATGTTTCATCTGGCTACATTAACACACTTGTACTGAGACTGATGGGAAAAAAGACTTATGAGCTTAGTTGCAGCTGTTGAGGACAAGACCTAGCTCACATTCTACAAGCTCAGATCACAGAAGTCATGTGTCTGTATCCACACATGTGCACTTAATAGTACTTGTAAAAAATTTTTGAACAAATACATTTCACCTTACATAAGCACTAACACCTTAACATACTACATGCAGGAATGCTAAATCCTCACATTACTGTAGTTTACACTGAAGACCAACCATTGCTAGACTGGTACAAAAGAGTATATCCTCAACTTGTAACTTTTCCCCACTAACCTTTATCTAAGCTCTTTATTTAAGTGTAATAGGACAACTAAACCAAAACCACTGTCAAAGTTTTACTAACCCAGTCTGCCAACACTCATATTCTCTTGCTATTTGTAGTCTTGCACTTCTCGTACCTGATGGAGCTTTCTGGAGCCACCTCATTTATATTTGAACCTGCCCGGTTAGCCCTAGGCCCACCCACATAAATGGAGGTCCATAATGTACTCCTTTGCCCAAGGAATTAATTGTCTCTTCCACTCTAGGCTCTCTCTTCTCCTCTCTTTTCACACCAGTGGAAGAATAGTGAGGGAATAGGGAGAGCAAGAAGGTAAGATTTGGATGTAGATTTCGATATGCAAGGCTGAAAATATTCCACGCTGTGGTCTGTGGAGCTCAACCCTACCAGTCACTGTCACGAGGACTTTCTGCACCCAACAAGGTGGCCAGTAACTGCCAAAACTGATTTCTATGAGCCAAGCAATGTAATGTGCTGCGATATGATATGCTTTCTGATGTAGAAACTTGACTTTGATGAACACTTTTGTGTCATAAAAAGAAATAACTAACATATCTTCCTTTTCTTAAGAGCTAGTTTGGAAGCCTGACAGCTAATACATATGCACGCTTGTACATACACACCTCCAAGCAGCAGCTATTAATGAACCATTCTGGCTAGTTAGGTTTTCCTGTCAGATTTTCAGGCCTGAGAAAAGAGTAGGCAACCTCAGACTTGTCCATATGAATGATCATGGAGGTATTTGTCATTCACAGGCCCAGTTTCATCCATGGGTTAACTATTGAGTCACCTGTGTGGATTGGCATATGGCATACAGCCAAAAAACAAAGCAGCAGTTCAGCCTTCAGCTATACAGAAGACAGTGAGACATCGTAAATAACCTGACCTAGCCAAATGGTTAAGCAGCTAAGACATTCATTTTCCACTGGATTTCTTTGTAGCAAAGAAACAGCTAAATAAATAATAAAGCAGATTTTAGAGAAAGGTTTGAAAAATTAATGGAAATCTGAGTGATCAAGCCTGGAAAAGCCTGATGTGAAGCTAGCTGCGTAGCTCTGATCAAATCAGAATAGTCAGGGAACTGTTTCACATCAATGAAGACATCTCTGGGAATACTTTTATAGTGACACCATTTCAGCACACTTCATTAAACTTGTTAAGATACATTATAATAATATCTGACAAATGAGTAAGTTTGGATCTATTCCAAAATGTAGCTACATATCACTATAGTTAATTTACTTGCTGACTTAAAAATATGAAATTATGCAGTAGACATAATTGCCTCCTGAAAGGTAAAGTATAAAAGCAAAATAAATAAATCAACCAATGAAATAATTTGCTTTTCAGACGATATAACTCTTAAAAATCCTCTGAACCCTGGCAATACAAAACAGCTCACGATGAAGGAAAAGAGTTGAGCAATTCCATTTCACTTGTTCTATTGCTGGGTTCCAAAAGCTGGAGCAAATTAAGGGATGTCAATTTATAGCAGAAAGCTTTATTCTCACTACTACTTAAATATACAAAATAAAAGCAAGGATTATTTAGTGCTGATATCCAGGGAACTCCAGGTAGCACTCAATACTAACACTGCATTACTGTTCTTTCTTCAATATACTGCTTTTTCTGGTTCAAGCTTTAGCCAATTGTGTTGACATGTCCTACACTGGGCCTCTCTCTCTCTCTAGTTGAGCTTTTTTTTTTCATTTTTGACACTTTCATCCTGATCAGCTCAGCCATTTCTGACACTGGCAGTGGGAGAGAAGAATTTTGCACATGTAAAATAGTTCCCAGACTTTTTTGTTTTGAAGGCTGCTAGCATTTTCACACTTCCCACACGTGTAAGCAGGCGCTCAAAGATTAACAAGCAAAAGAATCTGTTCTCAGTGACTGAACTGGAGCCTCTCACTGCTTAGACTGTTGAATTTTGCTGACCAAACTTTACAAGCATTGTATATCTGTAGGAAAGTGGGTATTAAAGTCTGTTTGTAACTACACAGTGCATGTTCCAATACCATAGACTGAGTAAGTATGTCCTGTTCTTTGGTAGTAAGGATGGAGAAGGGTTTTAATGATATTTGTTGCTACAAGATGCAATAAGGTATTTGTATTAAAAGCAGAGATCTTTTGTCTCCTTGCACTCTGCTGGCATTCTAGCATCACTGAATCACAAGTTAAAGAAAGAAAGAAAAGGAGCAGTCTGAAACTGCAGAGAAAGTGCCAAAAAGCTGACCTGTCAAAAGAAGAGGAAACTGATGGTCAGGAAGAAAACAGGATTAGTTAGTATTTATGAAGGATAAAGAGCTGAAGCTTGGGAGGGCAGAACCAACAAGGAGCTGATTAAGGAAGCTTAGATTTTATAGTCAGTACATTCTTGCTGAGGAATGGCACATAATCATAACGTACGTGCAAGAAGGGGCTAAATGCCAACAATCTGGTATTTCTTAACTTTTAAAGATATGTATAATTTTGTTTCACTTTTATTTTGTATAAGTTTGATGGAACATATACATGCTGAGAGCAGGTGCAGAAATGAAATTTCAGTTTCTGGGAAATTTTTATTTTCAAGAAAAATAAGACTGAATCAGGACAATAAACCAAAACTTGGAAGTGTGTACTTATTGCCAAACTATGGCATTTCTAGAATGAAATATCGACTCCAAGGTACCAATCTACTTGCTAAACTGATCAGTGGTCACACTAGAGCAGGACATCCAAGCAGCTTTGGCAGCTCTAGATGGATATGGATAAAATATCTGTCGGTTCCATGGCTATTCACCTCTGACTAACACAATAGATTTTTATTCTGATGATGGATCTTAATTTCAGTCTGCACCTGCCACAACTTCTATCACAGCTCATTAGGGATCTCCCACAGTCAGGAAATCTGGAGACCAGATGCCAAGCGAGTTGGCCAGCCTAGAGATCGAGTCTACAAGCCATGGCTTATGAAAGCACATGGCAAGTGATCCCAAATACATGACCCCAAGAAGCCTTGGGGGCTTGGCAACCCATCTGCGTTCATCTAGAGCCAGATGAGCAATTTAAGAAAAGATGAAGTTTCATTACGAACTCATACAAAATGAAACCACTTACGTGAAATACTTCCAATCGACAATTTGGCAAATTCAACAATTGAAAAAGTCCAAAAATACAAGACCTGTGGCTAGTACAACCATCTGGTAAATAAATGCAAGAAAAAGTCTCATTTTCATGTTGTCCTCCTTCACTAGGTCATATCCTCATAAATTCCTGAAAACTCTATCAAAAGAATATAAAGATCAGTTCTCTCCTATGGAAAAACACTCTGTATTGTAACGGCAGCACTTACTACAATTTATAGTTTGCTACAATGCTACACAATGCACATACAGCACATTACTGTAATGTATGTAGCATCAGTGTTACAGTTTTTTAAAATCATACAAAAAGTGGGTATTTATTGAGAAGCAAATCTGAATCTCTAACAATGCACAGTTGTTGGGGATGATAAAGAAAATCATATAATATATTTCACTCTGGGACTTAGGAGTAAATGTTTCAAATAGAATGTACTTTCTGGATGATGAAGAACACACAGAGCAAAGCTACACAGAGAACTAATGACACCAGAATACAATTACAATTACAACTGATCCAAAGACTGCTTTCCAAAAGCAAACACTTTTTAGAACTGCTTTGGGATCTATGTGGCAATTTAAGGTAGCTTCTTTGATGATGGAACTCTTACAACAATGGGAAAAGCTCTGTGCCATAAACTTGAAAAATGCTTACTTCTCCTTTCCCATATAACACACAAGCATTTTGATTACCACTCTACACTAAAAGGATGTTTCAATTTAAAGCTCTTCAATAGGCTGCCAGGAATGCTCTGCTCAATGATAAGTCTATTGTACAAGACAGGCGAGGAGAACATTACCTTTCTAAGTGGCCAGGAAAGTATGTTATTTACAATCAAGTGACAAAACAAAAAGAAATGTGGAAAACGTCAAAGAGAATCCGAGACCACAAACATTAACAAATAGTCTGAAAAAACAATTTATTTTTTCCTCTCCCTCTCCCCCATCAGTCTTTGTATACTTTGAAGTTTAAAAGTGATACAACATCTTCCAATGGAAGACTCAAAGCAAAAATATCTCAAGATGATGTCTAGTCAAACAATGATAATCACCAAATGAACTATTTGAGGAGAATGCAGAGCAGGATGATTAAAGATTACCTACAATAAATATGACACCTATCAATGATAAAGGCCTGTAGTAACATTGACTAAGTATGCTTTGTGATGTATTGCATCTATTGATATGTAAATGGACTCTGACTTATGGCTCCATAAGCAGTTGCACAGGCATGATCTTATTGGCACAGCTCGGAAGTGAGTGCTACATGATCTTATTGGCACAGCTCAGAGCAGAGTGCTACAAGGAATACGGGCTCTTGAGGAAGGACAGGAGAGGAAGGTAAGGAAAAGGGCCAAAGAGCAGTTTAGACACATGCAGCTTTGCTGCAGAACTGATGATAAACTAGTTTAGAGCTTATGGGTAAGGACCAGAGAACAGACAATCATGGGTGACATCATGGTGGGTGTCTGGTACAGATCATCTGATTAAGAAGGATTAACCCTCAAAGAACTGGAGGCTGCCTCATCATCACAGCCCTGCTTCTCACTGGGAACATTAATGTTTGAACATTTGCTGGAAGGGCAACATGGCAGGACACAACAAATCCAGGAGATTTCTGGAGAGAGTTAATGAGAATTTTTTGACACAGGTGATCTGCAAGTTAAGCAGGAGAGGCCCACTGTTGGACCTACTACCTCATAAACAAGAAAAACTGTTTGAGGATGTGGTCTTTGCAGCCAAGGCTGATGGAGGTTAAGATCCTGAGAGAAGTGAGCAAAACAAACTGCAAAACAAACAGCAGAATTTTAGTGCCGGACTTCAGGAAAGCAGATTTCAGCTTGTGCAGGGATCTGCTTAGCAGATCACAATGGTAGACTGCCCTAAAGTGCAAAGGGGCCTGGGAGAGCTGGGTCATCTAGAAGCAGGGTCTGGGAGAGTAAAGCATTTCAAATAGACAAAGGTTAAACTAGAGACTGCTTCAGCAAATGGACACATACATGTCTATACAACTTGAGGGTGCCAAGGGAGCTTGTCAGTGGCATTAAGAGGCCATTCCCTATCTCCTCTGAAACACTATAGGAGCCAGAGGAACTGGCCAATGGACAGATCCTGAACAATTTGGTTTAAGTCTTCACCACTTCAGCAGGGTGGGGGCTAGGTCAGATGACCTCTAGAGGGGCCTTCCAAACTAAATCATTCTATGTTTTTACAATTAGATATTTTGGCAAAATACAGGGTTATTTAGAATATGAAGGCCAATTTTGAAAACAAAAACAAGAACGCATGTGCATGAATGAGTATTGCTTTAATTTTTCTTCTTAATGCTGTATGTATAGTATGATAAATACAAAATACAGATATAATGGATTTGAGAGAAAGAAAAAAATATAAACAAATGTAATACATCTGTTAATAAAACAACATTTCTTAGTACAAAAATTTAAATGAAAATGCATTGTATTAAAACCTATTTTCTTTCCTTTGTTAAATATCTTGTGCAATGCTTGCTATTGCATTTATAACAATCTACCACTGGCAACAGATTACAGGCCTAATACTCACTATATAGGAAAAGAAACCTCTTCCACAATTATTTTGTGAAATACTAGTCTCCTATTTTTCATTACGATTCTCTCATGCAAAAATCTAAGCACTAGCTAAAGACCTGTAAAATGCATCTAGATTATTCCAGCATCTTCCTTGTAAATTGGATCAGACTCAAAGATCAGGAATGGTAACAGAGGCTTGACTAATCCCTCAACACAAGTAATGAAAAAGAATCCTTATAAATTAGTAATTGTAAGAATGCCTTACCTCACTTTCTCTAGGCTTTGTGATGGCTAAACTCCCTGAAAGACTGAGGAGAGGTAGAAGTTTATCCACGATCTGAAAAAAATTAATAATCTAAGTTGTTTGGTGAATATTTACAAATAGTTTACCTACAGGAAATCTGTGTCAGTCCATCAGGAACTTAAGTTTTTTAGAGCTTGCCTTTACTGTATGTTTTTCTTACACTTGAGCATAGAACTCTGGCTTCGTGAGCCATCTGACTCACTGTCACTGTGTTCACAATAATACATACTGTTAAGTCTCACAAGGAAGACAGCAAATAACAAACACTGCTACTCAGCTGGCCCCGACTTTGGAAGGAAGATATACAACTGACAACTGCCAATTATTTCATCTTTTGTGCACATTTCCCTCTGGGATAAAACCAGTATCCACTGCAGAACATTAGTAAGCTCTAAATGTCTTCATTCTTTTGATGCATATGCTGCCCAAGGAATTTAATTACCCTTTTTTTTTTTTTAATTATTTACATTTGTAAGCATCAAGTAGACAAGCGAGATGAGAAATAAAAGAAAAATAAATGTTAATGTTGGTAACAAGAAAGTAGACATGATGTATAACCTTTATAATAACAAATAAATATTACCCATTTTGTTTCAAAATTGCAATACTTCATCACGGTAAATAATAATCTGTCTTTGTAAAGTGACCAGAACAATAGCTCAGGAGTATTCTAGGCGTTTACTATGGTTTCATTCAAACACGGCATGTAAGCATGAGTTCAATTTTAAGAACCTATACAACTGATCACTTCAAAAAGATATAAAAATGGACAAAGTGCATATTTTAGCTGACCACAGTGACATTATTCACTTGTTTAGAAACTTTTTTGGATATAGATATGTCTAAGCAAAGCACACTTCTCAAACCCACTGTAAGGAAGACTGTTTAGAAGTACATATTTGTATTTTTGAAACCCCAATAATCAAACTGTTATTCAAAATCTGCTTGTTTATTTTATTATGCTAGCTTGTGACAGTAATCTCATTCTAGCAAAAAAAAAAAGAAAGAAAGAAAGAAGGAGTTACTGATGAGTCCAATCAAAATGATCATGAACTGTATTTTAAATCATAGCACACCTCTTTTCTTTTCCAAGCAGTTGCCATAGGTCATGGGGCTGGGGGGCACTCAGTGGAGATTTCTAATGACAACTTCCATTTTACCAGTCAGGAAACAGTTCATAAACTAGTATCAAAGAAATAAAGGTGTAGTTGAATTTTAAAGCAAAAAGCCCTTTAGCTCAAGTTTAGTACCAACATACTTCGTTTGCTACACAACTACATCTTCTCTTCAGAAAAAAGCAGATACTAAATAAACAACTCCAGATACTTTATGCTTCTTCATAAGGTTTATCTATTGAAGTAAGAAGTTCCAAAACTGTCAAGTAAAGATTGAGAGAAACATGTGGCACAAAATGAAACTCTGTTAGATTAACCATTAACAAAATGCTTAAATTTTGGTAGTCTAATATCTCAAGGATAGTTTCAGGCACTTGCCTAAGGTATACACTTATGTGCTCTTCAGAAAAAAGGCCTATACTGGTTCTGTTCAGATGTTGCCCACTTTAAACAAACACAAGGGTCTCCCCCTAAATCCATCAAAAAATTGGTCTTCTACAGTGTTTTGCAATAGTTTTGCACATGAATTGCAATATGGACAGTATTGTTGATGGTAAGTGTTGGCACAGCAGGAACTCCATAATAAGCCGCAGGTACAGTAAGCTATTGCAGCAATTCACCACAGAGACAAAGAATTCTAGCCACGAAGTCATCTGTCTACACAAATCTAGGAAAAGCAGGGAAAATGACGTCTTCACTGAGGCAAATAATGTTCCAAACATACCAGACCATGTAAATCATTCCAGGAAAGCACATGTTCATCTTCATGAACAGACTACACACTGACAGGTAGATCATTCACAGCACTGGCAGGCATGTTAAAAGTTCTCTTTTCTTTTATTTGAGTTTCCAACACCATGCTTACTTCATATGGATGAGTTTGAGAGAGTAAAATAATTCAGCAACAATAACTGCCGCCACAGAAATTCTTCTCATATTACCTACTCAACATACATATTTTTTTTGTATGAACTAGACTAAGACTTGCAGAAAGAGCTTTTGACACTAACCAACTGGGGGATAAAGTCCCATGTCAGTTAAGTCCAAAGCAATTCACACTGAAGAAAGAGAGTTAAAGCGTACATTCAGAGATGATCACTGAACCAAGCTAACATAATTCAGAAAAGAGATCTTTAAGTTACTGTGACCAGCTCTCTGAAAAAAATATAACCCATGTAATTATTATTATATTATACCCAGGGATTCTCCTGGATTTAAATCCATGGAAGAATGGCATCTCATACTGCAGCCATTCTGGTCCCTCATCTCAAAAAAACCAAATGAGAGACTTGGAAAAAGCACAGAGAAGGGGAATAAGGAGATTAGGGAAGAGAACACCATAAAAGGACTGCCTAGGAGTCTTCAGTGTGACAGAGAGGCATTAGAATACTACAAAGATGTATAAAATCATGAACAATAGTGAGGAAAATAAATTTGGAATGAATGCTCACTGTTTCTCACAGCACAGGAACAGAGAAACCTTCAATGCAATTATTAGGTAGCATATTAAAAGTCACAAAAGTAAGTAATGCTTGAAGTAATTTTTAACACAATACGTAATTAAGTTGTGAAATTCTTTGCCACAAGACATGGTGGAAAATAAGAATATTTCAAAATAGTACGAGCTATAATTCCTAGAAGATTCTCCACTAGTCACAATCAAAGGCAATGAATGCTTTTCGATGCAATTTCCAACTCAATAAATCCCTGTCATTGTCTGCCAGAAGCTTGAAGAATGAACAGGGGAATGATCACTCTGCACCTTCACCATTTCTAATACTTTTTTCCACAACTAAGTAATGAAAAATCTGCAGCTCCAGGTATTAGAAACAAGATATCATGTATGACAACTCTCAAATTCATGTGATCTCCTTAAGAATCCTGAAGGAAATCACAATTAGAGTGCACTATATTAAGGGTTGGGTTTTTTACATAGGTGACTTAATTAACTGATCAATTCAAGCTTAAAAGCAGACATGCTGACAATAGAAAGATTAACAGAATCTACCCCTTTCAATGATTACTGTGTTTTCAGCATTATGTATAACAATATTCATTTCTAACAAGGGCAGACAAATACAACTAATTGATAAGATGCAGACATTTTTATGAAGTCATTTCTCAAAACAGCACTGAAGTCTCAAACTCACTAAGATCACTGACAAACTAAGCTTCTCAAAATCCTACTTAAACAATGAGCTACCTATTATGTAACCTGGACAATAAAAGTTCATACCATACATTTCTAACCTTTTAATACTGCAAAAAATGACAGCCAAGATATATGAAACCATAAAAAACTGCAAAACCTAAAAGTACCGAATTATAGCATGTTGAGATTTTTTTTTCTCTTCACTGACCCACTGGTAAGCTTGGTGAGTACCCTTCTGATTACAGTTAACAGGAATTGATATATCAAGTATTTTCTTTTTTCTGAGGAACTATAGGAACTAGAACAAAAAGACAGAGCTTCATTTCCTTTTAACATCATGCTACAGCTATTGTGAAGAAAGCCTGTATAATTCCTTATTAAAAAAAATATTCCACTTAAAAATAATATGCTCTCTTCATGCTATGTTCAAGCTAAAGGGAGATAGAGCAGATCGACCTAGAAACATCATGATTTTACACAGTATTCTTGAAATATTCACAAAATCCTGTGCTAATTTACCATGTATACAGTCATCTTCTGAGTAATGACCACACTGTAGCATAATACATAGGAGAATACTATCCTGCTACTATATTGACTTTGAAAGTGAATGAATGCAGAGATCTACAGTTACTGATGTTACAATCCTATCAGTTTCACTTTTATGAAAACTGAAGGGTTGTCATCAATTAAGATTCTTGTAAGAGTTCAGTGTTCAAAAGGCATTTGACTGTGGAAATCCAAACACAGAAGATCTCTGCTGTGAATTATTTCTTGTTGACAACATTTGAAATAAAATATAATCATTTGAGCTATATTCAAATACATTTGGCACAAGAGTGCCAAAAAAAGGAGTCCTGAATGCCTAAAGAACTGAAGCACTGTTATAGTCCTTTTGGTCCTAGGATCACAAGCTTCCTGAAAACACTTTCAGATACTTTCTAAGTTGCAAACCCCTCTGTAACTGAAATGTTGCTTTAAAGAAAACAGACAACCAGAAACTAATTCAATCTGCAACAACAGCAACTCTTAGCTAACAGGGTCATAACTGTCATTTCCATGTAAAGTTCTGGTCTGTAGCAATCTAACACTGCTGCAGAATGAGTATGTGTCATATCACAACAGAAAAAATGTTTGTTGGGCTGATATACTCTGTCATGCAGAGAACGACCATAAGTGTTTCCACCCACCTTTACAACGGAAATGATAGTGCAATGGACTTAGTACATATCAAAAGTTCACCTACTGGATTAAAAACATTTAAGGTATTGGAGAATTCTTCAGTAAATATAACAAGTTTTAAGATCTTAATGTGGTCTTACACCCGTAGATCATTGTCTTATTAAAAATCTTAATAATATCTCAATTTGGGGTTGGACACAACTGAATAAACTAGGTCTGAGATCACACCTACAAGAAACGTCTCTAAAACATGCAAGAACATCAAGTTCTTTAAGTTTCAAGTAGGAAACTAGATGATCCCTTGGAGCACTTTGGGGGGAAAAAAAAATAAATCAAAAATCTTACTCTAAGTGGCTGTACAAAAAAAATCACCTTTAAATTTTTCAGGATTGTAGTGAAGAACACAGTGAAGAACATGCATATCCTGTACCCATCTAGGAGACTAAAATGTGCTGACAAAAAAAAAAAAAAATCAATATGTGGTATAGTTCAGTCACCACAAAATTTGTGAATGAACTTTTATATTGATTGACAACAAAAATCTGCAGTCCTCTGCCTAAGAGTGGTACACTTTACAAGGAAATGTAACAAGCCAACTCCCCACAAGCAACATAAAAGTTTAAATTCAAAATTACGTACAGCACTTTACTTTCTAATAAAATGCTTGCTATGCTCTGGATTTGATAAGGCACAGCCACTCACAAATGATACTTGTAATGTATGTTACTTCCCAATGTTTGGTCATTTGTTTCTCCGAAACCAAATGTGTAAGTAGTTGAAAAGGCTGTGAAAGAAAAAATCCACAAAAAAATTAAAAATATCAGTAAGAAGCTCCTTCATTGTCTCTCCTCATTCTTCACTGAAAAAGTGAAGAATCATTAAATATATTCATTCTGTGCTTGGCTGGTATGCAAAACTTCATGTCAATGGACGTTCAGTCAGCAAAATCAATATAAATTCATAAAAAAAGATCTACACTGTAGATAAGAGAGCTGCAGTGAGGACTGGAGAAGAGAATTTTGCTTCACGGATAGCAGAGAAAAGAAAATATATGTCAAGTTCAGAACAGATGTTAGAAATCTTATCAGGAGTTTAAGCTGGTGAAACGACCTGAAACACAACACATTCCTACATCTTGTAAGATGCTTAGCAAGATGCATCAACACCAACCAAGTACGGGCAAGGAGAAAGGGGAAATTTTCTTTTGTTGTTTCCATTTCCTACACCTTCCTTAATGTATCCTGAATCTGTGCTGATGCTTCTTAATAAAGAAGCTACCTCTTAAAGTGTATCAGCCAGCTCTCTATCTCCCTCCCCTGTGTAATTCTGTCTTCCTTCTAGGGACTGCACTACTGTAACACTAGCTATAGATTTCCCTCTCCTCAGTGATGAATGATCCTAGTCTGGACTATTACCTTCTTTTCTGCAAGAATTCCACAAAATATTGGAAGGTACAGGCTAACTGTACAACATCAGACTGAAGAGAGCAAGAGCATGAGAGCTCACAAGACAGCGTGAGCCCATGAGGAGAGTTTGCAGCTCCTTCTCTAACAGCCTATTGCTGAAAGCTCCAAAAAGCATGGTGGTAGGACAATAAATTTCTTTCTTTCCCCTATTTTCTATGCTAAATGTAGAATTTGGGATTTCACATCAACACTGGATTTTCAGGCACCATGTTAACCACATAAGAATACAGAAAAATACCTCAGTTAACTTACATAATTCTAAAACTAATTGTCATTCTTACTTTAATAAACTTTCAACCAATTTAATTTCTCTTCCCTGGTAACCTAAGAAAAGCAAGTATTGATTACAGATAATTTCAAGTAGTGGATAGGTGTGCTTAATGTACTGCTTTTCAAAATACATAGATTAAAAATTATCTTTTTTAAAAAAAAAAATCTTCATTCTCTATAGCTAATTTCTATTTAAAGTTTTTGCATTGCATTTTCAACTTTTTCACATTTAGCCCATACTCTCTTGCTTGCTCAAGTAAGTATAATTGAAATTTAAAGTTTTTGAGAGCAGAATCTCTAATTAAGTCTGAATAAATCAGACAAAATAATGCAGAGACAATCTTTTTTGAAGACTGAGAATCACAATATGCGTAAATTAATGTATAAAGTAAAAGCAATTAATACACTATTCTGTGGGTTTTATAGTTTAATATTAAAAGCTACTGTCATAACATTGTAGACCTGCTACTTCAAGAGATTAGTGAATTGGCCAACAAGAAATCCCACCAAACAACTCAGCTTCTTTTTCATCAAATGATATTAAAATACATTCTCATATGGTACCCTGAAATTCTTGTGTATCAGCAGTTGTATTATTCTCCTCAACCTACAAGCAAAGTAACAGAGGTAACTGTTTTGTCAACTGACAAAGCAATACAATTTTTTAGTATGCTAAAGTTTCTTTTTTTACTATTAAGATTATTTGCATTATTTTCCTGCTTTTTGAAGGTCAGATAGTCAAGTCAGTTCAGGAGCACTGTTAGCTTCTTGGCTGATGCTAAGTTCACAAACATCACAGCTATGAGCAATTCCATCTTGGCTGGGATTTGCTCATGATTTCATCACTTCCCAGCTGAACTAAGTAACGTCATATACTGAACCATGGTGAAGTGAGTTTTTCTTGGTCAGGGAATGTATCTAACACTTAACAGTGTAGCATTAAGTGTTATGTAAGTATATCAGATGCACCCAGATGTCCACTTTAAAGAAAAAAAAAGCACCACAAAGCCCAGAGGCTTCCTAATCATCATATTCAAATTTTTTTTGTCTTCTGTGTTAAAGTGCTCTGTCACCTAGTCCAAAGGCATCTGAAAGACTCCCTGATGTCCAGGATAAAGACCATGGTTGACAACTTCTGGCACAACTAAAATCTCTGTAACAAGTTCAACTCCATGTGGGACAAAACTTTCAAGGTAACTCTCCCAGGAAATAGCACAATCCCAAATCTCACTACACTTTGCTGCAAGTGCAAAGAATGTATCTTTGCCAGGCCAAAACACTCTAACTTCAATAAGACACAAATAAAAAGACCCAATAAAAACAAGAACAAAATACCTCATGCTGAACAAAACAAGTAATTTCACTACACACATTTCTCTTTCAACAGTCAGTATTTTATATCAACCAACCCATGACAGACCACTCATTGTTTAATGTATCTGCTGGCACTTCAGTACACCACTAATTACTGTAATACAAAGAATCTGTTCAGACCTAGAGTGGATAGAATAACCAACACTGAATGTGACCCTCTGGATGTCATCTGGTCCATCCCACCCAAAGGCATTTTAGCAATCTTAAGCTTTTTCTGTGGTCCTCATTTCTCTAAAACTGAATTAACAGGATTTTATCAATAGAAACTCATGAAGGAAAAGACGAGAATATCCATGGGAGGGCATGCTGTGGTGCAGTGTCACCAAAACCAAGCTGTCCTTCTCTACAGAACAGAATGCACAAGCATTTACCAATCAAATCAAAATGGGTCTTCCCTGTAATCTCTAATAAACTACCTTCTAATTGCTACTGTCTGTCACAAATGCCAACACAAACAGCAAAAGAGAAAAAGAAAGGTTTATTCATTTATTTCATTACTCTTCCTTAACACCTTTGTCCCTAGACTTGCAATCATGCAAAGCACACCAGAAAGAAATAGTGAGAAAGGCTGAAGCAGCAATTAAAGCACCTGAAGTACTGATGTACACTTTGTTTGGATTCTAACTAACTGGCACAATCAGACAGATAGTTGGCCATCAGCCCCAAATTTTCCTTCCGTTGCTTTCACAACCCCTTGGCCTTTATTTTACTCTTCCACTCTTGCCCTCCCTTATCTGCTTCATTCTACTCTCTTCTCACAAGTTGAACCATTATCCTTCACACAGCAATTTCTACTCCTCTTCCCTGAAAAACAAAGTGGTTCTAGAAAAAATACTGTATCTTACCATCCTATTATTTGCTCCTAGATACATTATTTCTTTCACTGTATTATCAATTTTCATTGCAAACTCTTTGATAAAAGGATTATCTGTTGATGTCTCTACCATGCTTTCTGTAATGGGTATCCACTAACAGCTGTTTCCCTGCATTAACATAACACATAACTTGCAGGCAACAATAATAAATTCCATGGTATTTCAGTCTGACCCATATCTCCAGAATTCGATCCTTACTTGTGATTCACTCTACTAGACATGACTATTTTCCCCTATCTACCACAAATGCAGAGTTTATTTTTAAAAGCTTGTCAGTAACACACAACTATGCTGTCTTACCTACCTTATTTTAATGGACATTGTAAGAACACATTACACTCATGCACCTGACAAAAAGCAAAATTCATACATTTACTCGTACACCTAAAGAAGAAAGTTTATCTTAGATTGTTTAAATGCCTTCATGGAATCTTACAGAAATTTTATTGTGAAATAAAACAATTCCTACATAAGCCAGAAGGGCACTCTACATTCTAAGGTTTGAGCTCTGCTTAATAATTGACATTTTCTATTCAGCTGTTCACTGAAAACTCAAGTTTTGGATACCAAAGAACTCAGTTTTGAATTAAAACAGGATCCCTGGAGAATTTAATAGTATACTTCCCATAGTTTAGAGTTTCTGAACAAGTCAGCTTTTATCAGCAATAATTGAAGTTGCCAAATTCAAGAACAGAACTGATGTGGCTACACACTGTGAAACCATTTAGTGACAGCAGAAATACTGTACACTGTAATTAGTTAGCTAACTGTTGTTACAAAAAAAATTGTGCAAGGTACTGCCACCTCTACATAAATTCCAAAGAAGTGCTTATGTTGTACATTATTTCTAGAGTCATCAAAATTAAGTGCTTTGGTTTGCCCATCTGTACTCGTAATTAATTGATTCATAACTTTATGTAACTGAACAAAGATATCTGAAATGTATTGAAATACAAGACTGTTATTGAAAGATCTTTATTCAAAATCTACAACAGTACCATCGTTTGAAATTTCAGATTTTCAGTTACTTTGTGTAACAACACTCTGAAGGACTATCTAAAGACTTCTTCGAAAGTAATTTCAGTTCCCATCATGTACATGATGTTGCTTGCCTTAAGCTGTTTTAGAGCCATTCTCATTTAGTGAACATTTTTTACTTCAAAGAAATGAGTTTTACAAGAGGTGTCCCTCTCAGTGCAACTTCACAGCTGCAAAGGTGGAGAAAAATGAGTGACTACCAAAGAGAAAAAAAACAAAACATGTTTTCATACAGAACTCTCAAAAAAGAAGGCTATGAATATACTTTTTGACTTTTGAATTACATTTCATATATACTATGTGACTTAAACGTCAGTCTAGCCTTTCTCCTGCCCATGAAACTCAAAATATGCACAGAGGACACATGTGTACACACACAAAAAAGCAAAAAATATACACCTTTTTTGCTGCTTCAGAAATTTACGCATGATCACAAAGCAGTTTATTGCTTTACAGGTAGCAGTATTGCTCAAAACTTTAACCTTTACCAGTCAAAACTAGAAGACATACAGGACATTATATTATACTAGCAATTTTCATCAGTCCAAATTCTTCAAATGCAGCTAAGTAGTGTATATCAAGGAAACTTAGGAGGAAAAAAGAAATGATGGGGAACTCCTTCCCATGATTTTTAATGTATGAAGATGAAGTTCCATATTTATGCAAGTTATTTAATACTTCAGTTGGTTTATTTTACAAATTTAGATGTCCTAATTTACAAAGTAAGATAACTAGTTTATAGTATACAAATTCAGAGCATCTTATTTAGTATCTTCTTTGCCCAGTTCTTTCCATCTCTCGCTTGCATAGGTATCAAGTGATTACTGTGATTCAGTCACTTAGCCAGCTTGAAGACTGCCAGTTGTTCCTGTTACAAGGACAATACGAAGGAGTTTGTTACTTCTTGGACACACTCACTTTAACTTTTAAAACTAGATACCCCTCATAGAGCAGGAAACAAATGATGAGATACGGCACCTTTGTTCATCTCTCCAAGCCTCTCCTCCATCAGCTCCTGATGCTAAACCTCTCCTTCCAAGCTTTACTTGGGACCATACTTCATGAGATTGCTTAGGTGGGGGCTGAGGTTTCATACCAGCCTCCTTCACTAAGGAATCCTGGTCTCTTGTACCTTGCATTCACAGGTATGAAAATCTTCAAAAGAAACAGGCAATTTCTAAAGGTGCTGACATTCTTGTGCCTTTTCTTGACCTAAAGACTTGCTGCAGTTTCAACTCTGCTTCTGTGACGCATCTGAAATACTCTTCAGGTTCTGAAGTGAATGGCAGCTATTACACTCAATCCACCACAGAACTACTGGATGTAATTTCAGTCACATGCACTGGACGGCATGCAGCTATCAAAATCAGCTTTAGGGATGCCTCAAGACTTACTGTGTATGTATAGAATGTCTATGCAACAGCTATTTATCCCAGGTTCCTGAACATCAGGAAGCTGAGCAGAGCTCCAAAACAGCTGTCTGGCATACAGAATTACTGAAGACAAGACCAAATACTGCATGTAAAGAAGGATACAAAGCAAAGACGAATTTAACAAGTAAATTCATACTTGAAATGGATTGAGAAGTAGTCTTCTGTGTGTTCCCCTACAGCAATTAAGCCTGGATATTAGTAGAGCTTCTACTAACACCTTTTATCAGTGCAAATTAGTATTTTAAAAGTAATCATGCAGACTGAAAAATTTTGGAGGCAAGGAAGAGATTCTTTTATTTTGTACAGTACTAATACCAACAAGATTTGATACTAACTCAGGCAATACTAGAAATCTACATTTAAAAAAATTGGACACTCTAGAACACTTCCCCTGTGTAGTTTCATATGCTTGATCACTGCATTTGTTCACTGCAATCATTGCACAAATAGAAGGCAAGTCCAATCTATTTGGAAGAAACTTCCCATAAAATTTCAGAATGCCACTGCATATATGCGCCATATATACTCACATTTCTGGAGAGAGGTTGACATGGGGTTGAAATGCAGTAAATACACACTACAGCTTGGAAAAATGACTGCAGGACGAGCCCTATGTGCACTTGCTTTTATTTAATTATCCCAGTTAGGGGTAAAGAATTCAACTATCAGAAACCTCTCCTATAACAAACAATGACAGAAAATGCAGACTTGCAGCAGAAATGTAAAATAATTCATACTGATTAATTATAATCACAGTTAAAAAGCTTTGCTATCAAAATAAAGAAAAATTTCCACTTCACTTTCGATCATTTCCAGCTCCAAAGACCAAACACTGTTTTTAAAAAGATAAAAAAAACTTAAGCCATTTCTCGACCATTCAAACACAGTACATGTAAAATAACATTGTTCAGAACTCTCTATTGGAAATGTCATTTGAAGAGGACAGATCATCAAGAAGCCTCCTCTTTGTACATTTTTTGTAGCCTGAGATGATTTGGTTTTTTTTTTAAAAAAAAAAGGGCAGAAATTATTTATACTTACACAGTATTCATTTGTACTGAAGAGTAACCAAATGGAACCCTTCACACATTTGTGGGGCATTTCTCATATGTATATATACATGTTTTTCCACAGAAATAATTTGAAATATTTTTTATAAATTCAGTCAGAGAATGACATTATAGTGTACTAACTAAAATGTATCCTGTTAACTACACATGATTGCCTGTATTTATTACTATGGTTTAGCTTATAGAGGAACAGATGGTTTCCATGTGCTCCCAATCAAATATTCTCAACTGCTTATTTGATCATCTGCACTAGGTTTTTTAATTTAAATAATTGCGCTTTAGCATTCTGTACTTCTTAAATTTGACCTGCTTCTTGAAGCTCTTTTGACTTGTGGCAATTGCTGCTGGCTGATGGCCAGAAGCCTTTTCCTCAGACTTCGAGTATAGTTAATTCAGCAGTGAATTAAAAACAGGAACTTCGTATTCCTTAGGATAACATAGTCTAAATTCTGTTCTCCAAATAATCCCTATAGATGCATGCAAGCACAATTAATAATTCAACCATTAACCAAAAATGAAAGACTCGTTTAATCTGATTTAACACTGTACAGTCTTAAGACTCATTTTTATAATTCTTTAAAGAGCAAAGTAATTTAAAATACAAATACATAATTTACACAGGGACAAATAACATGTAAAATCTACCTTCTATTTCTCTTGTCCATTTGTTTTAGCAAGACTTGTAAAAACATTCTATGACACTCTGCATCTTAGGTTATTTAATTGAAGAAAATATGTGTACATTACTGAGTTCTTTAACTATTATTCATTGCAAAGAAGCAGCACATAGTTTTATTTTGGGTTTAGTTTGCTACTACCACTGAAGTTGGATGTTATAACAAGGTAATATAAATTCTCTTGCCTAGCAAGTGCAAGGAAATAAGCATGCTAGTATTGTCTGATTACTGAATGATGGAAATGTATGTTTTTAATTACCTGAAGCACAATTTGGCATGTGCTCCCTTTTGGAAGAGTTTTCCTTTAAATAAAAGGGTTAAACATCAGGGCAATCTTTATCATAAAGCAGGGTTAACTTAAACATTATAGTCAATCAAAAACAAAAAAGAAAAAAGAGCAAGACTGCGAGAAAGAGCACGTGAGAGAAAGAGCGCAAGCACAAAGAAGAAAATTGTATTAGCATAAATCTTCGCTCCTTATAAATATGTATTAAAGGATCTTGTACAAATGGAAACACATATAACTGCACCAATGCGTGCTTGCCTAATAGTGGAATCTTCTATGTAATTTAGAATATTAAATTAAAAGACTAAGTTTGAATTCTTTTTCTAGTTTTCTAATTTGGTCTGTAAAGCTGAGGCCTAAAGAAATTTGTGTTACGTTAGATCACTCACTGACTATACAATATTCTAATATCTAAAACCTCTGATAGCAAAGTCAGGTCAATTAATTTCTTAGAACAGAATGAAAACTACTAGGTTGTTTTTCTTATTTTTTCTTTTTTTTGTGTGTGTGCATGTGCAGTGAAACAAACAAACAAAAAAAAATCACAGGTAAGGATAGGAAGGACCATTGAGTTAGTTCATTACTCCCATCCTCCTAGAGTTACATAGGCAAATTCTCAACTATTGTATGCCAGCAAAATATCTTCAGAGCCAAGCAATGAAGGTAAAAAAATTAAGAGTTTTTAAGTGCGTCTAAATGTAAAAATGATGCCTGACTGACACACTGGAAGATGGGAGCGTGGCAGCGGAGGAGAGAGCAAGAAATATAGTGAGAAGCAATAGGTCCAGAAAGAAGATGGATGCACTCTAACCCCACATCATTCTGGATTCTAGGTAGTGTAAGAGCAGAAGGTTACAGTACATAAACCAGGAGTTTCTGCAAGGGAAAGAGGAATAATAGTAAAAAGGGCAGTATTACCAGTGTTGCCAAAAGCAACAGCACAATCAAGGAGGAGGAGGAGGATTCCATATGCCAGAAGGACGTAGAGCCAGATTTTCAAATATACTTCAGTACGTAACAAATGTTACTAAGCTCTTAGCTGCAAGACATATTAACAGTTGATTACTCTCATTGATTAAAGAGCTATACAGTAGTTAAGTCTTTAAATTCCTCAGAGGCCAAATAAGGTATTTTCAGTCGCACACATTTTTCAGCTATTTTCCACCTATCCGCATCTAGTATCTACAAGTTTTGGCTATATTTATCTAGTCCTGACCAGACCCTCAAATTTTCCTTAATGTTGCAATATTTACATTTCGGAATGCCTACTCAGAAGATATCTTAACAGTTTGTAAAATATTAAAAACCTCAGATAGCATCGGTGGAAAAATTCTTGCAGTCCTTCCAGTTTCATCTGCCCAAAGTCTCTACATTTGAGTTTATTATTTGTTTTTATTTTCTGTTAATTAAAAAAGAAAATGAGAGAAATAATTGCTTGGAAATGTATCCTTTCACTCAAGCACTGTGTCTTCCAATCTTTTGCGTTCCTCCAAAGTAGGCCACCAATTTCACTCAGTCCTCAAAACATTAGGAGCTGAAAGTACCATAGACACCGTATCTACTTTTCTGTCTCCAGACAGTGATAGGAGGCGGGACTTCAGTCTGTTCCTAGATGCTTTGGAAAGAGTATGTACCTCAAAATTTTGGTCTGGGGCCAGGCAGATCTACTAAACTAGCAAATTCTTCACTGCTTTTGAAGACCAGGGAGTAAAGATCAGATAGAATATCAATAAACACCTTAAAATGAATGGTTTCAATTCAACAAAAATGAAAACAAGCTGAAGAGCACAGGAGTGAAATTCAAGGGAAGGTAAATTACAGAAAGAACACTGAATGAAAATAGAGGGTAAAGAGTACAGCTGCTTGCTGGAGAAACAAAGGGGGCTTTGGAGGTCTTTTGGGCTTTATTTTTCAAGGTAATTAAAATACATTGGTTATGTAAGAAATTCCTACTAACTTCAAAAGTATGCATATGCTCCAAGTGCTCTGCAAGACCAAAGCCTAACAATATGGAGAAAATAAACACCTTGGTCATTACCAGAAGGAATTTGTGTATTCAGTGTTACTTAATTTCATAAATACTTAATCATAATCAAAGTCACTGGATGGTTTTTTAAAAGCAGTTAGTTGTTAAGATGATTGGCAGTTTTCCTTGCTGTTGATAACACCTAATGATACATAGCAGGATAGAAAGCTACATTAAGAAATCAAAAAATACCTCCTCTGCACTCACTACATTAGATAATTCTAAGTTTTTCCCTCCACAGACATTTTATTGGTACTTACCACTTAAAGAAGTCTGGTGGATGTCAAAGGCTCGCTAAGGATGCTTTTCAGATCGTTTATTCAAAGGTTTCTTCGAAAGATTTTTAGGTGTTGGTTGTTGCTTTTTCCCCCAACTCTACAGGCTCCAACAAACAAGCTCAAGATGCCAGTCAAACTACTTCAGAATTTCATTAATTTATATCTGTCTCTAAATAAGAAACAGAATTACTACGTACAGCATTTAAACTCAAGTCTTGGATTATGATAAAATGTTGGTACACGAAAAAGTATCTTCACTTGTTTGTGCTACAGAAAAAACATCTACAGAAATACTGAAGAGGCCAGAAATGGAAGAGAAAAATGGAGTCAGCCTCATGTAAGAGAATTCAGTATACATACATTAGATTAAAAATCTGATTTACATAGTCACCACTCACACCTCTGATAGCCACACTTGCAGTCAGCCCAAAGTAGGGATACAGAGCCCAGCTTCCAAATCCTGTCTTTTTTGCTTCTCTTACCAGTGTTTATGCCTTGATCCTACAACATTAAACATATATACTTAACTTTAAGCAAAGAAGCACATTTCCTTACTGATGTGCTCTATGTATCTATTTTCTATTAATTTTAAACACAGAAGCATTTGTTGCATTTAATTAGTCCTATTTTGTGTGACAGACTAATCACAAACATTGTAATTAATTCTCAATGCAAGAAAAAAAGAATATAATATTTCATCTAGATTCCTACTTCATTTTTTTCCTTCTGGTCTGCAGCATAACTGGTCAGTTTCCCCTCCTTATGAAGGAAAGGAAAAAACCAAAAAATTTGCAAAGCTGACTACCAACGTTTGTTATTTCTCTTGGAAGACGCTCATTAATTCCAATGAGAACTTTTCTTTAAGTTATACATAATTTAGTATTTTTAGTCTGTACAAATACAGCATAGCAACAGAATAAAATGGTTACTGGCTAAAAGTTTTAAGCCTTACTTTTTCCTGAATTTGTAGAGAAATGCCTGCTTTCTATGAAAGTTGAGTTTGCATTTGTTCACGGTACCTTCAGTAAACAATGATAGGGCTAACCACTTAAAATTCAGGCTACATTTAGTTCTCAAAAAAAACATATGTAGAAGCCAGACTTTGAACACTTTTTCCTGTAGAGAAAATTCCCCCACAAGTGCATAATTTTACACATTAAAAATACAGTAAGAAGAATAAACACAAGAGTTCTTTATGAAGGGCACTTCAGGTACTCCACTGTGGGTAGTTACAATAAACAGGCTGATTGGCCTGTAGTCCCCTGGGTTCTCCTTCCTGTCCTTTTTGAACAAGAAATGACATTTGCTTTCCGCCAGTCCTCAGGCACCTCTGCCAATCTCCGTGATCGTTCCAAGGTTATCAAGAACAGCCTCACAAAAACATCAGTCAGCAGCCTCCCTCAGGGCTCCTTGCTCCAGACTTTCTCCCTGGTCTCTGAGGCCTTGGATTTCTGAAGGCCAGTCTTGCTAGTAAAGGCTGAGATGAAGAAAGCATTCAGTACCTCAGCTTTTTCCACATCCTGTGCCACCAGGGCCCCTGCCCCAGTTCAGCAGCAGGCCCACATTTTCCCTAGTCTTTCTTTTGCTGCTTATGTATTTATAGAAGCCCTTCTTGTTGCCTTTGACAACCCTCACCAGATTTAACTTCAGGTGGGCTTTGGCTTTCCTAACCCCACCTCTGCATGCTCAGACTGCTTCTCTATATTCCTCCCAGGTATACCTGTCTTTGCTTCTGCCTTCTGCATATTCCCTTTTCATGTTCGAGTTTTGCCAGGATCAACTTGTTCATCCATGCAGGCCTCCTGGCTAGACTTCCTGTTCATTGGAGTAGACTGCTATTTAGCTTTGAATATTTTAGAATATCAACCAACTTTCCTGCAATCCTCTTGCCACTAGGGCCCTATCCCTTTCTGCTATGGACCTATCCATATTCCCTGGGAGCAGATTCCTGAAGAGGCCAAAGTCTGGTCTCCTAAACAGGGCTTGGGGGTTTCTTATCTTCAGCAAGAAGGTGATTCCATAAGTGTGGGATTGCACACCACGTCCCCTCCTCCCCGCCCCATGCTTAACACATCTGAGAACTACATGTGTAGCAAATAATGTTACAACAATAATGCTTCAGGTTTACCATAAACTTTGACAAGACCAATGTTGCAGCCCCTGTTCCATGGAGGTCTCTTGATACCTACACAAGTAATTGAGACTTGCTTTTCTTGGACATAAGAATGAAACCAATAACCATCTTTGGACTAAGGGCTAAAATTAGCATACTTCTGAACAGGCAGACTTCATGTTTACCTTTACTTGTAAAAATTTAAGACATGGAAGAACTAATCTGGAATCTACATGCAGGTAGTCCATTAGCTGCTACTACACACAATGATTTAAGTGGAATTTCTGTCTCAGAAACACAAAATATGGGTGACTAATGCAATCTGGGAGGCCATGCAAGATGAAGGAATGGAGTAGAATGAAGGAATAGTAGTTAACTTGATAGTGTTAACACTCGATCTTTAAGGGTTTTTTCCAACATAAATGATTCTATGATGCTATGATTATACAGAACCCCTACTACTTATATGCTTCCCTAAGCACCTTATATTGCCTACTGTTAAAGACAGGATTATCAGAATAGACTGATGTTTGCCCTCACCGTGTAAGAAATCCTTAAGTTCAGACAATAAATGAAAGTGACTCTTAACAACGTATGTTGAAATCATTGCTAAAACCCAGGCAGAGGGGTAAGACATGTCTCCCTAAGTGGATGGGACTGCATCCTGCCTCTATGCTGCCCCACTCCAAGCCCAGTCTGGTGCCTTAACAACAGGAAGACTCTTCTTCCATAGCTAGACTTAGTTCTATTTGCCCCCACAGAGGGCAGCAGAACTATAACCCATCCTTGCAGCTCTCAAGACTAGATACAAGTCTACAAAGCCCAGAATGTTACAGTGTACTAATGCTTTTGTTAGCACTAAATAAGCTAACTGAGTCTATTGAGTACACCAGAGCCGAGAAGCCTAAAAAGTTTCTATGGCTAAACAGATTCCCACACAGGATCTCAGGCATACAAACCTAATGAAGCCTGCGGGCAGAAAATGCCCCATGGCTTAACGAATGCTATCCTCCATAATGTGCCCAAAACCATAACATATGTACAAAATAGCAGTGTACTTGATGCCACTGAGCTTAACTCATGCTATGTAGTACTAAAAAAACCCCCCACCACCTGATCTATAATATGACATCAGTTTTCCCACTGCAATTTTTTTAATGATGCTGAAAGAAGAGCCGCACCTTGTTCTTAAAATAAAGTATATTGCTTTTTCTGTAACCTCTGACAGCACAAAGTAAAATGATTCATTAAATGACTACTTTATGGTTATTTATGAGATGCTAACTAGGTGTATGATGTGCTAATTATTAAGAAAGCACACATTTGGAACATCTCCAGGTGTCTTTCCAAATCTTTTTCCCCAGGTGCAGTTGTTTTTCAATTTCTTTCTGTTTGAATGAACATTACAGCATACACAATTTCTTCACTTAGTTTCATTGTTTCATAGACTTCAACATCAGAGCAAATTCAGAGCACCTGATCACCAGCCATTCTACTTCATCTGGACACTTCTATTACCAAATCCACAAAATTATTTAAGCAAAAAACCAGCACTGTATTTTTGAAATTAAAACAGACAAGATTGAAGACTCAGAGGCTGCTAACATCTGAAGCCTCTGCAAGGGCAGTGAAGCAAATACATTAAAGGCTTCCAGGAGCAAAAGGTTAAAAAATCTCTCCAAATTCATCCCATTTTAACTTAGGAAAACATTCCTTTCTGAATGTCAATCATGTAAGTCAGGATAAGCTATGCAACCATCTAGAAAAACTATAACACTGACCCATTCCATGCTATGTGCCGTTTCCTGGGCTGACTGAACTGTCATGCTCTAGAGGAATCTAATCAGCGAACCAGGGTGTGCGGGTTCTTGGAGCAGGAAAAGACTGAGCTGTGTTGAGTTTCACAGGCATAGCAGGTAGGAGCAAGCAAGAGGAGCCCAAAGGAGTGAATCTTATGCCAAAGTTAAATGACTTGGCAGGTCTTACTATACTGGAATGCACAATTTGAGGAGATCAATACACACACCATTTCATGGACTATTTAATAATCTGACAGTATTACAGTATCAAGGCTAAATGAAAATATATTTTAAAAGGATTCACTTACAGGGACATCACTGTCACTGATTATGCTGATGTGGACATGCCTGAAAAGATGTTTAAGTAGCAGTGGAATTCAGAATTAAACAATTTTGACACATGTTCAAGTGCAAAATACATGGATCCATAGCACAGAACTGGGAAAAGAAATAGAAAGGAAAGTATACAATCTTTGCCATCTCATCCTTAACATTTTCCATAGTATTTTATTGAGATTATTTTCACATTAAATTGGGTGTTTACATATAGCACGATCATATCTTTCTGCTTCAAACAAGCGCTAACTAAAACCTACGTTTTCAGTTACATCAAACTGAAGGATGGAAAAGGAAGATATTTTTCTGACAATAAATTTGAAATTAAGACAATAGTAAACAACAGCAGGTAGCACATGTGTGCCAAGCCATGGTATTATAGATAAGGCACAAAGCATTCTGTGCGCACCAAATAATTTCCTTAAGTTGAATACTAACATTTCCTAATATAAAAAATATTTTAAAATTTTAGATTTCAAATAAAAAGTTCATTCACCTTGTAGCAATGGAAAAAACAAATGATTTTACTTATTGTTTTGATAACTCTAAATCCCCGATCTTGCCACAGAACAGGATTTTTCATCTGTCTTTCACTTCTTAAAGATGCCTGCATAATTCGGGAAAGTTAGTTTTCACATTTTTGCGGGGTTTTGTTTGTTTGGTTCTGTTTCATTAACTAATTTAAGTTCTGTTTCACATTCTAAGGAAATTATTTATATGCAACAAAGTACTTGGACTGTGTTACAAGTGGCATACAGTGAAATAAAAAAAATAATTTCATTGTACTTACCCTTTAAATTAAGTAAAGGTTGGAAAAAAAGAAGGTTAAAGTTCAGCTTGAAGGTAGAAGTTCTGTGAAAACTTGAGCTTGTGAATCGTAGAAATAAAAAATATTTCTAAAGCATTTTACGAAACTTAGAACATTGTTTCCCTTTTGTAAGCAGAATACATTTTTTGCTTGGTTTACAACAAACATTAAGGCAATCTTGAAAGCAACGAAGAAGAAATATTCTAATCCAGAAAATAAAAGGACCTCAGCTTGTTGCTGATATAGATAATTGTAGCCTCAAGTTACAGTTTTGTTCAAATGGACATTATTTCCTGCTTTCTCTCCTGTCCTACACTGAAGATTTTAATGTAGATCTCAGTGACCATGGCACTCCCATTTAAAAAAAATCTGGTCAGCAGATGCTTGATAAATATATACTTAATGTACCTATGCAGTCTGGAAAACAAAACCAGGATAGACCTAGCAGAAGAAGGGCTATAAGAAAGTTCTGGATATTTTTTCCTAGAAAATGTAGTATATTTTAATTTATTTTCATCCATACTTTGTTAAACCTAAATAATTTTAATGAAAGACCAATTTTTTTTTTCATTTCAGATCATTCATTCAAAATTCAAGATCAAGCTAAACGTGAAACTAGCTCTGAGGCTTCATGATCTTGTTATTATATTGAAAATGACAAAGGAAGTAGCAAATGAATCTGCAGTATAGGCTTTGGTTGCTGTCTTGGCCCAAAATTGCCAAGTAATCCTTTACCTTTATACCTGATTCTGCAAGTAGTGATTCTATGCAAGTAATTTAATACTAATGGGAAAAGCCCTAAGGCTTCAATAAGTACGAATAAGGATCATACTCCTCGTTTAAATGCTCAGAGAGTATCAAAGAACAATTAGCAATCAAGATGAGTAACAGAATAAGTAAAAAATAAAAATCAATATGATAAACTCCTTTCTTTAGAGGGTCTGAGTCCCTAGGATGATGACCTTAGGCTGGGTTGGACTTGTTCCACCTTTCACTAGAAATGTTTTTGCTCTGTTTATTCCCATCAGACACAACACATACAGCTCCAAATAATTCAGCCAGAACCTACTCCACAGGCACAGTGCTGCCCATTGCGAAGTCTCAGATCACATGCATTTTCTCAACACCACACAGAACCTGTGGTGGGAGTCCTTTGTTCAGCCCATTGCAACAGACAAACAAGGAGATTCATTAATACCAGGAAACACTAAAGTACTGTAGGACTGTTTCTGAAAATTTGCTCACTACTCAGTATGGAAAGCAGGCAGAGTCTTTCAATATCCCTTGCTTGCTAAGGCCCCCACACTGATCTTGCCAACTTTCAACCCACCTAATTTTTCCATAAATGTTGTAGCAAACGCCTCACCTAACTTCACAGTATGTAACCACTGAAATTACATGATCAAGATGTCTCAGGCTAGCCAAGTATCTGACTACTCAGAGCTCACTCTTCATTGACACTTCCAACTCATATACAGAAACCCAGAGGTTTCTCTCCGTAATCATTTTATCTAGAATCAGGCAGCCGAACCACAGCAGTTCTTTTTCAAACAGAACATAGATAAGAAAGTCTTGCTAGATTTTTTATAACCAAAATAACAATGGCTACAGTTCTCCGTTTGCTGATACAAATCCCAAGTTCCAGTCTCTCCAAAGTCTCTGACAGCTGCATTACAGAATCCATTGCAACTTCCATGACTAGTACTACACAGACTTGAAAAGGATTCTTTTAAATCTTGTAAAAGCAGTGAAGTCACAATGATGTAGGCATTTTGCTAGTGAAAGTAACAAAAAATATTAACAAAACAATACACAGTTCTTAAAAAATTTAAGTATTTTACAGCCAATACAGTTTTAAGTATTCCAACAAAGAAATTTGTTTGGGTTTGGGTCCCCCCCCCAGATGTTTGCTTTGTTGTTTCAGGGTTCTTTTAGCGCTCTTGGAAAAATAATAAATTTCAGCTGAAATAAAAATTTCTAATGAGCATTAAATGTTTGCTGAGAGATAAATCATTAAAAATAAATTCAAATAGAAGTTGGTCTTAATCCAGCAAGGATTTAAACACTTGCTTAATGTAAAATATAGATATGTTTTTAATGAGGATACTACATTACTCATGTGTGAAATCATTCTGGATCAAGACCGTAGTGAATTCCTAAACAAAGTAACAAGATTAGAAAAAAATGCTTTATAACTGTAAAGAAACTGTCCAAATTTTACAAAGTAAGTTGGGAATTGAGTTAATTAAGCTAAAGCAAGAGCTCTGAAACATTTCACAATTATTTTAGAAAAGAAGTATTCAAAAGTGGCCAAGGTGGGCAAGAATAACCATCTACGATCAACCAGAATCCAGACATTGTATTATTTCAGTGCAATACAACAGAAAAGGCTTATAGGTAACATTAAATCTTATTACAACTTTCCTCATTCTACTGGTAATTTTCATTAATATGAAAAATAAAAAGGAACATTACTGTGACAGTGACATGATGTGAGCAATTTTATTGAAGTAGAAAGCTAAGAATGATAATATGCAATAATTATTTTATTGATGCACAGAAAATGAATTATTCATAGTTACAAAGTATCTGTGGATAATTCTAATTACCTGCTTTTAAAGTATATGAGATCCACAGAAAATACATTAACAACTTTGATTGAACACCTGCTATCCTGTGGAAGACAACAAGCACCAGATTCCAAACTTTTCTGACATTGAAGTCAATGGCATTAGGTCTTCCAAGTATGTATGACTAAAACATCAGGGAGAATTTTGTTCTATTCTATGTTTCAGGTGACTGTGATAACTTTTGATATAACCATGAAAACAGTAATAGCTTTAGTCGATGTCTTTATTCATATTTTTAGTTAATAGTTTGGTTTGTATCTTTTTTTTTAGCTAATGCAAGGTTATTAATGAAACCAAAGTCTTTATCTGTGAAGAATGTCCTCTGTGATCAACTTACTGTCTAAATTCTCTAATCTACATAACTCTTAATGCTAGCATGTAGTGATGTATATTGTAATTCCAGATAGTAAATTAACTTGCTAATTGTTCAATGCATCTAGTCTTTCGTAGTGCAGTTTTAGGTATGTGGCTAGGCAAACTTAAAATTTTTGAATTCCTGAAGTCCAAATTCTGAGAGTTTACCCTGAGCATTACCTTTAGACTAACAAAAATCCAGTACTTCTACTATCAGTTTCTCAACTAGAAGCTGAGTGTAACAGTGAAGAGAGTCAACTTCAATATAAACTTCAGTAAGATAAAGCATTTAAAGGTAAGGTGGAATTCATTGTATCACTTGCCATAAAGTCCTTTCCAAAAGTGTTCTGCACCATCAATCCTATTGTTACTTATCTTGCTTTTAAAACAGACAAAAAGCTCACAGACTATTTCACTGTCCTCTACAAAAAAAAAGAAATCTAGAGAGTCAAGTGAAGGACAACAATTTTTAACTGAATCCCTTCTTCTTCAAAGCAGTGGCATCATTTAACAAGAAGACCCCTTCTGTCCTGTTTTACAGGACAAAATATGGACTGTGCAACATATTTCTGAAAAATGCCTAAGAATGCTTTATTAGTTGCCTGGACATAGACTGATCTGACTTAGAGTAGGTAATTACCTGTTGCCTTGGAGTTAATCTAGTTAATTACAGAAGCATGAAACATACCTCTATATGATACTGTAATTTTTAAAGATTCCTTCTCTATGCATTCTGCTAAACTACAACACATATTCCAGAAGACACCACATAATCTTTCCCCTCACCATCCCCCTATAAAATCATTTATTTCCTGGATATTTGATACCTTTCAGTACAGGACTCCACACTAAATAAAATACCTATTCATAAGTTTTCATAAAAGACGAAATACACTGGGCATGTTGTAAGTTAAGCTATGCAATACTTACTGTTCATACAGTGTGTTTGGTCTCTTCTAACCCAAATAATTTTTGTTTTACAAGCAATCATTCCATTGTTAGCTTTATTTTGTCTGAATAAATGTTGACTTTGCTTGTGAAACTACTTAAAAATGTGTTTGCTAGGGCAGATGTAATAGCTCAAAATAAAGGAAATGTCAAGAGAAACTGAAGTGTTGGAACTGAAGGTCAGCTAATTTTTCCTGTGTACATTTGTTAGGCTCGATAATTATTTATCCTTTTGCATTTACTTAAATGTTTAATCAAGCAGATATAACAGTTATGAAATGAGTAAATACAGTTATGAAACAAGAGTAAATACATCACAATCATTTTGCTACAGACTTAATAAAATTGGAATGGCAGGTTTTGTTGGTTTGAATTATTCCAAATCAATCTGGTGTTTGCAACTGTGCATGACATTTTTAAAAAATTTCTGTAGGTCTTCTGCAACTTAGTAGTAGCTCAAACAGCACTTTAGCTATGATGATGCAAGGCACACAAAAGCAGCTTAAGAGGTAGAAAGATGGTTCCACTTGCACACCCAGTTCTGTTTTCCAGCTGCGGCATAAAGGTATGCATTAGTGTGAAGTCTGATGGAAGGGATTTTTGTACAGTAGTTATTTATCTATAAGAAACAGAGTAAGAACATTATATGTACTTAAGACCATCAAATGGCCATCTGAATATGATTTTATCACTGCCTATCACACTGCTAGATTTCAGCTGATGCCCCATAATTGAAAGATTACTCATCTTATTATCAACCTATGAACATGCCATCTACTATTTTCTAACAACACTGTTTTTTAAGAGGATATTGATAAAAACCCCCACTTACTACAGAAAAGTTTCTTCATATTTTACTAAATGTAAAAGTTAAAAGGGACTCCCAATTTTACCTAATGCAGGCAGTTAGATACTCCCCTTCTCCATAACAACACCTGTACCAAAAAGCACACACCGCTTTTCATGGAATTCTTAAAATATCAAATATATTTGTGCTGAGAGATGGCCAGACAGTAGAGAAAGTGCGACATTAAAAAAATGTTAACAACCCTCCTGAAAGTAAATAAAGATGGAGCATTAAAGCATGTAAGAAAAACAAATCTTTACTGGATCTGTGCAAGCCATAAGTTCTGGTAGTACAGAGCCTGCTGCAAGATGAGGAGTTAAATTGTTGGTTCAGCATGCCAGTGTTTAGAGGTTAAAAAAACAAGCAGCAATGTGTTTATTACTGATAACAAATAACACATCTGGAGAAGATCACTGATTCTTTTGATGACCTAAAAGATGAAGAGAAAGCATACCTTCCCACACCAGAGCTGAAAGTTACTAACAGTTAACTCAGCTGTTTAAGATAACATTCTGCATTTTGGAATATGAGAGGATTCATTAGCTCACACAGGTGAAAATCCTAGCAAAGACATGCAAAAACAAACTCACACATACACAGAGCAAAGTATTTAAAGAGAGAGAGAGAAATTGCATTGCTAAAAGAATTACAACTTTCTTTTGATCATAATCTAAAATGTATACATAAGCAAGTGAGATGGATACAGGGAACTGTGGGCTGTACTGATAAAAAGGGTTGTGATTCTTCGTTTACTTTATATAAGCAAAAGGAAATTAAATTTCAGACAGTACAGAGCTTAGATATGAAAATTAATCTCTATCAGTTGTTTGCTTAGGACAACACACACCTTGGTGTAACTCACTGAAAATTATATTTAAATAGCGTAAAATGTGAGAGAAATACACTATAGCCACGTACTCCAAAACTTTTTTTAGTTGGTTGTTGGCTCTAAACTGTATTTCTAAATCCACTGTTATCTTCCATAAAATTCTCACAGTTCAGTTAATCTAAAAATATAAACATTTATTCATATATGAGCTTCAGAATCAAACAAGTTTCCAAATGGAATTTATGAACATTACAGAGGAAGCAGCACGTCTAAAAATGACTGATCAAAGCAACAGAAGAGAGCACACCCTGCCCTTGAATCCACATTCAAATGCTTTGCTTGCCTTTAAAAAAGATACCCATGTAAGATGTAAGGTACAGTGAATATCGTTTTTGCAGTTTCCATCTAACTCATCCACATTTTGAATTGCACAGATCTGCTTATTTATTATTAAAAATGGTGACTTATTTTCAAAGCTTTTACAGCTAAAATGAGAACAGAAATGTTATAATCAGCAGAAGCTAAGGTATAGCTTTGCTGGGAAATTAAGACCTATATCACTTTCTGTCTGTGAATGAAAAATAAAGTCATAGCTGAACTGTAATTGTTCAGAAAATATGAAGCAATTTCATATGGCAAAGTTCAAAGGAAGCGGTTATGTACTTGTGACATGGCAAAGGTCTCCTTAGTAAGGCAAATACAAATGAATGTATTTTTTAGAAAAATGAATGTTCTATATGAATGGACCTACTAGTTAGAGAAATAATGTTCTTATAATAAGACATGCTAACTATTAGCAGATTGATCATTTAAGATTTAATTTTTAGTATTACACCAGCACATCCTCTACCAACAGTTAAGCAGTTCAGCCTTTCCTGGAACATTCTAAAAATGACAAGATAATCTCTTAGGGGAAAAAAATTATCTATTGGAATTGCAAAACAATTCCTTCTCAGCTTAAATCCTGGAAAAACACAAATGAAACTAGAAGTGCAACATTTACTGTTCAACAAAGCTGAATTAAGAGCTATACTGTTAATGTGTTCCTTCTTAAAATATTTTAGGCTTTAAACAAGAGTTAGAAGATAGTAAAAGGGAACAAGACCAGCAGATAGACACTCTTCTGACCATAGGTTGATACGAAACTTGCCATCATGTGGTGACCACACAAACACAAATTTAAAAAAAAAAAAAAAGAAAAAAAGGCCAGAGTGAACTGTTTATTGCAATTACTGCCATTTTTGAAGAGTCTGGAGTTTGATATGAGCTTTGTCATACTATGACACTAATATTGCTTCATTGTTAGCCAATGGATATGGTTTTTTGGCTTACACTGAAGGCATGGAACATTTCCTTATTCTCTGTGTACAGCTCATGAATCTGTATTTATCAAGATTATATTTTGTATTCAGATAGTTTGAATGTTTTTATAGTATTTGTGACACCATTACAATATCAATATTCCCATTAAGAAAATAAAGAAATGAATGGTCATATGCATATACCTTTGTTATATATTTTCCTAGATAACAGCTTTTCGTTATAGAAAATCATTAATATCGATCTTAAAAATCAGTAGACAGCTTATCAATTTTCTCAATGAATTTCATTCAATTTTAATAATTCTCAACTAAATCTCAATTAAACCCAATTTCTTCCCATTAATTTAATTATTTCTGATCTCTATCAACAGCCTTTGTTAATTTCAATTACTTTCAATAAACCTTCAATTAAATTCCTTTACCTCTACTTCATTTCCATAATTTGTTTCCTTTGAAATAATTTGATAGCTTTAAAACCAATGCTACAGATACAATGTCTGGCAGATTTTTTCACTTGAAACATCATATATTTAAACTCATAGAAAAAGTAATAAAAAGTATATAGATTTTGGTAGAAATTAATGAAATAGAAGGTTTACATAAATCTGACAATTTTCCAATTACCTATGGAATTTAATTGTGAATACTCTGACAAAATAGTGAAAACGCTTAGCTTTTCTATTTATAGACAGGTAGGCATCAATGGTTTTTCAGAGAGGCACTGTGATGTACTGTGCTTTCCAGGATATCCTCTTCTGATACGAAAGTCTGCTGAAAGACACCTCAACAGACTGTATTTAGAGATCCATGTTGAGAAAGAAACAGGACCAGGAGTTTGAGAGAAGAGCAAATATACAACTGTTTTTGGACATGGAGATTACATTACACGACAAACATTACACCTCTCCATTTCTGGTTCTGTGATGAAAGAGCGTGCTACGCAGCCTCCACTCTGGTGGCAGTCACCTATCAATAGCTATCATAGCCTGGTAAATTTTTGACTCCAAACTACCAGGTTGCAGAATTCAAAGCAGAGGTATATACAGTCTACTATGGGTTTGAATGAAAGGCATAGGGAACAAGCACACGCTTCCAGGGAAGCACTGCTGTTCTGATATAACTGAGTCAACAGTGAATGACGTTATGATCACTTTTAATTTGGAACAGGTCATTATGCTTTCCCAAGCTCAGTTTGAATCTTTATTCCCTCATTAGCTAGAACTTTATCTATGAAGCACAAGACAGAATTAAAAAACGCTTAATGATGATCATCAACTCAGCACCTTCAAAAACAGTTTTCACAGCTAGGTGAGCGTTGTGGATGGTTGCTTCTCATCCTTCCATTCTTTCTCTATACCTAACTATTGAGGCTGAAGCTTTTTAAAGATGCAGGTTGACCAATTACAGTCTGCTTTCTCTTAACTCCAGAATCTGTGCAAATCCTTAGCTGCTCAAGCTAAGACCATCATCACACACCCATTAGACAACAGTTTGCTATTTAGCTAAGCGCCCACTTCACAAAGGTGAAGCATATTCCACACTGGAAGCATTTCCTTCCCACTAGATCAGCCAGGCTGCAATTCAAGTGAGAACATCAATATTCCCATCTCCTGTAGCTTACATTCCCTGGTTTCACCAGGCAGTGAATCTTACTAAATCCCATGAAAACAACCTTACTGTGTAGAAAAGATACTGTTTCTTAGTAAATCTTGCAGAAAGTCCTCATGAAGGTGGTTCATCCTCTTTGAGTCATTGAGGAAAATGCATACATGCATTTCTAGAAATCAGAGTAAGTCAATATCCATAAATGTATTTTTTTTTAAGGAAATACACTTTGAATACCTATTTTCCTGCGTCTGTATCAAACCCCCCTCCCAATCTAAGTATTACTTCTAAATGTCTGAAAAAGCCTTTCAGACTTTTTACAGAAATATATCAAAAGCTGATAAGAAGTTACATTCCTATTATAGAGCAATAACAGAAAAATAAATACCCTGAACTTCTAGAAAAAGGTCTTAATTTTCAAAGAAAATGTGTATGTTTTAAGGCCATTCCTGTAATAATCCTCTTGATTTCCCCTCATTAAAGAGCATTCAATAAGCACTCTCAATGCTTAGAGTTGCTGATAATTAGACCATAAGGGATTCTTTCCACAGTGGTTTGCATCAGGAGCTGAGTGCCCTAAGGCCAAACTCCATCTTGTCGAATGGAGGGAAGTGAAACAAAGCTTGGCTGGTTTTGTTTCTTTAAACAATTTTTAAAGCTTCCTTTCTTCAACATGAGATTTGGTTTTAGTTTCTTTCAACCTCTCAGGGGTTTAATATAGAATGATAACCTGACCCAAAGCATTCTGAACCAGAAAAAAAAAGAAAAAGAAAAGAAATAAAGAAAAAAGTTTAATCAATAGAGTACTTTACTTTCTTCGCTCCACAGATTCTCCTCAGTTAAACTAAAAAGAAAAAAAAAAATACACCAAAAAAACAAACTAAAAAAAACTGGACAGAAAACATTCATCAGACTTTTAGAATATTTTTGTATAGTATTCAGCTTGTTTCTCCACTATAGATTTAAATAGGACTTTCCCCAGGCAGTTACTTGCAGTTTAGTTTATAAAACTCCTAATACCTAGCTAGAAGTTTATAAAGAAAAATATTTCAGGTTTCTGAAACCTAAACTGAAACTTTAACATTTTCCAGTTACCCCTCCTCCGCTGTATGATGATCTTCTGAAGTAGGCACAAGTAAATTTTCATCTTCAGTAACCTATAGCTGATAAATTGTAATTTCACAAACATATTTTTGTATTTTAAACTTCCACTGAGAAGTAGAGAAGGAATATACAAACTAGACTCTTGGAAATCCCACCTAATAATCACTAATCTGCAGAAGAAGCTTCTTGAATGCTGAGGTATAGTTACAAAATATAAAAATAAAATAAAAAAAAAAAATCAAGTGATAATGGGCTAATCTCACTACAATTTAAGATCTAAAATTCCCTTAAAATCCCACCTGAAGTTGTCAACACATGTCAGATAATTAATAAATAAATAAATAATTGAAATAGAGTTGAGGATTAAATGAGATGCAACTTCAAAACCGGAACTTTTTTGATAAAATTAGCATCTCTCACAAGATATTTGTCACAGAACTCACATGCCAAGGGCATAAAAAAGTACCAAGAATCCATCCACTCACTGATATACGAAACAGCCGTTATGGTTGATCTCTACTGAGAGTCCAGCATTATGGTCTTTAGGCCAATGGTTTTCAACAGCTGATCATGGAAAGATTTTTTTTTTTTTAAAGTTTATTACTTTACAAGGAACTTCATTGGAAATTATTTGATTGGCTTTAAAAGTTAAAATGCAGTTTTACACTTACACTGTCTGTAACAGCCATACAGTGTTTTCCTCATCTACAAGGCACTAAGCTTAATAGGGGACTTCAAATTCTAGTCTCTCTTCTTTGCCTCCCTTTTCCTTATTGTCCAAACCTCATGATAACAACACAGCAATTGTTCTATCCCCACTGCAAAGTACTTCAAATTTTGTCAGTATTTCCACTTAAAAATTGTATTATTCTTTCATGCCCTACTTTAAGGTTTCTAAGCAGCTTGAAAGTGTCTTCCTAATAGGAATATCTTTGTGTAAATATGTCTATTTCTGAATGTTTATGATTAACAAGATACTATTGTAGCAACTAGCAGAGAATGTATCTTGTAATTAAAAACAATTCTTTTAGGGCTTATGCATCTTACTTCTAAACTGAATATCTTCACACCTCTGTATCCTCTTCATCTATTAAAATACAATTTTATTCTGTGACCATCATAGTATTTATCTGTTTTACAGTGTGTGTGTGTGAAAGCATTTTGAACTTCATATATGGGGTTTTAAACTGCTTTCATTTTTCCAAATATTGTTAGCTCTAAAATAAATTCTAAACAAAACACAGCCAAATTTTAGCAGATATGTTGAGGATAGGGTCTATTTAAGGAAAATTGTTTTTCTGCTAATCACGTATCATTCTACCTTCTCAACAGTGTAAGTAACTCTGGTCTCTTTAGAATACTTCTCAGGGCATACAAAAAGCTGTGGGTTTACACATGCCTGGAATTGTCAGGGCAGTGGGTTAGAAACACAAGCATGATACCCCGAGAAGTCATCTTTGTGCCTGATAACTGAACAGTTCAAATACTTTCCATTACCAGAAAAAATGAATTCATATTGATCTTCATCCTCGCTAGAGCATCCTTTGGAAAAATGATATATATGTATAGATGAGTCACTGTTCACTTCAGTACCATAACGATTGGTTTCAAGTGAAAAATGAAGACAGCAACTCATTATACAGTACACATAGGGCAATGTCTGTGTTCCCTTTTCATTTTTTTTTTTTGCCAGACTAAATGTTCTTATTTAAAACTTCATCACCAAAAATGCCTGTATCTAAATTACAGCATAAGGAGCTTCACTCAGTTCAGACACACATTCTTTAAAAAAAAAAAACAAACAAAAAACAACCAACCAAAGAGACAAAAAAAACCAAACCAAAAAGTAGGGACAGAGAAAGAGAGGGTAGAGAGACAGTGCACATTCAATGCTACTGCTATTGTACATGGCATAAATCGCTAGTCATGTTTATGAAGCATAATCTATTATAATTTCTTATTTCTCTATAATCATTGTATCATGTGCTCCATAAACATTGATGAAAGCAGCTGAATTATCTCAATAAGGTAATTGGATAGGGTTTTGCAGTTAAAAAATCCCAATAACAACAAGGAAAAAAAAAACCCAAACCCCACAAGTTCAGAGAAAAAAAGCCCAGTATTTTCTGCTAAGCTCTTCCTTACTGATACTCCAAATTAAGCATATTAAATCTGAAATGCGGACAAAAAGTCCCAGAGGAGCTTAGGGTTCAGCAGTAATGCAACCCAGAGAACACACCTGTAAGCACGGGGGTTTATCCTATGCTCTCTCAGGTTATGTCTGCATTGAAAACTACAGCGGATGCAGAAGTACTTGAAAGAGTTCAAGCAACTAGCTCAGGTACTGGCAGTCTAGACAGTTGCCTAAGTTTATGGACCTACTAATTTAACTTGCTTTAGAGCTTTGCGTTACCATTCCTAAACTAGTAATATGACTACACAAAGTTGAAACTAGTATATCTGTTCCATGCATTCTTTTGGAGATTAGAAATATCCATCATTGCCTTGAAAGTAGCTTTACTACTGATGGAAATAATTTTTACATTATATTGCCTGTTCATTTCTGTATCAAAAATCATCAGATTCTCAAATATTCCCATTCAGCTCCAAAAAGATACTGAAATAATGGGGGAAAGACTTAAAAAACAAAGCAAAAAAACAGTTGCCAGCTACTATTCTAGGTATGAAAAAAGAGCACACAAAACAGTTTTGAAAACAGTTTTCAGCGACTGAAAAGTTTGTGCTCAGAAACCAGTTACAGACATTCATTTACATATAAAAGCCATTCTGCAAAAGGAAGGCATCCCTTTTTTAGAACATGACTGTTACTACACAAACAAGAAATTCCAAAACAAATTGGTGAACTCTCAGGTATCCGGTTATTTATAAAGGAGAATCTCAGTGCAAGTCACATGGGAAAGATACTCATTTGCCAGTAAGTGCCAGATTTGCAGGTCCTCAACTGAAAAGTTTTAGTTCTTGGATCTTGCACAACAGAAATAAACCAGGATTTGTAAGTTAGCCAGCTCTGTGCAGCCATCAAATGCTCCATCAGGCCTACCTAGCTATGTTAACATGCCCTAATATCAGAAGGTCTCTTTCTGCATCAAGGAGAGCAAAGCAGCCAGGTGAATGCTGACTTCAATTTCCACAAAACAAACAAGTGAGAGATAGGGGCCAAAAGCATTCATATCTGCATGTATGCCATTTGAGGGTTAATACTGAAATGTAGGACATTATTTCCACGGCAGAAAATTCAGAGATTGAGCACAATTTTCTCATCTCAATGAAACATGGAAGATCTTACCACCTGAAAGGTTAAAGCCCAGTAATTTATTGTCTTTCTGAGAGGAAGAAAACTTGTGGAGAAATTAAAGAGAGAGAAAACAGTAGAAAAATCAACACTAAAAAGAATTTTTTGAATGAGCCACAAGACCTCTTTTTCTTTCTACAAATTCTCTGCATCCAAATGGAGACAGCATCGCAAACCATCTCTTAAGGAAAGGGTTATATTTTTGCATTCCAGCTCTAAAAGCTGCAACAGAAAAGCAACATCAGCAGTTGTTAATTTTGCCTATTATTAAACTCTGTATAGTGACTCTTCTCCAAAGAATCTCCATAAAGCAGATTCCCTGTGAAAATACGGAGCAGAGAAAAATGGAAACACTTCTAACCAATTAGCCATACACCAAGATATCCCTCGAAGCTTTCTTGTGCTTGCCTCACTTCCTTACCTCACTTTCATATCTAAGGACAGGAGTTTTGACTGGTCTGAAAAAAGGAGGAAATAAAGGTATCCCATCAATATTTTCCCTTCTGGGCTCTCTCTAGGAACAAAAATGACATACTGTTCTACAGCTGAACTCCTTAAAGGACTGTTCTGTTTTACATACAGTAAAATTTTCTCTAGATCAGCAAAGGAAGTTGCATCAAAGAAAAGGATTTCTGTTTACCTTGTGTAGGAAGATATTTGTCAGATTTATAGATAACCAGAAAATTTCTCTAAGGTCCAGCCTACAGTCACTGCGTCACTAATTTCAGAAGAAGCTAAACACTAAAAGACATCACTGTGAGTTGCAAAATTGTTACATGTTTGGTACTTTCATCTTTGGGAAACCTGATAAACCCATTTGTATTTAACCCAATCAGTAGCAGAGACCCACTAATAATGGCAAGATAGAGTCACATCCAAACAGGCACCACTGTACTTTAAATATGCAGTAACTACAGTATACTTTTAAAACAAAGTAGAATAATTGATGAGGAGCATATGAGGGTTTAAGAAGGTGAAAGAAATTCTGTGCAGAGAGGTCCTGGAGTAAAAGCTACAAAATGTAGCTGTGTAATCAGTAAAACATTTTATTTGCATTGCAGTGTTTGGGTTTCTTTTCAATCATGAGCACCAAAGTCAAAGTAGGACTCTGATCATCTCACTGAAGTTTACCAATCAGGATTATATGCCAATGTGTAATGAAGTGGAACTACATGATGTGACAAAATATGATGTGACAAGTAAATTTTAAAGGAGAACCCACTAATTTGGAACCAGTAATTGCCACAATTCAAACAGCCCCATTACTTATATACTGAATTTTCAAAGCTGAATTTGTGGCATATTTTTAACGGGATTAAGTGTCAACTTCAGCAGAGCAATTAGCATTTAAAAAAATATTTCTCATCAACAGAGTACTATTTATCACCTGGCAGGTAATAATTTCTTATTCCTACCTTTAGTACTGTTGAATATTTTCTCTCAAATAATATATTCAATCAAAAGAACACAACATTTTATGCTAATGTAATCTTTTTACAGGTTTAGCTAAAATCTCAAGTGCTGATAATTACAAAAAAGTCTGTGATGGGATTCCAGAAAACTGGCATTTTATTTATTTATTTTTATAGGGACAAAAATTCATCGAATTCTTGAACAATGTTCAATAGCACAAACTGCAGGTATCATCTTCGCGTGTCTTGTATTAGTAGCCTAGGTATTGAAAATAGCTCTGGAAAGAGCAGACAACACACTGCAAAGCTTATGGAGAACTTTGCCATCTACAAACAACACAAAGTACTCTGGAAAGGTGACACTTCAACATTTCAATCTATCAGTTTCTTAATAAAAATCTGTCCAGGTTCTATATAGAGTACAGAGTAACAGTATTTTAGGATCATAAAAGTCACTCTGTGAAAGTTAATATAAAGCATTAAATAGTCCACTGACCACAATGCTTCCATAGGTGGAGATTTTGATTGATGTGGAAGCATTTATAAAAAATAACAGGTAGCATAAAACATGAGAGTAATGTTAAATACAATATCATAAAAGAAGGACTGGCAGGGAAGACTGCAAATGTATACCTCATGAGTCTCTTCATTTTTCTAGTTAATAACTACAATTTCTGAACTAACGTTCTTCACTACATAGTAAATAGTCAATCTTCACATGCAAACCACAAAAGCTACATACATATCTCCCAAAATAATGTCAGACCACACCTGATATCACTAACAATGAACACATAATTTGCCTATCCTAATAACAAAATGACCTAAATATTCAATCTCTTTAGGAACAGAAAGCACTGAAAAATCATAATTGTCTATTTCTTAATCAAAAGACCCACCTAGTTCACAAGATATAACAAAAACTATGGCTTCCTGTTGACAATACTTTTGGAAAGGAACAATGGCAATGTTAATTTCACAATTAGTTTTTTAAAAACTGAGGTTTGGAAGGAGAGTCTCCTTGACAAAAACTCTCCATCTTTGATTAGTATTGTTTTTGCTTATAGCACAAGGCATCTCACATCTGTTACAAATCAAGCGTGCATGTTGAATCAAACAAATTCTTAATTGGTCAGAATTCTATTTAAAACCTTGTTTTAAAACCTTCTAAGTAGGAAAAAAACCCCTAGTTTTTCTCATAGATATGTCCATTTGTAAAAATTCATAACATATTGATAGCAATTAATACACATGTAGACAACTAATGTAGCTTGCAGTAGGTATTCCAGAAGTACTAGAGTAGGCTGGTGATTGAGATGATACAGATCTTGATCAAAAAGTTGCAAGTGGCTCATCTTGGGCACTTCTCAACAGGTATACCAAGCATGATGGCATGCCCAACTAGTAATCTGAAAAGCTATAAAAAAAATAAATGCTTTCTCTCCTATATATTAGATATTGATTAACTGATTATGTAGTCAATTGACAACTCAAGGAAATATTTAGAAGCAGCCTCACAAAAACGATAATTAACATACACATGTTGTATGCATCTTTGTCAAGTTGTTATAGCAGTTTAAATTGGAAAGAAGACAGCTGCAAGCGAGCTGAAAGCAGTTGGCATTTAGTCTTCTCCCTCCCAATTAAAATTGTAAATGGTGCCTACTTCAATGGTAGTATGTGTTATACATTCTGATAAAACAGGTATTTTGGGTTTTCTTTTACACCTACACACTGGTAATATACTATCCTAACCAATTCCATTCCCAAATTTTAACAAATGTGGACTGTAGTAAACACATTTTTAATTTTTTTAACCCGTACTTTGGAAGACTCGTGAGCTATGGACAGCTTGTCCCTGGATGTCACAAAAGCCATTTTAAGAATAATGTCCAAGATAAGGCATCAAAACCAAGTGTAAATGATTTTACACTTTGACTGCTACTCAGTTATTAAGCTGTTTCAAGGAATATATAGCAGCATTAAGGCAGAACCTCCTCAGCTCTCTGCTCTGCTTATTATCACTTAATTTTCTGCTTGTACAAAGCTTGTGTTACTAACTTAAAATAGAGGATGGAGGGAAAGAGATAGTCAACCTCATTTTAACTCCTAGTATAGGTTTTCTTACCAAAATCATGCACTGACAGAAGATGTTTTTGGAAAGACAACTGTACCAAAAGAACTGATGTGCATATGCATTTTGCCCTCTTATCACAGACCACTATTTCATCCTACATAAAGCTCTGTTGTGTAAGAGTACGTTTAATTGATGTTAGTAAACGTTTGCAGACTTGTGTTTTGGGCTCACTAATACAGAATTGTGATTGTGCATGCGTGCATGGAAGAACACATTTACGTCTCGATACATGGGACTTAAGCACAAAGTGTTGCTAAAGGTTTCCAGGTATCAGCCTATATACACACAGTAAACTGCCAATTTCTCCTTGTTTATTTTCTGCTTCAGACGTTTTTCTCATGTCTAAATGGTTTCCTCCTTAGAGATTTTGTAAAGGATTCAGCCACAGTTCAAGCTTCTGCACAACTTAAGCACCTTCAATGCCAATACCAACTTTTTTTTTTTTTTTTTTTTTTTTTGCATGTATAACTGCTTTGGAACATTTTTAAAGCTAACAAAATACTAGAAACCCTCAATACTCACTGCGACACTACTGCACATTATCGACTCAATTTTGCAGAAAACTGTACAGTATCTTTCAGTTCTTTGGGTGATGTACTAATATTAGCATGTATTAAACAGTTCTGTAAAGTACATAATAATTTCTAATCTTGCACATCTTTAGGTTTGTCATAGTCAATGCCCATAATGTTTGTTTCAATATTAACTGCACAAATTTCAGGCAGGATTAAGCAACACATAATAAATAAATAAATAAATAAGTAAAATCAGAGAAACCAGAAGGAAGAGGTTTCTTAAGCTCTTTTAGCAGCTTAGAAGTAAATCATAAAATGTCAAGCTACAAAAATTGGCTCAGATAAATATGTTTTTTCCTGAATTAGTTCACTAAGCTTTTATCCTTCCTGAACACTTTCAAGTCAAACCTAAATGCTGTGCTTACCTTAATATTGAACAGTTGTGCTACAACACGTACAAAAGATTGAATATATGAGTTATTCTCAGAGTGAAAGAGTTTGTCTGTCTTCATTTACATAAGGAAAATAAGGAATTTATTTTGCATTGGAAGGAAGAGCAAAGTTATTAAGATAATTTTTACGTATTTTTAGTCCATTTAGCTAAGGGCCTCCACTGGGTGCAATCTTCTGTTATACCCATTATACACTTCAAAACTTCGTATCTTAAATCTTGCAGCTATTTAGTTTTATATATTCACATTTTAAAAATAATATTGTTATGCCTGTTAGTAATTACACTGCCATAATTATACCGACATATTTTCAAGTGTTTAAGGCTTTAAAAATTTGAAACAAGCTGTCATTTCATATTCCACAGGCTTTTATTCTTTTTCTGTGACTTGTGATAAATCCTGTTAAAACTAAGTCATACACTATATACGGATGTGTATGAACATATATAGAGTATACAATTTAGACAACGTATCCTTAGTTTTGGATACAATGCCCAGAATGTATGAGGGGAAGTGTTATAAAGGAAATATTTAAAAACAATAATTATGTAAAATTGAAAATCTAAATCTGAAAATAAAGCCTTCTCAATTTTTTTTCAGCATGCCAATTTTAAAAAAAATTGTATTTTTTAAATGGCTACAATATTAATGACATAATAAAGACACAAATTCCAATGGACTTTTGTATTCAACTAGAGTTTTGGCTACACACCTCAAGCTTAAAGGTTCCATTTATTTCCCCCCCAGACAAATACTAACAGATTAGAAACCTCTCCAATAACTGAGATTAACTTTGCTCTTGTTCCTAATCCTGCAAGATTTTCCACAGAGGTAGATTATTCAGGACTTGAAGAATGTTGTCAGAGAGCCCTTGATTGTGGCCTTAGTAGATAAGACATGATTCTATCAGTACTGACAGATGTTCTTTCCTCTCAGGAAATGGCCACCAAGGATAAAAGTTGCTATGCTCATGTAAAGAAGATGAATTTGCATTTGAAGCCCTATATCCCTTCCCCAGAATCTCCATCACTGAGAAAAATCAGGCCTGCACTTCCTTTACCGTATTGGCAGCCCAACATGAGTACACAGTTTTTCAGTGATATTTACCTGCCTTCAAGGACTATCATTGGGTATGTAGCATTAAGGTCACTACCATAGATATGGTGTTCTAAACATTTGGCTCACCTCCTCCTGCTGTGAAGTGAAGACTGAGAGAATATTTTTGTCAGGCAAATATATCTGTGCATGAGTATATTTGAGAGGAAATACATGTGAAAAAAAAGACTGACTTCAGTGTGTGCTTGGAAGCTTATACAAAAGTCGTTATTGTGTATATATCCATCTTATCCATGAAACTACCCAGAAACTAGCCACAAAGAACTACTTTCATCAATAGTGTATTTAAAAAAAAGACTAATATTAAGACTAATAAAAGGTTTATATTAAAATGCTCTCCAATGCATGTATTAATATATTTGCAGTGCAGTCAAACATACATGTAACAGCATAAGTTATACCACCTCTAACCTTAAATGGATCTGCAGTTGAGAAAAATATTGTGTATTTCCTCTGAGGTTAAGGACGTCCTAGGGCAAACTAACATGGCACATTAACAATACAAAACAAGGGGGAGTAAAACTTGTACTATACAAAGTAGAGTATTGTCAATCCATCTGATATTCCTGAACCTGCTGAGAGATGGTGGTCAGATGCAGTACAACAGACTTTCTTGGATATGAAACAAAGGATATTAAATTTCAGGACACAATGGTCAAACTCCTCTTCCCCAGGGCAAATTCAAGGCTTGAAAATAAAGACAAATATAGTTTAAAAGTTTGTATTTAAAATACTGCACTTAATAATTTATAATTGAGCAAAATCCATGAATACAGAAAGCAATTAAATATAAAGTACAAGATTGCTATAGTCCTCTTTTTTTTTTTTTTGTATGATTTTTTGAATTAGAGGTAAATGGACCCCTTCACGATTCTTAGAATTTTTAATATGCTGTCCTGTCTTTGAAAACATTTGGTAAATGTGCCAACATGCAAATTAAATACATTTGCAGACTATGGCTATAACATATTAATTCTCCCTTTCCAACAGTAATTTTCATCTTAAAAATAGGTACATTTGCACAAACGTATATGCACAAAAACAATACATAAAGGAATACAGCCTGTTGAGTGTCATCTTTGTCAGCAAGCAATGAAAAGGTGCTTATATAATGTCAGTGGAGGTCAAGGAGTTTTTCGGTACTTCAGTAATTTTAAACAAGTCTCAAAGGAAAAATGCATCAAACAAGCAGGTCCCTTTAATTAAACAAAATATTTTGCCTTCTAACTATAAAAGATTAAATCAAAAGCAAGAAAAATTTAAATCCTAGATTAGGGAGCAATTATTTTTTTTAAGTGCTAAAAGTAATCCCTGTGGCTGTTCTTTAACAGCAATATAAGCATCACTGGCAATTCTTTTGGAAACATATAAAGAATGTGAAATACGTTTGGGATAAAAAGTTATTCCAGTGTTCATTTTTAACAGTGTACACTTATATGTTTATAATTATTCTTTTAGTAAACATCTTTGCTATCAACTGTAAGATACGTAAAAAATCAGTCTACTCTAACTACTGTTTAAAGTGCAACTCCAAACTTGCTGTTATTTCCTGAATCAGTACAATTTTATGGTGGAAATATCCTGAATTCTTCATTAAAAAAAAAAATTTGAACACTAACATTTCTATTTTTAGTGCACCTGAATAATGTCACAGTGGAATAGGTGGTTAAATGAAAAGAACAGTAATATAAGCTTTACACTGCTACCGCTGAATCAGCCTATTCAGTGATCAAACATAACAGAAGTTCTTCGTTACATACTGTAACAACTGTAAAAACTTGTAAACAATGAAGAAACAATCTTTTCCAGATACCAACATTTAAGGAACATCTGCCTCCTAAACACCTTGATATGGGGGAAAAAAAAGTTGTTTTCTTTGATATTACAACAAAACCAGATAGATTGTGGTTAATGAGGCAGAAATATCCACTTCATGAGGACAACCCTGAACATGCCTGTAACAATCAGAGGCTGAAGAAGACTAAAAGATAAAGGTGTAGGTTTAAAAAAAAAAAAAAAAATTAGAAAAGAACAAAAAAAAGAAAGAAAAAAAGAAAGGACTGTTTCGTAAAAACTATGAGGATTAAAAAGGTCATTTCAGAAATACAAGCATACTTCAGCATAAACATGTTAAAGACTTGACTTTCCCTAGCACCACATTAACAGCAGCACTATGATACCACTAATAAAATCAGTCAGTGGACTTGCCAAGAAAAGTAGTCTTTTAAGGAAGAAATTGCTCCAGTTTCTCCAAGTCACTTACAAAGGCTTGTTACCCATTAAAATGCCAAAGAAAGAAATAAATCTGAATACCAGCTACTAGAAAATATGAACAATATTGTGACCATCTCTAGACATAATAGATTCAGTGACAGTTCTACTACTATATATTCTTGTCCAGTTGCCAAAAAGTAGTTTCTCAACCCTCTAATAGTGAATGCTGATTTTTTTTTTTTTAACATGAAATGCAGACCTTTAAATTTTTAGTAGAATTATTAGGAGAGCACTAATTATCAATACAAAATAATTTTGATACTAAAACTGTTCTACATCTTTTATCTTGAAGACAAAGAATAGAATAAGAACTTAATTAGCTATGTGAATTTAAATGGTGAATAAAATGATGCATCTCCTTAATATATAAAGAAATACAAACAATATACTTTGAAATTATGAGATTGCTAACGAAAATTTCACTGAAAATTTATATATAAATATATATCATTAAATAAGCCTTCCAATATTTCTCTGACTTCAGTAAATTGTATTATTGCCATTTTTAACCAGAAAGTAATCGACATCTCTGTATATTTAATCCAAATTTTAACTAAATCTGTGACAGAGTAGGGAATGTAAAGAGAAATACTAACTCTTGTTTTCTTTTTCCAATTACTTACTGAAATCACCCACCACCTTTCAGGCATGGGAGCGCTATAAACAGCCATTGTGGTCTGATCCAATTCCTGTTCAAGTCAATGAAAATCTTTTATAGACATTAGGTTAGATCACTGTATGAATCAAAAAAATCTCTACATTTATTCCTATTCCTCTTCTGCTTTTCACCTGCTCCTTTCCTTCACAGTCCCCAAAAATGCAGGGAATCTATTTAAATTCTTTTTTACCTTCAGAAAGTGACTTTGGAAGGACACTGCATTTTGGTATTCCAAAATTCTCAATGTCTAATGGAAAGAATTTGAAAATATCACTGACAAGAGTCCAAGAATGTATCTGTACATATTTTCATTTTGCATATCAATCCATAATGTTCTTCTAAACATCATCTGAATCTTTTTTTTTCCCCTCTGCTTTTTTTCAGACTACATAATAGAAATAAAACAGAAGCTTTGCTTTTCAAGCACAACCAAGCCAATTAAGGGATCCAAATTACTGGATAATTGATCGCGTTTTGACCTTTGAGAACTAATCTGGGGAATAAAATGGCAGATCATTAACAGCTCAAGAAAAACAATTCCTATCTACAAGTTATATTAATCCTTCACAGAAAATAAGTATAAAAATGTCTATGTAATTTACTTATCAGCATTTTTGTGCACTTTTCATCTCTTTTACACTAAAAAAGCTAAAATATAATATTTTATTTATTTTTAATTTAAGCATATTTTAATCTCAGGTTTATTCTTTATGGTGTTCAGGGGTACTCACCATAACAAAGAAAATTTAATAATATAAATTAAAGGTGGAAGGCACCTATTTGTTTATCATTATTATGATTTTTATTACAGATAAGGACTGGGACCAAAGCACACAAATGCCCTATGGTTAATACTAAATTTTGCAGAGAGCCTTTGGGTATATGTTAATGTCCAAATCTAGGGTTGAAATTTGGAGTACCTTATATTTCCACAGAAATATTCATCATGAACTGCATAGAACTACTAGGAAGATTCCTGCCATCGGAATAAACTCCCTGTGCTTGGTTCTGAGTTAGGTAGAAGTTTCTGCATAAGGCTGAGGCTAGTAACAGATTTCAAGTTGGAGTTCAATACTTAAAAAAAGAGTACAAACAGTTCATTGTATTACTGCATCTTAGATGATCAGGGCGTGAAAAAAACCACTTCTACAAGATAAAACATCTTTACTTTTTTGTTTTGTAGAACATTAAAACTCACCTTAAATATAATCCTAGTCTTATGCACAAGCAGTAAGTGAAGCAAATTAAAATCCATATCTACTAGACGTCATTCTAGCTCATGGGTAATGCATGGCAAATGGGCACTCATGGCAAATCCCCTCAGTGCACAGGTCTAGAAGGCGCTGTCCAATGCATAACAATTACTTTTAACATTTGCATTTGCAAACTAAAATAGCAAACAACTTAAGACAAAGCCAAATGATACACAATTAATGCAGTCTATGAACCTATGTATCATAGTTCAGGCACTGAAAATTTTTACACGACATTTCAGGATTGCTGCAGTGCTTTCTGTCACACAGGCCCAAACTGTAAATTTTTCCAGGAGTTTTAAAGGATTCACCTCCCAGATGCAGAGAGAAATAAAACCAGTAAATTCCAAGAAGCTTAATGTCTGCCCTCCCCTGTGGAAGGGCAGAAGATAGAAATGAAATCTCTTAGTAAAAGATAGCCCTAAAATAATAGGGGTTTTTTTGCTATGTTTTTAACATATAGATATTTATTCCACGTTAGACAAAACATACAGTTCATGACTAAATACAGAGATAATGAGGAAACTCAGTTGTACAAAAAAAAAAAGAAGAAAAAAAAGAAAAAAGAAAAGCAAGAAAAGCAAGTGTAATAATGAGAGAAGACTACAATAAATTAACAATACACTCGATTTTAAGCAGGTTGGGCCACTTATGCATACAATGGGAAAGACTATTGTTCACAAGCTCTCCTGTGAACTCAGGGAGGCTGCAAGATCTACAAAGGCAACCAGTTAATGCCTTCATAACCAGAGATGGACACAACCTTTGAAGAAAGGAAATTTAAATTCTACAGTTTTCTAGGCAGAATGCCTGATGTGAGTTTGCTCAGCTCAGAGAAAGAAATCTACTATTTACACTTCCAGCATCACCAAATAGCTAACTAGCTAGAATTTTCTGAATGTCTGTGCCTCAAAGGGAGATTCACAGGTGCAGTGGCTTCTTTAAGCTCCTTCTTGATTGCAGCAAAAGAACAAGAAAAAATATTTTAAAGTTCACATGACAAACACAGCCAGTCAAACAGCTTGCATTATATAATAAATAAATAAATAACACTTGAAGTAAATGCCATATGGGTATTTCAGAGATCAGTTGCAAAAAGGAAACTAAAAAATTCATCAGAGAAAACTTAAGTCATGTTTACAGTGAAGATCTGAAGAGACATACCATGCACAGTGAAAGATAGTTAACCTACAACATCTGATGAGAATAAACTACTTTTAAATAGAGTTGGAAGAGTTCCAAATGGCTATTAATGCAGGCTCAATTCAAATGCCTGTATTATCCTCCTTCAAGATCATCTCTATCTCAAGCTAAGGTAGGTAGGCAAGCAATTAAGCTGAAGCTTCTTGGTTGCTAAATGCTGACTGTCTGTATGTTTACCATCAACTCCATGCTTCTCTGGACTGTCACAACTTCAGCCTTGAGTCATCCCTTAGTGCAAAGAAATCTTTAACTAAATGCTAGTGAAGCTGAAATCCAACATGTTCCTAAAACAGAATAAAATGCTTTGGAAACATTATGTTTGACTGTACAATAGTGTCCAAAATACATAGTTAATAAAATGAAACACAGTTATACTTCCTAAGAAAATGGTAATCATATAACTAGGATTAATCCACTGTAGTACTGTGTAATCCTAAGGCTAGCCATATTTAGAGAGAATGTCTATCAAGCTGATTCAACAGCTACATGGGCTTGTCATCATATGTGACTGAAATCAGAGGCTATGTCAACACCCAAAGGAAAAAAACCAAACCAAACTAAACCAACCTACAAAGGCCTAACCAAATCATTACTTACTAGAACAGACCAACGCTCCTTTGGAAGAGTCTCCTGGAGGAATAGCTAAGTCATTGCAGAAGAACAGTTTGGCTAATTCTTGTTAAGAAGGTTGGATGGTTGTTTTCGAAGGATGGACTCCAACAAATGTAAACAAATGCAGCACAAACAAAATGTCCCTTAAACTTCTGCTTCTAAAAGTTTGCAACCTATAAGCTGAAAAGTTTGCCTTAATAGCAAACTAAGAATTGCCACAATTCAACAAAAGCGCCTACCTTCAACTCCTCTCGCTGCAACATCTAGAACATAGGTATTATAAACATTCTCTTATTGATCCCTTCTTACGTGACAAAAATGCAAACAGGAATTAAGTCCTTTTTAAAGTGATGTACAGGTACACGTCTCAGTTAATGTTTACAGACTAATATCAGCATGAAATTTTCAAATGAGCAAAGAAATATTTTCACTGGACATTTACAATTTGTGAATTCAATTTTTTCCAGGACAAAGTGTGTTTTAATAAGTTTCCTAAATTAAACAATTATGAAAGGAAAAAGTTGAAGTTATTTGCAAAACCCTTTCTAACATTGTTCAAATGAAGTTTTTCATGTCAAATCATAATTACTTCTGAGTTCAAAATGGGAATAAGTGTATACTTAAAACTTCAACAGAAGGAAGTAAGTCAACTTCCAAAAGAGACACTTGAAAAATAGCTAAATGAAGTACTTCAAGTGACCCACAAGGCCTGTTTCAATAGTTATACTTATTTCATTTAGCATTTTGATTTTTTTGGTACCACCTGGGAAAAGTATTCTTCTTCCAGCTGAAAGCTGGTTTTCCGCATCACAAAACGTTTTTAGAGAACAGGAAACCAGGTTTATATCAGTTACTGTTAGTAGGCACTATGAACACATTATTATACACTAAGTGCTGGGCCTACCAAAATTTAAGAGAAAATTTTTTTTTCCTTACTTGCAACTCTCCAGATGCCTGTTAACAAATCCGTAACACCATAATATGTATGGAGGAACTATCATAAGTGTGTACATAAAGAAGAAAAACGTCATGTCACCTACTCTAATGTAAAGCTAGTGGTTGCATAGAGTGAAGATGTACAGTAGCTGCTGGTAAACCTGTAATGTTGGGTTTTTATTAAGAAATATAACCATTTCCACTAACTCAATTGTATAATAGAGCAATACCAGGTTAATAGCAACTCCATCTCAGTGTTTGTTAAATACAGCGATTCACACAATAAGATATTAATCAAATAGCTAGCTCTACCAGTTACAAAAAGGCCATAAGTTCAATGCTGCAATAATTAACACACCCTCACATTCACTTACCTTGTCCCATGAGTAAAAATTAGCTTAGCTCTCTTTTAGAAGTTGGGGGTTTTTTTCTTATAATTCTAAAATCACAAAATCTCTTTTACTTACATTTTGAGAATGAGATCAAATTTTTTGCAGTCTCACCTATGAGTCACGGACTTCCAACAACTGACAACATGATGCGAACTAAATCAAGCCTAACTGTTGTACAGAGAACTAGAAAAGCACTATAGCCAGTCATTAACACAGTTGCCCAGTATTAAGTATGAAGATTTTTTTTCCCTAGACAAGTGAAAGAAAAAAAAAAAAAATTAAAATTATGCCTATACTTGCCAGAAGCATTTTTGTTTACAGATCTTGAAGACTGTCTTTAAAGTACAGTGCAAGATGGCAGTTAGTAAACAAAAATGGAGAAACCAAAGCAGATGATACAGGTAACTGGCCATCTAGCATAAACAATGAGTTGTGAATTTTAACTCCCTCAAGCCAAAAGTAAGTGTTACAAGCTCCAGACAAGAAGCTATTTCCAGTGCACATTAACAAGAACTTCATTGATCTTGCAAAACTCACAAAAAGGTCAGCACATTTCTTGGCATCTGCTTCTGACACTTTACCTATTAACTATTTGCATATAAACAGATGTAAAGACCTTTTTCTTTTATGTCATGAAGAACTGCTGAAAAGCTACAGCTATTATATCAGTGGAAAAAATGAGAAGCCGATACATATTCAAAAAGTAACAGATTTTAAAACTAGTAAGAGACAATTATCAGCTAGTCTGACCTCCAGCAGAACAAAAGTAAAATAATCTCTCAGCATTTTTACATCACACCAATACATTCCTAGCTAATTTCTTGCACTAAATATTTAAAATCAAGAAGGAAGCTACCACTTCTCTAAATAAGTAAGTACTAAAAATATGTATATACTTCAAATATCCAGTGGACCTTATATGTCTTTCTGCTAGATTAATCTACTATCAGCAATTTCTTTCCCCCTCTAAATCATAAAAATGAATATTCAGAATTGATTAAATATATTAATTTAAAAAATTATTTTGTGGCTGTTAGCTGAACAAAACCCAGTAATCCATGCAGTAATAAATAATGCTCTTTACAGTTCACCCAATTCTAGTTGAACATTTTGTTTTTCTGGGCAGGATCTTAAGACATATTTCTTCCTTCTTTACTGTGATAGCTAGCTAAATGTCTCAAATCGTCTACTAGAGTGGATATTGTCATTTGATTTGCTTTTTGGCATTTTTTCCACAAGTCTGAGGAAGACAACATATATCACAACACTCTGCACAATCAAAAAATACACCACAGTCAAAGGAAATTATAATGACCTGATCATACATCTAGATTAACAGTTGCTAATGAGATGAAGCCAACTTTTTCTGTATCAGTCTTGCTCTAAAGGATTCTCCCCCAAAAGGACCCCTCAATTACAAAAATCTGGTACCATCATATAGTTCTAAAAAGTCTTCATTTGCTCCTCCGTCCCAAACTATTCCTCACAAAATACAAGGCACTAGTCTTTATTGAGAAAGAGATTTATGTCAAGCCAGCTTCTCTGGAGTTCACAGGGTTGTAACCGATTCATTCATTTGCTTTCCTAGCAATAGAAAATTGGAATTTCATCATCTTGTGCTTTTCCTTCACCATTTTAAAGATCCAGAGACAACAGGTAGAACAGATATGAACAGTGTTCTAATCTCATATGGTACATTCTATATTCCTAATGGCAGATAACTGACAACTAGATTCTAAAGTGCTGACGTCATTTATGACTCAATCCTTTGAGTAAATTACGTGTGCCTCTTTTCATACGGCAAGCACCAGTCCCAACCCTGGTATTTTCAGATCGCTATATAAATAACCTGTGTAACATTAGTACACACACTCAGAATTACTGTGGTCACTTTGCAATACGGAATTAATTCAGTTCAGTTCTCTGAAACCTTGGGCTAATTTCCACAGCACCTAGTGCCACTGCAATGCAACTACAGCAAACCAAATTATTGGCTCCTCTCAGATTTTATTGTTTCGTTTGAAGGGAACTTCATGGCAGCAGGATGACAGGATATCTTTTCAGCTGTGAGGAAAACAATGTTTTCTCTCTCATATACACTGAGCTCAGAAGGGTACAAGAGCAGCAGAAACTAATCGCTGTGGTTGTACATGCAGAATACAGTGAGACCCTTTTTTTTTTATCTTGAAGGTAGCTTAATAGTTTGAGAACAGAGTCTTATTAATGTAAATGAAGCTTTAATAGCATATTGCATGAAATTCTTTTTATTAAGCATTTCTTTGGAAAACAGCCTGCAAACTGGATTAATCCACTGCACTGTATTTTCTGTAAGCACCTAACCAAAGTGACTTTTAAAACAGATTGCTGAGTAAACTTTAAAGTAGCCAATAGAGATACTTCTGCTGTAAAAAAGTGTTTCCTATGTAGTTAATTTCACACTTATTTGCACTGGAAAATTAAATTTTTACTTATCAACATACCACAGAAATACTGGGGAAAACCTCTGCTCTGATGTTCTACCCAGTATTCTTCGCTTTAAGCAAACTATAATAAAATTAATTGATAATTAGGAAACTGACATTATAATCCTGGTAATATTGTCTAATTCTCCAATGGCACTGTCCACACTGCCAGTCCATTTCATGAAAAAGAACAAAAACGTTTTTTGTAATGCCTGAGAATGCACCTAAATTCCCAAATTATTTTTAAAAATAGAGTCAAAGAACTTTAATAATTTATGTGCTTTTGAAAAGAATACCTTAGGCTTGCCATTCCTAGGCACTCAAAATTATCTTTAACTTTAATGAGAAAGAAAGTAGGGTTGAGTCTCTGTGACTGCAGTAACATCTACATTGATTCATTATCCACTTAAAATGAGAAAAAAAAGTGCAAAATATTTTGTGGGCTAAACCAAAGAAAAATGAATTATCTGTCTTTTAAAATAAAATGCTCTGGACTATTTCGAGACAGAGTTTAAGAAGCTACCCGCAACAGACTGAAAATCTGCCTTATTTTCAGATAGCTTTCAAATCAAGAGGCATTCTTAATTTGTTCTTAAATTTCAAATGTGTTTTGAGTTGTAAATATTACTGACAGAGATGTTTTTCTGCTTCTTGTTCTCAGGCTTTTCTCATAAAACAAATGTAATATCTAATACATTATAAATGAACTCTCCCTGACAGAACTTGAGGTTTATCCTGTAGATCAATTAAGACTTAAGCATAGCTGACAATGATGCAAATTTGATTACTTTTTAACAGTCCATCAATAATTTCATATGCATTTTTTTCTTAAATATTGAATCAAACATCAATACCAAATCCTGTTATAATTTTGCCTCAGTGGCTTAAAGATTCCATCCGTTTGAGTATAAACAGTATAGTTACTTTAAATTCCTGTGAAATTGTGTATCAGTAAGTACAGAAAAATTCTGTCCTAGAAAGCTGTTATACAGCTACTGGTTGAATTTGTTTAAACTCAGAAGATCAGGAATGCTGAGTTAATTTGCCACATAGCAGAGAAAGTGACTCAGATTTCCAGCAATGGCTTCGTATCCTCACTCCTAAGATTCTTGTACCTCTGTGAGCACCTTTAAATTCTATTATTAATCTTCATGTGTAAGAAAACAATAATCACCTTCCCCCCCCCCCCCCTTTGTATTTCATGTCTATAACATGAACTTGGAGAAAACTACTTTTATCTAGGAAGGTAGCTAAGGGTAGGTTCTTCATTCAAAGTTGAAAGTAACACCAATTAAATAAATCATTTATTGATCTACTAGTGACACTTATATTACATCCCTAGCACAACAGTTGAAGGTTCAGACCCATTTAAACCAGCATAAGTCAATCTCACTGGTAAGGACGTCCATTCTCCTCCCTGCTCTCCTGGATCCCTATTTGTTAAAAGAATTTCTACTGTTACACAGTGCATAGTCCTGAAAAAGAGCTTGTAGCTTCAGATTCCAAGATGACATGGTCAGACTTTGTCTTCCCTGCAGTGATCCATTTTTTACAGCATTTGCAACAGGCCTTCCTCGAGTACCCTTGGGTGTGGGATACCATGGCTGTCTTCTTGGAAAAGATCCCTGCATTCACTTAATCCTAAAACATGAGGATGTATTTCCCTATTTCTGGCAATTTATTGGGCTAAGTCCACTGGCCCTTAAAGTTTCGGAAAAGCAAGTTACAGGCAGACTTTTTTACTATATTATCTACTTTTCATAAGTAAGTACTAAAAAGTAAGAGTCAAAAGATTTATCAAAAGGTCCACAGCACCTTATAAACAGTACTCCATATAAACAGGGAGTATAAATATTACGAGTCACTGGCTGAGTCATTCTCCCTACTGCTTATCTTGAAGTTAAAAGCCTTTTTCGTATATAAGTAAACCTTCTCTTACTGGCTTTCATTGATGCCAAATGATAAAATAGAAATCCAGCCTGGAGGATCCCTTGCAATTTTAAAAGGCTTAGAAGATCTGAACAATCCAGATGCAAGATGCTAAAGGCACACGGTTGTAGCAAACCAGTTTGTTTCCTCATTGAATAACACTTAGAAATGTATCTAATGGATTGCTTGAGGGCTATACTTCTATATATTACTAATGGCGTTATTACTCACAAGTAGTAACTATGGAAGAGTTATGAAAGGCAATCAATCACAAGTAACTAACATGTACAATGTAACCACTTAGTTGCTCAACACTGCAATGGTAATTATATTATTTAAATAATTACATTGGGGTGGTTTTTTTCCACCAGAGGTACTAGTTAGATTAGATCTTTTTACTTTGCTGTTTGCTTCTTTTTTAGTGTTTTACATCAAAGATTTATATTGAAACTAGTCACAAAATTTTCTTAAAATAAAGAAGAATCATTAACATTGAAGTTCATGTATAAGCGAATCAGGAATGGCTGGTGATTTCAAGTTTAATCAACTGTGATGCAAGTGAGGCCTAAGAATTTATCACTGAAAATAGTTAGAGATCTGTAGGTGGAAGACAGTTTAAATACAAATAATTACTAATATTAACCATGCAAATCAACAGTGTCATGATTGTCATATTTACAACCATGCTTACAGATTTGACTGTCATGAATGTAAACACCCATGTCTTACAAGACTTAATTTCTCTTCTCAGTGTCAGATTCTACTTTTCTTTTGATATTTTTCTTTTCCTTTGAGAGAGCTGCTTCTTTAATTCTTTTCCTAGGGAAGATTATTCTTACGTGTAATTCCATTAGAATTCCAGTGGAGCCAGAGATTAATTTATCTGTGTTTTTATCAATCTAACAATTTTTATGCTCAGTTCAGCATTATTAACCTTCACTTAATTTATATAAACTTAATTTTGCATTTTCCCCAATCTTACTTATTTTTCCTCTTTCCTTGCTTCTCTCTCTCTTGGTAAGGATAAATCATCAATACTACATATATAAAATCAGCCTTGTTAATGGTAAACACTGCATATATTGTCTCATACTCTTCAGGCACAAGTACTCTTACCTTCCTTCTCTGTTGGAAGGTATAATTTATAAACTTGATTCTAAAAGCAAAGTCTTTACTGACACTATCAGAATGCTCTATCCACATGACAGCCCCCTAACTGCCATTCCCACATTTACCAAGAAATCCTTTGACTCCAAATGCTCCCTAGGAGAACTCTGCTTGGACTCTAGTTTTCCAAGATTTTATTATCACTCATTGTTCAATATTCTCTTACAATCAATTCAGCTGGAAATTCATCATTGTATCAAAAGAGAATGGCATACACTAACTGTTCAGAAAGAATTTCAGCATGCAATTAAAGAAAAATTTCTATTCCCTCTGCCTTCTTCCCCTCTTCTGTCTCCCCTCAGTAGACATGGGCAATGAAGGTAAGTGAGAGCAGGAGGAGGAAGAAAACTACACTTTTTATGAGTAAGGAATAATTATGGACTTCTTTCTTTTTCTCCTCCCCTGTTCTACTATCCTAAGCTGACATGGGGGAAGAAAACAGACAAAGGACATGAGCAACCATCATGTAAGTATGTCAAAGTGTCACATATTATTCTAACAAAGACATCTGACTCTGGAGCAGATGATGCTTTGAAGATTTTAGAGCAAGTCAGCTCAAAAATAACATAAAGATAATTACTTAGAAGTTTCACTTTTACTGGAAAACATCTTTGCCCTCTGAGGCGGAACAAGAGATGTGGAATTTTGCTCAATGCTGAAGATGCCTGTTAGCCTAGAAGGAGCAGGTGGCATCCATATAGGGTTCTATTGTTCCAATAAGTCATATCAGTGGATGCACTGGTGAACTACCAATCAGCACCGCAGTATTTTTTTTTTTTTTTACTTCTTCAGAGTTGGATCTGTAGCCTACCAGTGCATTAGTGTGCCTATTCCTTCCTTTAAATTGTTAGTGTTCAACATATTATTCCCCAATGAAAACCAGCAGCTAATCTAGCTAAAGGCTAATAAGAGCACAGTAGAAACAGGGTGTCAAATAATACTTACTTACTTTGTTTGAACATACTCATATGGCCCACAATCATTTTCAACATATTTTCTCTCCAAAAGATGAAATAAAGAAAACCTCTACTTTGTATCTCTGTGCATGTGCGTACACGGCCTGCCTAGATAGATCAGAGAATTGAACAAAATACCAGTTCAGCTCTAATACAAATGACAAAGTCAAATAACGATATTCAAATGTCTTTCGCTGTATTAGGGAGTTTGAGATTTCATAAAAGGATCCAAAGACCACAGAAGTCTGCTGCTTTTTCTTTGCAAGGCCTTCATCCTTTTTTCAAATTTTTCTTCTATCCATGTTTCACATTTTATAAATCATGTGTGTTATGACAGTATCTGCAGGTCCCGCTTGTGATCAGCTCTTCATGGTACTAGACATTGAACTTTAGTCATAGTCCAGGTCCTGGAGTGCTTTTCAAAAAATTCATGTTGTCCCATTTAGACTAAAATCAATTATTGGATAATTGATAGCAATAACAGAAAATTCTAACAAACTAGAATCCCTGCTGTTTTACCAATTCCTAATCTCAGCTAAAATATTTTTTAAATTTCCATCATTTATTTTATGAAAATAGTAGCAAATTCCATAGTGGCTAAATAGACACGTACATGGGAAGATGTGTCCCTGCAATTTAATTAAGGATGCAAAACCATACTAAACTCTGGTGCAGTGTCCATTAAGAGCAGAGGCTAACCTTGTTAGAAGCTCAGTCAAACAATGCTTATGAGATAACACTAAGTACTTAAAGGATCATAACCGTTGTTCACAGAGTAGACTGGACCAACAGGGATTTGAACATGTAATTTGAGTGTGGTTAGATATTGCATCTGAGGTTCAGATACCCATGTAATGACTTCCATTTACTTGCACTAAGAAATATCTTTCTGTGGCCTAAAAACATCTTGCCCATAATTATATCTAAAAATCAAAGAAGCTTCACATAATTTCCAGCAATAAAAAACCCACAAGTGTGTACTGTATATAAACAATAGTAACAGTAACAAAGAGAATTTGGGAACTAGGACCGTAGTGTCATGGAAATAAAATGACTGCTTAGATTCAGGGAAGTAATGTCTGTGAAAAAGTAGAAAGTCTTTGCATAGACTTCATATTACTCTAACAAATGCAACTCTGATAATAAGAACACTAAAGACTATTATGTATTTTAAAATACTTGGTATCTCTAATGGCCTATGCTGACTAGGGAATAAATGCCAAAGCTACGATTTTTTTTTAATGGTATTTTTACGGAATTTATTCTTATTACTTAATTTATTCTAATTACAGTAACAGCTAAAAACCCTGGTTAAGGATCAAGAACAAGGGTGAAAAAATATCAATTACACATCATTGTACTTACACAATTGCCTGTTTTGATACAAATATACTTTGTGTGTATGCATGTGTGTAAAGAAACTTCAAACCAGTATTTTTAGTATAATTCCCGCCTTTCTATTCAAAACTTAAACAGAGGACTTCACAAAAATTTTCGTGCTGCCAGGAGGTAATATCTAAAAAGGCTAATATCGTCAACTTCCAGCCCTGACAAGAAATTCAGGATGCATTTCAATGCAGTCTCTTCACAGAAGCTAGAAATATGCTGAATAAATTAACAGCCAAAACATTCTCCATTACCTTTTATTTACCAACTAACTGCTAGTACCACTCACAGTTTGTCTTTTGGAGCCAGCTGCCCTAAATTATAACAAAGTACCAGATCTTCTACACATATAACTGAGTATGGTTTTCTGCTTTGAAGTCAACTACTGGCAAAGCCTCATATTTCTTAAGGGACAAAGGTACTTGCTTAGGCAGTATGGAAAGTAATGCCTAGTTTTTGGATCCCAGGGGATATGAAGGATAAATCTTGATCTGCTCAGGTCTGTCAAAGTTGAGATATTCCAAAATATAATACACCTAAAGAGCTTTAGTGTAAAGAGACATACACAGTACTACCATTGCAACGCCTCCAGGATTAGATGGTATCTTTACAACAGTTTAGGATTCCAACTTTTATAGCCTGAATTCAATGAAGTACCACTTTAGAGGAATAAATCCTTTCCTTGACAGACAATGATTTTGTATTCTTAAAATTCAAAAGGGGTTGCTATGCTATAAACCCTTTCACAAGATTCTGAAGAATTTTGAAGACTCTGCCTTGTGATGTATAAGGTAATAAACTTCATAGGTTATTTAGGGTGTATCCTTAGCCTAGTGCCAAGGGCTTCTCCTGCAAATACATCCTTAGGATGACTTCCTGTAGCATATACAAGATAAAGTTACCAGTAACTACTTTGTTTACTGTTTTCTTTTTTTTTCTTTTTTTAGGAGATCATATCTGGTACCTCCCTCACTGTTCTTCAGTACAACTATACCATTCTTGATTGTACTAAACTATGTGAATATAATGACAAAAAAGGGAAGAAAAAGGAGAAAGCAAAATCACAACACATTAAAACACAGGAAAGTAAGCAATGTGTGCACTAAAGTCAAAAGCCCCTCTATACCACAATAAAAGCAACTTTAAAGTTTCTACACATATTGTTTCTACTGTGAGGTGTATTATTTTCATAAAATCATTCCTGCATCTTGTTTTGTTTCACTTCTGCAAAGCACATGTACATGCTACAGTCACAGTTCATAAGTATATCCAAAATACAAAATTCAAGGTTACAACTTATACAATGGCTGCAAACAAGACTTCAAGGAGTGGACAGCCGGGGGTATGAATAAGATATTTTCCAAATATTGACAGAGACCTTAATGATGCCAAATGCTAATGCTGATTTGTACTACCAGAAAATAAAGAAAGTTGTTGCAATGGAAGTTTTGATGAGCCTAATGAATACCTCAAACAATTCTGACTTACCTGTTCAATGCAGTGTAAAATAAAAAACCAACCAAACAAAAAAACCCCACCATACCAAAAGAAGAGAGAAGGCAACGCGCACTGGGATAAAACAATCCCAATGACAAATTTTACCTATGTGCACTAATGGACTGATGAGCTGATTTACAGGAACAAGCTATGGGGCATGTAATCCTATGGAAATGTCAGTTAATGTTCAGTATCAGTCAAAACAACACATCAAATATTTGAAATTACTGGAGAAAAAAGGAATAGAACAGAATAGACATAATAACACTATATCAGTATAAACCCATGGTGCACTCATATTGTAGATGTAGTTCTGGTCCCACCCTCAAAAAGCTAACATGAAAATTGAAAAGTCACTATGAAGAACAATTAGCAGCAGACAAACCGGTTTTATACAAGAAATGATTTAACTGCCTAGCTTTCTTCGGCCTGAAAAAAAGATGATAGAACGATATGATAGATACAAAAACCTAAGCAGAACAGAGGAGCTGATTAGGAACCAATTGGCCATTATTTCTTCCATTAACAGAAATGTATAGATTTTGTATGCCAATATTTACATTTAGTCAAGAAAAACTAAGGTGACAATGATGCTAAGTTACAGTAAGAAAAGAGAAAACATAGCAAGGATTATTTCATATCTTTTATTACCAAGCATTTGGGTCTCAGTTTCTCTCAGCAATTCAAAGAGCACCCATAACCTGAACTGGTTTTATATTTAATTACACTAAAATGAATGCAACTCATTCTATTTTGTGTTCCTTATTAATGCCTTCAGTTGTCTACAAAGCACTCAGTATGGCATTATCCCTTCATATCTACTGGAATGCTGAAGTGTTCAAAAATTTAATTTACCTCTTCATTATATTCCTCATTAAAAGCACATGATACACATTGATTGCTTCCTAACATTTAAATAGCCACAGGTGGAGCTTTTTTTAACTATAAAATCTCAGACTAGTCAAAAATTATGTTTAGAGTATCACAAGTGCTCAAGTGCTGAAATTAATGACAATGCTCACCAACTGAGGTCATATAAACATATAGCACTGTGTGCAAACCATCAGTACATGCTGTGAACCAAGGTGATTTAGTTTGAACTACCATGAAAGCCCTTAAAACCAGGTACACGTTCACAGGAAAAGCAAACGCTATTACGTGAAACAGCTTTAGGTATTGTCCATTCCTTGAGGCTGCATGCCATGAAGGAATTTATGTACTGTATTTTCTGAAGTATTCACAGAGGAATCAACACAAATGATTAGCTGTTGTTACACTGTAACTCAATCTATTTCAGATAAAAGATGACACATTAGCAGAAAGGCATGCAATTAGGCTGATACTGTTTTATGAAGTTTAACTCGATGATCATACTCATAGCCCTTTCCAGACCTGGAACAGCACCCTAATCACTCTACGTAGTACACATTCATTACACAAAAAGTAAGATAATAACTTTTCAGGTTAGCCCAAATTCTGTGACTAGAGCCTGGCAATAGGAACATTTTTATAAATAAGATTTCTATTTAACATTTTTATTGTAAAAAGAATATTACAGCTTCTATAGTACTACATGATCTTTGATCTGGGTCAAGAACTTCAGAACTCAGGCTTACCTGAATGACTTATTTTATGCTGGTTCTGTATACTAGGACAAGCTTAAAAAATGAGAATTTATTTCTGCACATGATTAGTCACTGCAAGTACAAGACATTTTTATCTATAGATATAAAAGTTTGCAACCAAACACAAGAATTCTACTAACAAAAATATTAAATACTATTAAAAATTTATGTCTACACAAAAGTAAAGTTATCCTGTAGAAAGCTAAGGAAGTCACCAACCCATACGTCTCTCCCACTTGCCCTTTAAGGCAGTACAATACACATGTGTATTTAGGCCTTGCTGAACAAATGCAAGGAGGATAGTACTGTAATTTGAGTTTTTAAGATATCACAAGTTCTAAGACTTAACCAGATTGTCAAAATTGGAGACAGAACACACATTTTTCCAATAGGGAAAAAAAAAATCACAGTGAGATTTATAGAAAGTAAATTAAATGTCTATTAAATTAATTGTAGTGACATTCTCCATTAAACAATAAACCTAACAAAGGATATGAGGGGAAAAAAAAAAAAAATTGAAATCCTATTCTATGGAGAGTGAAAGCTGAAATAAACTATGGTTAAAATGAAAGATGAGTTTTACATGAATTAATAAAAGGAAAAATGCCTCTCAACAAAGAAGTTGTGCCTTCATAAACCCCAAAATATCAGGACACTTAAATTTTAATTGATCCCTAAATCTACGTACTTCTAGAAATGTTTTCTGCAGTTCAGTTAGACTGCAAAGTAAGATTATATTGCTATTGAGTTCATTTTCTCAGTATATAATACCAAACTGAGTTGCAATATATGACAGATTTATGTCTATATGTTTTAAAAAAAACCAGAAAATAGCAGGCATTTTAATCTATGCTGTATGGCAAGACCTCAAAAATAGTTTAAGAAACTCAATGTGTTACAACAGAGAGGAGGGCTAAACTTCTTTTAAGCCTTGTCTAACCACAATATGCATATATGCATATTCCCTGCAACATATTTTAAGATACAATGCACAGTCCACTGCATTTTCTTCTGAAAAGCAAATACCTCCTATGCGAAGCCTAACTGTAGCTCATAGGCAAATTAAAGCAAAACATTGAGATAGATTTAGCGTGAAGACACTTGTGACAACAGAAATTGATAGCTTGTTACTATGAAAAGCTGACATTTACAAAGAAATTACCACATGATATTTCAGTGTTTTCCAGCCTATAGTTACCATTACCATACAGAGATGGCAAATTATAAAGAAAGAAATTAAAAAGAAAAAAAATGTAGTGTATGTTATGTAATGTGTAGTATGGGCATGCAGCTGCACATGTGAAAATCAAGGACATACATAATGGTTGTTTGGTGATCTCCAGGATATAAATTGGCAGCCTCTATTCAGCTCATAAACAGGAAGATATCTGCATCACAGAGACCATCATCATGACTAGAACTAAAAGACAACCTTTCTGGCAATCTAAGCAGAAAACCTGAAGGCTGAATAGAAAAAGATATTTGAAGTATTCTCTCAAGGAGATTTTCTACTGAGCAGAGTTTGAGGAAGTGCCACTGCTTTGTAGCTTCCAGTGGCATCCCCAAGAGCAATACATTTGCATCACTGTAAGTGTTCAAGGTCAGGTTGGACAGGGCTTTGAGCAACCTATCTAGTGAAAGATGTCCCTGTCCATGGCAGGGGGGTTGGACTAGGTAATCTTTAAAGCTCCCTTCCAACCCAAACCATTCTATGATTCTATGATTAAAAAAAGAAATCCAATCTTCACATCCAGATTGCGTTCAGTCAAATACTTGAGACAGAAAATTCCAGACTTAAGCTTGCCCTTGTGGCTTCATTTCAACATCAGTTTTAAATCACATAAATTATTTTTTTCCTTTTTTTTTTTTTTATTCCACCAAAAGGTTCTGTAGTTCAGTTATTTCACAGACTGTGACATTGATCATGTAGGAAATATGTAGGAACCACTACATGCTTGAAACAGGTTTATGGACATCATCAGCATCTACCAGGGTGGTTATTTCCAAGCAAAATCCTGTTCAGCGTCTGCAGGCCTGAACTGTAATGTGGTATTATACTGCAGGTATGGGGCATATTCAGTGCAAAGAATCTCCTGAAAATCTGGTTGCCAAGTGAGAAGGCTGTATAAAAGTGATTTTTATGTTCAATCATTTTGAAAGGTCAAGGAGGCTAGTTCAGATTTTTAAAACGGACTTTTAATTAGTAAGGGAAGTGCTTTCTTAGTAAGAAATGCCACAAATGAGGAAAATCAATGGATAATATTGGACAAAACCCACTAAACTCCAAAATTTGAAAATCACACAGATTAAGACTCATGAAATTGCCAAGATTTGTTTAGGCAAATCTGAATTACAACACATACTGTGGTAGTTCTTTAAACTGCAGACCATCTCATCACAAAAATCACCATCACTGTCTGCAATCAGCAATCACTTGATCAAAGTCAAGACCAAAATGAAGGACTGATTTGGTAGGGAAATCACCTCAACATAAACGTTAAAGCTAGAATTAATGACACAACAGAGAAATTCATTTTACTGTATGGATAGCAGTGTCATGCAAAGAAATGAAAGACCACAGTTTTCTTCTCCAGGGTTCTCTCAGATATTACATTAGACTTCAAAAGTAATAAATGTAACTACAGATTTCTGAATATTTACATTTTTAAAAAAAAAACTTGAAACCCTAACACCTGAAGAGTAGTTGATCTCTAGCATTACCTGTATAGCAGTATGTGAAGTCCGTTGTGGTTAGTCATGACAGTCCTAGGAAACGAGTACTTATGTTTCCCTTACATTCTTCAAACAAAAAGCTTGTAAATGGTTTACTGTCAACACTACCAAAGGTCAAACAGTTCTATTTTGTACAGTAAAAGTACAGTTAGACCAAAGTTATATCTGGCTTAAGGAAATATTTCACTTTTTCAAAAAAATATACATAACAGCATCAAGTCAAGTGTCATTCTTCAGGATGATATGCTTCACCTGTGCATTTTCAATACTGAACTGCATCTTCAGAGTCCATTACCAGTATGCTCTATTTCCATACACTGTCATCAAAGTACCAAAAAAGGATATATGTATTGAACAATCCTACTCTAAAGTAGTATTTCTTATCATGTTCATGCAGTTCACTTGTTTCTTAGTGCCTTGCTTTTCTTCTCATTTCTCCCGTGGTGGTGGTGTTTTTTTTTTTTCTCTCCTCCTTTTAACATTTTGAAATAAATGAAAAGAAAATAACAATCCCAAAAAGCTCACGCCAGTTGGCAAGGAAATTAAAAATCACAGATTCAAAAGTACTTTCCTAGTTCATGAAAACATCTTTAATGAGACAGATGAAAATATGAATTGCTCCTAATGAGCTCAAAATTGCACATATTTCCCTTAGTTTAATTTTGTAAGTCTTCACAGATATTTTGTGTTATGCTTTATTATAAAACAAGAAGTGGCCACAAGGCTGTGATAACCAATTTGTGAGATTAAAGTACTCAACTTGAATGGCTTCATTAACTTCTAAGTCGTGAGTCCAAGTTAGCAAAAAATACAACTCCTTTGCTATTCATAGAGGGTCTTATTCTCCAGTGACTTCCAACCTTTTGGAGTCATTTGCACCTGGGAAGAGTAACACTGTTATTCTTGACTTGTCAGCAGTATGCTCACTTGCACAGCTATAAAGGGATAATGTACAGCAAAACTGTGAAGAATAAGGCTCTAACAACTATTGGATCCGTACCATGGATTTCAACTATGACACAGCAGAACCAATACAGCTTCTGTACTGTATACTCACATCAACCTAAGCTGCGGTCTCCATTAATACATTCTAACATTTGGAACAGGATGAAACAAAGCCAGCGCAAACACTTTAGCCAGCTTTTATGAAGAGATTTTAGGATGGCCAGAAATGCACTAGGTCACATCAGAAGTACATGCCATTACACTGTAGACAGAAAATGGAAATAAATTGTGACAGGATTTGTAAAAGTTCCATGTCAGTTCCAGTCTATATTCAGTTGTGACTAACTTTCATGGATAGGTTCATAATGCAGGTAACATGAGCAAGGACAGGGTGATAACAAAAAAAAAGGCGGCGAAGAAAAGCAAAGACTCCATGCAGTCAATGGCCAGCCATGTATGCTCCTGAGACCCAGGAACATGTTCACATCTGGAACTCAAGCAATTCTGAGCTTGCAGTATAAATGTTAGGATAAGACTGTGAACTTTATATGAGTTTTTGCTGCAGAAGTGGACAAAATATGATCCATCACCTGCCCCAAACTACAGAATAGTTTTGGTGTGCTCAAGAAAATAGATAAACTATACAAGCAACCTGTTGATTGTAAAGAAGTACAAACATGACCAGAGGTGTCCAGAACAAGAACATTGAGAGCATTAACAACAGCTACAGTAATTCAGAAAATGACACCAGAGTTTGAACAGACTAATGACGAATGAAGTATTCCCTATAAAATTCTATAAACTAGGGACACTTAAGGTAGCAAGAATAGTAAAATGATCTGGCAGCAGGGTGGGGGGAGGAGGGGGAAGGCCTTCACAACCCATGACCCTGCACCGTGACTACACAACACATGGATGGAACCACTACTAGGAGCTGGGACAACCTCTTCAATACCTCTGGTACCTGAACAACTCTGGTGAGGGAAAACCAAGACCCTGCACCAGGATCTGGGACCACCTCTCCAACCATTTCTACTCAGGAAGAAGAAAACTACCCAGAGGAGCCCAAGATTGAGCCAGGACTCCACATGGCACAGCTAGATCCACCACACTAACCCACCCAACGTCTCTCCTGAACTGTATCATCTGTTTCACAGAACAGGGAAATTGCATAAGGAACCACTATGATAACGTGCCCAACGTCTAGGTGGACTATGCTATCTCTCCTATGTGAAGTCATGTCATTAGTAAAATTAAATTAAAGTGTTTTGGTATCCAAATCCATTCAGTCTCTGCACTGTCATTTGATTTTAAACCACAGCCTTGAAAGGATCACTGCTTTACCACATACCTAAAACCTTAACATTTTGTTATAGTGAAGTACTTAATTTTCTTAGCAGTTCTACTTAATACTTATACAGGTCAAGCTTCTAACCATATTACACCAAAAAGGACTATCATAACATGCCGATCACAGAAGAGTAGTATCTATATAGCAATAGCATAGTGCAGAACAGAATCATATTCAGCATGAGAACATAATAGAAGAAAATATCACTACTGGACATCAGAATATACTCGCGTTCCTCTTGCAAGCACCTAAGGGAACTGTATGCAGTTTTGTAAGAGAAGAATGAAAAGAAAGAACTACATTTGCAATAAACTTCCTAAGACTTTGAAGAAGAATTCTGCACATTTGTTAAACATATTTTAGTAAACTGACAGAGTCTGGACAATTGTAATTTACATTTAATTTATGAAAATTTGAAAAACAAACTAAAAGCTAACATATTTAACAGCAAAAAGCAATTACTCCTCGTATTACTCCACAGGTCATTCAATCCATCTTGTTCATTTCGATGTTTTTCTCTCCTCTTTCACAAGTCTCTCTGGTTACATTCCACCTGGAAAGCAACATGTTGTTGCCCACCTCATTTTTGCACTTTTCTCCAAACTGTTCTTGGACTTCTGCCTGCACTGTACTCATCTTTCTCACACACTACATTTGCTGTTGAACTTCCTGTATTTCTCTGCTGAGCTGGGTACACACTGATGCAGAGCAAGGAGCTTTAACATGCACAGCAGCATGACCGAGATTCCACTACTAAATATACCTTAATGAAAAGGCTTCACAATTCAGACTGTGTTGTTAAACAAATATTAACCCATTTCACAGATGCCCTTAGGAAGTACAGCAGCTGGGCCCAACATTCATATATATGGAGCAAAAGGCAAAAGATAAATGAGTAACAACATGCAGTAGGAGAAAAGAACATTCATAGCTTACTCAAACCAATGCTGTTTGCTCGCACTCCCTCCCTCCATTCTGGGAACTCATATAAGCTTCCCTAGAACCATGAAATCTCAGAGGACAATTCACTCACAGCATCAGGATCTTCCTTTTCTGTTATGTAATACCCACTATTGCTACAGGACACAGGCACAGGTAGTTTCTGTTTCTCTCTCTTCCCTACACCTGCAAGATGCATCCATCTTTGACACTGGATCTGACCTCAAGGTTTGTGACTTAAGTAGAAGGGGAAGCGAAGTACCCTGGAGGCAATTATTAGCAGTTCAAGAACCACTTGGCTTCCAGTTCAGATGAACTCAACTAAATTATCACTAGACAATCTTGGTCACAGTGTCCAGCTAGTCAACTGTTTATCCACTTCTTGCAAATGTATGGAAGTGTAAGTATAAGATCTACTCTCACAAGTTGAGAAGACTGTCCTCTGTCCTTTCATTTCTACTCCAGATTTGTTCTTTGCATTAATAGTTTTCCTATGAAAATACCACTGCTGTTTTTCTAGTTTGACTTAGCGTTAATAAAGGGAGTATGCTGTTGACATTCAGTAAATGAAAATATATTTATAAATAATTTAGTGGTGATCCAATTGCTTTTTGCAGCAGGAATGGACTCACTAAGGTGGTCCTTTTCTACTCCCAGGTTTTATGTCAGTATTTTTATGAGTATATCCCTAATACGCTATTTTAAAGTTCTGTTAATGCCCTTCAGAACAACCAAAAAAGCACATACAGAAAATATCAGCTGAAAATTGTGGTCTTTACAGCCATTTGTGGATTTCCACAAAACTCCAAGGAGTCTTGACTGAACATCAGCCAAACAGGTACCACTTTTTATCTCCAAGGACATATAATCATATCCCGCATGGTCACAGTCAGAAAAAGCCTTCATGGACATAGTCCGTTTCTGAAAGCTTGAAGGTACTTTGAAATCTACATTTAAAAAAAAAATACTTATAAACTCCATTTTTTAGATGTCTAAAAAACAGATTAAGTAAAAACAAAAAAGAAATTAATCACTTAGGACAGATTTCCTTATTTTGTACCTCCTTTAGAAAAAGGAAAAGGTGGGGAGGAGAAGAAAAAAGGAAATCACAGTTTCTGTGGTTTCTTCTGCTAAATAAAACTATTAATTTAGGCAAAAAAGGTATAAGCTTGAATAGATTCCAAACCTTCACAACTTCATTAAAATGGTTTTTAAATAAATCTGCTTACAGTGAAAGAAGCAGCCTAGGACAATATGCATATAGCTTCTTTTTAAAGACCAGTTATATTTCTTAATTGGATTCAGAAATTGTCCGACTATTGAATCCTATAGAATATGCGTGTGGCCTTTAAAAATCCTTGTAAATGAGAACTGCTGGCAGAACAATTAGCATTTAAAAGCTAGAATGACCTTAAATCTGTGCATCCTTGTGATTAGTTTGGACTTTAATATCAAGTACAGAACTAAAAAATACCTTAGTTGCCAAGATAAAGAGCTCCCAGCACCAACAAAAGGACACTGGGTAATAGGGTGAAGCATGTGCAATGAAACATAAAGGACAAACTTGCATGATTATGTTTGATTTGTGTTGACTTAGTAACCAAGCAGAAAGGCCTTCCTGGGCAGTGAGCATGGCAAAGCAAGAGAGCAAATCTTCTGTTTCTGATATAACATGGAGCACTACATGGGAGAAACGGCCTAAATTATTTTTCCCTATAATGAATTCCAAGTTGCAGAAGATAATAAACTGTGCATAAATTTTGTTTCCAAGTAATCACTGGATAACTTTAATTGCCTAACTGTACTGCGAATCAGACATCATCTAAACAAAATAGATGGAATACTTCACTTGATATATATCACATAAATATATGTATCATGATTATATGTACATGAGGTGTCCTTTTATTTTAAATATAACTTGCATATATCGCATGAAATTATACTAATTCATGTAATATCCCCCCATTCTGAAAACGAGATGACTTGATATATATCTAGAAAGGACAGCATTGGCTTGGGGTTGGGAGTGGTGGTGTGCTACAGCTGCTAATCTTAGTAAAAGAATGAGTCTTAAGTCAAAAGCTGAACATGTATATTAGCTGAGTATGCAACTGAAACAGAATAATAAGCTACATGTGTCCCCTATTTGCAGGTGACTTCTTTTTTTTAAACTTAAAGCATTTTGTTCAACTTTTGTTCTAGCTCTCATTCTCATATTCCAAACTACTCAAAAATAAATATTCATAAAATATAATTTTATTTCTATATAGAAAATATTGCCATAATTTTCCTACATTGTAATAAATACAATTGAGTTAAATCTTTAAAATTATACTGAATATAGATGGTGTTCTAAATATCATCAATTATTTACATGAATAATTTGTAAAGATTCAATTTTCTCAAAGACAGTGCTACATAACCAAGTAGTCAATACATTAGTTACCACTGATATTAGTAATACTGCAGTAGTAGTATCCGGAAAACTGACCGATGGCCAAAAATCTCACAGTACATTGGTCATCGTACAAATAAGATACTACAGTGAATGCTATTGATTGAGATCAGTGAGATTTGGTCATCTACTGTCCTTCCAAGAAATAGGCCTATCAACATTTCAGAGTGTTTTACACAGATTCCCTAGCATAGTTTTGCTAAACTTATGGCAAGTGCATTACCTTGTCAGTTTTGCACTTTCTGTGTGGATTAAGTTTGTGATGTGCAGATTGCTAGAGAGAAGACTATTTAAATCAGATGTTAAGTCACATTAAGTAATTTACGCATACATGCCAGGTGCTCCATATAGATATTTCAGATAGCAGTTTTCTTAATATAGCTTACATAAATACTTAAATTCTAAAGAACACTACACACATAAGTAACAGTTTATCATTCAGGAAATGACAGTTCCATATAAATATACATTACCAAAATATGGATGTGATTGTACACCAATTCAGAATACTAAGGTATTTAATAATTCACAGGGACATCAAGGGTCAAACTAGACACCAGTTTGACACACACACACAAAAAATACTGAATGTAAAGACTTGACAGACCGCTGTGTTATGTTTCTCCATCACACATCCTCCTACCAAATTCTTTCTGACTGTGTCTGACTGCTTTTACCAGCTTCTGTCTGATAATGTTCCATATCAATATCCTTTAAATATCAGAATATGCAACGTTTCTACTACAGACACTCTTCATGCTGAGTTCTCACAATGTGTCTGTCCCATAAGGCTTGATCAATTTTGAGTGCTCAACTTCCAAAGAAAATCCCAAACTGTTGAAATACTCAGCAAGATATATATACTTACTAGTATAATTATTATAATTGCATTGTATGAATATATACTCATACAAGAGCAACAAAGCTGGTGAAGTGTCTAGAGCACAAGTCTTATGAGGAGCTGCTGAGGGAACTGGGGTTGTTTAGCCTGGAGAAGAGGAGGCTCAGGGGAGACCTTATCGCTCTCTACAATTACCTGAAAGGAGGTTGTAGCAAGCTGGGTGCTGGTCTCTTCTCCCAAGTGACTAGCGACAGGACAAGAGGAAATGGCTTCAAGTTGCGCCAGGGGAGGTTTAGATTGGATATTAGGAAAAATTTCTTCACCAAAAGGGTTGTCAAGCATTGGAACAGGCTGCCCAGGGAAGAGGTGGAGTCACTGTCCCGGGACCTGTTTAAAAGACATGTACACGTGGTGCTTAGGGACATGGTTTAGTGGTAGTCTTGGCAGTGTTAGGTTAATGGTTGGACTCGATGAGCTTAAAGGTCCTTTCCAACCTAACTGATTCTATGATTCTAAGTTCATACCTAAGTTTTGTGACTCTCCAATGTTAGAACTAGTGCCCTGGCAAAATTTCAATGTAGGTAATCACATCCTACCTGACTCAATCACTCCTGTAGTTTGAATTCAGTAAGTTATTTAGAATTTCCTACCAAGATTGTAGTGTAGATTTTACAATTAAATTCCTATGTCAGAATACAGAGCACTGATTCCTATATAAAAAGGGTAAGTTCAACTCACTGAAGTCAAACAGTAGCATGGTAATGTCATGTTTAATTCATGTGTAGTATAGATTGTTTTATAAAATTACAATCATTATTTTCTGCATCAATTTTGTTTAACATATCATTATAATCTCATTTAAAAACTAAGGAATATTCCTGCTCTGTTTATCATCTTAAGAGGCTAGCAATGAAGGTGAAGAGGAGGGGAAAACTATCAGCTCAGCACACTGTGAACATAATCAAGA